>NC_143559.1:97576250-98932500 GCF_054136105.1 Typopeltis vanoorti | reverse complement strand
CATGGTAAATACAGTGTAATTGATTTGAATTTGACCTCGGTTGAGTTTTAGTTAAGTCTAATCTTTAAATCTTTCTTTCTGCTTTCTTTCTTACGGTCATTTAGCATTTTATGAATTTTTTCTTTATTTTGTTTTGTTAGAATAAGAATATCATCTACAAAACGTAAGTGATCGAAATGAGATATTTTCCACTGATGCTAATTCCATAGTTTTTCCCATACGATGTTCTTAAAGAATTCTTCTAATGTACGTAGCAGAAAACGGTTTGGGTAATATAGGAACACCTTACTTTACTCCTCTCCCAATAGCAAATTCCTTTTCCTGATGTTCTAGCTGATGTGTCTACGTAATATGTTCAAAGGAAAAGGAACCCACACATCCTGAATTATATTTATTAGAAGAATTGATATCTTAAATTTAATTTTAGTTCGACTTTCTTGTTTTTGTGAATATCGTTTTCATCTAAAAATGGCGATGAGAGGTTCACTTGAAATCAGAGAAAATTCCTTATATTTTTATAAGAAGTTATGTAACAAGATACATTTTTGTATTCGTCTTAACTTCCTGCAGCAAAAGAAATCCTCTCGTGGTATGTTTATGATTATTATTGAATTTTTGCATCCGGAAGGAGCGACGTTTATTGAACTTAATTGAAGTACTCAGAACCTACTTAATATTTATTGTCCACCATTGTTTCTTTAGCTTTTCACGATAAGTACTTTATTTCTTGCCTTCCATACTAAGCGACGTAATAATGAATGGTGTCTTGTGTCATATTTTGTGCTTGTTTTGCATCCGCATTATCTACATTTCAAAGAGCTTGCATTCGGTGAATCAATATCATATAAACTGTAGAGAAATGTTACCCTTTTGGATTCAATCAGAAGCTTCGCATATTAATGCGAGTAGTACGTGAAGGTAATTGCATTTGTTTAATAGGTTTACAGTATTTCTGTTTTCGAGAAGTGCGAACAAGATCGGTTGTCTGCATTTTGTAATGATTTCAACTTCTTTTCATCTCCTCTGTCGGCATATGAATTGTGATCTTCAATACATAATCCCCGCCTGAATTTATGGTGGCGCTGATCTACTACATAGAATTTTTGTGGTTTGTTGTCGCCTTCCCTACCATCTTAATTTCCTGTTCAGAAAATCTTTAACATTATCTCCTTTTACAATCCTCGAACACACTGAATGAACTCTGCAAGAATTTTGTACAACAAAATGTCCTAGCAGCTCTTCGCATTTTCATCAACTCTCCTTTTGCCTGCTTTTAATAATACATTTTTAATTCTCCCATCATTCACAGCGATGGGATATTGAAAAATGAAAATTAAAAATTGATAATGAATAACTTGACAAACTAACTAGTTTTTTCTCGTTAGAAACAAACAGTGCTTTTGTACTCTAAAATGACAATCAATCTCCATCAGAGAAATACGACACATCCAGTTTGAATACAAATTATATTCTGATAAAGATTGAATTCACAAAGAATAAAATATTTGGAAAAAATGAAGAAAACGATTTTTGTCGAAGGCACTGAATTGAACCGAATGGAGAGAGAGTTTGAATTTTTTTTAAACCGTCCAAAAGATAGAATGAAATACAAATGCGACTGTAGATATTTCAAAATGAATAAAATACAATATATAGACATATTTCTATATGACTAGGTTGACTATGAAATAAAGAGAGATGTATAAGAAGCGTCCGTTTATCTTTGGCTCCATCTAAATGGTGATCATTGAAAGTTGTATATAATTTAATTTATATTTAATTAAATTTATGTAATTTAATTTAATTCATAATATCGGCCGGTTTGATTGTGACTCTCCATAGAAGAACACAGATGCTCTTCAACTTTCTCCATTGTCCGTTACATGCTCAACTCCTTCCTGAATAAGAATTTCAAAAATGAAGTGTTGGGAATACAATGTTACTTTTGAATAGAAAGAATGAAGGAATAAAATAAGTGATGTTCAGAGAGAGGTGTATTATGTGTTAGATGAGAAACCGTTTGACTAAGTTTGACATCTCCAATTCTAATATCAGGCTTGATATTAGATATCACCCTTAAGCACCCTAACCAATTTCACAAGTGTATATCTGCTTACTTATGTCATCTGTCGCAGCACAAATACCACGAAGGGAAGTGGCAGTTTCAAAGAGGCGCTCGCTCTGATAGAATGCCATGTTGCAGGCCTATCTGTCCCACATATTGTTGACTAATCGAATAGAGGGCAGCACTTGCAGGGAGTCAACTGCAAATGCTGCCCTCAGTGGATGACTACACACACTACACTCACCGAACGTAGCTGTAGGGTGCTATGAAGGATAATATGTAAAACTGCCATCCGTTTGCCGACAGGTTGAATCCGACTTCCGGGAATCGACTAGGACAGGAATCAGCACAAAAGTATTCCGAACTGAGGTTCACAACATGGTTCTTCATGGTAGGACCGCAAGATGCAAGCTCTACATTATGCAAGTCACCAACATATCAGTGGTGCATAACGTGTACAGTCGGACATGGTAGCTTGGAAAGCTGTGTTACGGAGCGACAAATCACGTTACATCCTCACCAAGCAGATGGACAGCTGTGGATGTGGTATCCAGTGAACGTCTCTTACCAGAGGGCGTAATCCCAAACTATGAAATTTGGAGGTGATGGTACGGTTCAGTTTTTCCAAGTTTGGACAAGCGCTTTTCTTTGTTTGTTTACAGAACTGCCCATTGTCTCTTTTAGCAAAACAATGTACCACGTCATAAGTCTGCTGATGTAACTGCGTAGTTTATGGAAATGAAAGCCACCACAATTGACTGACCTCTACATCCCACAGATGTCCAACCCTATTGGACATGTGTGAGATGAACTAGAGCGTCTGGGGTGGTGAAGGGACGTTTGTCCCATAACAGTCCTGAACTTCATTATATGCTTACAGGAGGAATGGTTCAAAATTCCCATTGATCGCCATCGTACGCTTGTGGAAAGTATTCTCCGTATGATTGCTGCAGTCATCACAGTAAAGAAAGGTCCAACATCTTATTAAGCTCCCATTACTTGGAGTGCTTTTTGACTTCTGCAACTGGATTTTCAGCTTTCTGCTAGATACAGGGTGTTCGGGATAAATTTGACAGTTTCGTAAGGAAAAAGAAAATCTTCTTTGTATCTATTAAATTTAATGAATTGACAAAAAAACATTACAGGCAGAGTTAATTACAATACTATCAACAAGATTTACTCAAAATAACCACCATTAGCATCGATCACAGCTTCAATTCTGCTTCGGAACCTCGAACAAGCTGATGCTACAGTCTCCCTGGGAAGGGCCGCAAAAACTGTTTTAATTTTATCCATTAACTGGGCTTTTGTATTACTGGAAGTGCGATTGGTGTCTTTTTCAACTGCGCCCCATACAAAATAATCCATGGGGTTAAGGTCTGGGGAGTTTGGAGGCCAAACATTTGGACTGGTGAAGTCGTAGAAATTTTCAGACAACCATTTTTGACTTTTCCCAGAGGTGTGGCAAGGGGCCGAATCCTGCTGCCATACATACGGCCTACCATTGGCTACCCTTGTTATCCAGGGCTTGACTACAGTTAGCAACTCCACGAACAAAGCCCGAATTCCAATGCCAGGGTTCTTCAACACCTGTTCCTGCAGATTTGCGAGGAATTCTGCTGTACGAACGCAATCAGATCGTCTGCTAGGGATCTTTCTTCTTGCTACATCCTCGTAGTCACCATTGCAAGTCTCTAGTTCATGCCTGATTGTTTTTACTGTATTCAGGGAGCATTGGGCAGCAGTCGTAATATCCTTATTTTGATGGCGGGCACGAATCATCATGATACAAGTTATTCTCTTCCATGATTCAGGTGGGTTCCAGCTATTCATCCTTTCTGACATCTTGTATATGAATGAAGAAGGGTCCAAACTTTTAAATGAAGAGAAGTGTGTGTTAATACATGTAACTTACGGAAAAATATAATTAATTATAAATATGTCAAATTTATCCCGAACACCCTGTACATTACGAGGGATAGTGGAAAATGCTTCATGCTTAAACGTTGCAACTAATTCTCAGTTTATAGAAAGCCTGTGTCTTTTCATTCGTACATTCTCCTTTTTCTAATAACGTGTTTTCGATTAACAGCAAATCCATTACCCGAGTTTTCTGTTAAGTGTACACTGTACTTCCTCTTCATTTGACAAACCGTGCGCTATACAAATCATCACAATCTAATGAATAACAATGTCGTCCCTGGAATAATAACATTCGTGAAGAATAAGTCTTGTCTCAGCATGCAAAACATTAGGACTCCTCTTTTGCTAAAGGCGTTGCTTTACCTTTAAACAGGGATTAACGTTACACACTTCACAAATGCGACTAACTGTTAAATACTATTCTTATATCTGGGATGTGTTCCTAAAACCGCCGCTTCCCCTAAAGTACTCCATTCACTCCCTATAGAAAACAGTAATCATGTGGTGAGAGACCCATGTCTTACTAAGTTGCTCCAATCGCTTTTCTGCAGAAGACTTTCAGTTTCTGCTGTTTGAATTTTCCATGGGAATTTTTCATTGCAACTGTTATCAATAATTCCCGCTCTCTTCTCAATTCATAGAAACGCGATTAGAAGCGATTCACCGCCTTAGCGGTTTACTTCACCATCACTGAACTTTTTCTCCACTTCCTATTCATTCACTCTTTCTGTTGTTTTCCTATCTTATACATTATCTATCAATAATTGTCAAGACACTACTGTTATTTGAAGTTATGGACCATTACAGCTTTGTTAATCACATAAAAACAAGTATACAGACAGTAGGAAGCAAGATTTCATCGTAGCAGTTGAATACAGATGATGTGGCAATATGACGTGAACTCAGTGACTTCGACAAAGGGGTCATTGTGGGCTGTCACATTGGTGGCATGTCCATACGTGCCATTGTCGCTCAACTTGAGCATCCAAAATCAAAGGTGGGCAATGTCACCAACAAATGGAGACCCTCTGACATCACTAGTATAGGAAAACACACGGGAGGGGGGGCTGCCGAAAAGACTGACCGAAATGCTACAATCGCACAGACTATCAGTAATGAGTTTCAGAGCGCCAGTAACACCATGGTGAGCACTCTATGCGAAAAGAACTCCACTTATTGGGTTTCCCACGGAAGAACAGCAACACACAAGCCGAACATTACAACGATAATGAACAAGGCGGTTCGTCTGGCCTGGTGCAAAGTGCATATAAAATGGACAATTGACAAGTGAAAAACGGTGCTCTGGAGCGATGAATCAAGGTTGAACTGTTTCCAATTTTATGGCAGGGTGTGAATGCAGCCTGGTGAACACTTTTTACCACAGTAAAATTTTGTGGTGGTGGAGTAATCGTGTGGGTGCAATCAACTGGTTTGGAGTGGGACCACTGCTAGTTTTCCGTGATTCCAATGAAGGCAGCTGAGTAAATTCATACTCTGTATAATCAGGTGCTGCCTACACTGTAAAGTTTTTATGGAACGGACCTGTGTTACTATCAAAACGACAACGCCCATGCCACAAAACTGTAGCTGTTATGGAATGGTGTGCAGAGTCCTGACTTCAACCCCATCGAGCACCTGTAGGACGGATTGGAGCAGCGATTGAGGTCCAGAGCAGCACGTCCTTGATCTGTCGGGTAACTGAATGCTGTTTTGATGGAGGAATGGAGACAGATTTCACCTGATGTCTGCCGCACCTTGGTGAAAAGCCTCCTTCAAAGGGCGCAGGAAGTGATCAAAGCCAAATGTGTACATACCTGATTATTAGGGTATGTCCGTGCTGGTATCAATTGTAAATTGGTCAAGTGTTCTGACAATTATTGGGAGACTACGGGACCCACAGGTCCCACAGGTCATTTCCGAAATCTAATAAAATAATCTTATAATAATAATAGTTATTATTATAATATAGTACATAATATAAACATATGAAACAGCGGTAATTCGTTAAAAACAGGAATGCTTGAGGAAAGTGTGGCAAATTCTTGTTTCCCTTGCAGCCAAGATTAAGATGTTAGTGATGCAAAATGGATGCAGAAATTCAAGGTGAAACACGTTCTTTTAGAATGTTCGAATGTTCTGGTACATGAAAAGTGTGATTTGTGAGAAGATATGAAAAAATTTGCTACTAAAAAAAAAAAAAAACAGTGAGAAAATAAAAGTCGTGAGTGCGTTGCCACAGATGACAGAGGCGAGCTAGACTGAGCTATGATAGTGAATGAATCAGTGCGCAGATTTTGCAGGAGGAATGGTGCAGAGATTGTGGATGTGGGAATTGAGTGCGATGGGATGAAAGATGTATAGAAGGCGGATTGGTTGAATTTCAATGCATTTGGGGTTGCATGTCTGTAGAAATGGTTGTTCAGTGAATGTTCGGAAGTTTAAAATCTGGGAAACTACATCAGTGTCCAAAAGCTAAGGACGAACTACATTTATACGGGTTGTTCATCGTTACAGCCAAACGTGGACATAAATTTATTGCCAGCGACTAATAAATTATATTACGCAAAAATATTTTATAAATTTCATTCGAAATAAATCGCAATAAGTTTTTGGCAAACGTTACAAATTTCCTAAGGACGTAGTCGAGGAATTAATGTACAGTGCTTACAGAAAACTGGGCAGAGACACATTTCAGTATGGAATATGTCCACCCCGAGATGCAGTTCTCACAATGTCGTACCATTCTTAACACCAAGTGATTCAGGAGTTCTTGAGGAGAACTTGCCCACACCTCCTTCAGAACAAGGATAAGGCCTTGTTTGTTTTCGGGAGAGGAGTTTCGAGCAGCAGTGGGTCTCCCTATTGCGTCCCAAACGTGTTCTATGGGAGTTGAGATCTGCAGAGCGTGCTGGGCCACTCGATTCGATTAATATCCTTGGTTGCCAGAAGTATCTTCACAGCTCGTGCACGATGTGGTGTGGCATTGTCATCCATAAAAATGAATTCTTCGCCTATAGCACAAATTTATTGCAATACGTTCACCATCAGTCATAGTCCAATTTTCCAGCACTTGTAGCTCGATCAATTATGTATAATGCCTCCCCACACCATGATCCCAACACTGTCGTATCGTCCTGACCGTCGTATCCATCCATTTCAAGAACATTCTCGCGATGACAAGCAGTACCACATTCACGCCAGTTCAGTTGTCGTCTAGAGTCGGAGGAAAGGCTAAAACAACTCTCGACTGTAAAGAGTAATTAGCCTATTGTTGTCTTGTCCAATTTTTATGGATACAACACCACTGAAAATCTGCTTTGCGATGAGCTCTGGATAAAGGGATAAAACTAACAGGCCTTCGAATGTATAGGCCTGTTGCAGACGTCCTGCCACAGTTTGTCGAGATATCCGCAAACCTGTCCTTGAATGGAGCCGACTTGAAAGCTGACCTGGCATGAAAGTAGATTACATTTTGCTGTTATAACCACAATTATGTCTTCATGCTCCATGATAGAGCGAGGAAGATCTCTTAGCAAACGTCTGAAGCACATTCCATTGGTTTGAAACGCTGCCCAGAGCCTGGTTACAAAGCTGTGTCAGACTCCAAATTCTCTGGCAAATCAGAAATTCTGTGTCCTTCAAACTTTCCAATAATCCTTCCTCTCGTGAAATTATCTAGTGATGTCTTTAAGACATTGCAAGACATCCAAGTCTGCAACTTTATTCCTTCACGAAAAGAGCATCCTTCAAACATAATTCACTTAGCACAGCCTTTCTCCTTTTATCCTGTTGAGTGCTATCACTTGGCCCATTTGTGCGCGATTCGAAAATTTGAATGTGTATCCGTTTTCTACTCGAAATTATCAATTATACAAATTGCCACAAGCTGATTCGTCTGGATTTGCGGTTTTAAACTTAAGAAACAGTGTTAGTCCTTAGGATTTGGATCTCAGTGTAGGATGTTTGGGGAAGAGGGATACAGATGAGGGTGGGTCCATGCAACCTAGAGATTAGGAAGTAAGAGAGTTATCACATGATGTTGAATGTAGCTCCCTAGGTTGTTATATCGTTAGTGGGATAAGCAACACAAGATGTAATGGAGGCTGGTGGGAACGCATGGAGGTGATAAAGTTTATGTATACCAAGAAATAAGGACAAGTAGTTTTTGCTATTGGTTAGCTTAACTTGGCTAAAAATTATAAGCAATAGGGAGACTTCGTTGACTGAAGATGATATGGTCATGGGTATAGAATGCAAAGAATATTGTATCTTCAGAGTGGACAGAGGAAACATTATGGAAGAAGGGGGGAGATGCTAATAAAAGCAGAAGAATTGAAGCCAAGAGAAGCATAGATACATGCTGGCCATAATTAAACATCCCCCCCGTTCACAGTGTTATGTAGCTCGATCTAACAACCGGAATCTTACCAAATCTGGTACTGAGACTAATCAATAAGAATATTGCGACAAAAAAAATAGTTAGAAAAGCCGCTGATAGGGAGAATATTGTGCTGACGTTGCCAATGCAGCTGAAACGTTTCATCAAATGAAATTGAACATCTGTTTTGCTGACATCAGATATAAAGTAAAGGGAAAACTTCACAAATGCATTCTAATCGTGTTGATCCTCTTGTTCAACACTGACTCACTATACTTTATCACGCATTACTTGTTACGTTATATTACCTTACCGAGCGAGATGCATCAGCTGCTCTTCGTGAGTTTAGAACTCGCCAGAACTTGCTTAACACGTTCATTGCCAATCACGCGATATCGCGCGATGCGAGTTCTCACCAAACGGCCGATCACGTGTTATCGCGTGGACGTCGCTAACTAAATAAAAAAATAAAAAAAATTTGGCCACCACACGAAATTCCAATTTTCAGCTTGGCAATGAAAGTGCTAAAGGTCCTGTCCTCTGTCAGCTAATGCAGTTAGATCGATTCGTAAGTTTGAAGAAACAGGATCTTTGGAGGTTCAACTTGGCAGCGGACGGAAACCAGGGCCATCAACGATTATTTGAAGAAGTTGCCACAGCGATTATTGACAAATCACACGAAAATATTTCTTGTAGCAGCAGCGTAACAATTGGATATATCTTATTCCGTGGTATGCAAGTCTTGAATTAAATTATTACATTTTGGCAGAAAAAAAACAGTTGGCAAGGACTTGAATGCACATCAAGACAATACACCGATCTTTCTATCAGAATATTTAACACCATTCAACCAGAATCTGTTGTACCAAACAAGGAAAGCAAAAATAGAAAACAATTACCGATTTTTGTGGACCAGAGATGCAAACATATTCACAAAGAAGTCACAAACCTCAAATATACAAACCTCAAAGAAGTCACAAACCTCAAATATATATATATATATATATATATATATATATTCTATAATTCTAAAAAAAAAATACTCTATAATTCTAAATTATTACTGTGATTGTTATTTTAAAAGATAGCAAAAAAAAAACGATGTTATCATCACTGTTATTGAAATTTTATTATATGTAGCACTCGGTGCTGAACCTTGTAAAATAAATTACTAAATGTTACTCAAGATGATAATTGTATATATGTAAATATTTGAGAGATTATGTGTCAAAATTATATATATAAACAGTTCAGAAATTAATAAAATAATAATAATAAACAATATAAAATAAAATAAATTATTTTTATTTATTATTATTATTATTATTATTATTATTATTATTATTATTATTATTATTATTATTATTATTATTATTATTATTATATAAAACAATTATATTATTATTATATTATTATTATATAAAAAATATTATTATTATTATTATGAAACCTTACAAACTACAATAGCCTGAAAAGAGCTCTAAAGACATACTATGAAAAGAAACACGCACCCAAAATATCATACAAACTTAATGAAACACAGTATATTCGTGTTCAGGCTTCCAGCTCAGAGACGCATCAATACATTCCAAGTTATTGTGTGTGTGTGTGTGTGTGTGTGTGTGTGTGTGTGTGTGTGTGTGTGTGTGTGTGTGTGTGTGTGTGTGTGTGTGTGTGTGTGTGTGTGTGTGTGTGTGTGTGTGTGTGTGTGTGTGTGTGAGAGAGAGAGAGAGAGAGAGAGAGAGAGAAACAGGAATTGCTCTAATTTTCATTCTCGCTATAATATTTATATAGTGCCTGTTTCAGCTCTCTGTATGTTCCTAGGTTTCTGTTGTCGAACGGCAGTTTGTTTATCATGTCAGGTACGTAGAAGTTTCGGGTGGCTTTGAGTAGTGATTGTTGTACTTATATGTTATATAGTTTGTTGACTGTGGTCTTGTTATCTGATATGTTGTTCTGGTTACTCTATATGTTGGGCTGTAGTAATGTTTTAACATGACTGTGTAGTGGCGTAAGTGTTTCACCTTAAATATTTTGTGTTTTGTCCATGCTTCCTGCATAAGAGTGGGTTGTTCCCAGAATATCAGTTTTATCATTTTATCTTGCAACCATTGTAGCCTGTTAAGTCTGTAGTCTGCACAGAATACATATGATGTGATTGCATATCTTAAAATGTTTTCACATAATGCTTTATAAATTAGTATTTTTATGTGTGTAGGGGTTTGTCTTTTAATCTGTATAGTTTACTTGCTATTATCCTAAGCTTGGTATGTAGGTAGCTTGTATGGCTATTCCAACATTGATGCAATAGAGAGCGATTGTATCCATTGATATTGTATATATAGAGTGCAAAAGTGCAAAGAAACATCTGTAATAATCATCATTATGAATATTATAATAATATACGTTGTAAACAGTTATTGTTATTATTATTTAAAAAAACTTTATGTACGAGAAAGTATTTGTTAAGCATAATTGTGTTCATATAATGCATGTAATTTATCTGAGATATATTAAAAATGTTTAAATTTTTTTTTTTTTAAATGCAAGATGGGGCTCCTCCCCAACAGTGCGCTACTGGTACAGAAGCTTCTACGGCATCACTTCGCAGAAGAAAGAGTGATTATTCGCTTCTTTACAGTTGCATGGCCACCTCGCTCCCCTGATATTACTGAATGCGATTTTTGGTAGTGGGGTTACCTGAAGGCCAATGTCTATCGCGGCGGTGTCTCGAACTTGGCAGCCTTGAAGGACAACGTTCACGGACTGTGACGTTGAACTGCGTGCAACAAGTTTGTGACGACACTTACGCTCTCCAGTAACTGTAATATCGTAATTACTGTGCTAAATTAAATTGATATTAAATGTTTTATTGCTGTGTTATCATAAGCGCAACACATAAAGGTAATCTTTCATTTCGGTTCAGTCTTTGTTATTCATTTGTCCATATTAACGCTCTTTTACATTGTACAGCGTCTCCCCCCCCCCCTCAACGGCGACCTTTCGAACTTTTTTTTAGCGGATTATGTCTTGATTAGTCTCTCTTCCAAATGTGCGGACATTTCGATTGTTAGATCGAGCTACATGATGCTCTGAATAGGGGAAGTTTAATTATAACCGCACTGCATATCAGCAGGACAGAAATGCTGCTGACAGTTCATTTGAAGCTATCTGGTCTGAGATCGACTCCAACAGGACGAAATATATAATTCATTGCTACAATAACACAGTGTGTGTAAAAGGAAGCGTTTAGATGACATGCATCAACAAATTAGAGCGATGAGTGCAGGTCGAGTAATTATTATGGGGGGGGGTGAACTATGGAGACATACACTCAGAGGAGGAATGGAATTTATACAGATGTTAAGAGACAATTACTTGAGATGGCTTTAATGGAGGAGAGAAGAGGTTGAGAGTGCTGGATCTGGTCATAACATCAGAGAACTTAACAGCAACCAATCTAGCTATGCTGCCTCCGCTTCGGAGCAATCATGTAGGTTTTAGCGATCATACGTCAGCCTTCAGTAGTGCCATGGCATAAGCTTTTGAAGGAGAGAGAAAGAGAGAGAGAGAGAGAGAGAGAGAGAGAGAGAGAGAGATTGTGGTGGTGTTAAAGGTATATTTGCAGAAACAAATATACCTTGACCACCACCAATTGTTTGAGTAATTATCCTCTAATTTTCCATCTCTCTATAATAAATATACATCGTCCGTTTCAGCTCTCTGCAGGTCCCTAGGTTTCTTTCATCAAAATGGCAGTTTATTGATCATGTCAGGTATGTAGAAGATCCGCTTGGCTTTTCCGTGACACTTATTTTTTAGGTAGTTGGCTGACTTGGTCTTTTTATCTGATATGTTGTTCTAGTTATTCTGTATTTCTGTACGCAAGTGATGTTTTTCTATTTTATTTTGTGTCATTGCGGCCACTATGAATGTGGGATCTTCTCTTTGTCTTCTTGTCTTTACAAATAATAACGTTAATAATTCATTGGCATTTATGCAAAAAATATGGCTTTCCTACTTCTGTTAACTGGTGGCAGCATAAAATAGAGACAGTGTTGGAAAACGAAACAGCAAACATTTTTTGGGACTTTAAAATACAAACTGATCGACATTTGGAACACAATAGACCTGACATCACAATTATCGAACATCGACAGGTTTGTATTATTGATATCGCAGTGCCCAGTTATAATAACATTATCAACAAAGAACTGGAAAAAATTACTAAATATCGAGATCTGGCAATCGAAGTTGGCGGCTGTGACTTACACACACTAAAGTGATCCCAATAGTTATCGGTACACTTGGTGCAATTTCAAAAGAATCTATTCAAATATTTACAATAAGTAAACGTCAAAGAAGTGACCTCATATGATCTACAAAATACAGAATTACTTGAAACAGTTCATATTTTACGACGTTACCTGACCGACTATCCTTAGATTCCTGGGCAGAATCTGAATTGCTTTGTATCACCAGTCAACAATTTGACTGGTGATACAATAATTAAATGATAAAATAACTAAATGATATCTTGTTTTGACTGCGTATCAACTGTGTAGTGAATATAATAATAATAATAATAATAATAATAATAATAATAATAATAATAATAATAATAATAATAATTTAATGGCTGATAGATATTTGTAAATTTCTGTTAAATTCGTTTATTCGTTTATTATTATTTATTTTATTTTGTTATTTTCTTTGTAAGTCACATTCAGCTCGATGAATGATTGCTGTGTGTTTTAAGTTTGCTCACTTCATGAGCATCGTATTAAATACACATTCACAGTGCGGAAACGAAAATACGCACCCCCTGAATATTTCGAAAATTTACTGTCCTAGTGCACGTAACTGAAATTAAGCTTGTTGTTATGATTTATGCCATATTCTTCTTATTATTATTATCTGAGACCTCCAGAGAGTCAAGGACTCACCGACGGAGGCTATAAATCGCCCAAACCAGCTATCATACGTTCCCTTAAATTCATTTACACTAGATGCACTCACTGCCCCTAAGGACAAATTATTCCACTCACTCACTCACTGCTCTCTGGGAGAAAAACCTAGCTCTTACCCCTTTCTTGTCTGTGAACAAACTTAACTTCCATGGATACCCCCGCGTTCTCTCCCCGCCTTCCATATAACGAAACATTTAATCAGTTGAAATGCTATAACACCAATTCAACAGTTTATAGACCTCTATCATATCACCTCTCTTTCTCCTGTTAACCGGAGTCTGCAATCCACATACTCGCAATCTTTCCTCATAATCTAAATCCCATAATCCGGATATAATCTTTCGCCCCCCCTTTCCACAGCTTCTGTATCCCCTTGGAACCCGGGAGACCAAATCTGCGCACAGTAATCTAAGTGCGGTCTTATCAAAGCATTATAAAGAGGCAAAATTACTTCCTTATCCTTATATGTCAAGGTTCGCTTCAACATAGCAATTATCCTCTGAGTTTTATTTGCAACTTTTGCTATGTGACCTTTGAACTTCACATTCTTATCCACCAATACACCAAGATCCTTTGCCTCTTCAGTTTCTTGTAGCATAACCCCGCTAATATAATATGCCGCTGAATCTCTAATCACGCTAAAGTGCATAACTTTACGCTTACTAACATTAAACCGAGAGCCATTTTCATTTGTCCAGATTTCCAGTCTCTTCAAATCATTTTGTAATTGCTGAATATCAGAAGCATCCCGGATTGCTCTTCCTATCTTCGCATTCAGCAAACAATTGCATATCTGATGATAGACCCTGCTTGAAGTCATTAATGTATACATTGAACAATAATGGCCCAAGGACTGAACACTGAGGTACACCATTGGTTACATTAAATCTGTAAATCTGGCAGATTCACACCCACTGTATATCCCTTTTTGATATCTGTCTGTCAACCATTCCCTTATCCAAGTCAAGAGATTATCTTCCAATCCCATACTCTCCAGTTTACGCAATAGCCTTTCTGTCGGTATCCTGTCAAATGCCTTAGAAAAATGCAACATTATCATAGTGTATCTATTCCCTTTATCCAACTAGGCAGTAACGGTGTTATAAAATATGAGCAAATCACTAAAACATGACCTTCCTTTAGTCAACTCATGCTGTTCCTTGTAGAGTATAGCATATTTTTCTACCCGTTTTTGTATGCGAGTTCTTACCAACTTCTCTAAAATCTTTACTACCACACCAGAGATACTAATAGGTCAGTAGTTAGACACATCAGTTTTTGCACCACCCTTGTGCAATGGAACTATCATGCATTCCTTCCATTCTTGTGGTATCATTCCTCAGCTGAGACTCAAGTTATACAAATGTGTGAAAGGCCTAGCTAATTCAGCTGAACATTCCTTTAGCAGACGGGCTGATATTCCATGTGTCCCTGCTGACAAATTTTTATCCAGGTTATGCAAAGGCTCTTCAACCTCATTTTCATGAACCTCTAACTCTTCATCCAACGTAGCAGTAGCACTGTGGGCCATACTACATACACCTGGTTGATATATCTTAGCAAAGTGAGCACTCATTAACTGAACAATCTCCTTAACTTCCGACACACGTGTACCATCTGCCTTCAATAAAGTTATTCTTCCACATTCATTTTTTATTTCACTTGCGGCATAACGATAAAAGTCTTCTGAATTTCCTTTAGCTTGCATGGTCAATTTTTTTTCATACTCCGTTTTTGCTTTTCTCACAATACTCGTTACTTTGAGTTTTATATATTTCATAACTCCTCTCACTCTTATTCTCACGATATTCTTTTCACATCATCTTCTTCTTGTAGATGTCTTGCTTAATAAGGTTGCACATCCATTTCACTCCCAACCTATTTATTATTCGACACTAGGGATACATTCAGATACCGCCTCATTCAAGCACTTTTTCAAAGATCCCCATGCATTGCTGACATTTTTCAGTAACTGATACTATGGGATCAAAAACAGTATTTTCCTAGGTTGATCACAATTTCCTGCTTTGTAGTTCAGCATGTAACCTGTTTTAATCGTATCTTCGATACAAGTAGATACTTCCTAAGAAAGTAGAGCATGATCACTGTCACCAATTGGTAGCACTAATTATATTTAATTATAAAACTAATTAGACAGTAACTATAGATTTAGGCCAGTATAATTAAAACGGTCCTGTGTGCAAATTAAAATTATTTTGACACTAAAAATTTATGTTTAAAACTTGAAATTTCGTTTAAAAACGAAAGCATATCGCACCATTGAATATCATGCCATTCATATAGAGCATCGATTCCCAACAGGTGGTACCGGTACCCTTGCTGGGCTGTTCAGGGGTACACGAAAAATAATCAGTAATGGCCGAAAAACAAGTGCCTATCTTAAAGTAAACAATTTTACATTAAGATAGGCACTGAACAAAAATGTTAGTATTTATTCACAGCTATTATAAAAACAAGGCTTACAATTTATAGAAATGAATTTCTATAAATTGTAATGTCAGCAATTTATTGAAAAGGGGTGAACAAGTGGAAAAAGGTTGAGAACCACTGGTAAAGAGAGAAATGAAAATCGAATGAATTTCCAGTGGTTAACATTTGGGCCCTATAGTCCTCGCTGACCTGCAAATATATTAAAATAAATATTTTCTTAAAGGTTTGCCATATAAAATAAGGATATGCACACATATCTAACGCTATAACATTTAAGAAAATGATGATGTTTCAGTTCAAAAAGAAACTTTTTATTAGAATTCGAATATATATTAGAATATTCTATTTCAGATATACTTATATACGTGCAGCATTTATTAGATGTCAGATAGTTAACTTTAACAACTAATGCAATATACCCACTCTGTTTCCATTTTGTACCGTAAGCCTTTCACCCTCGAAGAATTGAGACTGCTCACATAGAAATTTCCTGCTCCTCTCATATAAACGATAGATGAGTTTTTAACATAGAAAGATCACTTCATGTAAACAATATCACAAAAACTGTGTGCCTTCTGTCCAATATTGTTCGCTAGTTAGTAACAATCATTACTAATAAATGCATCACTTACGATTCGAAATTGTTTGGCCATCTTGGTAGTCTGGTTTTGTTTAAAACGCAATACTTGTTGTTTTTTCTTGTTGGTCTTTAAAAATCCAAATCAAAAGGGAATAATTTTATCCGATGTGATATCATCTTATCAATTAAAATTATTTAGACTTTTTTTTAATTATTATTTCTGAGTTTTTATTAGTCATCATGCTTAATCCTATTTTAGTTCTTATTAATCCTTTTGTTATAGTTATTCTCATTCGTTTATTTCTGTCCAATACGTGTTTAATTCTATTACTTTTTAATGTAAATATTCAATGAATCGAGAAATTTATATAATTATCTTTTGAAACAATTTTCACTATGCAATCGGTATGATAAGCGACAAAAAAAAAAAAAAAAAAAAAACATTATTGTCGATTGAAATTTTTGAATAGTATAACTAAGCTAAATTATTAAGACATAATTTTTATATTTAAAAGTTAATTATTACCATTAGATCAAGGTTGGGAGGCAGAAAGATCAATTTATAACCGAAATATTGCACTCCTTCTTTAAGCAATTCAGATTATCATTAAAATGTATTCAATTATAAAATTATCGAATATTTTTTTCTAATTAAAATGCACTTTTGGGGGGGCGAAAAATGGACTGAGTCCTTCACTCTTATTCCCTTCATCTGATTGAAGAAAATATGTGTGGATGGGGTGGTAGTGACCTAGACCACTCAATAGTGTCCGAAAGACCGTCCATCTCAGCGTTGGTTCCGCTCAGTGATGGCTTTCCCCCCCACCCCACCACCACCACCGAGCAGAACCGCTCATATTCCGAAGAAAAGCATTCACCGACAAAGCCCCTCACCGGGCCGTGCCGGAGAACACTTTCCCCGGAGACTCAAATTGCTCCCTTAAGGCAAAAACCTTAAGAGAGCGTACTCATATTAGCAATATTAGCAATAGCCGAGCCTTAGTTAAACTTCATTGGCTACAGCATTGCCATCCATTACCCTTTAAGGGTATTAATCCTTTATTCAACAGCATCGCGATCCGTTACCCTGGATTGTGTTCTAAAGTGCACTTAAAATTGCATCCTATATATAATAAATAACTTTTAATAATAAAAAGGTGTATTAATAAAATTTAGGTTATTTCAAGAATTTTTTTAAAAATATCTTTCTTATAACAAATACTTTAATATAAGTACTATTTTAAATTATGGATTAGTATTCTTTCTTATTAGCAATATCGCTTATGAAATTAAGTTGTGTCGAAACTCGTGTTCTTCAATTAGCAATAGTTATCTACAGATGAAGCCATTGCTCCACGAGGCTGTTCATTCAGTTCACTAAAAACATCTTTGATTATCTGGCTCTAATATCATTGCCTATTTGCAATCGATCACGCTTTTGCCTTTCGTCATCATTATAGGAAAAAACATGTGCAGATACTCGCTCTGTGAGAGATAATCTGTTTTCTATTTATAGCCAGCGTTTACTCCGTTCGGGTAATCTCAACCAACTGGTGGATTCATTTACCAAGATTTGGGGGGGGGGGAGCGTCTAACACCTTGATTATAGAGTAAACAACAGTGGAATAGACAAATCGCAGGACTTGCGTGAATTTCATTGTCACGCGGTCTTCCCAGTTGCTACTTCCAAGCGTTTTAATTGGAAATTCCTCAGTATGTACGCAAAGACATGAAAGAAATGTGGAATATCACTTTGTCAGCTGTGTCGCCGATCTCACATTAGCTGATGCGAGATTAGGAATAAGCACATCAGTCAGTTCCTATCAGAAGTTACTGACCCCGAGGAGCAGTTCGATGCACTAAGATGAAGTGTCACTCACCATGGTTACCAGTTCCTCGTAATGCGTGGAAACAAATTTGGAGAAATGAATGACTTGTGTCAAGAGAGCAATCTCGATATCTACGTCTGTTTACTAGAGATGAACTGATTGTGCACCAGATCCCTCTCTCTCTCTCTCTCTCTCTCTCTCTCTCTTACTCTCAGAGAGAGAAAAAAACAGAAACGAAATAAAAAATAAAAAAACAAGGACGGATAGCCGCTTTCATCTCCCTTAAACATGTCATTGCCTCAAGATTCATCAACGTGTAGCTGATGAATCCATCCATTTCCTTTAAATAATCTTCAAAAGTATTTACATATTTACTCCTTCTTTGTTGTTTATTCGCTACATGTTTTCAGATTATTTTCTGCACCGTCAGACTTCTCATAAACTTCCCACCCACTTTTCACTGTTGCCTTTATGCAAATCGACTTCTTTCTGATTGTTTCTCTTTCAGCAACTCTGTGTTGATTATCTGGATATCGGAATCGTGTGTTGCGATGTTTCCCAAACGGAAGATACCAACAGGGAGTTGGTTTATTAAATTTTTAGCATTATTGATCTTTCAGCTTGTCTAAAGAACGTGGGCTTTCCTACGAATGTTTTTAAAAACATCTTTCACTGATTTGCATTTGTTTGTCTAGGAAAACATTCGGATTTATTTTTTTCTGTGCATTTTTGGAAAATTATGTTTTCGTGTGAATGTTTTCACCTGTTCTATACTTGCTGAAAAAGGAAAAAGAAAATTAAAACTTTAAGAAACGCAGGCTGCAGTGTAAGACAAAATTAAAACTATCGGAGAAGTCATTTTATCATCTATCTTTTCTACTAAATATTTAATAAAATGTTTCTGCATAACTTGATTAGGTTCCACGGACTTCCTATTATAACTGGATACTGATTCTAAAGGATAGAATGATGGTTTTAATTATTCAGTAAAATGCAGTCCTTTGAAATAAAAAAAATCCTACAATTGGGAATATGTAATTTAATCTTTTTAGAAAAGAAATGAATTCATTTGGACATTTTTTCTAAGAAAATGAAAGAACATATAGGTTGTGTCGAGTAATCTCATTCACAGTGAGTTTGACAGGAATTTTTTTTCTATTCTTTCCTGGAGAACTGTGGTTGTGTTGTTTAGACTTAACAGCTGATTCTGTATTATTACATTATAATATAGTCTATATTATAGTATATTATAATATACTTATTATAATATAATACTTATTATAATATAATACTTATTATAATACGCAAAGAGTTAACATTGAATAAACTCAAAACATAAACATACAATAATTGTTAAAACAACATTGGTCACAAGTGCACTTCAATGACGTAGATATATGTTTCGCCACAAACAGATATGTCGTTTTTTTATTTGCCGATATTTTAGCAGTATTATTATTATTATTATTATTATACTCAACCAACCTATTAAACACTCAACCAACCTATGTCCAGTTATACAAAAACTGTTAAATAAAATCTTCTAAACGGGACACATACCTGAAACACTAAAGACTGCATTAATTCCACCCATACATAAACATGGAAAAAGAAACATTATAAGTAATTACAAACCCATTGCCACGTTGTCTGTAATCAACAAAATCATGGAGCGCATCGTGCATCGCAAACACTCCACCTACGTTGAAAAATTTCAAATCATACCCAAAACACAATATGGCTTTCAAAAAAATAAAGGAACAGCAACAGTCCTGAAAGATTTCACAGACCTAATAAATGCTGCATTGGATAAGAACAGAATAACATTAGTCGTATTCATTGACCTAACAAAAGCATTTGACACACTAACACACAAAACCTTGTTAACTGAACAACCTCTTCTGCATTTGTAACCCTCACACTATCTGAATTTAGAAGAATTATTCTTTCATATTCATTCTTTCTTTTACTTGAAGCATATCGATAGAATTCTTGTGGGTTGTCTTTAGCACGCATAGCCAGTTTCTTTTCATACTCAGACTTTGCTTTCCGTATAACAGTTGTGACTAGAACTATTTGCCCTGTTCTAGTTGTGATAACATTCATAACGGACGTCATCCTTATACAAACGGTATTCCTTCCACATCGTCCTTTTTTACGAAACTTGCTTAATAAGATTACACATCCATTGACTCCTACTCTATTTATTCTTATATCTCTCGGAACACAATCTGATATTGCATCATTTAATTATTGTTTAAAAGCTTTCCATGCACTGTCGATATTCTTTCCATCCAGCAACCGATCCCATTCCACTGAACTCAGTATACTCCTCAGTTGGCCATAATTTCCTTCTTTGTGGTTCAGCATGTAACCTTTTCTGAATGGAACACTCATAAACTTGATCACTTCTCAAGTGAGTATTGCATGATTGCTTTCACCAACCGGAGGCAGAATAGTTACGTCTTTAACAGAAATTTCTCTGACACTATAATCAAATTTAACACTGTTTGACCTCGAGTTCCTTCTGTCACATGCTGCTTGAAGAAGTTGTCCCGCAACAGCTCAATAAATGCATTTTCATTCTTCTCATGAGATTCTACTGCTACCCAATCAATATTTGAATAATTAAAGTCCCCCATTATGATTACTCTTTTCGGGCTTATCTTTTCTATTTTCTGATGCATTTCTTCATCACTAGCAACCGATCCCCCAGGTCTGAAACAACACCCCACTATGTTATTGATATTGTTAGATTCCACCTCATACCAGATGGCTTCAAACTAACTGTCACATGAAATGCTATTAGTTGTAGTACTACAATCATAGTTATCAACCTCAACTCTAACTGGATTTAAGTCATTCAATATCATTAGCAGCACACCCCCTGTCCTCCCTTCCTAAAAATACTGTACCCTTGACACTCGATACCAGTTAGTAGGTCTGATTCTGATAGCCAGGTCTCACTAATGCTTACAATCTGAGGGCCCAACATACTGACTAAGACAACAACTTCTTCCCCTTTGTTTCTGATACTCCTAGCATTCGTGTAGGAGTATCAGTACAGACATAATAATCTACTTGTTTGTTCTTTGGTATTGTCTTGTGTTGTCTGCAGTCCGCCTGCACGGCTGGACAACTTGCAGATCTCTAATCTTCTCTAATGCCTTACACATGTAGACATCTTTGCACATATATGATGGGACCGAACAGGACGAACACAAACGCGAAATCGTTCTCTCCTCGTCAACATTTACATGACAAAGCCAGTTCCCATCATTAACACAGTTAGATAACATAGTTGCATTTACACTTCACACCATTCCTCCCTTTATAATTTAGTTTCCCTGACTCTCTGTGTTAGGTCTCATACCAGTTATTAGTTTTTCTAGACTCCTGATACAAGTGTAGGCCATCCCTCTTATACAAATCCAATCTTCCCTCAAGCTCACTCCATACATCCAAAAACTCGCATCCATTTCTTTTACACAGCCTACGCATCGAATCGTTTGTGATCATAGCCCTTCTTTTCAATTCATTTTTATCGTAGCGAGGTAAAATACTAACGATTTTCATTTTCTCACTCTTCACTCTCGCCTCTTCCAACAACCCTTTCATATACTCTCTCATACTGAACTTATCGCTAGTTAAATCGTTCGTACCTACTACAACTACCATTGATTTACTTTTCTTTTCTGTTTTTGAATTGCTTCCTTTATATTCTTAATTTTCTCTCCAGGAAAACTCGATGTTATAACTCGTTAATCTATAGCATGTTTTATTATAGAGACACCATTCCAAATAACTTTTTCTTTTTACTAACAACGTCACTTACCTGATTTTCATTATTTCCTTACTTACCTGTTTCCTTGCTTTGTTGTTTCTTATTTTCCTGTTCATTTTTCTGTATGATAACACTTATACAGAGAAAGGCCGAGCTAAACTTCAGATGAAATCATGATGATGATGAAGAAATAGAAGAATGTTATTAAAACATTCAGAAGACAAACAAACACATGTTCAAGGTTTTGATTGTGATAAAATGGAAGACGGTATGCATATTGAGGTTAAGAGAGATTTTAAAATGGGACAGAGAAATAATGCTCAAAGGGAACTGAAGCGATCTCAAAAGGAGTTAAAAAGATTAAAGACTTATTCAGCATTGGGTTATAAAATATTTACATCAGTAGCAAGCCGAAAATTATACACATCGAAGAATTTATGACTTAAACGATCCTCAGTATGAATAAACAAAGAGCAGGCGCACTAGAATAAATGTTATAATAAAAATAATAACCAATACAACTAAGCTGCAGACAAATGGTGGGGAACAAAGTTGGGCGGATGGATAAAATAACAAACATAATAGAAATATATAGTGATAGAAATATGAAGCAAATGCGAATTAAAAAAAGATAAGATGCAATGGATCTGATAGTAATGACGATAAACTAAAAATTGCTGTTAAATGGAAGAAATATGAAAATTCCTTTGAGCAATCTTTTTTCCGTTTTTTTTTTTTTTTTGATTGATTTCTTTCAAAGTCAGAGAACTATTTCGTCAGACGCAGAGGAAGGAATGACCATTTTAGTATGTGCAAAAAAAACAATATTTTATTTTTTTAGAAAAATTACGTTTTTCCCTAATACCAAATGACACTTTTAACGTTTTTTTAAGTGTTATAATTATATTTTTAATTTTTTTTCTAGTTATAAAAGGCTTAATGTTTTTCTAAGATGTATCTTCAAAATTCTCCTCACTACTTAGTTTTCCACAGTGAAGTCTTTCTGGTTCAATAGCTTAGTGCCATAAATTTGATTTCTTGTAATTAATTAGTAAAACTTTTTCTTTATTACTATTTAATGACCACTGATATCGAGAATCATAACAGAGTGACCCAACGCCATATAATGCACGGAGTCCATCTCATTCGAGTTTGCTGGAATTTTTCATCGTGTAAAAGAGACGTTTTGAAATCCTATATAACACGCACTTGAGAGTTGTAATACAGCAGAAAAGCATCGTCATCTTGTTTCATTTTTTCTTTTTCTTCTCTTGAACCAACACCAATTCGACACATAGCTGTGTTTAGGTTGCTCAAAATTCCATGGGAAGTATATTATTATCATCATACCATCATCGGACACTACCAATGAGTCAAGGATTCAATAGAAGGAGACCGTAGATCAATTACACCACATGTCGTACCTTTTCTTAAACTCATTCGCAGTGGATGCACTCACTACTTCAATAGACAAACTGTTTAATTTGCTCATTCACTGCTCTATGGTGAAAAACTGTTGCTCTCACCGGCACACAAAGTTAACTTCTACGGATTCTCTCTTGTCCCCTCTCCACCTCCCACATAACGACAATATTCAATCTCTCGTCGTAATCTACACTCCAGAATTCGATATCATCTCTGACTCTTCTTTGCACTTTTCACAGCTTCTTTATCCCTTTAGACTTCAGGAGATGAAATCTGCGCACAGTTATGCAGGTGTGGTCATATTAAGACATTATAAAGAGGCAAACTGACTTCCATATCAGTGCGTGTCACTGTCTTCGCCATCACAATTATTCTCCGAGAGGTATTTACCGTTTTAATGTGAACCTTAAAACTCAGTTTCCTGTCCACTATAACTCCGCGTTCCCTAGACTCATCAATTTCTTGTGACATAATTCCAACAATATACGAGACCACTCTTCAAAACGTTCCTGTCCTCGACCATAGATGGCAACATTATCGGCAATTTTTTTTCTAAGTTGCACATCTGTCGTAAGTATCCATGTGAAATTTCAAGCCATTCTATCAAGTAGTTTGTTTTATACAGCTGCCTGAAGCAAAAGTGTTGTCTGTATCCCTTGAAATGGATAAAATTGAGTATCGTGCGGTTATAAAAATCTTTGTAAAAGAATGTTTAACGCCAAAGGAAATTCATTCGAAGTTCATAAAAGTTTATGGGCACTCTTCTCCTTCGTTTCCGGCAATTAAGAAATGGGCTGCCAAGTTTAGACGTACCCGTGCCACCCTTGAAGGTGATCCACGTGAAGGATGTCCAAAGAGTGTAACAATACCAGAAATCATTGATCATGGTGCACGGTTTGGTATTGGATAACCGGCGAGTCAAAGTGCCTGAAATTGCTGAGACTATAGGCATTTCAAAAGAACGTGTAGGATATATTTTGCATGAAGAATTGCAAATGAAAAAGCTTTGCCCAAGATGGGTGCCGCTCTTGCTCACAGAAGATCAAAAACACACTCACATGATAATCTCTGAACAGTGCTTGGAGCGTTTTAAGAAGAATAAAACTGATTTTGTGCGTCGATTTATTACTATGGATGAGATGTGGATTCACCATTACACACCAGAATCCAAACAGCAGTCGAAACAGTGGACAGAAGCCAGTTCTTCAGCGCCAAAGAAGACAAATTAGGTTCTTCCATCATCAGGAAAGGTCATGGCATCGGTGTTTTGGGATGCTAAAGGCATTTTGTTTATTAATTATCTTGAAAAGGGTAAAGCGATAACAGGGGAATATGATTTCAATCTTTTAACCAGTCTAGACGAAAAACTTCCTGAGAAAAACCCAGATTGTTTAGAGAAGAAAAAAAGCATCTTTCATCAGGAAAATATACCTGCCCACTAAGGTGTGTTGGCAATGGGAACATTATGGGATCTGCACTATGAATTGTTGTAACATGCACTCTATTCTTTAGAGTTGGCTTCCGCTGACCTCTATCTCTTCCCAAAACTAAAACTCTTCCTCGCTGGTCAGCGTTTTTCTTCGAATCAAGACGTGATTGCAACTTAGAGGGGTATTTTGCAGATCTTACTGAGAACCACTACAGTGACGGGATAAAGCCGCTGGAGCATCGCTAGAATAAGTGTATTAGTCTTAGTCAAAGTGCATGAATTTGGCATAATGCCAAACGTTTTACACTTGCCAACATGGAATTGATAGCCATTATTATTTGCCCAGCGTTCCGGGCTATTCTATTCATTCTGTAAGCGATGTACAGTATATCAGTATTGTATGCCTAATTGCTCCTTATTTTTGTTTCGTTAGCATACAATTGAACATCTCCTGTCAGGTACTTCCCAATGTACGAATGTATATATTAAACAACAATGGTCCTGTCCAAAAATTGATCCCTGGAGGACACCACTGGTTACCTTAAATCTGATAGATTCACATCCACTATTAAATGAAGGAAATTTTAAAATAGCAGTAATCACTGAAACAAAAAAGAAATTACAAGGAACCATGAGAACCGAAAATTTTAATGTGATATGCAGTGGAATTGACAGAGACCAAAGAGCACAAGCAGGCTTCATGATTTGAATTCATAGCTCCCTTTCAAAACAGTTAAAACATTATAAATTATGGAATGAAAGAATAATAGAAGCTAGAATAAAAATAGACAGAGACTATTTAACGATAATTCGTTTATATTGCCCAGAAGAAGGAAGAGAACAGGATAATATTGATTTTTATAATCAGATACAAAACATATATAATAAAATAAATAAAAATGACTACGTAATTTTAGCAAGAGACTTAAATGCAAGAATTCGAAACACTAAAATTAATAATAATATAGGAATACATGGAGAACACACTCTAAACAGAAATGGTAAAAAAATGATTGACTTTGTAGTTTATAATAACCTAAAAATAATGAATTCCTTCTATAAACATAAAGACATACATAAATATACTTGGGCAGCAAGAGGATGGAAATCAATATTAGATTATTTTATATTAAATGAAAAGACATCAACGTTTTCGTTAGATATTAGAGTTCACAGAGGATATGAAATAAGCAGTGACCACTTCCTTGTTAAAATAAAATTAAGATTACCACCTAAATGGCTACAAGTGACAAGAACAGAAAGAAAATTGAAACATTTGTTTATAAAACTAGACTATTGAATGACACAAATGTACAATGGCTATATGAACAAAGAATTAACCAGTATCTAGATAAAATAAAGCAAAATGAAGAAATAGAAATAGAATGCTTAATATAAACACGATACTAAAAGCATCTTAGGAAAGACCAAAAATTCAATAAAAGGAAAAAACTGAAGATCTGTAATGATACAATCGAACAAATAATCAAAATGAAAAACGAAGCCTATCACAAATGGTTAAGCAGTAAAAGATTAGAAGATGAAATAGAATATAAAAGAATAAGAGCAATGGCCTAAAGAGAAGTCAAAAAAAGATATAGAGAATCATGAAAAAAATTGTTTTTAATTTAGAAGATGATTTATATAAAATAAGACCCAATGTATATAAGATTTTGAAATACTTAAATGCAGATATTAAAGAAAACAAACTTTAACACCGAATTGAAATTAGAGGAATTTCTAAATTATTTCTACACAGAATTGTGAACAGATAAATATTTAAAAAAAGACAACGAGCAAACATTTAATCAAAATGAAAAGGAAATAACTGAAGAAGAATTAGAAATCAGCCTGAAAGACAAAATGAAAGAAACGGAAAATCACCTGGAGAAGATAAGCTGGGTTCAGAACTGTATAAATACGCAGGAACAAGATTCAAAGAAAGACTCCTATTCTTTTTAAATAAAATTTATTCAACTGGTAACCCCCATTAGAATGGAAAAAAGCAATTGTGATTCCTATCTTTAAGAAAATGTAGTAGAGATGACCCTAAAAACTAATGTGGAATAAGTATACTAAATTCCCATTACAAAATATATAGCAGAATATTAAATAGAAAACTAATGAAATATTCCGAATACAAACTTTATTTTAGAAGTACAGAATGGATTTAGAAAAGGACGATCATACATAGACCCAGTCTTTTGCCTAAAATTAATAATAGATAAAAGAAGAGAATATAATTTAGAAACACATATTGCATTTACTGACTTTGAAAAAAAGCATTTGACAAAGTTAAAAGAAGCATTTTATTTAGCATATTAAAAGAAAGACAAATACCAAATAATATCCTAAAAGCTATCATAAGTATATACGAAAATAATCAAATACAAATAAGATTAAATCATGAGCTATCATATACAAGAGAGATAAACCAAGAGGTCCGACATCCCTGTCGGACCCCTTGGTTTATCTCTCTTGTGTTTGTTAAAAATTCCCATCACGGTATTAAACTTTCTCCTGCTGTGAACTTAAACACTCCTTTCCTTTTTACCGACGACCAAATAATAATTACAAATTCTGAAGATAACTTACAGAAAGCTGTTTTAGATTTAAATTAGATAGCCAAAGATTACGGTATGATAATATCAACAGAAAAATCAAAAACTATGGCTTTTAAAGGACACGATAGTAATAGACAAGAACTATTAATAGTAATAGATAGCAAGAACTAAGATAGTAATAAATAACATGATCTTAGAACAGGTGAATTCATTTAACTACCTTAGGATGTATGATCACATATGAAAATGAAAAAGATATAAACGTAAAAATTGCAAAATATTTAAAAATAGCAGGTGTAATTAACTCTATATTTAAACCAAACCTAGTTCAAAAACAAACCAGACTGAAAGTATACAATACATTAGCCCTTACCAGTCTTATTGTATGGAAGCGAAATCTGGACAATAAAACAAAAAGACAAACAAAGATTAATAACAGCAGAAATGAAGTTTATGAGAAAAACTGCAAAGTATACCCTATTTGATCACAAAAGAAACGAAGAAATTATGAAAGATTTAAACCAAGAACCAGTAATAGAAAAAATTAAAAAATATAAACATAAATGGATGGAACACGTTCAAAGAATGAAAACAGAAAGATTACCAAAACAAGCCTTAAAGTACAAGCCATTAAGAAAAAGAAAACCAGGACGTCCTCTTAAACGATTCAACGATGACTTCTAAGGCCGGAACAGGCCATGCTAGGCCTAAATCCTTGATATGCATGATAATGATGATGGTATATTAAATAACAATGGTCCTGTCCAAAGATTGATGCCTGGAGAACACCACTGGTTATCTTAAATCTAATAGATTCACATCCACTATATACCACTTTCTGATAATTATCCGTCAGCAATAGACTTGAATGCTGTATCTTCAAACACCTTAGAAAAGGCCTTAGTATCAGAGTGTATCTATTCCTTTTATCCATCTCAGCCATAACATTAATTATAAAATATTTGCTTAAATTGCAAAACATAACCTCAATTTAATAAATCCATGATGCTCTTTGCAGAGTATAGCTTGTTCGAACCATTTCTGTATGCGAGTTCTTACCAGCTTTTCTAAAATGTTCACTGCCACACTAGAGATACTGATATGTCAGTAGGTAATTAGACACATCTGTATTTGCACCATCCTTGTACAACAGAAATACCATACATTTTTTCAATTCCTATCGTATCCTTCCTTAGCCTAAATGCAAGTTATATAAACATCTCAACGAGCAAGCTATTTCTGCTAAACATTCCGTTAGCACACGTGGCGACATACTATCTAACTCAATTGCTGAACTGATACCCTGATTATGTAACAGCTCTTTAACTTCATTGTGATGCACCTCTATCACTTCATCCAGGTGCAGTGGTAGCACTGAGAACCATGTTACATACTAGGGTGATGTGAAAAGTTCTCGGCCTAACAATGAAAAAACGAATTTATAATTAAAAAATTATTTTTATTTTTCAACATAATCTCCCTTAAGACTAATACATTTATTCCAGCGATGCCCCAGCGCCGTTATCCCGTCCTTGTAGTGGTTCTCAGTAAGCTCTGCAAAATTCCCCTTTACAGATGTAATCACCTATTGTTTCGAAGAAAAAAGCTAATCAGCGAGGAAAAGTTTTAGTTTTGGGAAGAGATAGACGTCAACTGGAGCCAAATCTGAGGAATAGGGTGTACGTTCCAACAATTCATAGTGCAGATCCCTTAATTTTCCCATTGCCAAAACACCTCCGTGGGCAGGTGAATTGTCCTGATGAAAGATGACTTTTTTTCTTCTGCAAACCGGGCGTTTTATCACGAATGTTTTTGTCTAGTCTGGTTAAAAGATCGGAATAATATTCCGATCTTTTAACCAGATTCCCGGTCATTTCTTTACCCTTTTCAAGATAATTAATAAACAAAATGCCTTTACCATCCCAAACCACCGATGCCATGACCTTTCCTGATGATGGAAGAACCGAATTTATCTTCTTTGGCGCTGAAGAACCGGCTTCTGTCCACTGTTTCGACTGCTGTTTGGATTCTGGTGTGTAATGGTGAATACAAGTCTCATCCATAGTAATAAATCGATAACAAGAATAAAACAAAATCAGTTTTATTCTTGTTAAAACGCTCCAAGCACTGTTCAGAGATTTTCATGCGAGTGTGTTTTTGATCTTCTGTGAGCAAGCATGGCAACCATCTTGTGTAAAGCTTTTTCATATGCAAATCTTCATGCGAAATATATCCTGCACCACGTTCTTTTGAAATGCCTGTAGTTCTCATCAATTTCAGGCACTTTGATTCGCCGGTTATTCAATCCCATATTGTGCACTTGATCAATGATTTCTGGTGTTGTTACAGTTTTTGGACATCCTTCACGTGGACCATCTTCAAGCGGGGCACCAGAGGCGTAGCTAGAGCTTTTGCCGCTCGGCGCGATCCCTGAGTTTGCCACCCCCCTCAATATACACCAAAAACATTACAAAAAGTCTAAAGTACGTAGGGAAAGAAATTAAAACACTATGTTTATGTTTATTTTTTTGTAAGTATAGTTAAACATAAATTGAAAGCCAAACGGCTATTTTTCTGACATCCTTAATAATAATTAAGGGGATACAAATCCCTTGTTGTTCAACTGCCAGTAAGCAAAACTAAGATCGAGAACTACGAATCTATGAGTTTCATATATACCGAAAAACTATCGGCGAATCCAGATGTAAATGACCATTTGGTAGTACGACACCAAAGCATCTGGGTAGTGACCTCTCCTCATAAAGTAATTACAGTATTACATCCCCTAGGGGCTGTGTTTTTACATTATGAGAAAATATCAAGGATAGTGAGGGAGCTTGCTCCACATTTGCTTCGAGTTGCCTTGGTGTTGTACTACCAAGTGGTCATTTACACTTGGATTCACCGATAGATTTTCGGTGTATATGAAACTCATAGATTCGTAGTTCTCGATCTTAGAGTTTTGCTTACTGGCAGTCGAACAACAAGGGATTTGTATCCCCTTCATTATTATTGTAAGTATAGTTGTTGAAAATTAATTATTTAGTAATAAAATCACTATGTTAACATAAAGAGAAGAATCGTCGAAAAATAAAATTCTGTCTCACGTAAAAAGTGGGCGGACTGCTCCCTCCTCACCCCCCCCCCTCCTTAGCTACGCCACTAGGTGGTACGGCCACGTTTAAACTCGGCAACCCATTTCTTATTTGTCGGAAACGAAGGAGAAGAATGCCCGTAAACTTTTATGAACTTCGAATGAATTTCTTTTGGCGTTAAACCTTCTTTTATAAAGAATTTTATAACCGCGCGACACTCAATTTTACCCAGTTCAAGGGATACACACAACACTTTTGTTCAGACAGCTGTGTAAAGCAAACTACTTGATTGAATGACTTGCAATTTCACATAGATGCTTATGACAGATGTACCAACTTACAAAAAAAAATCTTGCCGATAATATTGCCATCTATGGTCGAGGTCAAGAATTTTTAGACCACCCTTGTACACCTGGTTGATTAATTTTAACGAAGTAAGCATTCATTATTTGAATTATTCGAACTATCTCATCTGCTTCTGACACTTCTGCATTCTTTAAAGTATTCTTCCATATTCATTGTTTCTTTTACTTGCAATATAATTTAAATTTCTTTCTGGTTCAATACGCTTTTATCTCATGCAGAGCCAATTTTTTTTTATACTGTGATTTAACTTTCCATACAAATACTCGTAACTTTTATTATCCCAGAAGATAGGTTTAGAACGGGACCGCATTTTCCTTGAATACTCATCAGGTTGCATCCAAAAAACAAAGGTGTTGTTTTAGAGTAGTTTTCTTCTTAATCAGAATAAAGCTCGTATATTTAAATCGATGCCTACCTAACCTGAGAATATCGTTCTTTCATAAGTAATTTAAGGTTGTCCAATAATTTAACAGAGTTCAGACTAAAATAAAAGAAGAGTATTGTGATAACTTGAATTAACAGTAATTAAATATCATATATTTAAATTAATTTTGACTCATTTTTGAATATTATTTCTTACTACACTGCGTCATGCGTTAATACGTTTTCTACAAAAAGAAGGAACATCGTGGATGAGGAGAGAAACGCATATAGATGATAAACTCCTAAATTACGAAAAGAATATATCCACGTGTTATCTATTTTACAAACCGGCAAGAGGAACACAAGCATTGATAGACACGAATAAAAACTAAATTATTCGTTCTTCATTACCAAAATAGGTTTGCAAAAAATAAATAAATAAATAAAAATACTTGGCTTTAACAGAGCAATTCGGATCATTGTATAAAAGAGGAATAGAATAATAATTATACTACTGTGCGACCACAGATGCCAGACCCCTCGACACGTCTACGCCTGATAGAAGAAGGCGAATCCATTCTGATATTAGGGTAATGAATGCGTTTCGTGGGATGAGTGTTTATTATTATACGTCGGAAAATTAGCTTTTCTTTTGTTTCTAGTTTTTAAAGTGCTAACTATTTTGCTTGTATATTAGTTGGAAATTTTACGTATTAACCACGTGAGTTCGCGATTTGGTAACGAATTCGTACATCGTCTTATTGCTTTCTGCCCTTCATCGTGAATTGACTCTTCTTGGCACATTGCCAGCCGAGGGTCTCGCATCTGTTTGTCTGAAAGATTAAAAAATTATTGAAAGTAGAGTACAAATAAAATAGGAAATCATCATCTAGTTCACATATTATATGAGTACTTTAGGCTCAACAGAGAATAAAAAAAATCATAGGTTTAGCAGAACTGATCTTAGATGGAAATAAAGTAAATTTATAGCAGCTTTTTCTTAGAAGTAAAACTGAACCGTCTACTCCTTGATTCCTAGACAGAATTAATAGAGACGACACAATTTTGAAAGGAATTGGACCGAAGCTTAATATATGACAACGATGTGGATTCGTTGGACCGAAGTATTATGCATGTAATAAATGACAACAAACAGCATCTCGTAAAGCAAATTCCATGAAAGACAGAACAAAAGAATCGCATTCTTTTACTGGGATAGCTCATTACTGAAGATGCTTCGCAAATAAAAAGAATTCATAATATCTCATTGAAATATCTAGGCAATGAAAAATATTTCAGATTGAAAGAAAGAGAGAGAGAGAGAGAGAGAGAGAGAGAGAATGTGGTTTGGCACACACAAAAAAAGAGTGATTGAATTCTGCGTATAGTCCTCGCATTACAAGTAATCGAGACTCTAACCACAAACAATGACTTTAATAAAATAAAATAAAAAGTTAAAGAAGCTTACATAGCAAAGACAAAATCACTTGCATGCCATCAAAAGGCTTTTAAAACTCTTATCCTTGAACGAAAAGTATGGAGAATGAAAGTAATGATAAATACAACAATAAAGGAGAATGATTAAAAGAAATATTTTAAATGAGTTCCATTTGTACCTCCGACGTAAAATGAAATCCAAAGATGAATGGTGTGTATGATGACGAGATGCTGTTTGTTGCTTTTGTCATAGAAATGAAATAAATACCCGGAAGAGAAACCAATTTCCTTTTTATGTAACCTCACCCATCCATCAAATGTCATTAAGCTACAGTACATTAGAATCTTCGGCGGGAGAGAGTAATTTTTCCTATTTTTTTAATTAATTGTTTACAATTTCTGTATTTTTTTATTTATTTTTTACATAATTCGGAAAAACAGAGAACACTTTCAAGACACATCAAGCTTCAAATAAACAGGGTGTGGGATAAACAGGGTGTGGGTCTCAGACCGGGCAATGAAACTTATCTCCCACTTAATGAAAGTCGCAAAAGAAATATTCCGATGTAATGTAGGTGTTAGTATCTAGGACTCGCTATGGATTAGATGAGCCTCTCTCTCTCTCTCTCTCTCTCTCTCTCTCTCTCTCTCTCTCTCTCTCTCTGTCCGTTTTAAGAGACAAAATACCTGGGTTCCAAGGAGAAAGTCCCTGTTAAAAGTGCCTCAGTCGTAGACATTCGTGATGTTTTATGTCCATTTCTTCTAGATCCTCTCGGTAGTATCTTTCCTTCTATTTTTCCTCCTTGGAAAATTTTGAGGAAACCAGTATTGGTCGTTGGCAACGACCAATACTGGTGATTTTTAAGGAACTTACCATATCAACAATGAGTGGTGTGGTGAACGTCTAGTGAACAACGATGAAAAACAAACGATTTATCTTTCTTTCATAGTACCTTGTTTCATACTGTCGACTGATCAAATGGGTTACGAGATGTTACACCATCCCTCCTAAACCCCTGAATACAGAGAACAGAATCTTACTTCACATCATTTTAGGAGGACCTTGAAGTGAAAGGAGTGTGAGCAATTAGTTTAACCAGCAGCTAAAGATCTATTCCACAGAGGCATCTAAAAAAATAATTGGATGGTGTCTCCAGTCATGATGACGGAATCCATATTGGAGAACCCACTCGAAAAATATTTGACCTCAAATATTGGTAATCAGAGCCACAAATCCAATGGGATTTCACCTCGGCCATAGATAATGAGAAGTCTTCACCCTGAAGAAGCCGATAATTTTCCCATGTGTCAGAGCTTCTCCGTATCACAGTGGCTAGTAAGTGGGGACATTTGTCTTTCGGTAAGAGTGCGAAGCAGCTTTATGTGAGGTTTAAATGAAGGCCAGTTGGCCAGTCAAAATGAGGGTTTTGGGTGTTCCTTCCAGAAACTCAGGTTTTCATCCTCAAACAGGCAAACTTAGCAGAAGAACATAGGAATAAAGAGATAATAGATTGATATTCGGCTATAATTCCAACTAATCGAATGATATGCGTTAAAGTTTGTAATCAATCTTATATATCAAAATGTAGTCTGCTTGTACATGAAACGTGAGGAACTTTATATCAGCTTATTAACTCAAGCACTTTTAATACAGCCCTTACATCTTCATCATCATCAGTGGTTCTAACAGACCCTTACGTGCCCAGAAGCCTCCAAGAGTTCTTTGGTTAAACCTCCGTGAATCATTATTCCATATATTTTTCAGTTGGTATTCACGATGCTCCTTGCTTAGAAAGACCTGAAATTGAATGCCATTTAGAACACGTAGAATTTTTCAAGTTATATATTTTTTTTTGTAACCGAAGGCAAATCAGTAGTCTAGTTCCATAAGAAAGTATTTCATTCTCTCGCAAAACAGGCAAATTGGCAGAGCAATAAATGCACTTACGGAGTGTATACTCGATTCAGAGCTTATTTGCTGAGGCCATAATTCCAAACGTTATTATCTTTACATTATTTTTTTTCTACAATCCTAATCCTCTATGACAATTTATATGATGCCAAATATGAGTACTAATTCTGACTCGTTGTCCATAATTATCTTAATTGCTATTGTACCGTCAAAATTGAACGTTTCAGAGCTTGGTAATGTAGCGTTAAATTCCAAATAATATTGTTCTTATAATCTAAATACTTGCAATTTATGTTATCGACCCAAATATATGTTTTCAGATTTATATCTATACTAATAACAGACCTACACTGTAATCCGTCTCTGAAATACTTTGGGAAATACCTAAAATATTCGTAGCTCCCTAACTCCCTATTTAGCTTTTAATATATTTCCATAAACAGTCGATTATGATTGATATTGTAGTTCAGGGAACTAGTGTAGGCGTTTTATTTCCTGCCTTGCTCATTTGTTAGAAGGCGTGAGCAGTTTGCTGTAACCAGATGTGGAAGTGTAGCGGAAGCAAATGTTTGACAAAATGGATTCGTGCATAATTAATGACCTAAGGTTCGGGTTACTACAAAGGCACTTGTGCTTTTCTGTTTAAGTCAATAAACCTTCTATTAATCACATCTTCAAGCACATATACACCAGGGATATCGCTACGGCAAAGTCACAATACACGCAAAGCACCGGAACACATATTAGAAGCAAAATTAAAATTCATAGCAAGTTCCATACGACGAAAATATCTGTTAAGGGAACTGTAGAAGGAAATTAATGAAACCTGAATGATTAGTTACTGAATGACACCCAAGAGATATGTTTCGTTGCAAATTGTGTCATTTATCAGGTGTTGTTGATGACGTAGACAGCTGATATCATAAACCAATAGGTCGTGGTATGTTAGAGACGTTCTATGAATGTTGAAGTATTTTAAGTCTTTAAAAGCAATCTTTTTCGAATTTAAATAGCATAGCTAATCCCTGAATTGTAAGCAATAAATGGAAATTTGTATTATATTCAACCCGAATAAGGAAGTAAATTAAAAACGATAATCATAACTCAATACTTGTGTTCCTTATGAAAATAAATAAATAAAAATAAAAATATTAATTTATGATTTGTGGTAGATTTTGATTCCTTGTCATCGGCTTTTGGACAGGAATTCATTTACGATGAAATTACGCTTGAGTTTTGAAGCTGATTTATAACGAATTTTTGAATTATAAAACTGAGTTATGAGCAAATTCCTTACATTTCAAATTTCATTCAAATTACTAAGATTTAAAATTGATTTAATATCAAAATATATAATAATATACAAGATGGTTGCGGAATTGGTTGGCCAAATTTCTAACAAGCCTTTTAGTTAAACTTAAGATATTTTGCTTTACTAGTTGCCTTCTCAATATGATAAACCTAAATTCCCTGCAAACCAAAATACCTATATGATTATTTATTTACTCTTTGAAAAACGTGTTAAACTTTCTTGCACTTCATTCTGATTTACGACTGAAGTATTGCTTTATTCAAACAGTTCTCGATTTATGTCCAAAACCAATTTCTTTCGTATTTATGGTGTCAAATATTTTAGCGTAATGCGATTCTTGTCACTTAAACATGTTACGGGAGATACTGATTGGCATTGATTTTTCCCAAGCTTTAATATCTTTCATAATAAATTCTTAAATAAAGAAATTGATCTCCATGAATGTATCTAGATATTGCAAATAAAAATATATATAAATAAAAATAAATAAAACATAAAAATATATAGAGGAAAAAAAAACTACGAAACATATACATGATATAATATAGTAAAAGAAAAATTGCATAATATTGTATTTATAAAATAAATATATAAAAACAAGTAACATAAGATAAAAGTATTTTATATTATTATTATTATTATTATTATTATTATTATTCAATTATTAGATTTATAAGCTGCTTTGATTACACAAAATTCTTTATCCAAAAATAAAGAAAAAAAAAATGGACATTTTCTTAGAACAAGTGGTGTTTAATACGTCGAGTTTAAGAGGAAACCATATAACTCATCCTTCCGTAGATTCAAAATAAGTTATTAATAACAGCGCACGTAAAACTGACATCTGAGAAGCCCAAGAGAAACCAAATCTCCCTCGAGTGAAAGATGCCTATTCTTAATGGAACTAAGAAAGGCGTATGGGAAAAATCAGTGAGGATAAATAGTAATTCAATTTGGAGGTTATTATTACTGACAGCTTGCATTTAAAGTTTGCATCTTTCGAAGAAGTCTTAATTGAATTCTATTGATTCTGTATATTTAATTTTCGGCATGGAAGATTTTTTTCCCTGTAATTCAAAGGAAACGTCATTGTTCATTACACGTTTTCACTGAAAAGCGTAAGATACTACAGCATTTAATGTATTCGTGAAATGTAATTATTTTCAATAATAATAAAGAATAATTTAGTGAATAAGAAATATATTTAGATTTAGATTAAAATAATTGATAATTTTTACTATTATTAAAAAATGGACAGAGAGCTAGTCTACCTCTTTTTATCGGCAATGTTCAGCCTATAATTATTTTGGTACTTTAGATTCTAGCTATATTATCGGAGTTTGGTTGGAGAAGAAAAACCTTTGGAGGGTAATGGATGGCAATGCTGTAGTCAATGAAGTTCTAACTGAGGCTCGGCTATTGCTGTTACCCTCCTGCCATGATCAGAGCTTAAATAACTCAAAATTCCAGCATTTCCCTTCTACATGGAAAACAGCCACAATTATACCACTGAAGAAGCCAGGAAAAAATGCTCACCTTCCTGAAAGCTACAGACCCATAAGCCTATTATCCAGCCTCGGAAAAGTAACAGAGAAAGTGATCCTCTCAAGATTCCAAGCAGAAACAGATAAGTTAGGAATTTTGCCTAATGAACAGTTTGGCTTCCGTAGTGCCCATAGTACAGCCCAACAAGTGCACCGGCTGGTAGAAATCATTACTAAAGGTTTCAACTGGAAACTCAATACAGCTGCCATCTTCATGGACGCAGAGAAGGCGTTTGATAAACTATGGCATCAAGGTCTTCTCTACAAACTGATAAAATTTAATTTCCCAGTCAGACTAATAAAGGTAATACATTCTTATCTGAAAGACAGATACATGCAGGTCAGGGTAGGCGAAACGGTTTCGACCAGACGCAGGATCTCGGCAGGCGTATCTCAAGGATCTCTTCTGGCACCTCTACTGTTTTCAATCTATGTAGCAGACATTCCCCTGAACCCAAGAACAACATTCACTGCATTATATGCAGATGATACTGCACTGATGTCAAGATCACTGAGCCCAAAACTGGTAACTAAAAGACTACAAAATAGCATACACACTTTAGAAAAGTGGATGGCAGACTGTAGGATCCAAGTTAACCCCAGAAAAGCTCAGCCATACTGTTTACTAGAAAGAAAATCCATACCATGGAGGATATTTATTTATTGGGAGTAAAGATTCCATGGCAGACTGAAGTTAAATATCTTGGAGTGATTCTTGATAGTAAACTCCTATTCAGCAAACATATTAGTTACATTTCCTCAAAGACATCCAACGTCTTAGCACAGCTCTACCCTATGATCAACAGACAAAGTAAACTGGACATGCAAACAAAATTAATAATTTACAAGATGGTAATTAGACCGGTTATCACTCACTTACGCATCCCCAGCTTGGAGCCACACCGCAAATTCTAACATTCTAAAACTTCAGAGATTACAGAATAAGTGCCTGAGGATGATTCTGGATGCCCCCTGGTTCATAAGAAACACCCAGATCCATAGAGAAGTTAATGTCCCTTATATCTCTTCCTTTCTCATAAATCTAGCTGAGAAGTTCTTTACCAAGACAAGTAACCATCCAAACCCGTTAATCAAGGAAGCCTCGGAATATAATGAAGAAGAAATCTACAAATTTAAAACACCAAAATCTATTTTAAGTTCAGCTGAACGCAACTAACTTCACTGCCCACAATGGGCGAGCATATAGCTCACAAACACTCCATTCAAAGTTCTTCCATTACAAGACAAAGGATATGAAAAGCAATTTTGCTTCACCCATCTAGCCAGAAATGTTAATGTTAATGTTTTGGAAATGGGATCGGAACACTGCTAGAACTGTACCATATTCTTCAAAAGATTTTTTAAGTGTTTCATCATTAATTTCTGCTGGTAGTTTCCGTAAGTAAATGAATCTAACACCACTGTCGCCAAGGGTAGTGGGAAAAAATCTTTCACCTTCTAAAATAATTCCTTCTTCCATAAATTTTATTTTAATGCTGTATGTAAGGGAAGTAACCTCGTACAAACCTCTTTTAAAGTCCCAACAATTTTTTTTTTTTTTAGGTTTTTAAGCTTGTCATTTCCAACAAGATCAACTATAGCGTCAGCTAGTAATTCAGGCTGAAATGGCTTTTTAAAAGAAAATCTGGCAGTTAAGTCTCTATCTAATTTACTGTTTGCCATATATCAGCTGTTAACTAGGTAGAAAGATAGTAAAAACAGATACTACCTAATAATTGTAATGACGCTAAGCGTTAAAATGCTTTATACAACACAGCAATTGTAAAGAACAAATGTTACACAAAATTTTATATATATATATATATATATATCCTTGGAGGGTAATGGATGGCAATGCTGTAGCAATTAAGTACTAACTGAGGCTCGGCTATATATATATATATCCTTGGAGGGTAATGGATGGCAATGCTGTAGCAATTAAGTACTAACTGAGGCTCGGCTATATATATATATATATCCTTGTAGGGTAATGGATGGCAATGCTGTAGCCAATGAAGTTCTAACTGAGGCTCTTCTATTGCTGTTACCCTCCTGCCATCATCAGAGCTTTAATAATAGCTCAATAACCTTATCCCTACAATGTCCTCTACAGATAACGGGGAGGATGAACAGCATTCTTGCTTCGCCCCTTTAAGCCAGTCCTTTATAAGGGCTATAAGATTGACCAATATATATATATATATATACATATATATATATATATATATATATATATATATATATATATATATATATATATATATATATATATATATATATATATATATATATATATATATATATATATATATATATATATGTATGTATATAAATATATGTATATATGTATATAAATATATATATATATATATATATATATATATATATATATATATATATACCCTTGGAGGGCAATGGATGACAATGCTGTGGTCAATGAAGTTCTCATCAGAGCTTTAATAGCTCAATAACACCTAATCTACCCTTGGAGGATAATAGATGGCAATGCTGTAGCCAATGAAGTTCTAACTGAAGCTCGGCTATTGCTGTTACCCTCCTGCCATGATCAGAGCTTTAATAGCTCAATAACACCTTATCCCTACACCGTCCTCTACAGATAACGGGGAGGATGAAAAGCATTCTTGCTTCGCCCCTTTAAGCCAGTCCTTTATAAGGACTATAAGATTGACCAATATATATACATATATATACCCTTGGAGGGCAATGGATGACAATGCTGTGGTCAATGAAGTTCTCACTGAGGCTCGGCTATTGCTGTTACCCTCCTACCATGATCAGAGCTTTAATAATAGCTCAATAATCTTATCCCTACACTGTCCTCTACAGATAACGGGGAGGATGAAAAGCATTCTTGCTTCGCCCCTTTAAGCCGGTCCTTTTTTTTTTTTAAGGGGAGATGATCTGATCTATTCCCTTGCAGGGTAATGGATACAGTGCTGTAGCCAATGATGTTCTAACTGAGGCTCGGCTGTTACTCCCTTGCCATGATCAGAGCTTTAATAGCCAATAACACCTTATCCCTACCCTGTACTCAACAGATAACGGGGAATATGAAAAGCATTTTTGCTTCGCCCCTTTAAGCCAGTCCTAATAAGGATATAAGGACTTTATTTCTACCGAGGGTAATGGATAGCAATCTGTAGCCAATGAAGCTCTAATTGAGGCTCGGCTATTGCTGTTACCCTCCTGCCATGATCAGAGCTTTAATAGCTCAATAACACCTTATCCCTACACAGTCCTCTACAGATAATGGGGAAGATAAAAAGCATTCTTGCTTCGCCCCTTTAAGCCAATCCTTATAAGGATAAAAGGACTTAATTTCTAGAGATATAGAACGCGATTTTTTATGAGAACGGACGTGTTATTTTAGACTGAGCCTGATTACATTGCATACAAGGTTTCTCAGTTATCTCACATTGCACTGGTGCTAACACAGTGTGATTCCTACTGTCTTTCGCTCTGCACGAAATGGGCAGGACGTCAAATGGCCGGCAGGCCCCACCCGCAATGTGGACCAGTGGTGGATTTAAGGTTTTATAGGGAGGTAGGTTTCAAAACTGTGGCCAAGTGAGATATTGATACTCCTTTTCCCCAATTAGTAGGTTGCAACAAGACTTTACTAGTAGACCAACTTAGTCTACAAGACACTTGCTGGCAGGCTTCAAGCCCTACGGGATTATACATTGCTAGTAGTCCATCTAAGTCTACAGAATACTTTGCTGGCAGGCCCCTAGCCCTGCGGGATTATTTATACTGCTATTAATCAATTTCTGCTGGCAGAAAATCTCTAACTTGACATGGAAACATCAAAGAACTGATCCATATCCTTAATAAGGAGCAGTCACTAGAGGTACTCAAACTCATAATAGGCAATGTAGAATCTGACTGGGCAGGATTTATAAAATAATATATCCACTCTAATGATCAGGATGGAGAGGAGGAGCAGAATGAGATCTCAAAAGATGAACTCATTGCTGCTCTGTCACCAAAATCCCCATGTCAAAATATCTCTTAAGGGAAGCACTCTAATAAAAGAAGAAGAACTATAGAAGAACAGATGGATGAAGACATACCAACATCAGATGTCCTGAGGAACACCGAAAAGGTTCCACCAGTAATACTAAGGGACAAGGACAAATGGACCACTGTCACATCAGCCCTTAGGGAACATAAAATCTCATATTCCTGGGCTAAAAATCAAGACGAAGGAGTCAATATCCAGCCAGCCTCAGTCACTGACTACAGACAGCTGACAAGATTAATGGATAACAAAAGTCTTCCATATCACACTTTTGCTTTACCCAGTGAAAAGAATCTCAAAGTAGTACTTCGGAGAGTAACCGAAGGTGTCACCTGTGAAGAAATCACTGCTGACCTTATAAGTCGGAGCCTAACACCAGTGAAAGTGAGCAGGATGCTCAGGGCAAATAGACGGCCAATGCCACTGGTACTCGTAGAAATTGATAAGACACAGAAAGAGATATATGAACTGACAACGATCTGTGGCCTCAGAATTTCTACTGAACCACTAAGGAAGAAGTCGACAGCTGGGCAGTGCCATAGGTGCCAAAGGTTTGACCATGCCCAAAAACTTTGCAAGGCATATTACAGGTGTTTAAAATGCGTCCAGGGCCACCAGACCGTCATGTGTACAAAACCAAGATCCACTCCAGCTAAATGCGCCAATTGTGGAGGACCTCACCCTGCTAACTACAAGAGATGCATTACACACCCAAATAACCGAGGGTCAGCAAAAACTACCCTTCCAAAACATTTCATCGATGCTCAAGACAGCCGTGCAAGTCACACCCCGGTCCAACTTATCTCCAGCTTGACAACTTAAGAAAGGAAACAAATGCCTGAAACTTATGCAGAGGCGGCACGAACAACGGCTGCTCCATCTCATGATCATATAAGCTGAAATCTAACATCAGTACTAACTGCCTCACTAGCTACCATGTTACAAGAATTCAGTATGACAGATCCTTCGCCTTCCTCCACGAAAAGATTCCTACAAGTCACCCACTCAATTCTGACAGCCCTAAATAATGAATAAAAGAAAATTCCATCCCAACTCTGTCATGATCACAGCATGGAACGCCAATGGACTGAATAACAAAATCCTAGAACTACAAGAGTTGACCCACAGACACAATCCTGACATAATACTAGTAAATGAGACACATCTCTGGCCAGCAAATAACCCAAAATTACGGAACTATATTATGTACAAAACAGATAGACTTACCAGAAGCGGAGGAGGAACAGCTATATACATTAAAAACTACCTAAGCCAAAATGTTCTGACCAATCCACAAACCAAGAACCTAGAGATAACAGGCATTGAAGTTCATACCAACAATGTTGGCCGTATCAAAATTTATGCTGTATATAATTCACCCAGCATTCCATTACTGGATCTGACTTAGACACCATTCTCGGCTTCACAGACTCTATCATCATGGCTGGTGACTTTAACGCAAAACATACAGCCTGGCATAGCTCTACAATCAACGACAAAGGTCAAACTCTAAACCATTACTCAACGCAACATTCTATTGTTGTAACTGGACCCACGGAGCCCACCCATCACAGCTCAACTGGAAGTTCAGATGTACTTGACATAGTCGCCCTCAAACACATCAGATACCAATATCAGCTGGAAACAATAAATGAACTATCGTCCGATCACAGCCCTATTCTGCTTCAACTCGGTACACAAGAACAATTCTCCTCTCCCCACTCTTTCATATCTTGGGATAAACTCTCCAGAATCCTACCTGATCACATCAGCTCAGTCCTTGCTATTCACATTAAAGAGGAGATAGAATTGTCTGCAAACAACCTTACCAGTCAAATCAAAAATGCAATAAAGTCAATTACCCAAACTACAGCCTTTCACCCAAGTGGTCGGATCCCCGAGGAAATCATGGATTTAATCAGACTGAAAAACAAAACCAGAAAGAGGTATTATAACACAAGAGCCCTTCAAGATAAAACAAATTTGAGTAAATTAAACAGACAAGTCCGAGAAGCCCTCCAAAACCATCGAAACCAAGAATGGGAATCTAAGCTAACGAAATTAAATCCAGAATATAACTCCATTTGGAAGTTTCTGAGAACCATCCGCACTAAAAGACAACTGTTAGCCCCAATTCAGACCACGAAAGGAATAGCCCATAATGACAAGGAAAAGGCAGAGGCTCTGGCTAACAGCTTGGAAACTCAATGCAACCCCTCTTATGAAACTTTGAACATCAATCTCATCTAAAAGATTCACCGTCGAGTCAGGCAGGCCATAACACAAAAAGATGACCTAGAACCTCTTACACCCACTGCTCCAACAGAAGTTATAAATATTATAACCCACCTGAACAACAATAAAGCTCCAGGTTCAGATGGAATTACAAACAAATAATCAAACTTCTCCCCAGAAAAGCCATTGTACATCTAGTCAACATAATTATTGCCATCCTCAGGCTCAAATATTTCCCTTTAACATGGAACATATTAGATGTCACACCAATCAAAAAGATTGGAAAAAACACCCAACTCCCTGAAAGCTACAGACCTATAAGTCTTCTGTCTAACCTTGGAAAGATCGCAGAAAAAGTAATCCTTACTAGGCTTCAATCACAAACGAATAAACTAGGTATAATCCCAAATGGAGAGCCTGTGTAGCTCAGTGGATGTGGCGTTTGCACACCATCGCGCTAGGCCGCACGAAGGAAGTCTTGGTTTCGAGTCTAGTCGGCGACTAGAGGAAATTTTTCTAAGCCTTTTTTCGACCGGTTCCCGAGTTAGTCGATCTCTGGCACGGGCAAGCAGGTTTTTCCTCCCGGAAACTCGGGTTTTTCGTCCTGTAAACTCAAGAAAATCGACCGTAGAACCCACATTATTTCAGACATTAAAATATATTGTGTTAGGGTTAGAGACCACGAGATGGCGGCACATTTGAGCCGTCTCTCCTCACTGCGTACCGCTTAATTAGTGATAGCCTTGGGCCATCTGTCTCTGATTGGGTACCAGTGGAGATTGAACTGCCCAATCAGTCTCCAAAAAGTTAGATAGGGCTATATGGCCTCGCCTACTCCCGTATATACGGGAATAAAAAGGCGTTAGCTGATTTTTTTTTTTTTTTTTAATCCCAAATGAGAACCACTCCACCTTTCAGCAGATCCACAAGCTGTCGAATACATCTCCGAAGGCTTCAACCGGAACCTTCACACAGGTGCAGTCTTTTTAGATGCTGCAAAGGCTTTTGATAAGGTGTGGCATCAGGGTCTTCTCTACAAGGTCATCGCATTCACTATGCCTACTAATCTAGTTAAAATAATTCACTCTTACCTCAGAGACAGATACATGCAAGTCAAAATAAATGAAACTGTATCAACCCAAGGTGCTGGCGGGAGTGCCGCGGGGCTCACTTTTGCCCCCTTGCTGTTTTCTATCTATATAGCTGATATCCCTCAAAACCCAAGATCGACAATCACTGCATTATATGCTGATGATACTGCATTATTAGCAAGATCTCTCAGCCCCAAACTAGCTATCAAAAGACTCCAAAACAGTATTCACACACTAGAGAAATGGTTGATGGACTGGAGAATCCAAGGTAACCCACAGAAGAGTTCAGCCATACTGTTCACTAGAAAAAAGCCTCAAATCAAGAAAGATATACATTTACTAGGAGTTAAAATCCCATGGCAGAATACAGTCAAATATCTCGGCGTAACTCTCGATAAAAAACTACAATTCACCAATCATATAGAACACATAAGTTCACAGACATCCAAAGTAATAGCGCAGCTCTACCCCATGATCAACAGAAAAAGTAAATTCGATACTCAGAACAAATTGCTCATATACAAGATGGTAATACGCCCAGTCATCACTAACGCATCTCCTGCATGCAGTCATACTTCCAACACAAATATTCAAAAGCTGCAAAGAATGCAGAACAAATGTCTGAGAATGAGTTTGGATGCCCTGTGGTTTATCAGAAACTCCCAAATTCACAGAGAAATCAACATTCCCTACATCATATCCCTCCTTCACGACCTAGGTGAAAAGTTCTTCATCAAGGCAATTAATCATCCGGACCCACTGATCAAGCAAGCTTCAGACTATAATGAAGCAGATTTCTGCAAATACAAGAGACCCAAATCAATTCTATGCTCAGCTGAACACAGTTAACATGTTCATTGCCAATATCGCGATATCGCGCAATGCGAGTTTTCACCAAACGGCTGATCACGCGTTATCGCGTGGACGTCGCTAACTAAATTAAAAAATAATAATAATAAAAAAAATTGGCCACCCACATGAAATTCCAATTTTCAGCTTGGCAATGAAAGTGTTAATCTCGCTACCCTTTCAAGGCGAGCTTAAAGCTCAATAATTCTCCACCCAAAGAACTTTCCTTTTCAGATGAAGGGGAATATGAAAAGCATTTGTGCTTCACCCATCAAGTCAGTATCGTTCTGCGTTCTGCGTTAATTTCTAGTTTCTCCGTGTAGTTGCGGGGATAAGAATAGCACCAATGTAACTCATGCATGTCGTACGAGGCGACTAAAATGAGTACCCAGGGAGGGTAATCGATGGCAATGCTGTAGCCAATGAAGTTCTAACTGAGGCTCGGCTATTGCTGTTACCCTGTTGCCATGATCAGAGCTTTATAGCTCAATAACACCTTATCCTTACACTGTCCTCAAGGACAACGGGGAAGATGAAAAGCATTCTTGCTTCTCCCCTTTACGCCAGTCCTTATATCGACTAATTTCTAGTTGAGAGTTTACTGGACCCAATTTCTAGTTAAAAGTTAAAAAATCTTTTGTGAAACAAAGCGAAGTTTCCTACACCAAAGATCAGCAATCTTTTATTCATACTGTATATGTATATCCAGAAAGTTAATCCTTGTTACAGGTATAGGAAATATCACTATATATATATATATATATATATATATATTAGAAGGTCATATATATATATATATATATATATATATATATATATATATAATGGCTCACGCAAAAACTTAAGCAAGTTTGAGTGCGGTTAGTAGTTGGGAGGATTTCAATCGTTCGATGCTGTTAGCATACTGCTCCATCGATGAGACTTTGGGCTCCCTGGATGTGTTACATAATAATAACATAATTTTGTGACAATTTTTTTTCTCAAAAAAGAACAAGAATAATAACATTCTGTCAATCAGTTCAATTAAAAATAAACATTTAAGTAAATTTATTGTATCTGAACATTACCAATAAGAAAATAATCTTAGAAGGTCATAAAATATGTCTTCGGTAATAGCTTTCTTGTACAGCGACACAATTCTTTTTCACAACAAAAACAACAACAGCGTTTTTGACATCTCTGATACCGACATTTTTGTTTCGACTAATCTAATTTTGTTATTAAAAGGGTTCGATTGTAGCATTAAATAATGATTCTAAGTATCAAAACTAATTAATTCAATCAAGATAGAGACTACTTCTGTTATCATTAGAATCTGTGACCGTTTGGCTAGAAAATTATAGATGAGCGTTAATGAAAAAAATATTATCATTTGAAATCAATTTTCAATAAAAACGGAATAATACCCCCTCCTCCTTCCCCCTCCAAAAGAACCTCTTTATCTAAGTCTTGAACCCAGGAATCGTTTAACTATAAAATTTATTACATCACCGCATTTGCCATTCACCACATAGACGTTAAGAATATCAACTTCGTATAACTGCTTAAAAGATTCAGATTTGAATTTTTCGGAATGTTGCAGTAATTTTTACGAATATAATTAGGATGTGTTTAGTACTTTTTATATGATTTAAAGCGATCTGTTCAATGAGGACGCTTCTGCAAAAGGCCCACCAGTGTAAAAGTTAAACGCTTATGATATCAATCAGACATCTTCGTGTGTACATCCTAATTACTATATTTAATTATGTTCCTTTTATCAGGAGTATAATTATTGATGTATAATTTCGACACGTTTTCCTCTTTTAATCAGACCCAAATGTAAAACAAAAAAAATTAGAATTGGAATCGCTCATAAATATAAAATATGTAAGATTTCAAAAACATCAACTTTCGGTAAAATTCGTCCAGTTCTGGAATAGCTTGCATACGGAGGGATGTACTAATAAAATAAATCTAAGAGGGCTTAGAAATACCTGAAATGAGAGGGAAATGATTATGATGATGATAACAACAAAAAGAATAAAACTATTATTATTATTAAATAATAATATTTGGTTTACCGATCAAGTGTTGATCAATTTTATTAACTGAACCAACTAGTTTCAGTTAATAAAAAAACATCAACATATCGGATAATGATCTTCTAGCCAGGTTAGATGTCACCTCTCTCTTTACAAACGTTCCTGTAGTAGAGGTCATTGACATCTTAAGTACCTTGTTCCCACAGGATATAACCTCATTGTTTGCTCACTGCCTAAACTCCAACTACTTTTCTTGGAAAAATAAGATCTATCAACAATTAACAGGCTTGGCAATGGGGATCCCACTCTCACCTTCATGTGCTGACCTCTTTATGGAAGACATAGAAAACAAAATCTTATCGCAAATTTTTCCTAAACCTAAAATTTGGTTTAGATATGTGGACGATATCTTCATCGTATGGAACAATAACAAAGATGACATATATGATTTTCTCAAAAAGATCAACGCCTTCCATCATTCTATTAAATTCACTCTGAAACTTGAAAGAGAAAAACAACTACCGTTTTTAGACATCTAATCAAAAAACAAATTGATGGCGGTATAAATCTATCGGTGTACAGAAAACTGACCAATACAGGTCGCTACCTACATTTCAACTCCTCCCACCACATCTCACATAAAGAAAAGAGCGATTCGCATCACAACGGACAACAAGACCCTTCAAGATGAGTTAAAATTTATTTCCAACAATCTGTACTTGAATGGCTATCCAAGAAGAGTAGTCAATAAAGTCCTTTTCTCTGAACCACCACAAAGAGAACAAGAAGATATTCAATATATAAAAACGATTGCAATTTCGTTTGTAAGTGGAATCTCCAACAAGCTCGCCAATCTCCTCAAACAACACAAAATAAGAGTAACATTCAAACCAATAGAATCTATTCGTAAACTACTAAGATCTCCAAAAGACAACCATCCTTTCTATAAATATGCTGGAGTTTATAATATTCCATGCTCATGTGGCTCTAGTTACATCGGACAGACTTCGAGAAGCCTCGAAATCAGGCAAAAGGAGCATATTGGCTATGTCAAAAACAACAGACAGGACATTTCTGGCCTATCGTCTCATTTCTCTACAACTAACCATGTCATCAAGTAGGACAAAAGCTGTTCCCCTCACATAGAGGAAGATTACCATTCAAGAATTTTCAAAAAAAAGCCACAGTCGCCCGTTCTACTGTCAATCTTAACCGAAATCAAGGCCTAATACTCCCAGAGATATGGAAAACCCTCATCAGAACCTTAAAAACGGAAGAAATGAACTTTAATACAAACTACAGAAAGTTCCTCAGAAACAGCTAGCTGATCTTGTACACGCGATACGTGTTTCACTCCCGTTCAATACTATTTTATTTGTAATTATTCTAGTCAGTTTTTTATTCTTGTCAGTTTTGCAGTTACGCATAATTCTGAGATTGTTTAAACCTCTATGTAAGTGCCCTGAAGATGCCAACAGATAAGTGTGGCGAAACTAGTTGGTTCAGTTAATAAAATTGATCAACACTTGATCGGTAAACCAAATATTATTATTTACTAATTTATGATCAAGAAAATAACCTTCATGTATTATTATTATTATTATTAAATATTATATTAATATTTCAATATCACTACCGACCACCCAATTTATCCTATAGTAATATCCTAAAATTTCTGCACGAATTAAATAGATAGCTTTCTACCTCAAAAGAATATCTAATAGCACTTGTGACATAAATAATAATAAAAAAAAAAATCAGCTAACGCCTTTTTATTCCCGTATATACGGAGTAGGCGAGGCCATTTAGCCCTATCTAACTTTTGGAGACTGAGTGGGCAGTTCAATCTCCACTGGTACCCAATCAGAGACAGATGGCCCAAGGCTATCACTAATTAAGCGGTACGCAGTGAAGAGAGACGGCTCAAATGTGCCGCCATCTCGTGGTCTCTAACCCTAACACAATATATTTAATGTCTGAAATAATGTGGGTTCTACGGTCGATTTTCTTGAGTTTACAGGACGAAAAACCCGAGTTTCCGGGAGGAAAAACCTGCTTGCCCGTGCCAGAGATCGACTAACTCGGAAACCGGTCGAAAAAAGGCTTAGAAAAATTTCCTCTAGTCGCTGACTAGACTCGAAACCAAGACTTCCTTCGTGCGGCCTAGCGCGATGGTGTGCAAACGCCACATCCACTGAGCTACACAGGCTCGTGACATAAATATAAAATAAATATTAATATTATGAATGCGAATAACAAGAAAACTCCCCACTCAAATCTGTTATCAGGATACAATCTTGTTCATTTATATGATTCATACGTAATGGACCAATTGGACGAAAATACGATCACTTCTTCCTAAACTAACAACATAAATATACGGGAAGGCCCTATACAGTTTTGAGGTAGCCGTCATAATATGCAAAATATCGATAGACCATTGTCACTGGGCTAAAACTACTCACTAAACCAGAGCCCTTGAAAGCAGCAGCTGAAATAAGTTCCGGAGTGGTTCATTTGTTACCCAGGTAAGGAAAATCATTTACTGATGGTGAGTTGATTAAATCTCGAGTGATTCAGTAGCAGAAAGAATGTGTCCAGAAAAAGTATACATCTCTACAACCATTAACTTTCTGGCGAAGACAGTTGCTCGAAGAGATGAAGATAGTGGAAACAACATCAAGAGTCAATTGAAAACCAAGGAGAAAACGATTTCGATTTCTTGACTCTTGATGAGTAAACAGATGTTTCTGATACTTCGCAGTTACCATGGCCATTCGTAGGATCAATGTAAGATCGAAGTAACTGAAGACTTAGCACCTATGAACGGTATTCGGTGCTAATTCTGCAGTGCTACAACCGATGGTGTTAAAAACATGGGGTGTACGAAAAGGCTTAGTTGGGCACATTTACAAACAGCTATGAAAATGTAGGCTGTTGGAATGTCTGTGGTAATTCACCAGGTAATATGTAGAAAATATTTGAATCTGTCGTGTGTGTCATGAAACTAGTCGACAGATTCAAATATTTTTCTACATATTACCCGCTCAATTACCACAGGATATTCATGAATAGGATAACGTGCTCTACGTAGAATAATACGTAGAACACGTCTCTGTGAAAACCTGGTGCATTCAATCACTTAGCAAAGCACTCCTATTCAAGGAAGGATTACTATCGCTTGTTAGTTCTGCTGTCAGCCCCCCCCCCCATCATGTTTTTTTTTAGGTCACCACATCCATTCTAGAATGCACATCATAAAGAAACTTTTATTCGGCTCGTCACGTGTTCTGCTTTACCTTGATATGGAAAAAAAAATCACACTTCTCGCCACAGTCTGTTCGTCTGCGTCTCCATTGAAATAATCCTTTTGTTTTTGCTGTCAGTGCGCAGGTGTAGACCTAGCTTACTTCTCCACTTGTTGAAATAACTGTCATGTTCACTACCAATTAAAACCTGAATATTTTTAACACACGTCGAACGTAAGTTTTTCTTGACACCTTGCTTTTGAAAGGGCGCGCGTAACCTTTCTAGATTAGTGATCTGCTACTAAGTCTAAATAATTATGTTAATAATATTTCCAGGTTTTAGTGTATTCAGCTGATGACACTTTCAAAAGTAGGAAGTCGTCCGAAATAAAAGAAGTAATCGGTATTGACATCAGCTTCATTTCCAGGAAATAGCTTGAATTTGTAGTGATTCACTTTACGTGGCCAGATTACCGAAGAGCATATTATACAAAATCTGATATTCGAGTCTCGTTTCTCTCCAAATCACAGTTTCTCTCCTACTGGTGTTTCTATTCCCGACACTTTAGTTGTTTTAAATTAGTCGTCCTGAATATATTTCCCAGAGAGAAAACAAAACTATCGAGACAGCAACCGGAGGCACATAATATACAGGTTCCGAATTAAATAGTTCGGTATTATGTAGACTGGTTACAGTAATAATAGAAGTTCTAAGAATGAGTAAGAATAGTAATACTGTGTAATGCACACCTTGTTGATCTATACGCAAGCAGATGAAAGGTACCATCAGTGTTGAAAAGGGATGATCTTAGCGATTCCAGAAACGTGTGAATGAACAGAAGGCTAGTACATTTACCACATGTATGCCATTGCATTAACAAGATTCGATATTCGAGTTACGATCCTCAAACACGTTTCATAATAGTCGGATTGTAGATGGCGCTTTTCCATACAGATAAATTCGCCTTGTTTTTACATCGCTGAAGACTTGCATTTATTTTTACTTTTTATGTCTATGTTCTCTTAACAAATGAAAGTATAATTTTTGACGGTAAAATGAGCAGTAAAAATTTTAACTTTTGAAATGACATAATCTAATATAATGATTAACATCCGGGTAACAAATTAACAATTAAGAGGCCGAATGATTACATACCGAGAGTGAAAATTTTATCCAAGTCCAATAAAAGTGATTAATGTTGCTAAGCAGATAAGGATCAACTTAAATAGCTCGTCAAAATGAAATGCAACTTTTATTAAATATTACCAACATGAAAGAATTATTTTTAAATAATTCATTAATAATATTTATAAAATCTTAATATTCTTAAAATATTTAAGAGAATATTTAAATTAAAATAACCTTTTTTAAAAAAATACAATGATAATTAAAACACCTATTTTTATATATTATCATTTTGTTATATAATGCTATCGAAAACGAGTGAATTAATTTCAAGTTGGTTGGTTATAATTAAGTATAACAATCATGTAACTCTCAGTTGAAGATTTCAAGTACTATCGTTGCTGGTAACTGCTTTCAATGCTATGCAACTCACCATGCATTTCTGGGAGTTAAATCACCCCTTTGTTATGTTATATATATATGTTATATTTCATAGTTTATTTATAGGATGACTAATAAAAAATAAAATATGTTGCCGATCGTGCTATGGTTGATTACACCAACGTTAATTATACATATTTTGGGCAGCTGAGTTTGAAGAATTCAGATACTCTTAAGACTTACCAAAATCCTCAACATTCTAATATCGTTTGAAAAGCCTATTCACTATAGGATCTAATTAATTGTAATTTTTGCTATATATCTGAAACAGCACTTTATTATCCACTACAGACAGTCCATGTACATAAGGTCAATTGTCGTATTAACGACGATTATATTCTCAGAAGGCCAACCTGTGTGTATTCCATAGTAAGTAAGTATATTGAAATATTAAAGTACTTAATATTGGAATTATATTATTACTAGGATGACCGCGATCTTCACAACTATGCGTAGAGCTATATAATGAAGGCGGATAGCAAATAAAGACGAAAATGATTTATTCCTACATGTCTTTTTTATTTTCCAGTTGTTAAACTTTTTTTGCGGCGCACCATAATAAATATATTTATTAAGAATAAATTTACTCGTTTTAAGTCATGAGTTTAATCGTAGCATTCACTTGTAAAATTTATAAACAGAATAGCATTAAGCACAGAATTTTGAAAAAAATCTTTGTTAAAAAGAATTTATTAAATAACTTGATATTTAATTCAAAAAACTGAAAAAAAATCATTGGAAAATAGAGAGAATGCAAAAAAGAAATAGATAATAATTTTTATCTATAGAACATTATATGTATTCTATTTTAATTCGGAGTTTTTCTTTAATAGAAACTAGTAAATTGCGAATTCGTGCACTAAAATTTTTAACTGAAACAACGAGAGGACTACGTGATTACGAAGCCCCTTGGTCCTCAAGTAGACGAGAACTTTTCCATTTTCAACAAAAAAAAAAACTCACTTCCCATCTTATTCGTTATGAGCAAAGGTCAGTAACAGATGCTATGAATTTCAAAAAAAATCATTGTTTTCTTAATGGATGAGCTCTTTTACATCTCCATCTACCAGGAAATTGTGTCACTTGTTTTGGTTACCTAATTATCATTCGGCTGAGAATAACACCGCATCACACGGGAAAAGGTTAAGGCAAACTTCGTACAACGGAAGTAAAACATCCTAAAAGCAAGCTTAGGATATTGTTATTTGGAGAGAGATATTTTACGTGTAATGAAAAACGTTTTGTGGCTGATTTTCTAATAATTTAATGTACAACAGGAATACAATCCAAGATTATATAATAATAATAATAATAATAATAATAATAATAATAATAATAATAATATATGAAACAATAGTAAAATATGAAATAATCTTTAATTGCTTGATAATTTTTTACATCTCGCCCCATAGTTGAATCAAATTTCTATTTAACACTTTCTATAACTTTATCGTTGGAACTAAACATTATTTTTTCATTTTCATTATTTTATATTTTATTTTATTTATTTTATATTTTATATATATATATTTTATTTTTTCATTTTCATTATTTTATATTTTATTTTATTTATTTTATATTTTATATATATATATTTTATTTTTTCATTTTCATTATTTTATATTTTATTTTATTTATTTTATATTTTATATATATATATATATTTTATTTTACAAGACAATTGACAATTGACATTTATGTCTTTAAGGGTGAAGCAAGATGCTTTTCATATTCCCCGCTATCTGTCGTGGTTACAGTGAGGGTAAAATTTACGAGCAGTTTGCTCGCCCTGAATGGGCATGGAGATTATGCATCGTTATAGGAGGCTAATATAGTTTTTGGTCTTCTATATTTGAATATGTCCGTTGGCTCATATGCTGCAGCTTGTTGAATCAAATCATTGGGGTGTGTGGACGTCTTTAGAAAAAACTTGGAAGCTAAGGATTGTAGATAAGAGAGAATATATGGAATATTTGTGTCTCTATGGAGCTGGCTGTTTCTAACATACCACGGGGCGTTCAGAATCATTCTCAAGCACTTGTTCTGCACACGCTGAATCTTGATAATGTTAGCGTTAGAGGTGTGGCTCCAGGCTGGAGAGGCATAGGTGATTATGGGACGAATCGTCATCTGGTAAAGTTGCAATTTGATTCTGTTGCTGAGCTTGCTATTTCTATTAATTAGCGGGTAAATCTGAGCTATGGCTTTAGATGCTTTTGCACATGCAGACTTGATATGTTGGTTGAAAGATAGCTTTTTGTCGAGAATTACACCCAGGTAATTTGTTTCTGTCTGCCAGGGAATTTTAGTATTGAATAGTAACACATCTCCTGCAGGAGACATTGGCCTTTTTGAGAAAAGAACCGCTGAGCTTTTCAGGGGGTTGACTTCCAATCTCCACCTAGAGAACCAACCCTCCAGCTTTAGAATGTTTTCTTGAAGCTTTCTAGTAACGAAGTGGGGTCTGAGGGATCTGGTTAGTATTGCCGTATCGTCCGCATACAGCGCTAAAATGGAAGTCATCGGATTGTGAGGGATGTCTGACATGTATACAGAAAACAGCAATGGAGCCAGTAGAGATCCCTGTGGCACTCCAGCAAAGATATGGCGCTGGGACGATATAGAACCGTTAATTTTAACTTGCATTGTTCTATTCTGAAGATATGAACGGATTAGATGAACCATTTTTAGTGAGATGCCGGCTGAGATAAGTTTGTGCAGGAGTCCAAAATGCCAGATTTTATCAAATGCTTTAGATAGGTCTAGGAAAACAGCTCCTGTGTACTGGCGCCAGTTGTAGCTGGTGATGATATATTCCACAATTCTATGGATTTGCTGGGTAGTACTATGGTGTTGCCGAAAACCAAACTGTTCTTTAGGGAGGATGTTTAGGTCATTTATTGAGGTTTGGAGTCGTGAGAGGATGACCTTCTCTGCAATCTTACCCAGGTTGGAGATGAGACTGATTGGACGATAATTCTGCGGTAAGTGTGGGTCTTTGCCTGGCTTATGTATAGGAATCACATCAGCCAGTTTCCAGGTGGAAGGAAAATAGTGAAGTCTTAAGATTGCATTTATTATACTGGTCAGATGCACTATAGCTTTTCGAGGCAGCAGCTTGATCACCCTGTTTGAGATGCTGTCTGGTCCAGGAGCTTTATTGTTCTTAAGTTTTTTAATAATATCATATAATTCAACAGGTGATGCGGGTGCAATATGATCAGCACTGGTATCCGGGAGGTTTAGTGCATGTCTAACCTGTCTGTGGATTTTATACAGATGATTGAAATCAATGTTGTTATAAGATGGTTTGCACTGATCCTCAAGATTTTTAAGTATGGCTTCTGCCTTATCTGCATCTGTGTGGATTAGGCCCTGGTTTGAGATTATAGGGGGGAGGGATCTGTTTTTGTTTTTGATGTTTCTCAGTAGGCCCCAGATAGAGTGATCAATAGGTGAGATAGAGGCTAACTTTTTATCCCAAACTTCGTTTCTATGCGTTTTAAGTGCATCTCTTACTGCTCCATTCAATCTATTAAGCACTGTCTTATCCTGAGGAGCGCGAGTGTTACGAAATCTCTTCCTAGCTCTGTTCTTCTCTCTGATCAGGTCCATAATGTCCTCAGGCAAACGATCAGGCTTGGGAACAGGTTTCTGGAAGGTTGCAACCATTATAGCGGACTTAATCTGTTGGGTGAGGCTAGTCACTGCAGAATCCACATCTTCTGGTGTGCATATGTGTGGGACGGGTCCTATTTGATCCCGAAGTGCTTTAGACAATCTCTCCCACGATATGCCTGAATGAGGAGGAGACAGGCATTCTTGTTCTCCCAATTGCAGTAGAATTGGGTTGTGATCCGACGACAGCTCGTTTAGTGATGTAAGGCTGTACTGTAGTTTAATGTCTTGCAGGATGGCTATATCCAAGATGTCAGCAGTGCCAGATGTACTGAGATGAGTTGGTTCGGTAGGTCCAGCCACAACAGCATGGTTTAATCCTGTGTAGCTAGAAAGGATACGACCATTTTTGTTAGTGGATTTACTGTTCCAAGCAGGATGCTTTGCATTGAGGTCTCCAGCGATGATGATCGGTCCTTTTACTCCAAGGATGGCATCCAGATCTGAGGTCAATAATGTCTTTAATGGAGGGTTGTAAGCAGAAAAAATTTTGAGGTTCCCAATTGAGTTTGTGAGAACATTGATTCCTGTGATTTCGAGGTTGGTGGTAGTAGGGTTGGTTATTGAGTGATGATTGATATAGCTTTTGATAAGAGTGGCTGTACCTCCACCTCTATACCCAAGCCTGTCGTTTCTGTAAATCTGATACCCTCTGATTTTCAGGGTGTCAGCAGGCCTCAGGTGAGTTTCATTAATTAGCAGTATATCTGGGTTGTATCTATTATTAAATTCCTGGATTTCTAATAGTTTGTTTTTTATACCGTTGGCATTCCAACCGATAATCCTAAGAGAGTTTGGGACGATTTTTTTCCTATGCATCAGAGAGTGCAGATAATATGGATTGGGTTTGCTGTAGGAATCTTTTTGTGACACTTAAGGATGGATTTGAGTTGCTGAAATCCTGGAGCATGTTTGCAAGAGAAGAGGTGATAACAGCTGATAGATTTGAGTGTGGAGTATTCCGGTTCTGGGTTTGTACTATCTGTTTGGAGCGGGCCACATCAGCATATGTTCTTACTTGATGTTGAAGATTCGTTTTCTTAAGGGGCTCAGTTAATGATGGGCGAGCACCAGTTGTCATGTTCTCACTCTTGGAGAACTGAGTAGCCTGAGCTTCAGGAACTCTCGCATTAGATGACGAGGTAGATTGATGACTGGGATCATTCCATCTGTTTTTGGGATGATGCATACACCCTCTATAATTAGCAGGGTGGGGACCCCCACAATTAGCGCACTTAGCCGGGGTGGTTTTTGGCTTGGCGCAGGTGTTTGTGGGGTGATTCTCGCCACATTTTACGCATCTGAACTGAGCTTTGCATAGCTTCTGGGCATGGCCAAATTTTTGGCACCGGTGGCACTGCCCAGAAGATGATTTCTTTCTCAATGGTTCTGTGGTGATTTTGAGTCCACAGATTGATTTTAAATTATAAATGTCTTTGTAGATGTTATGAATTTCTACTAAGACTAAAGGCATAGGTGTCTTATTTGATCTAAACATTCTAGTGACCTTTATGGGGGGTAGTTCCTGTAGGTTAAGGTCAGTAACTATTTCATCTGTGTCAATATCCTCAGAGACTCCTCGTAAGACTACTTTCAGATTTTTTTCAGAGGCAAGTGAAAATGTGTGATATTGGGTTCCTCTAGTATCCAGTTCCTTTGTAAGGTTTCTATAGTCAGCCACCGTGGTGGGCTGAATTCGTATTCCCTCGTCTGCATTTTTAGCAGACGTGTAATGAATTTGTGAATTTGCCATGATGGTTCTGAGTGTTGTCCATCTCTGCTTTTCCCTTAGGATAATCGGTGGCACCTTTTCATTGTGGGAAACAGAGGGATCTGAAATGGGAACATCCTCTTCCATACCAACAACATTTGTTGATTCAGCAGCAAGAATTTTTCTCTTCTTACGTGCGTGAGTTTCTTCTTGATCAGAAGGATTAGAGGTAGAGACAACTAGATTGAGTTTTTCCTCCACTTGTGGGGAGTCTTCATTTTCCTCAACTTCAACTTCAGGTGAGGAATACAAATTTAAGTAGCCGGGCCAATCCCGTTCAAACTTTTTGAGGAGCTTTTTAATAAAACTGAGTGCTAGCTTTTTATCGAGTGACTCAATAATAGTGTCGGGGTCAATCATGCTAGTAGGCCATGTCAACTTGAACTTCTTTTGTAGTTTATCAATGAGTTCAAGAGCTGGCTCTCTTTCGAGCAGATCAGCATATACGTCCAGGTCAGGCACGCTCATATCGATTTAGTTGCGTATGTGCGTTAATAAAATATCCCGCAGGTCTAAAGACCTGCCAGCAGAAGTTTTTGTAAAATATCCCGCAGCCGCAAAGGACTACCAGCAATATCAAGCATAGGCGCGTCAACTAGCAACAAGATGTTAAAATACAACAACGACACTAATGGCAGTAGGCCTAGCGTATCGCCTTTGCGAAGTCAGTTGACTTACCTTGTATGGGAAATAAAATGTAAAATGCCTGTTTATTGCGGCAAGCAAATAACTGATATTACTAATGAATATAAGCATAAATCTCTGAAAACTTATCAGTCAAATACACAATTCACCATCAATAACACACGACACAAAACACTAACACGCGAGCCGCCATTTTTCCACTCAGTCTCATCTATTTTACAAGAAATGAAAAAAAATTAATTTGTAAAATACACATATAAAATAAATAATGGTGTACTTCAAATTTTTTATACTTGTAAATTAAATATTTCTCCTTGTAATATTATTAATTCTGTTTCCGATCATGTTAAAAAAACTCAGAAAACTTAAAAAACATTTCGAAAAAATTCCATTAAAATTAATTCAGAACTAAAAATTCCATTTTTAAATTCAGCTGTGTTTTACTGAAGTCAATTATTTTTCATAGCTGTGTGCTTGATGTTGCTATGACAACACCTATGACGTGTTTCTTCAGATTTCACAAAATGCAGTTTCCTCTCTATAATGGTCAGAGGCAAGAGCGGAACTTTAGCTGACTGTTGATCTTTAAAATATTTCAACGAGAAACGTGCATGGGTGGAGATTTCCTGAACACGTTTGCGGCGCATATAATGGCCTGAAATGTCAACTTTAAAAATTCCTGTAGAGGGAAACTTAATTAAAGTAATTAGCAGATATAATTAATTAATTAATTTGAGACATTGTTACATTAACACTTTCATTGTCAAGCTGAAAATTGGAATTTCGTGTGGTGATCAAATTTTTAAAATTTTTTATTTAGCTAGCGATGTCCACGCGATAACGCGTGATCGGCCATTTGGTGAGGGCTCGCATAGCGTAATCGCGCGATATCGTTCATTGCCAGGCTGAAAATTGGAATTTCGTGTGGTGGGCAAATTTTTTTTTTATTTTTTTATTTAGTTAGCGACGTCCACGCGATAGCGCGTGATCGGTCGTTTGGTGAGAACTCGCATCGCGTGATATCGCGTGATTGGCAATGAACGTGTTAAACAGTACTGCTCTTCGAAATCGTTTATTCAAGGATCTTTAAATTATTTTTAAAGCGACTTCTTATGCAATATTTCCCATCTTTCCTTCTTCCAATAAAGAAAATTGCCAAACGTGGCAGTGATACTTTATTTTGGGAAAGAATTCGCAAAGAAAGATTTATACATGGAAAGTATTATAAACATTTAAAGACCAAGTAGTATCTCTATGGTTTTTGCTAACTTTTCTCTAAATTTACATTTTCTTCATTTTTATTTCATCTTATTACCATTTTAGTTCGTCAAACAGATATTTCATTCTCTGTTTTTCGACGGGCATTTTCCTGAAGGGTGAAGCGACTCTGGGTTACTAGACACTCTGGGACAGGCGAAAATTTCTTTCTTGGGCAGACAATGACGCCTACTTTTTTGGGTCTAAGACGTCTGTAGATGTAATGTATGTATCGGAAAAGTTTAGAAGTGTAAGTCAGCCTTCAATCCCCCCACCCAAAAGATAAAGTTCTCTTTTATGGTATCTGAATATTACCAAAAGCTTCAGGATATGAATTTAGATGAATTTTTATTTTTCTTGAAGCTTAGAATTCTTGCATGCGTTGTCGTGCTTAAGAAAACTATGATTTGGAATTAGTGGTTAAACGTTTATGTATAGGATGAAGAACTTAGACTAAAGTTACAAAACATTGGAGCGTTCCAGCATTTGCTGAGAAATCTGAAGACAGGAAGTAATCTAGAGAAAAATAAATCATTGTGGAAGATGGAAGATATTACTTCAGATGTGTAAATGAATCGCATTAGTTTTGAAAGAACAGAAGTGAGGACAATGAGGCAAGTTTGATGATAGACGCTTATCTCTCGTTTTGGGATTTACTCTATATTCAGCCTAAATTATATCCCGAGCTGTGGGATAGATAGAAGCCGAACATAAAATAAAATAGAGATGATTGAGAACGGTGTTAGTTCTGGAGTACAGCTATTCATTGCAACTTGTAGATTCCATCAGGACCAGAAAATTTTATTGTTATGACGGTTATTCAATATTCTTCGGACATATGTTTGGTGAGGGACGGCCGAAATATCCAGTTCGCTGTTTTTCCTTATTATAGATCGAGGTGATTTTTTATGGTTGTCTTTGCAATGGCTACAAGGTAAGAATTATGCCAGGAGATCAACTCTTTCTTCAGTTCTTGTTATGGTTGTAGATGAAAAAGACTTGGAAACAGAGATGGGCAGAAGACATTCCGGACTTTTGTTCATCTCTGGTTCAAAGACACTAAAGGATAGAGACGTTTGATCGACATCTGGTCATTTAATTGATATTTGAATTTTTAAGATTGTTTTGCAGTTGTTGTCTGCTTTATTTTAAGCTGAAAATGAAGATGACATTTTTGTATCAGATCTCATATAGGTACTGATTTTTCCCCTTGAATTTCTTTGTCACTCTAGGTGAAAAATCAAATCTTCAAGAACAGATTAGAATTTTGAATGGAGTAGGAAATTAAGGCTTTCATTGAAAGTATAATAATTTGACCGCGCGGTTAGCCTAGTGGCTTTGCGCTTCGCAACCATATAACTGGGGAAGGAGTGTCCCAAGTTCGATTCCCGTTGTAAACGTGAGGAATTTGAGGATCTTCCTCAGGCATAGCCAAGTTAGCTGGTCTTGGGCGCGGTCAGTAGGGTTTTTTCCGCCAGTTTATCTGGCGTTTTTCATCCCACAAACAGACAAACCGGCCCCGTGAACATACACCTCTACAGTCAAAAATACCACCCCCCCCCAGCGGCAGACCAGGCGACGGGTCGGTTGGGAGTAGTACTAACAAGTAGTCGCATCTAAGTAACACGCGGACCCTGCATAGGAAGCGGGAATAACGCGAAGAAGAAGAAGATTGAAAGGATAATAATTTCTCTTATATTGCTTGGATCAGAGGAGGGAATTGAATAGTGTGGTAATGAAAGAACGATTTGTGTTAGTATAATAAACTTCTACCTTGGATTAGGATATCTACAAACTCCTATGGTTATTCTACCTATTACGTATACGATTAATGTCGTATCCAGAGCAAAATATTGATTTATTTATACCGGCTAGTTTCGAGGGTTCTGTGGTCAGGATAAAACGTAAATATTATAAATGAATATTGTACTGTTGATATAAGATAAACGTTCATCTATAAGACATAATATAATAAGGTATTAGTTAGCTGTTATCGGACAATTTCCTTTAATATATCCCTGATTTTCTGATAGTCAGAAACTACACAGGCTAATTGATTTCAGCATCTCAAGCTGTTTCCTTATACAGTACTGATGATGATCAGCTTGTTTTCTACCCACTACAGGGTGAAGACCTCTCCCGTTGCGGGAGGGTTGGATCTACTTCTCCCATGATGACCCAGTCCATCTTGGGAGAGTGTATGTATTTATACTTGGATGAATTAATGAATGAAAGTGACAATTTAATCATAAAATCAGGTTGCGGTATATTGCAACCATGTAATAGGTTCAACGTTACTGACTGGATGGGCGAAGCAAATATGCTTTTATATTCCCCTTTGTCTGGGTTGGTTTACAGATGAATGGGGTAGTTTTGAGCTTTATGCTCTCCCTTTGTGGGCAGTGTAGTTAGTTGATATCAGCTGGGAGCAGGATTGTTTTCGGTCTTTTGTGCTTATAGTTTTGAGCTTTATGCTCTCCCTTTGTGGGCAGTGTAGTTAGTTGATATCAGCTGGGAGCAGGATTGTTTTCGGTCTTTTGTGCTTATTGTAGACTGTCTCATCGTATTCCGAAGCTTGACCGATCAGTGGGTTAGGATGAGTGATTGCTATGGTGAAATGCTTCTCTGCTAGGTCATGTAGTAGGGACCATGTAATGTAACAAGTCCTTATAAGGACTGGCTTAAAGGGGCGAAGCAAGAATGCTTTTCATCTTCCCCGTTATCTGTAGAGGACAGTGTAGGGATAAGGTGTTATTGAGCTATTAAAGTTCTGATCATGGCAGGAGGGTAACAGCAACAGCCGCGCCTCAGTTAGAACTTCATTGGCTACAGCATTGCCATCCATTACCCTCCAAAGGTATTGGATTAAATGAATCAATCACCGCATCTCACGGTCGATTGATTCTAATGTAACAAGGTTAAACAATCTAATTTATCATCTATTTGTATGAAAAACAAAAGATGGTTTTGCAAGTATTTTCAGTTATATTCTAAAGATTTTACTTTTAATGACGTTTTCATTTATTTAATATTTTATTAAATATTAGTTTCAAGTTTTATTTAAACTACTATTAAAATCTATTTAGGTGACGTTTACTTAAATTGGAATTTAGTTATCCCATAACATTGCTGTATACAGTTCAAAATTACAATTTCATAAATTGATAAATACACTATAAATAGAGACATAATTGATTAAGGTTATAGTGGTCAGGATGCACAATTTCATTTTACGGGTGTAAATATGTCTTATCTCCCACTTAAGCGGAATTATGAACTTTGAAAAAAAAAATAATTAACTCACAATAAAAACCGTAATGACTAGATACTAACTTGTAATGTTTTATTTCCATTTTAACCACCTTATATTAATTAAAACAACAGCGATACAGATACATAACGGATGAGTCATATTATACACAGGTAATGTGCGTCAGAAAGGTTTAAACCTTAAGTGATATGTATCAAGCATGCATCACGTGGGAGTTCCTGGATTTCCATTTCCAAGAGAATTTTGAATTTCTTTCTACACCATTGCATCGTTTATTCGGCAATGAGTCGCTTGGGTGAAGATTGTCATCGTTTGATATGTGATTTTTATTCCTTTTAAAAGTCTCTAACAGCACAGAATTTTCTACTCGCGTGGAGGCGCTGCTGTGGTTCAGAGTTATACTTCTCGAAGAATTGCTTCTCAAGTGAAAAGCTCCGTAAATTAATGGGTTGATCATGGCTGTCGAACTTCCGAAGAAGAATATTCCAGCATGCAAATCTCCACTCAGTTGATCATCGGGATCCAAGAAGATGAGGATGATCATCATACAGTAATATGGGGTCCAGCAGATGACAAAAGTTAATACAATCACAACAGTGATCATTAAAGACTTCATCTTGGCTTTATGAAGTATCCTGCCTCTGGCAGTGTCCATCACATTCCCTGTATAGTGAGACGAACCGCCTGCTTTTCCTGAAAATAAAAATAAAAAAACAGACTGTTTAATTAAAATAGAATCCATGATAGGCGAAAGAAAATTAACAATATGCAAAAGTCGGGAGAAATTTTTTTTTCCGGTGATCCAAAACAAAATAAGAGTTGTAATGACCCAGCGCCATCACGGATCAAGTGTTTAAGCAGTATCTTTTTTTCCTTCTGTACTTTTATTTTTGTCTACCCTGCCTGAGTGGGAGAATAGATTGCATCTGCGTTCTCAAATCAACAGATGCGGTTTCAAATCCCACCGTGGATGTTTGCTAATGTCGTTACATCGCAAATAAGTTTCATCATCCAGGTGATCCCACCACCTGCTTATCAGATTCCTGAAGTGGCTTGATGTTTGGTCTCTGGACGTTGTTCCGAATCCTTATCCAACACATCGTACTAATTTATTATAACAATTTATTTTACTTATAAAAATGTACTGTGGAAGAGCCTGTGTAGCTCAGTGGATGTGGCGTTTGCATACCACCGCGCTTGGCCGCACGAAGGAAGACTTCATTTCGAGTCTAGTCGGCGACTAGAGGAAATTTTTCTAAGCCTTTTTTCGACCGGTTCCCGAGTTAGTCGATCTTTGGCATGGGCAAACAGGTTTTTCCTCCCGGAAACTCGGGTTTTTCGTCCTGTAAACTCAAGAAAATCGACCGTAGAACCCACATTATTTCAGACATTAAATATATTGTGTTAGGGTTAGGGACCACGAGATGGCAGCACTTTTGAGCCGTCTCTCTTCACTGCGTACCGCTTAATTAGTGATAGCTTTGGGCCATCTGTCTCTGATTGGGTACCAGTGGAGATTGAACTGCCCACTCAGTCTCCAAAAGTTAGATAGGGCTAAATGGCCTCGCCTACTCCCGTATACGGGAATAAAAAGGCGTTAGATGATTTTTTTTTTAAATGTACTGTGGTGGAACACACATATAAAAAAATAAATAAAAAGTTATATAGCAATAATTGTAGGTCGATTAGCAGGGAACAAAGTTTTTTAAATACATCTGAAATATTAACCTTCGGGATTAGCTTGAATGTAAATAGACTGGGGTTGTTATGAATGTGAATCTCTTTTTCAATTATTCATTTTATCATCATTGTTAATTCTTTCTTTTTTTCCTGAATTTGTAAATTGACATCATTAGTATTATAGAAATTAAATTTTAACTTAATTTGATTAATTAAATATTTAAGTTTAAATTTTATGAAATTTTGAGGACATAATTAAACTTGTAGAACACTCTAGAAAATGCAAACATTTCATTCTGCAGAATGTGTTACATATAAAACTAAAAATAGTTTCGTAGATAGTTTTTTTTTTCAGAACACATTTAATAAGAATGGTTAGAAAACCCATCTGTGTTCAGCTGTTTTAATTTTCTAAAAACACCCCATGTTTGGCGATATGAAATGAAAAGTTTAAACGCAAATAATTTATTTTGCTTCTTTATGCCTAAGCCATGTGCAATAATTTAACACTTAAAGACAAAAATCGATTAAAAACTGCAGATTATATCGTACGAGCTTTGTGTTTTTGAAGAGAAAAATTACTGTGACACTGTTCCATACTCAGAGCTCAATTGAAATATGATGATACACCTTTATTATTATTTTTTGTTTATCTGAAAGCTTCATTCAGTAATTTGAGAACTCTAACAATCGAAAGTCAAAAGGATTGAACAGAAACACAAAGATAATTATCTTTGTGTTTCTGTTCAATCTGTTCAAATTGCATAGAACCTCTCATTAATTATAATTAATGAGAGGTTTTATGCATCACAAACATCTGCTTTTAGCTTCTTAACAGGGATTAGAAAGTTCGCTGGTAGCTTTTGACATCTGTGTCATCGTACACCATTTGGCGACGACTGGAGATTTACAGTTTATAAGCATCCCTCTAGGGACCAATGTTTTCCACATGAAAAGGCAATGTCTGCGAGAAACAATTAACTTACTGAAATAACCTGACACTTATAAGCTATCCTCTCAAAAATAAATAAATATCACTTCGATCAAAGATTAAGTTTAAGATTGATCGTCACTTTTCAATCTACAGAACTATTCCTTTAATTAGTTTATTATAAAATGATTCAATGTATTTAAGCCGTATTAAGAAATGTTGGTAGTGGAGTTTTGTAAACTGCCACACTTTAAATTTAGGACATCTGTTGGATAATGTTAAATTAAATTTATAGTTTTATAACTAAAAGTTATAAATATATGATTATTTAATAAATAAATAAGGATAGTATGAAAATTGCAGCAGCATCTTACAATTTCAAAAAATTAAACAAGAAAAACTTTAACCAGCATTTTATGTTTCATATAAAATGATTATTTTTTGATGTTTAACTTATTATTTTGATGTTCATCTGGAGGCTGCGACCTACGAGAAAAAGTCCTTTTTAGGACTTCCAGGGTAACAATTAGCAATGCTGAACCAAGGAAGTTAACTGAGGTTCGGCTGTTGCTGTTATCCTGGGTGTGAGTTTTTGAGTTCGCTCCCTTAGGGTTTTTGCCTTAAGGGAGCACTTTGAGTCTCCGGGGAAGGTGTTCTCCGGCACGGCCCGCTGAGGGGTTCTTGTCGGTGAATTATTTTCCTCGGAATTTGAGCGGTTCTGCTCAGTGGTCGGGGAGCCGGTCACTGAGTGGAACCAACGCTGAGATATGGACGATCTTTCGCCCACTAAGAAGTGGCCTAGAGATCGTCCGATTTTTTGAGATTTTACCCTTTACTTACTAATCAGGACTTCCAGGGTAACAAATGGCAATGCTATAGCCAATGAAGCTTTATTTCCATTATTATCAGGGGAGGCTCGTACATAGGCACAGCGAAACTGCAGCATCCCCAATTTTTCTCGATATATATAAATATATTTATTCATTTATTTATATTTGCTTGTAATATTTAATTTTATCATCAACAATCCTATACAATTCTCTTGTTTTGTATAAAAAATAATAAAAACCCATCTTGTAGCACTTAGGAGAGCGAAAGACGCTAGCAGCACTGTGTTTACCACAGTGCCATATTGCTACGCTCACAAGCATATGCACGTCATAGTGAGATGCGAGCTATTAGCGTAATGCGGCACTGTCCGTCGCGCAGTTCCACTGTTGTTTATATGCAGTTTGAGCCAGTAGTAAAGTGTTCGTAGTGTTTATCGTGTTTACTCCATCTCTTTAAATATTTGGAAATAAATATTTAAAAATTATCGAATGTCAAAACTTGCAAATCCATTCCTTTAATTACAATTAAAGAATGGATTTTATTTTTAAGTAATTTTGAATTATACCAGACTGAATGATTTTATCGATAACAAACAATATTTTTTCGTGTTCAATTTTTTTTTTAAATTTTTGCCATAATTTTGATATTTTATCCAAAAACGTATACACTGTACTTACAGTGTGTATGTATATTTAGAAAGTTGCAACACCCCCACAATTTCAAGCACGAGCCACCACTGATTATTATATTTTTTATTCTAAAACAATAATCTCAATTAATTTTGCCAAAATTAATTTTTTTAAATTGGTTATTTATTATTTTTGTTATTTTTTATATTTATTATTTTTGTTACTTTTTATATTTATTTATTTGTGTATTTATTTTAACAGAATCCCTAAATCCCTTTCTAGACTCTAGAGAGAGGTTTCTGGATTCAGGACAAGAAACCACGTCTAGAGAGACTGGGTTTCTTGTCTTTTCTTTTCAAGTAAACCTCTTTTCCAGAGTCCAAGCTGGTACCTTTTTTCCCCGAACATTTCAGGCTTCCTGTAAGCGAAGGAAATTATCGAATGTTTACTGTAATTTCTCGAAATCTTTTCGTTGCTTCCTTCAATCAGAAAGACATTCGTATTATACCTTTTGCGTCATTATATGCTAGTCCAGAAACATAAGCTTTCCCTCTCAATGACACCTGGTTTGTTTATACTGTTGGCAAACACCTTTCGAGTCTGAAGTCAACATCAATATTAAAACTGAACAACAATAAAATTCAGTAAAATTCAAAAAAAAAAAAAGAAAACATTAAAACCGTACTGAGATAATGTTCATGTCCTTGGATTGTGGTGTTCAGATACACCTTCTGCCTAAGCTTTTAGCTCCAAAACTACCGCCATCTCGCGACCCTAAAGCCTAATACTCATATTATTGATGTAACAGTGTTAGTTGACCGATCGCTTTTTGAGATGCAAAGATCCAAACCCGATTTTCAGAGGAAATCCTACTGTCCGTGAAAAACTTCGTCGAACTCGGGAACATGCCGAAGAAAGGTCTACGAAAGGTTCCTTTGGTAGGTGACACCAGAATCGAGCCTATAACGGTCTTTCTTCAGGAAGCCTAAGCCTATGGATGCGGAAGCCGTTTCTATAAGGCGACACACACACACACACACACACACGCGCGCGCGCGCACACGCACGCACAAATCCCCGAAATTGGTATTAGTTGAAATTATAATTGATTCAACTACAACTATGAGGACATTACATTATGTTTGAATAAGAGAACCTGTTTGACAGTTCGTTTCTGTTTGGATGGAAGAAATATTGGATAAACAATCAATTCAGACGACAGAAGTACAATTAGAAGATTTCGGATCAACTGTCACTGACGTGTGACGAGCGTGAGAATAGTCAACGAAATCCGTCCGACAAATACCAATGTTTCAACTACTACCGAATATCATTTAACTTAGGAAGGTGACATTTTTAAACATGATAATTGTATAGCGACTAAATTTCATTTATTTATAACTTTTTTTTCATTCCGTATCTTTCAGAAACTTTCTCTTGTTATCTCGTTCTCTAACTTACGCGAGAAAGCAGATTTAAAAAAATCGGTGATTTTTTATTTTTATTTTTGCTGTTTGTGCTTTCAAATTACACTGAGATTACTTTAAAAAACTATGCATATTCCACGTTATTGAAAATTACCATAATATGTATTATTTAGTGTAATATTTCGGCTTGACTTTCCTGAATCATTATAATCTCCAGTCCACTCCATTCAGTAATATACAGAGAGATATATTAGTTCTTCGGTCCATGCTTGCATCGCTAAAAGGCATAAATAAGCGAAATAAATAATTCATAATTTGATTAAAACAGCCAATGGAATTGATTATGAAACCAGGAAGCTGAGAATTAAGAAAATGACTTTGGAATTTTAATGAAGAACTTTATATAAAAAAAAAATGCTTCGGGAAATGTGAGCAAGAATTTATTTCAACAGTTAATTAAAGAATTTTTCAGAGATTCATTTCAGATTTTAGAGACGTAAGTGTTTCGGTATGGTCAATAAAGCAGAAACTGGAGTTGGAGGGGAGATACTGGGTAAGGTATACACACACACACACACACACACACACACACACACACACACACACACACACACACACACACATTGTTGTAAGCAGGAAGTTCTGTAATAATGTACGTAGAAGCCTCCTCAGAAAACGGCGATCTCGTCTGTCTTAGACCCATAGTTACGCCTCTTAGACACGATATGGAGGTTATTTTTCCAATGATTAAACATACGGGATATCTCACCTTTATAAAAACTAGTCAGCATTGCTGTTTTCAAAATGGTGGCTCCAGTCAGACAGGCACCCATAATAAGCCTTTTATCGAACAAACATCATTTGTTTTCCCATTGTGATCAACACTATACTATTGACGATTACTCACCAGCAGAATTCATAAATAATTGCCTGGAACACCTGGTGATGCATGTGATCAAACGTTTTGCATATAAGCTGTGTAAGTGACGTGTACGTATATTTGCATAAAAGTTTTTAATTCAGTAGCCGGTATGAGTGTGCACACACACACACACACACACACACACACACACACACACACACACACACACACACACACACACACACACACACACACATTCAATGGACAAAAGATTAGAGTAAGGGTGATGAGAAGTTAACGCTGGCATTTCCCGCTCAGAGTGAAACACACATAAACCGAACACACACGGAAAATAGGTCGAACTTCCTAAGAGGGTATCACAAACTGCGAACATGATTAGATGTGGTGAACTTAGCGACTTCGATCGTCGACAATGCGCCGCCACTAAATTGATGACCGGGGTTGACGTATCCAGGCCCGTACAGACCAATCACAGGGAAACGGCGGCACATATCATACCCGGTTTCAATGTCGGAGGTTCAAGCAGTGTCAGCGAGTGAACGGTATTTAGCGTACCATGCATACCATGAGCTAAGGAACAGACGACCTAATCGTGTACCACTGTTGACAGCCCGTCATCGAGCACTGCACCTCGCCTGGTGTCGGAACATCAAAACTGGACCCCTGCAGAATGAATCAGAGTCGTGTGGTCTGATGAATCCCGGCGATCAGTTGTACCGAGCTGACGGGAGGATGCTGACATGGCATCGACAGCATGAGGCCACGACGCCGTCGTGCCAGATGTACAAGTTCAAGGAGGTAGCGGCTCTGTGATCGTTTGGAGAACTTCTCATGTGACAAATGAGTTCCTTAGTGTGTCTGGAGAGGTCCTTAAACGCTGCGAGCTACCAGTGCTGTCTGATCACCTACACACTTCATGGCCTTCGTCCATTCTACAACAATGGTCTGTTTCAGCAGGACAATGCACCGCCCCACCAGACCGCAACCACCCAGGCATCTGAGTTTGGGACCATCCAGTGGCCCCATTGTCCCCAGATTTAAATGCGATCGAATCTCTCTCCCTGGGATGCCGTAGAACTAGACATCAGATCCATCTATCCGGGACCGACGTGTTAGGCGCAGTTATGGAGAATTCTGAAACAGACATGGCTGGAATTACCTTCGGCAACCCCAAGCATCTGGTGGAATCAATGCCTCAGAGTACAGTACAGTACAGTACAGGCGCTAGAGGAGGACCGACACGCTATAAGACAAAACATTATCTGTAATGTTTTCTCTAATGAGTGTATATTACAGCTTACTTTTTGGATATATATATATATAGTTCCTGACTCCAGAGTGCCCTTTCTGCTTCCTTCTAGAATACATTTATAATCTTCTAGAGTTCAGCTTCCGCGGTAAGTCACCATTCCAACCGTCACTGAGAATTAACATTCATTATGAGTGTTGCGGTCTATGAATTTTATGATGATGATGTGATGCTCTATCGGTGTCTACTGTTGTATTTTATCTTGTGCATTGCAGTTCCTCTAACTCCAGTCTATTTTGTATATTTATTATATCATCTATTTCGTAATAGTTTCGAAAGAGTGTAATTCCCTTCCTCCAAGTAGTCAATAGCTCAAAATTACCAATACTTTTTAAACGTAGTGTATGTATCGATGTTATTTCTTTGTTAATTTTCTTTTTGTTAAGGCGTGAGGTTCAATGGCCTATTTGTGCCATGTCAAGCATCATTTCACAAACCTAATTTGTACTATTTCAGGGCGATCAATCTAATCTTCATGTTACTGATTCCAAGCGTTCTTTGCGTTTAATTGATTCTAATTTATTTCCAGAAATTCTAAAAAAATCAGAATTTCGCAGGAAGAAGTGAAATATTGTGATTTTAATATCTCAAATGAAGGACAAACATCGTTGTCCTTCATTTGAGATATTGGCCTTCTTCTGTTAAAAAAGCCCGTATGAAAAGTGCTTTAGTTTAAGACGAGCTCGAGCCAGAACTTTCCAAACGAAGGCCTTATAAAACAATATATCTTTTTTGCTGTGTTGCCAATAGAAGATCAACGATGACCTAATATTCCTAAGAATCTGCTGCTGGTTAAGAACAATTTGGATGCAGTTTATAGTTGTTATTTTATGATTTTAAGGTTATTAAAATTGTGCATTTATTGGCGCACTGGCTGAGAGGGGTTACAACACATTTAGTAGCTAATAATAATAATAATAATAATAATAATAATAATAATAATAATAATAATAATAATAAATAGCGTCTTCATCCCCCAATAATTTCTAAACTTAGTATAACTCGAATAACTCTAGAAATTAGTATAAAAATGGATTCGTTATTCAAGCAATAATATTATCTGGTTATTCTCAAATGCTCTGAACATTGGTTGCTCTTCCAAGCATTTGGAAAGCTATTCATAAATCAAAGTGAATGACAAAGACCACATCATCATTTCGAGGTCATTTATCTCTAAAGCGCATCTCTAACCTGACAGATTGTAAATGTTTTAAAAAATGAATCATGTATCTACTTCAACATATGTATTTTTATCCTTCTGACACAACGCATTTTCGAGCTGAGTAGGATTTAAAATGTTTTGTAGTTTTTTGTTCATCCAATCCGCCCATCAATCTAATTATAAGTAATAAAAATATAAATCAAATTATAGGATCTTCTTGACACAATGCATTCAATCGCCATAGGATATCGCTGGATATGTTAAGGAGATTGCATACATTATGCTAGAAAGTGATAGAAAAAATGACTCCATAACTTTCTGGGAAACACGAAATTGCGAAAAATGTATTCATCAGAAGAATAATAACAATGAAAAAGGCTACGCGATGATCTCCATTGAAAACATCTAAAACAATCAAATACTTCCAACCAACAGCATAAATCTCCATTGTGTAAACCATGATTGGTTGAGGGGGGAAACAATGTGCCTTAAATACACTGGTTGCCATAAATTAGGGAACAAAGAAAAATCACTCAAAAACTATGATGGATTTTTATGCAATTAGGTGAAAAGCAGTACGCGAAATGTAAAAGAAATACCCATAAAAATTTTATATAAATATTTTAATTTCAGTAACAAATGGGTACATTAAGGAAATGTTTAAAAACAAGAAATCAAAATAAGATTGTCAAAATGCCTTATTAAGGATTAAGATCACCCCCTCACAGCAATACATGACTCACAGCGATCTTTCATGCTGTTTATAATGATGTCCAGGAGATCAGTTGGTATTAACAACCATTGCTCCTGGAAAGAGGGAGGTTGGGAGCAGCAGCACGTCTACCTATAGCATCCAGACATGCTCGATAGGATTATGATCAGGAAACCTGCCAGGATAATTCATACATACGATCGTCTCTGCTTGAAAATATTGCTCAACGAGCTCTGTTCGATGAGGATAAGCATCACCGTCTTGTAGGACAAATGCTTCCCTTATCTCATCCGCATACAGACAAACATAGGTGATCAGGCTCTCGTCTTTATAAGTTGCAGCATTCATAATTCCGCTACGAAACACTTATAGGTCAGTGCGTTTCCAGCGAGATGCCTCCCAAAGCTTCACAGTACCTCTACCGAAGCCTTCTTTTCACGAATATTTGAGAGCAGATAACGTGTCCCTGGTTCTCTCCAGATCAGAGTACCTGGTATCGCTTTGTAGAGCAAATCACGACTCGTTCGTAAACAATACTAACAACATTTGGTTTTTGGTCCAACTGACATGGACCCTGGCCCAATTTCAAACATTCTTTAGTGTGGCGTGTGGATATTGGCACGCAGACTACCGATCTCCTAGCATATAGACCACCTTCTTCAAGCCTCCTGTGCACAGTGGAAGGAGATGCCAATGTTCCTGTAACTGATGTGAGGTCAAATGTTAGCTGATTCAGAGTAACACTCCTGTGGCAGCGAGCAGATAATAAGACATATCGGTTATCCACTGCTGTTGTAACCCATGTCATTCGTTCATTTTATTTCTGGGATGCTGTTTTTGACTAGTGGAACTGGTTCCACAGTCCATGAACCACAGAACGACTAACATGTTACCATCTGGCTACCACCGTCTGACTTTCACTAGCTCTGATCTTACGATGGCTCGCATTTTAATTCATCGATTAAATAATGTCTTGTAGCCATATCCAAGAACTAGGAGTGATAAATGCTAGTATGTTTATTGGATAAGTGCATTGAGTTTAATCATTTCCGAGTTTCATTTCCATAAAACAATGTTAAAATATGTACTACAGGTTTTAATCTTTCGCGGATGCAATTGCAACTAAAAAGAAAAACAAATTTAAACGAACAAGACTGATCTTCTAGAATAAAATGTGTCCAATATGTGAAGAGACATATAAAAGGGTTGAGGAAAAGTGATAACAGGCTACAAAGAAGAAAGAGAGGTAGATACCCCTGGGGAAATATGGCTAAGATCGATCATACAATTCAGGACAAGTGACACTGTCTCAGGAAATGGAAATAATTACCGCCAATTCCTCCAAGCTTCTGAGAAATCAATGAGTCGAAATAGTCAGAACAATCTTATGGGAAAGTGAGAATACATCCTTTAACTTCCGTTTCGGTAAGAGAGAAAGAACTTCACTGTTAATTAAGAAAGTTTAATGAACTAAATCTGCCCACCGAACCTTCGTCACATACTAAGTAACGAATAATCACTCTTTCTTGGTAGCCTGTTTTCGTACGTTCAACTCTGAACTGTTGAAAATAGTTATTTATTTACTGATAATTTTAAGAAAAACTCACTTCAGGTGTTAAAACATGAGCTATTAGTAAATAATAGTATACGAAGAGCTACCAACTCTTGAAATATCTTTTGTCCATGCTAACAAATATTGGTTAAAATAATTTAGTAAAAGTATTCATTATTATTATTATTATTATTATTATTATTATTATTATTATTATTATTATTATTATTATTATTATTATTAAACTCACACTGGAGGAAATATATATGAAAGCTACAAAGAAAGTCCGAATTCGTTCAAAAACAACACAAAATCCTTGGATAACACAAAACTTAATCCTAGAAATACACAGAAAGGACGCTCTATGGAAATAATTAGAGCGATATCCGAATAACAAAGCTTTAAAAACTGAATATAAGATAACAAGGAATCGCCTTACAACACAAATCAGAAATGCAAAAAAAAAGCTACTACAGAGACAAACTAACCTCTGCACAAAACAACATGAAACAAACATGGCATCTGATCAATGAGATGCTAGATTTTGTTCCCAACACCACCGCCTCCGAAACCATAAAACACAGCTTCATGAAAGACGCAAAACCTATCCAACAACTAGCAAATGACTTTAACCAATACTTTGAAGACTCCATCCAAGAACTACACAGAAATATTCCCCCAATCACAAAACAAGACCCTCCACTTGGACCACAATCAAAACAGGCATTATGGTTCCCAACCATAAAAGAAGCAGAACTTCTCTCTGCAATAAATCAAATCAAACCAAACAAAGGCCCAGGAATAGATGGTATCAGACCTAAAGATATAAAGCAACATGCAACTAGTTTAAGTCCTATCCTACTAAAACTAATAAATAACATATTTAAAACAGGACAGATACCAAGTATGCTAAAGACAGCCATAATCACACCCATATACAAACCTGGAAAAAGAAATTTAATCAGCAATTACAGACCCATAGCAACATTACTAATTATCAATCTAATTATGGAGCGGATCATACTGAAGAAACTCACATCATACACATAGACCTTTCATATTATCCCCAAAACACAATATAGTTTTTAGAAAAATAAGGTAACAACATCTCTCTTGGAAGACTTTACACACGTAATTAATACCGCCTTAGACAAAAAAAAAAAATTGCCATGGTAGTCTTTATTGATCTAACTAAAGCATTCGATACACTCACATATCAAACCTTGTTATAAAAGCTGAGGCATGTTGGAATAGACGGGCCTCTTCACAGGTGGTTTACAAACTACCTTCAAAATAGAAAGCATATCACACGTATCGGGTCAAACCGAAACAAGAGCTACCAGTAACCTGTGGAGTACCACAGGGAGCTGTACTCTCCTCAACTTTATTCAGCATTTACACGCACGATATTAATCAGCTACCACTCAAAGGTAAGATATTCCAATACGCAGACGATACACCAATAATATCCATCCATAATAACGCATGCATAGTCCAAACAAATATGCAACAAGACAAAAATCTGATCATAGACTGGCTCACGAAAAACTCCATACACCTAAACTCAGAAAAGAAAAAATTAATGATATTCAGAAATCCTATGACTCGACCAGTTGATAACAAATATCTAACCATCCAACATCCACTTTCCAACATACAAAACACACAGAACAGCAAAACCACTACAATCACTCAGGTTGAAACAATACGATAGCTTGGAATTTACTTTGATACAGATATGAACTGGAATAGCCACATAAACCATCTACACAACAAACTCCGAACAATAAGTGGCAAACTTTACAGGTTAAAAGACATAGTTCCCATAAGCCTAAAACATCAATATACAAAGCACTATGCCAAAATATACTAAGATACGCTATAACAACGTATGCTTTCTGTGCACCCTACAAATTAAATAGATTAATGTCGCTACAATACAAAATGACAAAACTGATCTTTTGGGAACAAAGAGAAAATCACGACCCTAGAAGCATTGCAATGTCAGAACACAAAATACTGACAGTAAAGCATTTATGTCACTATGCAGCTTTGCTAAAACATTATTTCGATGCCAACTACAGGACAGTTAGAAATACATACCGTATAACAAGACCTCAGACTACTAATTATATCACATATAAATACAATAATCACTACGGAAAGGCCACGCGAAACTTCTACATCCCAGACATGATAAACAAATTACCTTTTGAATACAGAAACCTTACAAATTACAATAGCCTGAAAAGAGCTCTAAGGACATACTATGAACGAGAAACACGCACACAAAATACCATACAAATTTAATGAAGCACAATATATATTCGTTTAGTTTTCCAGTTCAGCGATGCATCAATGCATTCCAAGTTATTGTGCGTGCGTGCGTGCGTGCGTGTGTGTATGTGTGAGTGCGCGCGCGCGAATTTTTCAATCATAGATTTCGTAGCTTCCCAACTACAGCAAAAAAAAAAAAAACCAATACATAGTAACGAACCGGTGTCATCCTCAGATAAGCTTACATATAAGTTTCGAGGATGAAAGCAAAGAAATTAGTTCTCATCCAAGATGTATCATATGTAACCAAATGCATGTAATGTACGTATCACATGAAAACCAATGTATGTAATGTATGTATTATATGTAAACCAATGTATGTAATGTAAATATCACATGTAAACAAATGTAAGTAATGTATCATAAGTAAACAAATGTATATAATGTATATAATAACTGTAACAAATGTATGCAATGTATAAAAAAATCTTTAAAATGTAAATCATGAGTTTACACTGTATGTTTGTGAGAATAAGGAAATATAATATTTAGATTGCATATGTGTAAATACTGTTGTATAATCACACCTTTTCAAACTTGAAAAAAAAATAGTAAACTACAACATATAATATTATACAACTTATGTAACTCTGAACATTCCCATTAGGAGGGTGGTGAGTAATTCCCATTACTCATCACCCTTTGTAAGTCTTGTAACTCACCATCGTCTTGTAAGTGTGGTGAGTAATTCCCATTACTCACCACACTTACAAGACGTTTGTAAGTCTCAATCATATCTTCCCTTTTTCTCCTGTTTGCTAGTCTGCAGTCTACAAATTCTCAATCTCTCTTTATAATCGGTATTACATAATCCTGATATCATTTCTAACACTCTCCTTTGCACGCACTCTCTCTCCAAAATATCAGAATCACAAAGGAAACCAGGAGACTAGAGCAGCGCACAATAGTCCAAGTGTGGTCTTATCAACGCCTTGTAAAGAGGCAAAATAACATCCTTATCTTTACATGTGAACGTTCGTTTCAGCATTGCAATTATCTTTTGAGTTGTATTTGCAATCCTTGCTAAATAGCCACTGAACTTCAACTTACTCTTCTACTAACACTGCAAGATCTCTAGCCTGATCAGTTTCTTCTAGCATAATCCTACCAATATAATACGACATTGGATATCTAATCACGCCGAAGTGGACGACTTTACATTTACTGACATTGAACTGACACCTATTTTCCCATGCCCACAATTCCAGCCTACTCAAATCATTCTGCAGCATTTCTGACTACCTTACCAAATCTTGACATCATCAACAAATAGCTGTATGTCGCCTGTCAAATCCTTCTCAATGTCATTAATGTACAGATTGAATAAGAGTGGACTAAGGGCTAATCCATGTGTACACCACTGGTTACCTTACATCCTCAAACCTGTATTCGTCAATTTATGCAACAGTCTACCATGCTGTAGACAGTCAGAAGCCTTAGCAAAATCCAAACGTATCCAATCCCCTTATCTAATTCAATGGTAACATTGTTATAGAATGTGAACAAGTTGCTAAACGATGACCTTTCCTTAGTAAACCGATGTTGCTCATTGCAATGTAGAGATTCACTGTCAACCCATTTCTGAATGCGAGACCTAACCAAATATTCCATAATCTTTACCATCACAGCTGATATACTAATTGGTCGATAGTTGGATACATCTGTCTTTGCACCACCCTTGTGCATTGGAATTACCATACATTCCTTCCATTCCTGCGGAATCTTCCCTGTTATGAGACTCATATCAAACAGCCTGGTCAAAGGAATGGCCAGTTCATCTGAACACTCTTTTAGTACAAGTGCTGTTATTCCTTTAGTCCCTATTGCTGATTTCTTATTTTCTTATTCAGTTTATGCAACAGCTCTAATACGTAGTCCTCATACACCTAAGTTTCTTCATCCAGTGACGAGATAGCAATGAGCTCAATGTCGCGTGCACAAGGTTGATAGCTTTTAGCAAAATGGACACTCATTAGCATTTAGAAGAATTATTCTTTCATATTCATTCTTTGTCTTACTTTCAGCATATCGATAGAATTCTTGTGGGTTGTCTTAGCACGCAGAGCCAGTTTCTTTTCCTACGCAGACTTATTATTCTAGCCTGCTGCTTATAACTTTCATAACGGACATCATCCTTATGCACACCGTATTCCTTCCACATCATCATTTTCTTACGAATCCCTTGCTTAATAACATTACATATCCATTTCACTCCTACTATATTTATTCTTCTACCTCTAGAGAGACATTCTAATATCTCATCATTTAAGTATTGCTTAAATGCTTCCCATGCACTGTCGATATTTCCATCCAGCAACCGATCCCATTCCACTGAACTCAGTATACTCCTCAGTTGATCATAATTTCCTGCTTTATGGTTCAGCATGTAACCTTTGCTGAATAGAACATTCAGAAACTCAGTCACTTCCCAAGTGAGTAATGCATGATCATTGTCATCAACCGGAGGCAGAATAGTTACGTCTTTAACCGAAACGCTCTCTGACACTATAATCAAATCTAACACTTTTTGACCTCGAGTTTCTTCTGTCACGTGCTACTTGAGGAAGTTGTCCCACAACAGCTCAATAAATGCATTTTCATTCTTCTCATGAGAGTCTACTGCTACCCAATCAATATTTGGATAATTAAAGTGTCCCGTTATGATTATTCTTTTCGTGCTCATCTTTTCTATTTGGTGATGCATTTCTTCATCACCAGCAACCGATCCACCAGGTCTGCACCTACATGTCACTATGTTATTGATTTTATTAGATTCCACCTTACACCAGATGGCTTCAAACTCACTGCCGCATGAAATACTATTAGCAGTAGTACTACAATCATAGGTGTCAACACTAACTAGATTTTGGTCATCCGATATTATTAGCAGCACGCCCTCCCCCTTCCTCTCCTATCCTCTCTATCGTTCCTAAAAATAGTGTACCCCTTACACTCTATGCCAGTTAGTAGGTCTGATTCTGATAGCCAGGTCTCACTAATGCCTACAATCTGAGGTCCCAACATATTGACTAAGACAACGAATTCTTCCCCTTTGTTACTCCTAGCATTCGTGTGCAGACATCTGCCTACATGTTCTTTTGTATACTCTTGTCTGCAGTCTGCATGACACAGTTGGACAACTTGCAGATCTCTATTCTCCTCTAGTGTCTTATACATGTAGATATCGTTGCACACGTTTGATGGGTCTGAACCCGGACGAACACAAACTCGAAAAAATACTCTCCTCGTCAACATTTCCATGACAAAAAATCTACTGAAAATAGTCATGTAGTTCAACCCAAGCATTAATTCAAAATACCTCTTGTTTACTTTATGCTAATTTTTAAAACGTGTTTTAATATGTTTCTAATTAAAAAATAATAATAATAAAATTTTAAGCTATTAATAATTTTATTATATTTATACTATATTTTTGTATTAAATATTATAAAAAAACAATCGTATTACTAAAGTATAAGTAGGAAATTTTTCATTTTGTTTCGCCCACGATAGGCAATTTCCTTACTAATTTAATTAGCCGAAAGGCTATTTTACCGGTGAATATGTTAATAGAAAGGGGGATGGTAAATCCCTTTATGTTTTTATAGCCGGATACGAAACTCGGATCGAAATTCATCGAAATCCATAGAGTTTCATGCCGAAAAAACTATCGGCGAGCCCAAGTGTAAATGATCACTTGGGTAGTACAGACTAGGGCAACTCCATGCAAAGGTGGAGCAAGCTCCGTCACTAACTTTAATATTCTCTCATAATGTAAAACCCAGCTCCTAAGAGATGCATATATATTGTTTTACATTATGATAAACTATCCTTTATTAATTAAATTATTTATTTATTTTATTAATTTAATTAAATTATTTATTAAATTACTAATTTAATTAGCTTTTTAACGATTTAACTTAGTAATTAATAATATATATAGGAGTACACCACTTTAGCAATTCGATAGTAGAGGTATGTAAGTTCGTGTTCAGTTAAAACCTCGATATTCCAATGAATGGATGTTGATATGAAAAAACCGATGAAATACCCTTGGAGGGTAATGGATGGCAATGCGGTAGTCAATGAAGTTCTAACTCAGGCTCAACTATTGCTGTTACCCTTCTGCCGTGATCAGAGCTTTAATTTAATAGTTCAATAACACCTTATCCCTAAACTGTCCTCTACAGATAACGAGGAAGATGAAAAGCATACTTGCTTCGCCCCTTTAAGCCAGTCCTTATAAGGATAACCTTGATATTCCAGGTCTACCTACTCACTGATGCGACCTCAAAAAAGGTTGAAACCGGTCATAGTTTTTTCGGCATGAAACTCTATGTATTTCGATCCGTGTTTCGCACCTGGCTATAAAAACATAAAGGGATTTACCATCTCCCTTTCTATTAGACAATTTGCTTATTGCATATCAGCAGCAGTCTGGGTGGGCTAAGGATTAGAATTCTACTTCAGAGACGAAACACACTTTTCAAATCACCTCGTTTCTATACTGACCTCTTAATATATTTCTTAATACAGCAATCCCTCGATTAATGCGTTGTTTAAAACAGACGCATTAATCGAATATAATAACCTATGGGAAAAGTATAATTCGTTCCTCAAACTTTTTTTGACCCTTAATTTTTTTTCTATAAAAGGATTAGGATGTATCTCAGGGCCTAGTTAAAGGAAAATCGTGAAGCTGAAAGACAATAAAACATATTTAGAATGTAAATTTATTATTATACTTCTTAATAAAAAAATTGAACTAAAGTAGTTTAGCGGGCATTCTATTTCTGTTTTCTTTTTCTTTTTTTTTCCATACAACTGACGGCCCTATTACCTCTTCTAGTACTGCAAATTTAACTGCTTCTCTCTTAATCAGGGTCAGCCTCTAAGTATTGCTGCTTAAAAACTTCAATTATATGAAAAATATTTTAATTGTTTCTGTGAAATCTCTTTGGGCTTGCCAGTGATTAAATTTCCATCATATTCTTCAGGATCTGCTCGCTATGCATCTAAATTTAGCAGATCAGAATCACTCAATTCCTCATAATGAGATTTAATTAACTTAGATTCATTTGAAAAGGCTCTAAAATCATTTGCACAATATGGAAGAATGTGCTTCCAAATAGCTCGCATATTGCTAGCAGTAATTTCATTATGTAGGCTATTTCTCTTTTTTGAAACGCTCAAACCACCCAGCACTAGCGTGGAATTCTTCTTTTCCATCATTGGTAGCCCTTTCTTTCAAGGTTGCAAAGAGACTTAATGCTTTTTATTTAATAAGGTCAGTGCTTAGCTGGATCCGTATTTGGTTAGTTACAATCTTCGATCCATGTAGAAAGAAGTCTCTCTAATTCAGTCATTATAATACTTTGATTTCGAGTGCATGCATGATGAACTTCAAGCAGCCTTACCTTTCTCTTTGTAGTTAATTTTCATCCAGCCTTGTTGATTTATCTTTATTATTTCAAGTTTTTCTTCCAATGAGATTACTTTTCGAATCATTAAAAAATAACTTTGTAATATATTTTCAATCGGTAACTAAATTATTTCATCCTAGTGAGTGATTTTAAAATAGTTAGCCATAAAAATATATAGATAGAAAATTTTAAAATCTGTAACATTTATTTTTGAGATGTATGCACTAATCGAATTTTAGAGGCGCACTAATCGAATTTGGGTATAGAACAAAATGATGCACTAATCGCAAACGCACTAATCGGAGGCGCATTAATCGAGGTATTGCTGTATGTACTTTTTTGAACGAGTCCCATATCCACAACGTAGTAAGTTATCTCTTTATGATTATGGGATGGGACGTTTATTTATTTATTTTTTGTTTAATAGGAGAAACATAGCAATGAGTTCGCAGTTCTGAAATATTTCTATTGTCTTAATTTGGGCACAAGTTGATCTTCTTCGCCTGCATGCACCAATGTTTTTCTTTTGGTTAGAGAAGGCTGCTTCACAACTAGCCTAGACACTCAGACAGTAAATTATGTTTTTATATTGCTTGATCTGTTGTAATTGTTTATGAAGAGATGGAGAGAAGAGAGAAATCTAAAATTTGTTCGTTGAAATGTGTTAAGAATGTTAAATTACTGAGAATATGTTCGATGGTAAGGAAAGTATAGAACTGTGTTAAGCTTGTAGTTTTAGATAGTTTAAATTTGTGGATATTATCGTAGATTAAGTGGGAGGGATATTTGAAAGTAATGGTTCGCCTTATCAAAATCGGTATTTCTTGTTTTAGGTCAGTCCAGTCTGAACATGTCCAAGAACTTGTTAAAGAACTGACTTTTTAATACTTGGGGTAATTATAATAAAAGGAGGTAGCTGCCAATATATGTTCTGTTTTTATTTTTAAAAATTATGAACTTAATGGACTGCCAGTAGAATCATCTAGAGATTCAATAAAAATGATTGCTGATTTAGTTAACAGTTTATCTTCCTCAGCATCCCTGCTTTAACTGTACTACGCAATAAAATATATTTTTAAAAAATATATTTCATTGTGTATATGGGTTTAAATAATTTTTGCTTAAATTAGTTGTAAACATATAAAAAAAATGAACAAATTACACAGAATAGTAACTCACTGGAGATGGTATAAAATGTACAGATGTAGGTGGTGATGAGGATCGCTAGAGGAAGGAGGAACGTGAACACTAAGGTGATGGAAGTGTACAGTTGTTCTTGCCAATCAGCAGTATAGGAGCCATACGTGACACATTGGTAGAATTCTTCATCAAATGGGCCAAGTTTAACCCGGAATATGACCAACTGCACAAAATCAAAATATACATGTTATACAGTAGTTCTCATTAAATATTGAATAATTTTACACACAATTTTACCTTTGAATATATTTACAAAAAAACGCTATTCAAAATATCATATTTCATTAAAATTTTGCATCCATCCAGATTTCGCACATTTTGGTTGACAGAATGTTTTCTTTGTTATGTTTATTTTTTTTCTGCTGTTTTAAATGAAGAAAAAAAAATTCTGTTGGAAATTGCTAAATGGCCTTGTAAAACAACCGTTGTGATAATGATGACGTCACTAAAATGTTCATACATTCCTTATGATAATCCCATTGCACAAGGGTGGTGCAAAGCCTATGTATCTAACTATTGACCTATCAGTAACTCTGCAGTGGTAGTGAATAGTTTGGTAAAAGTTGGTAACAGGTGGAATATAGAAATGGATTCACAGAGAATCTCAACTTTGCAATGAATGGCATGGGTTTAAAAATGGAATGGAATGTTTCAGTAACTTACTCATTTTACAATAATGTGACGGTGAATACAGCAGGATACTTTTGGGACTTTTCTAAAGCTTGTCTCAGGATTGGAAGGCTGTTGAATAATTTGGAGGATATGGGATTAGATCCATCTTCTATGGGATTGAGAGCCATTCTCTTATCCAAACAATAAGTTTGGATAAAATGGTTATCAGTCCAATGTTAGTAAATGTAAAGTTATACACTTTCATGAAAATGAGATATTCAATTATACTGTGCGAACGTGCTAGAAGAAATGGATCTTGGAATTTTAGTAGTGGATAGGAAGGCAAATTTATTTTCTTATTTTTATATGACTGCATTCGTTTCAGCATTGAAATTATCCTCTGGGATGGATTAAATCGCATTATTTACTATATGATCTTAGAACTTCAACCCAGAAGATAATTGCAATCTTAAAACGAACACTGACATGCAGGAATAAGGAAATCATTTTGCACGCTTTAAAGGTTTTGATACGACTTCATCTAACTATTGTGTACAGATCAGCTCTCCTGGTTTCTGAGATGATACAGACACAGTGAAACGCTAGGACTAATATATCATTATATCATATCAATATATTAATAGACACGAATTTGTTGCTGCTTATTTTATTATAATAGTCTTTTTATATAAAAAATATAATGGTGGTTTAGAATATTTCAAATAAATAGTTACTAAATATTAAAAAAAAAGCCTAAATGTTTTATTTTATAATAGAATATTACAGTTTAAAATAAATATTAGCAATAAAATTGTCTTTTTAATAAAAAAAGTACCAAATAATATCTAATATCTGAAGCCTAACGAAAGATTTCAGATAGCAATACTAGTACAGTAGTTAGTATTGAGCAAATAGAAATCGTCTGAGGGCTCATGACTTCAATTATTTCAGTAAAATTTGTTTCCGATGTACCTTGACTATTTAATTTCAAAAAGAAGTTGTAATGAGATTCAAATCGTAAAGTTCTAGGCATAATAACGATAATTGCCATCACAAAAGTAATGAAACATCTATTAGAGCGCGTTAGGCCTTTATTCAATGGGTAATTTGATGGTCTGTCTGTTAGATGGCTTTCTGAACCTCAATGATCTCTTATCCTCCACTTCCATGATCTGTGTTCATTAATATCTGGAAATTGGTAGGTTAATTTATCATAGGTAATGTATATATGAAAGTTTGTCGGTTAATTTACTTAGTACGAAAATGCAATGTATTTACTACAACCAATAAGATTAATGGACATAATAAAATAACATTTAAAAGAATGCATTATTAGTAGGTGATTACATATAGAAATAGGTGGACATAGAATCTATACTTTGCAATAAACATTTCTTTGCTAAGGGGGAGATCATGATACCGGTGGACTCGTTGTAATGTAAGGTACTGTTTTGTACTAACAATTCATTTAATACCTGACAGGTGAATTCAAGTAAGTGTTTAATTTAATTGGTCGTATTAACGCGGTTATTTTATTTTCGCTATTATGAGATTTATCTTTATATGTTGATCTAGGAATACAGTTTACCTACTGGGAACATGGTATTTATACTATATATATATATATATATATATATATATATATATATATATATATATATATATATATATATATATATATATATATATATATATATAGGCGACGAATTACCATGTTTTTAATCGAAATACAGTGGAGGCCTTTTTGTCAAGTCTTCCAAAAATATTTAGAGTTCTACTACTTTTTAGGCTTGTCAACTCACTGAAGAAGAAATTTGAGTGTTCTCTCCACATTCTGTGTTGTAACTTGAAACTGTAATCTTACCGGAATCCAATTTAATAGAATATGAAAAGTAGGAATATATCCTAGTAAAGAATTTGCAGACCTGGTTGGTCGAATGGATAGATTCCGCTCTTTCCTACCAATGGACTTTGGGTTCGAATCTCAGTCATTAGGCATGGATGTCGGCAATCAACTTTATTTTAGATAGTAGAGGAATCTAATCACCCCGTGTGAGATCACCCCATACTTACTGGAGGCCCAACGTTTCTTGAAAATTTTCCATATCTAATCTCTAGAATAGAATTTCCGAATTATGTAAGAAAATAAATAAATAACAATATTAAAAAATGATAATAAAAAACAGCCCACCCAAGTTACTAATGTAGTATGGGCTGACAGCCTTTCGTCGGTGGAAGTCACATAAAAAACTATGTACTTCTTAACGAGATTTTGATTCAAGCAAAGTTGTTATTGTATTAAGCACCATCAGAAATATAACAGTCAAGACGGAGGTAATAAACGAGGAAATAATGGATATGATTTTCCTATAGCGAAAACGTCAAGGTAATATACAGGCCATAAATTAATTTTCCGTCTTTGGAGGTATCTGTAGCTAAAACTAATACACGGAATGAGATCACATTTTATATTGAGACTTTCGAAGGCATGGGGAGATGAATTCCGCGAAAAAAAAAAAAAAAAAAAAAAGATTTAGTACCAAAAGTCGCCGATAGGGGACTTTTGGTGCTGGTGGAGCCTAAAGCAGTCAAATATTTGCAGTAAACGCAGGTAAAAAGGATTATGCAAATTTTAGTTTTAGTTTAATTATTGTTATTATAATTATTATTATCATTGTAACGCGCCACATATCCAGCTGGAATGAGTGACGCGGCTGTCGCTTACACCGTCGAAATATTACTATTCCATTTTATCTGCCTTTAATGTAATTATCTTGTTTTCGGCTCCGCCAGTGACAAAATTTCCACTATCGGCGACTTTTGGTACTAAATCTTTTATTCACGGAAATCATCTCCCCATGCCTTCAAAAGTCTTAATATAAAATTTGGTCTCATTCCGTGTATTAGTTTTAGCTATAGATACCTCCAAAGAGGGAAAGTTATTTTATGGCCACCCTGTGTTTGAGTACTCTCAAAAATGTATGACGTGTCTCAGGAAAAAAATATTCAAAATTTATCTGGGAATCTTTTAAAGATAAAAGAGAGAAGATTTATTTATTTTTTGTTACTATTTTGTTGAAGCATAACACAAAATTAATATTTACATTGCAAAGATATCCTGTTGTGTGAAAATTTTCTGTTCGCCAAACTATAAGCACAATAATTAACAAACGTTGAAAGAGTGGACACAAAGAAGCGATGATGAAGTGAAGATGGTCTATTTTGTTCTCTTAAAACAGAAAAACCAAAAAAAAACAAAAGAAACCATCTTCACCACCATCTTTGAAAGGATAATTAAGCGATGGTAAAATAATAAAACTATTTCTTTCTTGCATCCACTGTTCTGCCTTTAGGATTGAATTTTAAGTGCAGTGACTTAGGAATCTTAAGAATTACTTCTTAAGAATCTTAAATATGTTTGATCTGCAATTTAAGAAATGACAAAATTATACAGGTATTAAACACGTAAGATATATTTTTTTATGTTGTTTTAATGATTATAGTTATATTTTTTACAATGAGAATAAGCTAAAAAATAATAAGTTAAAGAACTCTATTAATGTATTTTAGTTTTGTTACAATTATTTCAATAATTATGAAAAATTTTCATCATCACTGTCATGAATTTCCTTATTTGTGCTCTCAATTCATAATTTAGTTTATTATTATTATTATTATTATTATTATTATTATTATTATTATTATTATTATTATTATTATTATTATTATTAGGATAGAGGGCGCTGTGTAAGATAGAGGGTGATGTGTAGGCATACGAACGGTTGCATGGTCGTATCGCTGGTCCCGTTTTTATAGTTTGAATGTGGTGCTAACTCCTGTTTTTTAATTTAAAAGTATCATAAAGTAACTCTACTTGTCACGCTGAAGACAGTGACATATAATTCATCGAAATCGGCTAAGTGGAATCCAAAATCTGAGTGTGCTAAAAATTGAAGCGTACACCGCGGTTGCTAACGAGTATAGAACAAAGGACGTCGCCATCTTTGCAGCTTTCCAAAGGAAGAAAGGTGAGTCATGAAGTGCAACAAGTGCCTGAAGGAATTACCGTCCGACGGAAGTCATATAACCTGCAGGAAATGCCATAGGAATCTTCATTTTACATGTTCCGGACTTTCAGAAACAACATGGCAACGTAAATCCAATGCCAAACGAGAAGAATGGAAGTGCCTAAACTGTAGAGAGAACAAAGAAACGCAGCCACCCACGGCACAACTGATTACACCGGAGGCAGAATCGGACGATGAACTGAACAGACAACAAAATACTGGTGAGTCTTATAATTTGAATTCCGTAAATTTATTGCTAGAAAAAGGTTTAGAAAATATAAAAGCCAGCCTGGTAGATCTTGTCCAAGAACTATTTGATAAACAAAATAAAGAAATAACAAAAAAAAAGATTAGCGAATATGAAGAGTTTGTTAAATTTAATAATTCAAAAGTCGAAGAAGTCTTACAAACGGTAAAAGACATTAAAACCAGCATTAACGTATTAACTGACAGGCAGCACAAATTGATAAAAGACACATCGGAACTCCGTCAAGAATTTAATTCCGTGAAACTACAATACGAAGTTTTAAACCAACAACAACATAAAGAAGACCTTGTCATAAATGGTCTTCCAGAAACCGAATCCCCAGAAAATCTCAGAGACGTAGTTTTAAAGTTAGGCCATACAATTGACATCCCCCTAGAGCATAATGATATTCAAACCATAAATCGGTTTCCCAGGAATAACAGAAAACAAGGCTCGCCACGACCTACACCAGTCATAGTTGGTCTGAGAAGCAAGGCTACAAGAGACAATCTCATAAAATCCAGCAGACTGAAAAAAACAGTAGTCAAGGGTTTAAATGCATCGCAAGACAATACGCCAATCTTTCTATCTGAGTATTTAACACCTTTCAATCAGAATCTTTTGTACCAAGCATGAAAAGAAAAAACAGAAAAAAATTATCAATTTTTATGGATCAAAGATGGCAAAATATTCCTGAGAAAGTCACAAACTTCAAAGTCTATACAAATAAAAAGCTCGGAAGATATAGACAGGTTGCCAGAGTGAAACAAAAGACTCCAACTTAGTTCAATAAGAAGATCTCAACACAACAAAAATGAATGTGAACCATCAGATAGATGTAATTACACCAGAATACATTAGTAATTGTACTATCGAATCGCTTGATTCATGGGAACAAAACACAGTACAAGCGAGAGGTCTCTCAATCTTGCATATTAACATCAGAAGCATCCGAAAACATTGGTTATTGCTACAGGCTTAACTGAGGAATTACACTGATATTATTAATATATTGGTTCTTACAGAAGTATCCATAACTAATGACGAAACGACTGCTTTCCAAATTCCAGGCTTCCAACAACATAGATCATGCCGCCAAACAAAAAGAGGGGGTGCAATATTAATATTTATCAAACAAAAATTAATAGCAAAAGAAACGGCCAATCAGTTTGAGCATGTTGAAACCCTTTGCCTCGAAATCACTAATACCACTAATACACAGCATCCCATAATACTAAATGCTATTTACAGGCCACCAAACCAAAACATGATAAAATTCTTGAACGAACTCAATTGCTGGCTTTCAAGCCAAGAAATATGCTCAACCGAACACCTAATGATAATTGGCGACATAAACATAAATATTGGAAACGAAAACCAGAACAACACTGTACAATACCTAGACACACTATCAATGTAAAATCTAATACCGACAATAACATCATATACTAGAGAAGAAATATTCGGAAATACTATCACTGCCTCCTGTCTAGATCATATAAACGTCCGAGCACCACCAAATAGTTACACTGCATCAGTCATAAAGCGCAAAGTAGCAGACCATTACTTCACCGCTCTAAACCTGCACACCAAGACAATATCCATGCAATGTCCCACCGAAGAAAAGCGACAGAAAACAATAATAGACGAAGAAATAGTCAACCACGAAATAAGAAAAACAAACTGGGAACACCTGACATCAGATTCAGCAGATATCTTATACAACAACATTAAACGCACACTGAAGGAAATATATAAGAAAGCTACAAAGAAAATCCGAATTCGTTCAAAAACAACACAAAATCCTTGGATAACACAAAACTTAACAAAACTTAAAGAATTAAAGCGATATCCAAATAACACAGCTTTAAAAACTGAATATAAGATAACAAGGAATCGCCTTACAACACAAATCAGAAATGCAAAAAGAAGCTACTACAGAGACAAACTAACCTCTGCACAAAACAACATGAAACAAACCTGGCATCTGATCAATGAGATGCTAGATTTTGTTCCCAACACGACCGCCTCCGAAACCATAAAACACAGCTTCATGAAAGACGCAAAAACTATCCAACAACTAGCAAATGACTTTAACCAATACTTTGAAGACTCCATCCAAGAACTACACAGAAATATTCCCCCAATCACAAAACGAGACCCTCCACTTGGACCACAATCAAAACAGGCATTATGGTTCCCAACCATAAAAGAAGCAGAACTTCTCTCTGCAATAAATCAAATCAAACCAAACAGAGGCCCAGGAATAGATGGTATAAGACCTAAAGATATAAAGCAACATGCAACTAGTTTACGTCCTATCCTACTAAAACTAATAAATAAAATATTTAAAACAGGACAGATACCAAGTATGCTAAAGATAGCCATAATCACACCCATATACAAACATGGAAAAAGAAATTTAATCAGCAATTACAGACCCATAGTATCATTACCAATTATCAATCAAATTATGGAGCGGATCACACTGAAGAAACTCACAGCATACACATAGACCTTTCATATTATCCCCAAAACACAATATGGTTTTCAGAAAAGTAAGGGAACAACATCTCTCTTGGAAGACTTTACAGACGTAATTAATACCGCCTTAGATAAAAACAAAATTTCCATGGTAGTCTTTATTGATCTAACTAAAGCATTCGATACACTTACACATCAAACCTTGTTAGAAAGCTGAGGCATGTTGAAATAGACGGGCCTCTTCACAGGTGGTTCACAAACTACCTTCAAAATAGAAAGCATATCACACGTATCGGGTCAAACCGAAGCAGAGAACTATCAGTAACCTGTGGAGTACCACAGGGAGCTGTACTCTCCCCAACTCTATTCAACATTTGCACGCACGATATTAATCAGCTACCACTCAAAGGTAAGATATTCCAATACGCAGCCGATACAGCAATAATATCCATCCATAATAACGCAAGCATAGCCCAAACAAATATGCAACGTGACATAAATCTGATCATAGACTGGCTCACGAAAAACTCCATACACCTAAACTCAGAAAAGACAAAATTAATGATATTCAGAAATCCACTGACTCGACCAGTTGATAACAAATATATAACCATCCAACATCCACTCTACAACATAAAAAATACACAGAACAACAAAACCACTACAATCACTCGGGTTGAAACAATACGATACCTTGGAGTTTACCTCGATGCAGATATGAACTGGAATAGCCATATAAAACATCTACACAACAAACTCCGAACAATAAGTGGCAAACTCTACAGATTAAAAGACATAGTTCCCATACGCCTAAAAACACTAATATACAAAGCAATATGCCAAAATATACTAAGATACGCTATAACAACGTATGCTTTCTGCGCACCCCACAAATTAAATAGATTAATGTCGCTACAATACAAAATGACAAAACTGATCTTTTGGGAACAAAGAGAAAATCACGACCTTAATATACATTGCAATGTCAGAACACAAAATAATGACAGCAACACCTTTATGTCACTATGCAGCTTTGCTAAAACATTATTTCGATGTCAACTACAGGACAGTTAGAAATACATACCGTATAACAAGACCTCAGACTACTAATTATATCACATATAAATACAATAATCACTACGGAAAGGCCACGCGAAACTTCTACATCCCAGACATGATAAACAAATTACCTTTTGAATACAGAAACCTTACAAATTACAATAGCCTGAACAAAGCTCTAAGGACATACTATGAACGAGAAACACGCACTCAAAATACCATACAAATTTAATGAAGCACAATATATATTCGTTTAGGCTTCCAGTTCAGCGATGCATCAATGCATTCCAAGTTATTGTGTGTGCGTGCGTGCGTGTGTGTATGTGTGAGTGCGCGCGCGCGAATTTCTCAATCACAGATTTCGCAGCTTCCCAACACAGCAAAAAAAAAAAAAAACAATTCACAATAACCAACTGGTGTCATCCTCAGATAAGCTTACATATAAGCTTCGAGGATGAAAGCAAAGAAATTAGTTCTCCTCCAAGATGTATCATATGTAACCAAATGCATGTAATGTACGTATCACATGAAAACGAATGTATGTAGTATATGTAAACCAATGTACGTAATGTAAGTAGCACATGTAAACAAATGTAAGTAATGTATCATATGTAATCAAAAGTATGTAATGTATATAATAACTGTAACAAATGTATGCGATGTAATAAAAAAAAATTTTTTTTTAATGTAAATCATGAGTTTACACTGTATGTTTGTGAGAATTAGGAAATATAATATTTAGATTGCATATGTGTAAATACTGTTGTATAATCACACCTTTTCAAACTTGAAAAAAAAATAGTAAACTACAACATATAATATTATACAACTATGTAACTCTGAACAATATAATTGTAAATTATTATTATGATTGTTATATAAAAAAAAAACTGTTATCAGCATTACTATTTAAATCTCATTATATGTAGCACAAAGTGCTGAACCTTGTAAAATAATATACTGCATAGATGATCATTGTACATATGTAAATATTTGAAAGAACAATAAAAAAAAAATTATTATAAAAAAAAATTATTATTATTATTATTGTATCTATTATAGGATTTTCGTTAGTTGAACTGTTTTACAAAAAATATTTGTCAATTTTTCTCGAAACAATAAAAAAGTATAGTTTTATATTATCAAAAAAAAAAAAAATTAATAATAATCTTCAGTAATCTCCTATTAACATTTTCCCTCCAAATTATCCTGTTACTTTTCACACAAATATTTTGAAATATAAGATTAGGTCTTCTAGGTCACTTCTGAATGAATCAGTCCACCTAGAACCTTGATATTCCTCCTGGGAACATCAAGGCCTGGTATGGCGGCCTGGTTAGCCGAGTGGTTAGCGTATCCGTTCTCCAGAAAAAGGCTGCGGTTCGAATCCCACTGGACATGGATGTTTGTGATTGTGAAAATACTAGTGGTGGACGATAGAGGACATCGGTGTAGATGATAATACTTGTGGTTCGTTGTAGTTGGTGGATTCTGAGTGGTGGAGACAGAGAGTTGTAGAGTAGGTACCCTCCCTCGATGAGTCTTTAGACTCCCTGGAGGTGTCAGATAATAATAATACACGTGTTTTGTTAGCCTTTCTTCTTCCATTCTGTTTAAGCACCAAACCACATTACGTTACAACTGCTCAAACATTCTCGTAGCTAATAATGTCAAGTGTCTTCCTAATGTAATGTATAATTCTGCGAATTTTTTGGCAGTGGGGCTGATACGTAAGTAAAGCCCTGTATAAAAATTAGAACGATTCCTACACCACTCAATAAAAATTAGAACGATTCCTACACCACTCAATAAAAATTAGAACGATTCCTACACCACTCAATAAAAATTAGAACGATTCCTACACCACTCAATAAAAATTAGAACGATTCCTAGACCACTCAATAGTGGCCGAAAGATCGTCCAACTCAGCGTTGGCTCCACTCAATGATGCCCCCTCCCACCACCACCACCGAGCAGAACCGCTCATATTCCAGGGAGAAGCATCCACAGGCAAAGAACCTCACGGGCCACGCCGAAGAATACCCACCCCAGAGATTCAAAATGCTCTCTCATTTGCGGTGGCGCTATTCTCATTCCAGTCACCACACAGGGTGCAAATGAATTCCTTATCCTTATAAGGACTGGCTTAAACGGGCGAAGCAAGAATGCTTTTCATCTTCCCCGTTATCTGTAGAAGACAGTGGCGGGATAAGGTGTTATTGAGCTATTAAAGCTCTGATCATGGCAGGAGAGTAACAGCAATAGCCGAGCCTCAGTTAGAACTTCATTGGCTACAGCATTGCCATCCATTATCCTCCAAGGGTTTTAATCACCGCATCTCACGGTGGATTTATCCGGCTCATGCTCGGCCCAATTCCACAAATGAATTGACAATTGACATTTATGACTTAAGGGGTGAAGCGAAAATCTTTTCATATTCCCCGTTGCCTGTCACGGTCACTGTGAGGGAAAATATTATGAGCAGTTTGCTCGCCCAGAATGGGCATGGAGATTATACGTCACTGAAGGAAGTTAAAATGGCTTTTGGTCTTTTGTGTTTGAATGTATCCGTAGGCTCATAGGCTACAGCTTGCTGAACTAGATCATTGGGATGAGTGGACGTCTTTAGGAAGAACTTTGCAGCTAAAGTCTGAAGGAAGGAGAAGACATAAGGAATATTTGTATCTCGGTGAAGTTGATGATTTCTGACGAACCATGGGGCGTTTAGGATCATTCTCAAGCATTTGTTCTGAACCCGTTGCAATTTGATAATATCTGTAGTGGAGGTGTGGCTTCAGGCTGGAGAAGCATAAATAACTATAGGACGAATCGTTAGCTGGTATAAAAGCATTTTGATTCTGATGTTTAGCTTGCTGCTTCTGTTTATTAGGGGATAGATCTGAGCGATGGCTTTAGATGCCTTTGTACATGTAGCCTTGATGTGTTGGTTAAAAGATAATTTTTTGTCGAGGACGACACCTAAGTAATTTGTTTCCGTCTGCCAGGGAATTTTGGTGTTGAATAATAAGATGATTCCTACAGGAGATATCGACCTTTTTGTGAAGAGAATAGCTGAACTTTTTAGGGGATTTATTTGCAGTCTCCATTTGGAGAACCATCTTTCTAATTTTAGAAGGTTTTCTTCAAGTTTTCTAGTAACGAAATGTGGTCGAAGAGATCTGACTAATAATGCTGGGTCATCTGCATATAGGGCCATGATAGATGTCATTGGGTTGTGCGGGATATCCAACATGCATACAGAGAATAGCAATGGAGCCAGTAGTGATCCCTGTGGCACTCCAGCCAAGATGGGTCGCTGAGATGAGGTAGTGCCGTTAATCTTGACTTGCATTGTCCTGTTTTGCAGATACGAACTAACTAAATGTGTCAATTTCATTGAGTTACAAGCTGAGATAAATTTATGTAGCAATCCAAAGTGCCATATTTTGTCAAATGCTTTGGACAGGTCAAGGAAAACAGCTCCCATGTATTGACGCCATTTGTAGCTGGTAGCAATGTATTCCACAATTCTGTGGATTTGGTGAGAGTAGTACTGTGGTATTGCCGAAAGCCGAACTGCTCTTTAGGTGTCTAGTTCATTTATTGAGGCTTGAAGACCGCGAGGATGACCTTCTCCGCAATCTTGCCTAGGTTGGAGATGAGACTGATTGGACGATAATTTTGAGGCAGGTGAGGACCCTTGCCTGGCTTATGTATAGGAATTACATCGGCCAGTTTCCAGGTGGAAGGAAAATAGTGAAGACTTAGGATTGCATTTATAATTGTGGTCAGGTGCACTACTGCTTTTCTGGGAAGAAGTTTGATTGATTGCAGAATGATGGCAGAAGATTAGTAATGCCGTCTGGCCCAGGAGTTTTTTTGTTCTTTAATTTTTTAATAATGTCATATAATCTCAGCAGGTGATGTTGGTGCAATATGGTCAGTGCTGGTGTCAGGAAGTTTGAGTGAGTGTCTGACCTTGCTGTGAATCTTATATATGTGGTCAAAGTCAAGGTTTTCATACGAAGGCCTGCATTGCTCCTCAAAATTGTTACTATAATTTCTGCTTTGTCTACATCTGTGTGAGCAAGGCCCTGGTCAGAGAATATTGGGGGAAGAGATCTGTCTTTGTTTCTGATATTTTTCAGTAGTCCCAAGATGGAGTGATCAGTAAGTGAAATGGAGGCTAACGTTTCTTCCCATACTTGGTCTCTATGAGCTTTGAGTGCATCTCTTACTGCCCCATTTAATCTGTTAAGAGCTGTTTTATCTTGTGGTGCACACGTGTTACGGAATCTTTCCCTAGCTCAGTTTTTGTCTCTGATCAAGTTCATGATGTCTTCAGGCAAACGATCTGGCTTGCAGGCAGATTTGTAGGATGATTCTGCTATAGCTACCGTTATAGTAGAATCTATAACGGTAGCTATAGCATTTTGCTGTGTGAGATTTGTAACTGCAGTTTCTAGTTCTTCTTTAATGCGTATGTGAGGAACAGGTCCAATATAATCCTTGAGTGTTGTTGACAGTCTTTCCCATACTATGTAGGAGTGAGAAGGAGGAGACAGGTATTCTTGTTTTCCCAGCTGTAGTAGAATTGCATTGTGGGATGACAGTTCATCCATAGATATAATGCTGTATTGAAGTTTGATGTCCTGCAGGATAGTAGAATTGGGTTGTGATCGGATGATAGTTCATCCATATATATAATGCTGTATCGAAGTTTGATATTCTGCAGGATAGCTATATCCAGGATGTCAGCAGTGCCAAACGTACTGAAATGAGATGGTTCGGTGGGGCCTGCCACAACAGCATTGCTTGATTCTAAGTAATTGGAATTGGAAAGGATGCAACCATTCTTGTTGGTGGTTGTGCAATTCCACGCAGGGTGCTTGAAGTTCAGATCCCCGGCTAAATAATGGTTGGCTCTCTGACGCATAAGATGACATTTAGGCCAGCGTGTAGTAGAGATATAATGGTTGGCTCTCTGACGCATAAGATGGCATTTAGGTCAGAGTGTAGTTGAGATTTTTGGGGAGGGTTGTAAGCTCAGTAGATTTTCAATCTGCCAGTGGAGCTAGTGTCCGCAAACGAGTTATTCTTATATCTTTATAAGGACTGATTTAAAGGGGCGAAGCAAGAATGCTTTTCATCTTCCTCGTTATCTGTAGTGGACAGTGTAGGGATACGTTGTTATTGAGCTATTAAAGCCCTGATCATGGCAAGAGGGTAACATCAATAGCCGAGCCTCAGTTAGAACTTCATTGGCTGCAGCATTGCCATTCATTACCCTCCAAGAGTATTAATGTCCAAAACCATCCCGCAAATGAGTGACAATTGACATTTATATCTTTAGGGGTGAAGCAAAATGCTTTTCATGTTCCCCGCTATCTATTTTGGTTACAGTGAGGGTAACATTTACGAGAAGTTTGCTTGCCCTGACTGGGCAATGAGATTATGCATCGTTATATGGCTTTTGGTCTTCTATATTTGAATATGTCCATTGCCTCGTATGCTGCAGCTTGTTGAATCAAATCGTTGGGATATGTGGACGTCTTTAAGAAAAACTTGGATGCTGAGGATTGTAGAAAAGAAAGAATATAGGGAATATTTGTGTCTCTGTGGAGTCCGAAAATGAGTTCTTCTATCACTTCTAAATCTAGTAGCCCACCACAAATGACTTTTTTCCTTATAAGGACTGGCTTAAAGAAGCGAAGCAATAATGCTTTTTATCTTCCCCGTTATCTGTATCTGTAGAGGACAGTGTAGGGATAAGGTGTTATTGAGCAATTAAAGCTCTGATCATGGCAAGAGGGTAACGGCAATAGCCGAGCTTCAGTTAGAACTTCATTGGCTACAGCATTGCAATCCATTACCCTCCAAGGGTATTATTAATCACCGCATCTCACGGTCGATTAACTCCTCAAGAGTATTCTTCCTTATCCTTATAAGGACTGGCTTAAAGGGGCGAAGCAAGAATGCTTTTCATCTTCCCCGTTATCTGTAGAGGACAGTGTAGGGATAAGGTGTTATTGGGCTATTAAAGCTCTGATCATGGTAGGAGGGTAACAGCAATAGCGGAGCCTCAGTGAGAACTTCATTGGCTACAGCATTGCCATCCATTACCCTACAAGGGTATTGGATTGAATGAATCAATCCTCAAGAATATTCTATTCACTACCAGGATAAAAAGTATAAAATTTATGTAAAACTTTCAATGGTGTTTAATATCTGTAAGTATTATTGAAGAAATTATTCTGTATTTTCTCTTGTAAATGTTATTATTAGCTGTATAATTTTATGTTACTTAATTTACCTGAAACAAACTTACTTTAAATACATTTAAGTTTAATTTAAATGCGCATTCCTGGTCGAACTGATAAGTCCCTAATGCGTCCAACAATTGGAAATATTTCATTGAACTGTGATCATATATCATCGGAGACATTTTTAATCGTATATTTGAAACAGGTCACAGGAAACGATCTATCAAATTTAGTCTCGACGCTGAGAACATCATATATAAGTGAAGACGCCCTCTCGTAAACCACGCGGAAAAAAATCTATGTGTCGTTGCACTTTTTCAAGACTCCCTAAAGCTCCGTCAATAACAGATTGATTGCAGTCGGTTGGCAATAAGTCCTCTTGAAGAAGAAATTTGTAAGAACTGACGTGACAAGAAAAACTAATGCATGCCATTTATATTTCGCCCATAAGCCAGCATTACAATGTCACAATCCAATTAAATATTAATTGGCTCAGATCATGCTATTCGAATTTGAAAATCAATTATTAGTAGCGTTGCGGTTTTTCGCTATAAATAGTGATTAACTGTTCGTAAGCTGGAAATCAAATGCAATTCAAAATTAATTAGAAATAACTTCTGAAAATCATGAGATTTTTATAGCAAAATTCTACTGAATGTGCTGTATCCATTTTTGTTTATGCTCATAACAACTCCTTTCCACTGGACAGATTTTACTGAAATTTAGTCAATCTGACGGGATTGATCGAGCTATTACAGTAGAGAAATTAAACAAAAAGGATTCAATATTAAAATCATAGTTACAAATGACACTAATAAACTATATGCAATACACTAGATTCGATTGTTCTGATAATAAATGACATCGCTGTACAAGAATGCTTGCGGGCCTAGTTGGCCGAGTGATTGGCGTATCCGTTCACCTTTTCTTTTAAATGGAATCCACCGACGAAAAGTTGTAAACCCATCATGGTTGGATTAACAGTTTAATACTATGGAAACTTTGAACTAGATATCAAACTTGTTCAATCCTCAAGTAAGCAGTGTGGTCGCTTTACACCGAACAGTTTTGGCCTGATTGGACACTTAGCCAGTCAGGCTTTTTTCGTTTCGTAGTAAATACTAGAGTATTATTATACTCCAGACCATTATGCGAACTATTTAGTCAATTTAGATTCGATTTCATCGATGATATTTTTCTGCAAAGTATTCGAAACTAAAAAAATTTAGCATGATGCGTATAATATCACAATCTAGGGCCTTGGAAGCGCAATTTCCAAGAGCATTCAGCATTCATTCTTCAGTTTAAAAGGACTGATCCTGTCAAGAACACGATTGAACTGAAAGTGAAGCTAGCTAGCTAGCCTTTTTTTATTCTATCACTTTTTTTTTCTTAAGCAAGGAAAAAGTCGACAGAATCAAACCAGCCGGAGAATACAGTAATTTAAAGATTTTGACCTCAAATTTTTAGTCGTTTAGGCCATCATCCTTACCCAGATAAACTTTTTCTTTTAAAAGAAAATTAAACAAAAATTAATAATTCGTCTGACATACTTGGAAATGATCTTTATGTGTTTTACAAGAATATTTCTACGCAAGGCTGTTACATAAGCACATACTTTTTTATTTATTTATTTTTTATTTTTTTTTCAAAATCGAATTTATATAGAAATTTGGACGGTGTGGAATGCATTGTTGGAAGGCTGATTCACTAAAGAAGTACGGATGCTGTCTTTGTATAAAATAGAATGGTACCCAACAAATAATAATAATAATAAGTAAGCACGTCCATTGAGCGTCCATTTCCCACATTTTTACATGAAGGACACTGAACTAAATATACTATAAAACTACAGTATATTTAATACCGTGAATGCTTTAAGAGGTATATAACTCTGCACAAGAAACTAAACAGTGAAAACTTTTTCCAGCCACTAGATCTCCAGCGAGTGGATGATATCTCACCTGTTATTGATGATTTCTCATCTATAACACTCTACTCGAAACTGAATACATCATCGATATGTTTTTATGAAAGATTTACTTTTTACTTTCCGTGTTCTTTTGTTCTTGTTTGGGGGGAGGAGGGGGTTGTAACGTCGTAATTCTCCCAGTGCTCTCCGAACTGTAACCAGCAATCCGACGTGTATTTAAAACAGTTACTCTCAGACATATGTAGCGCTAGAAACCTTGGTATTCCACTACCGTGCAAATATATTGATCTGTGAATCTGTGAAATGTGCTTCTATTTCATGCCTCCTGGGATTTTACAATCCAAGCAACAAGATCCAGCTGTTGAGAATGACAAATTGCAAAACACAAAGGTTATGTTCGCGCGCCCAGTGGTTAAAAACAACCGTCTATATTTATTTTTGAACCGCAACTGTTATTTAAAGCGTGTTATTAACGCCCTCTATTTCGAGATGGACAAACACGGGAAGTCTCCAAATTATGGTTTCCTACCTTTCCAGTTGCCAGGTGAATTGTCAATTGAGTCACATTGTCACGCTCTTTCTATCGTATCCAATACAGAATAATAATAATAATAATGAAGTACCATTAATCATTAGCACTCTTTTCTTATTTTAATAATTATCTTTTATTTATTAACATGCATAAGAATCTTGATTTCTTTTATTTCGATTATGTTTGGAATTCTTGACTTTTACTCAACCTGGTCGAACTATTTAAATTTCGGCAAAACCAAATAACTTTTGTCACCTATCTTATATAAGTGATACAAAATTATATTCCACAGTATTATTTATCAACCTCTAAAACCATTTATATAATATAACTACTGATAAAGGATTATATATATATATATATATATATTATTTAAATCACTATTATCATGGCTATTTTACAAAGTACGAGAATTTCGACTATTTTTAAATATTTTTATATAACTTTTAAAAATAAACTACAATTTTAATATGCTAACTATATCAAGAGATATTTTATTTTTCTCAAGTGCTAATATCTAAATTTATATAATATAATAAGAACACCATTTTATCTTTTATATAAAAACTACTGTAGTAATCTTCTCAGGTTAGGAGCTCTGATCGAGGTGGATCAATCGACCGTGAGATGCGGTGATTGATTCATTCAATCCAATACCCTTGGAGGGTAATGGATGGCAATGCTGTAGCCAATGAAGTTCTAACTGAGGCTCGGCTATTGCTGTTACTCTCCTGCCATGATCAGAGCTTTAATAGCTCAATAACACCTTATCCCTACACTGTCCTCTACAGATAACGGGGAAGATGAAAAGCATTCTTGCTTCGCCCCTTTAAGCCAGTCCTTATATTATATAAGGACTATATAAGAGCTCTGATCATGGCAAGAAGGTAACAGCAATAGCTCGGCTATTGCTGTTACCCTCTTGCCATGATCAGAGCTTTATATATATATATATAGCTTAATAACACCTTATCCTTACACTATCCTCTACAGATAAGGGAATATGAAAAATATTCTTGCTTCGCCCCTTTAAGCCAGTCCTTATAAGGACTATTGAAGTTAGAGACATGATTAAGGCGGTGATTAATACCCTTGGAGGGTAATGATGGCAATGCTGTACCAATGAAGTTCTAACTGAGGCTCGGCTATTGCTGTTACCCTCCTGCCATGATCAGAGCTTTAATAGCTCAATAACACCTTATCCGTACACTGTCCTCTACAGATAACGGGGAAGATGAAAAGCATTCTTGCTTCGCCAATTTAAGCCAGTCCTTATTATAGGTACTATTGAAGTTAGAAGCAAAAAGGAATCAGGATCGACCGCGAGATGCGGTGATTAATACCCTTGGAGGGTAATGGGTGGCAACGCTGTAGCCAATAAAGTTCTAACTGAGGCTCGGCTATTGCTGTTACCCTCTTGCCATGATCAGAGCTGTAATAGCTCAATAATACCTTAGCCCTACACTGTCCTCTACAGATAACGGGGGAAATGAAAAGCATTCTTGCTTCGCCCCTTTAAGCCAGTCCTTATAAGGATAAGGACTATTGAAGTTATGAATGCAAGGGGTGGGTTTAGAATAAAAGTCCTTTTTAGGACTTCCAGGTTAACGAATGGCAATGAAGTTTTTACTGAGGCTCGGCTATTGCCGTTACCCAGCCATGACTAGAGCTATTAGCTCATGAACACCCCATCCACACAGATTTTCTTCATTCAGATGACGGGATAAAGAGTCAAGGACTCAGTCCATCTCCCAGTTCTTTTAAGAACTATTGAAGTTATGTCTGCTTCTTGTAATCTGTTTCTTCTAATTATTTTCGTTGTCTGACTTAACAGCATTTTATTTTTTTATTTTATCTTTACGGATCTATTCATGGTGCTACTAAAATCATGTGAAATTTTATGAAAAATAATGATACTGAATCATCATGGAAACAAACCTTTCTTAAACTGGAAAAGCTCTTTTTCAACATGTACGTTATTTGTCATTTTTGGAATTGTTCGTGATTAGGAAAATATGCTACAGAACGAGATATTCTAATTCTTTTATTTCTTTTACATTAATTTATAAAAGATATGATAAAGATTGAAATTTCGTTTAATAGAAACAGAATTGAATAGCTACTACTTGAGATTAACGTCTGCTACAATCTGAAAGAATGCGATCACTTTGCCGAGTTAATGTCAAGTGCCAGCGATAAGTAAAAGCACTGCTGCATCGCATGAAGGCGTTTATTTTTCAAAAGGTGGAAACCGAAAGAACACGAAAAGAGAATTGCAATTAGGAATATTTAGCCTCGATCTCTTAGCAACTAATGCATGACAGTTTCAATGACCTGACAGCACAAATTCTGGAAAAGATGAGAAAAGCAGTTTTGCTAGAAATAGACCAGAAGTTATTATCTGATTGCGAATAGTTTATAGTGTGCGAGTTTCAGTGAATGTAATTATATTCCAAAGACCGAAGAGTGCAATTTAATTAGATGGCTTTGAAACAATGTACATGGGCTAATTAAACCCCAAGGATATACGAAATAAAATAGTTTAGGGATATAAAACATGGGGAATTCATTTTGCCAAACTGTAAACTCAGTCGATAAAAGAGTTTGCCTTGTCAACGAAGTGAAATCAAAGATATTTTGTAGAGAAGAAAACTGTTCCTTTCAACTGAGCCCAAAATTATTTTCGATTGTAGTTTCTATCGAACAATTCAAAATTGTCAATTTCAAGTAAACAACTAAATCAATTCATGATAATTTTATAAGTCAGTATTCGCAAAATAACTACGCTACTAATTCGGTTACTTTGGTCGATCCTTTCGTTCTCCTATACCAGGGGCCGCAAACTGGTGGCGACGCGGGCCGGATACGGCCCGCGAAGGCCTCGTAACCGGCCCTCGACCTTAGTGATTTATTTTCTAAAAATCAATGTTTCTACATCCTGCAGGGATTAAAACAGAAAAAATTCAAACTTCTAAATGGATAGCTTTAAACAAAAGTAAAACTTATTACTATAATTCTTTGTACCGTGTACATTGTACTTTGTACAATTTACTGATACAAAGTAAATTGTACATTTTTATATATTGTACATTTTATATATTGTAAATTTTACATTGCACTTTGTACAATTTACATGTACTTTGTACCTTTGGCAACACTGAATGGAAGTTACTTATCACGTAGCCATTTTAAGCCACGTGACAATATCAATAAGTTACAGGTTACCATTGTAATATGTGTTAATAAAGTTACCTCAATAATTTATTTTTTTTTTTGCTCATAACAATGTCTTAATTTAAAGTTCAAAAAAAAGAAAAATGGATCAAGAAGGCAGAACTTTTCAAGAAAAATGGGAGAAGTCATATTTCTTTGAAGGCATATTTTTTTTTTATATTGCAACACGAAACGAAAAAGCAGATATTGACATGTTAGTACAGAGGAAAAGATGTCAAGTTTCAGGATCAAAATCAAATTAAAAAAAAAGCACGCGTAGGTAAAAATCTTTATGTTTGTAAGTCAAAATTATGTCTTTAAATAATTTTCTTAAAGTATGAATAAAATGTAATTGAACTTATATTTTCTAAACTTGTTATATTTTTAAAATTTAAAAATAAAAATGGTTATATATTTAAAATTTAAATGGTGATGTAACTGTTTACGTAAGTCGTAAAGGTCCGGCAACAAAAGGGCCTTTGTTAGAGCCTTTCTTTTTTTAGTTTATGTTTTGGTTCACAGAATAATATTGAATATGCCCTGCGTCTGATATGCATCTAACTGACTGGGAGTTTGCTGCGTTTGAATTTTAGACCCCTGTCCTATACGATTGAAACAACACTTCATTTTGAACTGAACTGATTTTTCTGAAATTTAGTATATTTCAGAACTTTGCAAAATTTGTCGAACCATCTTGCTTTTGGCATAATCGGACCATTTTGGAGTCGGGGTGGACTGCCCAAAATGATATGATACAATGTAATAACTCTCTCTCTCTCTCTCTCTCTCTCTCTCTCTGTCTCTCTCTCTCTCTCTCTCTCTCTCTCTCTCTCTCTTCAGAATTTAAAATTTCGAATGCTAAAGTACAGAGCCGTTAGACAGCCATTTGCATAAATAAGATAGTGGAGTAGAGTATATTATGGATACGTATATATTTTATATATTTATAGCCATATTATAGAAAAAAAGAATTAATTTAGTCGTAGTAACTCCAATGCTGATGATCTCTGATAAATCTTATAAACTCTAATAAATTTCAAAATACTTTACGTTTGTTTTATATTTAGTTATAAAATATTATGGGATCCATAAACCTGCATTTTAATATTCTAAAATTTAATATTTAAATATTAAATTGCATTAAATTATTTGAGTTTCGGAGTAAAGCAAATTATTTTTAGTATCAATTAATATTAAAATAATTGGAAAAGATAAAATTTCGTGTGGTATAGGATTCATTCAATCCAAATCCCTTGTAGGGTAATGGATGGCAATGCTGTAGCCAATGAAGTTCTCACTGAGGCTCGGCTGTTGCTGTTACCCTCCTGCCATGATCAGAGCTTTAATAGCTCAATAACACCTTATCCCTACACTGTCCTCTACAGATAACGGGGAAGATGAAAAGCATTCTTGCTTCGCCCCTTTAAGCCAGTCCTTATAAGGACTATAATTTCGTGTGTTTCATATATATATATATATATATATGTGCGTGAGTGTGATTCATTTCTACGATTAGGAAAGTTTATGTCAAACGAATAATTGAATGTTTAAAAATTTAATATATATATATGTATATGTGATTCATTTCTACGATTGTCATTAGGAAATATATATTTGTATATGTGATTCATTTCTACGATTGTCGTTAGGAAAGTTTATGTCAAACGAATAATTGAATATTTAATAACTGATAGATGTATGCTATAGTCGTTTCTGTCATCTTGTCTCGCAGAAGTAAGACGTCTCATCTAGTTTCTCTTGCACGCTAATTTTTACTGTTGCTGGTAGACCGAGTCTACAGGATTTTTTGCTGGTAGATCTTCGAACCTACGGTATTTTGCTAGTAAATTTTGGGTCTACAGGATTATTTGCTGGCAAGACTTGCTCCTATGGTTTTAAATCTAGTGGGTTTTTATATACTGTAGTGTTTTTTTAACCATTATACTTACTTTCTTCCTCATTTTGTCTCTCTTATAACAGTTTAAAATTAGTTATGGCTTCGCTTTTGCCTAGGATAAGAACGTTAGGCTTTGAAATAGACCCAAAGATAGAAAAACGAGTAGTATGCCAAACTTTGTGCGAGATAGCAGGATCTAGCAATATTTTTGTTAGTAAATCTTTTCCTCTGTACATGTTAGTATAGAGGAAAAGATCTGAAATCTTCACCCCATATGATGGGAGAAGATTTCAGATAAAATTTAGTTTCTACAAGGTTTTAAATGCGACGGGGCCAAAATAATTCCGGTTATGATTGGAAACCTGCTTAGAACAATTAAAATAGACAGATTTCTTTTAAAATACATTGAGAACAGCGACGATGTCATTCATAAGATCTTGAAATGGGGAACTGTTAAAGAAATCAAGAAAGGCACTGACAACGATAAAGCGGAGAGGGAATCTGGAGAGATTCGCTTCACAATAGAAATGAAGAGCCCTGTTCCCAATTTCGTACTAATTGGTTCTGCAAGGATTATGGTTAGTTACTCGTGTGTCACGAGGCAGTGCTTTAGGTGTAGCTCCTATGACCATCTAGGAGCGGAGTGCATAAGGGCCAAATGTCGCAATTATAACGAATCTGGACACACCCTAGAGCACTGTAATAGCCCTTGCATAAACAATGCCAACAACAAGACCAAAAGATCAACACGGGTCCGCATCGAGCAGCTACAGAACGGCTGGAGGGTGCCATCAACCTACTCACAATTCCCCCATCGGATAATTCAGATAGCCCGGACAGGTCAGAGCACACAAACAGGGCTCCTGAATTTCCGTCGCTACTAACAACGACAGTTGATTCTGGGGAGGTGAAACGGGCAAAATTTATGAAGATGTCGCTTCGAAAAACCAAGAAGAAAAAGCAAAACCGTAAAACAGAATCCGAGACTTCTTCTACAAAAACCTGACACAGCAGTTGAAGAATCGGCAACATCATCTTCCCCAGAGGGGGAAGGAACAGTAGAGGAAAGGAAACTAACCACTGAAGCAACTAAACAACAAAGAGATCAAGAAGAAGAAGAAAATATAAAATCAAAACGACAACCAGCCAAGAAGGAATCTACCTGCAAGAAAGAGCTGTTTCCCTCTACACAGTTACATCGTCTGCTGTAATTATTTACAAAATTATCGCCAACATGCTCTAATACAGCAAGAGAAAAAAACACTCCTTCAGCTACGAATAAACTCAAGGAGGAGCAGTCGTGATCCGCTCCTTCCGAAGAATATCTGGTGCAACGGAAAGGGTCATCACCGAAATCGACTTGTTCAGCGAACCAGCATTTCACATATTCAACAAGGAAGGTTTGGTCGACCCCCTGTGTCAATCAACTTGGAATGGTCCTCTCTCCGTCACCGATGTATTAACTGTCTCATCAGACGCATTTAACAACATATGTGGGTTGACGGAGTGAGAGTTTTTGTTCTCTTAAGGTTTCTTCCGAGTCTAGCTTCCGCTGAGGAGGAGGGCTTATGATTTCGGGGAGAGGGGTAATGTTTTCCGGCATGGCTTTTATCGGGGTCGTGTCGGTGAATGCTTTTCCCTGGAATATGAGCGGTTCTGCTCAGTTGTAGTGAGAGCCTCTCACTGAGCAGAGCCATCGCTGAGTTAAATGATCGTACAGGTCCCTCATTGTTGGGCAATCTGAGGGATCGCTCGAGTTTTTGGACACCTTTCCTGCACATAAACACAGAATATTATATAACACACTTACATGAATATTAATTGAAATGGTAAAAAAAATGGGGTGGGGTAACCATACTGAATTTTTTTAAAATGACTTATAATTCCACTCTTCTCGTTGCAACTCTGAATATCAGCGGTTTGCGATCTATCTCAGCACAGCGCGCTGTTTGGAGACTATTTTAGCTTCATCGGGTTCATGTACTATTTCTGCAGGAGACGCATTTTTATCAGTTCTGTGACATTTAAAACTTTACCAGAAGCTTCAGTTTACGAAGTTTCTGGTGTTTGGGAGAGCACTGTTCGAGGGAAGTGGGAATCCTTGTTCGTCAACCTGTTGTAAGCGGGAGGGTTTTTCAATATGCAGAAAGATTTTACAGGACTTCTAGTCTCTATAGATTGGATGTTTGGGGGGTATAATCACCACCCTCTCACTCTCTATGCCCCCTAATAATACCCACCAGCGATATACGTTCTTCACGTCCCTAGAACCTCATTTTTACGGGGTTCAAGGTGGGATATGGACTGGAAATGTATCGCAGACACGCGATATGACAAGGTGGGCGGTAACAACAATTCTGATACCGGTGGCTCTAGGAAACTGCAACTCTGCTGGGATGATGTCGACCTCTTTGATATCTCGTTGAGACCTCCTCGCGACCACGTGGTCGCGAGCAGGTCTCAACAAGACTCGATCGTGTTTACATTTCCAGAAACTTAGAGTCAGGAGTTGTTACAGTTAGGCATATAGCGGTTGGCATATGAAATTCTGTTACGTATCGAACTACCCGAGGTCATTGATACATCCAAAGGACTTTGGAAACTTCTTCCAAACTTCTCAAAAATGTATAATGAGGATTTAAAACTGTTATGCGACAAATGGAAGAACACCTACTGGAACTGGGACGCATGGGCCACCTTTAAAAACGAGGTAAAAAAAAGAGCTCTTTCAGAATTGCGCAAGAGAAAGGTCTTATGTACAAAGAAAAACGATGAGAGATCTATACACATAATTAGGGTGGTACCCTTGCGAACCAGAGAAGCGGTATTTCCAGATTGCCTAATTAAAGACGTGGAAATCGAGCTACAGGCATATCAATGAGAAAAATGTCGCTGAGCTAGATTTCTGCGCTAGGTTGTTCCTTCGTTATGAGGAAATACCCTCGGCCTTGTTTTACAATTGGCAGCGCATAGCAGAATATGACGATAAAACAATTTAAAAAAATCCAAGTTAACAGTCAAACTTTTAAGACCACGGATATGCAGAAATGCTTTAATCGCTATTCGAGAGCCTATTACGATGAATCCGGAGTCACAACCGAATTTAACGCCTGGAACATAACAAGTATCCTGAACACCTATGTGCATTTCAAGATAGACCGATAACATCGGAAGAAGATTACTCGGGTTTTACAAAGAACTAAAGCCCAGATAATTCTCCAGCCTGGATGGACTCGATGTCGAGTTTTATAGATATGTCTGAAATTTCACCTTGCCTATTCTGGCCTCGATTTTCAATATGTTTTATCTACTGGACACGTGCCTGCTGACATTGTTAGTGGGTGCACGCTTTTTATTCCCCAAACGGGGAAAGACCTGAATAGTATGGGTAGCTGGAAGACAATTTCCTTGACCAATACGGATTACAGGCTATTCACGAAAGTGGTGTGTAATCGTCTGAAATTGAGCATGGGAAATGTGCTTACCAGCACTCAAGTGTGCGGAGTTCCGGGTAGCTCGATGGAACTCAACCTCTTTCTGATCTTATTCGCCTCGTGACGGACAAAGAACTCTCATTCGTGTCACAGGATTTGGAAACAGCATTCTATAGTGCAAAGCAAAACTTCCTGCACTACATCCTAGAAAAAGTGGGTGTGACTTCTTTCTTCTGGAACCTTTTTTAAAGAAAATTGAAGATTCTCATGCATTGAGAGAGAGATAGAGATATCGCTGCCCATAGGTTCCAAACAGAACAAGACTGTCGTGTATGCCGATGATATTGTTCGAACCCTTCGAAACTCCAATTCCATTTACATTTTCTTCAGCATACTGCTACAGTTTGTCAGTGGTCTTCGAGCAAACCCAGACAAATCGAAAATCAAAACCTTTGGAAAATTCGACTCTGCCAAACTTCCGTATGGTTTGACGCCGTTAATGGGACCATTAACAATATTAGGAATTCCTTTCCTTGTGACTTTTGTATTGCCAAAAGTACTCAACTAAACTCGCTCTTTTAAACCAAATTATCTATCTTTGAACTGTAAAGCAACAGTCATCAAAACTATAATAATTCCGACGCTGTTAAATACAGTCAACTTAACAAACATCACAGACGCACAATATATGGTTGTTTACAGGCAGCTCATCGACTTCTTCTGGAGACACACGAAACACGAGGTACGCAGGGCTTTTCTCCATCTCCGACCCCACGCATTGAAGGCTGCTTGCCCTGCCGATCTTGAAATACTGATATTTCACTAACACTGTTCGAACACTGAACCATACAGATAACATCAGCATCAAATCACCATTTGGCAAACTAATTAAATACTTTATTGGATATTACCTAACCTGTAGATCAATGTTTCTCAAACCTCAGATATCCGCGTACGCCTTCTTAAATTTTCATTATTACCAAGTACCTCTAATTAATTAATTTAAAAATTAATTCATTAATTAATTAGAAATAAATAAATTCATTAATTAATTAAAATAAATAAATTCATTCATTAATTAAAATTAATTAATTCATTCATTAATTAAAATTAATTAATTAATTCATTAATTAAAATTAATTAATTAATTCATTAATTAAAATTAATTAATTCATTCATTAATTAAAATTAATTAATTAATTAATTAATTGATTGATTGATTGATTGATTGATTGATTGGTTGATTGATTGATTGATTGATTGATTGATTGATTGATTGATTTAAAATATTAATTACAATTAAATATCTATTTTATTTGGATTTATATGTTCATGTATACAAAAAATATGATTTATTTTTAAATTTTGGTTCTTTAGAGATGTCAGAGACACACTCTTATCAATTCCATTTGATCCAGATGCAATATCAATTTTCTTGTTGCTTACAGCTACTTGTATTTGCAATATTGCTCTCTTTTGGGGGTTTTATAAATCCAATCTTTAACCAATGATCCATACGTAAGAATTGAAAGCTAAAAAAAATACTGTATTTACTCGAATATAACTCGCACTTTTTTCCCAAAATTAAAGCTAAAAAATCGTGTTGCGAGATACGTGCGGGAATTTTGGGAAACTAAAGTTTTCAGAAAAAAACTGAAAATGATGCGACTTACCAAGAAGCTCCTACTCGCTATCACTACTTTTAGCATCGAGAACAGTTTCTTTGTGTGCATCGTCAAAGTCATCTATCCAAATAGCGTCATCTTCTTTCCCATTATTTAAAGCAAAAATTACCAGTAATTTACGAGACTTGAGATACGTAGAGCAGCGAAGAACTGCATATGATTGGCGCGTTATTAACAAAAGATCGCGCGAACCAAAGACAAATTAGCATTTCAACAGTTGAATTGAAATGCTAATTCCCTTCAACCTAATTCCATAATATCTGAAACGCATTCACTTTATATTTCTTAGTTTTAACACGTTAACGAAGGGGGTGGTGTCAAGCAAAACCATATGTTCCACCAGCAACATATGGTTTTGCTTGGTCTATATAGCAATTTCTGTTGGAGAGGGGATGTGATTCATTAGTTAGTGCCGTTTTATCCCGGTTGTCTCTAATTGCACTGTTTGTTGAAAAATATAATGACTCCTTTAATTATGCATAGCCGAAAATTACCACGTACTCCCTAACGACCTTTCGCGTACCCCCCGGGGGTACGCGTACCACACTTTGAGAAACACTGCTGTAGAACATCCGTAGCTCAGTCGGCATAGACGAAGCCCCTTGGTCAGAAAGACCTGGTGAGTTAGCTCACCAGGTCTTTCTTACCGAGGCCGTTCCTCATAACAGGCAAAGCGGCTCAGTGAACACCACGCTGCTACAGTCAAAAATTACATAGTTAATCCCTCGTTAGGAGGACTCAACCAGTCCTAAGGTGCGGTCGAGGATCGGTGGCAACCCTACACGAATAAATAAATAAATCTACCCTGTTTTAGAACCACTTGGCTGGACCATGTGCGGAGATGCTTCCAGAGGGGTAATATGTAAAACACCAAACCTTTTTGGTGTTTTACATATGGAGTTCGGGTGCTTCATCCTAGCCCAAAGCAGCTCTACTGAAAAGTTTTCGACTTCTTTGGATTTGAAACGCCTGATCTTGTTAAGAATGAAGAGAGGTACTCCTTATGAATATCAATAGCTGAGGACAATCTCTTCACCGGGATTTGGCTTGGAGAATCGCTTACGGCCGACTTCCAGTGAAACTAATGAAATCACAATATCTTCCCTACCATGTAACCCCTTTTGCGAAGTATGCCATGCAATTGAAACTGTAGGATACCTCTTCTACCAGTGCAGCGCATTTAGCGAAGGCTGGCTGAAGTGCTTAGGATCCAGTGGTCCACTTTCCGCCCACCGGTGACAAAAAACAAAAATTCTAATTTTTCTGATCGATGTTCTAAATTATCACATATGGAAAATGCGTAAAATCATCTCAATGAGGAAGATAGAATCCATCATCGAATTAGGAACTACTTCTTCGCCTATCTCTCTCGACTCCTGGAGCAGGAAAGATTCCTCTTGGACGAAGAACGGTTCCTAAGGTGATGGCGTAGGCCACAACCATATTTCAGATTACACAGGGAGAATTAAAAAATACATATATTTGTAACATCATTGTTTTATGACCTTTTAAACTCAGATTTTATTAGTTTTGTCATTTAGTCTAATTTCATTTCATCCCAACGTGGGGGGGGGGGGGGGGGGGGAATTGGTCGGAACAAACCCGGGGTGCGAAGGCCAACATAGAGCCAGTCCTGAGCGGGATCTCCGGATCAGGTCTTCCCAATTTGTTTTTATCCGCTTATTAAGCCTGTAAACCGAAGGGTTTACAGTTTATACTTCGTATATTGGTGTTTTAATAGTATTTTTAATATTCTTTTTATCTGTTTACTCTTGTTAGGTTTTCAACGTATTTTTGTTCCTTTTTGGGACTTTTTTTAATGAATTAAAAGTCAAATGACCGTTTTAGAAGTACCCGCTGGGTCGACAGCTAAAACTGGTCAACTGAGGCCTCTTTCTCTTCTCTGTCACTATTTCACTCTATCTTTTTATCTCTCTCTCTCTCTCTCTCTCTCTCTCTCTCTCTCTCTCTCTCTCTCTCTCTCTCTGCTGCGCCAGTTTTGATGTTCAAAAGGCCAATGATGAGAGACTTATATATATATTAAAATAGCTTGGCATCTTTAACATATATTATACCCAAGGTAAAAAACTTTATATATATATATATATATATTGTTTGCATTTTTCACATGGTTTTTCATGATAAATATATATTTAAAAAAAAAAACGCTTTCTTTGATCTACCAAGATTTTTTTAAATTAATGCTAGTGTAACAGTACCTTAAGCAAATCATTCTGTTTTTTCATTACTTTCCCTTAATTCCTTTAAACGAATTGTGTCCAATGTCTTGATAGTTAGGAATTCAAATTAAAACTACATCGTAAACACGAAAATGTAATTTGCGTTTGCGAGAGGTGATAAACGCAAAATTCATACGCTATTGGCTTCCACTCACAGTTATGACTTTAACTGCACTTTGGGGATTCACTAATTCTTGAGTTCTGTAATTCGAATCCCTGCTAAGGAGAAGCATATCGGAAAAACTGCAGCGACAAATTTGAAGAAACATGTCCGGTCTTAGATTGCAATTGATTATTGAAATATAACGCACACGCTTGCAATAAAGCAAGTTAAAATGAACTCCACGTTTAAATTGGGTCTCTATTTGCTAAGTTCCAGCCTCTCTTCCTTCTAAATAAGCACTAATAAATCATATGAATCTCAAGGGTTTCCAATCAGCATAATCCAGCGGTATAAACTTTGTTATATTTATGGATGCATTTGTTGTGCAGTCGATAAAGCGCGTTACTCTTGGGTGGAATGATCTGGATGCAATCCCTCTTCAAGGCTATTGTGAAGTTAAAAGTTTTTCTCAGCCCTGATGTCGTTGATTTTTATTAAACAGTATTAATTAGCTATGTTTGATAAAAACGCTAATTTCAATTAATAAACAAAAAAAATAATAAAAAGTATTTTCTTTAATTTTCCTGTTCGTCTGCGTAGTCTCAAAATAATGTCCATAACACGACATTGGCAAAAGAAAAACCTTCTAGGTTCAATTCTACTCACCGATTAGACAAATCTTTTTTTTCACAAGGTTCCCGAATTATTATACTTGCAGATAAACAATCCTTTTAATCCTGAACTGCGATTTTCGGGTTTCTTAACCAGACAGTCGGACAAACAAGCCATAGAACACACGCACATTACTGAATATAGTAATATACGATTAGGAATACAGTAATCAGATGAATTTGAGACACAAACTTTATTCTAGTCACGCTGACTTCCCTTTTCATTATTTATCACTGAAGTCTGATTTTCTGTAATCTTTCTTTGAGACTTCAATGCATAATTCAAAGTGGTTCTCCTTTCCCCTGACTTCTCAGGATCATACTGGAAGAGAAACTGAATTATTTGCTCTTGGATATCGTTAATAATTTAAAACAAATTATTAACCAACCAACTAGAGTACCAGTGATTCCTATAATTTTATCAATATTGCGTACACAACCAACTACTATCCAATCCTAGCATCTCCAGCAAGTGTACAACAAACCACAAAACAAATCTTCAATATAAATCTGCATAATAACAAAATAATTCAGCATATCTTAAATGTCTCAGGTTAAAAACTTTAACATCACACTAAACCTGCACTAGACTTGGGAAGGGAGGGGGGAGGAAGAGACTCTCATCAAACGCCAATCAAGCGTTCGATGGGACAAATCTTGGATACAAAGGATGAAACTATATAGAGAAGCTCTAGTGTTCACTTTTGACATTTCCCAGGCATTTGATAGGGTACAGCATATAGGCCTTCTTACTAATCAACCATCTTATGATCCCACTCCTTCTGCCCTTGATCTACCGTGGGCGCTGCTTGTGCAACTTTTGGCATCCTATAATATGACCATAGCTTCTTCTTACGTCAATAAAATCCAAAGTTGTAACCAGTTACCCTATCCTTTATGCGAATGTATCGCCAAAGTCTTCTCTGGCTGTTCACTGTATGTCATGATGTTGGTTTCTCTCTCATAAACATTTTTTTACCAATGCGAGAAATCCTATACAATAAAGGCTATGCACGGTACTCAGGTTCCATCCATAATTGCTGATGACTGTACACTTCGTTCTCTTTCATAACTCGAAACATTTTGTAGTGGTGAAGATTATTCAGGCGACAAGATCTACTGGAAGAAGATGATTGATGATATTCAGAACGCCACCGATATAAATCGACAATTGATATTAATGGCTTTAGGGGTGAAGCAATATGCTTTTCATATTCCCCGTTATTTGTATCTGTAGAGATGAGGTGTAGGGATAAGGTGTTATTGAGCTATTAAGGCTCTGATCATGGCAGGAGGGTAACAGCAATAGCCGAGCCTCAGTTAGAACTTCATTGGCTAAAGCATTACCCTCCAAGGGTATTAATCACCGCATCTCACGGTCGAAAAAAGAAAAGAAAAAAAATTATGGACCAATTAGCCTTTTTCATTATTTCTGTATTATTATAAGAAATATTTAAAGGTGTATTCTTAGTATTTAAGAATAAATATAAATAAATTTAATTTTAATATATTTCATAATTATTTTTTAAAAAATTAAATAATTTTTAATTTTTCTAGTAAATGTAAACCTATAATATATAATTTATTAAGAAAATATTGTAAAGTGTTGCATATGGCATGAGTTTACCAACTGTAAGGCGTGTGACTCTTTTTATCGATGATGAAACAATGGTTAGTATTATTGTTACTAAAAATTATAATTCATTTTAAAATAAATATCTGTAAATTATTTTATTTTTAATTTTATTTTTAAATGTAATTCCATATTGTCAAAAAGTCTATAAAAACTTTAATTTTATTAGTATAATATATGATGAAAATTTCATATTGTTTTATGCGAAGTACAGAAGAAGGAGACTATTTTTTACTAAAAAGATGGAATCCTAAACAATCCATTGGTGTTATGACATATTCATCAGTCTATAAGACTACATTTTTGCTTCCAATGAACACAGAGGAATTAAAATTTGAAACGAGGATATCCGACTAGCGCCTTTTCTGCACAATTACAGCGGGGATTTATGGAGTGTAGGTGAGCCATATTAGTTTACAGTAACATTTCCAGTGAGGGGGTCGTAGTTTATTCTGATTCGTGCCAGCTTAGAGCGCGTGTTTGGCATGCTTAACGTATACTGTATATTTTGTTATGTGGGTGTTATAAAATGGTATTACAAATGTAATTAGCCACGGACTTGACAAGTGACCACCAACAACATTCACTGAATGTACTTATTAAAACAGTTAAGCACTTATAGCTTTATATTATAGACGTTTAGTTGACAAAAGGCTATCTAATAGGTACCTAATGTATTCTGCGAAACACACCTATTAAGCGTGTTTCAAATTTAACAAAAAAAAAAGCATCGATAAATTAGAGTTAATATTATTTGTCTTTGAATGCAATAATCCTTATCTATTATCATATTCTTTTCAAGAAGTTTGGTAGCTGGAATAGAATATAATCTTTTTTTTTTTTCACTGTGCATGTATTGGAAGAGAGACTTGAAGTTTGCGACGGTTTGAGGTCTTCAATGTAATGAAGAGTAAAAAATATAACAATTTGAGCACCCCCCCCCCCCTGGGTAAAACGACGTCATGGCGTATTGTGCTGTTGACAGGTTCAGCTGAGATACTATTTGAGTCGGTGATAAGTCGTGTTCGGTTCAATACAATTTCTTGCTTGGGTCTCGAGCTTCAAGTGATGATATTTTCTAGCCAGATGTTTTGTCAGCCGGTTGTTTAGTTGCCTCTTTTTTTTTTTTTGATAAATCCTTAACATGGTTATTATGGAACAACCCTCTTAGTCTATTACCTATATAATAATAGCATATTATTCTCGCATTCGCAGTTATATGAATAGCAAGCATAGTTTGTTTAATCTTAGTGTGTATTTATTCTTGCGTATAATTCATTTTTTTTAAAAAATTTTCTGTCAAAACTTCACATTGCTATTTTCATACATGTAAACCCACACACGAAATATTTCGAAATCTATAGCACATCACGAGGTATGGGAGGTAGTTAAGAAGAAAAAGGAACCATAGATGTTTTTCTTGAACAATTGAAGATTGTAGTTCTTGCGAAACACAATGTACCAACCTTCAAAAGGTTGCATGAGCGATATTTGTGCTAGAGAAAAGTGACAGTCCAAGAAGAGAAATCTTATATTGTCTGAAGAACTGGGTAAGAGGTTATAGACTAATACTCTACCATATCGGTATGAAACCGATTACACCTTCATTTGAAAAGCCTTTCTAAAGATTCCTCATATCATAGACATGATCCCAAACCAGATCGACTAGTGACTACCCCTTGTTCCTTCATATGAAGCAGTGGCTCCAATCTGAACGATTTGAAGAAGATGAGGAACTGAAGAACATCGTGATTCAGCGGCTGAACTCACTGGCGGCAACGACTTTTTTCTTTTTTTTTTTTAACTCGGGTTAAAAGAAGCTGGTGCTACGATACCAAAATTGCACGGAAGTCTATGGCGACTATGTAGCTAGTAATTAGCGTATAATAAATCTTTTTTTTTTTCATTTTTGACAGGACCTTATAAATTGCCATCTTTGAACTAAATATTGAACTAACTAGACAAAGGGTAGCAATAAAAAGCGTATAAAAATAATATTCTTATGTGTTACATATATGAAGTATACTTATCCTTCTTGTTGGCTGCTGCAAACCGATACCTCAAGCTAAGCGGTATAGATTGTTGTTAACAATGAATCACACTAGAAACGACGCACATCACGAGCTAAAGGAAGCGAAAGCACCTGCAATCTTGTTTGCGAAACTGCAGTGGATAGATATGCGTATGGTTGATAATACGAGCATACTCCGGACTTAATTATGCTCCGATAATGTCAAAATGTGTCACTGTGAGGTGAGTTATTTCGGTTAATTAATGCTTAAATAATGAAAACTGATGTGTAGTTATGCAGCCATAATACTATAAACTGTTAATATTTAAAATTAAATTAGTGGCGTATATTAGCTTTAATTAACTTCTAATTCCCGAAGAAAATAAATAATGAGAAAATGGACATTTCAGTAGCTGTGAGCAAACTCGAATCAACTTAATAGGTGATAACAAACATCCAATTTACGCAACGAACTTTATACTTCATGATCGGATAAGTTTAAACTGTCGTTTCTGGACAGTGTAACCTTCAGTTTGCTGTTTATATACATATATATATATTAACTGCTTGCATCTTGGCATGGGGTGCACCAGACCATAGAAAGTGTCCTGATGTATTGTAGACCAAACAGACCGAACAGTGTTCGGAAGTCAGAGATTGTGCGGATGCTGCGTTCCACATAATCCCACAAATGCTGGACGGGGTTATTCAAATAAAGCTGCTAGATGAGCACACCGAATGCGTGTATTATGCTCTTCGAATCATGCTTGTATAGTCCGAACCTTATGACACTGAGCATCGTCTTGATGGAAGGGTCACATTGTCACCATTTAAGGGCTGATTAACCTAGAATGAAATGCAACCCCCCCCCCAGGTACGAATTAGCGATAAAGATATGTTATAGGAGGGACTAGATGATCCATTGATGTCTACGAGACCAAATTTCATAGAAGAAAACCGCCACTAACGGCCGTTCGTCTGTATGGCCAGAAATTAGCTGGATGGCGAGAATATTATTCCTCATGAGTGATGTCAAGTATACAAATACTATTAATTATTTAATAGCACTGTATATCATTAGTTAGCCGGAACTAATGACCCTGGAGCTAGAACCTGGAAATTGATATTCTGTTAGAGCTTATTGTTATACGACAGGTAAAATTTTAACTTTCTGGATTTGCATTTATTTAATAAGAATTTGTATTTATTTGAATACTGTATTTCTGTATTCTAAATTTGTATTTTTGCAAATTTCTTTATTCAAAGAAAGCCTTTTATTTTTCTAAAGAAAAAGCTAGTTTCTTTAAAGAAAAGAAAAAGAAATTAAAGTTAATTACTAAAGTATCCATGTCAGTTGATTCCTTCACTGTGCAAAATTAAAAACCTTTACGTAGATGTATGTAAAACGCCACTTACGCAGCATGTATGCAAAATATTTGGTCACTTGCGCCATTCACGTGTTTCAGGCAACTATTTAAGAATGATGCTGGTCAGTAATCGTCAATAGTGCTGATCATAATGGGGAAAAAAAACGATATAGTGAGAAAGGCTGCTTCAAATGAAATGGAACGAAATGAGGAACAAGAAAAGCAGGTTCGCTGAGTCTGATGAGTTGGAACACAAATGAATGTTGAACAAACTTCTGTTCAATTTAATAAAGGCTTAACTAATCGTGAAGAAAAGATGAATGTCCGTGGGATTAACATCGATGAAAGTACGAAAGACAAACGCAGACCGATTGTGAAACTAAACGAATGATTCCAGTAAACCATTGAGAGTTAAGGAACCATCAATAGTAGCTGAAGGAAGCTTTAGGAAGCTACCAATGTGATTTTTAGCTTCGCTTCCTCAGCCTTAAATGCAAGAAAAGGCTAGAGAAAAATGACAGATCAAAAGGAGAAGTCTGGTTTCGTTTGGTGAACTCAGTATTATAAGAATTATGGGGAAATGAATTAAGAGTTTTTTATGATTAAAAATAGGAGGCTTATGTTTCCTTAGCACTGAAGTTGTTTTCTGCCCATTAACAAGAAATGGTATGGAGAAAATCACATGTAGACGATCTTGAATGTAAAAGATCTCGAAAGATCTTAACACGGAAAAAAACACGGGTTTTTTTCCGTGTTCAAACTTTACGTGTCCTAAGTAAAGAAGGAATATGGAGTACTAATTAGAAAAAAATACTTATGGATTAAATCTGTGGTTAGTGATAAATGCTGATTGATGAACGTGTAACGAACTGGTGAGAGTAGAATGCCGTATCGCACTACTGCATTGGCAGAGAAATCTGCGGATCTTTCACCATAACACGCATTGAATGGATCAGAGGGAAAGAGGGAAGGTAGACCGTAGAATGACATTTATTAAGTAATCCTCTATAGCAGATAAAATCAAATGCTTTGGAAATGTCAAGCCATATATTTCCCAACACAACCTCCCATGGCACCTCTAGAAATGGCTGATATTGTCTGGAGATAACTTTAAGCCCACGTATTCTTGGACTTCATAAGGATAATTCTAGGATACGATTCTAGGATGATACAGAGCATGTGTTCGTTCTGAATCACATCCCTTGTACCATTCGAACCATCTACGCAAGAATTGGAGTAGAAGAATGACGCAGGAAAACAGCTCTGTGTTTAAGTATCATAGACTTTTGGCGCCATCTGGGTAAGCGAGCGAGAGAAAGAGAGACTGAATGAAGGAAAAGTCAACAGAAGTTTCTCCTCTACGACTTTTTCAAGCGAGAAGATGGCACGATTGAATACTGACGTTGAAAGTCAGATTTGAATTTCTTGATGCTTGAGTTGTTGCAAGTTTCATTGCGAGCTTATGATTAAGCTAAAATTTGTATCTCAAGTGATATGAAATATATGCTGATTGTTTTCTTAGAATAGTTTGGCTTACTTGTAAGAAAACTCAGGTTTAGATAATGGGCGGAAGTTTGAGTGTAGTAAGGAAGGAAGGTGTTGATTCCAGCAATAATAATTTCAATAACTCGATCAGAACAGTTTTTGGATCAGAAATATGGAAACAGAAGACTGGACATACCAAGGAAGAGGAGTTGTAGCCACGGTGGTTGTCCTACTTGGTTCGCTGTAGTGCGAAAGATGCGGGATGAGCAAGAGGGCTTTCTATAAGGGAGGGAAACTTGCTCAAGATAATAATCCGCGTTACTAAAAAGAGAGGTGACTTCTTTAGTATACTTGGAAGGAGAACTACTTAAGAAAGGATCAAAAGTGTTGGATGAGTTGAAAGGGTCTTTTGTTATTCTGACAGACAGTTTGTATGAGGCTGTTACTTCATCACCATTGCCGTAATGATGACATAATCAGGATGTGGGCAAGGTAAACACAAACAAGATTCAGCCCTTTATGATCATTTCTATTATGGTTTCCTTGTGATATGCAATTAATGCACATCACAAGGAACGTCTTCTCCGATTGACTATACTGAAAACCTATGAAACTTCTGAAAAACTTGTAGTGTAATAAATACTTCTGTACATCTACAGAGTTTCGCTGGACCTCTTTAATCAAGGAAATCGATGAAGCGAGAACTAAGTTATTGAACTAATGTAATATACACGTAATGCAGCTAGGTATAGGTGACGTTGAGGTGATGAACCATCCAGTCATTCACTGCTACGTGTGAACTAAATTACTCTCATGGTATTTGCCCGCTACAACAAACATTTGCTCTCTCTCTCTCTCTCTCTCTCTCTCTCTCTCTCTCTCTCTCTCTCTCTCTCTCTCTCTCTTTCTCTCTCTCTCTCTCAATTGTAGAACTCATTTAATTGTTCACGAGAGAAAGCAATTTTCTTGTTAGCATTGAATGGATTGTAAATAATTAATTTTTAAAATTCTCTTTAAACTATTTTGTTTAATTGTGTTCAGCTTGTGCATCTATTATCATATCAGACAAATCAGGAAGATTTCTTAACCAGAATTTTCTATGCAAAATGTATGCAATTCATACGCTTAATTGTTGATTTCAGTTTTTATTTTTTTATTTTTTTTAATTTAAGCTCCTGACTGGTGCAAGTGAAGATTTAAAGATCTTATTATATTATCAATGACAATGACCCTACCGACTTTCTTGACACGAGCAAACGTCAGTACAGATAAAAAAAATTTAAAAATAGACAAAAGAATGGAGGTTTATAAATGTTTTTCACATCTTAAATAGAATTTCAACCCACATTTTTCCAACCAAATGACAATTATCATTTTTCTAACTTCGATGAACAGATAATCTTAGCCAAAGAACGAATACTACAATTCAGTCCTATACAAACTGCGAAGAAACAGTCTGATAATTTTACTATATATATATATATATATATACATCTAAATTGCTTAATGAAATTTTCTGTAAATACACCTTCTTTTTTTATTCATATGAATTATTAAATTAAATAGTGCGGGCGAGATAGTTCAATAAATTTTCAGTAAATACTGAAATTTTCTCACTTTTGATTTTGATGCTGCTACTCCTTGGGATTTTTCCCAATATCTAGAGAATTTAGCCGTTATTATTACCTAGGGATTTTTAATAAAAAAAAAACTCCCAAAATCTTCGGAAATTTGAACAAAAGTTTGAATTTTAATATTTTTTTCATATTTTACTATTATAATATATAACGAATTTTTTTTGATAAATAAACCGTTTTTGCTCTGTTCTGGTTTCATTTTCCCTTTCTTATCACACAGGTTTTACATCGTTACATAGATATAGCGCAACCTCTTGCAGTGTTATTGTAGAGATCCTTGTGCTTGTACAGTGTTTGACAAATTGTTTAAATTATCAATATTTTTACTTATTTTCATATTTATGGTACTACTTCCAATCCAACCATGTGGAGCCATAAAGAAAAAAAAAAAGAAGTGGTATGCTCAAGCATTTAAAGAAGATTGGTTAAAATATCCTGGATTAAAAGATTGGCTGCAGCAAGACGTGAACAGCAAAGATACCAGCTACTGTAAGTGTTGTAATATTACATTTAAAAAGGCAAACAAATCTGCGCTAATAAAGCATAAAGATTCAGCCAAACATAAAAGTAATTATCAGTTCTTCTAAGTCGACAGCTGTTATTACTCAATATCTTAATAAGAAAGCGTCAACAGAGGATAAACAATTAGCTAGGAGTGAGTTAATAATTGCTAGCTTCTTTTCTGAGCATAACGTCCCATTTTCTCATGTTGATCATTTTGCAACGATGTGTAAACGCGCATTTCCGGATAGCCAAATTGCTGGAAAGTTGGCAACGAAGAAAACTAAACTTTCTTATGTTATTCAGGATGGAATATCATTCCATGAAAAGTCTCAACTTACCGAAATATGCAAGAATCAAAAATTTTCAATTATAATAGATGAGAGTACCTTGGCTGTTGTTGAACGGTATTTGGATACAGATAAAAAAGATAGCTGATGCATTACTAGACACAGTATGTGTAGAAAACGGAAGTGTTAAAAGTCTTTACAGTGCTGTCAAAACTCTTCTGCTGGATCATGGCATCCCTCTTAGCAATATCATTGGGTTTGGTAGTGATAACTGTTCCTCCATAATGGGTTAACAGTGGATTTGAGAAACTGTTGAAAGATGACGTCCCATCTGTTTTTGTGATGGATTGCGTTTGTCATTCATTTGCTTTATGCGCTAGTCATGCAGTCAGTGTTTTACCCTCATACTCGGAAGCTTTTCTAAAGGATTTAACCTCCTACTTCTCCCCCAGTGCTAAGCGGCAAAGAGATTTTGTACTCATTCAAGAAGGTGCTGATATAGCTACACATCAAATTCCCAAACTTGCTCAAACCAGGTGGCTTTTCGAGGGAAAAAGTGGTATCAACTATTTTAGAACAGTATGATGCATTAGTTCTATACTTTCAAAATGAATCAAGGACAGATAAAATTGACAATGCCAAAACATTTATGATACACTTACTGACCTTGGAACCAGACCAATGCTTTTTTTCCCTTCAGTATATTCTTGAAAAAAGTAAATATACTTGATATAGATTTTCAATCAGAGCATTTCAGGTGACACCAACTATTCCTAAATGTATCAACAGAATATCTCAATTTACTTAGTTGCTTCATTAAAGATGAGATTTTAGGAACTGCTAAATTATCATAAATTGATCCAAGAAACCAGAACAACTATAAAAATGTCAATGATATTCACTTCGGTGGTAGAGCAATGGCGCACTTCTTTAGAAACCCTTTCGAAGATAACTCTATTTTGTTGAGATTTAAAAATGATTGTTTAAAGGTTCTTGTGGAACTTAGTTCGCAAATAAAGAAAAGATTTGTCTTCGAAGAAGACAGCATTGTTGCAAAATTACGAATCTTGGACCCAAAAGTTGCTAGTGACCCTAGCCAGTCACCATCTACCATTATTCCTCTTGTTGCTCAATTCCCCTCACTTGTTGATGATATTAGGTTAAATCAAATAGATGATGAGTGGAGAAGTTATTGTCTCGTAGCATCAGATCCACCAATTCTTAAAGATATTGGCATTCCTCGATATTGGCATTCATTGACTGACATAAAAGATGGCATGAATAATAATGAATAATAATAAATATGGTTTACTGTCATATTTTATGACAAATCTTACTATTCTGCCTCATTCATCTGCATGCGTGGAGCGAATTTTCTCACAAGTGAATTGTATAAAAGCAAAATTAGCTAATTCATTAAAAACAGAAATTGTGAGAGACAGAATCCTAGCAAAGCAGTGCTTAGCGAGACAAAATGCAACGTATACTTCTTGGGAGACACCGAAAACATTAATCAAAGAGTTAGAAAGTCACACAGTTCATAATAGATATAAAAATCGACTTAATACCGCGAAGCAGCAAAGGGAATGTGATCAATTACCAGAAGATATTGGCGAAGAAGAAGAGGCAGGAAATGCCAATTATAGTAAGTTAAGCATGTATTCTTCTTATAATATAAACTCTTTTTTTAAATGAAAGTATACTTTGTCACAGGAAAAGAGAAAGAGATAATAAAAAATAATAATAATAATAAAATGAGCAAATTTTTAAGTCATTTTTCTGGTCAGTTAGTAGGTAACTATTTAAATGTCAATTTTTTGTATTTTATATTTTTAATTTATGTGTAATGTTTTAATTAAACTATGCAGAATTATAAATTAATAAAGGCATATTTAAGTGCATAGTTTGAATTTTTTGCATATTTAAGAGCATATTTTGGATGTTTTTAGTGTATACTTGGACGCATATTTTGCACTTTTTTACGACCTAAAAATTCGAGCCCTAGTTATTACTACCTGGGGAATTATTCCCTAATCTGGGGAATTTTGGGGATCTAATCTGGGGAATTTCGAAAAATGTGAGTGGCAGCCCTGGATGTGATTATCTTCTATGTATACATTTTTTCCATAAACCTTCCTAATCTAATATACATTTAACTTTTAATTACTTTGTGTACTGTGTTGCAATATCCCAATAGGCTTCGTTAATTGCATCCAGACTAATAAATGTTTGTGAAAGTGATTACATGGACTCCTAATGTGACTGTACAATGAAGTCCTACAGGGCTATTAGAGGCATAATACATACAAGTTAAAATATTTTTGGAAGAACTCAGTGAACCCAACTTATTATCAGTTAAAATGTATTTCTGTCTGTCTGTAAACTGAATATTCTCCGACTGATGTACATATTACCAAAAGAAAATCAGAAATTCTCGAAAATAAATGGATCATTCCATACTAATCGAGTAGTGGGTGATTGAATGTACTCTCGAACCGGGACACCTTTCTCTTAAATGATGGAAATATATTTCTTTAATTATGCATTCTTAGTTGATTGTCATCTATAACGTCAGCTAGTGAGAAATGTGTTTGCCGGAACTTAATGTTTGCTGAAGTATTATTTAACGGTAGCGATACGCCATAATTTGAACAGCTTCGCGTGACAAGCAGATTTACAAATTAAGACACATTTTATGCAATAATAAAAAAATCCTAAAATCGTTGTCTAAATGTCATATCACAAGGAATTCTACCACATACAGAACATTTTAATTGTTTCATATGGAACGTTAAATTGAATTTTCTCATCGACTACAATCAGCGCCCTCTGACAACATAACTTGCCTATTATATTAATTTTGATTATTTCATTGTTCGAGGCGGATATTATGATTTACTTGACTTTATATATGTTGAGTAATGCATTAATATATTCCAAATAAGAAACCTTTATGAAAAGGCTTGATTTTAATTTCCCTTTAATAACTAATTTTTTTTCAGTTTTGTCATCCGCCATATTCCTTTTTTCTTAAATCGAAACAGTCAATAAGTTCATTGTTAAACCTACCAAAACACGAACAACAGCAAAAAAAAAGCTGCAAGTGTTCTAATTCAGTTACCATAACAACCGCGTGAATTATCTAAATTCTCGTAAACAGCTTAATCGGAACGAATTGATAATGCAACCAAATTGGGAAATTTGCTTTTTAGTCATTTCGATTGCTGATTTTTTCACGTGCTTAATTCAGAAAAAGGTTTAAAAGAAATTTTTTTATGTTCACGATATAGCGTTATCATGAAGTGCATCTGACAACATGAAGAAAATTTTATACATTTCTTTTAAGAGTAAGTGGACTCGAGACAACTTAAACCAAAGAAAGGAAAGCTTCAACGTGCTGTGAATTTATTCCTAAAGAAGCGAACTATGGGGAAATGAATCGAAGTTAAAAGGATTACGAATGCGTTAGATACAATTCCCGGATATTGAAGAGAATACGATTTACGATAGCTCCCAGAAAAATAAACCCACAGAAGGGATTTGCACGCGTGTCATTACAGCCGGTAAAGAAAATTCAATAATCCAATTGAGAATGGAATCATTTTTAAATTTTCTAACAGAATAAGATGTTGTTTATTTTTCTTCATTCTTCGGGATTTTCCTGATGTTGTTTTTCTGGAATCAACTCAATTTCATGCAGCTGATGATGAAGCTCCGAAAGATTTTAACGAAAATATATTGAAAAACAGAAAAGAAAAAGAAGAAAGAAAGAAGTTTGAGAACTGACTTTAAGTTGAAAATACTTAAAGCAAACTGATGTCTTATACAAAAATAAGTAAAAGAAAAAATTAATATAAATATCAGTACCTTCCTTATTTCACAATAAAACACCCTGATGTGTATATTCTTGTCGACCCGCCAACCTATACTTCATTAATAAGCAAACGAATGGAACCCACCCCCTTCTTCGAGTTGATAACTCTCCATAGCAAGTTTAGTGGGTATTTCAATGCCGTTGGGATCGAAATACCTGGATTTCACTTGCATCTAGTGTGCAAAAAAAAAAAAAAAAAATTAGAGAGCGTTTAACTGAACCGGTTAACTGAACTTGAGTTAACCGGTCTCATACGAAGGTGGAGTTTCCTCCCAGAAACTAAGATTTTTAATCTCGCAAAATAGGCACACCGACTAGAAGAATTCATGCAATAACAGACATAATTCAGTGGTTTCATAATCTCAATTACTTTAGCTGTAATTCGAAACCATCTAAAGTCAACTATACATGTGTATACATTAAATTGCAAATGAATAATGGTGACAATTATATCTTCGATATAACTGCCACCATATGATGCTTTAAGAGTGGTCTATTTGTTCCAGATATTTGTAAACAGTTGCATTGTCCAAAATCAATTGTAGGCAACGCCATCATCTGAATGTATAGAAAGACATGGGAAGCTAATACCAAGAGACCACAGTTCTGCAAAGGATCGAAAATTTCGGCGATATTCAGCAATATGATAAGGAAATGGCCAGTCATATACCGCCTTGAACTACCGGCTGCCCATTTCCATAGATAAAGAGCGGTAGATTACGTAATAAACTGCACGACTTTGGTTCTTTAGGGAATGCCAGCTGAAACCGGCCAACATCAAAAATGTTATTCAACAACGTACACTGCACTGTTTGTTAAAAACATTTCAACTTGCCCATGAAGTGTTGAAGTTTGTGATATAGATGGACGAATCACATAGTTTTCCTGATCGGATGAGTGAGTATTCTTATGATGGATGCCTGGGTACACTCTGGTGGTGTCGGAAATGTAAAGGTATGAAGCTGCTTCTGGAATGAAGGATTGTGGAGTGATGAACATTAACGAATATAAAACGCTTTTGAGTAATGCAATGCTTCTTTTGCTGTGCCATCTTTACAGAAGACACCAATGTCTTTTTCAAACATCACAATGTAGTACTACGTTAAAGAGCAAGTTCTGTTTCCCCATGGTTTGAGGAGAGCGAGCTGCGAAAAACTTGAATGATCTACACAACTTTCTATCTTAACTCCAAAGAACACTTGTGGTTGAGATAACGAACCCAGATATTTAGATGTCAAATAGATCAGGTCGTCTAAAAACGATCATACATTGATGGTCGTATGGAAGGTAGAGTGGATCAAAATAACTTAATCATATTCGATAGGTGGATGATATGTCTAGAGGGGATGGTGAAGGATAAAGGAGGTGCATACACCGTTCAGGTACACAATTTAGGTTTTCTGAAATATATATATGAAATATATATGCAATCTCCATACGTATTTTACCATAGTGCATTTGCGGTACAAAAAATTACTCATGAATTTATTTGGAAAATCCATTTTCTCAAGGTAAAACAATGAAATTAATAAGAAAATCGCCTTCACTTGACCCACACCCATAGCGAAAAAAAAAAAATGTTTATGTCGTTCTAAAATTTTGAAGTGGTGGGAAACAGTTCATCGCGGACGATTACCTATTTTGTTCTTGACGACGTAATCAATCATGTGACAATATTCACAAAGTAGAAACTAGAAAATATTCTTGCTATAAAAACACGAACGCATAAAATCACACAGTTTCACCCGTCGTTTTTTAATTATTTTTTAAATAATAAAAAAATAGTAGCCAGAATTTCTGATATTCCAGAAGATTTTTTTCCATTTTTTAATAGTATGGTAACTAAAAAAAAATGGATGAAAATCGATTCTAAACAGAATAAGTCTTGAATGGTGTGACCAATCGTGTGTCACTACTTCGAAAATGTGCAGTTGATCTCTTGGCTTCTGCTACAATCAAAATCGCAATATTTTATGTCTTAAACACGTGACAGAAATTTCTCTCTTACAGAAAATATCGAGGCAGTTTCAAAAGAAAAAAATATATGCCATAAATTATACATCGCAAGCTACTTCTTATTCTTAAGAAACGCTTTCTTTGTTTCGAAAATAGGATCATCTTTGCGTGTTCTTAATTTCTTTTCTCTATTGTAATGGTGAAGATTCGATTGGCACTGCATCCAATGACAATATGTAACTCACACACATATTGAAGAGCGACTTCTGCGCCCCTGTGATATAATCATTTGCAGCAGCTGTAATAAAACTATTTTCTTGATATTGATATTGAAAAAGATATTGATAAAAAATAAAGTTCTTTACAGACGAGTTCGTAATGACCCATTAGACCACGTCAACTGGAATTTGATGAAAGAAAGGTCAGTCGCAGCCATATAAAAAGAAACAGTTTATAATTTCTAATATGCGAAAATTTGACGTTCAGAGATTCTAAAATAATAATAATAATAATAATAATAATAATAATAATAATATGAAACCCATGGTCTTTAACGTTTCTACATCCATTTTGTTTTTTACGTAATTCCACGCACGAAAAGTTATAATCCGACTACATTAACATTTCAATTTAATACATTTTTGTATTATTATTTTTTTTTTTACATAATTTGGAAAGCCTGCACGAGAAACCAGAGATAGAACTTTTTCAAACCACTTCAGTCCTCCAATAGGCAAACTAATACTCGCACTTCGAGTGATATGCTTATTTTCTTGTACTCAAAAGAGGATCAAATTCCATCCGTCTTATCTGCTAGTCTCCCCAATAATAAGGCACACATTCTACTGTGTTTGCTAAAGTTATTTGTTTATTTACTTAATATTCGATTCTTAAATAGTTGGGTCTTTTTTTGAGTAAAGCTTGGATATCGTTCCTGACTTAATATTCTGTTTCTCTTCTAATCTACCTATTCCATATAAATTGTCTTCTGTTTTTATTAAGCCCACAGTCCGCAAGCTGTTTTTAGATAGATGTAATTCACTTCATTTACCCTAAAAAATAAAAAAAATAAAAATAATAAAAAAAAAGAATACCAGAATGACATCAGTGGCAAAACACACATCCTGAGGATCGACAGAAATCGATAAATTCAAACGTCGTAACACCAGGAAATATGTTTCTATGAATTAATGGTTTTACCAGGTCATATGACTTGGAAACACAACTGGGTTCCAATTTACTCTTCTTTTTCACAAGCTGACAGGTTTTTCTATGTTTTTCTTCTTCTTACTCAAGAGCAATAATAATACTAATAATACAATAATAATACAATAATAATACAATAATAATAATACCTGCAATAATAATAGATAATAGAGTTGACTCTATTATCTATTTGTCAAAAAAGTAATTAAATAAAGTTTTTACCCAAAAAAAAAATGAAATTATGATAATTTATAGCCATCGCTGGCAGATTACCAAGAAGAGTCGATTCGTGTTGAAGGGGGAGAAAGGAATAAGGCAATGTACGAATTCGTCACCAATACACGAAATCACGTGCTTTATTACGTAAAATTTTCCAACTGTTGTACAAGCAAAATAGTTACCACTTTAAAAACTAGAATTTTCATAGATGAAAAGCTAATTTTCCGACGTATAATAATAAACACTCATCCCACGAAACGCATTGATTACCCTATTATCGGAATGGATTCGCCTTCTTCTGCCATGCGTAGAAGTGTCGAAGGATCATGCATCTGTGGACGCACAGTAAAGGCTCTTATAAGTTTGGTTTTAATCGCTAACGGGAACTTTTTCATCTATTTCTGAGTTAGTCTATAGCATGAACATATTATACGTTTAGTTTTCTCCTTGAAAATCGAGTTTTAACTCGCAACTCAAAAAAATCGACCCCAGAAGTCACACTATTTTAGACAAAATCCATATGAGTATGATTAGAGATCACGATGTGGCGGAAGTTGTTTTTTTTTTTTTTTTTTTTTTGCTTATTTAAAACTTATTTTAAAACTGTAATGGCCTTTATTATTTTTAATAAGTAGTATATATAGCGTATATGATATTTTAAAAGGAAATCAGTCGTTTCATAATAATTAATTAATCGCGGTTTGTAAATCCAACACTTTTTGAATTCTTTTCTTTATTTCGCTCTAATCTTCAATTTGAAGAATAACGAAAGAATATATTAATCTTTAAAAAAAAGATCAAGAACTGTCATTTCCTGTCATTCTGAAAAATGTAAAGATTTTCCATTAACTTAAATTGGTAGAACTAAGACCATAAAAGTCTGCAGTACTCATTCACTTTGGAATAAACACGATAACAAGCAATTTCCGGTACTGGCACACAATTTAGCTATTATATTTTCAGGTTTACGGAACACCTGCAAACACGTGGCATATTCGTTGCCATGGCAACAAACGTAGCAGATGAACCGTTGCATTGATAAATGTGAAATATCAAAATATAATATACATAGCAGAACTAATTGCTTAAATTACAGCTGAGCGCAGGGCATAATCTCATTGTTATAAGGTTAGTAACAAGCTTACAAGCTTTCCAACATAATTATCTTTTAATTCTAAAACTTTCTAACTTTATATATTAATTTATATATTAGATTAATTTGAAAAAACCCGGTTTTTTTTAAATAATACATACATGTTATTATTTTTAAGGAAACTTTTTTTGAGGAAGAGGAAGAGTTTGTGAGAAAATAGTGGGATTAAAACATCGGTCATCCTATCACAATTTATAAATGCTTACAAGTTCTCAACTAACCGTAATTATCTCAACACAGAATTAAAGAAATTAACACAGATTTTTAAAAATCGCAACTATCCCACACAATTAATAAATTACGCAAAAACCCGTCAAAACAATCCAACAACCAAAACAAACTTCCCAACACAAAACGTTATCAAACTGCTATTCATCCAGAACACATACAAAGTCCATAAATACATTTCAAGCACACTGACTATAAGCTGGTATTCACCACAAACCAAAATTTGGCAACACTTCTAAAGTCCACTAAATCTCAGACGCACAAAGAAATATTAGAACACCACAACGTAGTCTACAAATTTCCTTGCCAAAAATACTGTGATATCACCTACACAGGTTCTGCTATCAGGTCTTTATGGGCAAGACTACAAGAACACTTCCGTGACTGTAACATCCCTATTCCAGAACACTTAAACACTGGAAAACGCAACAACCAAAAGATAAACAGAATACGAAGTACAAGGAAAACAGAAATAACAGTTCACGTCCTTGAACAGAAACATACCCCGCAAATCGACAAGGCCATCATAATAGACAGACAAGACGACGAAACAATGCTTAGAATATCGGAAACGACAGCCATAAAATGTGACGAGAACTCAATCAACGTCCACCTACCCTACTTAATCTCCGAGTGTTGGAAGCTCCACAAAATAAAAATTAGGTCACAACTCCGACCAATAGGCGATATCACAAGCACTTACTAGGCAGAAACAGCAAGCCCACATGACATAGCCTACACTTATCCCAAGATGTTCCAACGATGACAGACGGTTGAAACGGTTCGCAACCCGTTAACTCTCTCCCCGACCCCTTTTCTCATAAACCCTTTCCCTTCCTCAAAAAAGCGCCCTTAAAAATAATAATGTATGTATATGTTATTTTTTTAAAAAAACAGGTTTTTTTCAAATTAATTCTCCCACTTTGCCTCAACCTCCCCATTTTTCCAAAATCCCCTTTCCCTTTTAACAGCCTAAGAGCAGAAGAATGCACATCGCAGAACGAAAACAATCACAACAATATCGAAACAAGGTATGTGCAAATTTTCTTCGTCTATTAATCTGCATATATTTGTCCCTATAATACATCTGTAATGCCCTAATGAATTCTTCAGTAAAAAGCCAATGACTAAAAAAAAAGGGTCACTCCTAAACGAAAGCAGACAAAAATAGCAGTAAAAATAATAATTTTTTAAGAGGGGTAACATGGGAATTTTCCCAAAAATAATACCTAAAAAGAAAGTTTACTACTAACATGGGTAATCAAACATTTGGATCTCAAACTTGCAAATCATGATCAGTGTAACTGACAATTCATAACGATAGAATAAAAACGATGGATTTCATGAAACTAAAAGAGGGCAAGAACTAGAAAAGGAAGAGAATTAGATTTTTCTCTTAACTAATAAGAATAAGAGCATTCCAAATCTGGTAGCAGCTATTCAAGTTGGAACGATGTAGAACTTCCACACTCTCCTTGAATAAGTACTAATTTTGAAACGGCATATTTTAAAAGACTCGAAGAATCTGCGGTTAATGTCAACTTCATGCTCAGCTAGACCAGACTTACATGGTTTTTATAGAGGATGTAGAACGATGATGTTCCGTAATCTGTTCCATTCTGCTGCATGATTGCTCGGATAGTGTCGAGTTCTAGTTTAGGGTGAGCGGAGGTCTCAGCAAACGATGTGTGTTATATTGAAAAGTGTTTTAATGATGCCAATTTTCTGAAAAGGATGATGAGCCGAATGATGTTGTGTGCTCCCATAAAGAATCTTACACTATAATTGGACATTATTATTATCTTCTCTCTCTCTCTCTCTCTCTCTCTCTCTCTCTCTCTCTCTCTCAGGTCTAATGACATTGTCTTCTCTCATACTTTGGGAAAACGTGAAGAATGGTTAAATCACAAAGACAGGTTATATTGTTATTGAAGTAGATTTGTCTTTAATGTAGAAAGTGTGGGGTAAATTTAGCAAAACGATTTCCTTAATCAAAGCTTTTTTAAGCTTGAATATTCCACAGAGAGTAGAAGAACTGTGGCTAAACATTACTTGCGTCGAAATGTAACTCTCAAGTTTCGCAAGATGCAAGCTTAGATAAGTAAACAAAGAATCAAATCACCAGAGTTTTTGTTTACCTCATAAAAGGCGTTCCGTTGTATCTTAAAAACCACTTTATTCCCCATCTTCACGAGCGAAACTCACCAATAATAATTAATAATAGCCACCATTTTTTTTACTTATCGTAAAGAGCGACTAAACGTGTTAATACTTGTAGATCTATGGAAGCTATCGTTATTACAAAGAGAAGTGAATAGTAAGGAAAGAAGGAAGAAAGAAGAGAAAAGAAAGAGAGAGAGAGAGAGAGAGGTGCTGAGAGAGAGAGAGAAAGTGTGTGCTGAAATTCGGGTGTATGTCATAATTTTTTGTCATAATTACCATTTATGCGATAATGCGATTTATCACATTTAACATACAGCCATGGTCTTACAGCATAAGAAGATCTTAGACTAAGTAACACCCCTAATGATATCTGTTAGCAAATTAAAAAATCATCACACGATAACTGTTTTGCACTATTTTGTGAATTGCATTTGCTCTGTACTAATATTTTTTTTTATTTTAATACAATTTTCCCGTCTTTAACTTCTGGAGAAGTGAAATCCCATAAAAAAAATATTGTAAATTTTATTTTTATTTTCCTACCTTCGCACTGAAAACAGTGCTACATACTATGTTCCTACATGTTTAGGCCTCCTATAGTCCTATAGGAGGCCTAAACTTCAAATAATACCCAATTCCAGTCGTGAGGATTCTAGAAGTCATTTTCTGGCAAGTCCTCCACGCTGCTAGAATACCCTACAAAGCTCCACTCGGCAGAGCATTCATTCTTGTCCTAATTCAATCTTTATATTCAAATACAGTCAGGAACGAATCTGTTTCTTGATGACGGGAGCGAACATATTTAGATTCTTGTAATGCAGTTCCATCGAATGAATGGTGCAATATTAAAGCCCATTTCCTTTATTCAGCCGACGAAGATGTGCTCAGTGTCCTTTCTGATATCAAGCACCCATCCATAATTCTGAAGTGAAGAGAGAAAGAGAAAGGGGGGTTCGCTCAGACTGCTGAGCGAACAACTACATCCATCCAGGACAATAACGAGAGAGGTACTTTACTTAGGACTAACCTACGGGAGAGTCTAGGAACGAAGTAATTCGTAATAACGAGCATCTTTTGATGTTTAAGTTGGGATTTACGGAGAGAAAACATCCTAGAGTGGAGAAGGAAAAGGAGCGGACTGTCGGAGAAAAGAGAACACTGAGGTATCTCCGCACCATCAGTGGAGTGGAGATACCTCGAAGTGGGGGAAACTCAAAGCTCTCACATTTAATTTCTTGTCACGACCTGAGGGGACAAGACGAAAGTGTAACGAACTTTGCCACACTGATGTTTAGGCCTCGAACTTGAAAGAAGTCGAGTGCATGGTGGAGGAGTTCTTGCAAACCTTCTCTAAGTAGAAGATAGACGATCATCAGCGAATTCCATAGCATTAGCAGTGGTTTCGTTAACAGAATAGCCAATATTGGATGAAGGCGCAATTGAAGCAAACATGAGAGTGAGAGAGAGGGTCTCTTTGGCATACACCTCTAAGTGTGCTGGGGATAGACGTCGGTTTGGAACCCAGGGTAATAGTAAGGGAATTTCCAGAGTACATCTCTTACACGTAGGTGAGGAAAGCTTGTGGCCATCCTACAATAGAAGCGCTGGAAGTATAACTTGAAGGAAGACATTATCAAAGCCTTCTGGAGGTCCAAAAATGCCATAAAGAGAGACCAAGTTGGCATCGTGAATCAGAGAGAAGAGTGAAGGGAATGAAATATTATCAGAACTGTTATCCATAGGAATGAAGACTCTCTACCGAAAATCTTGTTGGATGTATCGCTGAAGAAGGTTAACACTTTATGAAACAAAACAAAACGTAAGAGAACAAGAGCAACAATAATTGGACGATAGTCACAGGATGCAGAAGGATGTCCTTCTTTCTAATGAGCACTGTTCTTGACCGGCGAAGATTTGATGGTGTACATTTGGAAAACAGAAGAAGAGCAATTAAGTCATGCAAGATAGGCAGAGGGACCTGTCCAAGATCTGCACCAGTAAAGCCGTTTGTCTGATCTTATAGCTGTGGAAGTGAAACTATATTACATCAAAAGAAGATAGACGAAAACGTTCTGCTGCTAGAATATACCTTGAGATAGAATGAAGGACTAAATCAGGTCGGTATCGTGGATGAATGGAAAAGACATCCCTCCATAAGTGGACAAACTCTTCATGCATTTGACTTGGACAAGGAGGAGAAGAAGATGGTACAACCAGTATTGTTCTAACACAAAAACGTCTGTTATTCTTCTTTTATAATTCCTGCATTTGGACACATCCCTTTTCACTTGATCGAATAGATGATGCAGGATGATATTGCGCTAACCATGACGGAGGATGTTAAACACAAAAATTCCGTCTGCAAGTAATGATTCAACTTTTAATAGATACTTCACTGAGTGACATTCTAGTAATTTTATTTAAAACACTGTGACTGTAATGAGAGAGAGAGAAACGAGGCCTGACCCAGAGATGTTGTAAGACGTACTTGAAAAAGATGCTGAATTGTACTGACCCTACTCCTCTCTGGAGATAGTAACTATGAAACAGGAGGAGGATGTTATCTGATGCCTCACTCACATCACTAGTTCTCTGGAGGATGATAATTTAGGATGAGATCTAATTGCATTTATTGTCTGTCTAGTCAGAAGCTCTGCAAAAACTTCATTAATATGGGCTATACTTTCTGTAACTAATGATGCTTCATGGAAGGCAAACAGATGTGCCTCTTCAACAGTGCGCCGTGCCTTTGCACATTCAGTACAAATTTCAGTACTAGAAGTAACAGGATGCTTTGTCGAGCAATGAATAACACGATAACAGAGGCTGTAAAGTCTCCTGAAATTCTGGGCAGACAAAGTAACTCTGAGATGATATTCTTGGTTGGACTAATATATTTTGATAGGTGAAAGTCATGGGAACAATGGAAGTTGCAGAAAGTTATTCTTCAGTAGTCCATCGTACTTTTGCCGTTTAAAGTGTAGTTTCATGAACATTGTATTTGATAGTGAAGACCTTGGTTGCTGGCATTCTGGACAGACCAACAAAAAGGTTGCTGACATTCTGGGTCGACCAAATGTTCTTGGTTCAACCAAGATATTTTGATAAGTGGATATTGCAGGAAGATTTAAAGTTGAAGAAGGGTTCATAGGAGTGACGGAGTGTTTTTCTCGCTGATGCATGCCACTCCTTCTGGATTAGAAAAGGCCTTACTGCAAGTTAGATAAATATAATGTCTCTGTGTTGATGGTTGTGACGGAATCATACTCTTTTCAGAATTTGAAGTTGATCCAATGGCTGGTCTTCTCATAGCGGTGGTGGAAGTTGCCTTCCACGCATTGAAGAGACGGGGTGACAGATTCATCTACATTCATGTCAGGAGGAAAATCATTCAGAGAAGTGGTGTTCCATGGCCATTCCTAAACGGGAGAGGGGTCCTCATGCTGCTTTGTCGAACTCATTGCGACGGAGAACACTCTACTGGGGTTTCTAAACCCAGAAAGGAAAAAACAGCGTAGTAGGTAAATAGCCACCGAAGGTACTCAGATCTTACTACTATAGTACACTAGTATTGATACCGTGATTGAGTTAAGGATTAGATAATGTGGAAATTTTTCTCTAGAGAACAAAGATGGTCTCCAATAAACAGTGATGGAATTACATAGAGCGAAGGAATTTACCTGTAAAGTTTCTCAACTAAACTTCTTAACCTTGTTCCTTCAACCCAAATCCTATTGTAAATACTTTTTTCCAATAAACGCAGCTGTATTATGAAATGAAATATCTTATTGTAAAGACTACATTTTTCCAATATCACCTGATACATGTGATCTTGATAGCACTTGCCACATCGGGATAAACCAAAGAAATCTTATTAATGATAGGTAAGTTTTCAATAATTAGTTTACTTTTTTAAGAAATAATTAAAATATCTTATTAATTTTAAATTAATTTATTTTATTCTCAATATAAATAAATCGAGTAATGATTTAAATGTGAATGTTTTTACGATTTTTCGAAAATTCATTGTCTTGCTGTCATACATCCAACTCAGATAATTAAAATAAAAAATGTATACTTTTAATCACGATACCAGTCGTTAAATGAAAAAAAAAAACATTATATCAACAAATAAAAATCGATCCACCCTTTATTTTCACAATCCCGGTAGTATCAAATTTTCACAATGCAGTTTCTAAAATCTAACAAAAGTTTCCACATCATTTTAGGATTCTTAAAAAGAAAAAAACATGTTTTGGATTATATAAATTTTAAAGTTTAAAATTTTTAAATATTGAATAAATATATATATAATTTGGCGAAATACTAACCTTTACAATTGTAAATATATTTTAAAAAGATAAAAAACGGAAAAAAATAAGACACCAATATAATTTTTAAATATTTTATTATGTTAATGTCACAATGATTGAAACAATTATGGACAATCCTTAGCTTCCAAATTTTTTCTAAAGACGTCCACACATCCCAACGATTTGGTTCAACAAGCTGCAGCATACGAGCCAACGGACATATTTAAATATAGAAGACCAAAAACTATATTAGCCTCATATAGCGCTACATAATCTCCATGCCCATTCAGGGCGAGCAAACTGCCCGTAAATTTTACCCTCACTGTAACCACGACAGATAGCGGAGAATATGAAAAGCATTTTGCTTCACCCTGAAAGAATAAATGTCAATTGTCAACAATTATGGAGGGTTGCGTTGATTAATACCCTTGGAGGGTAATGGATGGCAATGCTGTAGCCAATAAAGTTCTAACTGAGGCTCGAACATTGCTGTTACCCTCCTGCCATGATCAGAACTTTAAATAGCTCAATAACACCTTATCCCTACACTGTCCTCTACAGATAACGGGGAAGATGAAAAGCATTCTTGCTTAGCCCCTTTAAGCCAGTCCTTATAAGGACTATAAGGACAATTATGGTGGATACGGGTGAAGTGCGGTGATCCAATATCCTTGGAGGGTAATGGATGTCTAACTGAGGCTCGGCCATTGCTGTTACCCTCTTGCCATGATCAGAGCTTTCATAGCTCAATAACACCTTATCCCTACACTGTCCTCTACAGATAACGGGGAAGATGAAAAGCATTCTTGCTTCGCTATTTTAAGCCAATCCTTATAAGGATAATTATGGCATATATATATATATATATATATATATATATATATATGCCATAATGTAATATATATATAATATATATATTTTTTTAATTTTTTTTTTACCTTGGGTATAATAAATGTTAAATAATATATATATATATATATATATATATATATATATATATATATATATATATATAAATGTTAAATAATATATATATATATATATATATATATATATATATATATATATATATATATATATATATATATATATATATATATATATATATATATATATATATATATATATATATATATTAGGATAACCAAGCAATTTTATATATTAGGATAACCAAGCAATTTTATATATTAGGATAACCAAGCAATTTTATATGCTTGGTTATTTTAGCTCCTAATCCCAAGTATGCAAACAATTAAGTTTGCGCCTGAAACAAAGTTCAAGTCTAAAGATGGTACAACACCAGGGCAACTCATTGTAAAGGTGGCTAAAGCTTTGATCACTATTCTTAGTATTTTCCCATAATGTAAAGCACATCTCACTAGAAGATGTATACTGCAATGCATTATGGGTGGGGTCACTACCCAGACCGGTTTCGACCTTTTTTGAGGTCTCCTCAGTGAGTAGCTAGACCCTAAATACCATACCAAGGTTTTAGTAATACAAAGCCTTATCAACTTTACCTATATAAGTTGCAACAAGGTGTATTAAGTTTTAATAAAGATCTCTGGAGGAGATATTGATGGGAATAAATTTTTAACTTGGGTATATTGTATATTAGGATAACCAAGCAATTTTATATGCTTGGTTATTTTAGCTTCTAATCCCAAGTATGCAAACAATTAAGTTTGCGCCTGAAACAAAGTTCAAGTCTAAAGATGGTACAACACCAGGGCAACTCATTGTAAAGGTGGCTAAAGCTTTGATCACTATTCTTAGTATTTTCCCATAATGTAAAGCACATCTCACTAGAAGATGTATACTGCAATGCATTATGGGTGGGGTCACTACCCAGACCGGTTTCGACCTTTTTTGAGGTCGAAATGCATTGCAGTATACATCTTCTAGTGAGATGTGCTTTACATTATGGGAAAATACTAAGAATAGTGATCAAAGCTTTAGCCACCTTTACAATGAGTTGCCCTGGTGTTGTACCATCTTTAGACTTGAACTTTGTTTCAGGCGCAAACTTAATTGTTTGCATACTTGGGATTAGGAGCTAAAATAACCAAGCATATAAAATTGCTTGGTTATCCTAATATACAATATACCCAAGTTAAAAATTTATTCCCATATATTCCCATATATATATATATATATATATATGTTTTTATTTTTTTTTTTACCTTGGGTATAATAAATGTTAAATAATATATATATATATATATATATATATATATATATATATATATATATATATATATATATATATATATATATATATATATATATATATATATATATATATATATATATATATATATTATACCCAAGTATATACAAAAATATATATATATATATATATATATTTTTTTTTTTTACCTTGGGTATAATAAATGTTAAAAATACCAAGCTATTTTAAACTTGCCTTTAATACAAAACATCATACATCTCCTCTAGGAGATGTGCTTTGCATTAAGGGTAAATATTAAAATTAGTGATCAGAGCTTATTCTACTTTTACCAAGAGTTGCCTTGGTCTTGCACTACTTTGAGGGTCAGCTAGACTTCCAATACGTGCAGGCGCAAACTTGACTTGTTTGTCTGTTTGCTTACTTGTAAAATGGAGTAAAACCAGGTTTAAAATAGCTTGGTATTTTTAACATATATATATATATATATATATATATTATATATATATATATATATATATATATATATATATATATATATATATATATATATATATATATATATATATATATTCCATAACTTTTGATTGTGAGACAAATAAAATTTATGCTTTTGTTGTGCTCCAAAGAAATTTTGCATCTACTGTTTGTATTGGTTTTGCAGAATGTAAAATATTGACGTCGATGATAAACGAATTAAAAATGTGACAGATCTCACATGAGATTGATTAATCTAACACAAGATTTCCACGTTATTATTGTTGGAGCAATCGTACTCTACACCCACAGATATGAGACCCTTCGACACCTCTGCGCATGTCAGAAGAAGGAAAATCCATTCCAATAATAGGGTAATCAATCTGTCTTGTGGGATGAGTTGTTTATTATGACACGTCAAAAAATTAACTTTTCTTTTATGAACATTGTAGTTTTTAAAGTCGTAACTATTTTGCTTGTATAACAGTTGGAAAATTTTGCGTGTTGGTGACCAATTCGTACATCAGCTTATTTCTTTTTCACCTTCAACACGAATTGACTCTTCTTGGCAAGTTGCCAGACTAGGGTCTTGGGTCTGTGGTTGGACAGTAGTGCGAGAAGATTTCTTTGATACGTATTATTATTTTTTTTTTCTCGGAAAAAAACAAAACAAAACAGATTTTAACTTCTGATTACACTTAATTCGAATGAGCAGAGTTAATTCGATCTATCCCAATTTATCACAACTGACTGACCTGAATGAGATGAATGCGTTTATTGCTTTCATCTCTTAATTAACGATGAATTTATTGTGTAGGGTTTAGAAGGTAATCTCTTAAAGATACAGTTCTTCAGCTGTGGGAAAAATAAAAAAAATAAAATAGTTTAGACAAAATGCTTTATACCCCAAGGGTTCGTTTGTATTTATTTATGCTTTAAAAGCATGAATAAAAAAGCATAATTAATTTATGATTTTTTACTTTATTAAAACCAATTTGGATAAACTTAATTTAGGAAACGGACGAGTTTATCAAAGAAAAAATCTTGAAACATTCGAGATAGATCCCTTTCCGCTCAAAAAAAAAAAAAAAAAAAAAGTTAACTTTATTCTCAAGATATCTTAGAGTTGTGCAATCATTATAAACACATAATTCAATTACACAAATTATACGTTTTAATGCAGTGTAATGTCTTTTACTCTTAATGATTACGCGTTTGTGACATTTGTACAGAGAGTATGTACACAAATATAAAAAACTGTGTTGTGAATTATCCACGTAGTTCATAATATCGAACAAATACCGCTTGTTAACAATTTTAAGGATTTATTTTTCCATTTGATCCAATTTTACCAAACACAATATGCTATAATTTCTTCTGGTGTACATAATAACTTAATGGTACTTGAAATGCTTGATGGCAAGATTCTGTCTACTTACAATGCAGATGTCTTTATCAATAAAGAGCATTCGTCTACTTAGCTGAAAGGTGTGAGTAGTTACCACCTTTTATTTTTAAAATCTACCACGAAACATTACTTTAATGTTGAATGTTTATAACAAGCCATTGTTCACTTATTTGTTACTTCACTTGGGGGGGGGGGGGGGATCATCCTTAAATGATGGAATATTTTATAGAAAGAGTCTGGAAAAAAAAAACAAAGTTGTAATAACGATCACAGTAGCTCTAGGTCTAGGACAATGTTGTGTCACGAAGAGATCAAAATATTTTCTCCATATAATATAGTTTTTTGTTTGTTGGTTTGTAAAGGAAGTGACGTGTGCTTTTATGTTGGTATCTCAACATAAATTGTGATCATCAATATATTGTGAAGTATTGATGATATCACAATACAGATTATGTTTCAGCACATACGCATACCTAAGCTCTTTTAAAACTTTTTAAAATTTTGGAAATCATTGAAAATTGCTAAACATAAATAGAATCCATTTGTTCCTTTGACGTATACGAGGGTGTGCTGAAAAGTTGTGATAATCACCACGATGGAATTGAGGTAAAACCATGTAACTTACACATTATTCTACATATTCCCCAAGAAGTACTATACACCTGTTACAATGCTGCTGCATCTTTTGCAATCTTCTGAGAGAAAAGTCTTTCCCTTGTTGAACAAACTAGTCCTCGGTTGCAGATATGACTTATCATCTGTGCTAAATTTTGTTCCTTTCAAGGGTTTATTTAAATTTGAGAATACGAAATAGTCAGATGGGGATAGGGTGAGGTGAGGCAGACATTGAAAGCCCAAGGTGTATATTGTCTGTTGGAATTCGCCAGGAGCGTGAGCAGGTGCGTTGTCTTGCAAAAGCAACACGCCTCTGCTCCGTTTCCCGCGGAGATTTTTCTTCATTACCTCCTTCAATTCCTTCAGAGCTGTTGGATAAACTACTCCTGTAACAGTTTTAGTTTTTAGGTACTTGGTATGGATTACACCATCCATATCCCAAAGGACAATAGCAAAAACCTTCTCTGCTGACTTTTAGTTTCGAAACTTCTTTGGCCGTGGAGAACCTTTGTTTTTCCACTCCATTAACTGCTGTTTGGTCTCTGGGTCACTGATGAAGCCATGTTTCAACAGGAGTCACAATACGAACCAAAACATTTGCACCTGATTTCTCAAAATCACCCAACATCCCTTCAGATGACAGTACACGTTCTCTCTTTTTATCGACATTCTAACATTTGGAGATCCACTTCGCTGAGAGCTTCTGCGTATCCAGATGTTCGTGGATAATGACCCCAACTCGTTCTCTGGATATTCCATATTCCCAGAGTCGTTGCAATTTTTTGGATGGTATTTGTCTATCGTTAAATACTTTTGTACATCGATTCAGTGCATGTTATGCACTGAATCGATGTTTTCAGGTGTGATCACTCTGGAAGGTTTTCCTGATGGAGTATCTGTTGTCTCAGGATGTCCAGTGTTAAATTTGGCTACTCATCTGGCAACAGTTGAATATGCTGAAGCAGAGTCCCCTAAAGTGTCACACAAAGTTCGATGAATCTCAGTTGAAGACCTTTCTTGCAGCACGAAAAACTTAATGACTGCCCGCACCTCTGGATCTTCGTATAGGTGACATTTGTATAGGTGACAATCTACTATACATGAATGCTTCTCTTTCTGGTAGTTTATAAACTTATTTATAATCTATTGTTCATCATTTATTCATTATAAAAAGAGATGGATAAATAAATTAAAGTGGAACAAAATGCTCACCTTCATTTTACATAGTCGGCATTTCTGTCGGTATGTTCCTGAAATATGTTTTACCAAAACTTTTAACTCTTAAGATACACTTAATTTTTCCACAGAAAGTGCAACTTCTGTGGGATCCCCGTGTGGTTGCCGGAAAAAGAATAGCACCAATGTAGCTAATGCATGTCGTACGAGACGACTAAAATTGGTACCCAGGGAGGGTAATGGATGGCAATGCTGTAGCCAATGAAGTTCTAACTGAGGCTCGGCTATTGCTGTTACCCTCTTGCCATGATCAGAGCTTTATAGCTCAATAACACCTTATATCTCTACACTGTCCTCTACAGACAACGGGGAATATGAAAAGCAATCTTGCTTCTCCCCTTTAAGCCAGTCCTTATAAGGATAAGGAACTTCTGTGGGCAATTTTTTAACTACAGCAGAACAACTAAAACTGTAATCACTTTATATCTTTCGACCAAAGAGCATGGTCGATTCCACCTGACTTAGGAAGACTCTCGTTTGCTTTAAAAGTTTGAATTGCTAAGTTGCAGATTTAGATTTTTAAAAAAGAAATTGTGTGTGTCATGTGATAATGTCTCTTCATATGAATCTCATTCAACGAATGGCCGTTAGTCCATAGAGTATTCGTAAGTATACAGTGGATATGCTGATTGGATAATCCACTACTGAAGCCTACTCTAGAAGATAAACGTGGAAATTTTCAAGCCACTTGGTTTTAACAGGCAATTAAATACTCACGACCTTTCAGGTATCGTTAAATTTCTTAACCATAATTCTAGGATTACGTTTTATGTAAATTGTGTCCGTTCTCCTAACTGATTGTGTGATGAAAATTTCCTTCAACTCTACATGAGACCGTCTAACTCACACTCACTAAAAAGCTGTGGTAAACGTTCACAGATGGGACTGGAGCTCAGGTCTTTCCTATCGAAGAGCATTGACGAAACATAAACTCACGAATAATAAAAGATGATCTTGATTTATTTGATTTTTTAAGAATGTTTTTTATTAGATATCTTCAAATGTTTCTGCTACTTTCCTGCACACAGTTGTGCTAAATAATATTATGAGAAAATGTGGTTAGTCTGTTAGTTTTAGTCCTGCACCTATTAGTCACATCCCTCTTCCATTTTACCACACGTCAAGATACTTAAGAGAAAGCCAAAATACAAAGTCATAATTTTACAAGAGTATCATCCGAATTTTCCCAAAGCCATCATTCCATACGTAAGGGAGCATCTGTGCTTCAAGATTCTTATTTGTAATGTTATCTAACAGAAGGGTATGCATGTAATGTAGACTATACACGTCATTAGTTTTTATGTCACTGCTACCCACGAAAAGTAGCGAATTAATAGTGCATTGATACCGTGAATGAGCTAAAGAGTTTTTCTATTTCTGTAAATTTTTAGAGTGTTTTTCATTCATTTTAGTACTAGTATTATCGTATATTCCGGCGTATAAGTCGACTTTACAGCATTGAAAAAAAGTACTACATTTTTTAGGTCGACTTATACGCCGGGTCAAAAATTGATTGCTTTCCAATAAAAAACTAGTACGTATCATACTCTGTTAAATTTATTAGCAATATACAAAAAGGGTAAATAAGTAAAAATATTTCAACTTATATCAAATTTATTTACTGAAAAAATTATTTGCATTTTATATAATTATTTATTTACAAAAGAAAATAGGTAGGTAACTACATGATTAAAATTTAATTTTCACTGTCTGAATGTATGAAAAGTTCATTATACTCTGCTTCTCTAATTTCTTCCGGTATATCGTCATATAAATTGTATTCGTTTTCTTCATCAGATTTAGCATCAATTTCGTCATCATTGTAAACAAAATCATCTTCCGAGCCATCTAATTTGTTAGATGTAGCACATTTTTTTAAAAGATTTTATTACTGTATCTGGTTTTATTTTATCCCATGCTTTCGCTAGCCATTCACACATAGTTGCCAAAGACGCATGTCGCATTTGTCCTTTTGTGTAACTTTTCTCTCCTTCTTGCATCCACGCATTCCACTGTTTTCGTAAACTGTCTTTAAATGGCTTGTTTACACAAACATCCAACGGTTGCACTAGCGAAGTTAACCCACTTGGAATCACTGCCATATTGGTATTATTCTATCTTAATAAAGATTTTGTGCTCTCCGTTAAATAGGATTGGAACATGTCCCACACTAAAAGACTGTTTGGATTTTGTAATGCACTTTGTCGTGTATTCCAAATATTTTTTATCCACAGGTTAACTCCTGCTTCGTCAATCCAACCATTCTCATGAACATGGACAAAAACGTTTCTTGGAATTTTGATCTTTGGCATTGGTTTTCTTTTAAAATTTATCATAGGTTTTAATTTTGTACCATCAGCCATACAAGTAAGTACAACTGTGAAACGGCTTTTTTCATGCCCAGTTGTTTTTAAAGAAATAATTTTACTTCCTTTCAGTTCTACTGTTCTATTCCCGGTCATGTCAAACATAACTGGAGTTTCATCCATATTTCCGATTTGAGAAAATAAATAATTTTTTGCTTTCTTTTAGCAATTCAAAATCTTTGAAAAACTTAATAACTTATTATCCAAATCCTTTGGCAGCTTCTGTGCGATTTTAGTATTTAATCGAAGCACTAAATTTTTCCTTTCCATAAACTGGCTACACCAACTCACTGTAGCTTTGAAGTTTTCGCTTTCCTTTTTGTTTGCTTAGCGCCACTTCAAAGCAAATAAACGAATATTATTTCTCGTTATGATGAGTTCATTTTGGCGATTTTCTCGAACCCAATCCGTAACATTATTTTCCAAAATAAGCCACTTACAAATTCTTTTCCGTAATGCATATTTATTTTTTGGCATTTTCATTATTAAAGTTTCATTTTTTCTCCAATCTCGAACTAGTTTTTCGTTTACTCCGAACTGAAGTGCAGCAACACAGTTAGTGTTTTTTTTTTTTTTTTTTTTTTGCAAATTTAATCACTTTGTGCTTAAAACTCGCGTCATATTTCATTCTTTTAAAAGGAGCCATTGCACTTTAGTTTACTATTGGTCAACTGATCAATACGAAAAAGAAATTTTTCGAGTCGACTTATACAACGAGTATACTATAAAAACTCAAAAAATTCCAATATCGACTTATACGCCAGGTTGACTTGTACGCCTGAATTTACTACAGCTTCTTGAATAACATGTTAAATAAGCCGTAAGATATTGAGATTTAACATGGAGGCAGATAAACAAATAGATTTATCAACACATGCATACATACATCTTCAAGGCCCACCTTTCCTAATTGGGTTGTGGAGGCAACAGCTGCAAGATGAACTTCCAGTGGTCACGATCCTCTGCCACCAAGCTCAGGTGTTCTGGTGGGATTCCCAAACGTGTCCACCCAAAGTTTTTGATGCAATCTATCCAGCGAGTCCTTGACCTTCCATGTGGCCTCCCACCCTCTGGCTTGGCAAAGAGGGCCTGCTGAGGTAGCCTCTCTTGTGGCATTCTGACCAGGTGCCCATACCAACGTAACTGTGATCTCTTAACACGGAGAAGCAGCGGTTGAGTATTGAGGGTTTCCCGAATTGCAGAGCTTCTGACTCTGTCGAGTCTTATCAGCTCCGCAACCCCTCGAAGGAAACTCATTGCAGCCGCTTGGATTCGTGTCCGCATTCTTTCGACCATAGGTGAGGATGAGGACATAGATTGTATTGAAGACAGCCAGCTTTGCCTTCTGGCTTAACTCCCGCTTCAATATTACCGAACGACCAAGCTCCCACAATATTGAGCTTGCTAAGCTAATTCGAGTATCTAGCTCTAAGTCCCATTTTCCATCATTCGTGAATATGGACCCAAGGTATTTAAACTTCTCCACCTGCCTCACTGGGACTCCACTTACATGCAGAGTGCACTGGGATCGTTGTCTTGCGATCACAAATGTTTCAGTTTTGGCCGCAATGATCTTCATTCCGGCGTCTGCACAATCAGCTACAAAGCTATCCAGGGTCCGCTGGAGGTCATCTGTGGAAGAGGTAAGCAGAACTAGGTCATCTGCAAAAAGCATACGTCCAATCTTCCAATTCTGACACACACTGCCTCGGCTGTGCCTATCAATCCATTCCATAAATATTATGAAAAGGAGACGTGACAGAACACACCCTTGGAGGCCAACGGAGACTGTGAAAAGTTCAGAATTTGTGCTGTTTACCCTGACACAAACCTCTGGGCATTCATACAGGGACTTGATGGCAGCTAATAGTTGGCCATCCACTCCATACTCCTGTACTACTACTTGCCAAAGCTTATCCCGAGGAACCCGGTCATATGCCTTCTCCAAGTCCACAAAACATGTGAAGATATTCTTTGCATATTCCCAAGATTTCTCAAAGACTTGCCTTAAAGTGAAGACTTGGTCAGTTGTGCTTCTACCAGGACGAAAGCCACATTATTCTTCCTGGAACTTTGACTAAACTATGCTCCTGCACCGTCTTTCCAAGCACCTAGCATACACTTTCCCAGGCAGGCTGAGCATAGAGATGCCATGATAGTTACTGCAATCCTTCTGGTCTCCCTTCTTGAAGACTGGTATTATTATGCCTGTCTGCCATTGCTTTGGTGCTCGCCCATATATCCAAGCAGCCTGACACACTCGAATCAACCAGAGAACACCGTCTCGATTTAAGGCTTTTAGCAATTCGGGCCGAATTTCATCATCGCCAGCAGCCTTGCCCGATTTTAGCGATTTTATTGCTAAATGGACCTCTTCTGCTGTGAAACTAGTCATTGCCCCGATCTGCACCTCTTGGATGTCCACAATTGCTGGACCACCCGAGTTAAGAAAGCTAAAAAGGTATTCCCTCCATCTGTGGAGGATATCCTTCTCGGTTGTTAAAAGTGTACCATCAGAGGCCTTAATTGTCCTTGCTGTGCAATTTCCTCCCTTGAAGGCGGCGGATGGTCTGCCAGAATACTTTGTTTGCATTTGCATAGGATGAGTCTAATATTTCTCCAAAGGATTCCCAAGCCTTCTGCTTTGCTATCTTTACTGCCTCAGCAGCAGCTTTTCGTGCGTCAGCATACCGCAAACGCATCTCAGGTGACCTGACCCTTAGCCATGTCAAGAAGGACTCCTTTTTTTTGCCTGGACAGTTTTTTGGACTTCTTGGTTCCACCAAGGTGTCCTTTTCTCACTGCCCGTTGCCACGCCGAGCCGCTTTCTGCCACAGCATGAGAGTGCAGAGGCAGTGACAGCTGTTCTGAACAGCTTCCACTCCTCCGCAACATCTGCAGTATGCTTGGGAATCTCTTTAAACCTGGAGGAAATGTCATCTGCAAAATTCTTCCTCACAACCTTATTTTCCAATGCCTCCCATTTCACGCGGTATAGCTGCTTAGGCCTACCAGCGTTGATGGTAGCATCTGGTTTCTGAAGCGGTAGAGTGCACACAACAAGGTGGTGGTCATTTGACAGTTCTGCCCTCTTCTCACACGAACGTCCAACACTGAGGAAAATAGGTCTGCTGATTTTTGCAACATAGCTAGTTTATTAGTTTATCGTATGTAAGTTCTAAATAGGTGTTTCTAAATTCATTACATTTTTATTATAAAATCGTTTTATTTTAAATTAAAATTAATTACATTAAATTAATATACAAATTAAAAACTTCCATGCTGCTCAGTACTAAATATTACTCTATGTTATTAAATATTACTGAATACTAATATACAGGGTGTCCCAAAATTCACGCAAGATTTAAATTTAGCGCCATTTGTGTGGTAAAGTGTTGCTAACGAGAAAAAAAATGACAGCGTGACAGCTGACAGTTCAGGGTTATTAAAAATGGAGCGCTGCACGAAAGAACAACGCATAACAACGATTATGGAACAACAACAAGTGGATGCTTATTTTTCAAACAAAATCATCTTCAGCGATGAGGCTCATTTTCATCTTGATGGCTTCGTTAATCGACAAAATTGTCACATTTGGGGCTTACAAAATCCACGAGTGATTGTTGAGAAACAAATGCATCCACAACGTGTCACTGTTTGGTGCGGAGTTTGGGCTGGAGGCATCATCGGTCCATTCTTCTTCATTCTGCTGGTAAGGCAATAACAGTTAATGGTGCTCGCTATCGCGACATGATAATCCAGTTTTTTGTGCCTAAATTGCAAGATATGGATGTGGACGACATGTGGGTTCAACAAGACGGTGCCACATGCCCTACATCCCGAGAAACAATTCAAATACTACATGAGTCATTTCCTGGTCGTGTAATTTCCCGTTTTGGTGATCAGAATTGGCTGCCCAGATCATGTGACTTAACGTTGGACTTTTTTCTTTGGGTTTTTTTGAAGTCTAAGGTTTATGCCAACAAGCCCACAACCACCCACGCCTTGAAAGAGGAAATTGAGCGCTGTATCAACGAAATTCAGCCACATTTATGCAAAACGGTCATGGAAAATTTCGACAAAAGAGTGCGTATGTGCCAGCAAAGCCGTGGAGGCCATTTACCCGATATGCTATTCCATGCATAACCCTATACTGTATACTTTATGAATCAATAAGAAATTACAATTTTTAATTAAAAACCTGTGTTTTCTATCAAAATTACTTCTTGCGTGAATTTTGGGACACCCTGTAGAAAGAATTAAGGTGACTATTCAGATCTTCTCGTACTCTTTACACCACGCCTAGAAAGAACAGTGAAGTAATGTTAATTTGCGAATGGCAAGATGTATTTTGGCTATAAAAGCAATTATATCATCATTATCATAATCATCACGCATGCTTTGCTGGGCTGGTCATTTCACTCGGATTTCATTTATTAGAATAAGATGGGCTTATTCTAATAAATTCAATATGCTTATTAAATAGGCTTAGATTTGACTAATCTAAGCCTATTGAATTTATTTTGCTTTGTTGAATTGTTTTCTTCTCCTTCTGAATTTGATGTTGTATTAATTGAAGATCTCCTGGACATCAAAGATAATGTACAAGTTTTTTCACAGCATGTGAGTATTTGGGATTAAGATTTTGAATTATAGAATAATAAAACTGCTGAAAGATCAAAATTAACAGACCAGAATGCGCAAGCAATATTGAAAATAACTACAGCTCAACAAATTCAACCAAAATTTTGAAGATTTCGTTAATGAAAAACGTTGTCAAATTTCTTCAAAAAAATGTTATGTATAATTTTGTTTAAATATGTAAACTTTATATTTTATATGTATTCTTGTAACATGGTTCTATTGTGTCCTTATGTATTTTTGTAGAATGGTTCAATTTTGTATTTATATATGTATTTTTGTAGCATGGCTCTATTTTGTATTTATATTTATATATGTATTTTTGCAACATGGTTTTGTTTGTACTCATCTACTCTAATGTACACTCTAATGTTAATATTAAAAAATCTGTTTCCTCTTTATATTTCGATATTTTGTTTTTCTGTTGCAGCCAGCTTGATTTATTCATAATTCTTAATTTGGCCCCTCGAGGAACCAGATACCAGATACAAATACAAATGTGTCACTAAACATAAATGGCTTAAAATTTCAGGACGCAGGACGCAGGACATATATGACGCAGAGGGTGAAGCTTGACGCTTTTCATATTCCCTGTTGTCTGTTTCAGGAGCAGTGATGGGAGAGATTTGTGAGCTATTTTAGCTCGCTCTGAGTGGGCAGAGGTAGATATTCGTCGTTGGGTGTTAGGATGGCTTTCGGTCTTTTATGTTTCCAGTGGTCATTACCGTCATAGTTTCCGGCTTGCTGTGTTAGTTGGTTTGGATGCGTAGATGTCTTCATAAAGAATTTCTCTGCTAGGGAGCATAGTAATGGAGAGATGTAGGGGATATTTATGTCCCGGTGGATCTGAGCGTTCCTGATGAACCACGGGGCGTCCAGAATCATTCGCAGGCATTTATTCTGTAGTCTTTGTAGCTTGAGGATTTTTGTTTTGCAGGTATGGCTCCAGGCTGGAGAGGCGTATATGACTGTGGGACGGATCACTGTCTTGTACAGTAGTATTTTATTTTTTGAGCTTAGTTTGCTGTGTCTGTTGATCAAGGGATACAGCTGGGCGATAACTTTTGAAGCTTTTGTGCATGTGCTCTTGATGTGGCTGTTGAAGGATAATCGCTTATCGAGAAGTATTCCGAGGTATTTTGCTTCAGTTTTCCAGGGAATTTTAGAGTTGAACAGGGTGATGTCTCCTTTGGGGGATGCTAATCTTCTTGTGAAGAGTATCATTGTGCTTTTATGGGGGTTTAATTGTAGTCGCCAGTCTTTAAACCATTTTTCTAGATTCAGGATGGTGTAGTGTAGTTTTTTGGTAACGAGATGTGGTTGGCGAGATCTGGCAGAATAGCTGTGTCATCTGCATAAAGGGCGATGGCGGATGTAAGAGGATTTTGAGGGATGTCTGCCATATAGATGTTGAACAGGATCGGGGCTAGCAGTGATCCTTGAGGAACTCCAGCGAGGATTTTCCGTTGGGTTAAGACTGTTTCATTGATTTTGACTTGCATCCTCCTCAGAGGAAGATGGGAAGATGAACCTGATAATCTCTGCTCCCACTCCAAAACATGATGCAGAAACCCATGCAAGGGAAAAACGTAAAACAGCGGAGACTCAGATAAACGAGGGGATGGAAGAAGATGCCCCCAACACTGACCTCCCCATACTCAACAACGAGAAAGTTCCTCCACTTGTTCTAAGGGAAAAAGAACGTTGGACGGCACTTAGGCCTATTATGCAAAATAATAGGCCTAAGGGCCGTCCAAATAAAGACCAAATTGCCTATTCATGGCCAAAAAACGTAGACGACGGAGTTAAAATCCAGCCTACCACAGTAGGCGACTACAGACTCCTCACAAAAACCATGGACGAGTCAAATATTAAATATCATACTTACTCACTGAAGTCAGAGAAAAACCTAAAAGTCGTACTCAGGGGAGTAACAGAAAACATCTGCACAGATGAAATTACTGAAGACCTCTACCTCCACGATCTCCCACCTGTCAAGGTTAGCAGAATGCTACGGGCTGAAAAGAGTCCACTTCCCCTAGTACTCGTTGAGATACCCAACACACACACAAGAACATATACAACTTAACAACGATCTGTGGTCTGAATATCACAACAGAACCACTAAGAAAAAGAGCCTCGTTAGGCCAGTGCTACAGATGCCAGAAGTATGGACACGCACAGAAACTCTGCAGAGCAGACTACAAATGCCTCAAATATGGACAAAACCACCCCACAGCAACCTGCTCAAAACCCAGGACCTCACCAGTCAAATGCGCGAACTGCGGGGGCCCCCACCCGGCAAACTACAGAGGTTGCAGTCACTACCCTAAGAATAAAACAGACAACGAAAGGAAACAGATCTCTTAACCCTGCCCACAGGCACCAGAGTTGACGGCTCCCCAGTTGCCTGATACCCAACAAAAGACAACAAAATACCAGCTCTCACAAATGGAAAATACCAACAGGCTGGAAAGCCACCGTCGAAGCAGGACATACGCCGAAGTAGCCCGCTCATCCAAAGATATCCAGCAGGACCAAATTCTTCCAAACATGACAACAGTTATCACAGCCTCATTGGCAAACATGCTTCAAGACTTCAGTAAGTCAAACCCTTCACCAAACTCCACAAAAAGATTTCTAAAAGAAACTCAAACCATATTATCAATGTTTGTTAATGAATAAAAGTAGATTACTCCCAGACTCGCTACAGATCGCCACTTGGAACGCCAATGGCCTAAAAAACAAGACACTGGAGCTTCTAGAATTCTCTCACAGATACAACCCTTACGTCATCCTAATTAATGAAACTCATCTAATACCTGCAGACAATCCAAAAATGACTGACTGGATTACAGAGGCTTGCGATATCGTGACATAATTTAAATCTATGCATGTAAAGAATAAAATGGTGCCTTATTATATTACCATTAAATTAAGGAATTTATAGAATTAGGAAAAATTATCTGAAAAATTCTGTATTATTTTATTAATTACAATATATTCTTAATATAACTTATTATAATTTAATTATGTTTTAAAATTAATTAAATAACAATGAAAACTCTTCAAATCATAAAAACAAATTTCAAGAATGTTATCTCCCAATGGGGGCCAATTAAAAATATTTTTATAATGTTTAGCTGAGAAGTTGAATAAAACAAGTACTAATTTACTACTACTACTACTACTAATAATAATAATAATAATAATAATAATAATAAGAAGAAGAATAATAATAATAATAATGGCATTCCTGATATGCGCTCTCAAGGTGTGTACAGGATACTATGAGAGTATGACATTATTAATAACAATAATGATTATTATGTAGTTTTACGGCTTACAGTATGTACGTTTTCTTTATCAGAAGACACGCATTAAAATATTTTTATAAATAAAATCAACGTTTTTGATTTCTTGTTTAGATTTCACTAGTAAGTGCAACTAGCGTCATCAGAGTACGATCAACATACAACTCTAAGAAACCAAGAAAAAAAGATGCAAAATTGACGGATGAGTGCAAAGAGGTGATAGCTATAGTTTAAAAAATGCGAAGTTGTAATAGACGAATGTACAACAAGGGAAAACTGTTGCCTGCCGCACCATTTCAAAATAATGAATTTGGAACAGTGCAAATATTAGTTTCAAACAAAGACATCGGAATTATAAAGTGTGAGAAATGATAGGCGATTGTAATTATAAATTCTGATGAATAAGACATATTTTTATTATTATTACGAGATAGAAATTGATACAGAGTAATCCCAAGGGATCCTACTAAATACCAATTCAATATATTAAACAGGATTCTAGATAGCATCGATTTGGTGCACCAAAGTGTTTTGGCGAACCAACCACCAGACATTGATGAACCACCAAAGACATAAAAGGCACAAAATCCTTTGTTGCTGGACAGAATCAACTGCATCAGTGCCCTGATCAGGTTTCGAAGTTCTTTACCACTACTGTTACTAATATTCCTTGATTCAAGACATGTCAAGTAGCTGTTCAATTTCGTGATTCACGCAATATGTTTTGCTTATAAATAAAAAAAAATTAAAAAAACATGAACAAAAAGAGGAGACTACAATGGGAAATTCTATTTCACGAAATTTATTTCTATTATTTGTATGATGCACCATGAGAACATCTGTTGTCTAGTATTTTCCCAAACTCGCTGTTGGCTTCCAATTGTGTGTTTTCTGAAATTGAACTTAATATATAGAAAGATAAAATTAAAAATTACACATCAATATAGAACGTTCATCGAAAACAATCCAATAATTGGTTATCATTCCCTCACTGTATACTAAACCGACTTCATGATCACTCTGTTAGATTTTCGGCGTATTGAATTCCATACGCCGTTTCTAGTTTGCGAGAAAATATATTTGTAATAATTCCGGTCAATCCAGCTTACCTGAAACTGTGTATTATAAACGCATTGGATAATCGAGCGAATGTAGTATTTTCTAAGAAAAGGCTTATTTCTAATGATTGCGAACATGTTACGACAGATCCAATCTTTAGTGATTGTAATGTCGTTAAAGGCAAATGGTTAATTCAGTGCATGACTGAGAATAGTTTAATTATAAGGTTGATCTTTACTCAGCATCATTCACATCGAAGTATTTGATTTACTCTTGTAATGAATAAAGTGAACACGCCATTAGTCCGAACCCGATTCACTTCATATTTCCATTCTAGGAGTTTATAGGATTCCTTGTTTATGTACGTAAAATTTAAACACTAACACAAACTACTGTTTTGCAATACTAAATTTTTTTAAAAAAATGTCAATGCTCACACTCAAATATTCAGTTTAAAATACTGTGCTAGAAAAAAAAAAATTAAAAATTAGCGATTATCAAAGGAACTGCATATTTACTACATTCAATGTGTCGTAATTCGATATTTGAATATCGTATATAAACTGGCTACTAAAGCCATTACAGAAAATTATTCGCCCATGCTGTTCTTCATGAATTGAGGAAATCTACAGAGAAGACTCGGTTATGGGAGAGTCTTCCATAACTGAAAAAGACATTCTCACAACTCACCTTCGATAATTCTAAAGGTAGCAGCAGCACATTTATTAAGGACGTATATCCTATGGCAAAATACCTACAAATACAAACGAACGTAATACCTTATTTTAAAGTCCTTATAAGGACTGGCTTAAAGGGGCGAAGCAAGACTGCTTTTCATATTCCCCGTTGTCTGCAGAGGACAGTGTAAGGATAAGATGTTATTAAGATATAAAGCTCTGATCATGGCAAGAGGGTAACAGCAATATATAACTAAATGGTATGCTAACATATTTTAATTTTACTCTAGAAATCCAAAATAATATAAGAAAATTTTATTTAAATCAATAAAAATATTATAGTTTTAAATATATTTTATATCATTATATTTTTATTTACCAAAAGTAATGCCAACGGCTCTTAAAATTTGAAGAATTACTTACTTTTACTACAAGATCTTACTTCCTAAGCAGGTTCCAATTATGGATTTCTTGTTGGCATCGACGAAAATTATGCCACTTGCAATATATTATTGCTTTACATAGCCTCATTCAATTCTCATTTTTTAGGAATGTCCTTCACACAGTCATATTCTCAATCTCATGTTCTACAATATTACACCCTATATGAGGATGACCTCCATGTTTTTTTCTTTCTCATGGTGTGATCCTACTTGCTGCAATCAAACAATCGAAATGATTCTAACTTGAATCAAGCCCATCGTCTTCCATTCCACTTAAAACTCCCGACCACTGTCCAAATCTTGATTCTTCAATAAGTGCGCTAAGGCACGGTACTTTGATGAAGTTGTTTATACAAATATAAGTATATACAATTTGGCAAGAATATAAGATGAATATAAGTTAAATAAAATGGCTTTAAGCGGAAAAAAAGGTAATAAATAAAAGTATTTTTATAATTTGGTCAATAGAGAATTGAACTTCAAAAATCATATTTATAAGACTTTGTAATGCTCAGCAGAACGCGGCTTAATTTAATAAAAAAAATAAATAAAACTTAACTTGTAAGAGAATGGGATTCATCACAGCGCGCTATTCAAGTCTCTAGTTAGTCTATCCGGTAGGGCCACAATTAATCTAGGCAATATTGTTCCCTAAGGAAGAACTATCCATTACAATTCAATTCGCCAAATTAACCCCAATAAAGACCAATAATCGAAAATACAATTAACTAGCCTAGGCTCTATAATTCTAAAACTGTTAAATAAAATCTTCAAATATAGGTCTTTATTGGGGTTAACTTGGCACAAAATGATGCACAAAAGACTGCATTAATCAACATACATGAACCCAGAAAAAGAAATATTATCAATAACTGGAGACCTATTACAACTTTGGTGGTGAATGACCAAATTGTGGAGTGCAACAGCATATCGCAAGCTGTTCAGATATATATTGAAAATTTCAGTATTTCGAAAACAAAATATGGATTTCAAATAAATAAAAACACAACGAGCCTCCTGGAAATTTTCACTGATCTGATCTAGTGAGATAAACACAAAACCGTGTTAGTTATTTTTATTGACCTTTCAAAAAGCTTTCGACACACAAACATACAAAATCTTTTTAAACAGTCTGACAGACATCGAAATTGATGGACATTTACTATCGTAGTTTAACATGTACATTGAAATAGAAAGCACATCACGAATACAGGAACAATCCACAGTAAATAGTTACCAGTAATCAGAGAAGTGGCCCAGGGACTATTTTGTCTCCAATTCTGTTTGACATATACACACAGGATATTAATTAACTCCCATTCAAAATAACATATCCCAATAAGCTATGGTATCGATTCATAATGAAGTAAAGAGAGCCTACACAAAGATATAACAAGACACCAATCTGGACACTAGCTGACTAAACAAAAATGGCACAATATACATACACTCTGGGGAAAACATTGATATGATATTCAAAACCCACAGGCGCACTGCATAGAAACCCAGTATCTCATTATCTAAGTTTGTTGAGTTTGGGCCCAACAAATCGAAGCAAGCAAACAATGTCGATTAAAACATAACTCCCACATACATATAAAACTGATCTACGAGAGTGGTCTGAAATGTTCTCGGCCTAACAATGAAAAAATGAATTTAGAATTTGAAAATTATTTTTATTTTTCAATATAATCTCCTTTAAGACTAATACATTTATTCCAGCGATGCTCCAGCGCCATTATCCCGTCCCTGTAGTGGTTCTCAGTAAGATCTACAAAATACCCCTCGACAGCTGCAATCACCTCTTGATTCGAAGAAAAACGCTGACCAGAGAAGAAGAGTTTTAGTTTTGGGAAGAGATAGAAAGCATAGGGAGCCAAATCTGGGGTAAAACGGTAGATGTTCCAACAATTCATGGTGCAGATCCCTTAATTTTCCCATTGCAAATACACCTTTGTGGGCAGGTACATTGTCCTGATGAAACATGATTTTTTTTCTTCCGCAAATCGGATCTTTTCTCACAAAATGTTTCGTCTACTCTTGTTAAAAGATAGGAATAATATTCCCCGGTTATTGTTTTACCCTTTTCACGATAATAAATAAACAAAATGCTTTAGCATCCCAGAACACCGATGATATGACCTTTCCTACTGATGGAACCGACTTTATATGTCCACTGTTTTGACTGCTGTTTGGATTCTGGTCTGTATTTATTCATTTATTTATCGTATGGCTTGTACACATGGTTAAATGACAATAAGATATAATACACAAGAGTATAGATAAGATACACATATATGATTTAAAAAAAAAAGTCTACATTCAGGCAAATACAAATATGAAATTTATGACGAGCATTAGACAGAAGATTAATCATATTTTAACATTTAGGTTTTTGATCCAGTTGATCGCCTCTAGGGATAAGTCAAAGATATCCTTAAAGTCACCAGGATATGCCGTCAGCTCACATTCCTGTACTATATATGGCGCATGGTTTGGGTCTAGGCTCCACAGGGACAGTGGGGATTTGGTATCTTACCCCACTTTGAAAGTAAGTCTCCACATACACCATGGCCTGTACGAATCCTGTTAGCCGTCGTCCATGTATTCCTGGGCAGGTCAAATCCAGATGGTTTTCGGAAGATGTTTATGTGATTATGAACTTCAGGTGATACTGCTTGGGACCACAATACATCCCACCTACTCACCATACTGTCATTCTGGCTAATAAGATTACGGGAGGTTTTTATGGCAGGTCTTCTGGATTTTAGTCTATTGGATAAAGCATCTGAAATAAATGCATGTATTGGTAGATTTTGGTTATTTAAAATTCTTTTATATTCACTGAGCAAGGCTTCTTTTGTCGCAGTTCCAGAGGAGCAATATGGTTCAAAGTGGGGAGACATTGTAAGGGTGTACTCCTAATGCAGCCTGTTATTAAACGCAGAGTGGGGTTGCGTATCTAGTTTATTGACATGGTAACTATTGAGCCAGACAGGAGCACCATACTCTGATACACCGTAAACTAGACCAATTGTGGTGCACCACAGAGTTGTGGCACTTCAGCCCCATATAGTACCACAAAGCTTCTGGTCTATGTTATTTCTGGTGCGAACTTTAGCAGCGATAGAGTTATTCCCAGAAATTTGGGTGTCGGATTAAACGAAATTAATCTTCCATCAGCATATATCTCTGGTTTTTGATTTACAAGACTATTGTTCAGGTGAAAGCAAAAACATTCGGTTTTACCAGAATTTGGTGTTAATCTCCATTTTTTATAGAACTGTCATAAAGCCGAGAGATCATTTGTCAATATTTCTTCAGTTCTTTTGATAGATTTGTCGCTGATTGCCAAAGCTAGATCATCTGCATAAGCAAACTTCCTGCTGGCTGTTTCAGGAATATCTGCGATGTAAAGGCTAAAAAGCAGTGGTGCGAGCGTTGAACCCTGAAGTAATCCATTCTTAAGCACTTTCTGTTTACTGATGCTTCCTCTGGTGACTACCCTGAAATATCGATCACAGAGTAAGTTGTTTAGGAGATGACCCAATATATTACATGTACAGGTACATTGTCCTAATGAAACATGATTTTTTCTTCTGAAAATCGGATCTTTTCTCACAACAACGTTTTTCGTCTACTCTGGTTAAAAGATAGGAATAATATTCCCCGGTTATTGTTTTACCCTTTTCAAGATAATAAATAAACAAAATGCCTTTAGCATTTTGTTTATTTATGATTTTGTTTATTAATTATATCATTTTGTTTATTAATGATTTCTGGTGTGTAATGGTGAATCCAATTCTCATCCATAGTAATAAATCGACGCACAAAATCAGTTTTATTCTTGTTAAAACGCTCCAATCACATGAAAATCTCTGTTCAGAGATTTTCATGTGATTGCGTTTTGATCTGCTGAGCAATCGCAGCATCCATCTTGCGCAAAGCTTTTTCATATGCAATTCTTCATGCAAAATATATCCTACACGTTCTTTTGAAATGCCTTTAGTCTCAGCAATTTCATGCACTTTGACTCGCCGGTTATCCAATACCATATCGTGCACTTGATCAATGATTTCTGGTGTTGTTACACTTTTTGGACCTCCTTCACGTGGATCATCTTCAAGGCTGGTACGGGCCACCTTTAAATTCGGCAGCCAATTTCTTAATTGTCGAAAACGCAGGAGAAGAGTGACCATAAACTTTTTTGAACTTCGAATGAATTTCTTTTGGAGTTAAACCTTCTTTTGCAAAGAATTTTATAACCGCACGATACTCAATTTTATCCATGTTAAGAGATACACACACTCTTTTGTTCAGACAGCTGTATAAAACAAACTACTTGATAGAATGACTTGCAGTTTAAATGGATGCTTATGACAGATGTACCAACGTAAAAAGGGAAAAAAAAATTGCCGATAGTGTTGCCATCTATGGTCGAGGACGAGAACTTTTCAGACCACCCTCGTATAAAGGTATTATGTAAAAAATATCTTTAGATACGCAATAATAGACTACAAACCTAAACAGAATATAATTCATCATCATATCTACTTGTCTGTCCATCCTAGAACGGGTTGAGTCCCCCCTACCGAGAAGGCATACAGCTAATTAATGCAACCGGGTCGCCAATCCTTTCTACATCCTCCTAAGGTAGTATTTCTGACTGTAGTCCGTGTGTGTGTGTGTGTGTGTGTGTGTGTGTGTGTGTGTGTGTGTGTGTGTGTGTGTGTGTGTGTGTGTGTGTGTGTGTGTGTGTGTGTGTGTGTGTGTGTGTGTGTGTGTGTGTGTGTGTGTGTGTGTGTGTGTGTGTGTTCATGGGGCCGGTTTGCTTGTTCTGGGGGACGAAAACCAAAGTTTTCTTGTTTCTCCAAACCAGGAGAAACAAGATCACACCATCACATCACATCACCAGCTTTAAATTTCATAGTTGGGGTTATGCACTCTGGTAGGAGACGTTCACTGGGCATCCGCCACACCTACACTGTTCATCGACTTTGTCGCTCCATAACACATATTTTCAAGCTTCCGCATCCCATTTTACAAGCTCTTTTCACCACTGAAGAGGACGCTGCATGATGGTTCGGGTAATTGTGGTCCTACAATGGAAACCCATGTTATGATCCTCAGTTATGAATGTTTTTTGCGAAGATTCGTGTTCCAGTCGATGCCCCGAACTTCGCATTCATCGCGCCTGCCAATTCAGATATTATCCTTCGCAGCTCCTTACTGTCATATTCGATGAGTGTGGTGTGTTGTCCACTGCTGGTAGCACTTGCAAATGACTCCCTGTGCTTCTATCTCAGTATGGTATCACTGATTGTTGACATGGGATGGTTCAATTTGTCAACAGTTTGCCGAACAGATAGGCTTGAAAAGTAACGTCCTATTACGTCCACATTACATTTCTTTCAAACTCTGTCAGTTCCATTCTCACAACCATTTCACTCGAACACAGTTGCACTGAATTGAGAGCATCATATTCGTCCAATTTATACCGGCTCCAACACATGACTCGTTACATAGCACGGTACATCTTGTCCGTGGGATTGTCCGTTAACTTATTTCCAAACAGTGTAATTGCAATATTTTAGAGAAAAATTAATTCATTTCATTCTAGAGTTGAATTTATTTTTGAAGTAGAAGACAAGCGGCTCCCGTTTCTGGACTTTCTTATCTTAATAACCCAATGTTAGTCCACAGCTATCTCTATGAAACGTAATACATACTGGAAATTAAATCGATGCTCCATTACATCATCATCCATCTGAGAAGTGAAGCATTATCCAATCTTTAGTACGTCGTACACATGTTTTAGATTCCATAGATTTCTTTTTGAAATAATGAACTGTATCACATGACATATTCCGGTAATTGGACCACATTTTTTAATAAGCTATATAAAACACAATGAATTAATAAAAGACCCGACAAGTTTCGTAAGTTTTTTTTCATTGTGTTTTATATAGCTTATTAAAAAAATGTGGTCCAATTACCGGAATATGCCATGTGAACTTCTAAACCACGGAAACCTCTACTTACAAATGAACTGTATGTTAGCAGAGCTGCCTTCATCTCCAATGATTACAACACCAAGCCAATCAAAGATGCAATTAATAACTATGGCCTTCATCAACATCATTTTCTTGACGAAGCTTCTAGAATTTCTATTACATATGTCGAAGGAGTGTTAGAAACACTAGAGAGACTTCTTCGACAGATTAACCTCAAATGGTTAATCTGGCGAAGTGCTGCCTCTCTTATCATGGGCAGCCTGAATGGTCTGCTTAGATTCATTTAAAAAAACCATCATGTTCATATTCTGCTCATTGAGTCGAATAGCTCATATCTGTCTGTTGTCTGTCCCCTCTGTATCTTAGAATTCATTATGATAATACTAACGTTTTACACAAAAAAATCGACCGAACCTTAACAAAAACGACTGTTTAAAGTTTTCTCAATTTCGTGAGAATATCCTACGTAACAATATTACTCATTTTCGATAAGTGATTTCATTTTGTGATAACTCCAGGTAATAAGGAAATTGCTTCTGATCGACAGTGGGAACAGCCAACCAAGAATAACATGAAACTATAAACGCCTCTTCAAGGAAAAATATTCTGTAATTGATCGTTTGGCTCTTTACTGAGTTTATATTATTACTCGTAGTTTAAAAGCCCTGCTTTATTAAGGGAATATAAGCAACGATTTTTATTTTTGTGTCTCCTTAATCAGTTTTTACTTAATCAGAACAAATGGGAGTTCTTTTATACATGAGCTCTTATTTACATTTAATCTTTACACCTTATCAAATCGAGTCAGTTTAAAAATGGATTGCTTGAGATTTGGGAAATATCTTTTTTTTTTAACTTCAACAATGGATTTCCAGGGTTTGAAATTGAAAGAAGACAAGTGGGTTTATTGATCTAAAAACTACAGTGTTGACTGGCGAACACAGCCCTGCTGAACCCGAGAAAACCAATAATATTAGGAAAGCTATTACTCGTAATCGATAATTAAAGAGATCCAAAATTTGCCGGCACGTTAGATGTCTAAACCTATTTTAACGTCAAGAAATAGGTGATTTCTTGAAACGTAGTGGATAAGTCCTCATTATTTGATAGACTCGATTCGAATGTTAGCATTAGTATCCATGGTGGCAAGGTTAATATTCTTATATACACTGTGTTGAGAAAAGTATTTGGACTCCTTACGTGCCGGCAAATTTTGGATCCTGCCTCATGCAAATATAGATGGAAAACTAATGATACTACCACAGCATGAAAACACCATGGGAAGCCACCGACACTCACTGATCGACAAGTTCTGTCAATCTCTGTCGGTGACTCTGATGATGTGCGGGATGTTCGAGCATCATGCACCTCGTCAACTGCCGATCTCGCAGTTCAATGCTGCAGGGAGGTCTGTCAGGACTAGAAATGTCTGCAGAGTTGCCTGTCTTAGGTTACCACGGCAGAACTTCTCCGAACAAACCACACATCAATCCCCCCACACACCCACCCTCACCTCCAAATAACGTTCGACCGGTGTCTTTCACGTCATTCCTGGACTGTAGATGATTAGAAAAATTATTCTGTGGAGCGACGAATCACGTTTCCAAATGTTTCCCTCTGGTTGTGTTTGAATCATTCCAACTGTCCAGTTTGGTGGAACCACGGTAATGGTATAGGAATGTTTCAGTTGGATGGGGGCCTGGTCTCTTGGTAGACGTGCTCAAAACCATGACGTCTGATGGCTACCTGAACATCCTGGACATTTTAAGCTTCCAATGCTATGAAAGTACTTCAGAAGTGACTCTTGGATGTTTCAGCATGACAATGCTTAATGCTATACTAAACTGTGTGTCCGAAACAGGTTTCCAACCACAAAAAAAAAAAAAAGTTGAAGTGTTGGAGTGGCCGGCTCAGAGTTCAACCCTCAACCTCATCGAACATCTTCGTAGCTGTAGTCATCGTAGCAAAAGGAGGTCCTACATCTTATTAATGTGGGCGCCATAGCTGTTTGTTCCTCACATTATGGTGTCCGTTAACTTCTTTTCAAGCAGTGTATACAGTAGTGACCGCCTTGCATAGTTTCGCTTTACAACAAAACGCTCATACAATAATTTTCAATTATAACGTATGCCCGTTTATACGATGCCGAATTAACACCGTTGCAGGTTTTTTCGTCGATTCAGTTTATTTATGATATTGCTGTTCGCTGCACCTCTCTCTCTCTCTCTCTCTCTCTCTCTCTCTCTCTTTCTCTCTCTCTCTATCTCTCTCTCTCTCTCTCTTCTGTATTTCGATGTGAATTACAGATATTTCAGTGTAAAACACTGGTAAACCTATTAACAGTACATGCTAAGATAAAACTTACTAAATGTAGTGACGATGGAGTATCAAGTACTCTGATAGGCAGAGGGCTTAACTTACCTCGCACTACTACTGTTGCCGCCGTTGTAAAACAAAGTGAAGGAAAAAGTGTCACACCAATTAATATTACAGTTTCCGTAAACAGGACAAAAACTTAGGGAGGAAATAGATAAACTTCCATTTTAGGGAGAATTATTCTGAATTTTACCTTCGCGTTATGGACTTAAATAAATGCTATATTTACGTTCGTCACGCTTACTATTACATGCATGTATTAGTAAAAATAAAATGTGGTGCTTCATTATATGGCGATGGTCTGGAACCTAACATATGATATGACCAGACACACCTGTGTATGGATAGAAATTATTAAAAGGAGGCTAAACTAAAAACTTTTTGATCAGCAGCTTCTGGATTACAAAAAACATCTCGTTTCAAAGCTGATAGATGCTTATTACATTTAATGACGCAAATGCCTTAAATGGATTTATTATATTACGGAGAAAATGTAGCCGATAACTTAATTAAAGCATTCCTTATGAGCGGAATTTATTCAATAGGAAGAATGATGTTTAAAAAAAATGTTCATCAAAACTTCTTCCACTTCATTAAACCAACAGGGAGTTATCTTGTGGGAATGCATTCTGCCTGAAGTCATTGAGGTCGCGAACATCAAACCGCATTAATTAAAAAGCATCGCCTTTGAGACGAGACTTGTTTACTGAGGAAGTGACTGATTCACTGAAGTTACATTCAGTTTCTTGTTGAACGTCTACTTAAAAAAGTAACTTATCAGGAATATCGCAAAATAATAATAACGAGTATTTTTTTTTTTGACAGGGCGCTGCTTATATATACGAGTGCGCACAGGTTGTTATTTCTGCTCCCATTTTCATAGTTTTTAAAATGGTTTTATCTTCTATTTTTAATCTGCAAGTATTCTAAGGTAATTGTACTTGTCACGGAGTACAAATACCTGTTAAAATCTGATGGAAATCATATAACGTGTAGAAAATGCCTTAGAAATCTCCACTTTATATGTGTCGGTCTTTCAGGAACAATCTGGCAACGTACATCCAATGCAGAACGCGAAGATGGAAGTGCCTTTACTACAGGGGAGAACAAAGATATGCAGCCATCCACAGCAGGATATAAATTAACAATTCAACCCATGTTATCAGAGGCAGAATCAGAAGATGAGCTGAATAGGAAAAAACATAAACGTGAGTCGTATACTTTGAATTCTTAAAACATACTACTAGAAAATAGTTTGGAAACTTTAAAAGCCAGCCTAATAGATCTTATCCAAGAACGTTTCGATAAGCAGAACAAACAAATAACAAAACATTTAGAGTATGAGGATTTCGTCAAATATAATATTTTAGCAGTGGACAACGTCTTGAAAATTGTAAAAGATATCAAAATTAGTGTTAATGTAGTAACTGACAGGCAACAAAATATGATGAACTACGTCAATAACTTAATTCCCTAAAACTACAATACGAACTTTCAACATAAAGAAGATCTGGTCATAAATGGTCTCCCTGAAACTGCACCTACAGAAAATCTCAGAGACGTACTCTTAAAATTAGGTCATGCTACTGACATCTCTCTATAGCCTAACGACATTCAGACCTTAGGGTCTAAATCGGATTCCTCAGAAAAGCAAAAAGACAAGGCTTGCCACGACTAGCTCCTGTCGTAGTTCGTTTTACAAGCAAGTGCACAAGAGATAAAAGCCAGGAAACTTAAAAACAAAACAGTTGCCAAGGTAAAACGGTCAAGACATTACACCACTCTTCATATCGGACTATTTAACACCAGAAGCAATACAAGCAAAAAAGGGGGGGGATATCAATTTTTGTGGATCAGAGATGCCAAGATATTCTTGAGGAAGTCACAAATTTCAAAGTCGATACAAATCAAAAGCTCAGAAGACATAGGTAGGCTGTCACAGTGAAAACAAATCTCCTAATTCGATCAAAAACAAGACCTCAACACAAAAAAAAATGAATGCGAAACATCCGACAGATGTAACAACACCAGAATCGCTCGATGCATGAAACAACGCACAGATCAAAAGGGAGAGCTCTCAGTTCTGAACGTTAACATCAGAAGCATTCGAAAACATTGGTTAATGTTACATGCTTATCTGAAGAATTACACCGATGTTATTGATATAACTGCCTCCAAAATTCCAGGCTTTCAACAACATAGATCCTGCCTCCAAACAAAAAGAGGGGTGGAATATCAATATTTATCGAACATAAATTAATAACAAAATAAACTTTATCAGTTTGAAAATGCTGATATCGTTTGCATCGACATCATTAATACTGCAAATTAATAGTATTAATGAATGCTGTTTACACGCCACCAAACTTAAACACGATAAAATTCTTGCACGAACTAAATTGTTAGCTTCAATATCAAAAATTATGCTTAACTGGATGGATACCTATTGATAGTCGGTGATATAAACATAATCATTGCATATGCAAAACATAACCACACCATACAATACCAAGATATGTTTTTCAGGTATAACTTAATACCAATTATAATGTCATGCTCTAGAGAAGATCATATAAACATTCCGGCACCACCAAACAGTTACACTGCATCAGTCATAAAATGCAAAGTAGCAAACCATTACCTCTACCACGGCTCTACATATATCTCCACATATGAAAAGCAATATAGAGCAATAAAAAATGAAGAAATATCCAACCACGAAGTAAGAAAAACCGACTGGGAACACACGGCATCAGATTTTCAGCGGATATCTTATACAACAACATTAAACGCACACTGGAGGAAATATATAAGAAATCTGCAAACAAACGTCAGAATTCGCTCAAAAACAAGCCAAACTTCTTGAATAACAAAACATAATCCTAGATATACACAGTGAGGATGCTCTATGGAAACAATTAAAGCGATATACAAATAACGAAGCTTTAAAATTCGAATATAAGATAACAAGGAATCGCCTTACGATGCAAATAAGAAATGCAAAAAAGAAACTGCTACAGAGACAAATTAACCTCGGCACAAAATGATATGAAACAAATCTAACATCTGATCAACGGATGCTAAATTGTGCTTCCAAAATCTATCCAATAACTAGCAAATGACTTTAACCAACACTTTGTAGACTCCATCCAAGAACTATAGAGAAAGATCCCTCCACTCACAAAACGCGATCCCCCATCAAACCACAAGCAAAACAGACATTATGGTTCTCATCCAGAAGAGAAGTAGAACTACTCTCTGTAATCCATCAAATCAAACCAAACCAAACGAAACAAAGACCCAACGAATTGACGGCATCAGACCCTAAACATATCAAGCAACACCAGTTAGCATAGCCCCGATCTTACTAAAATTAATAAATAAAATATTTAAAATCGACAAACACCCAGTAAGTTAAAGACTGCTATCATCTCACTTATATATATATATATATGTAGAAAGTTTTTTACCTTGGGTATAATATATATGTTAAAGATACCGAATTATTTTAAATATAAACCTGGTTCTATATACTCCATTTCCCAAGTAAGCAAACAGACAAGTCAGTCGAGTTTGCGCCTGCAAGTGTTGCAAGTCTAGCTGATCCTGTAGGTAGTGCAGGACCAAGGCAACTCGTGGTAAAGGGCAGAATATAAGCTCTGATCACTATTCTTAATATTTACCCTTAATGCAAATCACATCTCCTGGAGGAGATGTATGATGCTATATATTAAAGGCAAGGGGCCACTACACAGACCGGTTTCGACCTTTATGGTCTCATCATTGGGAGCCAGGCTAAGAAATACTAAGTTTTAAGTAATACAGAGCTTATAAATATTTTACCAACATAAGTTGCCATAAGGTGCTTTGACCTTATTAAATAAAAATCTCAGGATGAGAGATAGATGTAGAAAGTTTTTTTACCTTGGGTATAATATATGTTAAAGATACCAAGTTATTTTAAATATAAACCTGGTTTTATTTACTCCATTTCCCAAGTAAGCAAACAGACAAGTCAGTCAAGTTTGCACGTGCAAGTGTTGCAAGTCTAGCTGATCCTGTACGTTGTGCAAGTCCAAGGCAACTCGTGGTAAAGGTAGAATACAAACATGGAAAAAGAAATTTAAGCTGTAATTACAGACCCACAGCAACACTACTAACAATCAATCAAATTATGGAGTATGATATAAAACTGCTCATTGACTGGCTCACCAAAAACTCCATACACCTAAACTATAATAAAACAAAATTAATATTCAGAAAAAGTTTATATTCAGAAATCCACCGAGTCAACCAGTTGATAGTACATATAGCCATCCAACACCCACTCTCCGACCTACAAAACACACAGAACAATACGATAACTTTGAATTTACTTTGATGCAGATATGAAACTGTAATAGGCACATAATCCATCTACAAGACAAACTCCGAACAATAATGAGCAAACCCTGCAGATTAAAACACAATTCCTACAGCATAAAAACACTAATGTACAAAGCATAATGCCAATATATATATTATTAAAATTTTACATAAAATTTCAAGGACGACATAAAATTTAAAATTCTGAAACTAATTTGGTGTTTGTTAGGTTCTTCGTTCTATGAAACCTAAACAAAGAAAAACTGTCAGAAGTAACAAGATGTTAACAATTCTCTCTCGTCGGCAACCATTGATGGGCTATGAAAGTAAATGTTCGGTGTGTTAATCTGCATGCAGAGATTCAGCTTTTAATTATAGTAAAGGAAGGCTAACAAGATTAGCATTTTCATTAGGTTGGATTTTTCCTAATGCTTTAATAAAATCTCCACTGTCCCATAATTATAAGTATTCGAGTGATCATAAATGCGCTATTCTAATATCCATTATTGGGACGACATAAAATTTCAAGAGTCTCTCTCTACAGATTATCGTGTTCATTAGTTATACTTGTGTTAACGGTAAAAGAAAAGAAAAAAAAAACTAGCCGAATATGTAATTCTGCGATGATTTCATTCTGGAGTACTTTGATCATTATCTAAATAATTTCACGCTTCAGCTGTTAATTTCATTTTGAATTTCGGTTCCGTCAAGTACCACTAACGACCAGTTCGTGTTTAATCATCAGTTTGCCGAATAATAATTAAATACTCATTTAATAATTAAAAAATCGATAATTTTAATAACTTGATACCAGTTCCAAAACTTTATTTAATAATTGAATCTTTCTTTTTTAATTTAATAAGTGAGATTTACTTTTTTTTTATTATACACCCGCTGTTATAAATTATTAATAAATTACAAATAAAGCGGCAAAAAAATGATTAAAGAAAACTCTTTTAGGAATCAGTCGACTGTGAGATTAAAGAAAACTCGTTTCATTCAAGAAATTTGTTCGTAATGAAGAAGTTGAGAGTGAATACAAGCGGTGCTAAACTTTGTCAAGATTACAAAGTTTAGAATGGAACTACTTGTTTTATTAATTTCAGATTTTTATGCTAGCATAAATAAACATTCTAAAATTGGCTATTTTTTGAATATGGTAAGGAAATAGTAAATCTCTTTTATAATAACTATTAAATCGCATATACTTAAAGAAATACAGAAATGATCTCGAAGTATTCATAAAAAGATATTTTTTTTTATTGTTGCTTAACTTTTTCGAAAAAATATTAAAGATTAGTATTTAATGCTAATCTTTCGAATAATTTCGCTTGAAGAGTCTCAAAGAATGTCCCTTTTGCAAGTCCTACATAGCAGAAATTATACAAAACTAGAATAAGGTAATTTTGGGATTCATTCCAGTATGGTTTCAGGAAAATTGTGAATATACAAATATTTTGTATGAAATCAAATAGAAACATTAATATATTAAACAAATTTTATTAAATTATTTAAATAATTGAAAACATTTTTGTAAATCTATACGATTTATAAAAATACCTTTTTATAAATATTACTACTTTAATATAATTAATCTTGTTGTAAGGAACGTGTAAGTGGGATTGGGATATGATGAATGAAATCAATCGACCGTGAGATGCGGTGACTGATTCATTCAATCCAATACCCTTGGAGGGTAATGGATGGCAATGCTGTAGCCAGTGAAGCTCTAACTGAGGCTCGGCTATTGCTGTTACCCTCCTGCCATGATCAGAGCTTTAATTTAATAGCTCAATAACACCTTATCCCTACACTGTCCTCTACAGATAACGGGGAAGATGAAAAGCATTCTTGCTTCGCCCCTTTAAGCCAGTCCTTATAAGGACGTGTAAGTGAGGTAGGCATCGATTGATTCATTCAATCCATTACCCTTGGAGGATAATGCATGGCAATGCTGTAGCCAATGAAGTTCTAACTGAGGCTCGGCTATTGCTGTTACCCTCCTGCCATGATCAGAGCTTTAATAGCTCATTACACCCTATCCCTACACCGTCCTCTACAGATAACGGGGAAGATGAAAAGCATTCTTGCTTCGCCCCTTTAAGCCAGTCCTTATAAGGACTATATAAGGAACGTGTAAGTGAATGAGTGAAGAGGTGTTGGAGAAATGCAAATGGCGGCTCGCGTATTAGTTCAGTGCGATAGTTTTGAATGATAAATGATATATATATATATATATATACAGTATATAGAGGTAAGCGTTCTTCATTTTCTGAAATTTCATGTGCTATTGATTTGCGTATTTAGCTAATCGCTTGATATTGCTGGCAATCCTTTTCATCTGCAATATCCTCTACAAAATTTCTGCTGGCAGGTCTCAAGACCTGCGGGATTTCTAATTGCGATCATAAGCAATTTTCCAATCACTACCTACTAGATATAACAACAAATAAAACAGACATGGATAATATTACTGATCTGCTAGAGCATCTAAACAAAGAGCAAACATTAAAATTGTTTAAATTACTGCTTAAAAAATTTGATACTGAATGGCCAGGTTTCCTAAACCTGTACACACAGCCGGAAGAATCCGATGATATGGAGGGCGAAGTGGAAGAGATCAATGACACATCCATCTCCCTGCCCGAGAGCCTCAGTCAGACGGTCTTCACAGGAGAACAGACGGGCAAGAGACATAGAATCGAGGATGATCAGGTGGAAAACGAAACACCCTCACAAATAGTCCCGGAAAAAAGGGAAAAGGCCCCCCCCGGTAATTCTCCGTGAAAAGGAAAAATTGACCACAGTTGCAAGAAACCTAATAGAACATCAAATTGGATACTCCTGGGCCAGAAACACCGATGAAGGTGTAAAAATTCAACCAACAACAGTCATAGACTACAGAGGAATAACAAAAATGATGGATAACAACAAACTACAGTACCACACCTTCGCACTAAGCAGCGAAAGAAATCTAAAGGTTGTACTGTGAGGTGTCACCGAAGGCATTACCTCCGAGGAGATCGCGGCTGACCTTACCCAGCAGGGCCTAACACCTATCAAAGTCAGCCGGATGTACAGATCCGATAAACAACCGATGCCATTAGTATTGGTTGAGATACAGAACACACAAAGACAAATTTATGACATAACTGCGGTCTGTGGACTTAAAATATCAACAGAGCCACTCAGGAAAAGGGCATCAGCAGGGCAATGCCATCGATGCCAAACGTTTGGCCATGCCCAACGACTCTGTAAAGCCGAGTTCAGATGCCTGAAGTGTGGCGAGAAGCATCAAACCATTACATGCACAAAAGCAAGAACCACACCAACCAAATGTGCCAACTGTGGAGGTCCCCACCCAGCAAACTACAAAGGATGCAGCCACCATCCCAGAAATCACGGAACTACAAGACCCGTCCAACCTCCCCCAATCTGGACCACCACTCAAAGCATCTCTGCTGCACAGTCATCAAACCATCAAAACCCAATCCATAAAAGTCAGGAAAGGGCTCAACCTTCCACCAAGACCTATGCAGAAGCAGCCCGCCCAAAGGACACAATACAAAGCAATCAAATAGGCTCCAACATCACAGCAATACTGACTGCTTCGCTAGCCACTATGCTGCAGGAATTCAGCAGAACAAACCCAACTCCATCCTCCACAAAGAGATTCCTGCAAGGAACCCATTCCATACTCACAGCACTCAACTATGAATAAAACAAAAGTAAAACCTAACTCGCTTCTAATTGCAGCCTGGAATGCCAATAGCCTCACCAACAAAACATTAGAACTACAGGAATTCGCACAAAGACACAACCCGGATATAATGCTGATCAACGAGACCCACCTAAGACCTGCCAACAACCCAAAAGTGAGAGGATACACAATATACCGAACGGATAGACTCAGCTCCAGAGGGGGAGGCACTGCCATCTACATCAAACCATACCTCCACCACAATGCCATATCCAACCCACAGACTACAAACCTGGAAACCACAGGAATACAAGTCCACACAAACAATGCTGGAATCCTCAAGATATTTGCTGCCTACAACTCACCAAGCAATCCTCTACTGACAACAGACCTGGATGCAGTCCACGGCACCACAGACCCCACTATCAGAGTAGGTGACTTGAACGCCAAACACACAGCATGGTTCAGCACCACCAACAACAGAAGTGGTCGCATACTACACAACTATTCAACACTTAACTCAGTTGTGGTAGCAGGACCCACTGAGCATACTCATTACAGCCCTCATGGCAGATTAGATGTACTTGACATAGCTATCCTTAGAAACATCAGTTATCAATACAAACTAGAGACGCTCAGTGAACTATCATCCGACCACAACCCAATCCTGATCAAACTTGGCACGCAAGACCAACTGGCCCACCAGCACACCTTCATATCGTGGGATAGGCTAGCTAAAATCCTACCAGAATACATTGGTCCTGTACCAATCATTCACAAAAAAGAAGACATAGATGAAGCAATAAGCAATTTAACAAGCCAAATTAAAAAGCACTAGAAGCAGTCACCAAAACCACAACTAACCACCCATCCGGTCGGCTCGCAGAAAACATAATGGACCTCATCAGAACAAAAAACAAAGCCAGGAAAAGATACCACAACGCAAGAGCCCCACAGGACAAGAAAACTCTGAACAAGTTGAACAACCAAGTCAGAAAAGCACTTCAAATCCACAGGAACCAGGATTGGGACAATAAACTATCATCACTCAACCCAGAAGATCACACAATATGGAAATTTCTGAAGATTCTGCGCACTAAACACAATCCTCTACCGCCCATGCAAACTGCTCATGGAACGGCGCACACTGATAAAGAAAAAGCAGAAGCAATAGCAGAAAACCTAGAAAAACAATGCAGCCCGTCATATGATAATATAAACATCACCCACATATATAAAGTCCACTAGCAGGTCAAGCGTACCTTAAGTCAGTCCGAGGACAAACCAGCCAGCATCACCCCCACTACTAACCAACATCATAAAACATCTAAAGAACAAAAAAGCTCCAGGGCCAGATGGAATTACTAACAGAATCATCAAATTACTTCCTAGAAAAGCTATTATGCACCTGGTTAACATAACCAATGCAATATTGAGGATACAACACTTCCCCTCTGCATGGAAAACAGCAGACATCATACCAATAAAAAAAGCCAGGAAACAATCCGCAACTCCCGCAAAGCTACCGTCCAATAAGCCTGCTTTCCAACCTGGGAAAGATTACTGAAAAAATTATCCTTTCAAGACTAAAAGAAAAATCAGACCAATTAGAAATAATCCCAAACGAACAATTCGGCTTCCGCTGTATGCACAGCACAGTGCAACAAATACACCGACTAGTGGAGCATATCACTCAAGGATACAACTGGAACCTTCACACAGCTGCAGTTTTTCTGGATATTGCCAAGGCCTTTGATAAGGTATGGCATCAAGGATTACTCTATAAACTCATTCAGGCCAACATTCCAACAAACCTTACCCCTCTAATAAAATCATACCTCACTGACAGATCCATGCAGATAAAAATAAATGGCACCATCTCAACTAGGCGCAAAATCCTGGCAGGAGTACCACAAGGATCTCTTTTGGCTCCTTTACTTTTCACAATCTTCGTGGCTGACATTCCACAGAACCTGAGGACTACCATCACAGCCCTATATGCTGACGACACAGCCATAATGACAAGATCTCTCCGCCCACACCTGGCGATCAGTCGTCTCCAGGATACTATCACAAAGCTAGAGAAATGGTTCTCCGACTGGACAATACAAGTAAACCCCGTCAAAAGCTCAGCTATACTGTTCACCAGACGCAAAGCCTTCATCCAAGATGATATTGAACTTCTCGGAAAAAAGATACCATGGCAGACAGAAGCCAAATACCTTGGAGTACAGCTAGACAAAAAGCTAAATTTCAACAGCCATATCAAGCTCATAGGCACAAAGACATCCAGAACCATAGCCCAACTCTATCCCCTGATCAATCGCAACAGCAAATTGGATATACGCAATAAGCTGTTATTATATAAGATGGTAATTCGACCAGTAATCACATATGCATCCCCGGCATGGAGTCACACATCCAAATCTAACATCCAGAAACTACAGAGGATACAAAACAAATGCCTGCGGATGATCTTAGACGCCCCATGGTTCGTCAGAAACACGCAGATCCACAGAGAAACCGGAACCCCTGACATCCGTTCTCTCCTTCATGACCATGCGGAAAAGTTCTTCAGCAAGGCACATTCTCATCCCAATCCACTAATCAGACAAGCTTCCAGTTATAGTGAACATGACTATCAAAAACACAAAAGACCCAAGGCAATCCTGCTTTCAGCAGAACAGAGCTAACTCCATAGTTCACAAAGTGCGAGCATAAGTCTCACAACCTCCCCCATCAAGCTTCTCCACACAGATAAAGGGGAAAATAAAAAGCATTTTATGCTTCACCCAGCAAGCCAGTAACGTTGTTGTTGTTGTACGTGTAAGTAATTGATTAGAATCAATCGACCGTGAGATGCGGTGTTTGATTCTTTCAATCCAATAAATACCCTTGGAGGGTAATGGATGGCAATGCTGTAGCCAATGAAGTTCTATACTCTTGGAGGATAATGGATGGCAATGCTGTAGCCAATTAAGTTCTAACTGAGGCTCGGCTATTGCTGTTACCCTCCTGTCATGATCAGAGCTTTAATAATAGCTCATAACACCTTATCCCTACACTGTCCTCTACTGATAACGGGGAAGATGAAAAGCATTCTTGCTTCGCCCCTTTAAGCCAGTCCTTATATAAGGACTATAAGGCCGTGTAAGTACCAATGTGAGTGGTTGGAAGGTAATGGATAGCAATGCTGTAGCAAATGAAGTTCTAACTGAGGCTTGGCTATTGCTGTTACCTTCCTGCCATGATCAGAGCTTTAATAGCTTAATAACACCTTATCCCTACACTGCCCTCTACAGAAAGCGGGGAAGATGAAAAGCATTCTTTCTTCGCCCCTTTAAGCCAGTCCTTATAAGGACTGTGTAAGTACCAATGTAAGTTGTACAAATATGTGCTGGCTAAATACGTTCTTTAAAATTAAAATTTAACACGAAATTTATCTAAAATTTATCTATCTATAATGAGTTTCTTGAGTCACTCCGAGAATATTATTTAACACAGCACATGAAAAGGGACGCGCGAGGATCCCGTATGTTAAATTTAGTAACTACATCGCAGAAAGTAATAATGAATGTTTCCATACAACCTCTGGTTGATGAGAGTGATCATGTGATACGAAAGCGGAAGGTGGTTACGCATATCCGTGTTTTAATCTGACGGGACTGAGAGAGAGACAACAGTTCAGTCTGCAAACATTCACGAGCCCGAGGAACTTTTTTGGCTATTAATTGTCCTTGGAAATCAAAAAGATCACCTGAATACGGAAAAAATTCACGGTATTCCAAGAGTTAGGAGGATAATACAGTATGGCGAGAAAAATAAACAGAACTGAATAACTACTACGATATTCGTTATGGAGTAAACGGGTTTATTAACAAAGAAATATATGTTTACACATGGTGATGTGTACATCCACAACTATTGGTGGAATCTTGGTTGAATAAAGCATTAACGATGGTAGATTACATGCTCGAAATGGACATCTTATCTTTCAGGACAGGTTTCATAGCGCATGCGAAGATTTTCTGTCATCTTGAAGAACAAGGGTTGGGACATCTGCTGGACAAATCTTGTAATTTTATCCCTTAGTTCATCAAGGTTGGAAGTCCGGTCATGGTGGAATACCCTTTCCTTCAACATACCCCAAACGAATGCATCAAGTGATGTAAAATCAGGAAAACGTGAAAGTTACAGGAATTCTATGAACCTCGCAATGAGCTTCCCGGGGAATTGTTCTGATAAGTAGGCTCTGGAACTACGTGATGTGTGACTGGTTGCTCCGTCCTGTTGGAATACCAGTGCGCCAAATGGAATGTTTTTTGCACGACACATCCTATGCAAATTGTGGAACCAATTTGCATAGGATGAATTGAACAGAACCAATACATTCTCGATGTAGCGTTCGCTATTCAACGTCACGGTTACACCACCCTCTTCAATGAAGTAGGTCCCAAGTATGCCATGGCCGGAAACCGCGCACCATGCGGTGACCTTCTAGCTGTGAAGAGATTTCTCTTGGACAAATTCAGTTCCTGAGAAAGCCAGAAACCTGTAGGTTCGACTGTTTACATGAACGCTTAGATGGAAATGCGCTTCGTCCGAGAACCAGACATTATGGAGGAAGGACGGATCTTCATAGACATTGGCCAGCACGCGTACACAATATTCCAGCAGTGCAGCTTAATCCGTTGCTGCTAAACAATGACCCACCTGAATGACGTGCGAAAAGGCACCCAGCTCTTTAAGGATTCTCTATAGTGACCGCCTCGATATCTCAAATTTTACCGCGTTGACTTCGTTTCACAGACCGTAACACTGGTCTAGCAGACGATCGTGATTTTCATTTGTGCTAACAGTTTGTGGTCTCCCTGAATGTTCTTTATATTGAGGCAGAACACTTCCGGTACGTCGAAACCTCTCGATTACGGCAATGATGACACTATTGCTTGGGGCACGCTTACGGAAACGACGAACAAACTGTTCACAATCATGTGGTAGGTTTGGACCATTTGCTCTACCAACTCCGTAAGAACGAAAATAAGGCTCAACAACGAACGTCTTTTCTTGCAACGTCAACACCGTTGCTACAGCTAAATGTAATGACAAAATCTACACACTTGCTCTTCTATTAATATGCATACAGTTGAATAGCATATTTCATAGCGAGTGTACTGAAGAAAGTGTTGTTTAAGTTCATACTGTTTTTGCTTTACCTTACACATATTCGATATACCTCAAACATATTCTACGGTGTATAAGGCATGAATAAGTAATGAAATCCGGGAAATACATGAAAAGAAAATGCTTTGGAGAAGGTATAAAGAGGACGACAGCCAACAATTGTATAATAAATATCAAGCGCAAGCTAAAAAATTGAGCTGTGTGAAAAAGAAAGACGAAATTATGCCACGAAAGAAGCTAAGCAAAACAGTAAGGAGTTCTTTATTTATGTATCCAGTATACGAAAGAGTGAACGCAGTAGAAATATTCAATTTGTTGTGATTTGTTGCGACGGAGAACCATTAACGTAAAGTCAGTGAATGGATTTAAGAAGACGTACATCAGATTTGTGATAGATAGGTCATACCGAAAAGTTGTTACTGTTGCTTCGTAGTTATAAATATTAGTATTTAAAAGAATTTATTTATTTAAGAAAATTTAGACACCAAAAAAAGATAGCAAGCTTGTTCTTCCTACTGTCATAAAGCAAGGAATGCAGCATATGATGCGGCTGCTGATAGTCCTAATGATGTAAAAAAAAAAAAAATGCAGGTATTTCTATACATAAAATAATTCAAACATTTAACCATAGTTTGAAGTGTCGTTAAACACAAAAACGGTGCTAACTACCAGCTGGCTTTAAAACATTTGGTATTCTGAAAGACATGAGTTGCAACTGTTAAGTCAATGTACAAATAATTAATAATAATTAAGTTAATGAGCGCCAGGTTACATCATTTAAGATTTGAATACAAGGTACTTCTACCTTGAATTCAAACAAACAATATCAGGTTTTAAAAATTAACAAAGAGCGCGTTATTTCATCATGTTTTTCTTTTTTACGCTACTTTAACATCACTGCTTGAACATAATAAAGGCAGCTGTACATGAACCTGTTATTAGTATGATGGTCACAAGGCAGTGTAAATGAATTTCCTGTGCCAACGGCATCTCAGTAATTTTAAGTATTGCGGAGTCAGTGTACCTATTATTGAATGCATAGGAATAGTTTAGTGTGGTACTTTTAAAGCAGTCGATACATGTACGTGCATGAAGGCGATTTACAAAGCAAAATTTTAAAATACTAGGTGCAATATCAATCCTGTCACTATAGGCGAAGATCAATTTGTTGTATAAAAATAAATAAAAAAACCAACCTTTTTGAACGGCCTTATGATCTGTTTTACAAAAGTAGAACAGGATTATAAAGTAGGTACCCCAATATCTATTTTACCCACGCATGTTGCGTGTACTGCATAATATTTTTTTCATCTCGTGGGTGAGTTGCCGTCACTGATTATGGTAAACTATTGTTATGTTGTCTGTAACATATAGCTGATCGACAAGCAAGAACCAGACTCTTAGTGGAGAATAATGCATGTTACTTGTGTGTGGTAGTGGGGGGGGGGGTCATGAAACCAAATCTAAAGTTGTAGACAGTTTATTGATTGCTATTTTGACATAAACCTTTGCTTTGAAATATTTTGCCATATTTTACCTAAAATGGTTCTACAACCAAAACTGAAATAACTTGGCAAATCTTCGTAAAAAACACTAGACTTTGTTGGTATCTAAAACGGGGTTGTTATCGACATTATGACAAACGTACAGAACTAATCTAATACGTAAGAACTTACAAATTAAAAAAAAAAAAAATTAATTAAAGTCTGAATCTCATTAAGGCTGAATCACGATCTAAGAAATGGAATGTCAATCCACTACCACCCACTCCCATCACTGGTTTCGTTCATCTCATTTGCAGAAGACATATCCGGAAATCCACTTTTACACTCTCCAAACCATTCTTGAATCGCGTTTCTAAGAAAATCCCAATCATCTGTGCCATGATGGGTTGCATTCACAGGCTCAGTTAGTGAGAAGATGTACAGTTACATTATTCTTTCCAACAAATTGATCTTAGATCATGACAGATGAGTAATCCTCTTGAAACGTGGATACCTACTGGACTAGTCATTCATCTTTATTTTTCAGCTGAATTATTGTTTTCAAACAAAATACTCCTTGTTCTTCGGAACATCTGCATTAGCTGACATCTAAAATTGATGTTATCTTTATGGGTGTCCTTAAATCCCCATAGATGAGACCTCCTCTAAAATCGATAACCTCCCCATGTTGTTTGTATTATGATAGATTACATACGTACAGGGTTTTACTTATATCCAAACATTTAATGTTGCTACTTCAAGATCCTTCATTTATCTGTTTTTTTTTTGTTTTTTTTATAAAAGCATATTTCGGTTAAGAACAGATTTGCGGTCATATTGGAAATACTCGAGTCCGAATTCTATCTATGATCTAAGAGAAGGAAACACTCATAATCAAAATATGCAAACTAGCCTAAGAACACATGAAATCAATAGACACAGAAATTGTGCAAGTGGAACTAATTCTAGCATTACTAAATTAATAACAAGATTGGCAAAAGCCAATTTTTTAATTTTCTAAATATTCTAAATTTCTAAATTTTCTAAATAATTTTCTAAATAGGAGAGTTTCTAAACTTATTTTAACATAATTTATTTCAGCATCGCACGTTTAAATAAGGTATTATTGTGCGGATTATATCCTGATGTTTATTGTAATAACTTAAAAATATTTTACTGCAGAATTTCTAGAGAAAGTCTGTAAAATATGCAAAAACTGAGATAACGTCCACTGAACGAGAGTAAATAAACATTAAAAGTAACAGTCCTCGTAAGAACAAGTATTGCTGAAAATTACTACGACACGAATATCGATATTATAAACTGATGGATATTAGGTAAACTTTATCTGGGGAGTTTAGATGTCTAATAACTTTAATAATATAATATAATATAATAATAATTTTAATAATAGAATAGAGTCGATAAAAACAATCAGTGACATATTAATTATGTTATATTTAAATATAATAAATATTAAAAATAATAAACTATATATTAGAAACTTCATAAAACAATAAATGCTATATTAAATATATTAAATGTTATACAGGTAAATAATAAATGATATATTTATATCATAATAGTCCTTATGAGGACTAGCTTAAACGGGCGAAGCAAGATTGCTTTTCATATTCCCCGTTGTCTGTAGAGGACAGTGTAAGGATAAGGTGTTATTGAGCTATAAAGCTCTGATCATGGCAAGAGGGTAACAGCAATAGCTGAACCTCAGTTAGAACTTCATTAGCTACAGCGTTGCCATCCATTACCCTCTCTGGGTACCAATTTTAGTCGCCTCGTACGACATGCATTAGCAACATTGGTGCTATTCTTATCCCGGCAACCACACGGGGAAACCATGCCTATATCATAATAATAAAGGATATATGAAATATATTTAAAATATATATGTTATATAGATTACATTTTGATATATTTTTAAATGTTACTATAAAATAAATTATAAGATTGTATAATATTAAATTATTATATATTAAATTCTATATTATATATTAGATTATTATTAATATTAATATTATATAGACTATATAATATTAATATTAAATTAAATGTAATATATAGTAATATATTAATGGCATAAGATAAAAAGGAAAAATGCTCTGAATATTCTGAATTCCAATACAACATGTTTTATTTATTATCAAGATTAGTTATTTATTATTATTTTGATATGTAATGCTTCGTGATTTTTTTAAATGGTATATAAAATAGTTTATAGTTTTCAAAGTTTGAAACAATTTACTTTTTTTATATTCATTTCAAAATTTGTAAAAAGATGCTTATTTTTTAAAAAAGTTCTTCAGAATTTCATAATAATTCTAATCCACCATTTTATTATTTCGCTAAATTAATATAAGTAGTTGAATGCACATCGCATGCGTAAATGAGATGGGATAAAGGGTCGACCGTAAGATGCGGTGATCAATACTCTTGGAGAGTAATGGATGGCAATGCTGTAGCCAATGAAGTTCTAACTGAGGCTTGGCTATTGCTGTTACCCTCCTGCCATGATCAGAGCTTTAATAGCTCAATAACACCTTATCCCTACACTGTCCTCTACAGATAACGGGGAAGATGAAAAGCATTCTTGCTTCGCCCCTTTAAGCTAGTCCTTATATATATAAGAATTATAAGGTATGCGTAAATAGGTGTGGATTAATCGACCGTGAGATGCGGTGATTAATACCCTTAGAGGGTAATGGATGGCAATGTTGTAGTCAATGAGATACTAACTCACGCTCGGCTACTGCTGTTACCCTCTTGCAGTGATCACAGCTTTAATAGCTCAATAACACCTTATCCCTACACTGTCCTCTACAGATAACGGGGAAGATGAAAAGCATTCTTGCTTCGCCCCTTTAAGCCAGTCCTTATAAGGTCTATAAGGCATGAGTAAATAGGAGGTTTTTGAATCGACTGCGAGATGCGGTGATTAATACCCTTGGAGGGTAATGCTGTAGCCGATGAAGTTCTAACTGAGGGTCGGCTATTGCTGTTACCCTTCTGCCTTGAGCAGAGCTTTATTTATATATATATATATATATTGCTCAATAACACCTTATCTTTACACTGTCCACAGATAACGGGGAATATGAAAAAGCATTCTTGGTTCGTCTCTTTAAGCCAGTCCTTTTAAGGACTTTAAGTCATGCGTAAATGGAGCCATGCATTTAGTAGTGATCCTTTTGGGTCACTTAGTGATCTTTCAGTGCTTTTGCTGTGTGCATCCAATTGATATCTCTATTTAAGTTGTTATCAGAGTGGATTAGATATGGTTTAATTTTTAATAATGTGGATTATTAGATTGCTTCCTTATACATATTTGTAAATAGATGGTAATTCATTTATAATAACATTTACGTATGTGTTTTTATGTGAATCTCCTCTCATGATAGAATTATCCATCCTAAAGGTTAGATAATCTGATGGCTCTGTCCCTAGAGCTGTCACCTCAAGCCATTTCAAGTATCTAGTAAGCAGGGTGATAGTTCCAAGTCTTAGGAAATATAAGCCCAAGAACTTTCCCATCTTTTTCTAACCACTCGACAAATTCACTGGCTTACAGCGTGGTTAGAGTACCCCCCCTCTCCACCCAACAATCTATACGTTCGAATCCCACAGTGGGCATGGGTGTTTGTGTCTTCAGGGGTAGATGAACTCCTGTGGTAGAAGAACACAAACACCTGGCTTTATAACGAGCAGTGAAATCATTTGATGTAAGACTCTACCTTCGATCAACTACTTGAAAAATTTTTATGTTTGGTCCTTAGAACCGAGTTAGCCAGCCGAGTATTAATAATGATGTACTACAGGTTTATAGCCTTTTGTGGATAGGATTCACAGTCGAAATTAATAATAATACAGAGCAGCAAACACTACAATAACAAATTCTTTCATTATATCAAACTATTGGAAAGTTCCTACCATATTCTCATAGGAACAAACTATACTAGAAGAAATTTACTGTAGCAAAGTAATGTTTGCTACAGTAATTATATAATAATTATATAATAATAATAATAATAATAATAATAATAATAACCCCCCACACACACACACACAGTGGAATTCGAACCCTTTCCTGGTGACTGAAGAGAACGGAGACCCTATCTTCTTGGACAATCACACCAGCTGATTGGTATATTGAAAAGAATAATATACAAGCGATTATTTAAATTAAGGGGATATTAAATCCCACATTGTTTTAAAACCGAATAAGAAACTCAAAGATCGGAATCAGAGAGTTTCATGCCGAATATAGTAAACTATAAAAGTATCGGCGATTACTAGCGTGAGCTAATGCAAGTAGTCCTAGCGTAGTACAATCTCGGGCAACTCGTTGCAAAGGTGGGGAAAGTTCAGATCGCTATTCTTAGGTATTTTCCATAATGTAAAACACATTTCCTAGGAAATGTATGCTGTTATTACATTATGGTGGGAGGTCACTACCCAGACGGGTTTCAGCCTTTTTTGAGGCTATATCAGTGAGTAGCTAGACCAAATTAATACCAAAGGGTATAGCGAAAAGAACTTATATACTCTGCTATACGAGTTGTCAAAAAGGTGCACCCATTAAGTTACTTAAATATAAAGAGCCCATAGGCTTCAAATTCGGCGATATAACCATTATATCGCCGATATCGCCGAATATAAACATATAAACGCGATATAAACATTATTTAAATTAAGGGGCCTCTTAATTTAAATAATGTTTATATCGCCGAAATGAAGTCTATTGGCTCTTTATATTTAAGTATACAAGAGATTATATATATACCGTATTTGCCGGCGTATAATACGCACCCCCTTTTTTGTACACATTTTTTAGGAAAAAAACTTTATCACTGAATATTATAATGAATTTACAGTATTTCAAATATAAAATAATAAATAGGTGAACTTTCAACAAATACCTAATCTAACTAGGAAAGAGTACCCACCTTTAATCGTCAAAACCCAGAAATTCATCTCCAGAGCTAAATGAAGAGACACTTAAAACCTCTTCTAAATCAGAATCTGAGTCCTCACACAATAAATTGTCCTCTGTACCATTCAGTGCATAACTAATGCCACACTTCTTAAATGATTTAACCACTGTCTCAGTTTTCACAGCATCTCATGAAGCTTTGACCCACTCACAAACTTGTGAAATGCTAGGCCTCGTCCTTCTTCCTGATGGCGTAACCTCAAAATCTGAAGACTGCATCCATCTGTTCCACTTCTCCTTCATAAATCCCTTAAATGGTTTATTAATATACACATCTAAAGGTTGAAGCTGACTAGTTAGACCTCCTGGAATTACAGTTAACTGAGTTTTCAACTCCTTGAGTTTATTTGCAACATCGTCTGTTCTGCGAGAACGAAACTGATCCCATACTAGCATGGCAGGCTTCTTTAACAGTCCACCAGGGCGCCTAGACCAAATTTTATCTATCCATAACCTCATTCCTCCTCCATTCATCCAGCCTTTTGCGTGAACATGTACAAACACTCCTTTAAGCAGTTTTTCTTTGGGTAGTATCTTCCTTTTAAAAATCAATAATGGCGGTAATTTTGTCCCATCAGCACAGCAGGATAAAACAATGGTGTAGTGAGTTTTTTCGTGCCCCGAAGTTTTAATAGTAACACTTTTAGTGCCCTTGGAATGTACAGTTTGTTTGAGGGCACATCAAAAGTCAGCGTCCATGTTTCCTATTTGCGCAAGTTCAAAATTTTCTCGTTTCCTTGCGTTAATGACGAATCGATGAAATTCAATCATTTTTTCTTCATATTCAGGTGGCATCTTTTGTTTTAGTCCGTATACATAGCTGGTTTCTCTTCATGAATCTTGAACACCATGATGTTGGTCCAGAAAAGTTGACGATCCCTCTGTTAGTGACTATCGCTTTCGCTTGATGAATAATCATTTTTGTAGACACTGAAAGTCCCGCTCTTTTCTGTCGTTCAAAATCCAAGTATTCAGTTCTGCCTCAAGTTCTGGCCATTTTGCAGTTCCACTTCGTAAGTTATGTTTACTGTGAGTTGCTTTTTTTAAATCCTCTTCCTGATTTCCGCCAAGTTCTTATCATTTTCTCAATTTGGGGTGGTCCAAAACGCCTCTCTGTAGCCCTGTTTCAGCGTTCTTTAGCATAGGCAATCACACGTAGCTTGTATGCAATATTTTAACAATGCCGAAGTTTTTCAGCCATAATTTGCCAAGAAATTTAGAGAAAATTTAACGGCAGAAATTGATTACCGTCCACAACTGCGACAACAATTGGAAAGTTTAAACCAAGCTGTGATCGTCGATGACAGCCCATGCGCATCCACTGAACTCTGAGTCTGTGTTTCTCAAAGTGTGGTACGCCTACCCCCCCCGGGGGTACGTGAAAGGTCTTCAGGGGTCCTTGGCAATTTTCGGCTGTGCATCATTAACGCATAGAACAAAATTCAATGTATCCGTAACGTTCGAGATCGTAAAACGATCCTATTATATCACTGAATAAGGTACAGAGACATCTGCAGGCTGTACAATATATTTCTCAGCAAACAGTGCAATTAGAGACATCCGGAATAAAAACGGCACTAACTAATGAATCGCATGTCCCCTTCCCACAGAAAATGCTGTATGACTCAAGCAAAACCATATGTTGCCAGTGCACAATTTCTGTGTCTATTGATTTCATGTGTTCTTGGGCTAGTTTGCATAAAGAAATCGAGTAACTCGGAACAGAGAAAATTTCCAGAAATGAAAATAATAAAAAACTGAGTATCGGCATGTAAGACCCTGTTTTTCAGACCTATTTTCATAAGGAAAAGAAGTGCGTCTTATACGCCGGCAAATACTGTAATTTATATGCATCCTTGAAGGTGCGGACATCACTATCTATTAATCGGTACTAGCTATATTACTGATATTAATCGTAATACTGTCTTAAAACATTTCCTTGATTTCGCATTGTTTTGAATAATCAAATGATTTTTAGATTCTACACTTTGCTCAGCATCCATTTGCAGTCGCCTGTGTACTCAGAGAAACGCAAATCACAATATCAATTTTTTTCTAACTTGAGGATTTTTAATTTGTTTGCCTTACGAATTATGAATAAAAGTATAGTGCCTCACTTTTATTCATAATTCGTGAGATAGCATTGGGGAAAAAAAATTAACAGTTAAGAAAGAGAAGATTAGATTGGTGAAACATAAGATCAAGGGATTCAACTGTCTTTTACATTTTTGTGTATATATAAGAACCGATCTTGGGGGAGACCACACTCCTACCAGGTGCGTCCCCCCGGGTGGCACAGTGGGGAAACCCAAATGTGTTGCTCTGAATAAAGAATAAAGAGCCGTGGACCAAAAGATGTAGCAGAGCCATGGCAAGCTGGCTACATTATTATGCAACTAACTTCCATGAGCCGGAGAAGGTCTGCAAACCGAGATAGTGCTATTGCCTAAGGGACAGCCGACGCGCCTACTCGAAGACCACATAGAGTTGGTGAGAAATCAGCAATGGGGTCAGCCAAGGACGTGAAATACGTGGCCACCCTCAACATAAGATCATTATACAGACCTGGAAAAATTGCAATTAGTCCAGGAAAATTAAAAAGACTGAAATGGAGTATTTTAGGTTTATCAGAGACACATTGGTGCCGAGATGGATTCATGGATTTACCAGAAGGAAGACTATACTTCCCGGAAAGGAAAGATAACATACACAGAGAAGGAGTTGCATTATTGATTGAGAAGAAACTTACACACTCAGTAATTGAAATAAAACCAGTGTCTCCTAGAATAATCACAGCCAAACTTCAAGCAAAAGAAAAAGTCAAACAATAACAATAATCTAAATATATGCACCAGACAGTAACCATTCAGAGGAAGAAATAGAAAATTTCCATGAAGAACTACAACAGGAAAGAGATAATTCCAAAAGTGGAGAGCTCTTGATAGTGATGGGAGATTTTAACGCTAAAATAGGGCAGTTCACAGCTGACAAAAAAAGATGTGATGGAGAAATCTGGATACGGAGAGCTTAACGTCAGAGAAGAACAATTACTCCATTTCTGTAAAGCAAACGATCTAAAATGAAATGCTTAAGAAAAATAAATATAACAAGTTGGATTGAAAAGAAAACAAACAGCACAGTCAGACAACAATTATTGTATAAAAAGACAATAATAGAGAAAATTAGAAAACAACAACTGAGATGGTTTGGACACACTGTACGCATGGACGCAGACAGACTTCCTAACTTCCTAATCAATATTTTTCCAACTGAAAAAATGAAGACACGGAAGCCCAAGAATTACATGGCGGAAATTAATAAAGAACATCTCGGGATGCAGAACATATAAGGAACTTTTTCGAACAGCAAGGAATAGAGAAGACTGGAAGATCCTGCTCAAGAGAAGACTCAACCCGTCTTAGACGGAACAGAAGAAGAAACGGTTTTTTTTTTGAAGAAGAAGAAGAACCGGTTATTTTATCGAAGGAGAGGCCCTTTGGTATTCAAGCTTCTGTCAATTTTTTTTTCTGGGAAAAATGCAATCAGTCTCCATTTAGTACCATAAATTCACAATGGGGTTCAGATCCTGGCCACGGTAGTCGCTGAATCGAATTAAGCCACTTATTAACTTGCTTTATGCACTAAACGCAATTCTTATAGTACGCTTTAGGGTCTTAATAGCTTTACTTGCACTTTTTGCCCTATGAGAAGGGGCAGATTCATCCTGAAAGATGCAGGTTCTCGTGACGCTAAAGTGGTCTCTGAGAGTAGGAAGCAATCCTTCTCCTAAAATATTCGGGTGGTACACTGGTGCATTCACTGAACCTTCTGTGAAATGCAAGCGACCAACACCACCATACGAAATGCAGCCTTAGATCATATGACTGACTGAATATTTGACTCTTGGCCCCAGACAGTGAGGGTTGAATTTTTCCTATGATCGTCCTCGAATTGACTGTCTGTCTGCCGTCAGCGCCCTGCAGGTTAAATGTTTTCTCGTCAGAAAAAATTACTCTTTTTCACTGATCAGGGGTCCATTTGGCATGCTCTTTGCACCAATTTAACCAAGCCAGTCTTTTTTTTTCTGGTTAACAAGGGCGTCTTTTTAGGGGTCCTGGCTCTCAGTCCCTGTTGAATGATTCTTCTCCTGACAGTTACAAAGCTTGCCACAACTCCCGTTTGTTCTTCTCAGTCCCGTTTTCGGTTCTCCGGAGACGACACGCGTCGATTTTTGAGGGAGAGCCGCTTTAGAACTCGATCTTGCCATGGTGTAGACGTGGCTTTCTTCCTGTCTCTTTCTTCCTTTCAGAGGTTCCGGTTTCCTTCACTTTCCAAAGCAGCCGTACCACACTAGATTGACTACAGGACACCATTTTAGCTATTTCCCGAGAGGAGCAGCCTTCTCTTTTGAAAGCTTGCATCACACTTTTTCTGCGAGGTGTTAACTACACGTAACTAGCCATAGAAATCTCAGCACCAAAATGCGAAAAGTAGCTCTTGCGGTCTATTTATTGCATAAAAAATTCTGACCCAACAGCGGCAACTATTATAGCATACTGAAACCTGTGTATATATAAAATATATAAAACACAACACCCTTTCTTCCCTCTGAAACACCTGACCAAAAAGCGTCGTGAGTTCGATTCTAGTCGCCAACTAGAGGAACATTTCCTACGCCTTTATTCGACCGATTCCCGAATTAATTGATCTCTGGCACGGGAAAGCTGATTTTTTCCGGAAACTCGGGTTTTTCATCCCGTAAACTCAAGAACATCGACCCCAGACCCCACACTATTTTCAGATATTAAATATATGGTGTTAGGGTTAGGGACCACGAGATGGCGGCATTTGTTGAGCCGTCTCTCTTCACTGCGTGCCTCTTAATTAGGGATAGCCTTGGACCACCTATCTCTGATTGGGTACCAGTGGAGATTGAACTGTCCCCTCAGTTTCCAAAACTTAGATACGGCTAAAACGGCCTCGCTTACTCCCTACTCCACCGTAATCAGCACTTTCAAAATGATTTGAATAGGCTGGAAATTTGGGTAAACGAAAATGGCTGTCAGTTTAATGTTAGTAAGTATAAAGATATGCACTTCGGCGTGTTGAGATTTTCAGCGGCATATTATATTAGCGGGTTATACTACAAGAAACTGAGGAGGCAAAGGATCTTGGCGTATTGGTGTACAGGAATTTGAAGTTCAAAGGTCACATAGCAAAAGTTGCAAATACAACTCAGAAGATAATTGATGTTGAAGCGAACATGTAAGGATAAGGAATTCATTTTGCCTCTTATAAGGCTTTGATAAGACCACACCTGGATTACTGTACGCAGATTTGGTCTCCTAGATTCCAAGGGGGATAAAGAAGCTGTGGAAAGGGTACAAAGAAGAGTTACAAAGATTATATCCGGATTATGGGGTTTAGATTATGAAAACAGAAGAGCTTCCGTCTCTCAGTTAGCATTGAGGAAGCCCTTTGGTCGGAATGACCTGGGTTCGATTCCCGTCAGTGCGTGAGTAACCCTTATCTAGTCTCTTTTAACTAAAGGTGAGTTAGCCGGTCTCATACGGAGGTAGGGTTTTTTTTTTCTCCCGGAAACTTGAGTTTTTCGTCCGTCAGAACAAGCAGACTTGCCCCATGAACACACACCATACTTCTACAGACATAAATACCTTCCCTCCCCCCCAACGTCAGGGGCTCTGCGACAAGTCGGTTGGGATCGCGCGCATAAAGTCGCAACATGTAAAAAGGCCGACCCCAAATAGATGGGATTAAGGTACAAGAGGAAAAAGAAGAAGATTATGAGGACCGATTGCGAGTATGTGGATTACACACTCTGATTAACAGGAGAAAGAGGGGGGGGTGATACGATAGAGGGCTATAAACTGTTGAATGGGTGTTATAGCATTTCAACTGATTAAATGTTTCGTTATATGGAAGGCGCGGAGAGAACACGGGGGCATTCATGGAAGTGAAGGTTGTTCTCAGTCAAGAAAGGGGTAAGAGATAGGTTTTTCTCCCAGAGAGCAGTGAGTGAGTGGAATAATTTGCCCTTAGGGGCAGTGAGTGCATCTAGTGTGAATGAATTCAAGGGTAGGTATGATAGCTGGGTTGGGTAATTTACAGCCTCCCTCGATGAGTCCTTGCCTCTCTGAAGGTCTCAGATATAATAATAATAATAATGGGTTCGCTAATATATATTATTCATATAGAATAAACCATACATAACAAACACGGAAATATAATAGTAACTAATGAATAAGAAATGTCTAATAGTGATGGGATACAATAGAATGAATAGAAGAAAATTATACACCCAGCAAATAAGTCTTCCACGTATTTGCTTCTGTATTGCAGAACTTCTATTACCCAAAGCAGTCTTCATTTAGATGTCATTGTTATCATGAATGCAAATGCTGAGCTTCAATGTATTCACTGTTGTTTTCAACAAACATCGCTAATTTGTGAGATTCATTACAGCAAACAAGCTTCAAATTATTTAGGAAGCAAAGGCGAGACGACATTTCCAATTAGTGTGCATTCAGCTATGCATCTAAAGAGATGCAGATCAATTATTGCAGTTTCCATCGACAGCTTGATGCCTTCTTGAACTCATCATTAAACTTTAACTGGAGACGTAATTACACACACTAACGTCAGCTACCGTTTATAGGTTTAGATCAGAACACTATCAGAAGTCTGATTTCTCGTTCTGTTCTTTCGCACAAGATACCTGATACAAGATAACGTTTATATAAAATTACATGAAAATCTCGTAAATTATTGTTATGTTAATCTATTTAAATGTATAATTAGACTTAAATTTCAAAGCATAACCGATTTTTAAATATAGATAAAATCCGTTCGAATGTTATATGTAGCATTTAATTCGCAGGTGAAATAAAATTTGTTATAAAATCTGTTAGACTTTAAAAAACTGCTTTCGCATAATTGAGAAATATAAGATAAAACTTGATTACTGTAAAATAATTATTTCAGGTTCATTCTGATAAACAGCAAAAGTAATATTAGTAAATAAAAGGCGCAGTTTAAAAAAATTAAATATATTATTAATACAATGTATTTAAAAAAAAAAAAAGAAATATTAAAAATAATTTATTTTTACTATTCACTATTTTTTATATTCTTTATCAAATACATAATTATTTTGCTAAAAATTTATTTTATTTTTATTTTTTCTTCTCACTTAATCATGCAGTTGTTTTATATGAGGCCTATTTTAGTACCAGTGAATAATTGCTTTTTCTAATAGATTTCACTAGCGCCACCTTCCACTAAGGATTAACTAGTATTAGCATCTAGCGATAGTTAGCTTCAGTATGTTTACTTTTTCTAATATATATATTTTTAGTTCGATTATCTAATTCTAAGAAATTACTCCATGGAGCGGTGGGGGGAGGGTACAGAAATCTACTTTTGGGTCTGCTTAGAGAATTCAGCGTTTAGTTTACTAATATATGTTTATGTATTTACGTTTTGTAAATATACACTTTAATTTATTAATAAATTAATTTAAAAAAAAATCAGCTAACGCCTTTTTATTCCCGTATACGGGAGTAGGCGAGGCCATTTAGTCTTACTTTTGGAGACTGAGTGGGCAGTTCAATCTCCACTGGTACCAATCAGAGATAGATGGCCCAAGGCTATCACTAATAAAGCGGTACACAGTGAAGAGAGAGACGGCTCAAATGTGCCGCCATCTCGTGGTCCCTAACCCTAACACAATATATTTAATGTCTGAAATAATGTGGGTTCTACGGTCGATTTTATTGAGTTTACGGGACGAAAAACCCGAGTTTCCGGGAGGAAAAACCCGCTTGCCCGTGCCAGAGATCGAAGCCTCAGAGATGAAAGAAGAATAGCCTTCGGTCTTTCGTGTTTGTAGTGAATCAGTCTTAAATAATTTTTTATTTATAGAAAACATTATTACTATTAAAAATATGGTGTGTTTTTAGAATTTTTCAAAATTATTTAGAGATTTTTTTTAATTTATAAAAAATTGTGAAATATTTTATTTTAACATATAAGTTACTTTATTATTTTAGATATAATATTTTATTTTATTATTTTATTTAATATTTTGTACGATCTTGGACAATTTTTATATGGATTATTGCCCATCAACGTGTACGATATATATATATATATAGACGATATAGAAAAAAAATTGTGTTTTTTGTGTTTGTTTGGGGGGGGGGGGGGGAACGCGGCAAGCCATGTGATTGAGAGAGAGAGAGAGAGAGAGAGACTTTCAAAAGTAATTTCCATCTCTCTGAGGTAGCCTGAATTCATAAAACGGTCTGACAACACATTTAGACTCCATCATGTCTAGTGCCAAGATGCAAATTTATAAATGGACGAAAAGATACCAAGCAATAATGGTAGCCTGCATCCCTACTGAGGCAGCCACTTTAGACTACAAGCTGGGGCACTAATAGTAGTTTAATGACAACCAACAGAACTGCTTCACGCATTAACTTAGCTTTTATGGCCACCCCATCGTACTTGCTCCTGGAAAGCATTTGCAGAAAGACAACAGCATCGCAATTAGTGACCACCCTTTCGAAAGACAACTGAAACATTTAACAGTGAATAAATAGACTTGGGTTTGTCTGAATGGCTTTGTGTTAGCCAGAATGCAGAAGCTCTTTTCTATCACACCTTAACAATAAGGGATTAGAGTGGAAGACCGTTTTTCGGAGTTGTGGAAATGAACGATTTTAAGCTCGACAACGGATTAAATGAAAACTACTTAATAACAGAAATTTGAAACATTAGATAAAAGTCTGTTGTTAGTAGTAGATTTCAGGACAACCAAATGGCGTCAGTGAACAATACTTTATAACTTTGAACAGAGTTTTGTTTCTCGGAGTAATGATTTTCACCTGATGGATAACTGTATTCCACTGAGCATGCGTAGTCGTATTGACTGACGAAACAAACATTTTCGATACAACTACCGGGTGATATTTGAATCCATTATCTGCAACTTAAGCGACCTACCAACTTCAAATTGGCCCTTGGAAAACTCACAGAAATAGCGCAGATTTATAACTGATAGCCCAAAGGGAAAAGGATGAAAGGAGAAGAATCATCTTTCTTTCCATCCCCCCCCCCCTCTCTCGAGTTCTCTCCGTTTGTAAATTGCAAATAGTGAATGCTGCTGTTTGAGTATTCCATTTTGAATAAGAATATCGCCTCCGAAATATACACTGCACGTTTTGAATATATTTTTCTGTATTTGCATTCACACTTAGATGCATTCTGATCAGAAAATACGTTGCTGCACTTTTAAGTAGTTGTGTAAGTTACTAATATAAACGCGTTGCTATTGAAGATATACGAAAATGTATGTATGTAATCAGTACAAATAAGTTTAACTTCACCTACAGGGAATATATATATATTTCTGTCAATGAAATCACAGAAATATTCTGTTTCACTACGTGAAGTGTACTTATCTGCGACAATACGGCGACAAAAATATAGAAACGTATTTTTTTTTTAAGTGCCTCCTTTCGCATATCCAGGATTTACGCATACTTTGGGAAATAGTAGACGATAGGGAATTTCAGTTCTATGATCTTTAGCCAAAGCATGGATGACTTGTTTTGGTGATTAATCGTAAAACATAAGTTTGAACCATTGTTTACGTAATAAACTAAAAAGAAAAATGTAAAAACATATTACTAAAATAAACAGTTTAATAAATGATCAATAATTAAATAACAATAATTTTATACTTAGAATATATTAATACACTATTTAATTATTTATATAAAATTATACTAAGGAATTTTTTTAAAATAATTAATGAAAAATACACGCCGTTTGTGAATGCATAAGTTGTAAGATACATAATTGACAAAAGATGCCAAAAGGATGCATCGAAAACCTCAAATGGCCTGAGGTTTCCCATTCCTGCCCTAGCGTATTGTTTACTTTGGTTCTATTCAAAGAGATAGACCCACTAAGAAGAGGTCAATGAGGACTACATCGCAAGTTATTTTTTCCGACCAAAGGGCTTCGCCTATACTGACTGAACTACAGAGGTCTAGAGAAAGGTAAACAAAGATGCAGTAATAAATAATAACGATAAAGTTATTATTAATTAATTAGTTAAATGAAATTAATTAATTAGCATAAACTTTTATGACGATTCATTCATTAGTGTATAGGCCAGGCTACCATAAGACAATCATATTGTTGCTTCGTTATTAATGCATGAATCGTTATACCTGTAAATAAATATGAATATCTTTTTCACACTATCTTTTCATTTTTGACGTCTAGTGTATCATATAAGACAATAATGATGTAGGTAGTGACAGACATACGATTCAGCTTGTAAACGAACGACGTAAACTTACGGTATCAATAAATACAGTACAATACCGTAAATGTATTTTCACATCCTTATGATTTTTCTTAATAACATTTCCTTATATATAAAGGGGAAAAAAATACACAGCATATTTTCCCTTTTTTTTTTCCCTACGAGATCATCGGCAGTACTTAGCATTCAACTCATTACTCGAATCATTACACATCAGCATCATCATTACATACGATGACGTAATGATGACAAGAACTGCGTGAAGGGCTCTTTTTATGCCTTTCTGCTCATCCCTCTGAAGTCTTGCAAACTTAGATCGCCTCATATATCCAAAAACGTTTTTTTTTTTTTTTTTTTAAATTAGAAAAGCTTAGCATTATTATTTTTTTCATGTTGACTTCACACATGAAAGGTCACAAGACCTATAACACTACAGTGCCATCTGTGAACAAGTGATTAAGGAGAATACGTAGCCAGTTGATATGTTTCTTAAAGAGTAGGAGAGTTGTACTCAGTAGGATAAACAGTATGGAGAGATTGTTCCAAAGTACAAAAGTGGAAGCTGATGAGAAGTGTGTGTGTGTGTGTGTATATATATATATATATATATATACACACACACACGTAAAAATGGACTTTTGATATATGTTTCAACAAATGGCACCTTATTGTATTATGGTATGTCATTTGATGTGATTTTATGAGTTTTCGATCGTAACAAAAAAAAAAAAAAAAAAAAAACGGACTTAAATCAAGTTTTCCGTTCAGAAAGTTAGCGTTTTCTTTTTCAAGCCATGACTTTTCACTTTTATCAAAACTATTCCAACGAAAACCATCAGTGATTTGAAAGGACTTACTGCCAGTTCCTGACAGTAGAAAAATAAGAAATATGACGAAAGGAACACCATTCGTAGTGACCTCTGTCTCAACATATCGACCTCAAGGGTCGTTGTTACTGGTGAAGCTCGGTGGCATTACTTTTACACAGAAGTATTATTTGAGAATAAAAGAAGCTGTTCTTATAGTAAGGAATAGCGCGATATCAGTTAATAAAGTAAGAAATCCCACTGAATGTTCTGTTTGCCATATTTTCCATTTATCTGTGGCTTTATGTGAGATTAACATCTCCAATTGGGATATTACATTTAATACTACTTTTCTTCATAATGTGATCCATATAGATGACGAATTTTTTCCTAATCTTCTGAAATGTTATAAATTCCATCAAGTTTTATGGAACACTCGGTACAGAAATTGTTCTATAACTCTGCGTTTAGTTTTATTCTCCCGTTTTTTAGATGAATGTATGGTTTACATTCCCACTTCAATCATCTGAAGTTCATCTTTGTGAATTATGCAGTGCACTGAATGTAAAACGTTTCTTACCTCATTTGAACATTTCTGGTTGAATATCACAACTCTAGCTACATTTACACATTTTCAGATTCCTAATGACTTTTTCTAATTTAAGTATGGATATATATTCACGACTACCTTCCTCCTGAATATTTTATACCACTGTTTTGCCACTTCTTATTTCTTTTAACAATATTTTAAAGTAATTAATCCAGAAATGTGATATATATTTATCTCTCTCATCTCAGATTCATTTCTCCTTAATTTCCAAACTTTCTTTTTCGATATCATCCAAAAAACTTTGCTAGGATAGCCACACTACACTCCCTTCCTTTCCGTTTCCCCCCTGTGTTTCCCGTGAATCCCCTCTAAGGGGAGGGACGGCACCATCACAAACCTCCCAAATTTTATCAGGGCTCTGATCCTCAGAGGGCGAGCTTAACTGCTCACAAACCTCCCATTCCCAAACAACTCTCATCACAGATAAAGGGGAATATGAAAAGCACTAGTGCTTCACCCATCTTGTCAGTAATGTTAATGGTAATGGTTATAAATTGCGGGGGTAGCTCTGTGTGTTAGCCGGGCTAAGAATAACCCCACTGCAGCCCATGCTATGTCTTAAGAGGCGACTGAAATGGATCAGAGTTTCGAGAGTTCTCTCCCAGTGAGGGGGGCTTCAATTTCGGGGATTTGTACTGAGAGAGCATTTTGAGTCTCGGGGGGGGGGGTTCTCCGGGTGGCCCGTGAGGGACCTTGTCGGTGGATGCCTTTCCCTGGAATATGAGCAGTTCTGCTCAGTGGTGGGGGCCCATCAATGAGTGAAACCAACGCTGAGTTGGACAGTCTTTCGGCCACTCTTAGGGATGGTCTTAATTTTTAGAGGGCTTTACTTAAAAATCCGCCACTGTAGCCCACGCATGTCGTAAGAGGCAACTAAAATGGGACGCAGATTTCGAACTCGTAGGTTTCTTCCGGAATTTTGCTCCCGGTGAGGGGGGGGAGGCTTAGATTTCGGGGTGTTTGCTCTGAGAGAACATTTTGAGTCTTCGGGGTGGGTGTTCTCCGGTGGCCTGTGAGGGAATGTGAGCTGTTCTGCTCAGTGGTGGGGACCCGTCACTAAGTGGAACCAACGTTGAGTTAGACGATCTTTCGGCCACTCGTAGGGAGTGGTCCGGGGATCGTCTTAATTTTTAGAAAGGCTTTACTTACATACCAGCCTCACTGTAGCCCATGCATGTCGTACGAGGCGACCAAAATGGATACCCAGGAAGGGTAATGGATGGCAGTGCTGTAGCCAATTAAGTTTTAATTGCAGCTCGGCTATTTCTGCTACCCTCCTGCCATGATCAGAGCCTATAGCTCAATAACACCCTATCCATACATTTTCTTCTACAAATAGCTTTATATGATCACTTGTAGAAGTTGAGCTCGTAAGAAACATGCAGTTCAGCAATTCGCTGTTTTATTACTAGAAGCGCTAAGTCACATGGAAAAAAGCATGCTCTTTCACTAGAGCTAATTCTTTCCTTTAGCGCTACACGGTAATCACCATTCATTTCAGACAAATTATGGAGACTACAACGTGTTATAAATAATTACTTTAATTTCCCGACCTGAAATATAACGTAGCTTGTTTCTGTATACGTCTGTATACCCCACGTGATCAGTTTAAAATGAAGGGCAAAACGTCTGGAAATTAAAGTAATTATTTATAACACGGTTATAGTTTCCATAATTTGTCTGAAATGGATCACTAGAAATAAATTTTGTTTCTTTTTTTTTTTTTGTTATTTCCTATTATGGAAATAACAAAATCACCTATGAAATAATCTGATTTACGAACATCAATAGAAAGAGATTCATGACCTACTACATACAGTGTTTCTTCTTTGTTTTTATTAAGTAAGCCACCGAACAAGCCTTTCGGCGAAAATGGTGTGGAATTTTGTTGTGCTTTGTATAAAATAACAGTATCTAAACTATACCCAACCAAACTTATGGTGAGATATAGCCTAGAACCAGCACTGAGGTGCTGACTCGAGACTAAAATGTATAATAAATATTGGTGTGTGGGGGATAGTTCGTGTTTGTCTAAAATAAATTAAATTTACACCCCTCATTTTAAACTTCAGTTAATGCCAATTTAGTTAAATATGCTACACATCAACCTTAATTGAAAGGAAGCCATTCAAATATAGCTGACGACAACAGATCGGAAACTACAGATTGGATACCCTTTGCAAATTAATTACGAGACAAACGTGTAGGTGTTGTACACAAACAACATACTCTAATTGAAGGCTTTGAAGTGAACTGGGTTTCTTTTTTTAACACCATTATAAAAGGAAGAAATACACGCTATGTAAGATATTAATAAGAACAAAGCAAAATGACTACACACGAATATGTATGTATGTATTTACTTGAACACTTGTATACGAACTGGGGGAATATTTTTGTAAGAAAACAGAGTAAAAAAAACCGAAATGAAATTTTGTACGATACTAATCATCCATGGAGAATTAAAGAAAATTATAGTCAGCTTTTATTATAAGAATATATACATTTGGTCTTGAATAACTTCAGTTTTTAGTGTAGGGTGTCCGCGCGGTTGGCCTAGTGGCTTTGCTCTTCGCAACCATATGCCTCGGGAAGGAGTGTCCTAGGTTCGATTCCCGTCGACGACGCGAGGAGCTTAAGTACCTGCCATAGCCAAGTTAACCAGTCTTGGGGTTGAACAGCAGGGTTTTTTCCCACCAGTTTATCTTGGATTTTTCATCACGCAAGTAGGCAAACCAGTCCCTTGAACACACACGGATTAGAGTCAGGAAATACTGACCCAGCCATAAGTCTGATTCGTCAGCTATGCCGGTTCCGGAAGAGCCCTGATAAAATTTGGGAGGGGGACTTAGATGGTGCCGTCCCTCCCCTTAGAGGGGATTCACGGGAAACACAAGGGGAAACGGAAAGGAAGGGAGTGTAGTGTGGCTATCCTAGCAAAGTTTTTTGGATGATATCGAAAAAGAAAGTTTGGAAATTAAGGAAAAATTACTTTGAAATGAATCTGAGATGAGGGAGATAAATATATCACATTTCTGGATTAATTACTTTAAAATATTGTTAAAAGAAACAAGAAGTGGCAAAACAGTGGTATAAAATATTAAAGAGGAAGGTAGTCGTGAATATATATCCATACTTAAATTAGAAAAAGTCATTAGGAATCTGAAAAATGTGTGAATGTAGCTGGAGTTGTGATATTCAACCAGAAATGTTCAAATGAGGTAAGAAAAGTTTTACATTCAGTGCGCTGCATAATTCACAAAGATGAACTTCAGATGATTGAAGTGGGAATGTAAACCATACATTCATCTAAAAAATAAAATGGAGAATAAAACTAAACGCAGAGTTATAGAACAATTTCTGTACCGAGTGTTCCATAAAACTTGATGGAATTTATAACATTTCAGAAGAAGTTTAGGAAAAAATTCGTCATCTATATGGATCACATTATGAAGAAAAGTAGTATTAAATGTAATATCCCAATTGGAGATGTTAATCTCACATAAAGCCGCAGATAAATGGAAAATATGGCAAACAGAACATTCAGTGGGATTTCTTACTTTATAAACTGATATCGCGCTATTTCTTACTATAAGAACAGCTTCTTTTATTCTTAAATAATATTTCTGTTTAAAAGTAATGCCACCGAGCTTCACCAGTAACAAAGACCCTTGAGGTCGATATGTTGAGACAGAGGTCACTACGAATGGTGTTCCTTTCGTCATATTTCTTATTTTTCTACTGTCAGCAACTGGCAGTAAGTCCTTTCAAATCACTGATGGTTTTCGTTGGAATAGTTTTGATAAAAGTGAAAAGTCATGGCTTGAAAAAGAAAACGCTAACTTTCTGAACGGAAAACTTGATTTAAGTACGTTTTTTTTTTTTTTTTTTTTGTTACGATCGAAAGCTAATAAAATCACATCAAATGACATACCATAATACAATAAGGTGCCATTTGTGTGAAACATATATCAAAAGTCCATTTTTACGTGTGTACACACACACACACACACACACACACACACACACACACACACACACACACACACACACACACACACACACACACACACACACTTCTCATCAGCTTCCACTTCTGTTCTTTGGAACAATCTCCCCGTACTGTTTATCCTACTGAGTACAACCCCCTTACTCTTTAAGAAACATATCAACTGGCTACGTATTCTCTTTAATCACTTGCTCACAGATGGCACTGTAGTGTTATAGGTCTTGTGACCTTTCATGTGTGGAGTCAACATGGAAAAAATAATAATGCCAAGCTTTTCTAATTAAGAAAAAAAAAACGTTTCTGGATATACGAGGCGATCTAAGTTTGCAAGACTTCAGAGGGATGAGCAGAAAGGCAAAAAAAAGCGCCCTTTACGCAGCTTTGTCATCATTACGTCATCGTGTGTAATGATGATGGTGATGTGTAATGATTCGAGTAATGAGTTGAATGCTAAGTACTGCCGATGATCTCGTAGGGAAAAAAAAAAGGGAAAATATGCTGTGTATTTTTTTTTTCCTACGGTGGTATACTCGAATATTTGCTAGTGATCTATTTTACGAGTGGAATTGCATGATTTGTATTAATTTAATATTCTTAAATCGTAAATTAATACTCTGCACAGTTGACCCTTGAACAACGAAGGAGTTAGGGACGTCGACCCTCTCCCCCACGCAGTCGAAAATCCGCGTATAAAAACTTGACTAATAGCCTACTGTTGACCGAAAGCCTTACCGATAAAATAAACAGTCGATTAACACATATTTTATATGTTATATGTATCATGTACTGTATTCTTAGAATAAAATAAACTAAAGAAAAGGAAATGTTATTAAGAAAAAAATCATAAGGATGTGAAAATACATTTACGGTATTGTACTGTATTTATTGATACCGTAAGTTTAAGTCGTTCGTTTACAAGCTGAATCGTATGTCTGTCACTATCTACATCATTATTGTCATATATGATACACTAGACGTCAAAAATGAAGATAGCGATTCATGCATTAATAACGAAGCAACAATCTGATCGTCTTATGGTAGCCTGGCCTATACACTAATGAAGGAATCGTCATAAAAGTTTATGCTAATTAATTAATTTCATTTAACTAATTAATTAATAATAACTTTATCGTTATTATTTAATACTGCATCTTTGTTTACCTTTCTCTAGACCTCTGTAGTTCAGTCAGTATAGGCGAAGCCTTTTGTTCGGAAAAAATAACTTGCGATGTAGTCCTCATTGACCTCTTCTTAGTCGGTCTATCTCTTTGAATATAACCAAAGTAAACAATACGCTAGGGCAGGAATGGGGAACCTCAGGCCATTTGAGGTTTTCGATGCATCCTTTTGGCATCTTTTGTCAATTATGTATCTTCGTCGTTTACAACTTATGCATTCACAAACGGCGTGTATTTTTCATTAATTATTTAAAAAAAAAATCAGCTAACGCCTTTTTATTTCCGTATACGGGAGTAAGCGAGGCCATTTAGCCCTATCTGACTTTTGGAGACTGAGTGGGCAGTTCAATCTCCACTGGTGCCAATCAGAGATAGATGACCCAAGGCTATCACTAATTAAGCGGTACACAGTGAAGAGATACGGCTCAAATGTGCCGCCATCTCGTGGTCCCTAACCCTAACACAATATATTTTAATGTCTGAAATAATGTGGGTTCTACAGTCGGTTTTCTTGAGTTTACGGGACGAAAAACCCGAGTTTCCGGGAGGAAAAACCCACTTTCCCGTGCCAGAGATCGACTAACTCGGGAACCAGTCGAAAAAAGGCTTAGAATAATTTCCTCTAGTCGTCGACTAGACTCGAAACCAAATCTTCCTTCGTGCGGCCAAGTAGTAAAACAGCACATCGTCGAAGTTGTAGCATATCTGGATTCAGATAAAATTAATAAATACAAACCACTTCCTCATCACGAAGAAATGTGACCGAACTATAACTATCAATGTTACTGAACAGCTTCAAAAAAATTGTTCTAAATGACGATACTTATTTTTCATTTGCCTCGTATGAATCCAATATATTACTGACTGAGCACAAGTTTTATGTTATATTCGTATTATAACTGCAGATTTTCAGTGTTATGAGGAGCTACTAACTTTGGCTACTGTCATGGAGAAAACACGTGGAAAAAGTTGTTAATATTTTTAAACAATAAATGTCAGGAAGCAAAGATTAATTCGTGTGCATGCACAAAACGCGCTCCTTCTATGAGAGGAAAATGGGAACGATTTGTTGCATTGCTATAAAATGAAATACCCAATTCCGATAATCAGACGAATCTTTGCGCCACATTTATTCTTTTAAAAGGCACATTAAGGAAATTTATTGATATTGTGAACTATATTTGGAGAAAATGCTTCACGGCATCGCTAGTTTCTCAATGTGCTTCAAATTGAGAAGGAAATGTTAAGTAGGAATCTTTCTTATCTCTCTCTAAAGTATGCTGACAGTCACAAGGAAAAGTTCTAGAAAAAGTAATAACACTACGAAAAACAAATTACGAATTTTAAATGGATCAAAATAAATCTTGAATTTTCTAAAGAAGATTTCTAGAGAAATGCTTTTTATGTGACTTACGAGGATGGTCTGAAAGTTCTCGGCCTAATAATGAAAAAACGAATTTATAATTTCAAAATCATTTTTATTTTTCAACATAATCTCCCTTAAGACAAATACATTTATTCCAGCGATGCTCCAGAGCCATTATCCCGTCCCTGTGTGTGTGTGTGTGTGTGTGTGTGTGTGTGTGTGTGTGTGTGTGTGTGTGTGTGTGTGTGTGTGTGTGTGTGTGTGTGTGTGTGTGTGTGTGTGTGTGTGTGTGTGTGTGTGTGTGTGTGTGTGTGTGTGTGTGTGTGTGTGTGTGTGTGTGTGTGTGTGTGTGTGTGTGTGTGTGTGTGTGTGTGGTTCTCAGTAAGATCTGCAAAATACTCCTCTACAGCTGCAACCACCTCTTGATTCGAAGAAAAACGCTGACTAGCAAGGAAGATTTTTAGTTTTGGGAAGAGACAGAAGTCAGAGAGAGCCAAATATGGGGAATAGGGTGGATGTTCCAAGAATTCTTAGTGCAGATTCCTTAATTTTCCCATTGCCAAAACACCTTTGTAGGCAGGTGCATTGTCCTGATGAAAGATGATTTTTTCTTCTGTAAACCGAGTCTTTTCTCGTGTATTTTTTCGTCAAATCCGGTTAAAAGATCGAAATAATATTCCTCAGTTATCGTTTTTCCCTTATCAAGATAATTAATAAACAAAATGCCTTTAGCATTCCAAAACACCGATGCCGTGACCTTTCTTGCTGTTGGGACCAACTTTGTCTTCTGTGGCGCTGAACAATCGGCTTCTGTCCACTGTTTTGACTGCTCTTTGGATTCTGGTGGGGAATGGTGAATCCAAGTCTCATCCATAGTAATAAATCGACGCAAAAAAATCAGTTTTATTCTTGTTAAAACGCTCCAAGCACTGTTCAGAGATTTTCATTCGAGTGCGTTTTTGATCTGCTGTGAACAAGCGCGGCACCCATCTTGCGCAAAGCGTTTTCATTTGCAATTCTTCATGCAAAATATATCCTACACGTTCTTTTGAAATGCCTATAGTCTCAACAATTTCACGCAATTTGACTCGCCAGTCGCCATATCGTGCACTTGATCAATGATTTCTAATGTTGTTACACTTTTTTGGATTTCCTTCAAGTGGATCATCTTCAAGGCTGGTACGGCTACGTTTAAACTCGGCAGCTCATTTCTTAATTATGAAAAACGAGGGAGAAAAGTGTCCATAAAGTTTTATGAACTTCGAATGAATTTCTTTTGGCGTTAAACCTTCTTTTACAAATAATTTTATAACCGCACGATACTCAACTTTATCCATTTCAAGGGATACAGACAACACTTTTGCTTCAGACAGCTGTATAAAACAAACTACTTGATAGCATGACTTGCAATTTCACATGGATGCTTATGACAGACGTACCAATTTAGAAAAAAATTTTGCCGATAGTGTTGCCATCTATGGTAGAGGCCGAGAACTTTTCAGACCACCCTCGTAAACCTTGTATTCCTTTAACATGTTAATATCCCATCCAATCGACTATTGTTTGTTTACATCGAGATTTTACTTATATATTTAAGACATTCATTCCATTTTCTCCTCTCTTCTCTCAAGTATGATATTATTTTTACTTGGGTAACATTGACAAAGAGATTATTCAATAATTTAACTACGTCTACTGCAATAGCATGAGACAGACAAGGATCACATAAAAAAAGCCTGACTAGAATTATTTTGTCACCTTCGTCTCCCTGTTCCTATATTTCCTTTACATTAGTTTCTTCTTACGATCGTTCACTTACTCATCTTATTCTGACACTCAATTTATACTTTCAACAACAGTCAACGATTCCCTTCACTGATTTTCATATCCTCATTCGCATCTTTCCCGTTCTTGTGGTTTCGATTAAAAAGGCCTTCTGAGTCTGCTCTAATTTCCTGCTCTGTAGTTTCACATGTACAACTTCTTGGCAAGATCCTGAACATCTTTTGTGTTAGGACGTCATGGAAGATCTTCAAATGCAGGTAAAATGGACACCTCATTTACCACCTTTAAAAAAAACGATATCATTAACAGCAGTTCCAACAGAGAAAGTCAAGTCTGGAGAAGATTTTTCTCATTCCTTATTCTTTTTACGTGAAAACTGTTCCAAGTGAAATTTGTTTTGTAAATCTCTCGGTTCAGGGTATATTCTTCTCAATCATTCTTCTTAAATTCATTTTGCATGCCCATACTACTTTAAACGGGAGTACATAAGATATTTTGTCAACAATGATATACTGTTCGTAATCTATCTCCATGGTCATAAGTTCTTCTGTCAACGAGGTTTTACTTATTTCAATAAGTTGAGAACAGTTTGAGTAAATTAATAGCACATACTCCTTTTATTCCTCTTACTTCTGGCTTTAATCAAACAACAGTAAAATCCTTCCACTGACTTGCAGCTATCCCATTAATTCAGCAAGAACTGCTTTCACTGTAGAAAAAGTATTCCGATTTTGCGATAACCATGGTGATCCTCGTCCCTGCACTTACCCTTTCTTACGCAAACTTTTCTGATTACAGTATATAAATTTCTTTTCCCATTCATTCGGTACATACTTACTAGACATCGTCTTCTACATAACCTACGGAATCCCGAACAACTACAATCTTTGTTTCATTTTCTCCCTGCCATATCTTGTTAGTATTATTGCAATTCTATCACTTTCTCTGGTCTAATAGCTCACACACACACGCGCGCGCGCACGCGCACGCACACACACACACACACACACACACACACACACACACACACACACACACACACACACACACACACACACACACACACACACACCAATTTCACCATCTTTTAGATCGTCTGTCTCTACTAATACAATCATTTTTTCACTCCTCATTCTCGCAGCCTTCTTTCTTCCTAATTGTAGTTCCCGAAGATGAAAACCTTCCCCCGAGTGTGTGAAAAGTGATTTCGTTGTATGCAAGAGGTAACACGAGCAACAGAGCACTCTCTTGTGAGTGCGAAATCGCTTGATGACATGGAGTAGATCGATCTGCTCCCACGGATAATGGTTAAACTTTGATCGTATGGCGTATCTCAAAAAAGATATATAATATTATTTTTCATTGAAATAAACTCGTGTTATTATTTCCAGTACCTTTTCTAAATACAAATAAAAATATTATTTATAAAGTTATGTAAAAATATCACGCTGTGAGGGCCGTCATATATTCTCCCGTGTGGTGGCAGGGATAAGAATAGCCCCAATGTAGCTCATGCATGTCGTACGAAGCGACCAAAATGGGTACCCAGGAAGGGTAATGGATGGCAATGCCGTAGCCAATGAAGTTCTAACTGAGGCCCGGCTATTGCTGTTACTCTCCTGCCATGATCAGAGCTTTAATAGCTCAATAACACCTTATCCCTACACTGTCCTCTACAGATAACGGGGAAGATGAAAAGCATTCTTGCTTCGCCTCTTTAATCCAGTCCTTATAAGGACTATAAGGATTAACATTGCTAGTTTGAGAAAACAGGAAGCTGTTGATAATTCAGAGAACATCGTGCTCGAAAAAATTGTAGAGTAGGTCGCGTGTATCTGAGAGATACATTCATTACTAGCATGTGCTAAAATGCGATAAAACTTAAAGAAAAAAAGACTGCAAATACATGATGGTTTATTTATTTTCAGTTACAATCTAGAAATTATTGAACAAAGAAAAAAAAACTAAACCAATACTATACTGACATCGGAGGTCACGGTATCTCTCAGATACGATTTACTATGAAATATCACAAACCTTTACATAACACGTGTTAAACCAAAACTGACCGCATAAACAGTGTGGAATATCACTCGTAATATATGCATGCGCAGCTACTCATGACCTTCAAGCTATTCACTGGATATGTGTAAGAATATTTATATAAACAATTTGCATGTATCTGCCAGATGAGCTGCGACATCCGCAGGGTTAAAAAGATTGCTGTTATTAAAAAAATTGATTCTAAATGAAATAGCCAAGTCGTTTGAAATGTTTTAATTGCAAGTGACTACTTATGCTGCAATTTCTGTGTTATTACATATATAAATTGCTGTATAATTTACATATATGTGTGGTCTATTATAAATGAATGAAAAATGTTTAGAAAAATTACACCTCGCTCTCTCTCTCTCACTCCAGCGAACTTAAAATCAATATATGCAGTTCAGTGTTACTTCCCACAATTCTCCATATGGAGAGACAAGGATGATTCGTATTTGTTAACAGATTTCGCAAATAAGTGTTTCGAGAAAAATCAAACAATGCGGACCAAAATAAAAAAAAAACAAAGAAGAGATCAGGAAATAAGTAAACTGCTGTATCTAATTACAGCAAAAAAAATTGAAGAAAAATAGTCAGCGGGATAGACGGATGTGTGTGTGCAAAATTCTTACGAAAGACTTTAGAAAGTCTTTTCAATAAGATCTCAAAAAATAAAAATAAATAAAAACAAAATACTAGCTAGAAAGAAAGAGAACCCGAAGCAACTTCCAGAAAGAAATGAATAGAAAACAATATAGCTGGGCTGATCTCGTACAGTATCGTACTGATCTCGTTCGCAGTCGTGAATTTTGTGAGATTGTGGAATTCTACAATCGATTTCAAAAATATTATATGTACTCGTATATATAATATTTATCTATTTAAGAAAAAATGCAAAGGAATTCGGTATGACCGACGATGTACTTCAGAGGATCCAGGTAAAATACTAAGAGCAGTAAAGCTGCACCCTTACAAGTCTGCTATGTCTGTAGATCGCGTGTCTTCTCTGGTCTATTTGCATGTTTTGCGGCTTGCGATGTCTACGTTTTTGTGAAAAACAAATTTCTTACTGTATGATGCCGGATAGCTGTCCTTGATTCTGGAACTAGTCTAATTCGAATTAAAAACAGTACTAGTTTAAAAGTGTTAGGTTGACACCAACTGGGATATTATAATGACTTATTTATTGCAAGTTTTAAACGGAAGTAGTGGTGCCATCTAGTAGTCGTTTAAAAAATTGTCATTATTTTTTAAATTTAAATATATTCAAAATACTTAAAAGCTAGTTGAGAAGATCAAGAAAAGCGGAAAGATGGACTGCAACGAACACTGGCGCAACAGATCTAAAATTTGCAAAATTTGCAAAATGACACATCTTTACAGTACGCTTCGCAAACTTAATGGCTAAATATTTGTTCTTAAATGCAATCATTCATCTTTATAACTATACTAAATGCATTTCTTTTACCCAGTTACGTATTTTTTTCTGGAAAATCATACCTTGCAACAACCAAGCAAATAATGTCCTTAAAAGGACTGGCTTAAACGGACGAAGCGAGAATGCTTTTCATCTTCCCCGTTATCTGTAGAGGACAGTGTAGGGATAAGGTGTTATTGAGCAATTAAAGCTCTGATCATAGCAGGGGGGGATAACAGCAATAGCCGAGCCTCAGTTAAAACTTCATTGGCCACTGTATAAGTAAAGGCAACTCTAAAAATAAGGACAATTCAGCGTTGGCTCCACCTCAGTGACGGGCATCCCCACCACCGAGCAGAACCGCTCATATTCCAGGGAAAAACATCCACCGACACAGCCCCTCACCGGGCCATGCCGGAGAACACCCTTCCCGGAGACTCAAAATGCTCTCTCAGGCAACCCCCCCTCTCACCGGGAGTAAACCTAAGAGAGCGAAAATCAGCGTCCCAGGAGGTAACAGCAACAGCCGTGCCTCAGTTAAAACCTCATTGGCTACAGCATTGCCATCCATTACCCTCCCATGGAGATAGATCTCATCTCCAATTCTTCCAGGCAAATAATGCAAGCATAAACTTCATTTTTAATGTTTTCTTATAAAGTTAGTTAGTAGGTGTAAAATAACGTCTATTAAATTTTACAAAAGGAAGTAAGAAATAACGTTTGCTTTTGAGTAATAAACAAATATTGACAAACACACGTGAAACAAGTTACATAATGACAACATTAGACAACCTGAAGTTGAATTCATTGAAATAAACAAACAAAACAAATAAATAACAAATATAATAAATTTTTGCTATTCATTATCAAATCAAGGTATTTTGGATATGAAATTAAAGATAGCAAAATAATAAAACATTTTTTGTCATATTTTCATTCTTCTCTAGATTATTTATTCCATTTAAAGAATAAATATTTCCAATTTGTAGAACTTCTAGCCATTGCTAGTATTAATGGTTCTATAATAACCAAGCGAACAAGACACAATGGAACTTTCTTGCGAAGTTTTTTCAAGTTCGCAACATGTGAAGACATTCTGTTTGTTTAATAATAATGATACTTCTCGTTATTGATTGATTTTATTGTTTTGAAAGAAAGAATGCGGGTATTATTACACATAATTATCAATTTTAAAAACAGGAGTAAATTAATTTTGAAAAAAAAAAAAAATTAAGCCAAACGCTTAACAATTCTAAATAAATTTCTTTTATCAACATTTTTATTATTATTTTTTTTTAATGTGACGTGACAATGAACGAAAGGAGAAACCTGAAGTTTTGTTATACTTTGTAACAGGGGAAACAAAATTTACCGGGAAAAAAAAGTTACATTATTAAAAATACCACTGTTTTCTTTTCGTGCTTCCTTATCCTTATTAGGACTGGCTTACAGGGGCGAAGCAAGAATGCTTTCATCTTCCCCGTAGAGGACAGTGTACGGATAAGGTGTTATTGAGCTATTAAAGCTCTGATCGTGGCAGGAGAGTGACAGCAATAGCCGAGCCTCAGTTAGAACTTCATTGGCTACAGCATTGCCATCCATTACCCTCCAAGGGTATTAATCCAATGTCCAGCATCTCTTTTCGTGCTATATGTGTATTTATGATTAAATTATTTTTGAAAGGATGTATTTTGCACTGGTGTACGATCAGTTTCCCGCTTTATGAGAATTCAAAGTATACTCGGGGATATAACAAATTGTTCTACGAAGTGGTTTAATACGGCTTACTGCTCTATCTAAAAATTTAAGAAAATTAGTGTTTAATTGTTAAATTGCATTTCGAAAATCTTGTTTTGTTTTCATTAGAACATTTTTATTTTGCGTATTTACACAAGTGAAAAAAAGTGTTAGTAACTAGAATCGTTAACTTCGAGAGTTAAGAAATCTTTCATCTCGTTAGATTATATTTATTTATAAAATATATATAAAAAAAATTTGCGCACTATAAGATAATTTAAAATTTTGAAAATTTTTAATTTTTAAAATTATAGAATTTTTGTTTAATTTATTAAAACACCAATTTTTTCTTTATGTATTTAGCCTCCTTTATGTCGGAAAGGAGAGAGACTTCTTAGATAATGCATGTCGTTCGAGGCGACTAAAATTAGTACCCAGGGAGGATAATAATGTAATGAATGGCAATGCTGTAGCCAATGAAGTTCTAACTGAGGCTCGGCTATTGCTGTTACCCTCTTGCCATGATCAGAGCTTTATAGCTCAATAACACCTTATCCTTACACTGGCCTCTACAGATAACGGGGAATATGAAAAGCAATCTTGCTTCGCCCCTTTATTTATTAATTATTATTTATGGGGGGCGTTATTATTATTATTAATGGGGGGGGCGTTACAAAATTTATGTCTTACAAAGTGGGCGGTGGCCCGAAAAAGTTTGGGAACCTATGACCTAGAGTAATGCTAGGGATGTCGTTTAGTAATATTAGTTTAGACGTTTTTTCTGTTATTATCACGTTGTTATGAATTTTATATATTCGTTATACAGATAACAGCAGTTTTATGCTGGCGATGCGTTCCAAAAAATCCGCATTAAATGGGAAACGGATCAGTTTTTTCATGTCTTTTAACTATTTTTATTTATTAATTTTTTCCGTGTTTTACAGACTGGGAGCCTTATTCGTTATTATTTACTCTGATAATGGATGATTTTCTTTGTCGATAATCCATATGTTTGTAAGAGTATTTAAGACGTAAATGATTTTTCGTAAACTGGTGCGTAATCCCCATCCTGCTCGACTGAAGCGATTCGAGAAAGTTACATTTTTGTTCTTCTCTACAGCAAGATGTCCGGATTATGGAATCTTAGCCCAGAGATGACACTGCTACATCACAAAGATGGAAGCCTTCATGCGTGCTTTCTTTTCTTTATTTTATTTTTGAATTTATATTGGTGGGGATGAACTTAATTTTGGTTGTTTTATTTTGTAGAAATAAGACTGAAAGAAAACATTGGGGACGTTAACAACAGAGAAGACAACTCAGGTCTGCCTTTTCATTTTACGCACACAAACCAAAACATTGAGCGGAATAAATGCTTCATGCATTACATAGAAGACCGTTCGTGACATAGTATCCACTAGGGTCATCTGTTTACGACCAAATAAACCCAGTTTTATTTTATAATAATAATTCCTTGTTGATATTAATTTCATATTTTTAGTTTGCATGACATACTAATGGAAGATGCGATTATACCTTCTTTATAACTAAACACACAATATTGCAGATCAAAAATGTTAATTCTGCGAGTGTGGCTTGTGACTCAAAAAGATTGTATAATCCTGTACTATAATACCTCAACAATAGTTTTACCCAATTTAGTATACTTTTCTTAGACTATTAAATGAATGTTACATATAATCTATAAATAAATACCACCGTATGTAATCCAATAAAATAATACATTGGAAATCAGTGCCGTCTTTTGTGCAAGCGAAAATAATATAACATAAAAATAAATTAAATGCTATGGAAAGGTAGTGCCATCTATTGGTCATGTAGAGAATTGTCATAAATCGTCTAACACCTACTTCGGGTATATGAACACAAAAGTGTAAATCACCTTAAAAACGCAAATAGCCGTCTATCAGTCAATTCAACTAAAATGACTAGAAGTGACAAAAGAGCTTTCGCTTGTATGTAAATTAAAAGCTGAATCCTATAGCAATGGATTTTAAGCTTTCCAATTTCATTAAAATTGTTCAAAAATAAAATAATAACGAACTAGATGATTTTTACCGCGATGTGTGATTGCTTCCTTGCTTACCGTAAACGTGGAATGACATAATAAAGATTACGTTTGGTTTGACGACCAAAGTTCCTAGATTATCTTAATCTTCGAAGAAATAATATCATTATAAAGTTATCGGTTAATACACCTACCATAACCTAAAGAAACTGTTCTTTAAATAAAGATTGCATGTGGAAATCAGTGAACATTATTTAATAATGAGCCTCCACAGAAGTTTAAAAACTATATCATATTTTGATATTATATATACGTCAGGGTGTGCTAGGTGTGCAGTGCTCACCCACGGAAAAGCAATATCACCCATATTATATTTCTGCATTTATCCCCGTTAAAGTCTCCCCTAATTGTTTCTTGGCTTCGCGTGATTCCTAAAATTAAACACAAAATACTAATACTTCATGAAGAGGACACTTTTCGACGCGTAAACAATGCATCACATTGGTGTTAATAGCCCGGATGTGCGATCACCACTATGGACACCTTTGACCAGACGTAAAGATGGCGCAGCGGGTCACATTCTGAGCGTTCCGGTGGTTTTAAACCATCCGAACGCGAGGCAGGGTGTGCGCTGAAACAATAGCACCCAGAAATCAATGGCTGTGATTGGTTATTGTGTCAACCAATCCAATTGAACATTGTCATTAATCATGAGTTGCCGTTTTTTGTTTTTTGAGTTTCATCTGTTTTTGATGCGTGATGTGTGAACTGAGGTCTTTAGGACACCAATATGGACAACTAATTTTCTATAAATAATTTATAACTTTTTTGCTCATATTTGCAATGGGAAACAATGTTGACGATCTTCTGAATGTTCCGTTTACGGCCAGAACTTTCTCGAATTGTATGATTATAGTCGAAAGATGTTGAAACTTGTGTATAAATAAGTAAAACGAGTTATTTCAGTTCAGCCTTTCTTTGTTTCAATCCGGAAAAATAATAATTTCCTAAGTGATAACTTTTCCGATTTTCTGTGCGTATTATATGGTTGTATTTAAAAATCGTATCAAAATTCAAATTATTGGTGTCTCACTGTAGCATTTGCCAATGATAATCTAATCTCACCACGAAACAAATTAAACCCTTTGTGCTTCTCACAAAAACAGGGCGCGTGAAGAATAACTATTCTTCATTCGATCTGTATGTTTTCCCTATTTAAAAGTATATTAATTGATAATTTAAATATTTCAAAGTTATCCTACAATTAATGGCATTGAACCAATTAAGATGAACGCTGATGCGCTCTTAAAACTTTCATGCATCACTGAATATGCAATCATATGGTCAAATTGGCGTGAATTTTGTGGCGCGGGTTCCATAAGTCACATGACAACACATCCAACCTAAGGAAGATGTTAAAATAACAACTCTGTGGGGTGATTTCCCTGAAAAAAGTAAGTGATTTGATCAAATCCCTTAACTGTTTTAGTGATTTGATCAAATCTCTTAACTGTTTTAGTGAAAAGATGAAATAATATTGTTTAGATATTAAAAGTATTTATTTAGTAAACCATGCATTATTCAATGTAGAATAGTTAATACAACAATAGTCATTGAACCACAAATTATTTATTCGAAACTAATTAACAAAAGAAATAGGTACTTAAGCTGATATTTTTAAAAACAAAAAGGATATTTTTAGTGAAATTTTAAACATTTTTCGTGAATGTAATTAATAAATAATAATGTTTATTCATTTTTATTAAAACACGTTGTTGATTTGTGGCATCTCGAGTTACAAAGTGCGTTACTTTTTTTACAGGCACATCTTTTTGTTTTACATTGTAATTTGGATTGCTCACAGGAACACTTCTTAAATCCTTGACCTCCAAATACGGATCATTTTCCTGCAATCTCACGCAGACTTAGGTTAATCTGTGGAACTGTTTCGGTAAATGTCGTAGTAGCTATTTGAAGAGCGTTTCTAGGTAGCCAATCTTTTATAATTCCAGCTGAGGTACCTATTTGGTATAAATTATTTTTTATATCTAATACGATCCCCACGATGTTATTTCCATCTAATGGGCCTCTATCTACCTTAGGTACATACACCAAAACTGTGGAATTCACTATCACGTCTTTAAATTTCTTCAAAGAAACTTCTTTCATTTTTTCAGCTGATCTTTTCAGGTGTTTTGCAGCATTTTCCCTTTGATCATTAATGCTCTCTTCTTTTTGGCATAAATAGCATAGCATTTTCGATCCATATCCTTCTTCTCCTACTGTATTCCCACATATTGAGTGCACCGGATTTTTACAAATGTCACATGAATGGGCTCCAATAGATTCCATTCTACAAACAACACAACATGCTTTACTGTCGCTGACAGCTGCTTCCCCTTCTAATGCAAGTAACACTACAGATGTTTTAACTGTTGAAGCAGGAGTTGAAGTAGAGTTGTTAACTGGTTCGAGTTGTCTTATTGTCGATAAAGAAATTGATTCGATTTCTGGTAGATCCTCTAAATTGATAGCCTTTTTGGTGAGTAAATCAGCTGCCGGTAGATCGTATGACATTGAAGTGTTATTGTTGGTTGATTTAACTATTAATAGATCATTTGAAGTTGAAGCATTGTAATCAATTAATTCAGATGCTGGTGGATCTTTTGAAGTTGAAGTGTTGTTGTTGTTCTCTAAGGAAGCTGCTAGTAAGTCTTCTGGTGTTAAAATAATGTCATGGTCCTGCTGATTAAGAAGTAGATCCAAGTCCTCTTCAGTAACAAGTTTTTCAAGCAACTCTTTCGAAATATGACTAGATTGGAGTCCTGTTTTTGGTTCTGTTCCAAATAAAGCTTTGTAAGGTGATCGTTTAATGGTTCGATGAAAAGAGGAATTCTTTTGGAATTGAACAAAGTAACAACCTATAGCCCAATTTTTTGTGTCATTGTCATTAGCCAAGCACGTATAGCTTCAACATCTTGATTTGATCGCTCAACAGATTCTTGACTAGCTGAATGTCTAAGCGTACCATTTACAATTTTGCACGTTGGCCACAGGCTTGTTAATTCTTGTATGACAGCAGCCGTAAACTCACGGCCGTTGTCGCTTTGTAGTATATCAGGACAACCTACTTCCAAAAATATTTTTAATAGCTCCATTGCTACTTCAGCAGCTCTTTTTGTAGTCAACGGTCGAAGAAAGCTGAATTTCGTCGCGCGGTCCTGGTAGTTTAATAGCCATTTGTAATTTCTATCTGGTGTCGACTGTAAGTCAACTAAATCGACTTGGCCACGATGATTGAAGTCGCTAGATACAACTGGGCAAACAACGATTCCTTTGTTTGGATTTTTTTTTTTAGACTGACATACCGTGCACAGCTTTAAAAACTCCAGTACAAGTGAAGTAGGTATTAGGTATTTCGATTTCAAACTATACAGCATTTTATCTCTTCCTCCGTGGCCAGTTGACTGATGGGTTTCCCGAAGTATGTGGTAAAAATTTTCCGTTGGTACTATTTTCACAATTGGATCGAATGCAGACTTTCTCTTCAAAATCAAAGATTTTTTAGTACCTACTTCCATAACATCGTATTTTTTTCCATAAGAGTACTGTTTATGTGTCCTTTGCAGTTTAAGTAGTGGTGCTAATTTAAATTGTTCAATGATTGTGACAGCTTCTTCTATCCTTTCGCGAGTCCACAAAGGTTTTTCTTTTTCATTCCGCTTGTTCAAAAACGTCCTGACAGTTTCATTGAACTGTTCTTCAGATACAAATTCGGTCAGAGTTTGATTTTTTTCTATATCTGAACTCATTTTTCTACGGTAGGTACTTGATAAAACTCGAAATATAGAAAACAATAATAAAAATGCGCGCAACCTTCCTCGCGTAATGTTTGGCCGGCACGGACGCCAGAGGGAAGCTTGTATCCACGAAAAATGTTTAAAATTTCACTAAAAATATCCTTTTTGTTTTTAAAAATGTCAACTTAAATGACTATTGTTGTATTAACTATTCTACATTTAATAATGCATGGTTTACTAAATAAATACTTTTAATATCTAAACATTTTAATATATATATATATATATATATATATATATATATATATATATATATATATATATATATATATATATATATATATATATATAAAATAAGTTTAATGACTATTACCGAGAGAAAAGATGGCAAGATATATTTAACAATATACTACTAGTTTACTAGTTTCGTTACAAGAACATCATCAGGTATCATACTCAAAGAAGTATATAAAAAAAAAAAAACTACAGAGACTTAACATTGTACTAACAGAACAAGTGAAAAACAGTAGCATGTTTGAAAAAATGCAAGTATGAGTTCCATACAAACGAATACTACGCGCTGTCGCGAGTGCGCCAGTACTGAACAGAAGCAACGTGTGCGTCCGAGAGATTGTAACTTAGGCTGTTATTGATATGAGAGGAATCTAGAGAAATTTCTCTTGATTCAACAATCTTTCTTTCCAGTTCATCGTAGCACACATGGATATTAGCAGTTTGAGTCCAGTTTACAATGTGCTGGCGGCCTTCGTCTGAGTTAGCAGAAAAGAGAACGTGGCTAGAGAGAGCGCTAGCTCTAGTCCTGTTATAGGAGATATCTCTACGGTGTTCATCCAAACGTAGAAGGATGGATTTAGCAGTCTGTCCATAATATGGCTTTCCGCAATCACATAAAATCTTGTAGACTCCTGGAAACTGAGTAGGAAGATGTTTCTGTTTATATTGGCAAAGTAATGAACGAAGTTTTGGAAGCGTAGTGTAGCACGTTTTGAAGTTAAATTTCTTGAGAATCTTAGCCAGTTTTGGTGAAAGAGAGCTGATGTAAGGTAAGGAGATGAAGGCTCTTGGGAGAGGGGGATCTTCAGCAGTAGTTGAGTGCCTGGGGGAAAGAAATTTGTCAATCTTCTTTGGAGAGAAGCCATTGTTGATAAACGTTTTTTTAAGAAAACTGAGTTCATTTATAATTTCTGTTTCTTCTGTAAGTAATGATTTGGCTCGGTGGGCTAAAGTGGAAATAATACCACATTTTTGTGGGGGATAATGATGGGAGGAAGCATGAAGGTATCTGTCAGTATGAGTAGGCTTTCTAAAAATTGAGATTTTAATGTTCTCAGCACATCTGGTAAGTTTGAGGTCTAAAAAGGGAAGACAGTCATCCGATTCCAGTTCGAGGGTGAAAGAGATTTTTTCGTGGCATTTGTTTAGGTGGTCTAAAAATAAATAGAGGTTATTGACGCCGTCTTCCCAGATGAGGAAAATATCATCAATATATCTGAACCAGACTTTTGGTTTAAAGTGAAAGGAGTTAATAGCTTTTCCTTCAAATTCGTTGAGAAATATATCCGCAAGAATCGGAGAGAGTGGGCTGCCCATAGCCAGACCTGAGTTTTGTAAGTAGATCTTGTTGTCATATTTGAAGTATCCTGACTTTATGCAATGGGAGAGAAGAGCAAAGAGTTTTTTTGATAATTTATTCTTGAGAAGATCGAGGACTTCTTGAGCAGGAACATTTGTAAAGAGAGAAACAATATCAAAACTGGCCATTAAATCTGTTTTTTTAAGTTTGATGTCCTTGATTTTAGAAACAAAATCTGCAGAGTTTTTAATATGTGAAGAAGAAACTCCAGAAAGATTTCTTAGAAAACTCGCTAGAAATTTGGAGAGATTATAAGTGGGAGAGTGTATGCCCTCAACTATAGGTCTGAGTGGGCAGTTATTTTTGTGAATCTTGGCGAGACCATACAGTCGAGGTATCAAGGGATGAAGCGACCGAAGAGAAAGTCGAATGTTTTTTTGTAACTCTAAGGTGGTTTTTAATAAATTATTAGTTCTATCATGTAGTTCCATCGTAGGGTCATCAGCAATTTCTGAGTAGGTATCACTATTTAAAAGTTCCAAGATTTTATTGTGGTAATCAGACTTGTTTAAGATGACAGTTGCATTCCCTTTGTCTGCGGGAATGATAACTATGTTACTATTATCTTTTAAGGACTTGATAGCTTTCCTTTCAGAGTAAGAAATGTTGTATAAATGTTGTAAATGTTCCTTTTTAGACCTCAAACTTACCAGATATGCTGAGAACATTAAAATCTCAATTTTTAGAAAGCCTACTCATACTGACAGATACCTTCATGCTTCCTCCCATCATTATCCCCCACAAAAATGTGGTATTATTTCCACTTTAGCCCACCGAGCCAAATCATTACTTACAGAAGAAACAGAAATTATAAATGAACTCAGTTTTCTTAAAAAAACGTTTATCAACAATGGCTTCTCTCCAAAGAAGATTGACAAATTTCTTTCCCCCAGGCACTCAACTACTGCTGAAGATCCCCCTCTCCCAAGAGCCTTCATCTCCTTACCTTACATCAGCTCTCTTTCACCAAAACTGGCTAAGATTCTCAAGAAATTTAACTTCAAAACGTGCTACACTACGCTTCCAAAACTTCGTTCATTACTTTGCCAATATAAACAGAAACATCTTCCTACTCAGTTTCCAGGAGTCTACAAGATTTTATGTGATTGCGGAAAGCCATATTATGGACAGACTGCTAAATCCATCCTTCTACGTTTGGATGAACACCGTAGAGATATCTCCTATAACAGGACTAGAGCTAGCGCTCTCTCTAGCCACGTTCTCTTTTCTGCTAACTCAGACGAAGGCCGCCAGCACATTGTAAACTGGACTCAAACTGCTAATATCCATGTGTGCTACGATGAACTGGAAAGAAAGATTGTTGAATCAAGAGAAATTTCTCTAGATTCCTCTCATATCAATAACAGCCTAAGTTACAATCTCTCGGACGCACACGTTGCTTCTGTTCAGTACTGGCGCACTCGCGACAGCGCGTAGTATTCGTTTGTATGGAACTCATACTTGCATTTTTTCAAACATGCTACTGTTTTTCACTTGTTCTGTTAGTACAATGTTAAGTCTCTGTAGTTTTTTTTTTTTTTTATATACTTCTTTGAGTATGATACCTGATGATGTTCTTGTAACGAAACTAGTAAACTAGTAGTATATTGTTAAATATATCTTGCCATCTTTTCTCTCGGTAATAGTCATTAAACTTATTTTATAATATTCCAACCGAGTTAAAATGAATTGTCAATATATATATATATATATATATATATATATATATATATATATATATACTGTATATATATATATTGTCTGTAAATTGCGTGTGTTTCGAAGGTCGATTTGTCTGTACGCGGGATGAAAAACCCGAGTTTCCGAAAGAAAAACCCTGCTACCAGCATATGAGATCGGCTAACTCACCTTCAATTGAAAAAGCCCATATAAGGATTCCCCTCGTAGTGACAAGGGGAATCCTTCCATTATTATTATTATTATTATTATTATATTTCAGCCTTCTATCAGTTGCTTTTAAATAGTATTCTAGACCATATTCATATTTTGAGGAGAAAATCCAGAGCACCAGAAGAATCTCCAGTCCATACTGACTCTTTGCACTGTGACAAAAAACCGAAAGATGTGATTTAGATTTCAGTTCTCAATCTTGAATGATTATGCATTTTCATACAATTATAACGCATTCTGATGAATATATCACATCGACGAAAAATATGTTCTAATAAAGGGTTGGCTGCCATATTACAAAATATATATACAGTCATTTGACTGAAGTTTTTTCTTTGGTGCTCCAGTATTTTCTAAATCCGTCGGACATTACGGTTTTTAACTCTTTTTCGTATTGGATGATTTATCATGGAATTACTTATAAGAGAGCAAAACGTAATGTTCTCATCAGAAATAAAAAAACAGGAAGCTTGAAATATAGATGCTATATTACTGTGTTTGGTGGCTGCACGGGAAAGAGCCCCCCCCCACACACACACACATCCAAGAGCTGTTAAGTGGCAAAAGCACTTTATTTCAATCTTTTGGACGCATCCCCAACGAGGGCATTCATCACTTTGTTCTAAGACGCATTCTAGTTTAGGAATGCAAGAAGATATAAATGACTAACACTTCATTCTTTACTAAACATTTCAGAGCGACGAGTAATAAGTCATTTAAAGTACTTTAGTAAACGGTAACTGTGTGAGACGTTGTTGCCTTGGAAATGAGTGAGGGAAATATAACAGCAGTTTACTTTGACTCTGCTCTGGCATCGCTTACTAGGTATTTGAGTCGAATGCACAGATGAAAGGCGTGGTTTTTAACTTCTGCAACAAGGTCGTGCGGTTTCGCTATTATATTTGGCTTGTACGTCATGCAGAAGAAACACGTGGATAGAAAGAACTTTTCTTCTTGTCCTGAATAAAAGAATCATAGTACTTCCTACAAAGCTGCGGTTTGGTTCTTTAAAAAAACTCCAAAATAATGCTAAATTCAAATTCGATCTTTGCATTGACTAGGAAAAAAAAAAAAAAAAAAAAAAAATATATATATATATATATATATATATTGTACCTACTAAAACGGGGGCATTAAAAGAACTTCAAAAAGCAAACGATCAAAAAATATCAATCAAACAGGATAATCAGCATCGTAAACAAAGAAACAAGTAAAAATCTACAAATCATATAAGAGACGGTCATCTAATTTAGAGGTTCCCAAATTTTATGCCTCTCCCTTAAATCTTTTATATAAATATAAATATAAATATAAATAAATTTTACTCCTCCAGAGCAAGTGATGTATATTGCTTCTATTGCTTCTACAGTGAGAGACAGACTTCTTGTATGATACATTTTCGGTGAATTTAAAAGTAAAAGAAGTTTCAAATCAAATTAAGTGGTCAAACTTATTTTGCCCACTTTTAAAGAGTCTTGTCAAGTACAATTCTACCTTTAACCAGGGAATTTAATATGATTTTCCATATCTCATTTAATAAAAGGTGTTTTATATTAATAACCATTTTTAAGTGAAAAATGCCCTATTTTGCCTAACTTAAACTTTTTAATTTAAAATAATAATAAAAACTAAAAAATAATAAATGAATTAAAGAAATAAATGAATAATTAAGTTAAAATAAAATCAAGAAATTATTTAACACATTGCAAGCCATATTTATCGCAAAATCAAATGAAATATTCTTAAAAAATCACTTTTGGCTATAACAAGATTTCTAACAAGTACAACTCTGTGCTACTGTTGCGGGGATCGTGAGATGTGTCTAAAAAAATCGCTAGTAATTCTTATTGATCTCGTATAGCTATAGCGAATGTCTCAGAAACAGACTTATCCGATTATCTTGATTACGTGATCTCTCTGGTCAAGGTGACTCGGCGAACGCAGGAGGAAAGCTGGTTGAATTGCACAGGCATCATCTACTCGTACTAAGCCCGAAAACATCGTTTTTCTCTTCGATCGTGTCCAAATAAGTCTACGGTGACGAAGAACAAACCAAATGGAAAGAGAGTGTAGACCTTAATAGGTAAGTGTAAAAATGACACATTCCGTGACTAAAATATTAGCAATGCTAAAGGAAATTCACTGGTAACACATGAGAAACTGCACGCAGCATGTTTTGGCTATAAACAGCCAGTAGGCTACCTCTAAGACGGTATTTGTGTCCAAATGTGCAGGATAAAGAGCACAGGTTGTGATCCTGAGTCACTTGAAACTGGGAATGATAGTGGAAACTAAAAAAGGTTGATCACTACTCTCAAATACAGTCTAGAATAGCCACTTGCAACAGTCTTAAGTACACTGCTTAGAAAGAAGCTACCGGACAGGCCCGTGGAAAAGGTGCATCGATCCACGTCACGTTTTACGTGCTTGTAGCCGGTACAAATTGGATAATTACCCGAACTAACATGCAGCGTCGTCTTTAGTGGTACAAAAAATGAATACAGTGGAACGTGGAAGCTTGAAAGATATGTTAAGGAATCACACTCCACCCTCTACCGAGCAGATGCGCGGTTTGCGTATGGCAGATGCCCAGCGAACGTCTCTTACCAGAGTGCGTAATCCCAACTATGAAATTCGGAGGTTGCAATGTTATTGTATGATCCTTTTCCTGGTTTGCTCTCAGACCTCTGTTTGTGATGCCATGAACAGTGGACTCCAAGAAGTATCCGAACATTCTGGACAATGCAATGCTTCCTATTTTGTGTCTTTTCTACAGAACCGACCATTGTCTCTTTTAACAGGATAATGCATCGTGTCATAAGCTGTTATTCATAGAGCCCATATCTAAACCCTATTGAACATCATTGGTATGAACTCGAGTCAGGTGAGGTCAAGGGACGTCAGCCCCACAACATAGTTCAGGACTTCATTCAGGCCTACAAGAAAAATGGTCCACATTTCCCATTGATTGCTATCGCACGCTTGTGAAACGTATGCCCCGTAGGAATGCTCAATTCATTATAGCGCAAGGAGGTCCTACATCTTATTAAGGTGGACGCCATGGCTGTTAGGTTCCTCACAAAATGTCAAGTTAACGTTGAGCATCTAGCTGGAAGCAGCTGATCAATACAAGAAGTAGACGAAGAGTCTCCAGGATCGTAAGGAGAGAGAAATCGCACTACACCCTCTACCGAGCAGATGGAGGTTGTGGATGTAGCGAATGCCCGGTGAACATCTCTTACCAGAATAAGGTGTTATTGTCTGGTCCAACAGGCGTATTACAGTTGGTCAAATGACTGAGCGGTATAATCAGGAAATGCAAGCAATGTATGTGGGTGGATTATCTTGGTTTGACTAGTTCATGGTGAGGGGAAAGACATTCCAGTTTGTCATGAAAGTCCTTAGGTTAGACTCCTGATCTGTTTCTTTTCTTTTTGCTATAAGTAATTTGTTATCTTTAGTTTCCGTATTTCGAATGCTGATCGAAATACAGGAACTTGTCTTAATTCCAATTAATTCCAGAATCTGATTATTGCTTTATTACTTTGAGTATTTATTGGGCTAGAAGATTTAAGGACAGGCATCATAAACAGGCCTAACAGGCCTACCTCCGAACTTCATCGTTGTGACCACACGTAAAAAAATAAAAAAGAGTAATTCTACAAGACGTCCTGTATAGCCAAATTTCCATCAGATAGAAAAGCATGTAGTAAGATTTGCTACTCCATGGGACCGATTGCATTACTGCAAATTCCATTAGTGTGCCTTAATCCATCCAATTGGATAATATGGATTCATTGTTATTAATAAAGATTTCTTGGCCACATCATGCAGATAGGTAATCTCGGAAGCACTTATAGGATTTCTTATGGTTGCTAGCATCTCCAAATATGGATTCTTCTCAAGTCAAGGCAGCGTGGACTCCTATCATTCAGTATTTTAGGGACCTTTCTGGTTGTATCTTGGACTTTGTGTCACATATAGATCTCAGTTCTTTAGCTTTGCAACTTGGAAGCGTATAGATGTTTTCATTATTTTGATAATCCCCCTGTGAAATAATGTTAACTCTTTTCGTATATTCATCATTCGACATGCAAGATCAAAATAAAAAAGAACAAAAATCTCTTTATAAAATTGCATATTACGTAATCGAATCTGTTTTCCCACTATTGCAAGAACGTCCCCTCACTTTTGTTAGGGTAGTGTATGTCATCTTCTTCTTCCCTTCGCGTATTAGGCCTAGTGGCCTTTTAACGGACTTAGCCCTTCTAAGCCGTACACGTCCCGAGGATAAGGTGGCTAGCCCTATGCCTGTATATACGTGTGTTCACAGGGGGCTGGTTTTCCTGCTTGCGGGAGGAAAATCTCCAGATAAACTGCGGAGAATGACCATGCTGTCCACGCTCAAGATCGGCTAACTTGACTATGCCTAAGAAAGATCGTTAAACTCTTCAATCGGCGACGGGAATCGAGCCCAGGACATTCCTTTCCCAGGCATATGGTTCCGAAGCGCATAGCCACTCGGCTAACCGTGGATGTGGTAGTGTATGTAAATATTACAAATAAATACTGTTTAGTTCATTTTTAAATAATGTGATTTGGTTACACATTTTTGCTGAAATAAATGCAGCACTTTTTTTTTTAATTTTCAGGCTTATTCATTCATTGTACTTAAATATTGTCATTTAATATGAGTTTGATATAATAGTCAACGTTTCTGGATTGCTAGTTTATTTGCACCACTCTCACTCTTACTCGAACTGAAAAAAAAAAAGATACTGAAAGCGTATATCTGCTGTTGCTCCTGCAAACCTCTTAAAACGATTTAGTAACACAATGGCAAAGAAAGTATAAACTGCATTGCTCACCTCAATTTCGCCAAAGCAATCAGCAGAACCTTTTCATATCTAAGCAGCTTCCCTGGTAACGGTAATAAAAGTTGCTTTTAAGATTTTGGAGAATGTGTTTCCTGGCAACTACTTCATTTAAAATACCTCAGTACACAGTCCTTAAAACTGCTTCGTGTTAGAAGTGCTTATTGCATAATGAAATATCCCTTTTCACACTGTTTAATCCAATAAAATTGTTGTAAAAGTGTTCAATACTAAACTTTAGTAATGTATTTGATATGATTCATCCAGTAATTTACTAATATTTACAAAATAGACATAAAAATACAATAAAATCATTTATTCTCTTAGACACCATTAAAAGAAATAAAAGAAGAAAAATAAATATATTGATATTGGTAGAATTCTATGTTTAAACTAGAAAAATTTATATAAGTGAAAATTTGCCGAAACTACCATTTTAATTTAAAAAAAAAAAACTGAGATAATATTATTTGACACCTCCAGGGAGTCCCAAGACTCATCGAGGGGGGGGGCGGGCACATGCTTTGTCTCCACCACTCATTCAACCAACTGACCGTAACTACACCAGCGCCATCTACTTCCGACCACCACCACTGGTATTTCCACAGACAATCACAAACATCCATGCCCACGGCGAGATCATGCGGGTTTGAACCAGCAACCTTTTGGCTGGAGAGCGTATCCGCTATATCTTTTTTTTTTTTTCATCTCAATTATGACCATCACTTCGTAAACCTTCGTAAAACCATTTCGTAAATGATTCAATGACTGAAGTAGCATAATTATAAAGTTTAGGCCACATCAATTAAGATTTTTAAATATAATTTAAAATTTTAATTTATAAATTAAAATTAGATATCTTATAGACAATAAAATATGTAGTTCTTAGATATTATTTTATTTCTGTTATAATTTTCATAAATTAAATTTGTTTTATAAGTACACCTTTTTAATTAAAATAACTTTTATAAATATGAATAACATTTATTTATTATTTATATTCTGTATGAATATGAATAGAGGATCTTTAAGGTGTAGAGGTAACAAAGTCCTTTTTAGAACTTCCAGAGTAACGGATGGCAATGCTGTAGCCAATGAAGTTTTAACTGAGGCTCGGCTATTGCCGTTACTCAGCCATGACTAGACGTTTCTACACAGATTTTCTTCCTTCTGATGACGGGAAAAGTGTCGAGGACTCAGTCCATCTCCCAGTCCTTTTTTGGACTATATGCTGTACGACAAGGTTTTCCAAACTTTTTTTCAATGGCCGGGTTATTTTAATACTTCATCTTCGTAACCCACTAAATTTTTATGCCCAATAGGTAAAATAAAACAGATTTGAATGTTCATAGAGTTTTCATTTATTATTATTATAATAAAGAAGCATTTACTCTTACAAAAATATAAAGAAATTAAACTAAAGCCAAGTAATTTATTAATGAGAAGTGTGATGCTCTTGTTTGTTAACTAGAAACTTCAGGTTTGGAGGAAAATATGATAACTTTATTCTAATCCGGTTCGACTTCCAATCGGTTTCTATATTTATTTTTCAGAAAAACCAGTGTTGAAAAGTCTGTTTCACACTTATAGGTTGGGACAAAGGTAATTAGAAATTTTATTCCTTTTTCTGCTAAAACTGGGTACTCCTGACGGCAAGACAGCCAAAAATCCATCGGTGGTATTGTGTCGAAGATGTCTTTGAGTGCCGTATCACACGATAGTTTAAATATAGATTCAATATCTGAATCTGCAATTCTGTCTCAGATTCTGCGTTCACTGTAAAAGGGTTCCTTATCCATGCTTTTGTTGCTGTTGATTGGGGGGAAATATTCCTTGACTTGCCTGTAGTCCTAGCATATATTCCTTGATAACAGCTGAAATCTTATCCAGCATGCAACTCATATTATACTCTATTTGTAATTCCGTTAGCTTTGTAAAAGATTTGTAATTCCCTGCTTCCACACGACAGGACCACAAATTGAGTTTTTTGTTGAAGCTTCCACCTTCTCTCTTACTCTTTAAATACAGTTCCATTGCTACCTTGTAATGTCAGATTTAAATTATTCAAAAAATCAAAAATGTCACAAAGGTAGGCAACCTTGATCAACCAATTGACATCATGAAGACTGTCTTTGAATTCAAATATTACATCTCTAGCCATTGGGGGATGTTGGTCTAAGAACATTAAAACTTCATCCTTCATTTCAATAAGTCTTCTTAAAACATTCCCTCTTGACAGCCATCGCACCTCGCAGTATAAAAGATGTTCAAGTTCACTTCCCATTTCTTTGCACAACGCAGAGAATATTCTTGAATTCAATGGACGACATTTTATAAAGTTTATAAATTGTACACACTCTTGCATAGTTGCATTTAAAAGCAACGCCATCTTTTTGACGGCCAATGCTTCTCTGTGAGTGCTGCAATGCACCCATAAACAGTCTGGTGCTACGGCTTTGATCTTCGGAAAAAAAGTCCAGTACGTGCGCTTGCCATTGCGCGGGGCTCCTTCGCTACTCGGTCTCACACATTTCTTCCATTCAATGCTCTTTTCATTGATGTAATTTGCAATCAAATTAAACATTTCTTCAGCTGTTGTTCTTGATGTCAGAGGTTTACAAAAACGATATTCTGTGTGAGTTGCATTGTCACAATCGTATCTCATAAAACACATTAAACTGGCAATGTCCGATATGTCTGTACTTTCATCGACTTGCAAGGAAAAAAAAATTTGCACTCCTTTGCACTACGACAGTTTATTCGATATTATCTGCTATCTCCATGATCCTACGCTTCACTGTGTTATTTGATAGCGTCAGCATATTTATTAATTTCTCGGCAACTGTGTGAGGATAACCAGTTTCAGCAATTAATTTTGATAAGCGATTGCAAGGTTTTCAGACTGAGCTCCCTGAGAAAAATTCGAAGACATAGTCTTCTTGGTAGCTATTAGTTCTCTCTTTTTATTTATAAAAAAATCTATTGGTTTATTACTAGTTCGGATGTTTCAATTCCAAATGTCGCTTCAATTTTGAAGGTCTCATAGACTGGTTTGAAAATGCCGCACAGCAAATAACACATAATGGTTTGTCATCAGTACCTTTGATGAAACCGAATTGTATGTAATCGTCATAATACTGTCGGTATGAGGATTACGTGAGGATGAGTAAGACGGATTAATCCCACTTACTTCGAATTGTATGTAATCCTCATAATACTGTCGGTATGAGGATTATTACGTGAGGATGAGTAAGACGAATTAATCACACTTACTTCGAAGCTTGAGTTAGCTTTTATGAAGAGAGTGCGATTAGCCTTCACCATTTATGTTGTTGTTACTGTTTATGGATGGGATGTACGTAATTTGTGATGTGTATATTAGTGTTAATGGTTTCTTAACTTTGTCGGTATATTTTCCAGAGTTCGTGTTTTAATGTTCTGTAGTTGTCTATGTGTTTTAAATTTCTTGGTAGGTTGTTGAGTAGCGTGGGTATCTGATGTGATCTCGCCAAAAAACCATATGAGTTGTTGAAGGGTGTAGGGATGTAGAGAGTTGTTGTTGTTGTCGGTCATGTTAAACTATATGTGTTTCTGTTGTTTCGATAGGTGATGTTGAAGTAATTCCAGAGTAATGTTATGTAGTGTTTCAGATTTCTAATGGTCAGGATTCTGTGTATCGCCATATGCTGGTCGGGTATCGGCTGTTGTGTATAAGGTGTCCAAATCACTGTCGACACAATTTTCCTTTATAATATTTCTAATTTTGTTAGGTGTCTGTTTGATGTCTTTGCATAGACTGTTAGTATACCTTATCTGAATAGGGATTCGCAGATACCCTTGATATTGGAATTTTTGTTATGTTAGATGGAATAATGTCATTTACTTGGAAGAGTTTCGCTGCGATGATGCGGAGTTTGGCATGTAGGTATTCTATATGATTTGTCCATTTAAGGTGGCAATCTATGTAAAGACCAAGGTATTTTGTATTAGGTCTATTTCGGGACATTGGCAGGTTTTTTGTTGTTAATGCAATGGTATTGTGATAATGTATCGATAGTGGTGCGGGGTGCATGATTCTCGGATTGTGTATTATTAGCATCCGTGTTTTGGTGCCGTTGATTAGAATTGCGTTTTGGTAGAAGTATGTTGTGATTTCATTCAGGTCTTGTGCTTTGCAGAGAGCCGTGTTGATGTCTGTGTGGAGTGCTAGTTGTGCGGTGTCATCATCTGCGTACTAAAATATTTGACTTCTTATGGATATGTTATGAACATCATTAATGTATATATTGAACAGAGTGGATGATAATATTGCGCCTTGAGGGACACCGTGTTTTATTTGTATACCCCGGCTGTGACATGTACCTATTTTTGTTACTTGTGTTCTGTTTGAGAGGTAGTTCCTGAACCAGGTATGCAGTTTTCCTCTTATACTTATTGAATATAGTTTGGTGAATAGTATGGCATGTTCAAGTCTATCAAATGCTTCTTTGGTTAAGTCAAGCAGTATAAGGATGGCGTACTTGTTTTTGTCGAGAGTTTTGTTTATTGCGTCGGCGATGTCTAATAATGTGATGGTGCTTTTTGTTTTCTGGAAGCCGTATTGGTTTTGGGAGGTGATGTTGTACTTCTGTAGATATATTAATATCTACTACTACTACTACTACTACTACTACTACTAATAATAATAATAATAATAATAATAATAATAATAATAATAATAATAATAAACATTACGTGCACATTTGTAAGATTTTATTCGCCGATATCATTTTGTTTCATACTACACATAAGCAACAGTATAGTAATAACTAAATTTCCAGAACATTGAAATTTATATATACTGCCTTGCCAAAAGTATTAGAACATCAAATTATTTAAATTCAGGTAATTGCAACTCCTTAGAATTTTAAAAAATATTCTAGTTCAGGGAAATACAAGTTTCAACTAATGATAAAAAAAATATTAAAAAATCTACCCGGGAGGGATACTCCATAATGGAGTTTTATTTATGTAAAAACAGTACATTTTGGATATTTGTAACATGAGAAATATTATTTGTATATAAATAATCATCCGATGAAGCGATTGTGATTGGCGTCTCGGTTCTGAATCTTTGTATGGTTCAGTAATCTTCATTTATAAATATGATGGAATTTGTTTTACATTTAGAAAGTATTGCTCATGATTCCATGCATGAGGATAATCAGTTAGTTAAATATAATGTACTTAATAATCATTCTTTTAATTACTCGATTACTGAATTATTTTAATTATCATTATTATTATTTCACGGAACAGACAGAAATCAGACATTATCTATGGACTATAAAAAATAAAGTTTCAATTTTGCAATGAAATTATTTATCGTATTTATTAAATATGCATTGTATGCATACAGTTGCTTAGATATGTAAAACTGAATGCAACGCTTATTTTTATCAGCAAAACAAGTCTGCGAAGCATTTCAACTAAACGATCTCACAAACAAAGCATAAAACAGGGTTGCATCATTAAATGAAGAAGTTTGTATGCGTAACTTTTAGGAGCACTGCGAGCTACATAAAAACGAATCCACAAAACTTTACATGAACGAAGCGAATCTGCATCATTAAGAATGAAAATGCTTCTATCTTGGTGGTAGACAAAGTGCAATAATGTAAACTTTCTGGTTCCACGCGTTAAACTTTGTAAATCGATTTCCTTATTTCGTTATGTTTATTTATTTTCAAAGGTTTTTTTATCATCAGAAAATTTCTATATTAAATAAGAAATAAAAAAATAAGAGTAACTGAAAAATAGTAAAATATTTAGAATATTTATTAATTTCAAAATATTTGTTTACAATTCTTAATACACCATTTAATTTACTGCATAAATAAAAAATAAGTAAAACAAATCAAAAATTTGTTTTACTTGGGACGTGAAGAATCAATCGACCGTGAGATGCGGTCGATTGGTTCAATTAATGCCCTTGGGAGTGATGGATAGCAACGCAAAGCTGTACCAATGAAGTTTAACTGAGGTTCGGCTGTTGCTCTTACCCACTTGGGCGATGAGTTTTTGAGTCCGCTCTCTTAAGGTTTTTACCTTAAGGGAGCACTTTGAGTCTCCGGGGAAGGTGTTCTCCGGCACGGCCCGCTGAGGGGTTTTGTCGGTGAATTATTTTCCTCGGAATTTGAGCGGTTCTGCTCGGTAATCGAGTTTCACTGAGTAGAACCAACGCTGAGATTTGGACGGTCTTTCGCCCACGAATGAGTGGCCTAGAGATCGTCCATATTTTTGAGATTGAACCTTTACTTACATAGTCGATTGGTTCATTAATGCCCTTGGGGGTGATGGATAGCAACGCAAAGCTGTACCAATGAAGTTTAACTGAGGTTCGGCTGTTGCTCTTACCCCCTTGGGCGACGAGTTTTTGAGTTCGCTCTCTTGAGCACTTTGAGTCTCCGGGGAAGGTGTTCTCCGGCACGGCCCGCTGAGGGGTTTTGTCGGTGAATTATTTTCCTCGGAATTTGAGCGGTTCTGCTCGGTAATCGAGTTTCACTGAGTAGAACCAACGCTGAGATTTGGACGGTCTTTCGCCCACGAATGAGTGGCCTAGAGATCGTCCATATTTTTGAGATTGAACCTTTACTTACATAGTCGATTGGTTCATTAATGCCCTTGGGGGTGATGGATAGCAACGCAAAGCTGTACAAATGAAGTTTAACTGAGGTTCGGCTGTTGCTCTTATCCCCTTGGGCGATGAGTTTTTGAGTTCGCTCTCTTAAGGTTTTTGCCTTAAGGGAGCACTTTGAGTCTCTGGGGAAAGTGTTCTCCGGCACGGCCCGCTGAGGGGCTTTGTCGGTGAATTATTTTCCTCGGAATTTGAGCGGTTCTGCTCGGTAATCGAGTTTCACTGAGTAGAACCAACGCTGAGATTTGGACGGTCTTTCGCCCACGAATGAGTGGCCTAGAGATCGTCCGATATTTTTGAGATTGAACCTTTACTTACATAGTCGATTGGTTCATTAATGCCCTTGGGGGTGATGGATAGCAACGCAAAGCTGTACCAATGAAGTTTAACTGAGGTTCGGCTTTTGCTCTTACCCACTTGGGCGATGAGTTTTTGAGTTCGCTCTCTTAAGGTTTTTGCCTTAAGGGAGCACTTTGAGTCTCCGGGGAAAGTGTTCTCCGGCACGGCCCGCTGAGGGGCTTTGTCGGTGAATTATTTTCCTCGGAATTTGAGCGGTTCTGCTCGGTAATCGAGTTTCACTGAGTAGAACCAACGCTGAGATTTGGACGGTCTTTCGCCCACGAATGAGTGGCCTAGAGATCGTCCGATATTTTTGAGATAGAACCTTTACTTACATAGTCGATTGGTTCATTAATGCCCTTGGGGGTGATGGATAGCAACGTAAAGCTGTACCAATGAAGTTTAACTGAGGTTCGGCTGTTGCTGTTACCCACTTGGGCGATGAGTTTTTGAGTTCGCTCTCTTAAGGTTTTTGCCTTAAGGGAGCACTTTGAGTCTCCGGGGAAGATGTTCTCCGGCACGGCCCGCTGAGGGGCTTTGTCGGTGAATTATTTTCCTCGGAATTTGAGCGGTTCTGCTCGGTAATCGAGTTTCACTGAGTAGAACCAACGCTGAGATTTGGACGGTCTTTCGCCCACGAATGAGTGGCCTAGAGATCGTCCGATATTTTTGAGATTGAACCTTTACTTACATAGTCGATTGGTTCATTAATGCCCTTGGGGGTGATGGATAGCAACGCAAAGCTTGTACCAATGAAGTTTAACTGAGGTTCGGCTGTTGCTGCTACCCCTTTGGGCGAGGAGTTTTTGAGTCCGCTCTCTCTTAAGGTTTTTACCTTAAGGGAGCACTTTGAGTCTCCGGGGAAAGTGTTCTCCGGCACGGCCCGCTGAGGGGCTTTGTCGGTGAATTATTTTCCTCGGAATTTGAGCGGTTCTGCTCAGTGGTAGGGGAGCCCATCATGAGTGGAACCAACGCTGAGATTAGGACGGTCTTTCGCCCACTATGGAGTGGCCTAGAGATCGTCCGTATTTTTGAGATTTCACCTTTACTTACATAGTCGGTGATTGGTTCATTAATGCCCTTGGGGGTAACGGATGGCAACAATGCAATGCTGTACCAATGAAGTTTAACTGAGGTTCAGCTGTTGCTGTTACCCCCTTGGGCGATGAGTTTTTGAGTTCGCTCTCTTAAGGTTTTTGCCTTAAGGGAGCACTTTGAGTCTCCGGGGAGGGTGTTCTCCGGCACGGCCCGCTGAGGGGCTGTGTCGGTGAATTATTTTCCTCGGAATTTGAGCGGTTCTGCTCAGTGGTCGGGGAGCCCGTCACTGAGTGGAACCAACGCTGAGATTAGGACGGTCTTTCGCCCACTATGGAGTGGCCTAGAGATCGTCCGTATTTTTGAGATTTCACCTTTACTTACATAGTCGGTGATTGATTCATTCAATCCAATACCCTTGGAGGGTAATGGATGGCAGTGCTGTAGCCAATGAAGTTCTAACTGAGGCTCGGCTATTGCTGTTACCCTCCTGCCATGATCAGAGCTCTTTATTATAGCTCAATAAAACTTATCCCTACACTGTCCTCTACAGATAACGGGGAATATGAAAAGCATTCTTGCTTCGCCCCTTTAAGCCAGTCCTTATAAGGACTTGTTTTACTTATTTTCAGAAAACTGATTTTGACAAATGATTCTTTAATGATGTAATGTAGTAAGTGCAATGTTATTATATTTGCCATGTTAATAATATCTAACTTTAGTTTCCGTAGCTATAATGTGCTTATTTTAATCATTAAATATTTGCCATGTTAATATCTAACTTTAGTTTCCATAGCTATAATGTGCTTATTTGAATCATTAAAGACATGTATTCTCATCACTTTTACTTTTTAAAAGTTTCTCAGATATGTTTATGGTTTACATTTTGTTTAAATATACCTACGTAGGCTAACAAAACAAAACTTACTCTCAAGATAGAGAAACAAACAATATGGTTATGACATTATGAGCTATGGCAGCTTAGTAGGAAGCCATAAATTATAATAAACACAGGATGTTATGGATCCAGTCATATTTTATAGTAAAATTTCAAAAGGTTTCTGATATTTACCAGAGAGCTTATGATTTATTGGGCGAATATACGGGCTCCTGGGAACAGCACATCGTTTACGTAGTGCAAGGCTCCACAGCCGAAGATACGATCATTTCGGTATTGGACTATAAAATATGTCTGGATCCATAACATCATTCATCGCAGTGTATTACGTATATCAAATCGGGATTTTTCGGCTCTACATTTTAGCCATCTGTTATTTTATGTAAGGACTTGTACAAAGTTATACACTAATAATTTTCGTATAAATAATGCTGTCGATATCAATAGCCCAACTTCGAAGGGATCAACCGACCGTGAGATGCGGTGATTGATTCATTCAATCCAATACTCTTGGAGGATAATGGATGGCAATGCTGTAGCCAATGAAGTCCTAACTGAGGCACAGCTATTGCTGTTACCCTCCTGCCATGATCAGAGCTTTAATTGCTCAATAACACCTTATCCCTACACTGTCCTCTACAGATAACGGGGAAGATGAAAAGCATTCTTGCTTCGCCCCTTTAAGCCAGTCCTTATAAGGATAGCCCAACTTCGGGGAGTGGTAGGTGGAGGAGAAATGAAACCCTGGGAAGGTAATGGATGGCAATGCTGTAGCCAATGAAGTTCTAACTGAGGATCGGCTATTGCTGTTATCCTCCTGCTATGATCAGAGCTTTAATAGCTCAAACCTTATCCCTACACTGTCCTCAGATAACGGGGAAGATGAAAAGCATTCTTGCTTCGCCCCTTTAAACCAGTCCTTATAAGGACCATAAGGATAGCCCCACTTCCCCGTGTGGTGACCGGGATACGAATAGAGCTACTATAGCCCATGCATGTCGTAAGAGGCGACTAAATTGGGACGCAGAATTTCGCTCTCTTAGGTTTCTTCTGGACTTTTGCTCCCGGTGAGGTGGGGGAGGCTTAGATTTCCTGGGGTTTGCTCCGAGAGAGCATTTTGAGTCTCTCTGGGGAGGGTGTTCTCCGGCATGGCCCATGAGGGGCCTTGTCGATTGATGCTTTTCCCTGGAATATGAGCTGTTCTGCTCAGTGGTGGGGGGGGCGTCACTAGTGGAAGCAACGCTAAGTTGGGCGATCTTTCGACCACTCGTAGAGAATGGTCTTGGGGATCGTCTTAATTTTTGCAGAGGGCTTTACTTACATACCAGCCCATGCATGTCGTACGAGGCGACTAAAATGGGTACCCAGGGAGGGTAATGGATGGCAATGCTGTAGCCAATGAAGTTTTAACTGAGGTTCGGCTATTGCTGTTACCCCTGCCATGATCAGAGCTTATAGGCCTATATTACCCTATCCATACGTTTCCTTACAGATAACGGGGAATATGAAAAGCATTTTTGCTTCACCCATCTAGCCAAAAAAATAAAAATAAAAATAGTCCCATTGTAGCCCATGCATATCGTACGAGGCGATTAAAATGGGTACCCAGGGAGGGTAATGGACGGCAATGCTGCAGCCAATCAAGTTTTAACTGAGACTCGGCTATTGCTGTTACCCTCCTGCCATGATCATAGCTTATAGCACTATATTACTCCATCCATACATTTTCTTCTATAGATAACGGGGAATATGTAAAGCATTCTTGCTTCACCCATCTATCCAATATATATATATATATATATATATATATATATATATATATATATATATATATATATATATATATATATATATATATATATATATATATATATATATATATTGATTATTCTTACCAAAATAGTAATACTAATGATATAATAATAATGTTAATTATCCATACTAAAATGCTTATAATAATGACCTTAATTATTCATATAAAAACGCACATTGACATTGAGGATATTTCATGTTTACATGGAATATAACTTTCCCAGTTGATTTACTCCTTTGAAATTTTGAAATATAGGAATTACGGTGTAGATATGGAATAATAATAATAATAATAACAATAATATTTTTAATAATAATAATAATTTATTACATATGATATAACGTAATCACTACATAGATAACGTTATATCATTACGTATGATACAACATTACGTTCATTTCTTGACATTTGATACATTCCTGTATACTGATAATAATAATAATTTTTTTTCGCAATAATAATTATAATAATTTATAACATATGATAGATACATTACATACTTATCATTACATATAATACAGCATTACATACATTTGTTTACATGTGATATGTACATTACATGCATTTTATTACATATGATACATTTATTTTTTTTTATTTATTTCTTTTATTTATTTATTTTTTTTATCTTGGATGAGATTAGATGTATTTTCTCAGCTTTCATCCTCGAAGCTTATTTGTGAGCTTATCTGAGGATAACACCAGTTATTATTTATTGGTTTATTTGCTGTGCTGGGAAGCTATGAAATCAAATCTATGTTTAATTGGTTTGATTTCCACTGCAACCGTAGTGATTACACACACACACGCGCGCGCGCGCGCGCGACAACTTGGAATGTCTTGATGCGTCGCTAAACTGGAGGCTCTTCTAGTTCGTAAGATTTCCGCATTCAAAAGATAATTTGTTTATCATGTCTGGGATGTAGAAGTTTCGCGTGGCCTTTCCGTAGTGATTATTATATTTATATGTGATATAATTAGTTGTCTGAGGTCTTGTTATACGGTATGTATTTCTGACTGCCCTGTAGTTGGCATCGAAATAATGTTTTAGCAAAGCTGCATAGTGACATAAATGTTTTGTTGTCAGTATTTTGTGTTCTGACATCGCAGTGTATATAAAGTCGTTATTGTCTCTTTGTTCCCAAAGGATCAGTTTTATCATTTTGTAATGTAGCTACATTAATCTATTCAGTTTGTAGCGTGCATTTAATAATAATAATAATAATTATTATTATTATTATTAAAACTTTGAACAAATAAATCCAATACTTTTAAAACTCATGAACATAATATTCGACACAGGCATTATTCCACAACAACTAAAAATTGCAGTATACGCCAATATACAAACACGGAAAAAGAAACGATACTCAGAACTACAGACCAATAGCTACACTACAAGTCATCTCAAAAATTCTAGAAAATATAACACACACCAGACTACAGAACTATTTACAGAAGTACAACATCATCTCACAAAACCAATACGGTTTTCAGAAAACAAAAAGCACCATTACTTTATTAGAAGACATCGCTGACACAATAAACAAAGCTCTCGACAATAACAAGTACGCCGTCCTTATACTGCTGGACCTAACCAAAGCATTTGACACACTTGAACATGACATACTACTCACCAAACTATACTCAATAGGTATAGAAACTCTTCATACATGGTTCAAGAACTACCTCTCAAACAGAACACAAGTAACAAAAATAGGTACATGTCACAGTCGGGGCATACAAATAAAACACGGTGTACTTCAAGGTGCCATATTATCACCCACTCTATCCAACATGTACATTAACGATGTTCATAACATATCCATAAGAAGTCAAATATTTCAATACGCAGAAGACACTGCACTACTAGTAATCCACACAGACATTAACACAGCTCTCTGCAAAGCACAACAAGACCTAAACGAAATCACAACATACTTCCACCAAAACGCAATTCTAATCAACGCACCTAAACACAGATGTTGATAATACACAACCCAAGAATCATACGCCCTGCATCACTATCGAAACATTGTCACACATACCGCTGCATTAACAACAAAAATACCTGCCAATGTTCCGAAATCAAACCTGTAACACACGCAAAATACCTCGGTCTCTATATAGATTCCCACTTTAAATGGACAAAACATATAGAATACCTACACACCAAACTCCGGATCATCGCAGCAAAACTCTTCCAAGTTAAAATGTTCATTGCCAGTCATGCGATATCGCGCGATGCGAGCGCTCACCAAACGGCCGATCACGTGTCATCGCGTGGACGTCGCTAACTAAATAAAAAATATAAAAAAATTTGGCCACCACACGAAATTCCAATTTTCAGCTTGGCAATGAAAGTGCTAAAGACATTATTCCACCCAACATAAAAAAACTCCTATATCATGGTATCTGCGAATCCCTACTCAGATATGGAATAACAGTCTATGCAAATACATCATACAGCCGCCTAACAACATTAGAAAGACTACACAGGAAAATCGTGTCAACAGTGATCTGGACACCTTACACGCAACCACCAATATCCGACAAGCACATGGCGATACACAGAATTCTGAGTATTAAAAACCTGAAACACTACATGACATTAACAAGGAATTACTTCAACATCATCTATCGAAACAACAAAGACACATATCGTATAACACGACCTACAACAACTCTCTACATCCCCATACCCTTCAACAACTCATACGGGTCTTCTGTGAGATCACATCAGATAACCACGCAACTCAACAACCTACCAAGAAAGTTAAAACACATAGATAACTGCAGAACATTAAAAAACGAACTCTGGAAAATATATCAACAAAGTTAAGAAACCATTGACACTAATATACACATCACAAATCACTAGCATCCAATGCCTACATCCCATACATAAACAGTGGCAACAACACAAATAGTGAAGGCTAAATCCCACTCTCTTCATAAAAGCTAACCCAAGCTTCGAAGTAGGTGGGATTAACTTGCCTCATTCATCTACAAGTAGTCCTTATAAGCAAATACAGAAATTTGTATGTATAATCATTCTTTCTCAAACTTAAAAAAAACAATAAAATAAAAATAAAATAAAAAATTATACAAAAAATTCTGTATAATCTTCACTGTTAATATTAGAAGAACATGTGTTGTAAATACATAATATAAAGGCAAAAAAGTATTATTAAAATTTTTAATTGAAATCCAATGTAGGAATTGCAGCACTTAATGCTAAACTCTATAAAATTATAAGATGCAATGTCACACAAAATGTTTATTGTACGTATAAATATTTTAGCAATCAATAAAATATATTTAAAAAAACATTTATTATTATTATTATTATTAAAACGAACGCCATTGGTCTATTCTGTATAATTAATATATCCTATGAGTGTCCAAACTCCAATTCTGCCTTGAAAATAAATAAGAATTTCGAATTTCAAAACAGGCAATTGAAGTTTTATTAAAAAAATTAATTGCTGTTTTAACATTATCGCTACGCAAAAAGAAAAGAAAAGGAGTTGCTCAGTTTTGAAGTAATGACCTCTCTTGGGAATGCCCCCATTGTAAGTCATAAGAATACTTAACAAAGTTTTTAAAACACAACGCTACTTCGTGAAGACAGAATGAAAAAAAAAAAAAAAATTGACAATTTTTTTGCAACTTAGCAAAATAGTATCAAATCAAATCCCCCCCAATCTCCCTAATTTCTTGCATTGCAGTAATATATATATATATATGAAATTGTAATAAAAATATAAAATGACATATCTTCTGAAGAACATTTTATAATTCTTATTTTTCGGGAACTATTCAGTTTAAATCAGAAAAAAAAAAAAAAACTCTGAACTCTTTATACTCTGAACGTACATGGATATGAATTATGGATACGTTTAATAGTATTCTATTTAACTTTTTATTATTATTATATAATTAAAAACTTAATTAAATATTAATTTCTATTTATACTGTAATACATAGTGAATTAAAATTATTTTATGAATATAATATTTAAAAATATTTTCTAAATATAGTGTTTTATAAATACACCTTTTACATTAATTGTAAAGCAATTTATAATACGTGAAAAACTAGAATATTACAGTACGGTGACTTATTTTTGGAAAACTGATTTTGACAAATGATTGGAGTACGGGATTGGAATCGACTGTGAGATGCGGTAATTATTACCCTTGGAGTTACCGTGTATGGGTAAGGATTACTTATTCGTTATTATATTATATTATAAATAAATAAATAATCATACGATAATTACAGCCATAAACGTTGTAAAGCTCTCATAGATTAGTATAAGTACCGTGGCGGGGGGGGAGGATTTGGCTTTATTTATATTTATTTATTTATTTTTACAGAATCCAAAAAAAAAAAAAAAATCCTGCACTAAAGACCAAATGCGAACCAGTTTATGTTTCCAGTAACCAGGCTGACAAATGATTAAACAAATTGTTAATTAGTTAGTTATTATTGAATATGATAAAAGCAAAAAACTTACAAATGTTTTATACTCAACTAAAAGTTATTACATTTAATTTGCTACATTTTCGTTGAACATTTATTTATAACAAGATAATACTGTCTACAAATAAGTTGCAAGAATTTTAGATGGTTTATATCAGTCTAATAATAAACTCAGACATTTTAAGATCATATATTACTTTTTAAAATGATAACAAGAAAACTAATATCAGAAAAAATGGTCATCTAGGAAAGAAAGCATAAGAGAATGAAGAAGATTCAAGAACTGCAGATGATTATGGCGGAGCTTTTAAAATCATCATCGAAGTAATTAATCCTATGATAGATGAATATTATGTTTGTCAATTAGGTATGTTCTAAGGTTAGTTTGTCGTTGTTAGAGGGGGTGAAAACAGAAATTTGCAAGTCATTCTTAGATCGATTAACATCTTTCTTGAAGAAATCCGCGCAGTTTATTATTTATTTTCTTTTTGACAAGATTTAAACAGACCGAATATTGCTCTATTACACAGACGTAACAGAAAATTGAAGCCCACATTAAAAAGTATTCATTAGAGTCTAACTTACACAAAATATTGTTCTATTTACTTACCTGCGGTATACTGATGATTCCACTGAACAACCACGCCCCTGCTACGAGTCTTTTCAAATGTCTTTTAATGTTTGCTCTTTTCATGGGAAAGCGAACTGCTGTAAAACGGTCGTATCCAATCACAACTAGAATGAAAGTGGAAAGATAGAGCGAAAACATCTGCAAGTATTTCACCAGCTTACACAGGACCTCTCCGGCAAGCCATTGTATGGTATAAGTCCACACAGCTTCGGCAACTACGCAAAACAAGGTCACCATTAGATCGGCTATAGACAAATGAGCGATCATGAAGTACACGGTAGAGCGACTTTGAGACCGAGCCCGGTAAATGGACGCTAAAGTGGCCGTGTTACCTATCAAGGAGATTAGAGCGATGATCGACAGGATCACAACTCGAACTAGAGTTGACAGCTCGAATTGAGGTGCGGGTTCGGTCGGGGGTCGATCCCCTTCGCATCCTACTTCGCTATCGTTGCAGGGAGGTTGTTGCAGATCTACAGAAGCAACGCGAGAGATGTTGAACTCCAAGGTCATCACCTCCGCCGGATAGAATTCGTTATCGCGAACTTCCTCCCTCACGGCGTCCACATGAACCTTTGCGGTGAGAGTTACGGCCGCGGTGGTGAAGAAATACAGCAAGTTACCCTCACGCATCTTAAACTGGCTTCAGGGGATCGCGTGGGTTACTTTTGGGACCATTTTCTACTAGCCGCCGTTCAACTTAAAACTATTACGACACTTTCCCGTGCATTGCATCTCCTCCGTACACAATCCGTGTTTACTCCGTTGATATATATTACACGCACAGCTGACACACAGACGATAAAACATGTGTAATCAACGCGACTGCTCCCAAAAGCGGTGCTTGATGGTGGCGACATCTGCTGGCACTAGTAACATGACGCGAATCTTAACATAGGTCAATTTCTTTTTTGTTGTTATTTATTTCAACAATAAAAAAATATACCTGTTTGACCTTGGAAATAAAAACGCACCACATAAAACTTAAGTATTCAGAAAATTTTAAATTATTTCAGAGAAATCCATAAGAAGCTAGAACTGCCTTATGGAGTACAATAAAAATACATTTTGTGGAGGGAACTGGTTTTTATGTAAATAAACGGTGAAGTTGATTATTTAGATAAATGCTGGCTATGAAAGGGGACTAAACTAGATATCTGGAGTGCGCTTCCAAGCAGTTATTACATTAGTGTGATACCGAAAATACAATTTTCCATGTAGAATTTCCATAGTTTAGTAAAAATGAAAACAATTACTTCTTATATGTTCTACTGCAACTTAAGATAAATATTTGAGAATTTCTCAAGAACAATAAGGATACAGTTAGAGAATACCTCTGTGCAAGAAGGAAATAGAGTGTATGTATCAGTACGTACTGTTGTTCTCAAAAATGTGTTAAAAAGGGCGAAAAGAATAAGCTTTTTTTTTTTTATCCTAAAGCAATAGTTCAAATATAATGTAGAACTGAAAGCTATCCAATAAAAAGGAAAAAAAATTAAATAAAATCAGCAGGTTATATTTTCTGCTTCCTAAACATTTAAAAGTGCAAATTGGTGAAGTGTTGGTGCCTTTAACATATTGACGACAATATGGATGAAACACAAGTGTAACTGGGCCTCGAAATTTAATATGAATTGTTCTACATTAAATTTTGTATTGTTCTAATATAGACAATTAGAACAATATCTATCATTATATTAGTTTATTATATTATACTATATTATATTATTATAAAGGCAGTAATTATCATTATTAAACTTCAAAAAGCATTACTTTAATTAACAAAAGTTATTATTTCAACATACAGAAGATCATAATTAGTATTTAGCATGCAGATTATCATTGTCATTTTAATATTTAACAATGTTATTTCATTTATAATTTTTTTAAATTTTTCTCATCATCATTTTAATATGCAATATGGTGATTATCAGTATTTTAATTTTAATGTTTTTTTTTTTCATTTAGCATCATTATCATTATTTTAATATGCAAAAATTAGCTCATTATCTAATTTTATTAGAATAAATAAATTAGCAAATATACCAATGAATGAAGAAATAAAATGATATTATTATAATAAGCGTAACTCTTTTAGCCCTAACTTTTGGAAATCGGTGGACACCCCGTCTCTTGAAATCATTTTGACGATTTGAAGTTGTCAAATCGTTAAATGGTAAAGCAATGTTTATTAAGACTTCCGACAATTTGAAGACTTTGGAAATGGTGAGAGTGCAGCTGACAATTGTTGAAGTCTCGTATTCTTAATTAGTACTATTGAGTAGTGGGAATGGCTTCAAATTTCACCTTAAAATGAATGAGTTCGCAGCTCAAAACCAGACAAAACAAAAAAAAAACTATATAGATACGTCAGTGATTGGCTAAATGGGAAACTTGATGAAGAAAGATCAAGAAAAAGTGCCTCTAGTCCGAGATTAGAATCGAACTTGTAACCCTCTTTCTTCTGGTAGTGTAGCACTTCGAAGCCACTTTCCCACATGGCTACATCAGCGCCTCCACTTTTAATATAATCATTACTTTATTATTCTAATATGCAAAAGAAATTAATTTTAATGACATTATTTCATAATTTTATTATTTAATTTCAATGCCGTTATTTCCTGCTTTTAATATTGATTTTAACATTTCTGCTATTTAATATTAATATTAATAATAATAATGGTATTTTGATATTTTAATAATTAATTAATATTTTAATCAATATTCAAATATCAGAAGTTTTTTATGGTTCTTTTATACAAAAAAGACTCATCACGGGAGACGCAATCTATCATACTTCTTGAACCCATAAACACACAAAACACTCAGAACTCACTGTGGCAACCCATTCCACTCATTCACAACTCTCTTAGTAAAAAATCTAGCCTTCACACCCCTAATGACCATCCCTTTATTCAACTTCCAGGGATGACCTCTTGTTCTGGTCTCTCTAGCAAAGTGCTGAAACATTTTCTCTGCATCTATCCTATAAAATCCTTTAAGCAAGGTAAATGTTTCTATCACATCCCCTCTTTTTCTCCTATCAACCAACTTCTGTAATCCGCACACCTTCAATCTATCCTCATAGGGAACATTCCACAGACCATCTTGATCGCTCTCCTCTGAATCTTCTGTACCGCTTCCCCATCCCCAAAGAAACCCAAAAGACTAGACCTGCACAGTAATCCAGATATCAATGCCTTATAAAGAGGATAACAACTTCCTTATCTCTACTTATTACTGTGTTCTTCAACAGCCAAGTAATCTTATGAAATACCTTAGCAATATGTCCTCGAAACATAAACTCTGTGTCTACCACCACCCCTAAATCTCTAGCTTCATCTATTTCCTGGAGTACAGTTCCATCAATGTGATACACACCGCTTTTAATCTATTTATCCTGAAATGCAAAACTTTACATTTCTCCACATTAAATTCATACCTATTATCGTTTACCCACACTGACAGTCTATTTAACCTGCAAGCTCTCCACATCGCCTTGATTAACTATTACTCCACCTAATTTCCATCATCATCATCATCAAACAACTGAATATTACCTTTCAAGTTATTTCCTATATCATTTATGTACAAATTAAACCGCTATGGTCTCAGCACTGAACCTTGTGGCACACCACCAGTCATCTGTTTTCGCCTCGATTCTGCATCTCCATATACCACTTTTTGATATCTGTACAGCAGCCACCCTCTCACCCACTTAACCAGTGGATCATATCCATTTCCATTTGTTTTAATTTAAGTAACAGAGTTCCACGTGGTATTCTGTCAAATGCCTTTGCAAAATCATCGTGTAGCCATTTCCTTTATCCAACTCAGCTGTTATTCTATTATAAAAAGTTAGTAAATTACTAAGGCATGACCGACCCTTTACAAAGCCATGTTGATCCTCATACAGTATCATATTTTTATCTACTCCTTCTTGAATTCTTTTTTTACCCATTTTTCTAGTAATTTAACTACCACCCCAGAGATATTGATTAGTCTATAATTTGCTACTGCAGTCTCAGAATCTCTCATAGGCAAAGCAACTATTTTGCCCTCTTTCCACTCCCTTGGAACTCTACCAGAGCTGATAGATATCTGTCCAGCAGCCAGCTGTCAGTATTTTGTGTTCAGACATTGCAGTGTATATAAAGTCGTTATTGTCTCTTTGTTCCCAAAAGATCAGTTTTATGATTTTGTACTGTAACGAGATTGGTAATATTTGGTAAAGTGTCTGGTCAGAGATGTTTCCTGCACATGCTTGCAAAACGCAAGCTGGTATCCCATCTAATCCCACAGCTGTATTTACGTTGAGATTCTGCAGTATCCTAAGAACCTCCAATTCATCCACCTCTGTTCCCAAATCAGTGTCTGGCACATAGGTTAAAGCAGTACCTCACTTGGATGACATACCCTTGAAAAGTGGTCACTCAATAACTCTAGGATTTCATCTGATTCTCTTATCTCGTCACCATCACCACTCATTAAGATTTATTCCATAGTCATTCTTCCTCTTATTTGCCACATAGCGAAATAATTCTTTAGGATTTTCTTTGGCCTACTTGGATAGATAGTTAGCTTGTCTCATACATAAGAGGGCTTCCTCTCCTGCAAACCAGTCAGAATACCAATATATGCAAAGTATGTCATATTTAGAAGAAATACTAACTGCCTTATTTTCTATTATTTTTTATTGTTCTTTCAAATATTTACATATGTACAATGATCATCTATTCAGTATATTATTTTACAAGGTTCACACTTTGTGCAACATATAATGAGATTTAAATAGTGATGATGATAACATAGGTTTTTCTAAATAACAATCACAGTAATGATTTACAATTATATTGTTCAGAGTTACATAAGTTATATAATATTACATGTTGTAGTTTACTGTTTTTTTTTCAAAGTTTGAGAAAGAGTGATTATACAACAGTATTTACACATATGCAATCTAAATATTATATTTCCTAATTCTCACAAACATACAGTGTAAACTCATGTATGTAATGTATATAATAACTGTAACAAATGTAAATCATTTGTTACAGTTATTATATACATTACATACATTTGATTAAATATGATACATTACTTACATTTGTTTACATATTATACTTACATTATGTACATTTGCTTACATATAATACACACATTACATACTTTGGTTTACATGTGATACGTACATTACATGCACTTGGTTACATATGATACATCTTGGATGAGAAGTAATTTCTCTGCTTTCATCCTCGAAGCTTATATGTAAGCTTATCCGAGGATGATACCAGTTGGTTATTATGTATTGGTTTTTTTTTGTGTGTGTGTGTTGGGAAGCTGCGAAATCTGTGATTGAGAAATTCGCGATCGCGCACGCACGCACGCACGCACGCACGCACGCACACACACACACACACACACACACACACACACACACACACACACACACACACACACACACACACACACACACACACAAACTTGGAATGTATTGATGCGTCGCTGAACTGGAAGCCTGAACGAATATATTGTATTTCATATTAAGTTTGTATGGTATTTTGGGTGCGTGTTTCTTGTTCGTAGTATGTCCTGAGAGCTCTTTTCAGGCTATTGTAGTTTGTAAGGTTTCTGTATTCAAAAGGTAATTTGTTTATCATGTCTGGGATGTAGAAGTTTCACGTGGCCTTTCCGCAATGATTATTGTATTTATATGTGATATAATTAGTAGTCTGTGGTCTTGCTATACGGTATGTATTTCTGACTGTCCTGTAGATGGCATCGAAATAATGTTTTAGCAAGGCTGCATAGTGACATAAATGTTTTGCTGTCAGTATTTTGTGTTCTGACATTGCAGTGTATATAAAGTCGTTATTGTCTCTTTGTTCCCAAAAGATCAATTTTATGATTTTTTACTGTAATGAGATTAATCTATTTAGTTTGTAGGGTGCACCGAAAGCATAGGTTGTTATAGCGTATCTCAGTATATTTTGGAATAGTGCTTTGTATATTAGTGTTTTTAGGCGTATGGGAACTATGTCTTTTAACCTGTAGAGTTTGCCAGTTTTATTGTTCGGAGTTTGTTGTGTAGATGTTTTATGTGGCTATTCCAATTCACATCTGCATCGAAGTAAATTCCAAGTTATCTTATTGTTTCAATCTGAGTGATTATAGTGGTTTCACTGTTCTGTGTTTTTTATGTTGTAGAGTGGATGTTGGGTGGTTAGATATTTGTTATCAACTGGTCCAGTCAGTGGATTTCTGAATATCATTAATTTTGTCTTATCTGAGTTTAGGTGTATGGAATTTTTCGTGAGCCAGTCTGTGATTAGATTTATGCCATGTTGCATATTTGCTTGGGCTATGTTTGTGTTATTGTGGATGGTTATTATATGCTGTATCGTCTGCGTATTGGAATATCTTACCTTTGAGAGATAGCTGATTAATATCGTGCGTGTAAATGTTGAATAGAGTTGGGGAGAGTACAGCTCCCTGTGGCACTCCACAGGTTACTGGTAGCTCTCTACTTCGGTTTGACCCGATACGTGTGATATGTTTTCTATTTTGGAGGTAGTTTGTAAACCACCTGTGAAGAGGCCCGTCTTTTCCAACATGCCTCAGCTTTTCTAACAATGTTTGATGTGTGATTGTATCAAATTCTTTAGTTAGATCAATAAAGACTACCATGGCAATTTTGTTTTTGTCTAAGGCGGTATTAATTACGTTTGTAAAGTCTTCCAAGAGAGATGTTGTTCCCTTACTTTTCTGAAAACCATATTGTGTTTTGGGGATAATATGAAAGGTCACTGTATATGCTGTGAGTTTCTTCAGTACGATCTGCTCCATAATTTGATTGATAATTGATAATATTGTTATGGGTCTGTAATTGCTGATTAAATTTCTTTTTCCATGTTTGTATATGGGTGATTATGGCGGTCTTTAGCATACTTGTTATCTGTCCTGTTTTAAATATTTTGTTTATTAATTTTAGTAAGATAGGGGCTAAGTTAGGTTGCATGTTGCTTGATATCTTTAGGTCTGATACCATCAATTCCTGGGCCTTTGTTTGGTTTGATTTGATGTATTGCAGAGAGAAGTTCTGCTTCATTTATCCTTGGGAACCATAATGTCTGTTTTGATTGTGGTCCAAGTGCAGGATCACGTTTTGTAATTGGGGGAATATTTCTGTGCAGTTCTTGGATAGAGTCTGCAAAGTATTGGTTAAAGTAATTTGGTAGTTGTTGGACAGGTTTTGCGTCTTTCATGAAGCTGGTTTTTTTTTTGGTTTCGGAGGCCGTGGTGTTGGGGACACAATCTAGTATCTCGTTGATCAGATGCCAGGTTTGTTTCATGTTGTTTTGTGCAGAGGTTAATTTGTCTCTGTAGTAGTTTCTTTGTGCATTTCTGATTTGTGTTGTAAGGCGATTCCTTGTTATTTATTCAGTTTTTAAAGCTGCGTTATTTGGATGTCGCGTTAATTCTTTCCATAGAGCGTCCTTTCTGTGTATTTCTAGGATTAAGTTTTGTGTTATCCAAGGATTTTGGGGTTGTTTTTGAGCGAATTCTGACTTTCTTTGCAGCTTTCTTATATATATATCCTCCAGTGTGAGTCTAATGTTGTTGTATTAAGATATCTGCTGAATCTGTTGCCATGTGTTCCCAGTTGGTTTTTCTTATTTCATGGTTGACTACTTCTTCGTCTATTATTGTTTTGTGTTGCTTTTCTTCTGTGGATATTGTCTTAGTGTGCAGGTTTAGAGCCGTGAAGTGATGATCTGCTACTTTGCATTTTATGACTGATGCAGTGTAACTATTTGGTGGTGCTCTGACGTTTATATGATCTAGGCAGGAAGCAGTGATAGTATTTCCGAATATTTTTTCTCTAGTACATGATGTTATTGCTGGTATTAGATTATACATGAATAGCGTGTCTAGGTATTGTACACTGGTGTTCTGGTTTTCGTTTGCAATATTTATGTTTATGTCGCCAATTATCATTAGGTGTTCGGTTGAGCATATTTCTTGGCTTGAAAGCCAGCAATTGAGTTCGTGCAAGAATTTTATCATGTTTTGGTTTGGTGGCCTGTAAATAGCATTTAGTATTATGGGATGCTGTGTATTAGTGGTATTAGTGATTTCGAGGCAAAGGGTTTCAACATGCTCAAATTGATAGGCAGTTTCTTTTGCTATTAATTTATGTTCGATAAATATTAATATTCCACCCCCTCTTTTTGTTTGGCGGTACGATCTATATTGTTGTAAACTTGGAATTTGGAAAGCAGTCGCTTCGTCATTAGTTATGGATATTTCTGTTAGGACCAATATATCAATAATACCGGTGTAATTCCTCAGATAAGCTTGTAACAATAACCAGTGTTTTCAGATGCTTCTCATGTGAATATGTAAGATTGAGAGTCCTCTCGCTTGTACTGTGTGTTGTTTCCATGCATCAAGCGAGTCGAAAGTACAATTGCTGTTGTATTCTGTTGTGATTACATCTATCTGATGGTTCACATTCATTTTTGTTCTGTTGAGGTCTTCTTTTTGAACTAAATTGGAGTCATTTATTTCACTCTGGCAGCTTATCTATGTCTTCCGAGCTTTTTATTTGTATAGACTTTGAAGTTTGTGACTTTCTCAAGAGTATCTTGCCGTCTTTGATACACAAAAATTGATAATTTGTTTCTGTTTTTACTGTTCTTGCTTGGTACATCAGATTCTGATTGAAAGGTGTTATCAGATAGAAAAAGTGGTGTATTGTCTTGTGTTGCGTTTAAGTCCTTGACAACTGGTCTGATGGCTTTTATGAGATTGTCTCTTGTAGCCTTGCTTGTCAGACAAACTATGACTGGTGCGGGTCGTGGAGAGCCTTTTTTTTTGTTCTATTTTGCGGGAAACGGATTTATGGTCTGAATATCATTATGCTCTATCGGGGATGTCAATTGCATTACCTAACTTTATAACTACGTCTCTGAGATTTTCTTTGGATTCACTTTCTGGAAGACCGTTTATGACAAGGTCTTCTTTTATGTTGTTGCTGATTTAAAAGTTCGTATTGTAGTTTTAGGGAATTAAATTCTTGATGCAGTTCGGATGTGTGTTTTATAAATTTGTGTTGACCGTCAGTTAGTACGTTAATGCTGGTTTTAATGTCTTTTACCGTTTGTAAGACTTCTTCGACTGTTATATTATTAAATTTAACAAACTCTTCATATAATGATAATAATAATAATAATAATACTTGTAGGTCGTGGGTCTTAAAGGCCTAAGCATCAGTGATTATTATTAATATACAATCTCATTTCCGAGAAAAAAAAAATATATATATATATATCTACTCTATAATATAAAATGATAACCTTTTTTTGTAACGTTTTTGTGTCACGTTTTTTGTCAAGTCATTTGAAACGTTTTGAAACTCAGGGCTACCCTGAGTGTCGAGTCTTCAAAATTCGAGTCATCAGAATTCAAGAACAAGCCTACCAGTCCGGAACTCGGGGGAGTTGGGCGCCGTATGCGCCGGGGGGGGGAACCCCCTTTCGAGTCTTCAAAATTCGAGTCATCAGAATTCAAGGAGAACCGGCCTACTAATCTGGAACTCCGGAGATTGGGTGCCGTAGGCGCCAGGGACCCCCTTTCAAGTCTTCAAAATTCGAGTCATCAGTATTCAAGGAGAACCATCCAACCCGTCCGGAACTCTGGAGGGTTGGGCGCCGTAGCCCCCCCCTAGTATATATATATATATATATATAATATATTCATTTTTTAAATTAACTGACTTAAACCCGAGAATTATAATAATTTAAAAAATGAACATATCCCAACCCCGAGTTAATAGTACGTTATATATATATATATATATATATATATATATATATATATATATATATATATATATATATATATATATATATATATATATATATATATATATATATATATATATATATATATATATATATATTTAATTGTAATATATATATATATATATATATATATATATATTACAATTAAATATATATTTTTTGATAGATTTGAAGAAAATTCAAATAATTTTTCTGTGACTATGAATAACTTATTGTAACACCATAATAATTCTTAGTTAAGAAAAGGGTTAAGAATTTGCCATCACAAATGTTTCATAATGCCTCATAATGCATTATTAATTTCAATGAATAAATTAATTTAACTTCTTGGGTTTAGTGTCTGAGAACAGTATTGAGCATTAATTATCTGTAGCTGGAGTTCTCGTATTTTTTTTTTATTTCTAGTAAAGCTTTGGAGCCACTTTCTGTGAAATGGGAAAACTGTTTGAAATTTACAATAATGTTTAGAATTCAAATCATTTTTTTGGAATTATCAATAGCATATTCCAACACCCTAATTATTCTTAAATAAGAATAGAGTAAGCAACTTGCAATCGTCGATATTTAATTTAATCAAAAATGTATTAGTAGTTCTGTTTCTGTAGCCGAAAGGAAACGAATTGATAATGTATTTTTAAGTTTCAATAAAAAAAAACAAATTAAATTGCTTATTTTGGGTGGCTGAGAACAGTACTCTACGTTAATTATCTACATCCTGGGTATCTATTTTTTCTTTCTTTAATTTTAGTAAAACATGCAACTGTTAGTGAATGCATTATAAATTTTCAATGAATATATAATTTTTTCCTTGTATTGGGTCGGTGAGAATAGTATTGAACATTAATTATCCAAATGGAGAACTCGATTTTTTTTTAAATTTTACTGAAGCTGTAGTAGTCTTTTGGTAACACACGTAACTGTTTGAAATTTACAATATGTTTTTCTTTTTTTTTCTTTTCTTTTTTTTTTTCATAGATCGGATGTTCAGGAAAATGTCTGTAAATGTCAGCAGGATGTTATTATCAGCAACAAATTTAATTTCAATAAAGTGAATCCCATAGGCTGTGTTAAATTTGTTGAAAATTATTGATATTTCTCATAATGGATATAAATAACAATCGATAACTCATTTATCAAATAATAAATGAGTCGATATTCACTCATCATTTTCGCATTATCTGTGGATATAATGAAAAATCGATGAATTAAAGAAGATTGTTGGATTCCTTCGTAAAGAAAAATCAGATTATGATTTGAAAACAGAACTTTTAATGTACACATAAAATGGAGCGTAGTTATTATGGAATAATGGTGAAAATTCTCTTGCGTTTCCTGTTTTTATTACGTATTTCCGCATACAAAGTCGTCTAGCCTCTTCAGTGGTACCTATAGAATCGCCTACATGTGAAATATGGGGAAAATTCCAAATAGAATGCTATCTGAACGATGAAAGTAATAAAAGTAATATACCGAAATGTCGAGCAACCTGTGCGATTGATTTCACGACAATTAAGTATCATAAATTACCAGGAAAGACGATGATATCAGGACATAGCCCTTGTCGCTAAAATGAAAAGATAACGGCAGAAAAGTAAAAGGAAAAGTCTTCGAAATTCCACCGGGTTCTTTGCATTAGCTTTAGTTTTAATGTGATGGTTTCAGTTTATTTTATTTCATAATCTTCAGTGATATTTGCACTCACATTTCTAAAACCACATAACATTCTTGATATATTAATAGTTTAATAACCCATCTTCTATGATTGTTCGGTAATATAGATACGTAGAAAGGATTAAAATATTATTTAATTCTTTCAGTATTTTATCTCAATCACGGAAACGTCGTTAGAGGGTACAATATGAAACTTATAGCGCACGCTCACACACACACAAAGGCAACGCAAGTGAAACGCTTGGACGAAAGCCTAGAGTCCTAACACTAGGGGGGGGTCGTCCTCTATGGACACCTGTTGGAGCCTAGGATGTAAATTAAGATTTCGAAGTATTAGTCAAAACACATACGAAGAGACTCATCAAAATTCTATCAAATCAGTGATCTTATTCCCTTCCGAAATTTTTATTCAAGTAGCTGCAGCTGTAGTTTATTCGAGATGAAAACATTCGGGCTGGTGATGTTTCTCATATTTCTAGAAGTTTAATGCAATTCTGTTTATTTAAATTACGCTGATTTCTGAGAACAGCTGTAGATTCCAAAAACAATCTTTTCCTTCTAAATTTACTGCGATGGATTACGGTGGTCATTTCCAATGGGTTCTATGAGCCGTATCCAAAGCATGTGCCGCAAGACCCGATTGACCATAGTCATGACCACAAATATATTTTTTGTGTTCCATGCGAATGTTGGATAATCTTCCTGTCTGTTCATAGTAGGACAACCTTTATATGTGCATATAAAGTTGCCTGGTGCATATGACTGGGCACTTTATATGTTCCAGGCACAGAGAGAGAGAGAGAGAGAGAGAGAGAGAAGACGAAGGTGATCTTTAGTAGAACGTATAAGGGTAGCAAGCTTTAGGTGGGGCTTGAAAGTCTACTGTTATTCTTAATACCAGTGAATACAATAACAAATAGACATCATTCTCAGAGACCGTTCCACCTATCGGCATTCAGATTATGATCTCATTAAATCTCAGATCAAAAAATTGAAACGTCTGCTCAAAAAAGTTTCTTCCATGCCTCCTGAAATCACAAAAAACTCAAACCCTTCAGTTTTCGTTCCCTCCAGATATACGGATTACTACAAATTCACAACTTTTGGTAATCCCCCCCCAAAAAAATGACTATAGTAGTGCCACAGAATCCCCATGCTATAAATTAGCAAAACAGTTAGCAAGCACTGGTAATACCACTTCCTATATAAAAAAAAAAAATTATCCATTTTAAAATTTCTTTGAGAATTTAACGTTAAACAATACAGATAAAAAAATTCTCTATAAGTGATAAGTGTCATGTAAAGGAATACTGATGAGGTGATATATCAAAACCAACAGCTTATCACTTATAAAGAATTTTTTTTGATATTACTGATTTGTTTTCTTTTGCTATCCATTATATATATATTTCCCCAGAAGCACAAAATTTATAAACAGTTATAGGGTACTATGAGTTTTTCCCCCCTCTCACTCCCTTGCCAATTTTAATGGAATGAGTGAGAGGGGAGGGGGAGAACTCATAGTACCCTCTGTTTATGATGTGGACTTACAGTGCCTTCTAACTGTAAATGTTCTCCATTTGATCTCATAGCCCAGAAAGATTTTAATTATGCTATCATTATCATCCTCTATGTCCGAGTTATTTCAGAAAAAAGCCAGTATTAAAAAAAAAAATAATTTTTTTAATACTTTTTTTTAATACCACTTCTGAAGAATTGAATAATTCTTCAGAAGTGTGTGTGTGTGTGTGTGTGTGTGTGTGTGTGTGTGTGTGTGTGTGTGTGTGTGTGTGTGTGTGTGTGTGTGTGTGTGTGTGTGTGTGTGTGTGTGTGTGTGCCTGAAGTGTATAAAGTGTCCTCTGTTGGTGCAAATTGACCCACTGCGAACAGACAGGAAGATCAGCCAACATTCGCATGGAAGAACACACACAAAAAATATCATGGCTATGGTCAATTAAACCTTGCGAACCGTGCTTTAAATACGGCTCTTAGAATCAGTTGAAAAAGACCTCCATGTTCCATCGAAGTAAATTTAGAAGAGAAAGATTATTTTGGGAATCTGCATGTGCCCTCAGAAATCACCCTAATTTAAATAAATATGATTGCTATTAAACTTCCCGAAATACGGGAAGCAATAATACTTTTAGATCCCAGTTTAAATCCTACACCGCCAAAAGAGGACGTCTCACTTAGTGTTAGGACTCTAGTTTTGCGTGCACGTGCTTTACTTAGTTTTGTGTTGCCTTTGTATGTGTTACAAGACTCATATTGTACTTCCTGATGATGCAATGTCTCAGTGATTGAAATGAAATATTGAAAGAATTAAATAACATTGTAATTCTTTCTCGGTGCTGTTTCCACTCTATTAAACCTCTAACATGAGTTTTTCCCAGCACTTAACACACGAATTATTTTATTAAAAACATCAAGTGAGTGTAATTGTCTATTATCTCATTTAAAAATGACATAGCTAGTAAGGAGCTTTCCTTACTGAGCACATGAAATAAAGAAAAAAGATTGTATTAGCATTGCATACCTTTCTATGAAAAGATCTATACGATGATTTCATTGCTGTTTTCAATATATTCATATATTCTAGTGGAATAGTCCTAAGTAAATAACAAGGGTTATTTGTACCCAAGAACATTCAAATCCTAATCCTTCTCAAAAAAACTTACCCCCAGTTGAAAATCGTTTACTATAACTTGATGCTTCATGCATCTTAAGTTTATACCCATAAATTCCCTTAAGCTGCTATTCAAGAGAGCAACACAATCGCTGCTCGCCTTTTATATGGATAATCGATAATACACAAAGTCCTTAAAAAGACTGATTTAAAAGGGCAAAGCAAGAATGTTTTTCATATTCCCCGATATCTGTGGAGGACAGTGCAGGGATAAGGTGTTATTGAGCTATAAAGCTCTGATCATGGCAGGAGGGTAACAGCAATAGCCGAGCCTCAGTTAGAACTTGATTGGCTACAGCATTACCCTCCAAGCGTATTAATCACCGCATCTCACGGTCGACTATAACTCATTTCGATAATACACACGCAGAACGAAGAACTATACTGACTTGATGGGTGAAGCATAAATGCTTTTCATATTCCCCTTTGTCTGAAAAGGAAAGTTCTTTGAGTGGAGAATTATTGAGCTTTAAGCTCGCCCTGAAATGGTAGTGAGATTAACTGTGTTCAGCTGAGCATAGAATTGATTTGGGTTTCTTGTATTTGCAGAAATCTGTTTCATTATAGTCTGAAGCTTGCTGGATCAGTGGGTTCGGATGATTAATTGCCTTGATGAAGAACTTTTCACCTAGGTCGTGAAGGAGGGATATGATGTAGGGAATGTTGACTTCTCTATAAATCTGGGAGTTTCTGATAAACCATGGGGCATCCAAACTCATTCTCAGACATTTGTTCTGTATTCTCTGCAGCTTTTGAATATTTGCGTTCGAGGTATGACTCCATGCAGGAGATGCGTACGTGATGACTGGGCGTATTACCATCTTGTATATGAGTAGTTTGTTCTGAGTATCCAATTTACTTTTTCTGTTGATCATGGGGTAGAGCTGCGCTATTATTTGGATGTCTTTGAACTTATGTGTTTTATATGATTGGTGAATTGTAGATTTTTATCGAGAATTACGCCGAGATATTTGACTGTATTCTGCCATGGGATTTTAACTCCTAGTAAATGTATATCTTTCTTGATTTGAGGCTTTTTTCTAGTGAACAGTATGGCTGAACTCTTCTGTGGGTTAACTTGGATTCTCCAGTCCATCAACCATTTCTCTAGTGTGTGAATACTGTTTTGGAGTCTTTGGATAGCTAGTTTGGGGCTGAGAGATCTTGCTAATAATGCAGTATCATCAGCATATAATGCAGTGATTGGTGAGCTTGGGTTTTGAGGGATATCAGCAATATAGATAGAAAACAGCAAGGGGGCCAAGAGTGAGCCCTGCGGCACTCCCGCCAGAACCTTGCGTCTGGTTGAAACAGTTTCATTTATTTTGATTTGCATATATCTGTCTCTGAGGTATGAGTGAATTATTTTAACTAGATTAGTAGGCATATTGAATATGATAAGCTTGTAGAGAAGACCCTGATGCCACACCTTATCAAAAGCCTTTGCAGCATCTAAAAAGACTGCAGCTGTGTGAAGGTTCCGGTTGAAGCTTTCGGAGATGAATTCGATCAGCCTGTGGATCTCCTGAACGGTGGAGTGGTTTTTTCTAAATCCAAATTGCTCATTTGGGATTATACCTAGTTTATCCGTTTCTGATTGACGTCTTGTAAGGATTACTTTTTTTGCGATATTTCCAAGGTTAGACAGAAGACTGATGGGCCTGTAGCTTTCAGGGAGCTGGATTTTTTTTCCAATCTTTTTGATTGGTGTGACATCTGCTATGTTCCATGTTAAAGGGAAATACTTGAGTCTGAGGATGGCATTAATTATGTTGACTAGATGTCCAATGACTTTTCTGAGGAGTAGTTTGATTATTTTGTTTGTAATTCCATCTGCACCTGTTGCTTTATTGTTGTTCAGGTGGGTTATGATATTTATAACTTCTGTTGGAGAAGTGGGTGTGACAGGTTCTAGGTCATCCTTTTGTTGTGTTATAGCCTGCCTGACTCGGCGGTGAATCTTTTAGATGAGATTGATGTTCAAAATTTCATAAGAGGGGTTGCATTGAATTTCCAAGATGTCTGCCAGAGCCTCTGCCTTTTCCTTGTCAGTATGGGCTATTCCCTTCGTGGTCTGAATTTGGGGCTAAAAGTTGTCTTTTAGTGCGGAAAGTTCTCAGGAACTTCCAAATGGAGTTATCTTCTAGGTTTAATTTCGTTAGCTTAGATTCCCATTCTTGGTTTCGATCTTTTTGGAGGGACTCTCGGACTTGTCTGTTTAATTTATTCAAATTTGTTTTATCTTGAGGGGCGCTTGTGTTATGGTACCTCTTTCTGGTTTTGTTTTTCAGTCTGAATAAATCCATGATTTCCTCGGGGATCCGACCACTTGGGTGAAAGACTGTAGTTTGGGTAAATGACTTTATTGCTTTTTTTATTTGAGTGGTAAGGTTGTTTGCAGCCAATTCTATCTTCTCTTTAGTGTGAATAGCAGGTACTGGGCCAATGTGATCAGGGAGGATTCTGGAGAGTTTGTCCCAACATATGAAAGAGTGGGGAGAGGAGAATTGTTCTTGTGTACCGAGTTGAAGCAGAATAGGGTTGTGATCAGACGAAAGTTCATTTAATGTTTCCAGCTGATATTGGTATCTGATGTTTTTGAGGATGACTATGTGAAGTACATCTGAACTTCCAGCTGAGCTGTGATGGGTGGGCTCCGTGGGTCCGGTTACAACAATAGAATGTTGTGATGAAGGGGATACAAATCCTGTGATGTTTATCTGCCAGTAAGCGAAACTCTAAGAAGTAGGACTAAGATCTATGAGTTTCATACCGAATAACTATCGGCAAATGCAAGTGTAAGTAACCACTTGGTAGTACAAAGTATCATTATTATTAAGGTTGCCAGAAAAATAACCTTTTGGTAGAAATGTTGTGTTGAGTAATGGTTTAGAGTTCGACCTTTGTCGTTGATTGTGGAGCTATGCCAGACTGTATGTTTGGCGTTAAAGTCACCAGCCATGATGATGGAGTCTGTGAAGCCGAGAATGGTGTCCAAGTCAGATACCAGTAATGTAATGCTGGGTGAATTATATACAGCATAGATTTTGATACTGCCAGCATTGTTGGTATGAACTTCAATGCCTGTTATCTCTAGGTTCTTGATTTGCGGATTGGTCAGAACATTGTAGCTTAGGTAGTTTTTAATGTATATGGCTGTTCCTCCTCCACTGCTGGTGAGTCTATCTGTTTTGTACATAATATAGTTCCGTAATTTGGGGTTATTAGCTGGCCTGAGATGTGTTTCATTTACTAGTATTATGTCACGATTGTGTCTGTGAGTGAACTCTTGTAGTTCTAGGATTTTGTTATTCAGTCTATTGGCGTTCTATGCAGTGATCATGAGAGAGTTGGGATGGAATTTTCTTTTATTCATTATTGAGGGCTGTCAGAATTGAGTGGGTACTTTGTAGGAATCTTTTTGTGGAGGAATGCGAAGGATTTGTCATGCTGAATTCTTGTAACATAGTAGCTAGCAAGGCAGTTAGTACTGATGTTAGATTTCAGCTTATTTGATCATCAGATGGAGCAGCCTTTTTTCGTGCTGCCTTTGCATACGTTTTGGGCATTTGTTTCCTTTCTTGAGATGTCAAGCTGATAATTTGGACCGGGTGCGACTTGCGCGGCTGTCTTGAGCATCGCTGAAATGTGTTGGAAGGGTAGTTTTTGCTGGTCCTCGTCGCATTTTAAACACGTGTAATTTACTTGGCAAAGTTTTTGGGCATGCCAAACCTATGGCACTGTCCAGCTGACGACTTTTTCCTTAGTGGTTCGGTAGAAATTCTGAGGCCACAGATCGTAATCAGTTCATATATCTCTTTCTGTGCCTTATCAATTTCTACGAGTACCAGTAGCATTGGCCGTTTATCTGACCTGAGCATCCTGCTCACTTTCACTGGTGTTAGGCTCCGACTCATAAGGTCAGCAGTGATTTCTTCACAGGTGACACCTTCGGTTACTCCGCGAAGTACTATTTTGAGATTCTTTTCACTGGGTAAAGCAAAAGTGTGATATGGAAGATTTTGTTATCCATTAATCCTGTCAACTGTCTGTAGTCAGTGAATGGGGCTGGCTGGATTTTGACTCCATCTTTCGCCCAGGAATATGAGATTTTATCTTCCCTAAGAGCTGATGTGACAGTGGTCCATTTGTCCTTGTCCCTTAGTATAACAGGTGGAACCTTTTCCGTGTTCCTCGGTACATCTGATGTTGGTATGTCTTCATCCATCTGGTCTTCAATAGTTCTTCTTTTGTTAGAGCGCTCTCCCTGAGAGTTGTTTTGACATGGGCATTTTGGTGACAGAGCAGTAATGAGATCATCTTGTGATATCTCATTCTCCTCCTCATCTCTATCCTGATAATTAGAGTGAATGTTCTAAGAGTGAATGTTTTATAAATCCTGGCCAGTCAGATTCTGTCTTGCCTATTATGAGTTTCAGTACCTCTAGGGACTGCTGGTTATTAAGGATCTGGATTTGTTCTTTGATGTTTTTCATGTCAAAGTGGCGATTTCCTGCCAGCAGAAATTGGTTGACAGCACTATAAATAATCCCGCAGGGCTAGGGGCCTGCCAGCAAAATGTCCTGTAGACCTAGATGGACTACTAGCAGTATATAATCCCGCAGGGCTTGAAGCCTGCCAACAAATGTCCTGTAGACTGAGTTGGTCTACTAGCAAATTAGGTCTTGTTGCAACCTACTAATTGGGGAAAAGTAGTACCAATATCTCACTTGGCAATTGTTTAGAAACTTTGCTCCCTATAAAACCTTAAATCCACCCCTGGTCCTCATTGCGGGTGGGGCCTGCCGCCTGACCTCTAGCATGTTTCCTGCAGAGGGGGGACAGTAGGAATCTAACTGTGTCAGCGCCAGTGCAATGTGAGATTACTGAGAAACCTTGTAAACAAATTAATCAGGCTCAGTCTACAATAATACGTCAGTTCTCATCAAAAGCCAGAAGCAGAATCTCGATAATACACGCAAGACGTTGCTGACTATAAGGGTGAAGCAAAATGCTTTTATAATCCCTGCTATCTGATAAGGTTGCTGTGTAGTGAAAAGTTTATGAGCTAAGTGCTCTGCCTGAGTGGGTGCGATTTAAAGATCTTCATTTGGAAGTAGGATGGCCTTGGGTCTCCTATATTTAGAGAAGTCTGTTTCATAATAATTTGCTGCTTGTTTTACTAATTCATTTGGATGTGAAGAGGATTCTGAGAAGAACTTTACTGCTGAAGACTGCTGGAAAGAGTAGATGTAGGGGATATTTGTATCCCGGTGGAGTTTGGCATTTCTGATATACCATGGTGCGTTTAAGATCATGCAGAGACATTTATTTTGCACTCTCTGCAGTTTGAGAATATTTGTACTTGAGGTGTGGCTCCAGGCTGGGGATGCCTAAGTAATAATTGGTCGAATCATCAACTGATAAAGGAGCAGTTTTATTTTGAGTGAGTGTGATTTAAAGATCTTCATTTGGAAGTAGGATGGCCTTGGGTCCCTATATTTGGAGAAGTCTATTTCATCATAATTTGCTGCTTGTTTTACTAATTCATTTGGATGTGAAGAGGATTCTGAGAAGAACTTTACTGCTGAAGACTGCAGGAAAGAGTAGATGTAGGGGATATTTGTATCCCGGTGGAGTTTGACATTTCTGATATACCATGGTGCGTTTAAGATCATGCGGAGACATTTGTTTTGCACTCTCTGTAGTTTGAGGATATTTGTACTTGAGGTGTGGCTCCAGGCTGTGGATGCCTAAGTAATAATGGGTCGAATCATCAACTGATAAAGGAGCAGTTTTATTTTGGTATCCAGCTTGCTATTCCTATTGATAAGAGGGTAAAGCTGTGCAATTATTTTTGATGCTTTTGTACATGAGGCTTTTATATAGACTGAAGGTTAGTTTTTTGTCCAGCATTACACCCAGATATTTGGCTTCTGCTTTCCAGGGAATCTTGTTATTAAATAGGAAGATGTCATCTTTGGGAGATATTGAGTTTTAAGTGAAGAGCATGGCGATACTCTTTTGAGGGTTTACTTGCAATCTCCATTCCGAGAACCAGTGCTCTAAGCTCTGCAGGTTTTCTTGCAGTTTCTTGGTGACAAGGTGCGGTTTAATAGATCTGGTTAGAATAGCTGTGTCGTCTGCGCATAGGGCAATGATAGATGACATTGGATTTTGCGGAATGTCCGCCATGTAAATCGTGAAAAGTATCGGTGCCAGCAGTGACCCTTGAGGCATTCCTGCCAGGATTCTTTGCTGGGTAGATAATATATCATTTAGTTTGACTTGCTTTCGTCTGCCACTAAGAAATGACTTTATAATTTGGACCAGATCTAATGGAATGCCAGCTAAAATCAACTTGTATAGTAGTCCAAAGTGCCATAATTTGTCGAATGCCTTTCCTAAGTCAAGAAAAACTGCTCCGGTGTATTGGTGCCAATTGTGACTTGTGGTAATTAATTCAATTAGTCTATGAATTTGTTGGGTGGCACTGTGAAACTGGCGAAAACCAAACTGTTCTGAAGGAAGGATGTTTAATTTTTTTACTGAAAGTTGAATTCTGGAAAGGATAGCTTTTTCTGCTATTTTGCCCAAATTAGAAATCAGACTTATGGGACGATATGGGATTTGAGGCTGCTGAGGATCCTTGCCAGGCTTGTATATAAGAACTACGTCTGCCAGCTTCCATGCAGAGGGAAAGTACTTAAACCTGAACATAGCATTTATTATTGTTGTAAGATGTACGATGGCCTTTCGGGGTAGCAGTTCAATAATTTTGTTGGATATGCCGTCAGGCCCTGGAGCTTTTTTATTCTTTAAGTTCTTTATAACGTCATAAATTTCAGCTGGAGGAGTAGGTGTGAGTTGGCTGGTACAGGTATCAGGCCGTTTTAACACGTGTCTGACGTGGCGGTGAATTTTATAAATATGATTGAAGTTTATGTTATCGAATGAAGGACCACACTGTTTTTCTAAATTTTTAGCTGTAGTTTCGGCTTTTTCTGCATCTATGTAAACAATGTTCAGGTCTGATTTGAGAGGAGGAGAAGATTTGTTTTTGTTTTTGATGTTTCTCACGAACGTCCAGACGGTTTGATCACCAGGTGATATGGAGGCTAATTTGTCTTCCCATAGTTTGTTTCTGTGGGCTTTAAGTGCATCTCTCACTGCACTGTTCATTTTGTTGGGATATTTTTTGTCTTGGGGTGCTCTGGTGTTGTCGTATCTTTTTCTCGCTTTATTTTTTTCCCTGATTAAGTGCATTATGTCATCTGGTAGTCGTTTAGGCTTAAAAGCAATTGAATTTGAGTTGATAGATGCTATGGCTGTGTTGATTTGATTAGTAAGTTTATTGACTGCAGAATGAGTTTCTTCCTTGGAATTAATATGAGGACGGAATCAATGTAGTTTGAAATCATTTTGGATAGTTTTTCCCAAGGAATTAAGGTGTGAAGCGAAGGGGGAAGTCCTGTTTGATAACCCAGTTGGAGCAGAATATGATTGTGGTCTAATAATAATTCATTCAATGATTCCAGGGTGTACTGCAGGTTGACATTCTGAAGGACAGCTATATCCAAGACATCGGATCAGCCAGTCGGACTATGGTGAGTTGGCACTGAGGGGCCAGCCACAGCTGCGAAATTTGAGCTTGTAGTTAAAGAGGATGGGATGCGGCTATTCCTATTTATAGACCTGCTGCTTCAGGCGTGATGCTTTGCGTTTAAATCTCCGGCGATAATAACCGGTAGTTTAACTCATAGATTGCATCCAGATCTATGGTCAGCAATGTTTTTGATGGTAGGTTATAAGCAGCATAGATTTTTATGTTTCCGACAGAGTTTGTGATGACATTGATACCTGTGACTTCGAGATTAGTGGTTGTAGGAAGGGCTACAGCATGATGGTTGATGAGCAACCATCCTCATCGTTTTTGATTAGGATGGCTATACCACCACCTCTGTAATCCAGCCTATCATTCCTGGAAAGTTGATATCCTTTGAATTTAGGATTGTCAGCAGGTCTCAGGTGAGTTTCATTAATTAATAATATATCCGGATTATATCTGTCATTGAATTCCTGCACTTCTAGTATTTTATTTTTAAGGCCGTTGGCATTCCATGCAATAATCATTAGAGAATCTGGGGTGAATTTTTCCCTATGCATTGGAGAGTGCAGATAAAATGGACTGTGTTTGCCGCAAGAAAATGTTTTGTAGTGCTTAGTGATGGATTTGCGTTACTGAAAACCTGTAACATATTTACAAGAGAAGAGGTGATGATGCTGTTATATTTGAATGTGGATTTAGCATATTCGGGTCATGGACTGCTTTTTTGGGGCGGGCCACGTCAGCATATGTTCTTGTTTGGTGTTGAAGATTTATTTTTTTTTGGGGGGGGGGGCTCAGTTGATGGTGAGTGAGCACCTGTCATCTTGTTCAAACTAATAGGAGCCTGATGAACTTGAGCTTCTGGGCTCTCGTTTCTGATAATGAGGTAGATTTACTGATTAACTCAGTTTGCCTGTTTTTTGGGTGACAAATGCACCCTCTGTAATTTGCAGGTGGTTTTGGGCTTGGAGCAGGTATGTGTGGGGTGGGTGTCATCACATTTTAAACATCTGTATTGAGCTTTGCACAACTTCTGGGCATGACCAAATTTTTGGCATTTATGGGACTTCCCAGAAAGGCCCTCTTCCTAAGTGGCTCCGGTGAGACCTTAAGCCCACAGATTGTCTTCAAGTTATAAATATTTTATAGATATTGTGTATTTCCACCAATACCAGAGGCACAGGGGTCTTGTTTGATCTGTACATTCTGCTGACCTTTATGGGAGGCAGATCTTGCATGTTGAGGTCAGCAGCTATTTCAGCTGTTTCAATGTCTTCTGATACTCCTCGGAGTACCACTTTTAAATTTTTTTCCGAGGTAAGTATGAAGGTATGGTATTGTATACCTCTTACATCCAACTCCTTGGAAATTTCTATAGTCAGTCACCGTAGCGGGCTGAATTTTGATCCCCTCCTCTGTGTTCTTGGCAGTGGAGTAATTTATCTGCAGGTTGGCCACGGTGGTTCATAACGCTGTCCATCTCTGCTTTTCCCTAAGAATGACTGGAGGCACCTTTTCATTGGTGGAGGCAGAGGAATCTGTGTTGGGGACATCTTCATCCATGCCATTTTCGTTTGCTGACTCCGAGGCGAGAGTTTTGCGCGCATGCGTCTCTCCTTGATCTGAATGAGTAGAGTCCGAGATTACTAGATTTAATTTTTCCTCCATTTCAGGAGCGTCTTCATTTTGATCTTCATCAGTCTCGGATAAAGAGTAAAAATTTAGGAAGCCGGGCCATTCAAGCTCGAACTTCTTTAGGAGTTTCTTTATGAAGCTGAAAGCCAGCCCTTTATCTAGAGAGTTTATAATGATGTCAGGATCCATCATGTTTGATGGCCATTTGAGCTTAAACTTCCTTTGAAGTTTATTTACAAGAATAAGCGCTGGCTCTGCATCCAGAGAATCTGTGAGCGCGTCCAAATCGAACACATTCATCATTAACGATTTGCGTATAAACGCAAGTAAATCCTGGAAATATATGGATCTGAAATAGATGTGCTAACAATGGCGATTCTAGCGGCTGTTAGGCCTAACGAATCGCCCTCGTTGCAATTACAGTCCACTTACCTGTGCTGCTGTTCTTAAATACAGTATAATCCGCAAATTAATAACTTTACTCACGTCTCTGCTAGTTAATCTAGCAGCTACACTACAAAACCAGAGTTTCTCATATTTGATTAACACGTTCTACCGAGAAGAAAATCCACAACACGCGCCCTAAATCACAAGCCATCTTAGTTACCTTGCCCTTTAAAGTCCTTAAAAGGACTGGTTAAAGGGGTGAAGCAAGAATGCTTTTCATATTCCCCGTTATCTGTAGAGGACAGTGTAGGGATAAGGTGTTATTGAGCTATATAAAGCTCTGATCATGGCAGGAGGATAACAGCAGTAGCCGAGCCTCAGTAAAACTTCATTGGCTACAGCACTGCCATCCACTACCCTCCAGGGATATTAATCACCGCATCTCTCGGTCGATTCTAACTTACCTAGTTACCTTTCCCATCCTTATAAGAACTGGCTAAAAGTCCTTATAAGGACTGTCTAAAGGGGCGAAGCAGGAATGCTTTTCATCTTCCCCGTTATCTGTACAGGACAGTGTAGGGATAAGGTGTTATTGAGCTATTAACACTTTCATTGCCAAGCTGAAAATTGGAATTTCGTGTGGTAGCCAAATTTTTTTTATTTTTTTATTTAGTTAGCGACGTCCACGCGATGACGCGTGATCGGCCGTTTGGTGAGCACTCGCATCGCGTGATATCGTTCATTGCCAAGCTGAAAATTGGAATTTCGTGTGGTGGCCAAATTTGTTTTATTTTTTTATTTAGTTAGCGACGTCAACGCGATAACGCGTGATCGGCCGTTTGGTGAGAGGCCGATATCGCGTGATTGGCAATGAACGTGTTAAAGCTATGATCATGGCAAGAGGATAACAACAATAGCCAAGCCTCAGTTAGAACTAGATTGGCTACAACATTGCCATCCATTACCCTCCAATCACCGCATCTCACGGTTGATTAAATTTCCCATCCCGACGCAGGACGCCCATATATGGCGCAGAGGGTGAAGCTTGACTCTTTTCATATTCCCTGTTGTCTGTTTCGGGAGCAGTGATGGGAGAGATTTGTGAGCTATTTTAGCTCGCCCTGAGTGGGCAGAAGTGGTTATTCGTCGTTGAGTGTTAGGATGGCTTTCGGTCTTTTATGTTTCCAGTGGTCATTACCGTCATAGTTTCCGGCTTGCTGTATTAGTTGGTTTGGATGCGTAGATATTTTCATAAAGAATTTTTCTGCTAAGGAGCGTAGTAGTGCAGAGATGTAGGGGATATTTATGCCCCGGTGGATCTGGGCGTTCCTGATGAACTATGGGGGGTCCAGTATCATTCGCAGGCACTTGTTCTGTAGTCTTTGTAGATTGAGGATGTTTGTCTTGCAGGTATGGCTCCATGCTGGGGAGGCGTATATTTTAATAGTGGGACGGATCACTGTCTTGTACAGTAGAATTTTGTTTCTTGAGCTTAGTTTGCTGTGTCTGTTGATCAAGGAGTATAGCTGGGCGATAACTTTTGAAGCTTTGGTGCATGTGCTCTTGATGTGGCTGTTGAAGCATAATCGCTTATCGAGAAGTATTCCGAGGTACTTTGCTTCAGTTTTCCAGGGAATTTTATAGTTGAACAGGGTGATGTTTCCTTTGGGGGATGCTAGTCTTCTTGTGAAGAGTATCGTGGTGCTTGCTTTTCTGGGGGTTTAATTGTAGTCGCCAGTCTGTAAACCATTTTTCTAGATTCAGGATGGTGTCTTGTAGTTTTTTGGTTATGAGATGAGGTTGGCGGGATCTGGATAGTATAGCCGTGTCATCTGAATAAAGGGCAATGGTGGATGTGAGAGGATTTTGAGGGATGTCTACCATATAGATGTTGAACAGGATCAGGGCTAGCAGTGATCCTTGAGGAACTCCAGCGAGGATTTTTCGTTGGGTTGAGACTATTTCATTGATTTTGACTTGCATCCTCCTGTTGGAGAGGTATGATTTGATCAGGTATCATGTTTAGTGGAAGGTTAGCGATGATAAGTTTGTAGAGGAGGCCTTGGTGCCAGATCTTATCGAAGGCCTTTGAGATGTCTAGGAAGACGGCTCCAGTGTGCTGATTCCAATTAAATCCTGTGGTGATGTATTCTACCAGTCTATAGATCTGTTGGGTGATGCTGTGATTTTGGCGGAAGCCAAATTGTTCTTGTGGAATGATATTTAGTTGGTCGACATGATCTTGGAGTCTGATGAGGATGATTTTCTCAGTCATTTTCCCTAAATTGGACAGCAGGCTGATGGGACGGTAATTTTCAGGTAGGTGTGGGTCTTTGCCTGGTTTGTGAATTGGGATGATGTCAGCTATTTTCCATGAATGGGGGAAGTGCTGCCATTTGAGGATGGAGTTTATGATGTATGCCAATTGTGCTATGGCTTTGCGTGGTAGTGCCTTGATGGCTTTGCGTGGTAGTGCCTTGATGACTTTCTTAGTGATGCCGTCAGGAGCTGGGAATTTTTTGATCTTGAGTTGGTTGATGATGCCGATTATTTCGATAGGTGAGGTAGGCATTATAGGGCTTGGATTGACATCGGAACGATTTACTGTGAACCTGACTTTACGATGGATCTTGTATACATGGCTGATGTTTAGGTTCTCATATGGGACTGCATTGTTTCTCTAGGTTTCTTGCTATGGCTTCAGCTTTGTCAGCATCTATGTATGCAAGGTGCTGTTCTGCTTGCAGAGGGGGGAGAGGGATTTGCGCTTGTTCCTGAGGTTGTTTAGGAATTTCCATATGGAATGATCTGCTGTGGAGATGGAGGTGAGTTTGTTGTCCCATTGTTGATTCCTGTGGTTCTGGAGAGCTTCTCGGACAGATTTGTTTAATCTATTGAGGGCTGTTTTGTCCTGGGGAGCACGAGTGTTGTGATAACTTTTTCTTTGTCTGTTTTTTCCCTTATTAAGTCCATGATTTCTTCCGGGAGACGGTTTTGATTGTGGGTAATCGTGGATACTGTGGCTGCTGTTATGGCTTTATTGATGTGATTGGTGATATTCTTTATTGCCGTGTCTATTTCTTTCTTGGCTTTTATATGGGGAACCGGACCAATGTGTTCTGGTAGCACTGTCCTAAGTTTTTCTCCCAGACAATGAAGGTTTGGGGGTGAGGTGACTGGTCTTTGTTCCCTAAGTGAAGTAGGATTGGGTTGTGGTCTGATGATAATTAGTTCAGTGCTTGAATGCTGTGCTGGTATTTGATGTTGTGTAGGCTGTGCCAGTTGGGCTGTGGTAGGTTGGTTCCATGGGTCCTGTTACAACAGCGTTGTTTAATCCTGTGTAGCTGAAGAGGATACGGCCATTTTTATTTCTGGTTCTGCTGTTCCAGGAGGGATGTTTGGAGTTTAAGTCCCCAGCGACGATGATGGCTTCATTTATGCCTAGTACAGCATCCAAGTCAGAAAATAGCAGGGTCTTAGCGGGGGAGTTGTAGATTTTAAGCCTTCCAGTTGAGTTTGTGTGGACTTTGACACCGGTGAGTTGGGGGGAGGGGGGGAGTATTCCATTGTGCCTGATGCAGTTCCTGATAAATATGGCTGTACCACCGTCTCTGTAGTCTAGTCGGTTATTTCTATATAGTGTGTAGCCGCTCAGTTTTGGATTGTCTGCAGGTCTTAGAAAAGTTTCATTAATTAGGATTTCCCATCCTTATATCCTTATAAGGACTGGCTTAAAGGGGCAAAGCAAGAGTGCTTTTCATCTTCTCCATTATCTGTAGAGGACAGTGTAGGGATAAGGTGTTATTGAGCTATTAAAGCCTCTGAGCATGGCAGGAGGGTAACAGCAATAGCCGAGCCTCGGTTAGAACTTCATTGGCTACAGCACTGCCATCCATTACCCTCCAAGGGTATTAATCACCGCATCTCACGGTGATTCAGATCCCTCGATTTCCCATCCATAATAAGGCCCCTATAAGGACTGGCTTAAAGGGGCGATGCAAGAATGCTTTTCATCTTCCCCGTTATCTGTAGAGGACAGTGTAGGAATAAGGTGTTATTGAGCTATTAAAGCTCTCATCATGGCAAGAGGGTAACAGCAATAGCTGAGCGTCAGTTAGAACTTCATTGGCTAGCATTGCCATCCATTACCCTCCAAGGTTATTAATCACCACCGCATTTCACGGTCGATTCAATCCAGATTTGGTCAATCACGATTTCCCATCCTTATATAGTCCTTATAAGGACTGGCTTAAAGGGGCGAAGCAAGAATGCTTTTTATCTTTCCCGTTATCTGCCGAGGACAGTGTGGGATAAGGTGTTATTGAGCTATTAAAGCTCTGATCATGAGGGTAAGCGAGCCTCAGTTAGAACTTCATTGGCTACAGAATTCCCATCCATTACCCTTCAAGGGTATTGGATTCAATGAATCAATCACCGCATCTCACGGTCGATATTCCCCCTCCTATTTCCCATGAAATAATCAATCACCGACTATGTAAGTAAAGGTGAAATCTCAAAAAATCGGACGATCTCTAGGCCACTCCATAGTGGGCGAAAGACCGTCTATATCTCAGCGTTGGTTCCACTCAATGACGGGCTCCCCCACCACCGAGCAGAACCACTCAAATTCCGAAGAAAATAATTCACCGACAAAGCCCCTCAGCGGGCCGTGCCGGAGAACACCTTTCCCGGAGACTCATATTGCTCCCTTAAGGCAAAAACCTTAAGAGAGCGAACTCAAAAACTCATCGCCCAAGGGGGTAACAGCAACAGCCGAACCTCAGTTAAACTTCATTGGTACAGCATTAGCATTGCCATCCATTACCTCCAAGGGCAGTAATGAATCAATTACCGCATCTCACGGTCGATTGTCTCAAAATCCAATTTCCCATCAAGTCCTTATAAGGACTGGCTTAAAGGGGCGAAGCAATAATGCTTTTCATATTCCCCGTTATCTGTAGAGGACAATGTAGGGATGAGGTGTTATTGAACTATTAAAGCCCTGATCATGGCAGGAGGGTAACAGCAATAGCCGAGCCTCAGTTAGAACTTCATTAGCTACAGCATTGCCATCCATTACCCTCCAAGAGTATGGTGTCAATGTTGTATATCTTTTCTCCGATTTCCCATCAAGTTCTTAAAAGAACTGGGCGATGGACTGAGTCCTTGACTCTTTATCCCGTCATCTGAATGAAGTAAATCTGTGTGGATTGAGTGTTGTTGAGCTAAAAAGCTCTAGTCATGGCTGGGTAACGGCAATAGCCAAGCCTCAGTTAAAACTTCATTGGCTACAACATTGCCATGTGTTACCCTGAAAGTCCTAAAAAGGACTATTCCTTCTCATCTCCTCTCCCATCGATTTCCCATCAAATTTTCTGAAAACTAAATTATAAGCTAATTCTCTAAGATTAATTATGGTGTTTTAATATTTTATTAATTATAAGAGACATTGTCTAAGAAATTTGATTTAAGATTATTTTACTCAACTAATAATTTTAATTTATATCACTAAGTATAATTAATATATTTTTAAAATTTAAACTATTTTAATGAAATATTTATTTTTAACACTGTAATTAATGGAGTTTTTTGAAATATAATGTCGCCATCATTAATAAATTAATAATGGCGCCTCCACAGCTCATTCGGTAATCACGATGCCCTCTGGTTGGAAAAACTTAAAGCAAATGAAGAGCAATTAACCGATCTTGTATGGGGTTTGCATAAATATTCCTCCGGAGAACGCAATTGTTTTATCCAACAAGACAGACAAACTGGCCAGAGGAAAAACATGTTACTGTTGAAAGGAGACTGAAGATAGGATTTACTGTGTCAGAATGGTAATTAGATTTCTATGAAACCACGTGATTTAGCTGATAGGTCACTGAAGTATATAAGCGGGAAATGCAAAAATACAATTAATTTGAAATACATATTTTATTTATATCGCGTAATTTTATAAATAAAATGTATTTAAATATAAATAAACTTAATTTAATTATTTTTGAATTAGAAATATTAAAATCGGAAATTGTCTTGTACCTCAATATATGCAGTTTCTTTACTCAGTTGAAATCGTTAATTTACTATTCCTTAAGAGAGAGAGATTTAAAGAATTAAATTTGCGACACTGTAATGCAGATTACTAGTGGATAATGTATCAAGAATCTGTTTTGTTTTGTTTTTACTTCGCAGGTCTATCTATATACAGTATATACATTGAACGTTTACCGTTTTCATTGCCATGGAAACGTACTTTACGTTTCTATGGCAATAACACAATTAGCATGAATGTAATGTAGTCAATGTAATGTTAGTTTTTTTTTTTTTTTTTTTTTGAAAGGAATCATAGAAATGTATTCTAGTATCATTATGTATGAATTTATACCTATAAGTACGCAGTTCTGTGTTTAATAAATGAAATTAAATTTAAATTTAATAAAAATAAATTTAATAAAAAGAAATGTATTCTAGTATCATTATGTATGAATTTATACCTATAAGTACGCAGTTCTGTGTTTAATAAATGACTAATTTCAGTGAAGAAACTTCTTGCATTGCTAAAGCATACGTTTGGAATTATGTTTCACTTATCAACAGAATATTTAAAAAACATTTGCATTTTTTAGCTAGCGATAAATCTCTGGAACGGAGACTATTTAGCGATATTTAGTAACTTTTGAGGACCTAGAGATATTTTCAATTTAGAAAAGTAGAAATCTTCAACCTATTTTTTTTTTCTATGATTCAAATGAAAAAAACAATTTAATCTCATACTGAAGCCTATCAGAAATGTCGGTGAATTTTTCTTCTCTTCTCGAATAAAAGTTAATTTAACGAGTCCTCTTTTAATGAGGCAGCTGAACATTTCTCAATAATTAAGTTCATGATTAAGGTTCATAAGGACTTTTCAACTGAAGGTGAGTTTGTAGGATTCCTTCGGATGAGGATGGGCTTTTCATCTCGTAAAACAGACATGACGGACAGAAGAACACACGTAATTAACAGACACCATACACAAGCTTCGTAACCTCAGTTTCTTCCAGATAACAACAATCACAACAGCGAAAATTAAGAAAAGTTTCTGAGTGACATCAAACTTCATTTTATAATCTTTATTACCCTGGTAGGACTCCTTACAGCAATATTGTTGCATAGGCGTAAACTGTTGTAGCTGTTTGTTAACCTGCCTTCGTATGCAAAATTGATTTTCAACTTGAATATCAACGGAATTTTATGAAATGAAAAAAGTTTATATATTCTTTCAGTGGTTGAAGCTTAAAGAAGACTGGAAACATCTTAAAGATGATATCTTTATCAGAAATAACATCAAGTCATATATTATTTGAATTTTAGATAAGGAGTAATGATTTGTGATTACACACACACACACACACACACACACACACACACACACAATGTGTGTCATAACTACTGTACGCCCACAGATGCGAGACCCTTCGACACTTCTGCGCATGTGAAAAGAAGGAGAATCCATTCCGATAATAGGGTAATTAATCAGTCTTGTGGGATGAGTTGTTTATTATTACACGTCGGAAAGTTAACTTTTCTTTTATGAACATTGTAGTTTTTAAAATGGTAACTATTTTGTTTGTATAACAGTTTGTATAACTGATCATGGCAGAAGGGTTACAGCAATATCCGAGCCTCAGTTAGAACTTCATTGGCTACAGCATTGCCATCCATTACCCTCCAAGGGTATTAATCACCGCCTACCTCAACCAGCCTATTTATATTTATAACTCTTAAGTTCTTAAAAGAACTGGGAGATGGACAGAGTCCTTGACTCTTTATTCGGTCATCTGAATGAAGAAAATCTGTGTAGATTGAGTGTTATTGAGCGAAAAAGCTCTAGTCATGGCTGGGTAACGGCAATAGCCGAGCCACAGTTAAAACTTCATTGGCTACAGCATTGCCATTTGTTACCCTGGAAGTCCTAAAAAGGACTTTTGTCTTGTCTCTCCAAATTTCCTCCCGGCATTTATAACTCTAGCTGCAACCAGGATATAATATAATATTTTTAATTAATAAAAAAAAAAATTTAAAAATGAAAAAAAGTGTCTAATGATTTTTTTACTTTTAGAATACATAACAGAATATATGTCACATAAATGGTCATTTTGATAACAGAAATTTAATATAACACATTATATATATTTTTTAATATTTTATTGTACTTATTAACTTTTCTTCTTTGAATGTTTCTCACATAGACGAGTTCAACAATCACTTTATCCAACTCCTATTGACTTATTGAGACTTATTAAAAATGGGGAGAGGTAATATGGCGAATAGGGATTTTGCATAGCGGAAAGGATTTTTGGTGGGATGTATGTTCACCTGAGTCTGAAAATCGTCGACTATACATGACTATTTCCCTTTGAGAACGGTAGATTATTAACTAATTTAACTAAATAGGTTTTCTGAATATTAAAAAGGGAAGGCAGAATTAGTTAAGTTTGTAAAAAAAAAAAGAGAGTGAACTGTTCCAAATATTAAATATTCATCTTGCATTTTTGATCCAGAGTACAGACCATCTTGCGGACTCGGACACATTCCTTAGAAAGTTGGTTTAGAGTTTAAGATGCACTTGATTATTTCATAGAAAGCTCAAGAACTATGGCTGATACCATTGACTTCGAAATGCTTCACTTCCAAGTTTCATAAGATGTTAACAGACGTAAATCTTTATTTCTTTGTCTTTTCAAAGAAGATTAAGCTGGTGTATTCTAATTTAGTAGGGGGAAAAAATAAACTTCGGTGGTCATAGTCTGACAATGTAGAGATAATTGTCTTAATCTAAGTAGGGTGGGCAACAGAATTGTTGTTATTGAAAAAAACTGCTAAAGTTTCCTTTGGTTTATATAAACTAGTATACCACATAATATCAGAACTAAAACCACATAATATCAGAGTAGCATTCAAGCCAGTCAACACTATTCGGAAATTTTTAAGATCACCGAAAGACCCTCATCCATTCTATAAGTACTCTGGAGTATATAATATACCTTGTTCATGTGGTATTAGTTAGGTAGGTCAGACCTCTAGAAGCTTCGAAACGAGAAAGAAAGAAAGAACACATAGGGTATGTCAGAAACAACAGACAATACATTTCAGCCCTTTCTTGCCACTTTGCCTCTACCAACCATCACATTGAGTGGGATAAGAGCCTTATGCCCTATATAGAAGAGAACTACCATTCAAGAACCTTCAAGGAAGCAGCTACAGTCGCCCGCACAACTGAAAACCTAAACAGGAATCAAGGTCTAACCTTACCAGAAATTTGGAAAGCTTTAATCAGATCATTAAACATCAAAGAAATGAACTTTCATAACAATTACATCATGAGTCATAACAAATAAATCACGTTCCCGAGACACGCGCATTGTCTCGCACAATACTAATTTTTGTATGAATTAGAACCATCAGTTATAACCTAGTCTGTTACCTTCATATAGCTTACTAATTTTGTATTCCCTGAAGATGCCGATAGAAAAATTGGCGAAACATGTAGGACGATAAATTAAAAGCAACTTGACTAACATTATAAAAAAAGTGTAATAGTTTATATACATAATAGTCAAGAAAAAAATGCCACACAATTTCCTTTGGTTTATTTGTTTGCTTTTGAGTACAGTGATATCATTTATGTGGTAAGAGTCCCAATATACAGTAAAGTTTTTTTTTATTTCATTACACTAATAACTTTAAAAAAATTCATTGATTATGTTTCAAAAAGGAATTAAACAAGTTCTTATTAATAAAATCATTGGTGAATCAAAATAGTACTATGACATTGTATTAGACAATATTTGAATTTTTTTACGTTTTGCTACAACAAACAATTTTTTCCACATTCCAATTCGACTCTAAATTATCTTTGAAAGTCCGACATTACGCTTTGTTTATTAGTACTCTGATGAACTGTAACAGACAATATTTGATTTTTTCTTTGTCTTTTGGTACAACAACAACAAAAACAAAATTCACTTTCCTACTCTCGCTGCAGTAAAAAGCACCTTCCAAAGCCTTTGAAAACCCGACACAGCACTTTGTTGATATTTAGATATATATATTTAGATGGAGACACGAACACAAAAACGGAAAAAGAAGATACCTAATATTTGGAAACTGGCAACATGGGCTGTTAGAAGTATGTACCATAAAATACTAGAATTAGACCAAATCCTGTAAAAACAATATAAATAAACAAAAAAAATAAATAAAGATAGCTACAATTACAGAATCAAAGAAAAAGGAACAGATGAAACCGAGAATTATATCTATCTTTATAGCGGAGTAAAGATGTAAGAAAGGACAAAGTCAGGCGTATTGATGTTCATACATAAAACTTTAAGGAGAAATACATTACAACTACTGGAACTATAGAATCAGAGACTCACAGACCTTATAACACACTTTGAACAAATAAATATAATACTTTTTGAAACTCGTGAACATAATATTCGACACAGGCATTATTCCACAACAACTAAAAACTGCAGTAATTACGCCAATATACAAACACTACAAAAGAAACGATACTCAGAACTACAGACCAATAGCTACACTACCAGTCATCTCAAAAATTCTAGAAAAAATAACACACACCAGACTACAGAACTATTTACAGAAGTACAACATCATCTCACAAAACCAATACGGCTTTCAGAAAACAAAAAGCACCATTTCTTTATTAGAAGACATCGCCGACACAATAAACAAAGCTCTCGACAAAAACAAGTACGCCGTCCTTATACTGTTGGACTTAACCAAAGCATTTAACACACTTAAACATGACATACTACTCACCAAACTATACTCAATAGGTATAAGAGGAACACTGCATACATGATTCAAGAACTACCTCTCAAACAGAACACAAGTAACAAAAATAGGTACATGTCACAGTCGGAGTATACAAGTAAAACACGGTGTACCTCAAGGTGCCATATTATCACCCACTCTATTCAACATATACATTAACGATGTTCATAACATATCCATAAGAAGTCAAATATTTCAATACGAGATGACACTGCACTACTAGCAATCCACACAGACTCCCTGCAAAGCGCAACAAGACCTAAACGACACAACATACTTCCATCAAAACGCAATTCTAATCAACGGCACCAAAACACAGATGTTGATAATACACAACCCAAGAATCATACTCCCTGCATATCTATCGATACATTATCACACATACCGCTGCATTAACAACAAAAATACCTGCCAATGTTCCGAAATCAAGCCTGTAACACACGCAAAATACCTCGGTCTCTATATCGATTCCCACCTTAAATGGACAAAACATATAGAATACCTACACACCAAACTCCGGATCATCGCAGCAAAACTCTTCCAAGTTAAAGACATTATTCCACCCAACATAAAAAAATCCTATATCACAGTACCTGCGAATCCCTGCTCAGATACAGAATAACAGTCTATGCAAATACATGAAACAGCTACCTAACAAAATTAGAAACACTACACAGGAAAATCGTGTCAACAGTGATCTGGACACCTTACATGCGACAAGCACATGGCGATTCACAGAATTCTGAGCATTAAAAACCTGAAACACTACATGACATTAACAAGGAATTACTTCAACATTACCTATCGAAACAACAGAGACACATATCGTATAACACGACCTACAACAACTCTCTACATCCCAACACCCTTCAACAACTCATACGGTTCTTTTGTGAGATCGCATGAGATACCCACGGAACTCAACAACCTACCAAGAAAGTTAAAACACGTAGATAACTAGAGAACTTTAAAAAAAAAAAACTCTGGAAAATATACCAACAAAGTTAAGAAACCATTAACACTAATATACACATCACAAATCACTAGCATCCAATGCCAACATCCCATACATAAACAGTAGCAACAACACAAATAGTGAAGGCTAAATCCCACTCTCTTCATAAAAGCTAACCCAAGCTTCGAAGTAGGTGGGATTAACTTGCCTCACTCATCTACAAGTAATCCTTATAAGCAAATACAGAAATTTGTATGTATAATCACTCTTTCTCAAACTTTAAAAAAAATAAAAATAAAATAAAAATAAAAAATTTAAAAAAATTAAAAATTATACAAAAAATTTTGTATAATCTTCATTGTTAATATTAGAGAACATGTGTTGTAAATACAAAATATAAAGGCAAAAAAGTATGATTAAAATTTTTAATTGAAATCCAATGTAGGAATTGCAGCACTTAGTGCTGAACTCTGTAAAATTATAAGGTGCAATGTCACACAAGATGTTTATTGTATGTATAAATATTTTAGCAATCAACAAAAAAAATATTATTAAAAAAATTATTATTATTATTATTATTATATTATAGCTTGCATATAAGCTTCGAGGTTGAAAATAGAGAATTTAGTTCTCATCCAAGATGTATTATATGTAACCAAATGCATGTAATGTACGTATCACATGTAAACCAAAGTATGTATGTATTATATGTAAACAAATGTATGTAATGTAAGTAACACATGTAAACAAATGTAAGTAATGTATATAATAACTGTAACAAAAGTATGCAATATATAGTGATTATATCCATTGATATTGTATATATTGAGTGAAAAATTGCAAAGAACCATTGGAAAGAAAAAAAGAAACTACACAGGCTTGGAGCCTGTGTAGCTCAGTGGATGTGGCCTTTGCATACCACGGCGCTTGGCCGCACGAAGGAAGACTTGGTTTCGAGTCTAGTCGGCGACTAGAGGAAATTTTTCTAAGCCTTTTTTTCGACCGGTTCCCGAGTTAGTCGATCTCTGGCACGGGCAAGCGGGTTTTTCCTCCGGAAACTCGGGTTTTTCGTCCCGTAAACTCAATAAAATCGACCGTAGAACCCACATTATTTCAGACATTAAAATATATTGTGTTAGGGTTAGGGACCACGAGATGGCGGCACATTTGAGCCGTCTCTCTTCACTGTGTACCGCTTAATTAGCGATAGCCTTGGGCCATCTATCTCTGATTGGTACCAGTAGAGATTGAACTGCCCACTCAGTCTCCAAAAGTTAGATAGGGCTAAATCTCCTCGCCTACTCCCCATATACGGGAATAAAAAGGCGTTAGCTGATTTTTTTTAACGTTGTAAACAGTTATTGTTATTATTATTATTTAAAAAACTTTATGTACGAGAAAATATTTGTTATGCATAATTGTGTTCCTATAATGTATGTAATTTATCTGAGAAATAATAATAAAAAAAAAGACACCAGAGTATACATAAGAGAAGAGATAGAGTCAGACCACTACTTGCTGGTCCGGAAAATTAAATGGAAACCAAGATGGGAGGGAAGCAAAAAGCAAAAGAAAATGGAAACACTATACAAGATTAAACTATATAAGATTAAACTCTTAGATGATGAGAATATCAGAGGCTTGTATCAGAATAGAATTAGGGATTCGGTGAGTAAAATCGAGGAAAGTAGGACAGTGGAAGAAAAATGGTCAGACATCAAATGTATATTAGAAAATGCTGCAAGAGAGAGTTTGGGAACAAAAAGAATATCAAAAAGATAATTGAAGAAAAAAAGATAGCATATAAACAATGGCTAAATTTAAAGACAGATGAATCATTGATTGAATATAAAAGGAAAATAGCAATAGCAAAGAAAGACTGTAGAAAAAAAAATAAAGAAACATATGAAACTTTTATAGCAAAATTAGAACGGGACTGTACATTAAAAATACCTAAAACATATAGAATCCTCAAACAAATGAATAACGATTTAAAAGAAAGAACAAAAACACGATATATTAAACCAGAAACCTGGCAGGAGTATTTCCAGAAGTTATGGCATGATACAATAATTCCCCTTGAAATACATCAGTAATATAGATGAGTTTACATGCGAAGAACTACAAAACACCCTCAAACAAACCAGAACAGGCAAGTCACCAGGAGAAGATAATATAAACACAGAACTTATTAAATTTGCAGGTACAGAATTTAAGAGCAGATTTCTAAAACTTACAAACCAAATATACGAAGTGGGATAATCCCCAAAAAGCTGGGGTAGAGCTCTAGTGATCCCAATTTATAAAACAAGGACAAAAAAAAAAGCACGCAATAACTATCGTGGCCCAGCCTCCTCAACACAGATTATAAAATCCATGCAAAGATGTTAACAAATAAATTAATATCCTATATAGAATCACAGCTGGGAGAAGAACAGAACGGTTTCCGTAAGGGAAGATCATGTATAGACTCGGCTTTTATTTTAAAAATAATTATAGGAAAACATAGAGAATACAATATCGAAACACATAAAGCTTTCATTGATTATATAAAAGCATTTGACAATATTTTGGGAAATAAACTATGGGAAACTCTAAAGGAATATTACATTCCAAACCAACTATGCAATGCTCTATACCACAATAATGAAATATCAGTAAAGCAAAACGATACTATATCTACTTGGAAACCAATAAATAGAGGAGTCCGTCAAGGCTGTCCTTTATCACCCATATTATTTAACATATATATGGACAATATTATCAAACAATGGAGAAAAGTAATACATGTGGCTTCCAAATTAATCGACATACAAAAATAAACACGCTACTCTATGCTGATGATCAGATCATCTTTGGAAAGACTGAAGACGAACTGCAGAAATCAATCTATAATTTAAATAATATTATACAACAATATGGCCTGGAAATATCAACGGAGAAAACTAAAGTCATGGCTTTTCATGGAGATAACCCTGTCAGGAGTAAAATAGTAATAAATAATAAAATAATTGAGCAAGTTAATAATTTCAAATACCTAGGCTGTAAACTATCTTACAGAAATGAAATAGATATTGATTTTAAGATGACAAGCTTTATAAAAATCACTGGAGTAATTAGCAGAACCTTTAAACCTAATTACGCACAGAAACACACGACTTAGAGTCTACAAAACAATAGCCAAACTTACACTGTTATATGGAAGTGAAATCTTGACCTTTTGGAGAAAGAGATATACAGAGAATACAGGCAGCAGAAATGAAATTCCTTAGAAAAACAGAAAACCTAACCCTATTAGATAAACAAAAATAGTGAAATAATTAAAAATCTTAAAATTGATTCCATAACAGACTCGGTGATTAAATATAGAAAAAACTGGCTAGACCATATATCAATAATGCAGAGAGAAAGATTACCAAAAAAAAAGATCTTAACATATAAGCCTAGAAGAATAAGAAATAGGGGACGACCAAGAAGAAATGGTTCTAATCCACTTGGCTTAAAACCTGGATAGGAAGAAGAAGAAGAAGAAGATGTATTGAAAATTATTCAAATCTATGAAATTTGAATAATCTGTTAAGATCAATGGAATCCGAATTGCTAATGCAATTCGAGGTCTCTTAGAATACCCACCTAATATAGACATACGAAGAATACGAGAGAAGAAAATAGATGATTGCTATATTCTTAATTAAATCAAGAGGATTTTTTTGTTTATATACTAATAAATATATTCTCACATTATCTACAAATAATGTTCATTGTAATAATATTTAAACAATTATTTTTTATATAATGAAAAGTATTTAATCGTAAACTAGTCTTATTTTAAAATGATTTCGTTCACAAATATTCTGAGCTCAGGTAGGGACAGCGCTTTAGAATAGTTTTCATCGTTTGGGAAATTTAAAATTAAAAACATATCACTTTTCCGTACAAAGTGCAAAGACACCCATGCACTTCCTGTTATTCCTTTGTTTGTAACCTAGCTATGTTTTTCTTTCGTGGAAAATGTGAACATACAAATATAGTTCCGGAAAGAATTTTGTTCTCTCTCCTCCTCCCCCCTACTCCTAGCTTTTCATGCCTTATGTCTCTTAGCGTTAAAGTGAAATGGCGAGAGTAAACTAAAATCAAAAAAATATCCTATTACATGTCACTCATTGCTACAGTTTATATCTATTACATTTTATAGATATAAAACCAGCTTTAGCAATAAGGCAAATTTTAATACATCTCTCAACTTAACAGACGAATTCGCTGATATTTCTATGTGACCAAGCATGATGGTGAGGTTACAATATTTACTATTTGCTTGGAAAAACCTGAGTTCGAATCGCGAATGAAAAGGAAGAAGACTTCATAAAAACATAGATTTTTTTAAGAACGAAAAATAAGTACACCCGAGAACACACGAAATTCAGACTCAGTTTTAAGTGTATTATGTCTTAATTGATCCGGTCATAATTCCAAATAATCCAACTTATCTCTGTTTTAAAGAATGAAAAACTCCATCACCTTTGTCTAAAAGTAGATGCTGAGATAAACGTATAAATTGTATATAGTAATTCCTTGTTTCCTTGATGGACTTCGAATTGGGATTTTTTTCAGACCACGTGGTGTTTTCACTACCAAAATAACTAATGCTTTGGGACCAGAATATTATATCCTAATTGCATTTATTCTTCTTACTAGTCCACCTCTGTTAATGGATGAAAAACCCTGCTACAGGATGAGACTGGCTAACTCACCTTCAAATGAAAAGTCCTTAGATGGAATTCGAATTCAGGTGTTGATAGGTAGCAAGCTACCTATCGTTATTCCCTACCTAACACCGTGCTAGGTAGGGAATAACGACACCAACATTGAGTATTGGCGCATCGTCGTGTTTCAATAGCCAATCATGTAATGTGTTTCCTGACAACTTGCACGTGAAATACTAAACGGGATCATAATACATCAAAGTCCTCTATCATTCTACTTGTACTACGTAAATTATAACAATATATATTAAGTTGCAAAATAATTATACCGACAACCCATTTTTATAGAATACTGCTTACCCATAAAAAAAATAAAAATAATGTAATAAATGTGAAGAAACAAAGTATGATTTTTACATCGATCCCATACACAAGACCATATTGCACATCATTTCGGAAGGTACAAATGACGGTTGGGGGAAAAAAGCTTATTGCATTTTTTTCTTGAAGAGTTGGAGGTTATAGTTGAGACACACTTCGTGAGGAGGGCTGGAATGAAAGAGGAGAAGCAGGGTCGGTGTATTGGAAGTTGTGTATAATACCTGCCATTTCAGTAAAGTAGTGAACCATGAAAGTATCTCCAGAAACGTCACAAAGCTGAAGTTGTGTCTGTAAGATAGAGGTCGAAGTGAATCCATGAGGAAGGATCATCTATGAGCCGAATTACTCTTCGTTGGACATCATCAAAATATTTAGGGAGGTTTTAGGTACGCCACTCCAAACATAGTGAGTAGCCAACATTCTAAGGATGGGAAGATTTGAGATTTGTGTAGAATTATTAGCTGGATAAGCAAAAAATAGCATCTTGAGCTTGACGAGTCACTGTGTGTGTGTGTGTGTGTGTGTGTGTGTGTGTGTGTGTGTGTGTGTGTGTGTGTGTGTGTGTGTGTGTGTGTGTGTGTGTGTGTGTGTGTGTGTGTGTGTGTGTGTGTGTGTGTGTGTGTGTGTGTGTGTGTGTGTGTGTGTGTGTGTGTGAAAGAGAGAGAGAGAGGAGGAGGAGGAGGAGACATCTGTAATTACAAGCAAATAGCTGCACCCTGTTTGCTAATGTTTAGGAAATTAAAGTGTTTGTGAAAACACTCAACGGTCCGCATAATTTTTACAATGTAGTATATATGTAAATATTTCGAATGAAATTTTATTTACTGTTCGGATGGCGTTACAATCAGCGCAAAGAGACTTTAACAAATGGATCACATGACACATACGTTGCGTCTAACGTTTGTCAACAATTAAAAAATAAACTCGAAGTAGAGAGAACTTTGCTAAGTGGCTTCTCTCATTTCCCTTGCTTGATTAACTACTAAATTACATAACGTTTCGCCATTTGGGACGAAATTAATCAGTCTACATCTATTTGCACTCACGTGCAAGTTTAACACGGGTATTAAGTAATGGAGACAACTTAATTAATTGGATGTGTCTTGTGCGTTCGTTGTTACAAAATGAAATGGATATCGCAAGTTAAGCGAGGGGATTCATACCCGGTTTCAACAATGTTCAAGTTGTAACAAACTTGCTGACATCGAAAAGCAAATAAACTTTCTTGGAAAGTGATTCGTCTCGTTCATTAGAATAACAAGATAATATTGATAAAAGATTTTTTTTCCGGAATAATAAGTCTTAATACTGTGTCCATAGAAGGAGATTACATACAGGATGGACAAACCTGAGATATTTTGCACAGAGAGGATATAGAATTAATCTAATATGCCATGACTTGCTGTCCATCATTATAAGGGTGGTTTATAATTCGTCGCCATGTCCTGTGTGACTTCCATCTCACCGTGGCAAATTTAATTAATGCAAATGAAGTGTGGACAGCATCTTTTGGTCCATTAAAGCAATGCCCATACATGCTCTGCTTGATATAAATCCACAAGGAATTGCCATTATGTCCATAATTCTGAGCTTCTTGGAGGTCGCCGTAGCTGTGGTGAAGGAGCTTTTAGTGTTCATCAATCAATACAGTGCTTAGAAAATGCAATTTGGCGTAATATGAAGAAGAATTGCCTCTTATGCCCAAAGTATCAAGATAGGAACAAGTCAGCTGGCTGGTATCCGCGTATGAGTACTGACTCTCAGCTGCCACACATGAAGTTTTGTTCAATCATCTTAGCATAATAGTCATTTTATTGGGGATAAAAAAATATATTTTGCGAATGATATCGTACATTCGTCTGGCTTTTTAACAGAATTGCAGTGCTAAACGATTAATAAGTATCTCCTGACAACAATTCTGATTTTTGTTCCAATCTGTAAGTTCGCTGAGGAAATGTGAGGGGGTTGCAAATTTTTCTTTCTTGTGGGGGTTAAATCATGGTTACAGCTTTCGCACTTTTATATCAAAATATCCCTGACATAAAATAGATGTCTCCTGTCTCATCCTATAATTAGTGAACGCCCGCTACCAACTCACTTTGAATCCAGATACCACGATATTGATATCTAATACTGCAATTTGTTATTTCGATTTCGCTTATATATTCCTTCTTCTTTTATTATTTTTCGATTAAGCATAGTACGATAAAAAAAAAAAGTATCGTGAGTGTTTTGTTTCTCGAATCAACCACATTTGTTGTTGTTAACTGGCACTCTTTTTGATAACTCCTTCACTTTCATAATGCTAGATTGCCATAGGAAAAAATGTTATAGTTTTGATTCTAGTCTCTGACTAGAGGAACTTTTCCCTAGTCATTTATTCAGCCTGTTCCCGAACTAGATTATCTTTGGCGAAGGCAGGTTCCCTCTCCCCTTTGGAAACTCAGGTTTTAAACCCCGCAACTGAGAAAATCGACTGTACAGCTCCACGCTGCTTCAGTTAATAATATGTCACTTAGGTTGAATGAAATACAGGATATTAAAGATCCAACCTTATTTCAAAACCGAATAAATATAGAAATTTTGAAAGTTTCAAAATTTTGACTAGCGAGTTTATGAGAATACAATCCTCGGTATCAGAGTTGCCTTATTGTACTCTTAATAGACACAAGCGCTGCCCAAACGTCCGTATATTCGCGTTTTTATTAGTGCTTTTCATAAAGGTTTCACTGGCCTGAGAGCTGTTTCGAACTGGTTAGTTCTCTTCAGAGACCAGCAGAAACTTTTAATAAAAGGTGAATAAACAGAAGGCTCGAGTGTATTTTAAGTAGTGCAAGCTAAGGCAATTCCGATGCAGATGATTTTATTATTTTGATAAATACGAGTTAGGGTTTAGGAACACGAAATAGCTGCAATGCTAGCCGTCCTTTCGTCTTGGTGTCTTAAAATCATCGGTTATCCTGAACTCAACTACCGGCAATAATTAAGGGTGGAGACCGATTCCCTTCAGTTTTCCAAAAGGTTATTTTGGACTTTAAAAAAAGACCTTTTCTTCTCTTTGCAAATAAAAAGCATTAGAAGATTTAGATAAGTTATATTGCCCGCTTGGCGCAATTCAGATATCGATCGGTGGATCAGTAATATTACTGCATGCAAGGACAAGTTTCACTAGTTTATTGTCAGCATTGTAATCCAGTGCATTGTATTGCACTTATCATGTTAATAATTGGTAATCAGAAAAAAATGTATGCATCCTTGTGTAATTTATTAACTTGGTAATGAAACACATCAGTTTTGAAGGTGCCTTACACCTCCAGCCTGTCCTGATATAAACACATAACAATCATTGCTTCTTCAGCCTTCAAAAAAACTTGTATTCTTCCTTTCAAAGGACTATTTCTCGCTTGTGCAACTTCTAATGCTGTATAAATCCCAAATCCGTCCAGCCCTGGAGTTCTGCTCACAAGTTTGGTGTGACTTACCCGAGAGTTCTCTAAGACTGTTCGTTATTATACAAAACAGAGCAATCCTATTAATCAATGACACCCCCTCCCCCATCTTTTAAAGATTCGCTGCGGTAACCTCTCTTTCATAGACTTTCGATTTCTTCACTATGTCTCTTCTGTAGGTATCTTCATCGTCAACGCCTTTCTGCTACCATTTCGAAGACCGTAATAACAAGAATAGCTGCAAGTCAACATTAATTTTCCGAATCAACGTCTCTTTCTTCTCTTTCATTATCTCTGTTCTTTGGAATAATCACTCACTCTGTCTTCCCAAAATAATACAAACTTCTCAAGTTCAAGAAAAACATCAACAGGTCCCTTCTTATCCCATATACGGTACTGTGGTGCTATAGGTCTTGTGGCCATTCGTGGGTGGTCTGACATAAAATTGCATACATAAAAAAAAGACATCATATTAATACAGCAATGGTTTAAATCTCAAAAGATGGGAAGCAATACATTTCTCTGTAACTCTAGCATATTGTGCAGACATTTGAGGCGTAAAGCGTTTGTGGAAGTCTAGTCATAACAGCGCAGTAAAAATGATAGATTCCATAAGCGTGGAAGTCAAAACGAACCCCCATGTGTTTCGGAAATAGAAGAGAGACAAAGCTAGAGATATGACTGATTCTTTTGGTTAGTGGTATTAGAAATTAATGACAGATGAAGCGAGAGTTTATCGTGGAATGTTTGTGATTCCAGATGGCAGTCGGGAGATAGTGAAGGACGTCATTAAATATATTCTGGGTGTTCGTATTTGTTCGTAGGTGTTTTTCGACTACTAGAAAGGAAGAAACAACGTTGAGGTTGTGTTGCGTAATTTAGCTTCAAATTATCATACAATAAAAAAATATTTCCATTGAAATCACCATGACAACGCTCTTTTGCACTTAACTTGTGTTGCAGTTTTTGATCAACTACAAAACAACTTATTTGTTTAGCAAGTCGTGTGTTCTAGTCGACACAGCTACCATTGAGTTTTTTCCTTCAATTTAAGAGACCCAGAAAGACAGATAGTTTTAAAATTTTAAAAGAAATTCCTTAAAATTGCTCTAAAATACATATATTTATGTTATTTTCAACATTCTGCTTAGTGCTAGAAGGGCAACAAGTGGATAGAGAGAGAGAGAGAGAGAGAGAGAGAGAGAGAGAGAGAGATTATACAAGTACATTTTCCCCCTAATGTTATCAATCAACAGTCAGGCTTCTTTGCTGCATTGATTATAACATTTAAGATCGTTAAGAGATTGGTGTTATTCGCGCAGAACAAACAACTACTAATTTCTAAGCCTGTGTTTTTATAAATGACTGTAATTTGCATCTCATTATACATTTAAGCCTGATTAAATCAAGACTCCTTAAAATTAGCTGGCTAAACGAAAAACAACCAAACTTGAAAACAAGCACTCCCCAGATAAAATACGAGTCTATCCTAAAATTCAGATTTTTTTTTTTCAAGTAAACATCTCGTTTTATTTTTAATAACGCATTAGTCCCAATGGCTTGTTATCTCCAAGTAACTCTCCTCTAATATAATCATGTTTTAATAGAAGATGGTTGAACCAATATTTATAATGAGCTATGTTTGCCATTATAAATATTGTTATTATAAATATTATAGGTTTGTAAAAGTCCTGCCATCTCTGTTTATGTTGAACAGATCTTATAAAGGTTCCTTGAGTTCCTACACGGAATTCAAACTCAGTTCTTTCCATCCTGGAATAAACTATTTGTTATAATTCTTCAAAATGTACAGAAATGCTTTCAAGTATACGCGTTAAGCTAATAATCGCTCACTTTTTTTTTGTTTATCTTAATATTTGTAAATAATTAAGAAAGAAAAATCATTGAACCAACAGATGCATTTAGCATTACTTTCTATAATACAAAAATGTGAAAACTCAGGCTGGAAAATAAAAGACGTAACTCTTGGAAGTGTGATGGCAAAAATAAATAAATAATAATAATAAAATAATTTAAGAAACTTAAATATAAAGAGCCAATAGGCTCTTTATATTTAAGTACCTTAAGTAACTTTAAGTATAATACCTTTTGGAATTAATTTGGTCTAGCTACTCACTGATGAAGCCCCAATAAAGGCTGAAACCGGTCTGGGTAGTGACTTCCCACCATAATGTAATAACAGCATACATTTCCTAGGAAATGTGTTTTTACATTATGGAAAATACCAAGAATAGCGATCAGAACTTTACCACCTTTGCTGCGAGTTTCCCGAGATTGTACTACGTACTATGACTACTTGCATTAGCTCACGCTAGTAATCGCCGATACTTTTATAGTTTATTATACTATATTCGGCATGAAACTCTCTGATTCCAATCTTTGAGTTTCTTATTCGGTTTTAAAACAATGTGGGATTTAATATCCCCTTAATTTAAATAATTTAAGAAAGTTGCCTATCCCTTTTTTTAAGGGAATGGTAACTTTATTAATCAAAATCCGTAACTCCTCCTAGGATGATTCGGTTTATACCACTCGAGCCATTCCATTCTAGGAATATTCTGTTTACATTATTGGCAAAAGTTATTGCTTGTATCTGTCCTCAATATCAGCTTCTTCACAGCAAATTCAGAAGAAACTGCCGAAAGGCCTAGTGTTTGTTGTTATTTAGGATTACGGCCGAAGCAACTAGGGAGAGCTCACTATGTCTGCGTGTTAAGTGTAGTTACATGATGAAAAATCTTACTTTCTGAGAGTAAATAAACCCTATTACCTTCGTATGAAACCGGAGAAACTAAACTTTAGTTTGATTAGTCTGTATTAAGAGACCCGAATAGAAGAAAATGATATGCAAATGTACACCAGTAATGGAAACGACGTATAGAAGCCCATGTTGTTCCATATTCCTGTAGCGCATTTGATTCAACAGTACAAGCGCGATATTGTAATATCTTCTTCAATGATCCAATAATATAACAAGTCTATAGAAAATAGACTTACACGTCTTAACTGGACAATGTCTCATATCACAAACCTGTTGTGTGTGTGAGAATTTGGTATTTAAAGAGAGTTCGAAGATGGCAGCAATGGATCTATCTGAACGTTTTTTGGAATTAATGGTAGTAATATGAACAACGACTAGAGCAACAGCTGTCCAACATCCTTCTTACAATCGAACTGCTTACTCACCAAACTTGCTGCTCCCAGTCGTCTTTCATTCCACCTTAGTTCTGTGGAACAGTCTTCCCCATGAAATATTTCCAAAGGATTACAACTTTCAACTGTTTAAGAAGAATATCAACAGATCGCTCTGCTTCCGTTTATACCCTGTGATTATTTGCTATAGGCCCTTCTGCCTCTCGTATATGGGAGCGATTGGTGAGAACATATCACAATGTACTGTATTCACAATGTATAAATTCAGGCTTACTCCATATTAAAATGTGTTTGTAATCATGTTTGAATTTCTCTGTTCTTTTAGTTTTAGAATAGTGTTAAATAAAATATACTTTCCTCATATAAATTTTTTAAGTTGGTTGAAATTCTTGTATGAACTTCCGACCTTGATAATTTTAGACGCGGTAAAGAATTAAGTTGCTAAAATGAAACTATGTTGTAGCAGAGATAACCTGTGAGTCAGTCATTGTTTTAACAGCTAACGAAACGGTTTAATCATCTACCATGTTTATTAGCAGAATAATCTAATTTACAGTTTTGTTACTTTTTCTTTGTCGTAGTAAACCAAATATTGAGTAGGCAGCGCCCCCATTTTAATAAGCTGTTGCTGTAAAGTTTTCTAAACAAGTAGAGGAAAGAGAAACGTAAACAAGCGAAACGAGTTTGAAACAGCATGGGAGATTTAAAATCATGCAAATGCAAAATCATGGGAGATTTAAAATCATTAAATATAACTGACAAATTGCAGAATTTGTCAGTTATATTTAATGGGTTCAGTTTTGAAAATTTGGTACTTCAAGTAATTATCATCTCCCCAAGAAAAGTATAAAAATATTTCTTGTATATTTTAATGAGAAAAAAAAAAAAAAAAAGAATGGCAGTTGACGTTTAGCACGTACTCACGCATTTCCGGTTTGTGGAACATCTGCCAAACGAAGTTTATCTGCATTAAATCATGTGGTATTCTAACTACAACATAATATCCCTCGAGGCTTAGCTAGTTAATTTTAATGCATATAAACAGAAAGTTTGATATGAATATCTGCAATATTATTAATACATTTGGGCAATCCAAAATCAGAATCCTAAAATTAATTTTTGTTGTTCATATATTGTAAATTTATTTTTACATTAAGAGTTTCACTTAATTTAACTAAGAAAACTGGATTTATCCTTGTTTAACTGATTCAAATAATGCTTCCTGAGAAGTATAGCTAATACTAATATTTTAAATAAGAAAAAATGAAATTTGTTAAATTACTAATTCACTGATACTTTAATAATAAAAATAAATTTCATCATTAAAGTTTATAATTGAAAATCATAATATATTTATATGATACTAGAAGAAATTTTCATGGAATTGCTGCAAATTTCAAAAACGTATCCTCTTTTTTTAAGTAATTAACTATGAATAGTTTATATCAGCTATAAATGTTTACCAGGTTGACTCATAGAGCTTTATTCATTAAAAACTTTTGAATGTTACCCTAACAGGTTTCCATCTTTATGATTAACAGCACCTTCAAGAAGATATTTAACACAAAAAAATAATAAGAAAGAAAGAAAGAAAAAAATAAAAGCCATCGAAACATATTAGAGTAATATTCAGTTTTTAATGAATAAATGTCTACGAATCAAACCTGGTTAATCATTTATAATTAAGATATCCTGCTGTTTAAAACGATTGCCTCTGATTTTTCTCTATTTCTCTCTATATTTTTCTATTGACAGCTCATATGTTGTTGTTGCCTGCCATTGAAAGTATTAATTAAAATTCATACATTGTTTACAAAGGAACGCAATAATATTAACGGTATGAAATTTAAAAAAATGAACATTTCTAATTAAACCTTTGCAATGATTTGTGTTTTATTCATATGTTTTTCAAACTTCAGGACTCTGCCTTCACATAGGAAATAACTCGAATCTGGGTTAAGAACTGGAAGTAATCTTCCTCCAAGTGACAACCTCCGGTACAACATTTGAGGGGAAGTACAATGTACTAATTTAAGATCTAAAGAGTAAAAGGAACCAATTTAGCCTGAGATAATTACTATGTTTAAGTGAAGTTATAACGTCAAAGTAGCGATTGAGCCTTCACTCCCACTCACTTCTTTTATTGGCGTTTCTTGGAAGACATTTTATTAACATGAATAGGAAAACAGGGAAGGAAGTTACATTATTTTCTAAAGATTTTATACATTGGTTTGAAGATTAAAATGACTGTGCAATCACAGGCATCAACATTTCTTTTTATCTTTACGCTATTTAAAACCTCTAGAAAATAAAGTGCTAAGGCACTTTATTTTGCTACTTTCCGCCTTCTCTCTCTCTCTCTCTCTCTCTCTCTCTCTCTAACTGTTCACCTTTGGTGAGTTTCTTTCATCACAATAGTGGAGTAATTATGTATCCATCAGATCAATCAGACTTTTCATGAAAAAAAGAATGTCAAGCCCTGTTTCTCGGGCTAAAAGTTCCCTTGTCACACTTTATCTAAACACTTTTAGTGTTCACAACTCATACTCCTCCCTATCTGGCTCTTTTTTTTTCTCTTAGCAGTGACTTAACACGAGTATTCCATCTGTCCACTTTTATTTTTCCCATCCTGCCAATACTCGTGACCTTTTCTGCCTAGCTTTCCTTCAAAATGCATTATACGAGGGGCGCGAGAAAATTTCTGATAAACATCTAAAATAAAAATAATGCTAAAGCAACTGATATAACCACAAGAAAGAACATATCTTCAAACTCTTTAAACCTCATGTTTCATCAAATTGCAATAATTTGTTCTTTTTCTTTTAGGATATATAAAAAGACTTGTCAGACATGTCAATTCCTTCATGGTGATTATCACAACATTTCAACACACCCTCGTAGATGTTATTAGTTACTCAAACCATAATCTCTGCTAAGTTTCCTCTAGCACAGGGCATCCTTAACTAAACCATTCCTATTCCTAGTCTTGTGTCCTTTATTATTACAGTGGTATTAAAAGAATTCGGTGACTGACGTGTACTCCGTTGGCTGATTATTGTTTTTTTTTTCTCCTGATCCAACAGATGTCCAGGCCAAATAACACAAATCATCTAACTGAAATAGTCTCCATCCGCCATTCTACCTTAAATAGCAGGTTCTTATCCATGTAGTTTCTCCAATAAGTGTGCTAATGCAGTTCAATAAATAAATAAATAAAACTCAGCATATCATAAATTGCTTAAGAAGAAAACTTCAGCTTCTTACTTAATATACACTAAAACTCACAAAAATTGTCAAATATATATATATATATACATTCCATTGCCTCATCTATTCTTGGCATTTAATCAGTTTTAAGAAACTAGCATAAATGGACTAAAAACATTAGTCTATAGTACCACCCGAAAACCTTTCAAGAGATCATTGAGCGAATTTGCAAGACCGACATAAATATAAGATTTTAATTTTATATTATCCATTATATTACTTATTATGGGACTCTGAATGAACAGCTTTCCATTAGAATTTGGAAGATTGCAATAATTTGTTGATCCATCAAATTTTTCAATCAGTGGACATTTGCATGGGCACAAAGGAACAAAATGTAGTCAAATTATATATTGCAAAATCTCCATTCTATGTAAATAGAATTTAATCAGATTTTCTACTCGGGATCGCATTAAAATTTCATTTGGTAGCTATTCAATTTTGGTTTTTCAATTATCTTGTTTTTAGCAACAACATTAGAGAAAACAGTACCATTATATCTAGATTACATTTACAAAATAATGACTTAAACTCCTTATAACTTTCGACAGGTTTGTCGGATTTTTTTTTAAAGTATCACTACTTGATAGCATTATCTCAATAACATAACTTTTAAGATTTTAAAGTGTGTTCCAGATAGTGGCGGCTCGTGGCTTGAAATCGTGAGGGGGGTGGGAGGGGCTGCAACTTTCGAAATACAAATTAAACATGAAAAAAAAATTAAAAAAATTAAACATGAAAAAATATTGTTTATTATCGATAAAATTATACAGTTTGGTATAATTCAAAATTACTTAAAATAAAATCCATTCCTTTAATTGTAATTAGAGGAATGAATTTACAATTTTTGGACATTACAATTAAATCCTTTGATTGTAATGTCCAAATATTTAAAGAGACGGAGTAAACACGATAAGCACTACGAACACTCTACTACTGGCGCAAACTCCATATAAACAACAGTGGAACTGCCCGACGGACAGTGCCGCATTACGCTAATAGCTCGCATGTCACTATGACGTGCATATGTTTGCGCGAGTAGCAATATGACACTGTGGTAAGCATAGTGCTACTAGCGTCGTTCGCCCTCCGAAGTGCTACAAGATGGATTTTTATTATTTTTTATACAAAATAAGAGAAGTGTATAGGATTGTTGATAATAAAAGTAAATATTACAAGCAAATATAAATAAATTAATAAATATATTTATATATCGAGAAAAATTGGGAGTGCTGCAGTTCCGCAGTGCCTATGAACGAGCCGTCCCTGGTTCCAGATAATATTTATGCAATCATACCTGAGAGGAAGTTAAGGAGAAACGTGGAAAAGAAATCTAGAGAAGTGCAAGCTGGGTTCAGATCAAATATGGCTTGTTAGGATTACATTTTCACTTTATGGCAAATAGTTGAAAAATCGTAAGAATATAACAAGGATCTGTACTTAAGTTTCGTAGATCTGGAAAAGGCATATAACAAGGATCAAAAAGAACAGCAGTTCAAAAGGCTACAATTATATGCTATAAATTGAACATTGTATAGAGCAGTGATGGCGAACCTTTTTACCTAGGTGTGTCAAACTTTTTCTTTTTTTAATATTGACGTTGTTGATGTGCCACTTGCATACATGCATTATAAATGTAACTACATAATCATAGATGGTGAATTATACATATCAGGCTATTTATTTAATAGGACATTGATATAAAATCTATGAATTCATATTATACAATTAATTTAATAAACTGAAATTACAAACTTACATTACATTTAATGACTTTTCTGTTGCTGACTACCGGTAGAAAGTTCTTTCAATGAACAAACCTACCTTCGCCTTAACTGAGAGCGATCTTATACGATTTATCGCAGTTTTTTCATCAGAATACCAATATTTTTCAACATCCAAGGTGTGTCACCTGAAACCCTCAAGTGTGTCAGTGCTGACACGCGTGTCATTGGTTCGTCATCACTGGTATAGAGCAATACATTGTCTATACTACTATAAAGAGCCTATAGAAAGTAAAACATTTCTGTATTTACCACAGTTTTAGTGAATATGAGAAATTAATTGTGGAAATAGGCAACAGAATAAGCCAAGCTAATATAATGGATAGCTAACTGAATAAATTTATATATAATAAAAATGAAATTAGCCAAAACACTAAACTAACTGCATACGCAGTGACGTTCGAACCAGTTTGAGGTTAGGAGTAAAATAATCAATCAAAGACTAAAGAATACAGGTATGCCAGTTCTTTCTGAAAAAAATAAAAATAAAATTAGAGTACTGAACAGATGGTCAATGGCAGAATAATATTAAAAATAAAGATATAAAACCACTTGATATTATTAACATTGAGTAATGTGTCAGCAGAGCTAGTCTCAGTCTCGCTTCAATTTTCCTTACAATGAATTTAAACCTTTTTCACAAAGGATGTAGTAGTCGATTTTTTACTAAGTGTGGAAAATAGAATTAAGGGTAGTTGAGATCTAATTCAGTCGGCTTACTAATTATCACCATCCATTTACAGTGAAATTTACTTGGTTATGGTTCATCCGCGATCTTCTTTTAAAATGAAATCCGAAAACAATTCAACATTTTTGGGATTTTATTTAAAAATGCACATTTGTTTTATTTTATTTTATTATAGAATTCATAATACGTTTGTAAAGAACTTCTGGAAAGGCCAAGAATCTTATCAGGCATAAAAAGGATTTCCCTGTCACCTGTGTTCATAAAACTCCCCTGTAAACAAATAGACACATCGTAGACTTCACAACTGGACGTCATTTTTTCATCCCTATTTGGAACTGGGTAGGAATAAGAACAGCCAGTGATATAAAAAACTTGGCCTTTTATTCCCTATAGGGATTAGGCGAACCGGTTTAGACTTATCAGTAGCCAATTGAAGAAATCTGGATCAATACTATCACTAATCATAAACGGCATCCGATGAAAACATGCTGACAAATGTCGCCATTTCGTGATATCTAATAACCTGATATATTATTTGTCTGAAATAGTGTGGGTTCCACGGTCGTTTTTCCTGAGTTTAAAGTGCAGAAAACCCGAGTTTCCGGGGGGGAAGTGCTTGCCTTCCCCGAGATCGACTAGCTGGAGGACTAGGCGAAGAAAGCGTTAGAAATAGTTCATCTAGTTCACGACTAGATTCGCACTGACAACGGTTTTCTTTGGTCGACCTAGCGCTATGGATTATATGGATAAAAACGTCACTTCTACTGGTTTACACAGGCTCTAACGAAGAAGTTAAAGTGCAAACCTTTCAATAGCTACCAGTAAAAATCTCAAAGAAAAATCACAGGATCAGAAAGTAAAACTAGCAGTGATAAAAGTCTATACAGATTTCACAACAGATCAAAGATCCAAAATTCCTACAACCAGTTTCTAACTCACATCAGCGGGTGCCTCTCTACCTTTCCTACCTAACAACTACAGGAAACTCCACCGCTCTTTGGGGTCACTGGATCCAGTCCTCCCATCTGCACCACCTCTTCACAACTACGCGTGCCATCCAACTTCCAATGAAACCTTCCTTACAAGCATCAAAGCTGAAGCAGAAATCAAGTGAAGGCTGTGGCACAACACACTACCAACCCCAACCACGCTGCCAGATTTTGCTGTGCAGCGTGGAACACACTTGGAATGCTGAATACAACTATGATTAGATATTCCCTGGAGACTGCCATCACTACCTACATCAATCAATCACACAATCTATAAGACTACTAGCATCAGTTTCACATATAAGCAGAGATAGAATTTGCAACTATCCCTTCATCGCTGCAAAAGCCATTATCTACAGTTTCCAATTAAACCACAAGAAACAAGGATCATTTATCACTCACCTAATCCAGGGAAAATTTTCAAGTGAAGCCTACGTCGAAACAGACTACTCATAGAATACCACTACCACAGAGAATGAACATGTTTATCGCACTTCACGGAAGAATGAAGCTAACCAGCATCCTATTCAACATGAAAGAGGTGACATGAATGACATGAATATTCTCATATAGCGTGTTCACTTTAATCACATCCAAAAGCAGTGGAAAATGCTCTCTCTCTCTCTCTCTCTCTCTCTCTCTCTCTCTCTCTCTCTCTCTCTCTCTCTCTCTCTCTCTCCTAGAGCAATAACGAACTCTAGGTTTCGTATTATGAATTTATGAATGAGACACAACCGAAAACTGTAGAGTGTTCTCGGCATCAAGAGACCTCATCCTTCCTTTCTTCTTGATTTTTTTTTTTTTTGAGTTCAAGTATTTTATCATTGGCCTTTAGAGTATAAAAGAAGTGCTGAGGTCTAACAGAGTCAAAAGGAGATGGGAGGAAGAAAAAAGATAAAGGAAGATAGCAAAAGAGGAGAGTCTTCAGTTGGCAAGTGTAGCTGTTTGCCCACGGGATGGTTTACTAAAAATCTTAAATAGCAAAAATTAAATAAATATAAAAATGGATATGAAAATGTAAATAAAACGTAAAATGTGATAAATGAAATATTTTAAGAAATTATAAAATTGAGAAATCAAGAGAAACGAAGTCAAGGAAGACCTGGCCCGGGTAGTCCCGCCCCTCAAGAAGCTAGGGACCGCTCAATGTTAGTATTTTTGCTGTCTACATTGATTTCAAACCAATCTCCAACTACCTCCATAGAAAACTCAAATGAAATGAATAATGCACTAAGATTAAAAAAAAAACATAAAATACATGATGATTATAAAAAGAATCTCAATTTTGATTTTCTTCTGTTCAATTCTATATGTCAGTGGTATGTGCTATTTACTTAAGCACTGTTCTTCTCCTAATAGTAGATTTTTTTGTACCGAGAAACACATTCCTATCCTATCGGTGGTCCTAACAGACACTTAAGCACCCATCACCTTTTCAAGCATTCTTGGACTTCGCAACCGCAATCGTAACTCGAGGATAAGGTGGTTAGCCCTATGCCTCCCGATGTGTCCCATGTCTGTAGATGCGTGTGTTCAAGAGGCCGTTTTCCTGTTCTGGGGAACGAAATCGCGGGTTTCCAGATGGAAAAAAAAAAACCTACATACGTATGAGACCGGCTAACTCACCTTTGTCGAAAGAGACCAGATAAAGGTTCCTCACGTCACTGACGGGAATCGAATCCAGGTCTTTCTGACCAAAGGGCTTCGTCTATACCGCCTGAGCTACGAAGGCTCACCAAGAAACCCAGTAAATAGGCGAATAACTAGTTCTTTATCATATGGTAAATTTCGTTTTTGTCTATAAGCAGATTTTTTTTTTTTCGTTTTTGTTCATGCTTGAATAGTTTTATGAGGAAGATTAGGTATTTTTGTTTCCTCACCGGGAGAGGAAACTGGTTGCCACGAACTATTTCTAATGCTTGTAATGGGAACCTTCTTGTTTGTAGCCAAATCTGGAGTTTCATGACTGAAGCGGTCAAAAAAATTCCCGTATATTTGTTTTGAGGTCAGCTAATGCACCTGCTCCCCCTCTTCCTGAAATCGTCTTAGAGTGCTACATGTAAAATAGCTCTCTCGTACCACATGCACACACACTGCGCAGCACAACCAGTAATACCAAAACAGGGCAGGAAAGATTCCAAAGGAGTATTTAATTGAAATACTAAATTGTATTATTTGAAACCAATCGTTCCGTATGGGTCGAATCGTGTTATTAAAATAGAAATGATTTAATATTGGAAGAGTAACTCTCCCTTGCTTGTGTCGAAGATTGAAAAGCCCTTTCGCGTTTCATGTTTCCAATGATTTTTAAAAAAAAAATTGTTAGCGTCTTTTCCTGTGCTTCCAGTACGTTTGTTATATCTGCAAATACTATTGTTTTAATTACTGTTACTTTTCTGAAAATTTACTCACACATCTCATCTTGAAAGGTGTCAGTTTCTTGACACAACAGCTCACTAATTTGTATATAGTCATTACTTAGTTCTCAAGGCAAGGTGTTCTTGTTACTATTAAAGGACCCCTCCTCAACGACGTCTAACAAACCGAAAGCTTGTCTGAGTTGAATTTTCCCAAGGGTTTGATGGTTATTTGTTGGATTAGAGCAAAGACCTCTGACTACATTGAATTACAGCAATATGTTGAAAAAAATATGGATGGAGTAGAAATCCAAAATACAGGGGACATCTTCAGCATACGCGATTGTCATGCTCTACTTGGAGACTATGAGCAGCGGAACACCTCTCATTCCACGAAGCACGAAAGATCAGAGCAGGAACGACGAGGACCAAAGCTTGTAATCTCACGTTGCCTCAAAAATTAAGTTATCTGCACACACACACACAAAAAAAATAAATAAATAAAATAAAATAAGATATTAATAATTTAAAAGAAAAGTATAATATACAGTATAATATAAATATAAATAATAGACGTTTCTCAATGTAAAATCTCTCGATCTTACAGTGCAGGCTGCCAGATACCCGAGTGCATTATTTCACGTAGTTTCAAAAATTATAAATAATATACATAAACAAATAAATAACAATAATAATAAACATTTCTTCAATTATTATTATTATTATTATTATTATTATTATTATTATTATTATTATTATTATTATTATTATTATTATTATTATTATTTCGGGCGACTCCAGGAGTCCTTAGACTCATCGAGGGAGGTCCTAAACATCATGTCCACACAACTATGCGATTACATTCTCACAGTATCTATCATACCTTGTCTTGAACTCATTCACCGTCATAGCACCCACAACAGACTCTGGCAGCTTATTCCACTCATTTACCACTCTAAAAGTAAAGAACCCAGCTCTAACACCCCTGCTAACCACACTCTTGCCCAGCTTCCATAGGTGTCCCCTAGTTCTCTCACCACCAGTCCTGATCTCAAAAATATCCTCTGAATTAATCCTATAGAATCCCTTTAGCAATATGAATGTCTCAATCATATCTCCCCTCCTCCGCCTATCAACTAGTTTCTGCAACCCACAAATCTTCAACCTGTTCTCATATGGTTCATTCCATAGACCTGTTATCATCTTAGTCACTCGCCTCTGGATCCTCTCCACCTCCTCCCCATCAAGAAGGAACCGAGGTGACCAAATCTGGGCACAGTAGTCGAGATGAGGTCTTATCAAGGCTTGGTACAGAGGTACAATAACTTGCTTGTCTCTGCTCGTCAAGGTATTTTTCAACAACCAAGTGAGTTGATGAGTTGATTTAGCTACTTTTGCAGTGTGCCCCCTAAACTTCATCTCCCTATCCACCAACACTCCCAAGTCACTGGCCTCATCAATCTCTTGGAGTACAGTTCCACCAATGTGGTATACTGCTGCTAATCTTTTCACCCCAAAATGCATAACCTTACATTTTGTCACATTAAATTGATATCCATTCTCCTTAGCCCAGAACTCCAATCTATCTAAGTCATCCTGCAAGACTTTGACATCTTCTGCATTCACTATTGCCCTACCCAACTTTGCATCATCAGCGAACAAATGAATTGTTCCACTTAGATCCTTCCCTATATCGTTAATGAACAGATTAAACAGCAGTGGTCCAAGAACAGAACCCTGCGGCACACCACTAGTCACAGGCAGTCTTTTGGACTCTACTCCTGAATAAACTACTCTTTGATATCTCTCCATCAACCAACCACCTATCCATCTCACCAACCCTATATCCATTCCCATATGTTGTGGTCTGCGGATTAGTATTCCATGTGGTATCCTGTCAAACGCCTTTGCCAGGTCCAGCAGTATCACTGTAAACCCATTTCCCTTATCCAGTTCAGCCGTCACCTTGTTATAAAACTTGAGCAAGTTACTGAAGCATGATCTACCCTTCACAAAGCCATGCTGTCCCCTGTACAGTATCTCGTTTTCATCAATCCATTCCTGTATTTTTCCCTTGACTACTTTCTCTAAGACCTTGACAACGACTCCTGATATGCTGATCGGTCGGTAATTTGCAACCGTAGTCATGGATCCTCCTTTATGCAGTGAAACTATTTTCCCCTCTTTCCACACCTTCGGGACTAAGCCAGACCTGAGACTCAGATTAAACAACATGGTCAAGGGCACTGATAATTCTTTAGCCGCTTCACGCAAGACCCGTGCCGGTATACCATCCAATCCCACAGATGTGTTCACATTAAGGTTCTGTAATAGACTAGTCACCTCCACTTCATTCATCACTATTCCCGTATAAACTAATGGTTCCTTCATTTTTTCAATGTCACCACCTGGATGATATGCTTTTGCAAAGTGCGCGCTCAGTAATTCCACTATATCGACTGATTCAGTGACCTCCTTACCATCGTCATTCCTTAAAATCATTTTGCCGTGTACAGTTTTTTACTTGCTTGCAGCATATTGAAAGCACTGTTTTGGATTCTCTTTTGCTTGCAAAGCTAGTTTCCTTTCATAATCCGCTTTTGCTTTTTTTACCACACTCGTTACCTTTCTGGCCTGCACTTTGTACCGTTCGTGTGCCTGCAGGTCACCTCTTTCTTTAAATTCCCTCCACAGTTGTTTCTTTTTTTGCAGCTCAAGCTTAATGGTGTTATTCATCCATTTAACCCCTCCTTGTTTTACTATTCGGACCCTAGGTATACAATCAGCCATTACTCCTGTAAATGCTCCTTGACCACTTCCCATGCTCTATCGACGTCCAGCCCTTGCAGTTGTACATGCTATGGCACTGATCCAAGCAATCTCCTACGCTTGTCATACTTGCCAGCACGGTAATTCCACATATACCCTGTCTTAATCGAAAATTCCACACCTTTAGCCACCTCCCAGGTCAAGACCTTATGATCACTCTCACCAATAGGTGGCAACATGGTCATATTCATTACAGTCAAATTCTCAGATGCTATTACCAGGTCAAGCACTCTCACACCCCTAGTATTTTCAATTACATGCTGTCTCAGATAGTTATCCCTTAATAATTGAATAAAATCCTTTTCCTTCCTCACATGTGTCCTCTCCTCCTTCCAATCAATGTTACCATAGTTGAAATCCCCCATAATAATTACCCTCCTTCCACTCATTTCATCAATTTCCCTATGCATACTATCTCCACCATCTATTCCATCACCTGGTCTATAGCAGCACCCAACTGTATATTTTATTCTGCCAGTCTCAATCTCACACCAAATAGCCTCAAATGAGCTCCTTTCACTATCCTGCGATACAACTTCAATTCTCCTTGGCTGCAGTTCATCAGCTATCATCAATAATACCCCTCCCCCATTTTATTCTCTCTTTCCCTCCGAAACATTATTAATGACATATATAAACAAATAAATAACAATAATAATAAAAGTTTCTTCGGAGATTATAAATAACATATGTAAGCAAATAAATAACAATAATACATAAATAAATAACAATAATATATGAAGAAATAAATATAAACAAACAAATAACATTCATAAAATATTTATAAATTTAATCTTATTACTCTTACATACAAACAGATACAGAGATGGCCGCACGTGACCACCATACCCTTGGAGGATAATGGATCGCAATGCTGTAGCCAATGAAGTTCTAACTGAGGCTCGGCTATTGCTGTTACCCTCCTGCCATGATCAGAGCTTTAATAATAGCTCAATAACCTTATCCCTACACTGTCCGCTACAGATAACGGGGAAGATGAAAAGCATTCTTGCTTCGCCCCTTTAAGCCTTATAAGGTCAGTCCTTATAAGGTCAGTCACATACAAACATCTCTATGGAGTCCGTAGATTCATCATGGGAGGTCCATTTCCAAAAACATTAATCGACAATAATTAATAACTTAATCATTCACTGTCAAAGCACACACATCTGAATCTGGAAGTCTGTTTGTTCCACTCATTCTCTAAGCAAAAAATCCTGTTCGTGTAGTTGTTGGCTTTCCCTCTTTACCGTTGATATAATGAATTTTGGTAAAAGACCCAAACGACCCAACATGTTAATATTCACAATCATACGTGACTGTAAATATTAAAATATATATCTTATTAATAATAAAATATATTAAATTACTTTCTGGTTTCAATTTTAATAGTTTAATTATTATTATTAAATAATTATAATATTCATTAATAATGATTAAAGTGTTAAATTATAAATTATAAAATAATTATATCTTTTATTATTAGTAAAATAAACGAAAAACTGCTTCGTTTTCTTCACAAAACATAGCAAGCAATAAATAAGATTTTTTGTTATTATTCAAATAGTAAGTAAGGATTAGTAGTAATAATACCTTTTCGATAAAGACTTCCAAGTGTACTAATTTTGAAATATCTCTATATTTTACCAATTCAATACCATTAGTTACAAAACGATTTTTGAGAAATATTCGAAGTGATACTTTACTTATTGTTCGAGTGAATGTCAGGATAATTTGCTCAGAGAACAGCGCGAAACTTCGGTGTTAAATTACAGATTAAATCGCATCCACTTTAACGTTATGACGCAACTAGTTTACAGTTGATAGACAGAACTCCTAACCGAAAATTAGTCATCAGAGAAAATAATACGTGAGCGAAATGATGATCGCTTGTAATTATTGAACAGCGCTCCCGGTTGAAGTTATTTCAACTGGCGAAATGCACTATAGCGGTTCGTAGATTATTGCCTGAGATTTGTTTTGTCTGGAATGAACTTTGTGATCGAATGTACTGGTCGAAGACCTGGAAAGACATATGATACTTGCTGTTAAGTTTTATTCTCGTGTTTCTGTCAACAGCAACTGGAAATATTCCACACAACAACTCATTTATCATAAATAATGTATGTTAGCATATGTGTATTACTATCGTTCTGTTTATTTATTTATCAACTGTAATATATGTTAAACAACTTGACGCTTATTGATCAAATATTACAACTATTAAATTAGTAATTCTACGTTCGTTTTTAAAGTATTTATTGTTTACCTGAAGTTTAGCAATAATTATAAAGAGATTTTTATTTCTTTACTTGTCTTCTTATTCTTCCGGATAAGGATATTGATCCGTCTGTTGGCCTGGCAATTGACGTAATAAAATTAATTCTTCTCATTAAGTTGAAATTATAAGAATCAGTATTACCAGAAAAAATTCAACAGTAAAATTCTCTGACATTTAGCTTATTCTTTCCTTTCTACATTCTCACACATATAAAAAAAGTATATAATTCTTTCTTTCTTATCCGTTCATATACGGGTCGAGTCCTCTGTGTAAGAATCTTCTCCATCTAGTTCTGTCTTTTGCTAACTCGGTCATCATAGTTAACTGTAGTCAATTCTCATTCTTACTGTATAGACGGTTTATTGTTTTCTCTAATTGTATCTTGGTTTCAACCAAAATGATAATAATATCTGCATATTTAATATGGATTATGTTAGTTCCATTTATTTGTAGTCCTGGTTCTTCATCATTGCATATTTCTTCTAGCATTATTTATGAATACGTAAGGAGGTGAGAGTGGGCATCCTTGCATGACTTCTTTTTCTACTTTAAATACATCGGTCTTTATTCTATCAGTTTTAATAAATGCTTTGGTGATTTTGATGAATGTTAAGATTTCTGAGTCTAGTCTTTTGTATCCTCAAAGATTGTGAAGCAGTTTTTTTTCTGTCTATTGAATCGAAGGCCTTTGAAGTCTATAAAGCAGTAGTATATAGGCATATTGTGTTCCCAGTATTTTTCACCTATGTTATTAACAGATGTGATTTATTGTTGATCTGCTGGCTCTCTAAAGCCTGCTTGGTCCACTCTTATGATTTCTTCTTTTATGTTATGAATTCTGTTTTGAACGATATGTGTGCAAATCTTATAGCTATGGTTTAAAAGAGTTTTAGCATTGCATACATGTTCTCACCAACATTCCACACCCATTTGTAGATACTTATACTGTACTTATACGGCTAACACATGCAGAAAAAAATATAGAATTATATCCAAAAATTCACATATATTTCAAATTAAAGATGCTAAAAAATTATATTTTTGGTTTGGTCCTTTATCCAAGTGTGAGCAAATGTTTGCGTGTTCAATGTTCACACATACCACAACCATGGTATGTGTGACTTCCTGAGTGTGTGCATGAGCTGTGTTTGATTTTGTTTGTTTTCAGTGGTGGCTTATGGATAATAGTTCCAGAATGGAATTCTGGGTGATGGTTAGAGTATGGAATCCTTGGAATTTTCGTGGGGACCCATCCATCACTGACATCACGTTATGTCTTTGTTTTGAGTGTGGAATTGTGGGTAAAGGTACAAGTATGGAATTCTGGGTGATAGTTAGAGTATGGAATCGTGAATAATGGTTAGAGTATGGAATTCTGACAAGATTGATGTTGATAAGATAAGAATTAGATAAGTGACATCATGTTGTGCCTTTGGTTCAAGTGTGGAATTTTGGATATGGAATTCTGAAAAGTGAGATGAGTTTTTTGTTCGCGTGTGGCATTATGGTTTTTTTCCCATTTACAGCATTAATTTCACAGTAGTGATATTTTTTTAATTCAGTTATTATGTTACGTATTTTTTCCAACACAACTGAATATTAGGTCTGGTACTATAATTTTCAACTTAATTCCTCTGGTACCACTTCCAAAGATTATATGTTAGAACTGCCATATTTTTCTTTAGCATTAGTACGTTTTAACTCTCTGAGCAATTCACAATTGAATTCACTTATTTGAAGGAGGTGATTAGTGTTTTCAGCTTAAAAGCAAAATAATTAATTTCTAGATATCTGTTTTCCCCACTTTTTTTCCTTTCGTTCCCTGCATTAATTTCACAGTAGCGATGACACATGGCAGTACGATTTGGTGATTTTAGTGTGTGTGTGTGTGTGTGATATTTCACACACACACACACTAAATCACATATCTACATCTGATAAGAACAGACAGGGAATGACAGTGACATTTCATCCCCACTCCTTTACCCTTACTCCTATTTGATTTTTAGTGCCAGAATTGTATTAAGGGATAAAATTATGAATTGATATATCAACTTCTAATAATAGTTAATTATTATTATTTCAACTGAATATTAGCTCTGTAGTATACATTGTTAATTTCTATGTTACAAAGTTCCAACATTTAAAAATGTAGACTATAGTGTTATCTTTATGTGAGTGTAAAAGTCAATGCTGTCTAATTGATTCACATCCTCCCTTTTGATATTTATGTGCAGTCCTTCTGTTATGCTAATGACACCAACATTCTAATTGAGATTATCAGTTCTGATAGAGTATATGGACGAAATGTTTACAGTAGGGTACCACAGACAACCAATATCGATTTTTAATGAATAGATTTGCGTATAAATTTTGATTTTTATCCTTACCTTTTTATCCTTATCCTTTTATATGGTTCTTAGTGACAGGCGTTTATTAAGGGATAAAATTATGAAATGATATATCAACATTTAAGCAGAATAACAGAGTAAAAAAAAATTAAATATTTTTGCATGCATAAATAAGCAGAAATCTATGTTTCCAATAATCTTTTTACATATATAACTCAAACAATGTCATTAGGTAGCATGAGACATTTTTTCTAAAATAATTAATTACAGGATATTTGTGTTCCCCACTTTTTCTGTTCCCTGCATTAATTTCACAGTAGTGATATTTTTTTACATTTAGGTTTTCTTGTATTATGATGTATTATGAACTGTGTTAATAATTCTGCTTAAAGATTTCATTGTCACCGATTTTTACACATATGGTCTTCATATAGATGCCATTTCTAGATCTTAAAAGTTCATTACGTTTTCCTAAAGTCATGTTAACTTTTTTTACAATAATTAAACAGAATTGCATTATCTCGAACTGATAAGCACAGAGGTTATCAGTTTAAGATAAGTGACATCACTAACAGATATCCACAAATGGAGAGGTCAATCATCTCCCCTTTATTGATCAGACATCTTCTGGAGGAAGGAAGGGTAGGCAGGTCATTTTGGGAAGACTGCCTTCACCTTCTTGACTACCCTGCCCTCTCTCCACCACCTAATGCTATATTTTTTTTCCATCCCAACAATTGCAGACATATGAGTGACAGAACTAGTCATTTGCTCTTACATCAAAAACGTGGTTTGAGCAAGTAATATTAGTAACTCTCGATGGTGTTTTCAAAACTAAAGAAGACACATTTTCTTTTCTTTTCATGCAGTTGTACATGATGGAAGTTTAAAATCATGTGGCTGACAGTCAAAACTTATTTCAAAACTTGACAACCCTACAATTCTACAGGCAGAACAAAAAAGACAGAGCTGGCAAATAACGTAATTGTGGGTTTTAATGGATAAAGTACAAAATGAATTAAATAGTGATAATATTGTTACTATATTAGATGTATCCAAACAGATTACAATAGAAAAACCAAAAGAAATTTGTGAGTTTGCAGACAAATCTTGTGAAATTTCTTCCCGCAAACTAATTGGAAACATTTTTGAAAATCCATTCAGTGAATTATTAGTCTTTTTTGTTCATGCCAACCTTCAAATATTTCAAGAAACTCTGTCAACTTTTTTGGGGGAAAAATCAGCTACAGAAGCTTGGAAGCACAAGGAATTGGATTTAAAATTAATAGCCAGAATTTTTAGTGCAGAAGATTTAACATGAAAAGTATAGTATCAGACCTATTGTTCAGTTGAAACAATAATAACAATAATAAATAATTACTTTAGTTGTGTTGGAGTAAAATAGTTAGCATAATAACGATAAATAATATAGAAAACCATTCGAGGCATGGAGATAAGTTTTGCCCTAAGATAAAATCACATCAACATCATATCCACCAGCATACGAAAATATGTCCAAGAGTCATCTGTGCAGATGTTACATTTTTGAAGAAACGGTCAGGGTAAACAGTATAGAAATAACAGTCAAATCAAGTGCCTTTTCAATTACAGCAATCGTTCATACAGTGTAGCTATCATATTGTGTTCTGGTGTTTTGTCTCCAGTAAAGTAAAATAATGGGTGAGCCAGAAAAGTCTTTGAAATTTTTCTTTCTTCAGGAAAATAGCACGAGACAAAACTCTCCACATACCTCTAAAAGGATGGAAACCGATTATTATTTTAGAGATACGTACATTGTGATGTGTTTATTCAGGGCCACTTCGGAAAAGTTACACAGGAAGTGGTCTGATATCCTTGTCTACTTGCAAAGAAGAGTTGACTACGAAATTGACCTCGGTGAGTGTTATATTCTGAAATGCCAAGCTGGGAAACTAATACTTGATGATACAGGAGCTGATGGAAGTAAAGTTTTCTCTATTAGTTGGGAAGAAACTGAGAGATTTTCACCAAAAATGTACAACATTGATAACCATTTACTATTTTTGGAACTGAATTACCAGCTATTTGTATCATGGGAAGAATTATCGCTATCCATTTAAATTTATTGATGATTAAATTAGACCTTCAAGACTTCATTCAATTCGATAGAGATTCTTTATTTTGGTACATTTACAAACACTATATGGAGACTGCTTGTGTATATCTAGTGACAAAAGAATAGATGGAAAGTTAAGGGAGGTACGGTGTCACATCCAGACTAACACCTTATCAGATGTATGGAGCTATGCTTCTTATGGTATCCGATCTTAAGACTCTTTTGTGTGACCAGCTATTTTGATGTAATGTAACCAAGAAACAGTGAGTAACGAATATCTTCTTTATTGAACTCATTGGAATATGTTAAGAGTGCAAACTAAATCTTGTGAAATATTTCTAGGTAATTACATGTTCGAATTTTTCTCTATGAATATAAAAAAAAAAAAAAATCAGCTAACGCCTTTTTATTCCCGTATATACGGGAGTAGGCGAGGCCATTTAGCCCTATCTAACTTTTGGAGACTGAGTGGGAAGTTCAATCTCCACTGGTACCAATCAGAGATATCTGGCCGAAGGCTATCACTAATTAAGCGGCAAGGAGTGAAGAGAATGGCTCAATAAATGCCTCCATCCTTGAAAAGAGAAGCAATGCTGATGGATACATTGCCAATGGGTGAAATGGTGATCAAATATCTAAATGGAACGTTCTGGTTATGAAGAAAGGGAAGGTTTGAAAACAAAATCTTTCCAAATGTTTTTGGAATAACTAATAAATAGTAACTAATAAATTTTAGTGGGCTTGAAGTTCTTTCTTAAGTTGATCTTCATTTTGTAAAACTGAACAAACTCTATTCTGGAGGGTTAGATGGTTCAAAGATGATTCAAAGAATGAAACATAAAGATAGCGTTCCTTGTGAATAGGCTTACGAGACGACTCCAGAGAGACACCAGTATCAGTTTCTATATGATGAGGACATCCAGGAATGGGAGTTTTCCATCCTTTTCTCTTGAATTTCGAAAGGGTTTTAAGTTTCGAATTCATAAGTCGGTGTTTTACAATAAAAAATGAGTTCAAGTTTACAGAATTGGCTGATATGTACATATATTACAGATGTGCCAACAGAAATATACATGAAAAATCTAGGACTTTATCAATTGGCTTTCCGTGAGTATCAACTTCCATGCTGTAAAATGTTCATTCTTCTTTATCACTCCTTTTGTGAACATGACACAGTTGTTGTACAGCAAATGAAGGAGGAACATAAGGTTACAGAAACTGAGGATTTTATTATATATATAATAAAGGTCTGTACACCACTGTTTGAAGTTATGGAATATTCCAGGTTTACTAATAACATAAAAACGGGTGTACAGATAGTTAGAAGCAGTATTTCATTGTAGCAGTTGAATACAAGTGGTATGGCAACACGACGTTAACTCATTGACTTCGAGAGACATGTCATCGTGGGCTGTCATATTTATGGCATCTCCAAACATGGCATTTCAACATGCCACCATCATCGCCAACCGTTAATTTTGGATGCTAACAACAAATGGAGACGTTCTGGCATCACCAGTGCAGAAAAACATCTGGTTCAAAGAGCATGTGAAGTGGATAACTGACCAGTGGAAAACGGTACTCTGGAGCGATTAATCAACGTTCACTCGTTTCCAGTTCAAGTTGTGTGTGTGTGTGTGTGTGTGTGTGTGTGTGTGTGTGTGTGTGTGTGTGTGTGTGTGTGTGTGTGTGTGTGCGTGCGTGCGTGCGTGCGTGCGTGCGTGCGTGCGTGCGTGCGTGCGTGCGTGCGTGCGTGCGTGCGTGTGTGTGTGTGTGTGTGTGTGTGTGTGTGTGTGTGTGTGTGTGTGTGTGTGTGTGTGTGTGTGTGCGTGCGTGCGTGCGTGCGCGCGTGCGTGTGTGTGTGTGTGCGTGCGTGTGTGTGTGTGTATGCGTGCGTGCGTGCGGGCGTGCGTGCTGCATCTGGTATCACAGAATCCACACACTGGAATAGTGTTTCCTAAACAATGGTATAGTTGATCATATAAGAAAATCGTCTTTACAGTATCAGTTCGAAGTGGGGTTGATGCTTTTACTAGACGGTCATTATCAGCAATTGGTATTTTGTCAATGGTTTGTACGACAGTTTACTTGGGACCAACGATGTTCACTTGAGATGGTATCTGCAGTTATCACAATAATCATATATGAGCCATTCAAAATCGACATGCAGTTATTTAGTCAAGACATCAGCAGTAATTTTCAATCAATTTGTAGGATGTCTTTCGAGACATACACGTCTTTTTGCTAACTAGACTTAAACGAAATTTTTACCGTGTCTTTTTGCAAAGTGTTACAAACATCTTTCCTGATGTGCTCGTTGATATTCTCTCACCGTGGAGGAGAAACACGCAGTTCATATATGACAGAGCACTACCAATTTTATTCTCCTACTCGGATCAATCTTGATCAAGAGTTTCCTGAAAGTCGAATTGGTGGACTAGGACCAATTTCATGGCCTCTTTGATCATATGCCTAAATCCTGCAGATTTTTATTTATGGTACTCTTTGAAATCTACAGAGAAATGACTAGGGCATAAATGCGGCATTTTGGAGTGGTTTTTCCATTTCGTGTCTGGGGTTCGCCTAAGACATTTCTAATAACAGAAGAAGGTTTGATTGTTCTGTGCATACTTCGTACTGTGTTACTGTTGTTTTTATTTCCCTACTGACCCAGTGTTTGAGTTTTGTGTATTACGTACTTTGGCACTGGTAGGGGTAAGAGGTATTCCCACCAGCGAGAGATTACTTTAGCTACAGAGCTAATTTCCTATTCTTTCTTGCCTTTATTTGCTAGTAGCTTCTCATGCCAAGATCTTGCGTAAAGTCTTAGGACGTACTTCAGATTTAACACAGAGTAAAAACCATAGTAACAATAAAATGGTCCCGGAAGAGAGTGTCCACGGCTCAGTACAATTAGCATAGACATTCTAGAGTGTGATCAGCCCAGTGCTATCATAAAGATACTCAAAGTGACTATTGGAACTTAAAAGATCTATTCCTTCACCTCATACAGCAGAAATTAAGTGCTTTGTCGCTGTCATATATTTGGATTAGAGAGAAACTGTTTGAGGGTTTCTGCTTCCATGCTAATCAAATAACACCAGTAAGGGTAGAGAGAAAGTAAGAACTGCTAAAATAGAGAGGTTGCCCATTGAGTATTTAGAAGTTGGTTACATCTTAATCCTGACGTTTTCAAAATGGGGAAAAGTGAACAACGTGAAGAAAAGAATCTCCAGTGAAGACCCTTCCTGGTACTCCAAAGAAATCTCGTTTATAGTGGACATGAAAACACTAGTGTTGTCAAATTTAATTATTATAGGAACCTGCAGAGTTATGGTAAATTACTGGAGTGCAGAGACAATATCTACGTTGTGGGTCTACCGACCATCTGGGCAAATAATTTCCTCAGAGCCAAGTGCCTTAACCGTGTGAACATCGGGCACATTTCCAGCCATTGTCAGAATGCCAGTAGGAAGTGTAATAGCATGGATCCCAAAATCACCACCTATCCGTTGATTACCTTCGGCGCACGCGCAGATGATGCAGTTGAACCAATCAAGACGCAGTCTACCATCAACAGCAATGAATTTCCTGACACCCATCAGAAAAAGTGGAGAAAAACATTTGTACAAACTGTCCTCAGATATGTAAAGAAAGTAGCCTCATCCACCACTTCTTTAGTTACCTATTCTCCATCCACTTTCCCGTTAGCGGCATCTATCAAGCAACCTGGGTACACAGTTGTCCCTATATTAGTTATATTTGACAATATCAAAAATTAGTATATGGGATAACTCACCTCATACAACTACAGAATATCCAAAGATAAAATCACAGAGATTTAAAGTAAAGAACAATAGGCACTAGTTTGTGTTCTATGAAGCCTGTACATCAAGCTATAAGCAGATTTGCAGGGGGATGATATTCTGCTTTCCCCTACGTGTAGAGTCCATAATCATGTTGATCAAGCAGTTTAAAATCAAGAGCCGATCGGAAATAACATCCTAAACTTCTTCACTCTCTTTGCATTGCTTCCCTCAACATTGTAGGGCTCCGTTCTCCATCAAAACAAGAAGTGTGGAAACTGATTCTAACTTTTAACGCCTGGCTTTGTTCCCTGCAAAAACCCACTTTTGTCACTTCAGAGATATGCAAGAACTAGATCAAAAGTACCCAATAACATCTACAAACGTTTTGGTTCTTCCCACCGCACTAGTGTTGGAGTAATACAACAGATAGACCAGTATACTTCGAGATCTCTAACTATCTCAATGGCATCCATCATTTTGATGGGAGACTTCAACTATTTGGTGGATCCGATCTTAGGCAAGATAGAGACTCTACCCACATCTTGAATACATGGCTACTAAAGCCTAAATATCCAACTCACTGAAATCTGAAGAGCTCATAACCCCCTCCCGCTCAAGAATACATATGATGAGGCTGAGGAGTTGCTTCAAGGCTCAACCGGTTCCATGTAAAACCGTCCCTTCTTTCGAAACTCAAGAAGATTAAACCCATAAATTTCAGCAATAACATGACAGCTCACAAGTTAGTTGTGCTCTCGTTTCATTGCCTTGATAAAACAAAATTTCGTTCCTGCTCCTGGAAGTTACTACCAGACTCCCCATCCGTCTTCGGTGTCAAACTTCATCCTCTGCTCCGGATGGAGTAGCATTGACTTAGATTGGGACATGTGGGCACAGCTAAAATCCACCATTAAACAATACATGATATACAGCAGTACAATAACGAGGGAATGAAGAGCCTGTGACAAGTGTCTAACTTGTGCCCCCCGACCCAAAAATGGCAAAAAGTTTGAAAATTTTAAATGTAACAAGTTAAATTTTACTAAATGCAATATGTTAAATACTTACTATTAGCCCCCTTCAAAAGGAGTTGCAGTGTGTTGCAGAATTTGTGTGTCTAAAGCGGCGTATTGTCAAAATTTAAAAATACAATATAAAATAGCGGACTTTTATATCTATCTATATATTTTTATTTTTTATGTTTTCCGCCCAAATCCTAGATGCGCTCCTGGCGGGCGCCTCTTTCGCCATGCCCTCGTTGCGGCACTCTGATACAGTGAGACCAAAAGCGTGCTTACTGTTATCTATCTTGACTGAGATATCTACATAACAAAAGAAGCTGGTTCTTAGCCAGCCAGGATCAATACGTATCCTGTGACTTCATTATCAGGGGCTTAATCTCCAGATTGATGCCAAAAAAAAAGTATGCGGAAGAAAATAATCCCATGATCATGCTCCAATTATGCTCAGAGGAAAAACCTGAGCTATTTTTACAACAGTTTTTTTTGTCAACTTTCTAGAGGAAACAATATTCACCAACATCCAAGAAGGATGACAAAAGAAGATAATATCACCTGACATCACAGGGTTCTACAATGTCAAGTGAGATATTACGTGGCATGAGGTTAGCGTTCGACAACCTTCCAGTAAATATCAACATATGGAAGTTTAATGACATCCAGAACCTATTCTGTGAACTGTGCTGAGATATGGACAGCATGCCTTTTATGAGTGTCTGTTCTCCTACGAGGTGTGTGGTAAAGCTTACAGATGCACTTCACATTCCCTTCTCTGACAAGAACAAATTTCCCATCTCCAGTTCCCAAGGCACATTGGACAACAGGTGAACTACTCATAATCATTATCAACTAATTAAAATTCCACATCCGGAGGGCCAGGAAGAAAAATATTATCACCAACAATCCTTTTATAACTTCTATGGCTCTGTATGTTGCTTGGTTAGAGAAAACGGATCTGGGCAACACCAAATTTAAGAAAACGATAAAGAACGAGGCCATCAAATTCTGCTTGTTATTTCTGTAATACATTTAATTTAGCAATCTAACATCCCTTTTGACATGTACTTAGGTTTAAGGTCTCCCACAGAGGTGACTCAGAGATGAAACCAAGGTCAACTCTAGGCAGTTCACATGTAACGAGCTGACACTTGGGAACAGACTACCTTTGTGTTTCACTTTCCATCAGACAGACCCTTGCTAGCTTTGAAGAGCGATAATGTGATAGCACTGAGATAGAAAGATTAAACCAACTCTTATTCTACTTCTTCTTCTTCTCTTTCCACCTCTTCCACTTATGTTTCAAAAATATGATACAATAAACGTATCATATGGAGCTGACTCGCTACAAGGAAATTCAGATGATTAATGGAAGTAATGATCAACGTGTTTGTCTCTGTGCAGGACTAATAGCTGATACTATTAGTCCTGCACATGGAAGCCGGATTAGCTACATTCCTGTGTAGCCAATCCGGCTTCCATGCCGCACTGGCTACACAGGAATGCAACTGCTCTGTTGACAGGTTTCGCACAAGATGTGCGTTTGTCTTTCAAATCTGCCAGATGAAGAACTTCGCCCTACCATTCTTTCGAGGTAATCCCAAAGCCGAAAGTCACAAGGGTTAAGGTCTAGTGAGTGCGGTGGCCATTTCATAAAAAAAAACGTCAGTCTCGCTCCTCTATTTATACTACCTTTCGGCTCGTGTGATATGTAAAATTCGCTATTTTTTTAACCTCCGATCGCCATATTTCTCCTATTTGTAATTTTTCAACTGATTTTTTTTTTATTGCTTAAATTTCTTCTCTATAAGCTGGTTAGCTGAGTGCCCATCAAATTTGCGAGGATATTTCGTCTACTAGCTTTCTCTACAGAACACTCTGGATATGAATATTTTAATTTATAGATCCTGTATATAGCAGAGCAATAAATCTTTTCATTTTTTTTACATTTAACTTACCAGACTCTTTAGTTAGTCGAAGATCTAGAAATGACACTGAACCATTACATCCTAACTTATATGTAAATCTTAGGATGTTGGCTATCATCGACACACCTTTTTTCATAATTTTGGTTTAGTGGTAATTCTTCTATGACCTTATTTGGAAATGTTTTCATATAAAAATTTCATATTTCTCTTTGGCAGATTTCGTCTTCTAATTAGTGCAGTCCCAACACAACTCAAGCGGAGCGTTATTTTCTATGCGTCAGTCACTTTGAAAATTTTAATTTCAGAGCTAAACATAATAATAATAATTTTTTTTTTTTTTTAGTTTGTAAACCACATTTTTTTTTTTTAATAATAATAATTTTTTTTATTTATTGTTCTTTCAAATATTTACATATGTACAATAGTAATGATGATAACAGTTTTTTTTTATGTAACAATCATAATAATAATTTACAATTATATTGTTCAGAGTTACATAAGTTGTATAATATTACATGTTGTGGTTTACTATTTTTTTTTCAAGTTTGAAAAGGTGTGATTACACAACAGTATTTACAGATATGCAATCTGAATATTATGTGTCCTTATTTTCACAAACATACGGTGTAAACTCATGATTTACTTTTAAAATATATATATATATATACAGGGTGTTCGGGATAAATTTGACATATTTATAATTAATTATATTTTTCCGTAAGTTACATGTATTAACACACACTTCTCTTCATTTAAAAGTTTGGACCCTTCTTCATTCATATACAAGATGTCAGAAAGGATGGATAGCTGGAACCCACCTGAATCATGGAAGAGAATAACTTGTATCATGATGATTCGTGCCCGCCATCAAAATAAGGATATTACGACTGCTGCCCAATGCTCCCTGAATACAGTAAAAACAATCAGGCATGAACTAGAGACTTGCAATGGTGACTACGAGGATGTAGCAAGAAGAAAGATCCCTAGCAGACGATCTGATTGCGTTCGTACAGCAGAATTCCTCGCAAATCTGCAGGAACAGGTGTTGAAGAACCCTGGCATTGGAATTCGGGCTTTGTTCGTGGAGTTGCTAACTGTAGTCAAGCCCTGGATAACAAGGGTAGCCAATGGTAGGCCGTATGTATGGCAGCAGGATTCGGCCCCTTGCCACACCTCTGGGAAAAGTCAAAAATGGTTGTCTGAAAATTTCTACGACTTCACCAGTCCAAATGTTTGGCCTCCAAACTCCCCAGACCTTAACCCCATGGATTATTTTGTATGGGGCGCAGTTGAAAAAGACACCAATCGCACTTCCAGTAATACAAAAGCCCAGTTAATGGATAAAATTAAAACAGTTTTTGCGGCCCTTCCCAAGGAGACTGTAGCATCACTTGTTCGAGGTTCCGAAGCAGAATTGAAGCTGTGATCGATGCTAATGGTGGTTATTTTGAGTAAATCTTGTTGATAGTATTGTAATTAACTCTGCCTGTAATGTTTATTAAATTAAATTTAATAGATACAAAGAAGATTTTCTTTTTCCTTACGAAACTGTCAAATTTATCCCGAACACCCTGTATATATTTTTTTACATTGCATACATTTGTTACAGTTATTATATACATTACATACATTTGTTATAATTATTATATACATTACATTTTTTTTTGCTGTGTTAGGATGCTACGGAATCTATGATTGAGAAATTCGCGCGCGCGCACTCACATGCACGCACGCACCCCCCCCACACACACACACAATAAATTGGAATGTGCTGATGCGTCGCTGAACTGGAAGCCTGAGCGGATATATTGTGTTTCATTAAGTTTGTATGGTATTTTGAGGTGCGTGTTTCTTGTTAGTAGTATGTCCTTAGAGCTCTTTTCAGGCTATCGTAGTTTGTAAGGTTTCTGTATTCAAAAAGTGATTTGTTTATCATGTCTGGGATGTAGAAGTTTCGCGTGGCCTTTCCGTAGTGATTATTGTATTTATATGTGATATAATTAGTAGTCTGAGGTCTTGTTATACGGTATGTATTTCTGACTGTCCTGTAGTTGGCATCAAAATAATGTTTTAGCAAGGCTGCATAGTGACATAAATGTTTTGCTGTCAGTATTTTGTGTTCTGCCATTGCAATGTTTATAAGGTCGTGATTTTCTCTTTGTTCCCAAAAGATCAGTTTTGTCATTTTGTACTGTAGCGACATTAATCTATTTAATTTGTAGGGTGCACAGAAAGCATACGTTGTTATAGCGTATCTTAGTATATTTTGGCATAGTGCTTTGCATATTAGTGTTTTTAGGCATATGGGAATTATGTCTTTTAATCTGTAGAGTTTGCCACTTATTGTTCGGAGTTTGTTGTGTAGATGTTTTATGTGGCTATTCCAGTTCATATCTGCATCGAGGTAAATTCCAAGGTATTGTATTGTTTCAACCTGAGTGATTGTAGTGGTTTTGCTGTTCTGTGTGTTTTTTGTGTTGGAAAGTGGATGTTGGATAGTTATATGTTTGTTATCAACTGGTCGAGTCAGTGGAGTTCTGAATATCATTAATTTTGTCTTTTCTGAGTTTAGGTGTATCGAGTTTTCGTGAACCAGTCTATAATCAGATTTATATCATATTGCATATTTGTTTGGGGTATGCTTGCGTTATTATGGATGGATATTATTGCTGTATCGTCTGCGTACTGGAATATCTTACCTTTGAGTGGTAACTGATTAATATCGTGAGTGTAAATGTTGAATAGAGTTGGGGAGAGTACAGCTCCCTGTGACACTCCACAGGTTACTGGTAGCTCTCTGCTTCGGTTTGATCCGATACGTGTGATATGCTGTCTATTTTGGAGTTTGAGAATAATAATAATAATAATAATAAAATCAGCTAACGCTTTTTATTCACTTATAGGGAGTAGGCGAGGCCTTTATACCCTATCTAGCTTTTGGAGACTGAGTGGGCAGTTCAATCTCCATCGGTAGCTAATCAGAAATAGCTGGCCCATGTCTATCACTAATTATAGCAGCCACCAATGAAGAGGCTGACAAACAAGTGCTGCCATCTCTTGGTACCTAACCCTAACAAGATATGTTTACTGTCTGAAATAATGTGGGTACTCCGGTCGATTTTCTTGAGTTTACAGGATAAAAAACCCGAGTTTACGGGAGGAAAAACCCGCTTGCCCATGCCAGAGATCGACTAACTCGGGAATCGGTCGAAGAAAGTCTTAGAAAAAGTTCCTCCAGTCAGCAACTAGACTTGAACTTAAGTCTGACTTCAAGCGACCAAGCACAGGGGACACAAGTGCCACTTCCACTGAGCTGCACAGGCCTTACTACTACTAATAATAATAATATTCCACTGAGCTGCACAGGCCTTACTACTACTACTACTACTACTACTAATAATAATAATAATAATAATAATAATAATAATAATAATAATAATAATAATAATAATAATAATAATAATAATAATAATACGCAGCTGTAAAATTACAAAAAATAATAATAATAACGCCAATGGACATTTATTCATCCATTTGTTTCGTAATTAGGCGATTTATTTTCTCTTTAAAGTAATAAGTCGTATTTCCACCAAACGAGGGCGCTGTGTAACCATGTGTACATGGAGTCCGTTCCATGTGTTGTGTTAAAAGTAGGTAAGTGTTGTAAATATACCTCTGCTGTATTGCCCCGTGCAATACATTTATATCTGTGTGTGCTTGTATTGTAGTTCTCTTGTTTTCACGAACTGTGCGCATTTACGATCTCAGATTTTGACACATTTAAACTTAAATATGTCAAAATTGTAACTGTTGTTTCTGTCTGCGCAGATAACCGTAGAAGAGTCTGTCTCTCTCACACATACACACACAAAATATTCACTCGTGTGGAATTATAGTATACTAGCTAGAAAACATGGTAGTTGGCATCTTAGATTATTCTAAAAATCAGTAGTAAGCTTTGATCCAGCCGATGGCTGGTGTATATAAAAAAAAAAAAAACTATTCTATTAATCAGTTTAATTTTTCTTACTAGTCACTGCGAAGATTAGTGAATGCTGCAGAAAATCGCCGTTCTTTCTGTCTCGGATATGCTTTTAACACCCAGTGTTATTAATATTCATGATGTTGCATGGAAATCTGCCAATAAGGATGCTTTGTTTATTCCATTAAAAAATCAAGAGTTCTTGAAAAAAAAAATTCGTTTGTTTCCATGTTATTCTGTAGGCCCAAGGATGACAGATGCTGCAGCATCTGTCAAAAGATAGTTTGTGCTTAGGAGAATAGATGAAAATTAGTAGTTGAATGTGTGGTTTCGAAGTGATATGAAGATTATATAGTTCTTTAGCATTCTTTTCAAGTATACCTGAAATATAGCATTTGGGATGGTTTTGCAGTGATCTTGTATCACAAGGAGTACAGGTAGTGCATATGGTATTTTATTAGTTTTATGGTGATTTTAGCAAAAGTGTTGCTTACATAATTGAATTCTGTGGCAACAGTTTTGTCATGGAACAAATAGTCCTGGGTCTGTGCCACTATTTTAAGGATACCATATTGTTCAGATGATTAGTCAGTTCACACCATGTAATTATTGTGTGATTGCTCAATTGCTTTCTTATCTGAGACTTCTCTAAGACACTCATAATATATATATATATATATGTTAAGGATACTAAGAAATATTTTATACTTGGTTTTAATCCTTTTTCCAAGTAATCAAAACAAAGTTTTGTGTGTGAAATATATTCACGTCTGAGCTACTTGTATATAGAGGCAAATGACTTCATTTCACTTGCCTTAGTATGCATCCCATAATGCAAAGCACACTCCTTTCAGACATGTATAATGCAATCATAATGGGAAGGGCCACTACCCAGACCGGTTTCAACCTTTATTGAGGTCTCTTCAGTGCGAGCCAGACCAAGGTTGAACTAATGCAGAAGTCATATATATCTTATGTACAAGTAGACAAAAGGTGCTTGACTAATGATTCTGAGCATTTGTTGGAAATGCCTACAGTTGTATCAGGATCTTGGCAAGCTTTAGCCTGATAGATCCATGATTCCAGATCAGCCATGAAAGTAGCCCTAGCACAATACACACACACACACACACACACACACTCATGCACACATAGCTCTCTCAATTATCAATCATGTGAAGAAATTGATTTGCTGACTAGTTTGACTGAGAGTATAGTAAACAATGTATGGTTTCATAGTGCTATTCCTAAAATTATTTGACATGCTAATTCATTTAAAGACTGGCTAACTAATGTTATGGTTGAGGATCAGATAATTTATTGATCACTGCCTAGGTTGAAGTAATCTCAGAGGAAATCATTGGAATAGTTATAATTCTTCCATATGTGAAATTCAGTATCCAGTATTAGAGTACATATTTTTGTTACATAAGTGTGCACTAAATGACTCTGAGACATATAACTTTTTCCATTATTATTGATCCATTGAAATTTGTAGTGGTTATTAGTAATCATGCTAACATCATCATGCAGTATATGATAACTGTGAAGGCATAGTATATATGTTATTTAATAATATAATTTATTTTTGCAGATTCATTTTCCCAAGTTTTGTATGTATATACTGAAAATAGGTAGTAATCTTAAAGATGCGGAATCTGAAGTTGCTGACAACTTTCTCTCTCCATGAAGAAAGTTTGCAAGAAGTTACACATCTTTGTGTGGATAGTGATACAGAAAATATTTTTGTTGCTTCTCTGAATTCCATATACTCTATAGATGTGCCTACACAGAAGGTATTTTGCCATTGACCTGTTAATGAGTATTTATGAATGTTTTTGAGATTATATATATACACACACACATATATACAAATTATATAAATAATTTATATTATTTGTATACAAATTATGTATTTGGTTTAATTCATAGCATAACCAAGTCGGAAAAAACTTTTATCATCTATATATATATATATATATATATGTAGAAAGTTTTTTTAACTTGGGTACATGATATGCCCAAGTTAAAAAACTTTCTACATCTATCTCTCATCCTGAGATTTTATTTAATAAGATCAAAGCACCTTGTGGCAACTTGTTTAGGTAAAATTCATATAAACTCTGCATTACTTCAACCTTAGCATTGTCTGGTCTGGCTCCCACCAACTAGACCTCAATAAAGGTTGAAACCGGTATGGGTAGTGACCATTGCCTTTAATGCATAGCATCATACATCTCTGCAAGGGGATGTGCTTTACATTAAGGGAAAAATACTAAGGAAAGTGATCAGAGCGTAATCCACCTTTACCATGAGTTGCCTCAGACTTGCAATACGTGCAGGCACAAACTTGACTTAATTGTCTGTTTGCTCACTTGGGAAATAGGATTTAAAAACCAAGTTTATATAAAATTGGTATCTTGAATATACACACACACACACACACACACACACTGAGATTAAATATATATATTTATTCTGCAGTAGGTAAAATTCATCACAGAAGTTTAGACTATATAATGAAAGTCACTGTTTTTTGAAGTACTTGTGTAAAGTCTGTTGTAAATGCATAGGCAGCAGCTAAACGGATAGTAATTATGGATGCTCCCAACTGCTACAGCTTATTTAGGTGATAATTACTCAAGGTAGTAGGATTTGGTAGACCCAAATCCTACTACCATCCATTTGTTATTGTCAGTTAAAATAAAAATAATAAAAAATAAAATAAAATAAATAAAAAATATTAAAACATAAAATAAAATAAATAACATCCATAAACAAATAAATAATAAATAACATTCGTAATCTTTATGAATACTCATGCAAATATACATCTGCACACAGCAACAAACACTGATAATTGATTAAAAAAAAAAAAAATGTGCATTAACAATGCAGCACAATTTTTCTTCTCCTTAGTCAAATTTTTTGTGATACCTAACAAGTTTCGAGGAATTTATTGATATAGGATCTTTTGTTAAGGCAGTCACTCCTGTGTTCATGCACGTATTTCTGGTAACCTTGTTATCTTCTTTTTGAGAATTAAAACATGGGTTCCAAGAAGATGAAGTCCAGATGAGATCCACATCTCATCTGGACTGCTTTAAAAACTTGAGTACTATTGGCAGTGAACATGGTGAAACATATCACACACACATATATTAACAAAAAGTAAATGCAAGTTTAGACTTGTATATTGTTTTACACATGACTTTGAAGGTTTAAAGGCTTATCACGAGAATAAAGGCTGCCAAGAAGGTGTGAGGGCTAGACAATTCTATCAGAGGATGGTGCATGATTGGAATGGATTGCCTTTGGATGTTGTGAGTGAAAGCAGTTTGAATGAATTCAAGAATAAGTATGATAGCTGGTGTGTGTAGTATGTGGCCTCCCTCGATGAGTCTCTGACTGCCTGGAGATCTGTCTTAATAATAATAATAATAATCACAACACAACAGCTAAAAGAAGCAAATACTTTAGTTCCACAGTAACTTGAGTATTTCATCTCCAGTTACTGTTGAATTCTTAAGGTTTGAGTAAGCAAAGTGTAATCACAAAGGCACATGATGCAGAAATGAGTAAGAGTACAAAATCAAGTTAGTGTCTTAATGCCCTGAGTGCAATAAAGAATAGCTAGTTTTGTTGTTGGCAGAAGATGGTCTCTCAAATCTTTGGCAGTTTCTTGCAGCCAGATTTATTTACATTAGCAGAATGATGTAAAAACCTTGTATAGAGACCACACGTAACTATCCCAACTATCCCAGCCACTTCATGCCCCTGTGGAGTAGTGATCTCATGCCAAGGCAGAGAAATTTGTCTTCCTGAAGACTTTGCAAATATCCATGCTACAATTCAGTTTGAATCCATAGTCAGTTGGATGGAATGTAGATGTCTGTCTTCTGTTTTCTAGCTTCATCCCACAACCTTATTTGATATTTTTATAGATAAACTGCTGTCTCTGATGAGGTATGTAAACATGCAAAATCAGACATATATTGTTCCATCTCATTTTCTTTTATGTATTGAGAATTAAAACATGGGTTCCTAGAAGAAAAAAATTGCTCTCTTTCATCTAGCTAATTTAACCTAGTCTGAAAAATACCTAATAACAGTCTTTCTGTGACAGTTTTAACCTGAATCCACATCTCATCTGGACTTCTTTAAAAACTTGAGTACTATCGGCAGTGAACATGGTGAAAGATATTATGTTATTAACAAAAAGTAAATGCAAGTTTAGACTTGTATGTTGTTTTACATATGACTTGGTAGGTTTAAAGGCTTATCAGGAGAATGAAGGCTGCCAAGATGGTCTTATACCCTGTATAAGACCATTCAACTCACCTTCTGTTGAGTTGTCCCCTTATAAATGCTCTTCACATCCTAGATTAGATTTGAATCTGAGTCTTTTCAAAACAAGGGAATTCTTGTTATAGAAACTTTAAGTTAAACTGATTAAATAATTTTTTTACTATTTCATCTGCTGATTTTGTCTTGAATAATTTCTATACTACGAATAAATTGTATGTTCATCAACATGTTCCTGACTTCTAGCTCACTTTTTATGTGAATCTCATAGTATGTTGTTGGAGACCAGTGATATTACCTACTCAGCCAACAAGGTGGGTAGATAACTTACTGATGTAATGTAAATATAAAAAAAAAAAAATTTGTAAATTGTATTCATTAATATCATAAAATATTTCTAAAGCTTCAGTTTAGAATTCTCTCATCAATTTTAGGTGAACTTCTGCACATCATTAAATTTGTCAGAATCTACAGATGAAGCAGGCACTATTGTAGGAATTGCTTATCTGTCAGAAAAGCATTCAGTTTGTATTGGATTCAGCTGTGGAAACATTCTTTTGTATGATATAGATTCTAGCAAAGTAAGTTGAATCTCACAGTTGATATTACATGTAATTTCATTATATGTTTTATATATATATATATATAAAAAAACTGCATAACAGTTGTCACCTTTGTTAGTCACCTGAAGAAATCATGTGCAATTAGGATGAAATATCGTGTTGTCAATTTGCTTTTACTTAAGTTAAATTTCAGCAACCCTGAATTGTTATACAGCCATAGTAAGGTTTTACTTCTGAAATCTCCAATTTTTCATGCAAACTTGCCAGAGAATATGCATAATTTATATTATAATAAGATGTTTCTTATATCTTTAGTTGCTTTAATTTAATCTAAACAATCAACATTTGGAGAATTCAGGAACAGTTTGCAGCCAAATGTGTATTAATACTGTTAATTAATGTGTGACTACTATTTAGATGGATTTAGAGGAATGTCATTTATAAAAATTCTTTGCCTTTCTGCTGAGATAAAGGCAAAAAAAAATTATATGCATTACTCATGATAAAGAGCTTCTTGGTTGTGAACCAAGCATTCCTTTGCTGCTGAACTAATCTCTAAGTTGGGTTACTCCTTCATTTCTTTAAGAAAATAATGAGATGTTTAGGCTGCTGTTTTTACTTGATATTTTCGCCTAAACATCATAGGCATCCTCCGTACAATAACAATAATGAAACAAAAATTAAGTTATAATAAAAGAATCAATTTCAAAAAGCACCACTACAGCATCAATAAGACAACAGATGTCCAGTAAATTCTCAATTATTAAAAAAAATTGCAATAATACAAGAAATAGGAATTTACATAAAAATGAAATAATAACATTTTCCATAAAGGGAATAACCGAAGTCCATCAGATCTGTTTAAGTTCAGCCAGTATAGAAATGTCTCACACCAGTCTTTATATAACTACTCTATAAGGAATCTGCTTTTATGTAAAAGCTTAGTTTTCTTCCAAAAGGCTATGCTTAGTTGAGATGGCATGTTCTGCTATGCTAGACTGCTCAGGTTTCAGAATATTGGATATAAGATTTATGTTCTTCATGAAGGATAGCTGCAGATCATGCTAAAGTAAGACAAACCATAGGAGCATGGGATCTGGTAGACACCTGGAAAGCTGAGTTGAGAAAGCTTGTCTTTAGGTGTGGAGAAAGTAGCAATCTCCTTGATGATGAAAGGGTGCTGCAATATTAAGAGGTTTCAGAACTTTAGCAACATGTTCAGAAACTCCTTTAATGTATGGGAGTGGAATCTGATTGATAAAGGATTCATATAATCATTTTCATAAGAGCAGATTTGATATTATTCAACTCTTGCTGTAAAAGGCCTTCAGTGAAATTAATATTATAAGCAAGATATAATAAGGTTTTAATGATTCCAACCTTTTGACTAGGATGATGAGAACTAGCATGGATATAATGATTACTATGAGTTTCTTTTCTAAACACTGAAAATTGTAAACTACTATCTGGTTGACATATTCAAATATCTAAAAAAAGACTAGTTGATTTTTTTTTTCCTCTTTTAAGATAAACTGAATTCTCAGATGAATAATATTTATTTTTGAAATGAATAGCTTTAAATCTGATGGTGAACCTTTCCATATAGCAAAAATATCATCTTCATATCTGCACCACACTGTAGGTTTAGGAGAAATATCTTTAAAGAGATGATCCTCAAATGCTCCATGTAGTAATTGGCCAGAGTAGTAGAGATAAGACTATCCATAGCTATTGCTTGAATTTGTTCATATAAGTTGTCTTGTACACTGAAATGTGGTTGCATAACTTTTTGACTCTAGATTACAATGTCAAAAAGTTTGATAATATCAGGAGGAAAATCTTGTTTAAGTAAATTAATAGTATCTGTCATAGGAATGTTTGTGAAAAGAGATATGATATTAAGACTAAACAAAACTGAATTGTCTAAATGTAAATTACAAACTTTCCCTTTAAAATCTATGGAGTTCTATGAAGTAGATTTTTCTGTAAATGAAGTTAATAATATAGACTAGTATTTAGAAATTTTATATGTGGGGCAGCAGATACAATCTACTTTAAAATCTGTAGATTTTAAAGCAAAAGTTTGGTTATTCTAGTGTGCAAGGAAAATTGTATCGACAAGTTGAAAGAACAGCTATGATTGTCCTGTAGTGGTACCTTTTGAAATTGATTCTTTAATTTTATTTTTGTTTCATTATTGTTATTGTACTGAGGATGCCTATGATGCTTAGGCAAAAATTTTACAGCTAATAAAATTATTTCACATAAGTTTAACTTTCTGTCTTTAATTTTCTGTACAACCCTAACTACCAGACATCTAATATTTGTACCACAGTGGAATTTGAACATATAGACTATTGCTTGGAAAATTGCTAGCTTAGCCCAACTAGACTGGCAATCTTGTCCTAAATTTCATTAACATTTATTAACATTAAAATTGACATTTTTAATTTTTTAAAAAATTATTTTTAAATGAGTACCTCTATTTTGAATATGTTAATTTTTCATTTTACATGGTTTCATTTTTATAGGTTGAATGTGTTGGATTTGTTTCTTGTGGATTACATTCCTTGAGCTGGAGTCCTGATGAAGATCTTTTAGTTCTTTTAACAGGTAACATCCGAATATCCTCTTTGACATAAAACATAAGTCAGTTAAAGTTAGCAAAATCACAGCACTGGCTCTTAAGCCAGTATACCACAAATGTAAATAAATAATATTAAAATAAAATCTTAGCCCACTCATGATGCTATCATCTTATAAGTTATAACATTAGTCTAAGAATGAGTATGTAAGCTGTCCTGATTGTTTAAAATTGAGATGGAAATAACTTATGTGAAAATTATTTTAACGATGTAAAAATTTCGCCTTAGTATCAAAGGCATCTTTCAGTACAATGACAGTGGAACCAAGAAGCATTTTAAAAAAAAGCACCATCGTGGCATAAGTAAGACAATCAGTCAATAAAATTCCTAATTAATTAATTTAAAAAAAATGATGCATGTGTGTGTGTGTATATATATAGGTTATCAAAAAATAGTTATTAAAAAAGTTATAACTATTTTTATAATTAATATCGCATAATGTAATAAGTGATTGTTATAATAAGAGTAGTCAGTAACCTTATAAAAGAAAAGTACTTCAGCAGGTCACTGACTACTCTTATTATAACAATGATGAAGGCCCAAATTTTTCCTACTCTGACTCTAGTTCTGAGTTGATCATTATAATTTTTTGCCATTTATTTGATAGAACATATCTTGCAAAATTTGAACCATTATATCTAATTAATAAAAAAAAATGAGAGTACTTTGAAAATAGTCAAATATGCCAAAAAATACAATATTTTCTCCTCCTCTGTAGACAACATTACAGGTCACATCATTCAGTCAGAACTATATCTAAAACATTTTTCGATATAGTTCCTTATGTTGCTAAAGATCTCCTGAAAAATGCCACAGTCTCGATAATTTGAAAATGAATAAAGAATCAAAATAGTTTGCAAATAATCTGTGGTAGAATTACATCATCCATCATTAAATTCCTGATATGTATTATTCATGGGGGGGACAGCATATTATAATAGTACTATGTGAAAAGTTAACATCATTACTAACTTCCTGTTAACAATTTCCCATCAAATTAATTTATTTGTGAGGACTCAAATATTGTCAGATGTTATATTTTGGTCTTCTAAACGTGCTTCCCAAACTTCTGGATGTCAGGGCCCCCTTTGGAAAAATTAAAATATTTCATGGCCCCCCTTGAAAAAAAAATCTTAATATAGACATGTTACGATTGCAAAACATACACAGCGGATATTACAAAAATCAAATCAAATATTACATTTTTAGCATCTTACATACACATTTGACATGGCACATTATCTCATATTTTTATATAGATAGATATATTGTTATTGTACATTTGCAGTACACAAGCACATGAAATGTAAAACGATTAGTAATAAAGAAAGAATTAAAAACATAAAAGAATTTTAATAACAATTTAATGTGATGGATTTCAATACTGCTATGCTAAAAGTCAATATCAAGTGAAATATTTGAAACTGCAATTCTTAGATTTCTGCTTTGAAATTTAACTTATATGAATAAGCATATATTTACTAATATTCATTAAGCGCCAAAATATGTAGGAAGCAAAATTTGTAAACCAACACCAATGTGGGATTTTTTTTTCCATTAAAACATAAAAAATAACAAAAAAGAAATAATAAATAAAAATTAAATGGGTTTCTTTTAAGATAAAAAAAAAACTACTTAGTCTTAAAACATTTTAAATTTGTTTTCATTATTTTATGGCCCCCTCAACAAAACCCATTATTCCCAAAGGGGTTGTGGCTCACAGTTTGGAAAATGCTGTTCTAAACCATTTCTTATTGTATGAATTCATTGAGATCTTGGTCCTCCTCAGGATCTTTTTCCTACTATTTTAGGTAAAGAAAAAAAAATGTTATTTTTCTAACATTTGCTCTCCCATTTTGTTTAAGTGACCATACCACCCGAGATTAATTCTGCTCAGACATTCCTGAATGCCTAGTAATGGAGAGTTCCTTCCTAATAGCCTCATTTTAAATATGATTTTGCCAATTGATGTTATCTATTGTCATCTTGAGATTATAATCACTCAAAATCAAGTGCTTTATTTATTTTATTATTTTTTTAATATGATTTTGCCAATTGATGCCATCTGTTCAATCCCAATCATTCCCAGAATTCTCATGTGTGGTCCTTGATGAAGTATTTTATTTCTTATCCTGCTTTCAGATCCATAAATTAAATGCTAATAGCCAAAACCTTATTATTATTATTATTATTTAAGAGAGACCTCCACGGAGTCAGAGACTCTTCTTAGCAGCCTTCATTCTCAGCTTCCAAAGATGCCCTCTTGTTCCTTTCCCCATCCTCCATAAATTGAAAATTTTCATCAACTGAAATCCTGTATGACCCTTTCAGAAGTTTGTAAGTCTCAATCATATCACCCCCCCCCTCTTTCTCCTGTTTGCTAGTGTCTGCAGTCTACAAATTTTCAATCTGTCTTCATAATCAGTATTCCACAATCCTGATATCATTTTTAACACTCTCCTTTGTACTCTCACCAATATATCAGAATCACAACGGAGACCAGACCTGCACACAATAGTCCACGTGAGGCTTATCAAGGCCTTGTAAATAGTCAATAACATCCTTATCTTTACATGTGAACATTCGTTTCAGCATTGCAATTATCTTTTGAGTTGTATTTGCAATCTTTGCCACATGGCCCCTAAACTTCAATTCCTATCTATTAACACTCCAAGATCCCTAGCCTCATCGGTTTCTTCTAGCCTAATCCCACCAATATAATACGACTTTGGATATCTAATCATGCCGAAGTGAATGTCTTTACATTTACTGACATTGAACTGACACCCATTTTCCCATGCCCACAATTCCAGCCTATTCAGATCATTCTGCAAAGACTGCATATCAGCAGCATTTCTGATTACTCTACCTATCTTTGCATCATCAGCAAATAACTGTATGTCACTTGTAAAATCCTTCCCAATAATGTGCAGATTGAATAACAGTGGACCAAGCACTGATCCTTGTGGTACACCACTTGTTACCTTAAACCTTGCAAACTCAGATTCCCCCATATACCACTTTTTGATATCTGTCAGTCAATCATTCTCTTATCCATGCTAATATTGTATAACCCAAATCCATTTTCTCCAATTTATGCAGCAGTCTGCCATGCTTTATTCTGTCAAAAGCCTTAGCAAAATCCAAAAGTATTATGGTGTATCCATTCCTCTTGTCTAGTTCAATGGTAACATTGTGATAGAATGTGAGCAAGTTGCTAAAACATGACCTTTCCTTAGTAAACCCATGTTGTTCATTATAAAGTAGGGATTCACTGTCAAATCCATTAGCAGTCTGGAAACAAAAGATTGGGAGGGGGGGGTTAGCTTAGAAAAGAATTTTGGCACTCTCAAAGTGAATTCTGTAATGAACAGAACAGGAGTCTCTAATACATAACAGGGAGTACATGAATGACAAGTTCTTAGAAGAAATGATGTAATCATGACTTAGATTATACAAAAATTTCATCTTGAAAACAGTGAACCAAATATATTAATGACTTATCAAGGTCAATGTAATGCTAGAAGCAGGGGGGGGGTTTCTGAAACGGATGACAAATAATTCAGATTTCTGTTTGAGATTGCATGATTGGTATTAAAAACATGTTTGTAAGATACTGACTAAAGTATTTGTTTTTATTTTTGAAATTAGGAATTGGTTGATTGTTTATGACTTTACTAAAGCTATTTTTTTAGTTGTACTGAAATTTAACATTAAAATTATTTTATTTGGCATAAATTGTCCATTCTTTTATTTCTAGGAATATTTGAAAATGTATTAAATGAAAATTCTACCACCCTGCCATCAGACAAATTGACAGCAGTCTGTAGTATCTTCCTGTGTTGTACTTTCAAACACACATTACCTAGTCTTGAAAGTGCTAACCCTTGGCCTTTGAACTTTGCATGTCCATGGACAACAAATGGTGTTTATGCCCTTTCTTTAGAAATACCTAGGTTGTTCATTTCCTATTATAAGTATAAAAGGAACCCTTATAAGGGCTTTTCGACTAAAGGTAATATTCTAATAAATCAGATAGCTTCAAATGGAAGTGATATTTTTTTGTTCTGGAATCTTGAGTTTTGCATCTTGCAGAATGACTTGAAAATACACAATTAAAAAGACAACATTTTGCTCATAATTTTGAGGAAACTAGTCTTAATGATTATTGATAATGAATAATAATAAATCCTTTATCATGGAAGTCAATTATCTGAACCATAACATAAGCATATGTTTCAGTTTTGCAGGATTTTTAATAACACTGTCAATGCCCATATGATGGGCTAAGCAAGTTTCGCATCAGCAATAAGTCTTAAAAATCTGGCACTGATGTTACTTACTTATTACACAAATTACTAGCAGACAACAAAAGATTGTTATTGAATTATAAGCTTTCAGAAGTTGCTATGATTGCATGTATGATAAAAAAAAAAAAATTTAATGCTTGTGGAATAGCATTAAATTTAATAATGTTTAATATCTTCAATTCAGATTGTTGCACCCATGTCACAGATGTTAAAAGATTTGAAAAAGGCCTTTATTAATCAGTAAAACGTTATTGTAGTGCACACACACAGTGTGTCCCATAATTCTTAGTGCAGTTTGATCTTTAACTACTTCAAAAATATCACAGTTACAGAGTTGCAATAAATATCATTTGAAAGTATAACTATTAGAACTGGTGTGATTGAAGATGGGAAATGTTGATGAAAAAGTCAATTGTCCTCTGGCTTGCTGAACTCAAGTCCATAACAGCAGTAAGAAGAAAATTCTCTGCCCATTATAACAAGGAGGCTCTCCACAGAAATTTAATATTAATAACTGGATGAAAAAATTCAAAGAAACTGGATCAATTCGGGACAAACCCATATCAGGGAGGCGTCCATCAAGGGAAGCGAATGTGGTTGAAATTGAAAGGACATTTGATAAGAGTCCCAAGAAATCAGTGCAACATGCTGCTACTGAGTTAAATATACCAAAAACCACAGTGCACAAAATTCTAACTAAACAACTCCATAAACATGCTTACAAAATTACGACTGTTCAAATGCTACAAGAAGAGGATTATCATGCCAGGTTGGATTTCTGTCAACTGATGAAGACACAAATGGAAAATGGCAGAGATGTTATTGATATGTTGACTTTTTCAGCTACAGCAACGTTCCACATAAGTGGGAAAGTTAAGCATCATAATTGCCATATTTGGGGTACAGAGAAGCCTCAGGAAATGTGGCAACACTAAAGAGACTCACCAAAAGTTAATGTGTGGTGCGCGGTTAGGAGGTGTTGCATTATCAGGCCATTCTTTTTCGATAAGCCCGCTGTCAGGGTGAATCTTATTTAGAAATGCTTCAGAATTTTTTTATTCTCGAATTAAAGAGATTAAATCTTATGAATAAAACCATTTTCCAACAGGATGGGGCACCCTGTCACTATGCGATACAGGTACGAAAGTTTCTGGATGATACTTTCGCAGACAGGTGGACTAGTAGAGGAGATACTCTTTCGTGGCCACCCTGGTCACCAGACCTGACTCCATTAGACTTTTTCTTATGGGATCGCATCAAAACAGTAGTGTTTCTCTCGATGACCTTAAGATTAAAATTACAAATGCATCAATGCAGTTACTGCTCAGCAACTGTTAAACGTTTTCTGGAACTTTGAAAATCACCTAGTTACATGCATTGCACAAGATGACGGTCATGTTTAGCACTAATATGAAACAAATCATTGTAGATAAAACTTAATTACATACTTTTTAAGCTATTATATACTATAAATCTGTAACTTTTATAATGTTGGACCTATTAAAATTTAAAACTGCACTAAGAATTATGGGACACTCTGTGTGTGTGTTATTATTTTGTTATGGAACCAGATCAGTTTGATTAAAGATTGATGAGAAATAAAACTGCATCCTCTGTAAATTGGAAATGCAACTCAACAAGAAATTAAATGCAGAGCACATTATATTATATTCTTAATGAAGACAGCAGTTCCTTTTATATTTTACATCTCTGAATTTGTTATGTTATTAAAATTTATTTTCTAATTTGTTTATTACTTATATTTCAGAAGAAAACATGCTGATTCTAATGACTAAAGATTTCGATCCTATAACAGAAAAGCATCTTGAGCCTACAGAATTTGGAGAAAGTAAGCCTTTTTGTGTCATGTAAATGTGTAACAGACTTTTTATTTTCAAATATCATTTTTCATTGTATAAATTGCACTTTTTTATAGCAATTACACAAATTTCTTAACTTTTTTAATGTCATTCAGATTTTGAGTTTTTAGTAATTTCATAAACAACTCACATTAAAACTCTTCATTGGAACCAGAATATTATATTCACTAGTTAAGATTTCAATTAGTATATGCATGAGCTTCATTAAAGGCAGAAGATAAACACCTCAAATATATCATCTGATCTCATAGAGCGGGCAGCATTTTCATCCTTAGAACAAACTGGCCCCTCGCACGGTTAGCCTAGTGGCTATGCACTTCGCAACCATATGCCTGGGGAAGGGGTGTCCTAGGTTCGATTCCCACCGGTGACGTGAGTAGCTGAAGGATCTTCCTCAGCCATAGCCAAGTTAGCCGGTTAAGGCAGTAGGTTTTTTTTCCCCAGTTTATCCTGGGGTTTTTCATCCTGCATCAGGCAAACCGGCCTTGAGAACTCAACACTACAGACATAGGATACACTGGGGCATAGGGCTGACCACCTTATCCTGTGAACAGTTTGAGGTCTGATGATTAACTAACCCTCTACATCACAAGGTAAAAGAGAGAAATATGAAGATGAGATGAGAACAAACTGACCAGAAAAATCCACAGTACATTAAACCTTATAGATTTTGTTGGTTTGGCTGGTTGGATGTTATAGCTTGTTTTATTACAATATCTGTTAGCTAAATAATGTTGATTTTTGAATGTCAGATCTTTCTATAATATCCAAAGGATATATTGACTTCAATGGACACTTTGTATCCATGTTATTATGGACATATATATCATGGTCAGGTATGGTGGTTAAATCCTTGAGATTTAAAGAATCGTCATCTGATAACCATCTTGATGGAATATTACTAAATATAGATATATATATGTGAGTGATTATGTAAGAAAGCGAAGCACTGTGTAAAACTATCCTGTGGTTCCTGTGAGATTACCATAGTGAGAGTTGAAGTAATAGAGATAAACTTTTATTTTCATTTTAAATTTGAGTAATTCATGATTCTCTATCTAGCTAACCAACTAACCCCTGAAACATTTCCATTCAAATTATATTTGCTATATATGGATCACATTATGAAGGAAAGTGGTATTAAACCTGATATCAAAATTGGAAATGTTAATCTCAGCCCTTTGCTTCATGTAGATGATGTTATACTTCTAAATAAGTCCAGTATAAGTCTACATATATTGTAAAAAAAAAAATTGGTATGTGAATCAGCAATAAAAAAAACAAGGACAGTGAAAATATAAAGTGGTTCTGGAATGGGTACAAAGAAAAGTTACAAAGATTATATCAAGATTATGGAATGCAAATTATGAGGGTAGATTGAGCGTATGTGTACTGCTGATCCTGTGAACAGCAGAAAGAGGGATGATATGATAGAAGTCTATAAACTTCTGAATGGGTGACAGGATATCATCTGATGGATGGTTGGGAGAGGACACAGGCATCCATAGAAGTTAAGAGCTATACTCTTCTCTCACAGAGCAGAACGAGTGGAACAATTTGTCTGTTGAAGTAGTCAGTACATCTAGTATGAATGAGTTGAAGGGAAGGTATGGCAGCTGGTATGAGTGATGTATAGCCTCCCTCAATGAATCTGTGACTCCCTAGAGGTCTCAGGTAACACAATAAGAATAATTTTTTAACAGGAACAATGGTATACACAAGTTGGTAGTTTCTCGGGATTTTTGAGATTGGTTTAGAAGTGCCAATAATTTAGGGGATTAGAACTTTGTCTTCAATGTTTAGTTGTGAGAAGTTGGATTATAAGCATCTATAATGTTTTGGATTTTCTGGCGGATGAAAATCTTTTAGTTGAATAATCCATTTTAATCTTATTCAGTTCTTGTTGTAGATTATTGTGAATTGAAATGAGCCCTATTCAGAAGAGTTTTCACTTTATTTGAAGGATAATGCATAGAATCTTGTTGGATATATCAACCAATAAAGGTTAAATCATTATGACCCATACTCTCACTGTCAGTTATTTTTTGCTTTATGATATACAGAAATATTTAGGATGCTTGATGGAAAGCAGATTGTTGTCAAGGAAGGCTAATTGTCCATCTTTTCTCTGTCATCAACATAGTGTACCCAATATGAAGACTAAGGCTATATTGAAAGAATAAGATTTGGTAAATATAGCTGTATAGGAACAGCTTACAGTTTACAATAGAGATAAAAACTTTCTCCAGTTAAACTGGGTTTATTGTCATTAAGTAATGTATAACAGATATTACCAACACGTCACAGTAAATTGCTAAGAAAAATAAAATTCACACTGAATTTTATTTTCTGAATGAAATACACTGAAATAAATATATTTTGATCATCATTCATCACTATTAATAAAGTCAGACATACCCATATCAAACATACCCAACCTATTATTCTTAATATTCTTAGGAATTCCACAATGAAATATATTTAATTAAAATAATAGCTGAATAATTTCCATGAATGGAACCCACCCAGCTTATCTTCAGTTATATATACTGGTTATGTTTTTGCATATTTCTGATGGGTAATGGTGATATCTTGAAAGTTTTTGGCACATTCATTATATCTTTACTTATTTAGATATTGCTATATAAAGATTTTCATTTTTTTGCTGAAAATTTTCATTTTAGATAAATTAATTACTGTTGGTTGGGGATCCAAAGAAACACAGTTCCATGGATCTGAAGGAAAAGGAGCTGCAAAAATAAAGAAAAAGGTGATATTTTGTCATTGGTGATTCTTATCTCTTTTAGTCAACTTTTATTTAAAAAAAAAATTGCTATCATTTGTAAATGAATAGATAAATAATAAATCATCTAACCTTATTTCATTTACTATAGGAAGTAGGCAGCACTCATTTAGCCCTAACTTTTTTTTAAATCTTTTGGCATTATTTTGCTAAATTGAATGGAATAATTGGATTATGCCAATGCATTTAACTGTGCCAAGTGGGAGGATCTGTGGAAAATACTAAGTAAAATGGCATCCCAGAACATTTGAAACACCTTTTAAAACAACTCTACAAGATGAATCAGGCTGTGTTGAAGATGGATGGAAAAACATCTCAGTGGTTCAACGTCGAGAAAGGTGTGAAACAAGGATGCAATACTCTCCCCTGATCTGCACAATCTTTACAGAGAATACATTATGAGAAAGGCACTTAACAGATACAATAGTGGTTTCTCAGTTGGTGGCAAGAAGATAAATAACCTTAGGCTGATGATACCATTCCTGTTGCCAGCAGCAAAGGAGAACTGCAGTCCCTCATGAAAAGAGTTGAATGGGAAAGCCTGAAATATGGTTTAAGAATTAATCGTGATAAAACAAAATACATGGCCATAGATGAAAATGACAATTTTGCCTACAAAATTGACTTCAAAAAGGTGGATCAATTCATTTACTTGGACTCTAATAAGTACTAAGAGTAGATGTCAACCAGAAATTAAAAGATGCAATGGTGCAATTGCAGAAAATATGGAAAGACAGAAACATTTCTATTACCACTGAATCAAGACTGGTCAGTAGCTTGGTGTTTTTGATTTTCATTTATGGCACAGAATCTTGGACACTCAGCAAAAAATATATGGACAAGATAAATAGCTTTGAGATCTGGTATACTGGAAAAGGATGTTGAGAATCACCTGGTTGGATAAAAGGGCTAACAAAAGTAATAAATCAACTAAAAATCAAGAGGTGGCTATATGACATTGTAAATTGAAGACTTCGCAAATATTTAAGCCATGTTTCAAGACGTGAAAATGACAACCTGAAAAAAAAAAAACTTATCATCCAGGGAAAAGTGAAAGGACAAAGAAAATAATGATGCTAAGGCCACGATGGTTGGACCAGATTAAAAAGATCACCAGACTTACTTTGGAGTTGGCCACTGGCGCAACAAAAGACAGAAAGAAATGGGGAGACATTGTGGCTCGTGACCCTAGCCACAATGTCTCCCCATTGTGGCTAGGGTCACAAATTCTCAGGCATGAAGAGACAGAGTAATAGAGAGAGAGAGTGGAATAAAACTTGAGTTATTAAACGTCATTAAAACATTAAAAAATATAACTTGAAGAAATTGAATTTTTTTTTTAACTATTTGCATTTTATTCTGTTGTTTATTGCAATATACAGTTTGTATACTTAACATTGGAAGTGCTTTTATTCTGATATCTGTTTTAATTTATAGTATTTCATTCTGATATCTGCTTTAATTTATAGTATTTCATTCTGATATCTGCTTTAATTTATAGTATTTCAGAGAGAAATTAAAAGTCCCTGAAAATTGAAGAATGAATGGGAAGAGTGGGATTGGAAACTGTATGCTTAATAATGGTGTCTTATTGTTATGGTGTTAAACTTGAGCTAGTTGGTTGGAAGAGTGTAGTAATGATCTGTACTGTAATATAATTTTAAAAATCAAATCATGCTCATTTTGCATATCAATTTCATTACCCTAGAAACTTTTCATTTTTGCTTTTTTCTGTATGCTAAATAATTCCTTGGCTTCCATAATTGAGTTGTGAGAAAATGTTACGATGTTTTATTCTTGAGTAGGAAATACCCAAGTTCTTGAATGATGTGAAAGACCTTAATTCAAATGTGAAAGCTTTTTAATTGAAAAGTCAATTTCATATGGAGGGTGGCAAGAGTTTCCTTCCTGGAAATTCAGATTTTTCTTTCTGCTTAATGTGCAAAACTACCCAGAGAACATAAACACATATTTATACAAACAGCAGATAGAAAAGTTGTCACTGTGGTGCCTGAATGATGACAAGCACATCCATTCCATTACTTCACTATGAGGATACTTGTAGCTATAGCTTGAACAGATCAAAGAGAATAAGGAAAAAGAAGAAATGATAGTCTTTCATGCTTTATAATGTATGATATCATTCTCTCTTCTCTTCTACTTTCTTTAAACCAACAAATACACAAATATACCAAAAATTGAACAGAGTCATAACTCAGTCATATGACACACTAGGTTCAAAACCACCATCATATGGCAAATCATTACTTTTTTTTTTTTTTTTTTTTTTTGCATTTGTAGATGCCCATAATGGTTTAATAATATTTTTAAGCAATCATAAATGTGTATAAATGTTGTAAACATTTATTTATGTCAGATATGCAAAGAATTTTATTTATTTATTTTTTTGAATAGCTTAGCAACCAGTTTGGTCATCGCTCCACAGTGTGATGACCAAACTCTTAATTTCTTCTTTTCACTTTTAATCTCTCTCAATCCTGTCTTCCACTATGCCATCACACACATTTGCACATGTATTCTCTGTTATGCCTATTACTTCAATCTCTCGACCTGACCTGCACTTCTAATGTGCTTGCTTTTGTGACATTTTCGACACACTCTTATCACCATTAGCTTTCGAACCAAAGTCCATTCACCTGAGTACATTTCACAGACATTGCATTAAACAAAGTCTCTCTGGTTGAATTCCTCGAACAGTGATTCATTGGATGCCATTGTTCTGTTTTGCATTGTGCCATGTGCCACTCTATGTAACTTACTATACATATAGTATTGCTCTGATATGTTACTTGTTTAAGAAACTGTACATTTAATAAAAGAAGATTTCCATATAATAAGTAGCCTCTGACTTACTGTATGGTACTGATGGCCTGAGTAACTTGCCTTTTCCTAATTGTCATTTTGATTTGGTAGTATTGATCTTAGTCAAATGATCTCACGATCACCAAGTTTTATTTCTGTTGAAGTCGGGTTCAGCCACCCAAGATGCCCAAGTGCATGGATCAATGAATTTTCCAGAGATGCCGATCTTTTAAAAAGTTTTTTTTTTTTAATATTCATTTTAAATATGAATTTTCCTTGATACTCTAGATCAGGGGTTCCCAACCTTTTTCCACTTGTGTACCATTTTAAACCCATTTCTATAAATTGTACCCCTCGTTTATAAAATAGCTGTTTTTAAATACTGACATTTATTGTTCCATAACTAACGTTTTGCATTTTGTTTACTTTACTTGTTTTTTGGCCATTACTGATTATTTTTCATGTACCTGAGGGGGTACATGTACCACCGGTCAGGAACCGATGCTCTAGATTCATGTGAAAGAAATTTCTTTAAAATTAATTTTTCATTCCCTTGCAATACAAAATGGAAAAATGTCTTGAGTATCCACCCCTTTAATATCTACCAGTTGCATGTATTCCAAATAGTTTGCCTATTTCATAACAAATAAATTCTAGGGTAGCTTAATGAATTTAATGGAAAAATAGTAGAGTGCATGTAATGACACCTCTCCCACCCCTTTGAACGATTCAACTGGCACATTCTGGTATAAGAATATTTAAATGCTATTACTAGCTGTGTAAGATACCCATATCATCTTAGACTGTTGGAGAGTTAACACAGAATAACTGATAAATAATAACTTCGCTTCATTTCTTTGTGTAATTTTGTTTTTCAGCCTGCTCAAAAGGCTTCCTCTTGGGATGATAAGAAACACAGAATATGTTGGAGAGGAGATGGAGAGTTTTTTGCCACATCTTCTGTTGATTCTCAACAAGGTAAGAATGGTAAGATGTGAAAGGTTAATTTGAAATTACCTAAAGTGTTTTATACACTGAAGTATATAATACTCTTAAGCTCACAACGTTTATCAGTTATCTCATGTTAGAGTAACAAAAAATTAGGTGTCTGTCTTGTTCACTTCATTATTATATGTTTAAATTTAAAGCCAAAAATGATGCTTCGTTCTTGTTTTATATTCTTCATAATAAGGAAATAAATGTCCATTTTTGGTTTATTTATGTTTCAAGTTCTTAACATTTTTTTCCTCCCTTTTGATGAGTTGCGGTTAACTGAATTTTAGTTTATTTGTGGTTGAGCTGAAAATTTTGAATTTATCCATAATAAAGCTTAATGATATAACTGACACCAAGAGAGAAAAAATACATTTATTAAACTCACTATTATTTTGCTGGTTTTCTACCCAGCATCATCAGAGCATAATGAAACTGTGACAGGCACACATTACTAATCCAAGTAATTGTAGAAACAATTTAAATTCTAGCTGATACCTGATGTCCTGTCAAAGATACATTAGCTTAAAGTGAGATGATATCAAAATTGACTATGATGTCAAATCTGATATCACCTCACTTAAATTGTCTATTAATGTTTTAAAGCATAGTTCAGAAAGCCTGGACAGAGGGACGAATTCCCGATGATTGGAGTAGAGCTCTCATAGTACCCATATATAAAAAGGGAAATAAAACTGCATGTGAGAATTACAGAGGTATTTCCCTACTGAGTGTTCCTGGCAAGATCTATGCAAGTATACTTGAGAAACGGTTGAGAAGAATTGTGGAAGAAAAGCTTGGTGAAGAACAAGCTGGATTCAGGCCAAATAGAGGCTGTCAGGATCAGATCTTCACTTTACGACAAATAGTCGAGAAAGCATGGGAATATAACAAAGATCTGTATTTAAGTTTTGTCGATCTGGAAAAGGCATATGACAAGGTGCCAAGAGAGAAGCTATTCAATACGCTGCAGTTATATGGTGTCAATGGGACATTATATCAAGCAATACTTAGTCTTTATTTGAGTTGTAAGTCAGCAGTTAGAATTGAAGGAAGTACAGGAAGATGGTTTAATGTTAAATCTGGTGTGAGACAAGGATGTACGTTATCCCCTCTGTTATTCATTATCTATATGGATCACATTATGAAGGAAAATGGTATTAAACATGATATCAAAATTGGAGATGTTAATGTCAGCTCTTTGCTTTATGCGGATGATGTTATACTTCTAAATAAATCCGCTACAAGTCTGCAAGATTCTCTGACTAAATTGAATAGCTCTTGTAATAGATATGGTATGAAGGTCAGCAATAAAAAGACAAAGACAATGAAAATAGGCAGAATCATTGAAAATGTCAACTGTGTTGTGAATGGAGAACCTGTGGAACAAGTAAAACATTTCAGCTATTTAGGCACGATTTTTACTGAAGATGGTAAATTAAATATAGAAATAGACAACAGAATCAACAAAGGTGGGAAGTCAATTGAATAAATTCATATGGAATAAGAGAGAAATTAGTCGGAACACTAAATTAGCTGTATACAAGACTGTGTTCAAACCAGTTTTAACTTATGGATCTGAGAGCTGGGTCAGAAGTAAAACATTTGATGAAAGACTAGAGACCACAGATATGAGAGTCCTGAGAAAGATTATAGGCGTGAACAGATGGCATCAATGGCAGTATTATATTAAAAACGAGGATATTAGGAAAGAACTTGACATTGTCAGCATCCAGGAATGCGTTAGCAGAGCTAATCTCAGGTGGTATGGTCACTTAAACAGAATGGGCGAGGAAAGATTAGCAAAACAAGTGTTCTCTGCCAGGTTGGCAGGAAAACGACCGAGAGGAAGACCAAGATATAGGTGGATTGATACGGTACAAAGTGCTTTAGACGATAGAAATATAAGATCTGATAATATTGGAATGTTGACAAGTAACAGGCTGATTTGGAGGAAAATTGTAGATAGGAAATTAATAATGATGTAATTTTTTTCATGTAGTACTATCATATCCTGTACACCCCTTGAGGGTACATGGCAGGAATTTGATGATGATGATGTTTTAAAGTGCAAAGAATTTTTAATAGATGAGGGGGGAGTTGCCTAAAAGAGGAAAGTGATTTGGATAAATGCTTAGCCAATTTGTAGGTGGGGCTGTCTATGCTATGCATTCTGACATCATGGTCAGTTTTGATATCAGCTCACTTTTCACTAATGTACTTTTGACAGAGACCCTTGACCTTTATCAAGTCACATTTTTCCCCTGATATATTCAGATTCCCCATACAGTGTTTGAATAGTCCTACAGTGTCAGTGGGAAAAGATTTACAAGTAGATCCACTGTGTCATTTCTGTAAGGGAGTTGCAGAATCATTTGTAAAAAATAGTTTACATTTTATTGAAAAGGTAAAGGATATAAATATAGAACATTCAGACATCTTAGCAAGTTTAGATGTAATCAGTCTCATCACCAATGTACTCAGAAATAACACATTGGATCTACTTGTAAATCTTTTCCCACTGGACACTGTAGGACTATTTAAACACTGTATGGAAAACACTTATTTCATATTTCAAGACAAATATTGGGAACAAAAAGGACCTGCCATGGATTCTTGCCTTAGCCAACCTGTTTATGGAAATTTTGAAAATAATGCATTAAAAAACTATCAGAAGAAACCAAAAATTTGGTTATATTACATCAATGATATTTTTGTCATTTGGTCAGGAATGGTGGATCAGTTGATTGCTTTCAAAGATTATCTGAATGACTTGATATCCTTGTTGAAGTTAATGAAGAGGGAAAAAGGTTATCCTTTTCTGTATACAGAAAACTTACACAACGGGAAGATTTTCAAATGCTGCTTCACACCACCCATTACAAAAGATAGGCATAATTAAAACTTTACAAGACAGGGCATACAATATAAGAAGCTTGTCAATTAAAAGGAATGAAGAACTGGACTACGTGAAACAGAATCTCGCATTTAATTGTTATGAACCCCAAGACAGTCAGAAAAATTCTTAAAACACCTCCTGCAATTCCCTTACTTAAACAAGATTTCAAGAATGCAATCACACTTCTTTACATGAAGAATGTCACAGACAATGTGGTTGTGTTGCTCTGCAAGTACACATAACTGTGTTTTTTTTTTTTTATCTTTACAAAAAATATTAAGATTCCTACATCCACCAAAACCTCCACATCGCCCCATGAAAAACAGGTGTCTATGAGATTCATTGCTCTTGTGGCATATGTTATGTAGGCCAGACAAGAAAGTGAGGAGAGATTGGCATGTCTGAACACGTAAATGATGCCAAAAAAAGAAGAGAGCATAAATCAGGCCTGGCATGCCATACAACCACTACTGGCCATCAAATACTTTGGCAACAAACAAAAATGTCATATATTGATTGTAACTGTTTTACAAGAAAATTTAAAAAATCCCTTTTTTTGCAAATGTTAGGACCTCTACACAATGCAATAAAAATCAAAGCTTACATTTTACATTAAGTGTGGTATGCTTTCATCAAAAATTTAACTGCCGCAGACCTAGGATATAACATGCATGATACCACAGGACATGATAGCAACAACTAGCAATGTTCCAACACGCATGCAGTAACAAATTTACCATTTGTATTCTGGTTTATCAGTTATATGTAGTAGTTGTGAAGTTAAACATCTAATATGTGTAATTAATTGTTAATAGGTTTTTGTTGTGTAAAGCTTTTGTGTACCAGTACCCCTGATGATGTAAGTCTTATGACTTATGAAACTTGTTGGGTTTTAATTGCTCATTTTTATTAAACTCTTTATTAACATCATAATGTGGTCTCAATACTGAAAACTTCCCACAGAACCACTAAACCACAGAAACTTATGTTTGTAGTTTTCATGCTTGTTAAATATTCTCTAGGTTTAATAAATTCAGACAAAATTTGTACAGTAGACCTTCGATTTAATGGACAAAAAATTTCTGTTCCTAAAGGAAAAATTTAGAACCTTGTTTTTTATTCGTGAATAGAACATACTAAAATGTTGGGTCGATGAGTTCAGCATTATCTTATCATGCATGTGGTTTGGGCTTTGGGTATTATGTCATCTAGGTGAGGAAGGAGGTAAATAGTGAACAGGGATTGATTAGATGTGTAATAATATTATTTTATTCATAATTATACATCATAATAATATTTTAATATATTCTGTACATTGTAAGTTTATTGTTAATATGTTTTTAAAATACATTTCATTTAATGGACTTTCAGCAATATTGGACACCCCCTTTCCCCAATTAGTCCATTAAATTGAGAACTGTATTTATAACCAAAGCAAAGACAAAATATTTCCACCTACAGAAAGTTTCTAATATTAATTGTATAACTAGCTTACCAGAATCATCTCATAATATGTACTACTTTACATTAAAAATGTGATTCCTGTTGGAACATATTTTATTTTACATACAGTTGACTCACTGTAAAAAATTACAAAAAAAAAAAAAGTCCCAATTGAACCCAGTCAGCCACTGTTATAAAGAATCTCACTGTAACAAACTATTTGTGTGATCTGACAAGTTTGTCAATGATGGCATATAAGATTTCATTGTCTGATTATCATTGTAAATCTTATTGACTTCTGTTCAAAACTACTGATAAAACACACAGTATGCTTCCGAGGATTTCATATTATTACTATTATTATTATTTACATCAGACCTCCATTGAGTCAAAATACTCATTGCAAGAAGTCCACACTCGCATGTAAAAGATTAAACTTAGCCTTAAACCCATTCACAGTTTCTGCACTGACCACACTTTCAGACAATGTATTCCACTCACTACCACTCTCCATTCAAAGAACCTGCTTGCTCATGCCCTCATACAGCTTCTATGGATGGCCCCTTGTTCTACCCTTGTCTTCCTTTACTCTATGAAAAATCTCCTTTACATTAATCTGGTAATAATCCTTCGCCAACTTATATATCAATCACATCCCTTCTCCTTCTTCTACTTGCAAGGCTCTGCAAGTTCATCATCATCATCATCAAATTCCTGCCATGTACCCTCAAGGGGTGTACAGGATATGACAGTACTACATGAAAAAATTACATCATCACTAACTTCCTATCTACAATTTTCCTCCAAATCAGTCTGTTACTTGTCAAGACTCCAACATTATCAGATCTTATATTTCTATCGACTAAGGCACTTTGTACCGTATCAATCCACCTATATCTTGGTCTTCCTCTGGGTCGTTTTCCTGCCAACCTGGCAGAGAACACTTGTTTTGCTAATCTTTCCTCTTCCATTCTATTTAATTGACCATACCATCTGAGATTAGCTCTGCTAACGCATTCCTGGATGCTGACAATGTCAAGTTCTTTCCTAATATCCTCATTTTTAATATGATATTGCCATTGATGCCATCTGTTCACGCCTCTAATCTTTCTCAGGACTCTCATATCTGCGGTCTCTAGTCTTTGGTCAAGTGTTTTACTTCTGACCCAGCTCTCAGATCCATAAGTTAAAATTGGTTTGAACACAGTCTTGTATACAGCTAATTTAGTGTTCCGACTAATTTCTTTCTTATTCCATATGAATTTATTCACTTGACTTCCCACGATACCAGCTTTGCTGATTCTGTTGTCTATTTCTATATTTAGTTTACCATCTTCAGTAAAAATTGTGCCTAAGTAGCTGAAATGTTTTACTTGTTCCACCGGTTCTCCATTCACAACACAGTTGACATTTTCAATGATTCTGCCTATTTTCATTGTCTTTGTCTTTTTATTGCTGACCTTCATACCATATCTATTACAACAGCTATTCAATTTAGTCAGAGAATCTTGCAGACTTGTAGCGGATTTATTTAGAAGTATAACATCATCCGCATAAAGCAAAGAGCTGACATTAACATCTCCAATTTTGATATCAGGTTTAATACCACATTCCTTCATAATGTGATCCATATAGATAATGAATAACAGAGGGGATAATGTACATCCTTGTCTCACACCAGATTTAACATTAAACCATCTTCCTGTACTTCCTTCAATTCTAACTGCTGACTCACAACTCAAATAAAGACTAAGTATTGCTTGATATAATGCCCCATTGACACCATATAACTGCAGCGTATTGAATAGCTTCTCTCTTGGCACCTTGTCATATGCCTTTTCCAAATCGACAAAACTTAAATACAGATCTGCAAGTTACATTCCCTCAATCTGTCCTATCCCATTCTCCATTGACCTGAAACTGACTTAGTGAACCTTCTGAACTTTCTCTACTTGAAAACCATACAACCAAATCTGTGCACAGTAGTCCATATGTGGCCTGATCAAGAAACATAACTATAATATTGTGATTATGTTTCTTCTCTTTGACATCTCTTTGCTTCTACATGTTAAGGTTCCTATTCAAAACAATCCTAATGATTGTTTTGAGATATCAATTCCCCATGCACAACCCAATGATACCTACCTAACTGCCAATTACATATCCAATTCACTAATCTCTTATCCAATCCATTTCAATTTAGTTACCAGCTTGTTGTGTGGCAATCTGTCAGATACCTTTGAAAAATCCAAGTATTAAATATGGAACAGAAAATAGAATTAGCAAAGTGAGTATGGTAGGGAGCGAGTTGAATAAATTTCTATGGAATAAGAGGGAAATCAGTCAAAACACTAAAAACTAACTGTATACAAGATGGTGTTCAAACCAGTTTTAACTGGGTTAGAAATAAAACACTTCGAAGATTGGAGACAAAAGATATGAGAGTTCTGAGAAAGATTAGGGGAATGAACAGATGGCATCAATGGCAGTATTGTATTAAAAATAGAGATATTAGGAAGGAACATGACATTGTTAGCATTCAAGAATGTGTTGGCATTGCTAATCTCAGGTGGTATGGTCACTTAAACAGAATGGGTGATAGAAAGAGGTTAGGAAAACAAGTATTATTTTCCAGAATGGCAGGAAAAAAATCCAGAGAAAGACTAAAATCTAGGTGGATTGATACAGTAAAAAGTACTGTAAAAGAGAGATATATAAAATATGATAATATTGAAGTCTTGACAGATAACAGATTAATTTGGAGGAAAATTGTCAATAGGAAGTTAGTAATGATGTAACTTTTTCATGTGGTACTACCATACTATCCTGTATACCCCTTGAGGGTACTAGTCAGGAATTTGATAATGATGATGAAGTATACCACTGTATGTGCATCTCCCCTATACAGTGAATTTATCACCTTGTTGTATTACACAAGCAGATTGCAAAAAAATTATCTCCTGATTACGATCCCCCATAGCTTACTCGGTTTGGACAATGCCCTTTTGTTGGAAAGACCTGGGTTTGAATCTCATCTAGGACATGAAGAACTTTTATCTGGGCTTTTCAGTTGAAGATGAGTTAGCCAGTCTCATATGCAGGTAGCATGCAAGCAGGCGAGCCAGCCATTAGACTATGCACAATTAACAGACATAATAACACTTTCCTTATAGCTTGAGTTGCTTCAGTCATAAATCCAAATGAACCAAACCTCACTTTAACAAACCCATTCTGACCATGGAGAATACTGCTATCATCAACACAGTTCTGAATCCTAATCCTCACCAATTTCTCTAATGCCTTAACGACATCTCCAGACACAAGATTGGGCTATAATTTGTTGCCTCGGTCTTATCCCTCCACTTTTGTGAAGTAGAACAATTTTTCCCACTTTCCACTCTTTTGGGATTTACCCTGCTTCAAGATTCATGTGACAAGGTTGCTGTTAGTTCCCTGGAGCATTTCTTCCAAATGCACAGTGATATATTGTTAAGTTCTACTGTTTATTAACATCAAGTTTACTTAATTTCTCGCATACCTTCAGCTCACTTGCCATCTGTCTCTCCTCCACCCTGATAAACAGCTCATTAAATACTTTGATTATATCCTCTGCATCAGTTACCAATCTACTGTTGTCATCAACTAACATCATCTTGTGATTTCCATTCTTTCTTGTCTTGGCTGGCTAATTTCTGCTCATACTGCAAAAGTTCAGTATGAGCAAAAATTAGCCAAGTCACCTTCCTGGCCTGTTCCATGCAACTGGGCTATACCAACATTCATCTTGTGTTGCTTCTAGAGTGCATTCTTTGATTTCACCCTTGCTGTTTATCACCCTTGGAATGCACTGAGACATTACTGCTGTTAAATAGTTCTTGATCAATGTCTAAGCAACATCTGTCTCCTTTCCACTCAACTTCCCTTTTCATGTTATAGCTCTTAGCAACCACTGACCCTATAATTCCACATTATATCCCTTTTCACAGAAGTTCTCATATGACTGGCAACAGCCTAGGTGATTACTTCATGGTCATGTTCACCAACTAGGAGGAAGATTAGACACCCATTCACAAGCACATCAGATCTATGACTCAACCCTTGTGTGCCTCCATTGCATATTGCATTACATGTTCCTTAAGAACTCAAGAAATTCATTCTCCTTATGCCCTGATGCTAGCTCTTCATTCCTGTCAATATTGCCATAATGATGACCTTTCTCTTGCTCACCAAGCCAAGCTGTCTATATTTTTCTGTCTGCACCCTCAGCATTCCCAGGTCTGTAGCAACACCAACTAAATATCTTATCCTGTCAACCTCCACCTCACATCATACTGCTTTAAAACCACTGCCACTATTTGCTCCTTTTATATGTCTACTGGAGACATAATTCCTCTTCTATCATCAGAGTACTCTCCTCAAGCAAAACCAAGCCATTCCTGTCAGGATATCATTCTCATCCAAGCATGGTTTACTTATTCCAGCTATTTGTGGGTAAATAAACTCAATCATCTCAACAATTCCATTTCCTTTATTTCTAATACTCCTGGCATTCACAAATAAGCATAGCAATTTATTTCTTGGTCTATAACTAGCTCTACCCCATGCAACCCCTCATCTGTGACCATATATCTTCCCCATCTGAACTACTTTCCATGCATCTCAGGCCATCCCATGCTTATGCTGACAATCCCCATATATGCTATATTTATACAGAGCAGTTTTTCCCACACTTTCACTACCCACATATCCTTTTTGAAATTTTAGTAACACTGGTATATCCTCCCTCCCCTAGGCAAAGGCAGTTTGAGAGAATTTATACATATATTTCATTTTTAAAAAATTATTAAATACACTGCAATAAATACAAACATGATTAAATATGTATAGATGCATGTAGGGGTGGTGAAACAATCACCGAGGACTGTTATAATTTAAGATACGAATTATTCCAAAAGTTAGCAGAGAGCTTTGGCTATGTTATTCAAACTGTTTAGATCTAAGCTTTTAAAGCAAATAAATAAAGCAAAATAACATTCCATGTGGTTGGAATGTTATTTTGCAATCAACCAGAAGCTGCTCTAATGGAGGTCTGTTGATACATGTCAAGACATATTTTATTTAAAACTTCCTTTAAATTTTTTAATTATTGAAAAATTAACAATGAAATAGATGACATGCTCTAATATGTGAAAATATGGCCATAAATATATAGAACTAAAGAAAGTGCTGCAAACCTCCAGGGATGCACATCCCACACTTTGGGAAACACTGATATAAAGAAAATTAAAATTAATTTCTTTATTTTTAATTTAGCTCATCTGCATTTTTGGATAGTGTACCATTCTTTGAATCTTTGTTATGGAAGTAGTGAAATAAATTTGAATAAAATGTAAATTCGAATACTATTATAGGTTGCAGAAGGATAAGAATATGGAATAGAGAAGCTGTATTGTTGTGCACTGGAGAGGAAGTGGATGGTTTAGAGCAGACTTTAAATTGGAGGTAGTTTTTGCATTTCATTATGCATATACCTAACTATTTTAGTAAAGTTAGATCTTTGTATAGTTGATTCTCAGTATAGCAGACTAATGGAGGACCATGGGAATAGTTTTACTGTGTAGTTTGCTATAGTGAAATTTTTTTTAGCGTAACATTGTACCTGTGGAGCTTTGGTGTAGACTTTTCAGTAGTTTGTTATAGTGAGAGTCAACTGTACTTCTAAATATCTTAAAATTTGGACAATTTTAAGATATTTAATTATTTATTGAACTTTAAGTTTTGAAATTCTGTAATAGAAACATGATTAGGTAAAGCACTATATATACACCTGTGATGAATTCCAACAGATGATCATAGTAAGCATTTTGAAATATACTATAACTACACATTGTTAAAATAAATAAAGATACACACAAGCTATTGTTTCAGAACATAAATAATATAATCAATTCTCACTATAAGCAAGCTCATAGAGACCACAAGAATAGTTTGTTTAATTATAATGTATTATCCCATTTTCTCTTGCATGTTAGGCCCAGTCACCTGTTGTGGCCAAGCAACTTGGCTTGTTTGAAACCTAATTAATGGTCTTATAAGGTGGTTAATCCTATTTGCTTAGTATATCATGTCTGTCAATTACATGTGTTTTTCTACCTGGTTTGCCTGTTTTGTGGGAGGAAATCCTGCCATCCCAATATGAGACCATCTGACTCACCTTCAGTTGAAAAGCTCTGATACAGGTTCTTTGCATCCTAGAGTGGATTCAACTGGTCTTTCCTTCCAAATGGTATTATCAAAACTGTTTGAGCTATGCAGTCTCTGTAGTTTATTATAGTGAATTTCTTTTAGCACAGTATTATACACAGAGAGATCTTTGGGTCTAGGATATCTTGGTCATTTTCTATAGTGAGAGTTACTGGTTACTGTATTTTGCATCAAAGCAATATTAATTTTGTTATTCGTCATAAACATATTATTAACCTCATTATTTCATTAGAAATACTGACACAGTAAAAGCTATTTATATTAAAAGAATGAGTAGGTTTTAATTTAATTTAGAAAGAATCCATTAAGCTGCATAATATTAAGATACCATCCTAGCTTTACATTGAACTAATGCCAACATCATAAGGGAACAAGGAAAAAAAAAACAAAAAAAAACTAATTACTGATAGAAAGCAAAAAGTAGTTACTTTAAAATATGTGTAAAAGACAGACCTGTGACCTAAACCATTACTACCAGCTGTATGTTCATTTATAGTGTAAACTAGGGGGCTCTGACGCCTATGGTACCTCCCCCCCGAGTTCCGGACTGGTAGACCGGTTCTCCTTGAATTCTGATGACTCGAAGGCCCCCCGACTTCTGGACTGGTAGGCTGGTTCTTCTTGAATTCTGATGACTCGAATTTTGAAAACTTGAAAGGGGATATCCTCCAATTCCCCCCCCCCCCCAAGTTCCAGACTGGTAGGCCGGTTCTCCTTGAATTCTGATGACTCGAAAGCGTCCTCAGTACCTACGCCACCCAACTCCCTGAGTTCCAGACTGGTAGGCCAGTTCTCCTTGAATTGTGATAACTCAAATTTTGAAGACTCGACACTCAGGGTAGCCCTGTGTTTCAAATAACTTGACAAAAAACATGACACAAAAACATTACAAAAAAATCTTATCATTTTATATTATAGAGTAGATTCTGAGCTGATTCCCAAAATGTATATAATTGGAAACAGCAAATCATAATGAAAGAGTTCTCTAGTTTGTGTATATAGAAAAGTTGTGCCTTTGACCACTGGATTTTGTTTTTTGCTCTAAATTCATTTTATTCGTGATAGAAAATTCAGTCATATTCTGATCTTAGAGAATATGAATGACTGTTGATTTGATTTGGATTTGTGCCAAAGGAATTCTTTTGCACACTCCAAATTAAATTATGTTCACCATGCGTAATACCATTATAGTCTCCTCACTGTTTATTAATTTCAGTAGTGGGTTAAGATTTATTAATGAAATGAGACTCATGAAATAATTTTTTGGTGATTCATAATTATTTAAACGACGTTTCAATTATTTGATTTAAAATCGATGTGTAATTTAAATGTGTAAAAGCTACTTTTATATTCAGTGAGTTTATTTCAGAAATGGAATTTAATAATGAGTTTTTATTTTACATTTGTATTTCCAGGCCCTCAGGAAACCTTATTACGTCAACGCAGCAATTGCCAAATAAACATGAAGTAATATTTTTTGAAAAGAATGGCTTAAGACATGGAGAGTTTACTTTACCTTTCCCTCCTCAAACATTCTGTGTGAGTTTTTATTTCTTGTATGATATAATGTTTTAAATATAGTAAATTGCAGTTTGGATGCATTATCCAAATTTCATGAAGAAGGGAAAGGAAATGTTTATTGGTATAATTTTTACCTATATATCACAGACATTATCAGTACAAGAAAAGGAGGGGGGGGGGCAACATACCAGACAACTTCAGAGAAAATAACTTTAACAAAGCACATACTACCTTACCATTAGTAAGGTAGCAAATGATCAATAAATTCTTATAGTTAAACTAAGAAATGTTAGTTTTCTATTCACTTCTTTCTGCAAGAACATAGATCATCTACATTTCCACCCTGGTTGGCTAAGTGGTCGATGCATCTGCTCTCGAAGGTCACAAGTTCAAATTCCATCATGGGCATAATGATGGAATTTAATGTTTCTGATTGTCTTTAGGTGGAAGGTGAATTTCATTGCCTTGTGTGAAACCACTGCCCTGCTTATTGGAGACCTGAAGTGGCTTGAGAGGTTCCATGTTTGGTTTCTAGAGTAGGGTTTCTTGCTTATGTAGAAAATAAATTAAGAAAATTATGAAAATTAATAAATATAGAATAAAAAATTCATAGCCCACACACGGTGCTAATGTACTATAGGCTTAGAATGTTTCATGAGTGAAAATCACATAAAAATAATAATAATATAACAATGCAGATGCTCTTCTGTGGCAAATCCTGATTTTTTTTCATATTCACAAGTTATTCTCAGATGACCAAAAGAAGTTATTTTATGTTTCAGCTATAACAGTTGATTCTAATGATTTACAGGAGTGGAATAATCCCCAGATCATAAAACAACTACATTTCATAATTGAATAAAAATTGTCTGATTTAAACAATATATTTTTTAAATGTTAATAAATTTAACATCAAAATTTCTCAGTGTCCTGTCACAGCCAAGTAACTTGGCTTCTTAGATATCCCAGTTACTAAATATCTGTCCAGTCAGTGCAGTTTGTTTTATATGGATGGGAGAAAATGCATCGATGCTAGTTTTTTTTTTTTTTTTTTTTTTTTTTAACAGTACAAAATTCATTTACAACTGAATTCCTTCATATTTCTTTTGAACATTTATATATTCCTAAAATTAGATTGTTCGAGACACTTACCTTTCATAATTATGAATTAAACTGTTTTTAAGGAAATTAAAAATAATAGTATGGTTAATGTTCATCTTATTTTTATTTCAGATAAAAGATATATTATGGAATAGTGATTCTTCTGTTCTTCTAGTGTGGGGTTACAACATTTTGTCAGTTGAGAAATCAACATCTTCTGGTAACTTGTTTTACGTAATTGAAACTGACCTTGTGTATTATTATTAAAATAAATAAATTAAAGTTGCTTAACTTAACCGAGTGCATACTGTTGTATTATAATCAAAATAATAATCTGCTTGTAGTAATAACAATTATGTAACTAAATAATAATTCACTTAATTATAACAATTTATCAATGCTATAACATTGCTTAATTGTTATGATGATAATCAAGTGTCATAACATTCAGTTTATTATAACACTGAATAATTCTTGGATCAGTAATATTTTGATATATAGCTTATAATATTTGGTCTATAATCCATGTAGTAATTTTTCTTTCATTTCTTTTTTTCCATTAATTATGTTATTGTGCTGATTTAATCTAAAGACCCTTTATGAATATAGCCAACAATGCTCTTTGGTTTGGAAAGACCCGGGTTCAAATCCTATCTAGAATGTAAAAACCTTTGTCATGATTTTTCAGCTGAAGGTGAATTAGCTGGTCTCATACAGAGGTAGCAGGGTTTTCCCCTCCCAGAAACTCAGATTTTTCATCCCACAAAGCAGACAATGTTTATAGCAGGTTTGTCTTTCTAGCAGCTAGCAATAAACAGTTTGTTTCTATTTTAGGCACATAATATTTTTTGCTTTTTTATCCTTTTCAGAACCAAACGGAATTTTTTTTTCCCTCTAATTGTTGTCATATGATAGATTTTAAGATCATATCTGAAACTTATAGGATAATGCTATCCTGTAAGTTTCTGATATGCTCAGAACTTGGAACTAATTTTTATCATAATTTGAGGTTGTTCCATGAACTCCATCTGACTATGGCATATTTCCAACACTTAACAAAATACAGGTAACCCTCATATAATGCAGTACTTATACAATGTGGTCTACAAATTGTAGTAACCCTTATTCATCATGGTACTTATACAATGCAGTTTCGATATAACACGGTCTGCAAATTGTAATAACCCTTTATATTTTCAGATGTTTTCCACCCCACGACTTAAAAATCAAATTTCATCTTCGTTAAATTTTTGTCTGCTTGTATCATGCATGTAGTTATAAGTAGTGAATTTATATTAGGGGAAATACCATTCAGCAGGTTACAGCTAGCATATTTGAAAATTGTTTTTTCAAATGTTTTGTACCGATGTAGAAAGTTACACAAAGAAAAAGAATATCGACTTCAAAATTCTACTAATTTTAGATAACACACCAGGCCACCTAACAAATTTAAGCCATCCGAATGTTAAAATAACTTTTTTGCCACCTAATAATACTTCACGTATTCAACCAACCACTCGAACCAAGGAATAATATCAACATTTAAGTTATATTTGTCGAACATTCCAATTAATTTTGAAAAAAATGGAATCTAATCCAAACATGGCACTGCTTCAAGCATGGAAAGAGTTTTCAATATTGAATTGTGTGAAAATTATTTCTCTGTCCATTAAGGAATTACAAACCTCTACACTGAATGCTTGCTGGAAAAAAATATGGCCAGAAGTCGTTCTGGAACAAAATTTCATACCTCCAGTGGATGAAGAGCTGAGTCATATAATAAACGTCACACACATTTTTGATGGAGAGGACTTTTGATAATGAAATTAGTGAATTAATTGATAGATTATTAAATGAAACAGATTTAATTGAGGAGGAACTGTTACAATTAATAGATGACATCAAATCAAATGGTGGGGGAAGTCTATCGAAAATTCTGATTGTGATGAATCCGTTGAAGAATTCAGTTTAAAGAAATTAGCAGAAGGATTGGACTTGGCAAGAAAGTTAGGAAGTTATTTTATGGATAATGCTCCCTCAATGGAGCGCTACAGAAAATTCATGAGAAAATTGGATATTTGTTTAGCTCCATATTATGAACGTAATAAAAAATTACAGCATAGTGGTAAGCAAGGTCTTATTACTAACTTCTTGATAACTAAACCAGCCAAAGTATGCAGTGAGAATTATACAAATGATGTCCAAGAGATTTCAAGTGATGACATCTGGCCACTCGTAAATAAAGTTACGAAATGTTATATTTGAAGATAGTGATGATGATTAAAATATGCATTTTATTTTATTTTGCCTAAAACATTTATTGCATTATGTGCAATGAAGTTTACATACAATTTTTAATTTTTATAAAATTATAAAAATTACAAAAATTATAAAAATTTTTGTTGGTTATGTCATTGTTGTTTATATAATTTAACAAAAAAAAACGATTTTGGAACATAGCCCTACTTTTTCTATGTGATCTGAGTCTCATATAACATGGCATTTCTATGGAACCTAACATCCGCATCATATGAGTGTTACCTATTAGGTAACCTATACTAGTAGGCATTCTAGCTGTCCATTAAAAAAAAAAAAATATTTTCTCTCAGTGATAGTCCTTTTGCAAGTGCACTGCATTGCAACAGCATCTAAAATTATGAAAAAGGAAGGCTTGTATTGATTAAAAGGATCAGTTTGACTAATACAATCAAACAATATTTTATTATTGTTATGTGGATATCTCCATGGAGTCCAAAGACTCGTTGCAGGTGGTTCACACTAACCATTATTTGCACGAACCTGTAATATTTCTCCTTAAACTCTTTCACTGTTAAAGCAACCCATTTCATTCACCGCTCTCTAAGCAAAACATCTTGTTCTCTGATCAAGAGGATGAGCATCAGCTCCACCGCAGAGACTGAATTCCTGGTTACATTATCATTGGAGCCACTTACCATCATGCACGTGGCCTTGCCACCTATGTACATAATACCCTAGAAGATACTCACCTCATTACAACTAGCATTTGGTGGTGTGCATCTGATAACAACTATGATAGAGAACATAACCATTACCAACGTGTATAAACCCCCTGCCGTCTTGTGGCCTCCACAAGAGGACAGGGGATTTATACACGTTCTACCAGTGTACCACCCTGCAATGCATATAGGACTTTAATAGCCATCACACACATTATGGAAATATGTTTCCAACAATGAATGCTGATAGACTTTGACTGAATGGGCAGAAATTCACAACATGCACCTAATTTTCGATGGAAAAGGCGCTTCTTTCTTCAGGTCAGCACTTGGAACATGGAGTACAACCCCGATCTCTGCTTCATCACTCAAGATAACAATGGATGACCATTACCTATATCAAGAAGAGGTCTCTCCAACTTTCCCTGAAGCCAACATAGACCAATTTTATTAGAGTTAGGCCCACAGGTACCCCTTGTCAGATCCATCCACCATTCCTGCTGGAACTTCCAGAAAGCCAACTGGGATACATTTGCTGCCTGTCTTGACAAATATGTCCATTGGATCCCTCCAACAAGCAACAATTAAAAGAGATTCGTGGAAGCTGTATTAGCTGTACCAAGAGGCTTTTGGAAGGAATATATCCCTGGATGGGACGATGACAGTAATAAACTGTATCAAGAATAATACCTAAAGTGTGGCGATCCTGACATTGCAGATGAACTCATTCACAGACTTGACACTAGCCGACAGAAGAAAGACTCGATTTTTGGCACTCCAGTAGAAAAGCATGGAGCCTTCTCAGAAAACTAGGTAGTGGCACCCTGACTGCCCAGGAACAATTGGCTGTTTCTCCTAACCAATATGCATCACATATTGTCAATACATCAAGATATACCACCAAGGACAAACAATACACTCTTCAAATAAAAAGAGAACTTACATATTTGAAAAATAGCATCAGACCCTTTATATTCATGACCTTCAACAGGCTCCAGGTTATTCATCCTGATTTCCTGTTGAAGACAGGCCAAAAAGCTCAATAGTGGTTGTCTTGCTTTTTCTCTGACATCCTCCAGACTGGTAGACTTCCGAAAGAGTTTAAGAGGACAAAAATTATCCCCATCTTAAAACCAGGAAAAACCAACAACAAACCAGAAAACTACCAACCAATCGCCCTGCTTAGCACCTGTTATAAGCTCCTAGAAAGGCTGATCCTCAATAGAATTGACCCTAAGATGATAGAACAAGTCCCAGTGGAACAGGCTGGATTCAGACATAAACAAAGCTGATGTGATCAGATTCTGTCACTCTCCACACATATAGAGGCAGGCTACCAACAATGTCTGAAAACAACTGTAGCTTTTGTAGATCTTACCACAGCTTATGATACAGTCTGGAGGCATAGCACAGTCTACAAGTTGCTCCGTGCAGTACCATACAGAACAGTAGCAAAACTAATCGATAACATGCTAAGCAACCACCTGTTCCAAGTGTGTATGAACAAGAACAACAGTAAACAAAGAATACTGGATGATGGATTACCACAAGGGTCAGTTCTTGCTCCCCTCCTTTTTAACTTATACATCGCAGATTTGCCTAATACTGCCTCCAGGAAGTTTTGCTATGTTGATGCTGATAACATTGCTCTAGCCACCAGACACACCAATTTTACTACAATGGAAGATACACTAACAAACGACCTTGCAGTCTTAGATGAAAAAAAAAAAAATCAGCTAACGCCTTTTTATTCCCGTATACGAGAGTAGGTGAGGCCATTTAGCCCTATCTAACTTTTGGAGACTGAGTGGGCAGTTCAATCTCCACTGGTACCAATCAGAGATAGATGGCCCAAGGCTATCACTAATTAAGCGGCGCACAGTGAAGAGAGACAGCTCAAATGTGCCGCCATCTCGTGGTCCCTAACACAATATATTCAATGTCTGAAATAATGTAGGTTCTACAGTCGATTTTCTTGAGTTTACAGGACAAAAAACCTGAGTTTCCGGGAGGAAAAACCCGCTTGCCCGTGCCAGAGATTGACTAACTCGCGAACCGGTCGAAAAAAGGCTTAGAAAAATTTCCTCTAGTCGCCGACTAGACTCGAAACCAATTCTTCCTTCGTGCGGCCAAGCACTGTGATGTGCAAACACCACATCCACTGAGCTACACAGGCTCTCTGTCTCTGTCTTAGATGAATACTTCAGCAAATGGAGATTATGCCCAAATCCTAGCAAAACAGAAGTTTCATGCTTCCATCTAAACAACAACCAGGCTAACAAAGAACTCGTGGTCTATTTCAACCACAAACTGCTACGCTACAACAGATTCCCGAAATATCTGGGTGTCACTCTGGATAGAACTCTATCTTTTAAACCACATCTCATTAACAGCATCCAAGCTAAAAACAAGAAACAATATACTGCAAAAACTATGTGGAACAACTTGGGGTGCCTCAGCAACAATGTTTTGCTGCTGAGTTTACTCTGCAGCTGAATACTGCTCACCTGTATGGCTGAACAGCACCCATGTGTATTTGGTTGATGCTCAGCTTAACACCACTATGCACCTTATTTCTGGAACTGTAAAATTAACCCCAACCTACTGGCTCCTAGTGCTAAGCAACATCTGCAGATCCAACTTTCTTCTACATGAATACAGCAAAATCGTGGAAATCCAAAATCTTCCAATCCATGAAGACATCCCACCCCTAGAAATAAACAGGCTAGAATCAAGGCACCCTCCAATCTTAACAGCAAAAACTTGCAGAGATAAGTTTCAACATGAAGGAGAAGTGGAAAGAGTCCTGGTGTAACACTTCAACAAGGTCTTCCATGAATTAGTGGGCCCAACACAGATGCTTTCAGGTTTTGACTTACCTCTGAAAACTTGGTCTACCCTTAACCGAATTCACACCAATCATGGCAGATGTGCAGACCACCTTCGCAAATGGGGCATGATTGCCTAACCCAGGTGTGACTGTGGCTCACCCCGCCAGACAATTAATCATATTACTACAGAATGTGTCTAACATGCATACAGTGGAAACCTGTCAGACTTTATCCATGCTACACCAATTGCAGTTGACTGGATAATCAACCTAGACATACAGTTGTAGCTTATTCTTGAGTGTCTCTTATATGTCTATTACTATGTCCATATATATTAAGAATTAATGTAACATAACTTTTCATGTGTGGGCCATATGCTAAATAAAATAAATAATCTTTTTCTCTCCCATCATATATTGAAAAATTTCTTCAGCATCTACTGCATTCTTTTTAGTAACATATGTTTCTATCATATACCTTCTTTTCTGCTTATGGTCTGTATTTTTTAATAATCCACAAACCTTCAGTCTGTCCCCATAAGGAGTATGCCACAGACCAATCACCAATTTGTTCACTCATCTCTGGATCTTCTCCACTGCTTCATCCTCGAGAAATCCTAGACAACTAAATCTATACACAGTAGTAGTTTAGATCTGATCATATCAAAGTCTTATAAAGAAGGAAAATAGTTTCCTTATCTTTTTGTTATTCTGATTATTAACATCCAGAGGCAACATGTCCTCCTCTGAATTTCAACTTAGTCCCTGACCTGTCAGTTTCTTGTAGTTTATTTCCATCTGTGTAATTACACAACTTGTTGTCTTTGCCATTATCCTTTGTCCAAAGTATTTAAATCAACTTTCAGAATCTCTTTATTGCCTTTATCAACTACTGTTCTCCTTCCCCAGTTCAGCAATTTGAATTCCTTTCTCAAATCATTCTTAGCATCATTGATGTACAAATTAAATGGCTGCAGCCCAAGTACAGAGTTCTGTGTCACTGGTCATGTGCCTTCTCCTTGATTTGACTTCACTATATACTCCTCTCTGATCTTTGTCATAAGCTTTATGACCATTCCCATTTGCTTCAGTGTATATAATAGGATTTTTTCATGTCACATCCTGTCATATGCCTTGGCTAAGTTTGGCAATATCATGGAATAGTCATTTTCATTATTCAATTCAGCTGTTATTACAAAGTGAATAAATTACTGAGATAAACCTCCCACTTCATAAAGCTATGCTTTCCCCTCCATATTCTTCTTTCCAACACTTTGACTTTTCTTTTCATATCTTTTCTCTCCTTTAGGACCATGTCAATGCTGAAACTTAAGCGGTCTGGTTAGGAACACTACTACTATTTCTTTTATGCTTTCTTGTAATAATACCTGGGCCTATATCCCATCCTGTTCCATAACTGTATTCACATTGATATTTCTTAATATCTTAAACATCTCCAGTTCACCTACTGCTATTTTTCTCAGTCCCTGCATCACTACATTATCTCTACCTGGATAATGCACTGTCACAAAGTGATTACTTAGTAATTCACTTATTTATTCTGCCTCTACCATCCCCATTCATCTATATTCATTAAAGTTATACTTCCATAATCATTCTTTGTTTTATTCACTGCATAGCAAAAGAATCCTTTTAAGATTTCATTTGGCCTGCTTGGCTAATTTTCTGTTATAATCTGAATTTTCCTTTCTTACTGTGCTTCATTATGCTTTATACTGCTCACAAGCTTGCTTATCACCTTTCTAAATTCCTTCTGCAGCCTTTTTTTGCAGATGCTGCTTTTCTCAAATGCTCCTTGACCATTTCCTATGCACTGCTAATAGCCTTCCTTGCAGTTTCTTATGCTGTTTTCTGAGTTTTTCATAATCACTATCTTTGTAGTTCCACATATCCATTAAACTGAAAATTTCACATGCCACCCCGAGATTGCATGATCACCCTCTCTTATCAAGAGGCATGGTTAAATTCTTTATCATTTGATCCAGTATTTTCAGTGGCTGCATAAATTTCCATAATTACTTGTCCTTCGAATGATCACCTTTGTATCAAAATAAATATTGATATTAAGGTAATCTTAATTGAGGTATCATTAAGTTTGAAAATAGTTGAAGAAATTATTTTGTAAATTATTATAATTACATTTTTGGCTGAAATATTTTTGCAGAAGTTGTATTTGTTGTATTATCTTTCAAAATAATTTTTGATAGAAGTAATACATCTGTTTTTTTCTTTCTAGTGATGTTATGGATTGTGAATAATTATCACTGGTATCTGAAACAGATGCTTCAGTTTGATACACAGTTGCAAGGGAAATTGTTAGCTGTTGTTTGGGATCCTATTCATGCTTATAAACTCCATGTGATTTTGGATGCAGGAAGGTATATTCAGTATAACTGGGCTTGGAATGTAGATCGTGAGTCTGCAAAATCACAATCAGATAAAGCGCATGTGGCTGTTATTGATGGAAGTAAGATTTGTTCAAAATTTTTTTTTATTTAATTTAAGAATTAATAGATAGTGTACATTTTTTTAAAATTTGGATTATACATCTAATGCAGTCAGTAATACAACCAAAATATCTATCCAATTTTTACACAGAAACTATAGAGAGGCCATTTTTGTATGTAAACTCATCCTGTGTACACTCAGCTCTCACTATAGTTAATTCTTAGAGACTAAAGAAATAGTATGTGCACTAAATATTTTTATTATTGTTTATTTATTTTTTTTAATTTTTATATAATATGGAAACCTTGTTCTAGAGGCCAAACATGAACTTTTCAAAGCCATTTCAGCCCTCCAATAAGTGGAACAGTGGTCTCACTGGATGATGAAATTTATCTCCCACCTAAAGACAATTGCAAACACCCATGCCTGTAGCAAGATTTTTACTTGCAGCCAGTTGGTTGGAGAGCAATACATTAACCAATTAGCAAATCAGGTTGGCATATTGTATATTATGTAGTTCGTTTAATTGGAAGGACATGATTTGAATCTTGACTGAGACAAAAAGAACCCTTCAGGATTTTCAGAAAGTGAATTAACTAATTTCATACAAAATTAGCAGGTTTTCCTTCTGAAAAAATCTTACTGTATATCCTAAAAGACAGACAAACTAGCCTAAGAAAACACACAGTTAACAAGCATAGCAAACCAGGGTAATAAGATTAATTACTCTATCATAGTATTAAGTAGATTTCTATGAAGCCATATTACCTGTGACAGACTGTTGAGATCACATATTTAAGGGGAAGATGATGCATTGAAACTTTTTATTAGTTTGTTATAATGAAATGAGTTTACTGTAATGGTATTTGCTATAGTGAAAGTTGGCTGTTGTCTTTTTCACACAGGAAACAACTTCTAGTTAGAAAAGAATCTGTTACCCAAGAGTCTTCAAAACTTTCAGATGGCATATTGTGAATTTAGCATACCCTCTCTACATGTAATGAATTTTTTCATATATATCAAGAAACTGTTTGTACTTATATATTTCATTTAGCATATTACTTTCAGTGTACTCTGCATAGTACACACACTATACCAAGTATTTTATTAGACTGGTTACCAAGTCTATTTTTTGCCAGTTTTGCTTGACTTAAAAAAGCCAGAACCTATAAGTTTATAAGTTTGATCTAACAATTATTTTAACTTCAGCACAGGATTAAAAATAATAAATAAGTAAATAAACACAAATCCAATACAAAAAATTTGAAATTCTGTAAGGAATTTGAAAAGGACCTAATGCCAAAAACTTGCATCTTGTTTAAATAACAGTTTAACCTTCTGGTTCCTTGCTAAGGTTGTTGGGCACAATTTCTGTCTTCTGTTTTTCCACCATTCTTTTATCTAAATAGCATCATGGTAGCATCACCCAACAATAAAGCAGACTTTTTAGCATTAGTCTTTTCCTCCAACTTTTGTATAGATGACTAAGGACAATCACCTCCCACAAACAGCCCACAAACGTTTGCCTGTTTTGATTCAGAAAGCCATCAAAAGTCTAAATAGGCATCAATAAGTTCCCTGTCTACATAGATACCTCACCTGCAACTGTGCTCAAAATTTATTCTCCAGAATTAATAATTTATATTTCATATTCAGGTTCTCATACTTGTATAGCATCTACTCAGCATGTCTGTATCAATCATCTCTAAAAAAACATGAGATAAAAGTCAAGATTAGCCACCAATCTCTTATCTCATTGTCCTTACCTTAGGCCTCTTGAAAAAAATGGTCATCAACAGGCAAGTTCTTCACCACTTGGAACTTATCAATTAATAAGTGATTCCAATATGGATTCCACTGCACTTGTTCTGCAGCAAAGCTCTTAGCCAGTCTTACCCACTTTTAGACATAAGTCTTGGAAAGATTTGGAGAAACCTATGCAGTCACTCTTAACTTTTTCAGGGCATCTGGTATAGAGGCTTCCTTAGCAAACTACCATCATATGGCCTGCCTTCAGTTCTTTGTCATTGGTTTCTAAGTTTCTTTTTTTTATGTTCACTGTCATGGTGGATGGTTTCCTTGCTTCAGATTTCTTTATCACTGCTGGGGGTACCCTAGAAAATTATTTGAGCACCAACATCTTCCACAACCAATGTCTTAAACAGCAATCTCCTTGTTATTCTCCTGTGAGGTGAGACTAATGTAATGAACTTCGTTGGTGTCAAAACACATTCTGTTTTATTCATCATAAGAAAGATCTCACCTCACTCACTTCCTTACTTTTGATAATATTTAAGTCTCCAATCAGGATTATATTTCTCTTCTTGGATTGACTTACACCCCTAAATCAAAAATACATTACATCCTTATCCACCAAAAGACTTGGTCTCCTCTTCTTTTCAGGACACTACTTCTCACTTGTGCAACTGCTAATACTATAAATCAAGGGTAGCCACAATGTGGCTCGCGAGCCACATGCTCTTCACAATCTACCAGGAAAAAATAAACAAAAAACGAGAAGAGGAACAAAATAAAAATGAGAAAACAGAGAGAGAGAGAAAAAAACAGGGTAATGAAAATTACTGCAATAAAAAATGTTCAATCTGAAACACATTAAATGAAGTTTACTTTGAACAATTAGAATAATTTTAAAGTTGAAACACAATAATTTTAGTTATTTATTAGTAGAGGCTTTCCCTATATCCATTTTCTTAGTAAGCTCCTTAAAATTAGTGTGTAATTAGTCAAGGCAGTTCTTACAAGCTCGTTACAACCTTGCCATGCGCACACTCACTTACTCCCGTACCATCATTGAGGCTCTTCTAAGTCTTACAGGAATTATTTTGACTCCAAAGGGATGCATAGCTGGCCACCCTCCACTCAACCTTTGAATACTCTTCTCACATTTTGAGTAGTACATAGTACACCAAAAATGCTTCCAGAAGAGGGTAATTCCTCTTAATAGATGACCTCTCTTTCTCTTCCCACATTTTTTTTCTTCAATCATGCAGACTCTTTTGTGCCTTATCCATTTTCTGTATGTATTTTCATGCACTACTGAACTAGTCACCACCATGATTCCTCCACTCTCCTCTAGCAAAAACAAGTAGATTATGGCAGCATGAGTATACACATTTTGCCTTCATACTTTGTAAACCACCTTCTTATTCTCTTATTTCTTTCCTTTCTTTTTTGGAACAGCTTTTTCTATACCATTTTCCCAAAGGAATAAACCTCCACCTGTTCAAGAAGCACATCAACAGATTTTTTCTTTCTCTCTGACTACTTGTCCACATACAGTACTCTTTTATTTACATTATTTAACCTCACATGCATATGTCATCATGAAATTCCTGATGTGTACTATCAAGGAGTGGTTGATATAGAAAAACTGTATATGGTTTTACTTTGTTTGTTTGTGTTGTTGTTGTTTTAGTTTGCTTGTTACACAACTGTAGTTGTTTGTGCATGAATTTATGCATAATTTTCAACAAATGAATTTCTATGTTTGTTCCACATTTGGATCAGTTAATTAAAAAAATGCATGTTTTGTAACTTCTGACTATTGATGGATCTGAGATTTGAATGAATATACATTATATTTATATACAATTATATATTTATATATCAAATATATATATATATATGTGTGTGTGTGTTGTGTGTGTATACATATATATATATATATATATATATATATGCTTATTATTCATTAAGTTCTATTTTTAACAGATAAGGTGCTGATCACATCTTTTAAAAAAATGGTCATTCCACCTCCACTTTGTACATACCATCTTCAACTTGAGAAACCACCTAGTCAGGTAATATTTGCACCACCACCAAATACAAATGACATTATGATAATATTCCCTGACTACAGGCTTGCCTTTTATAAATTTGGTAAGTAATGTTAAAACTAAATGAGAAAAGACTTATTTTTAAACACCAGACAATTTTTCATTCATAAATAATATTTAAAATCATTTAGTAAATGGAGTTTTAAAGTGTAAATAAGTATTAATTATTTTTAGTTTATAATTAAGCTCAAACATGAGTATATATTTTTCACTTATTTTATCTTTTTCATTAGTTGGCATATCTAATAAGAACATATAAACAGTGATTACTGATTAATTTGACATTCACTTCAAATGAAACAGATTTGAATTATATGCACATGTCCACAAATTTTGCTCATGCCTACCTACTTTCTGTCCTATTCACATTGGAAATTAGAAGAGCAGTCTGAAAAACTACAAGCAAGTGACATTTAGAAAAAGTTACATGACCTATGTTTGCATAAAGATTGTGTTACCCATAATTTTATGGGTCTGTCTGATTGATACAGCATACTTATACAGATCATGTCGTTTATAATTGATTTTGTGGTTTATATTGATGTGTAACTTTTGCTAAGGAGCATCATCCACTATATATTCTCTATAGAGTTTATTAGATTTTACATTTGCTATATAACTTTCTCTCCATACAGGTGAATAGTGACATAATATGTTAGTATTCATCAGTAGTACATCACAAAATTACCAACTCGAAAATTAAGAATTATGATCTGACTTTTACAGAAAATAGACATGATACTATGGTCAACAGAACCTAAACTAAACTTAAAATTTAAAAGTTTAAATATTTAAAACTTAAAATATCTTGCAGCAGAATTCAAACCCACAGCTCTGTTGGTTGGAAAGTAGTGATGCTAACCCAGCTCTTCAACTAACCAGAGCTGGCATTTTAAGTTTAATACAGCTTAAACATTATTGGATTCTACCATGCAGCGTATTATCATTGATATCAGCACACTTTATAGTCCTTAATTTTTGAAAATAAGTAGGTCCATACATAATTTCAAAAGTTTAAGGACTATAACATGTTCATATCAATAAGTATACATTTCCAAATATAAATCGGAACAATTAAATAGTAGTGTTTTGTTCTATTGCACAGCTACTCTATTTAAATGACATTTAGTAATATAAGTAATATTAGTAATATAAAATTGGAGGTATCAGGAATAATAATAATAATAATAAATCAGGATCATATATAACAGTATAACATTCTAGTATAATATAAAAAAAAAATACATATTTTCATTATGACTTCCGTAAAAATATTTTTTTTAAGACTCTTATGAGAGCCAGGTGGCTGATGGTAATTTCCTAGATGATACAGAAAAGAGTAGGAAAATGGATGTGCTGTCTCATAAGTGTTGTGATGTTTACAAGTAAGTTATGTTTATTTTCTTTCATTATATCAAGATGTGCTTTAAAATCTTTTTCTTTGTTAAATCTTCATTATATTATTGCCACTGAATGATTTTGTGAAAGATTATTTAATTTTTTTCCTCTCATAAATAGTCATTTTGAAGCTGTCTTTTTAAAGGAACAATGCAAAAAAACTCAAGAAACAACTTGTTAATTGTTACTTATCAAGAAACAACTTATAAATTCTTGTATTTAAGTTGTAATTGTTCCTTGATTTTGATAAATATTTAATTGGAATTCAGATATCACATAAGAGGGAAAGAGAGAACTCATCATCATCAAATTCCTGCCATGTACTCTCAAGGGGTGTACAGGATATGATGGTACTACATGAAAAATTTACATCATTACTAACTTCCTATCTACAATTTTCCTGCAGATCAGTCTGTTACTTGTAAAGACTCCAATATTATCAGATCTTATATTTCTATCATCTGAGGCACTTTGTACCCTATCAAACAATCTATATCTTGGTCTTCCTCTTGGTCGTTTTGCTGCCAACCTGGCAGAGAACACTTGTTTTGACCAATCTTTCCTCACCCATTCTGTTTAAATGACCATACTACCTGAGATTAGCTCTGCTGACGCATTCCTAGATGCTAACAATGTCAAGTTCTTTCCTAATATCCTCATTTTTAATATGATATTGCCATTGATGCTATATGTTCACGCCTCTAATTTTTCTCAGGACTCTCATATCTGCAGTCTCTAGTCTGTGGTCAAGTGTTTTACTTCTGACCCAGCTCTCAGATCCATAAATTAAAAGTGGTTTGAACACTGTCTTGTATACAGCTAATTTAGTGTTCTGACTAATTTTTCTCTTATTCCATATGAATTTATTCAATTGACTTCCTACTATACCAGCTTTATTGATTCTGTTGTCTATTTCCATATTTAATTTACCATCTTCACTAAAAATCGTGCCTAAGTAGGTGAAATGTTTTACTTGTTCCACAGGTTCTCCGTTCACAGTGCAGTTGACATTTTCAACGATTCTGCCTATTTCCATTGTCTTTGTCTTTTTATTGCTGACCTTCATACCATATCTATTACAACAGTTATTCAATTTAGTCAAGGAATCTTGCAGACATGCAGTGGATTTATTGATAAGTATAACATCATCTGCATAAAGCAAAGAGCTGACATTAACATTTCCAATATAGGTAATGAATAACAGAAGGGATAATGTACATCCATGTCTCACACCAGATTTAACATTAAACCATCTTTCTGCACTTCCTTCAAATCTAACTGCTGACTTACAACTCAAATAAAGACTAAGTATTGCTTGATATAATGTTCCATTGACCCCATATAACTGTAGCATTTTGAATAACTTCTCTCTTGGCACCTTTTCATATGCCTTCTCCAGATCTACAAAACTTAAATACAGATCTTTGTTATATTCCCATGATTTCTCCACTATTTGTCGTAAAGTGAAGATCTCATACTGACAGCCTCTATTTGGCCTGAATCCACCTTGTTCTTCACCAAGCTTTTCTTCTACAATTCTTCTCAAGTATACTTGCATATATCTTACCAATAGCACTCAGTAAAGAAATACCTCTGTAATTCTCACATTCAGTTTTATTTCCCTTTTTATATATGAATGCTATGAGAGCTCTACTCCAATCATCGGGAATTCGATCCTCTGTCCATGCCTTCTGAACTATGCAGTGCGGCCACTGCAAGACTTTTATACCACCATACTTCAGCATTTCTGGTTGAATATCATCTACTCCTGCTGCCATTCCACATTTTAAGCCTTTGATGGATTTTTCTACTACAAGTATGGATATGCATTCCTGACTGAATACCTGTTGAGTGTTTTTTACCACTGTGCTGTCATCACTCCTTGTTTCATTTAGCAATTTCTCAAAGTAATTACTCCATACTTCCAGGATATCTTTTTCTCCCATTTTCATGTCACCTTTATCATCTCTAACTCCTTTTACAGAACTCTTTCCTCCATTTCTAAGCTTCTTCAATAACCTCCAAAATATTTTGTCACCTTCTGGATATTTATTTTCTATGTTCTTGCCAAAGTCCTCCCATGACTTTTGTTTAGCTAGTTTTACACACACTGTTTAGCTTTCTTACATTTGTCTCTGTATTCTCTAAGAGCACAAGCTGACTTATTTGCCAAGAACTTTTGATATGCTTTCTTCTTTTCCTTCACTGCCTCTTTAACTTCCTGTGTCCACCATTGAGTTCTGAATTTTCTATCCTTGCAGACAACCTCACCACATGCCTCGCTGGCTGAATCAATCAAGGTTTTCTTCAAGACTTGCCACTGAATCTCTAAAATTTGGTTCCTGTTCTCAAACTCTTTCATTTTTTCTTCAATAATCTTTGTGTATTTTAGTCTACAGTTCAAATCTGAGAGCTGCTCAACTTTTGTTTGCTTTAAAACTTTCTTACATGTTATTCTTTTCAATATGAAATTCAATTTTATCCTGCTCAAGACTAAAAAGTGATCACTTCCGATTTCAAATCCTCTGTACACTCTGGTGTCCTGCACAAGGAAGAAAACATCACTTTCAACAATATCATAGTCAATGAGACTTTTCTTATTTCTTGCCTTTTCTTTCCATATGAATTTGTGCACATTTTTATGTTGGAACATGGTGTTAGTAATAACCAGTCCATATACTGAGCAGAAATCCAACAGGTATTTGTCATTATTATTAGCTTTGCTTTTTTCTCCAAATTTTCCCAAAATATTTTTGTATGTCTGATAATTACTTCCTACTCTGCTATTTAGATCCCCAACAAGGACCAACTTTTCCTTTTTCATTGTGTCAGATGCTTTCTCTAAAGCATTAAAAAAATTCCTGCACTTCTACCTTAGTAGAACCCTCTGTGGGACCATAGGCACAAATAAGTCTCATTGACCAGTTCCCCATTCTGATATTTGCCCACATCACTCTACTTGAGACTGCCTGCCATTACAGAAGATTAGCCTCATATTTAGTGTTCAATACAATGGCTGGGGTGCTTAAGGGTCAAAGCTGTATAACTGATAGGAGACCTCCACCTAGCCTTTAAAGGAATGCGGAGAAACGACCAGGGCTTCTGACCTAATGTCCAATCCTCACCTTCTCGTGGTGCACCCTGTTGGGTATCTACTTGGATACTGAACAAACAAGGATGGGCTGGCAATTTGGGATTTTAGCCGACCAAATTGTATTCTTATTGGTTAAACCAAAATAAAAAAATTGTGGTACAACATGACAAAATTTCATGCCGGCTGGGGCGTCGCCAGTTAAACAAGGCCCCCGCTGTTTTTGCCAGGGAACCAGGGCGAACAGCGAAAAGTCAGCTACTGGAACAAATCTGAAAACAAACCCCAACTCAACATTACCAGAGTTAAAGATCGGTACTATCAACGTAAGAAGCCTGAATGGCAAAGAAATGGAGCTAGCTGAGGAATTAGATAAGTACCAGATCGACATAATAGGGGTGACCGAAACAAAAAAGACCAAAACTGGTGAGATCTTTCTGAGCAATAAATACAAAATGTTATATTCAGGCAATGACAATCAAGGAAAAGAAGGAGTAGCCATAGTATGCTACACAAAATATGAGGCTAATCTTCTTGAATGGCAGTCAGTCTCAAGTAGAGTAATGTGGGCAAATATGAGAATGGGGAACTGGACAATGAGACCTGTTTGTGCCTATGGTCCCATGGAAGGTTCTACTAAAGCAGAAGTGGAAGAATTTTTTGAGGCTTTAGAAAAAGCAACTGACACAATGAAAAATGAAAAGTTGATCCTTGTTGGGGATCTAAATAGCAGAGTAGGAAATGATTGTGAGACATACAAAATTATATTGGGAAAATTTGGAGAAAAGAGCAAAGCTAATAATAATGGCAAATACCTGTTCGATATCTGCTCAGGACATGGACTGGTTATTACTAACACCATGTTCCAACATAAAAATGTGCCAAATTCACATGGAGAGAAGAAAAGTCTCATAGTACCCATATATAAAAAGGGAAATAAAACTGAATGTGAGTATTACAGAGGTATTTCCCTACTGAGTGTTCCTGGTAAGATCTATGCAAGTGTACTTGAGAGAAACGGTTGAGAAGAATTGTGGAAGAAAAGTTTGGTGAAGAACAAGCTGGGTTCAGGCCAAATAGAGGCTGTTAGAATCAGATCTTCACTTTACGACAAATGGTCGAGAAAGCACGGGAATATAACAAAGATCTGTATATAAGTTTTGTCGATTTGGAAAAGGTATATGACAGGGTGCCAAGAGAGAAGCTATTCAATACACTGCAGTTATATGGTGTCAATGGGGCATTATATCAAGCAATACTTAGTCTTTATTTGAGTTGTAAGTCTTCATCATCATCAAATTCCTGCCATGTACCCTCAAGGGGTGTACAGGATATGACAGTACTACATGAAACATTTACATCATTACTAACTTCCTATCTACAATTTTCCTCCAAATCAGTCTATTGCTTGTCAAGACTCCAACATTATCAGATCTTATATTTCTATCTTCAAACGCACTTTGTACCGTATAAATCTACCTATATCTTGGTCTTCCTCTGGGTCGTTTTCCTGCCAACCTGGCAGAGAACACTTGTTCTGCTAATCTTTCCTCTCCCATTCTATTTAAGTGACCGTACCACCTGAGATTAGCTCTGCTAACGCATTCCTGGATGCTGACACTGTCAAGTTCTTTCCTAATATCCTCATTTTTAATATGATATTGCCATTGATGCCATCTGTTCATGCCTATAATCTTTCTCAGGACTCTCATATCTGCTGTCTTTGGTCAAGTGTTTTACTTCTGACCCAGCTCTCAGATCCATAAGTTAAAACTGGTTTGAACACTGTCTTGTATACAGCTAATTTAGTGTTCTGACTAATTTCTCTCTTATTCCATATGAATTTATTCAATTGATTTCCTACCATACCAGCTTTGCTGATCCTGTTGTCTATTTCTATATTTAATTTACCATCTTCAGTAAAAATCGTGCCTAAGTAGCTGAAATGTTTAACTTGTTCCACAGGTTCTCCATTCACAACACAGTTGTCATTTTCAATAATTCTGCCTATTTTCATTGTCTTTGTCTTTTTATTGCTGACCTTCATACCATATCTATTACAATAGCTATTCAATTTAGTCAGAGAATCTTGCAGACTTGTAGCAGATTTATTTAGATGTATAACATCATCCTGAATAAAGCAAAGAGCTGACATTAACATCTCCAATTTTGATATCATGTTTAATACCACTTTCTTTCATAATGTGATCCATATATATAATGAATAACAGAGGGGATAATCTATATCCTTGTCTCACACCAGATTTAACATTAAACCATCTTCCTGTAATTCCTTCAATTCTAACTGTTGACTTACAACTCTCGGGGTGCTTAAGGGTCAAAGCTGTATAACTGAGAGGAGACCTCCACATAGCCTTTAAAGGAATGCGGAGAAACGACCAGGGCTTCTGACCTAATGTCCAATCCTCACCTTCTCGTGGTGCACCCTGTTGGGTATCTACTTTGAAACTGAACGAACAAGGATGGGTTGACAATTTGGGATTTAGACGACCAAATTGTATTCTTATTGGTTAAACCAAAATAAAAAGTGATGGTACAACATGACAAAATTTCATGTCGGCTGGGGCGTCGCCCGGTTAAACAAGGCCCCCGTTGTTTTCACCAGGGAACCAGGGCGAACAGCGAAAAGTCAGCTACTGGAACAAATCTGAAAACAAACCCCAACTCAACATCACCAGAGTTAAAGATCGGTACTATCAACGTAAGAAGCCTGAATGGCAAAGAAATAGAGCTAGCTGAGGAATTAGATAAGATTGGAGTAGAGCTCTCATAGTACCCATATATAAAAAGAGAAATAAAACTGAATGTGAGAATTACAGAGGTATTTCCCTTCTGAGTGTTCCTGGCAAGATCTATGCAAGTATACTTGAGAAACGATTGAGAAGAATTGTAAAGAACAAGCTGGATTCAGGCCAAATAGAGGCTGTCAGGATGAGATCTTCACTTTACGAGAAAGCATGGAAATATAACAACGATCTGTATTTAAATTTTGTCGATTTGGAAAAGGCATATGACAAGGTGCCAAGAGAGAAGCTATTCAATACGCTACAGTTATATGGTGTCAATGGATCATTATATCGAGCAATACTGTCTTTATTTGAGTTGTAAGTCAGTAGTTAGAATTGAAGGAAGTACAGGAAGATGGTTTAATGTTAAATCTGGTGTGAGACAAGGATGTACATTATCCCCTCTGTTATTCGTTATCTATATGGATCACATTATGAAGAAAAGTGGTATTAAACATGATATCAAAATTGGAGATGTTAATGTCAGCTCTTTGCTTTATGTGGATGATGTTATACTTCTAAATAAATCCTCTACAAGTCTGCAAGATTCTCTGACTAAATTGAATAACTGTTTTAATAGATATAGTATGAAGGTCAATAATAAAAAGACAAAGACAATGAAAATAGGCACAATCATGAAAATGTCAACTGTGTTGTGAATGGAGAACCTGTGGAACAAGTAAAACATTTCAGCTACTTAGGCACGATTTTTACTGAAGATGGTAAATTAAATATAGAAATAGACAACAGGATCAGCAAAGCTGGTATGGTGGGAAGTCAATTGAATAAATTCATATGGATTAAGAGAGAAATTAGTCGGAACACTAAATTAGCTGTATACAAGACAGTTTTCAAACCAGTTTTAACTTATGGATCTGAGAGCTGGGTCAGGAGTAAAACACTTGACCAATGACTAGAGACAACAGATATGAGAGTCCTCAGAAAGATTATAGGTGTGAACAGATAGCATCAATGGCAATATCATATTAAAAATGAGGATATTAGGAAAGAACTTGACATTGTCAGCATCCAGGAATGCATTAGCAGAGCTAATCGCAGGTGATATGGTCACTTAAACAGAATTGGCGAGGAAAGATTAGCAAAACAAGTGTTCTCTGCCAGGTTGGCAGCAAAATGACCCAGAGGAAGACCAAGATATAGGTGGATTGATACGGTACAAAGTGCCTTAGACGATAGAAATATAAGATATGATAATGTTGGAGTCTTGACAAGTAACAGACTGATTTGGAGGAAAATTGTAGATAGGAAGTTAGTAATGATGTAATTTGTTTCATGTAGTACTATCATATCCTGTACACCCCTTGAGGGTACATGGCAGGAATTTGATGATGATGATGAAACTCTTAATTAAGTTATATAATGTAATGATGTGAAAAATAGTTCATCTTGGACAAGCCAAAAAGATTATCTGTATGCTTGATTCTCTGGTTTTTGTTTTTTTAATAACAAAATAAAAAGTAGGCTTCTTTGCCTAACAAATAATATGCTCAGTACATCTTATTCACGAGTTATTTACTTAATAACTTGAATGTGTATAAAATATTTGATACATGGGGAATTTTCTATAATAAATGAACATAGTACTTTTACCATGATGAAATATTGCATTTAAGAAATTCATTTATTTTGTTCATATTTGAATCAACATTTCTTGATTTCTTGACCCCCACCCCCTTGTCTTTGTCCTGAAAAACAGAACACTGCTGCATGAAATTAGTGATACTTTAGTTGAATTAATCCATTGTGTGTGTGTGTGTGTGTGTGTGTGTGTGTGTGTGTGTGTGTGTGTGTGTGTGTGTGTGTGTGTGTGTGTGTGTGTGTGTGTTCTGATTTGTGGAGGAAAAAAGCTTGTAATGTTGTAATGGTGAAATATAGAGTTATAAAAATTGCTCATCACAAACTTTTCCACTTTTTTTTCCCAGCAATCTTGTACTGTATTCTGCATTTGGTATACTTATATTCAAAACATTTATTCTTTTACAGTGTTATTTTTACTGAAATTGTCACAAAAGGATCCTACCCATTCCATGTTCACCATTGGACCTGGATCTCTGAAGAAAGTCTTGCTGCTGTAGTCCATCAGAATCAAACAACCTTGTTACTCTATATGGAAATACAACAGAATTCACAAAACATCTTGGAAAAGTAAGTAGTTTATTTATTTATTTTAAGAGAGACCTCTAGGGAGTTGGGGACTCATCATGGGAGGCCACATATCACTCGCACCATCTGTCACACCTTTTCTTGAATTCATTCACACTTACTGCACTTGCCACCTCCGGTAGTAATCCATTCCAATCTCATACCAACCGTTCTATGAGAGAAAAATCTAACTCTTGTCCCTTCTCCCCCCCCTTTCTTGACTGCATTAATTCTCAACTTTCATGGATGCCATCTTTCCCCCTCTCCACCCTTCATAAAATGAAAAATTCCATGTACTGGTATTCTCTGAGACTCTTTTAGAAGTTTGTAAGTGTTAATCTTATTATCACTCATCTTTCTCCTGTTTGCAGTCCACAAATTCTTTATCTGTTTTCATAATTTGTATTCCACAATCCCAATACCATCTTTGACACTCTCTCCTCTCTATGAGCGACTTGCTCACATTTTATAATGTTACAACTGAGTTAGACAAGGGGAATAATTCTTTTTGACTGAGCTAAGGCTTTTGACAAGATGCAGCTTAGGAGACTTGTATAAATTGGAGAATGTGGGATTGGATTATAAAGTTTCAAGTTTTTTTTTTATTATCATTATATACCTTTAAAAATGGGTGAAGTAATTAAGAAATTCATTTGTGTTTTTGTTTCCTCACATAGAAAATTAGTGGTGCAGTGTCAAGTAAATTTGGGATTCATTACAATATAGCTTCTTACTATATAGAAATTAAAAAGTTGACAATGTTAGTCTTTTTTTAAAATTCATTGCATGTGTTATATTTTGTGTGTGACATTTCTTTTACTTTTCTTTAATTTATATTTTATTGTTTTATTGTGTTCTTCTTCTTATATCACTTATCTTATTCACAGTTAAATCTATCTACACAATTTGACCGATTCTTAGAATGATTAATTGTGTATATTAAATAAATTGACAAAGGATTGACTTATGAATAGAGTCCGATCCTCAGCAATAACGGTTTGGAGTTACTTCCTATTCAGGTTCTGGCAATATTTATTTGATGAAGCTGCACCAGCCAGATCCCTAGGTTAGAAATTTCTTCCAACCAAGAAGTAACCCTCAGAAAACATTCTAAGTAAATCAATCTATTAATTACTCCTCATATCAAATTTTATCTATCTCTCTTAAAACACTTTAGATTGCAGTCATGGTCTCTGTCATATATTTCTCTCCCGCTCAGATTCAAATATTAGCAAGCGGTGCATTGGATTCAAATCGAGACACAAAACAGGTTAAGATAATCAAGATAGGTTTATTAGATTTTAAAGATTGCACATTTACAATAAAAAATACTCAATAGGAATGGAGTTATCTCAAGTTATAAGGTTAGACATAACAACTGTAATTCACATATCACATCTAAGAATAGGTTCATTTCACTACACAGAATTCTAGCTGGCATCCTTTACATATCTTACACATATTCTTAAAACATTCACATCGATAATTCTATAGATCATTACTTATAGCAAATTAACTACTGCTCATTCACACAAATGCTAAGGAATCAGCCATTAGATTCTAAACACTGGTGTCTAAGAATTTGTTGTTTTAAGGATACTTGCGACATAAGACTGAATGATATAATCACGTAATCACAAGAAAGATATTTATTTAACCAAATATTTCGGTCTGGAAATAGCAGACCATCGTCGGTGGTATTACAAGAACAGTTTAAAAAATATACAAGCTAGAATACTAACAATAGATCGTTGAAATTAGAACATGCCGCGTGATGTTATATCAGTTATATAACCTAACATCTCGTTTCTTTCATAACACATTATTCCGTTCTTTCTTAACAAAAAAATATATTTTATTACATTTTCCTTGCAACTGTGATCTCTCTTACTTTGGACAGACTGGACGTTCTCTTGAAAAAAGAATCCAAGAACATCAATCATCCATTCTTCACAATAAACCTGAAAAGTCTGGTTTGGCTCAACACGGGATTGAAACTGACCACAGCATCCTTTGGTCCAAAACGCGCCTCTTACATAGATCCCGTTATAGGTTCGAACGTTTGTTCAAGGAAAGCGTGGAGGCCTTGCTCCATCATCCCAACCTGAATCGTAATGACTGCATATCTATATCAAAAATCTGGGAAAGCCTAATCAAGATTACCCATTAATTTTTTTTTTTTTTTTTTTTTTTTTTTTTTTTTTTTTTTTTTTTAATAGCAAATTCAATCATGTTTCTACTTCAAAATATTTCGTTTCATACTTAGTGATATAACATCACGCGGCATGTTCTAATTTCAACGATCTATTGTTAGTATTCTAGCTTGTATATTTTTTAAACTGTTCTTGTAATACCACCGACGATGGTCTGCTATTTCCAGACCGAAATATTTGGTTAAATAAATATCTTTCTTGTGATTACGTGATTATATCATTCACTGGTGTCTAAATCTCACTATAGTCCTTCCGACAAGTTTAGAGTTATATAACCTAACATCTCGTTTCTTTCATAACACATTATTCCGTTCTTTCTTAACAAAGGAATTATAAAGGGTTTTACATTACCACATTCCTGTAACTTATTCCGTCTATCCTTTCGTTGTAATTTCCCTCCAAATGTTTGATCTCGTCCTTGGCAATTAACTCATGGGCTAGGTTTGGCCTTCATTGTTCTGTCCTTTCATCACATTCTCGACTGGAAACAGCATGGATTGAATCAATCCACGTGGACGTATGTGGCAGCCAGTTTCTTCAGGCTTACTCAGAAAAGTACCTAATATTTCTTCGTCTATTCCTTCCGCCCGACATTGCGAAAATACTAAATCTAATCGATAGTGGGCAGCAGAGAATAGCTGCCCACTATCGATTAGATCTCGAACTAGAACTCTTCCCAACTCCACCAAAAATTCTCCAGCAACTCCCGATGAAAAAAACTAAAAAACCCTGAAAGGGGGTGGGGGCAAACCCGTTGTATACCTCATATCTCTAGTGCCCTCTTTCACCCAAAACTTTCCTTTTTTGCACCCGGCTCCTATTTCATTCCTATCTTCCTGGAATACTCCGTACGATTACCGCGTCTTCCTGGAAAAATACTGTGCGCGTGCCGTTCGCATGTAAGCAATTTAGTGTCGGCTATACAATTTATCCGAAGTTGTCGTTAATGGACTTTGATCCTTCGTTATTATGCTCTAACATATATCTTATAGAGAAACTTCTTATTTTATATAATCTTTATCTGGACGACTTCAATCGAAGGTGAGTTAGCGATCTCATACGGAGGTAGCAGGGTTTTTCCTCCCGGAAACTCGGGTTTTTCATCCCACGTACAGACAAATCGGTACTTCAGAACACATGCAATTTACAGACAAAAAAATACTAATTGTTTTGGTGGTGGAGGTGGGCAGTTGATGGAGATGATTCGTAGTAGAGGTTCCGTGTAGTGGTTGAGACAGTTATAGGTGTCCTCCCGCGATGAGTCTTCAGACTCCTTGGAGGTGTCAGGAATAATAATAATCTTTTTACAAAAAAATGACATCTTTCACCTTTAATTAATATTACAAAGTTTGTATTAGTATAATTCTTTAAACAAAATTGGTATCTTCACTTATTTATTAGCATTTCCTCTTTTAATTTTTTTTTTTTTCTTGTTAAATTCTGAATCAGATATTTCTTAGTAAAAATATTTTCATTCAAAATTCAACACATGGCAAGTAACCACCTAATCATCAAAGTATTATTCTGTTACAGAATGTAAAGATGCTTTTGTTAGTAAAAAAAAAATTTTCATTATTCTAGCTAGTTATCATTGTGACAATTTTATACTTTGATGTTAATATGTTCATTAAGGATTTTTGTTATCTGTAATCAGCTCATTATGTAATGAAGAATGATGCCTATGACTGCCAATTCTTTAAGTTTTCAAGCATTCTTTCCTCCCTTATTTTCATAATTGATTTCAGGAAAAACTGCAGACAACATTCCTAACCTTCGTCATTTACTTTGAACTTTCATTTATTTTTTTAAAGTTTCATATCCATATAAATAATGTGTAGACTTAACTGAATTCATTGTGTCCTGTCCCTGCTTTCCATTTAATATTGCTGTTAAAATATTTATTATTATTATTATTATTCCTTAAAATATCAAGAAAATTTTTAATGTTTTTCATAATAATGTTTCATGGTATAAACAACATTGAGAGAGGAACAAACACATTTATTAAACTCACTAATATTTTGCTAGTTTTCTACCCAACCTCATTGAAGCATTATTATAGCTGTGACAGGCACACGGCACTGAACTAAGTAGCAGTTAACAATTTGAAAACAATTCAAATTGTAGCTGAAAACAGAAGTAATCTCCTTATGTGGCATCCTCTATGGACCAGATAATCATAAAGTTAATTTAGTGACGTTTCAGACTATCAGGTCTTAAAATGATAGATCTTTAGTAAATTAATGCAGCCATACTTGTTGAGATTGAGAGAGTGCTACATAGCTGATGCTGATTCTAAAAATAGTCTCTCAGGCTTATGACTTCTATGTAATATAGATGTTTTCCATCATCTAGTCCTTTGTGAAGTAGCACCCAGAGTATGGTATGCCATTCCCGATTTTATGGTTATCTGGCCCGTAGAGGGTGCCATGTAAGGACCTTAGTTCTGTTTTCAGCTACAATTTGAATTGTTTTCGACATTCACTTAGTTCTGTACTGTGTGCCTGTCACAGTTATAACTGTGACAGGAACACAGTTACATAAGAAAATGAGCGAAACCTTTGATGATCAGATTGTTAGTAAGTTTTATACACTGCAAAGCAGTTTCTGTTTGAGCTTAATTTGTAATACAGCCAACAAGATCCAAGATCTCTAATTTGTTTGTAATGTTGAATGTTTTTTACTACAAGTATTTGGGAGATGTTTTTTTGTTAACTTTTTTTTTTTCTTTTCCCAGACACTTCACTGTTTTAGAAGGTCTTGTTATTGGTATATATGTTAATAGAGGAAAGGAAGTAGCAATTCAACTTCAAGATGGAAGGGTTTTTAAATATGACTGTGGTAAGTAAAATTTCCTTTATAAAATTTTAAAAATAAATCTTTATTTCAGTAGTTGATGCTCACATTTCCCAGTGAATTGAGAAAAATAAGTAGAAAATACCTTTAACACACTTTACATATGTATATATTTGATCATATCAGGTTGCACATTGTATGTTAGCAATCACAGATGCCAGTATTGTTTGTCATAGAATTGCACCTCATTCTTCCTAGTTAACTAGTTTGCAATTAGGAACATTGTATTACTATGACACCTTAAATTTAGAACTTTTAATATATTAAAGATTTGCATTTTCTCTCTCTCTCTCTCTCTCTCTCTCTGCTAACCTCAAAACTCAGGTTTTTACTTTTACAAAGCTAAGACAGGGCCTGGAAACAAACACATGCACACACACACACACACACACATATCCCACACACACTAAGCAGACATACACTCACCTTCTAATCTTACATACTTGGACATATTCCTAAATAACACAATCACTAAAGTAATCCATTGGTAATGAAATAATAATAGTGAAAAATGATTGGCTGATATTTAAAATAATTTATTATCATTATTCAGAGTAATACTGTAAAGAATTGAGAATAATAAGTAAAGAAATTATTAAATCATCAAAAAGGTGTTTCATAAATAGCATTATGGATATATTTCATTAGTAATTAATATAAAATGAACCTAGAGCAGTTCTTGGCCACTAAAACAGTGCATTTGAAACATTATACGAAAATTAAATTTACCCACCAAATTTTATCATTGTAGATTATCTTCTTCTGTATACAATCAAGAATTCTTAGGAAGGTTTTGAGCCAAATGTGAGAAAAGTCTTCCAGTGTTGGTTGAATTTGAGATTTAGGTTGGAGATTTGGATTTATTTTGAAATTCTGGTATAAACATATTTTTTTATTATTTTTTTTGTTTTTTTTTTTATTATTATTATTTTATTTTGAAAGAAAAAAAAATACCAAGCTTTTTGGTTGCTTGGGAGACTTATGGATATAATATGTTTATAACAGAATAAGCTGGATATGAAAATCAGCCCCAAAAAAGTAGGAACTATCCTGAATGGAAATCAAAACATTATCAAAAGGTAAAGAGTTGGTGAAGTAGGATCTCTCTTCCAAGTAACAAGACAGAACTGTGTTTTGATTGCATTCACATTCGTTCTAATCTTCATCCCTTGAGAATGGTAAGAAGATCAGTGTTTGTTATTGATTATGGAAATCTTGAATTGTTTGAGTATTACATGGTTTCTCAAATGAAGAAGAGGAATTGGAGAACACAGGTCATCAGCAAAACTATGAATATGATTTGAAGTTAGAAGGTCATTGATTTGATTTATAGGGAGAGGCATGTGGAGAGTACAGAACCCTGAGGTTTTCCAGCATTGATAAAGAAATCTGAAAGAGGAAACATCCACCATGGAACAATAAATGACCAGAGAGGAAGCTGGAAATCTGATCTCACAAAGAATAAGATGGAGACCATAAGATTGTAACCTGTTGAGAAGGACACAGTTAAATGTTAAGTGACCACATGAGTTTCTCCAATTCTTTCCATGGCTTGTGTCCAAAAGGTTTAAGAGGATCAAAAAAATTTAAGAGGATCTGCTGTGGAACAAGAATGGCAAAATCCATATTGGTGATCAGTAACTGACTAGCTTCCAAGAAAGAAGCTGGTTGTTGATAGCCTTTTCATCACTTTTGGAAGTACTGAGGTGAGGGCTTTTTTTTTTTAATGGATAGGCTGTATGACATCCATACTTTTGGGTAGATGCCAGACAAATATAATAGTTTATATAGGTGATACTGGATGGATGTTAATTTAGAAGAATACCATCTGAACCAGAAGACATTAGTATTAAGACTAATAAGGATTTTTCTTATGTTTGTCTGGTAAAAGATCAGAGGAGACATGCAGTGAGCAATTTGGTATTGTTGGAGGTAATTTTGCCTTGGTTGTCTATACAAGAGTTGGAGATAAAGATTGATACCAAGAGGTCTGCCTTATCTTTGGATGATGTTACCTTGATGCCATCAGGATATGAGAGAGAGGTGGAAACAAGAAGGGCAGAAGTTACACCCAACAGCCTTAGAGATTGACCAGAAGGTTTGACTTATGGTTAAGCAGGAGGCAAACTGATTTGCATTTGGCCCTTATATAGTCTGCTTTGGAGTTTTTGATACTTTTCTTACCCTTGTTTTGGGATGTAGTGTAAGCTGGGTGACTAGCTGGAGTTTTTGACTTGAGCCATTGAATATATACTGTATTTTTATCAAGGACAGCAAAGGCACATTTTTTTTTTTTTTTTTTTTTTTTTTTTTTTTTAGAGAACCTGGGCTTAGATAGAAATTGGGGAATGAAAGCCCAATTTCTAGTAAAGATTATCTGTTCTATTTTGGTTTACAGAGTAGAAATTAGTAATCAAACCATGGAAAAGAGGTATAGAAATCTTGGAGGTCATTCCACTTGGCAGTACTTCAGCACTATAGGGAAATGGGAATGAGATTGGCTTAGAGGAGATTGATCTGTAGAAAAGGAGTTGTGGATAAAGTCACGTTGGAGTTGCCAAGAGGAGAGCAGACATTAGTGATGTATTTGAAGAGAGAGAGAGAGGGATAAGAATAAGTCCACAGGGGTGTTGGAAGAATTATTCTTCACAGTCAAAATAATCATTTATTCAACAATGAAAATGTTTTGCAACATTAGTGAAGAAAATGTTGCCAACTATCCATATAGCTCATCCTTGAAGCATGGACCTTGCTACCAGTTGGTAGCATAGGATAATAGAGCATATAATCTGAGAGTTTGTCATTTCAGTATGTCAAGCAGTTTAATTTCTTTAATTCATTACATTTTTTGTTATTAAATAAAATGAATGTATTTAAAAATAGGCTGCTATTAAGTGGAAAATGCTTTCATTAATTTTAGCAGATGACTTAGATTTTACAGGTGTCCTCAGTCTACTTTAGAAGAAAAATTCAATTTATTTAATTTTTTTATGAAATATAAGGTAAAACATTAACTTTTTTAAATTTAGATTATATGTTTCGTAGATTAATATTTATTGTTATTATATATATATATATATATACTGCTAAAATGAACTGTATTAATCTGTTTGTAGAAAAAAATGTTCTTCAACCTTGGCAAGTTGGCAGAGATCAAAGTCTACAATTTCCACAACCAGCTGCTCACATTGCAGTTTGTCAAGTTCAAGGAGAGGTAAACCATATCCTACTTTATTATGTATTAGGTCCAGTCGCCTGTTGCTTTTTAGAAACTTTAACTTTGGTGGTGATGAGTGGTAAATCTTATTTTCATAGTTGGCTGTTCCTATCAATAATGTATTCTCTGACCAGTTATTCTATTTTATGAAGGAAGGAATGGTAACATTACTTAAATTAAGGGGATATTAAATCCCACATAGTTTTAAAACCGAATAAGAAACTCAAAGATTGGAATCAGAGAGTTTCTTGCCGAATATAGAAAACTATAAAGTATCGGCGACACTAGCGTTAGCCAATGCAAGTGATCCTAGTACGTAGTACAATACCGGGCGACTCGTTGCAAAGGTGGAGGAAGTTCAGATCGCTATTCTTAGGTATTTTCCTTTATATAGTTTAAATTTACTGTATTAAAGTTATAGTTTATAGTTCTCCTCCCCATTATAGTTTTCTATATTCGGCAAGAAACTCTCTGATTCCAATCTTTGAGTTTCTTATTCGGTTTTAAAACTATGTGGGATTTAATATCCCCTTAATTTAAGTAACGTTTTCATTGCCGAAATGAAGCTTATTAGCTCTTTATACTTAAGGAATGGTAACCAGAATTTCTAGGAGGAAATTCTGCTGCATCCTCCATATGAGACCAGCTAACCTTCAATTAGAAAGCCCTTATTTTATTTTTATTTATTATTTTGTGTGTGTGTGTGTGTGTGTGTGTGTGTGTGTGTGTGTGTGTGTGTGTGTGTGTGTGTGTGTGTGTGTGTGTGTGTGTGTGTGTGTGTTGTTTCTAACTTATGGATCTTGCTTGAGTCTCAAGAAACTGAAACTTATCAGCTCTGAATTAAAATTATAGCCCTACCAGAGCAGCATGCATATATATATACATATATATATTTATTTTTTTCAAATTCATGATTATATAAAATTCACACAGTGAATAATATAAGCACGTAAACACAAGAAAGATATTTAATTAGCCAAATATTTCGGTCTGAAAATTGCAGACCATCTTCAGTGGCACTACAAGAACAGTTTCAAAAAAATACAAGGTGGAATACTAACAATAGATCATTTAAAAATAGAACAAGCCGCGTGATGTTATATCACTAAGTATTAAAGGGAATATTATTAAGCAGAAACATAATTGAAGTAAAGATATTAATTAATAATATTAAATAACATAAAATTAATATGAATTAATGAGTTATCCTGATTAGACTTTCCCAGATTTTTGATACAGATATACCTTTGGTCAAAAACTCGCCTCTTACATAGATCCTGCTATAAATTTGAATGTTTATTCAAAGAAAGTGTAGAGGCATTACTCCATCATCCTAACCTGAATCAGAATGACTGTATATCTGTATCAAAAATCTGAGAAAGTCTAATCAGGATAACTCATTAATTCATATTAATTTTATGTTATTTAATATTATTAATTAATATATTTATTTCAATCATGTCTCTGCTTAATAATATTCCTTTTAATACGTAGTGATAATTTAAAAATAGAACAAGCCACATGATGTTATATCATCATGTGGCTTGTTCTATTTTTAAATTATCTATTGTTAGTATTCCACCTTGTATTTTTTTAAAACTGTTCTTGTCGTGCCACTAAAGATGGTCTGCAATTTTCAGACCAAAATATTTGGCTAAATAAATATCTTTCTTATGTTTACGTGCTTATATTATTCAATCTTTATGTCACAAGTATCCTTAAAATATCAAATTCACACAGTATAAAAATTGCCTTATCAGATATCTTCCTAAAAAAAAAAAGTATGCACCATTACCATTAAACTGCAGCATATTTGGGTCTGAACACAAGCACACATACCAAAACACCACCTGTCATCGGCATTTTGGTGGCCCTTGCAGGTGACTAATTACACACCTTGCTCTTTCATATATAAAACAGTATACATTTTTTGTATGCATTTCTGTAGAGACTGTAAATTTTATCACCAGCTTAATTTCTGAGAAATTAATATGCATTCTACTAACGAATGTTACAGATTCACCTATTGCATAATCATCATCATCAAATTCCTGCCGTGTATCCTCAAGGGGTGTAAGGGATATGATAGTACTACATGAAAAAAATTACATCATTACTAACTTCCTATCTACAATTTTCCTCCAAATCAGTCTGTTACTTGTCAAGACCCCGACATTACCAGATCTTATATTTCTATCGTCAAAGGCACTTTGTGCCGTATCAATCCACCTATATCTTGGTCTTCCTCTGGGTCATTTTCCTGCCAACCTGGCAGAGAACACTTGTTTTGCTAATCTTTCCTTACCCATTCTGTTTAAGTGACCATACCACCTGAGGTTAGCTCTGCTAACATTCCTGGATGCTGACAATGTCTAGTTCTTTCTTAATATCCTCATTTTTAATATGATATTGCCATTGATGCCATCTGTTCACGCCTCTAATCTTTCTCAGGATTCTCATATCTGTAGTCTCTAGTCTTTGGTCAACTGACTAATTTCTCTCTTATTCCATATGAATTTATTCAGTTGACTTCCTACCAAACCAGCTTTGTTGATTCTGTTGTCTATTTCCATATTTAATTTACCATCTTCACTAAAAATCGTGCCTAAGTAGCTGAAATGTTTTACTTGTTCCACAGGTTCTCCATTTACAACACAGTTTACATTTTCAACGATCCTACCTATTTTCATTCTCTTTGTGTTTTTATTGCTGACCTTCATACCATATCTATTACAACAGATATTCACTTCAGTCAGGGAATCTTGCAAACTCTAGCGGATTTATTTATAAGTATAACATCTTCCGCATAAAGCAAAGAGCTGACATTAACATCTCCAATTCTGATATCATGTTTAATACCACTTTCCTTCATAATGTGATCCATATAGATAATGAATAACAGAGGAGATAATGTACATCCTTGTCTCACACCAGATTTAACATTAAATCATTTTTCCTTTACTTCCTTCAATTCTAACTGCTGACTTACAACTCAAATAAAGACTAAGTATTGCTTGATATAATGCCCCATTGACACCATATGACTGCAGCGTATTGAATAGCTTCTCTCTTGGCACCTTGTCATATGCCTTTTCTAAATCAACAAAACTTAAATACAGATCTTTGTTATATTCCCATGCTTTCTCGACTATTTGTCGTAAAGTGAAGATCTGATCCTAACAGCCTCTATTTGGCCTGAATCGAGCTTGTTCTTCACCAAGCTTTTCTTCTACAATTCTTCTCAACCGTTTCTCAAGTATACTTGCATAGATCTTGCCAGGAATACTCAGTAGGGAAATACCTCTGTAATTCTCACATTCAGTTTTATTTCCCTTTTTATATATGGGTACTATGAGAGCTCTACTCCAATCATCGGGAATTCGTCCCTCTATCCAGGCTTTCTGAACTACGCAGTGCAGCCATTGCAAGACTTTTATACCACCATACTTCAGCATTTCTGGTCGAATATCATCTACTCCTGCTGCCTTTCCACATTTCAAGCCTTTGATGGCTTTTCTACTTCAAGTATGGATATGTATTCCTGACTGCATGCCTGGTCAGTGTTTTTTACCACTGTGCTGTCATCACTGCTTGTTTCATTTAGCAGTTTTTCAAAGTAATTACTCCATACTTCAAGGATATCTTTTTCTCCCGTTTTCATGTCACCTTTATCATCTCTAACTCCTTTTACAGCACTCTTTCCCCGATTCCTAAGCTTCTTCAACAACCTCCAGAATATTTGGCCACCTTCTTGATATTTATTTTCTATATTCTTGCCAAAGTCCTCCCATGACTTTTGTTTAGCTAGTTTTACCCAGTGTTTAGCATTCTTGCATTTGTCTCTGAATTCTCTAAGAGCAAAGCTGACTTATTTGACAGGAACTTTTGATATGCTTTCTTCTTTTCCTTCACTGCCTCTTTAACTTCCTGTGTCCACCAGGGAGTTCTGATTTTTTTATCCTTGTAGACAACCTCACCACATGCCTCTCTGGCAGAATCAATCAATGTTTTCTTCAGAGTTTGCCACTGAATCTCCAAGGTTTGATTCCTGTTCTCAAACTCTTTCATTTTTTCTTCAATAATCTTTGTGTATTTTAATCTACAGTTCACATCTGAGAGTGCTCAACTTTTATTCGCTTTAAAACTTTCTTACATGTTATTCTTTTCAGTATGAAATTTAATTTTATCCTGCTCAAGACTAAATAGTGATCACTTCCAATTTCAAATCCTCTGTACACTCTGGTGTCCTGCACCAGGGAGAAAACATAACTATCAACAATAACATTGTCATGACACTTTTCTTATTCCTTGCCTCTTCTCTCCATGTGAATTTGTGCACATTTTTATGTTGGAACACGGTGTTAGTAATAACCAGTCAATGTCCTGAGCAGAAATCCAACAGGTATTTGCCATTATTATTAGCTTTGCTCTTTTCTCCAAATTTTCTCAAAATATTTTTGTATGCCTGACAATCATTTCCTACTCTGCTATTTAGATCCCCAACAAGGACCAACTTTTCTTTTTTCATTGTGTCAGTTGCTTTTTCTAAAGCCTCAAAATGTTCCTCCACTTCTACCTTAATAGAACCTTCTGTGGGACCATAGGCACAAATAAGTCTCATTGTCCATTTCACCAGTCTCATATTTGCCGACATAACTTGAGACTGACTGCCATTCAAGAAGATTAGCCTCGTATTTTGTGTTGAATACTATGGCTACTCCTTCTTTTCCTTGATTGTCATTGCCTGAATATAACATTTTGTATTTATTGCTCAGAAAGATCTCACCAGTTTTTGTCTTTTTTGTTTCAGTCACCCCTATTATGTCGATCTGGTACTTATCTAATTCCTCAGCTAGCTCCATTTCTTTGCCATTCAGGCTTTTTATGTTGATAGTACCGATGTTTAACTCTGGTGATGTTGAGTTGGGATTTGTTTTCAGATTTGTTCCAGTAGCTGACTTTTTGCTCTTCGCCCTGGTTACCTGGCGAAAACAATGGGGCCTTGTTTGACCGGGCGATGCCCCAGCCGGAATGAAATTTTGTCATGTCATTCCATCATTTTTTATTTTGGTTTAACCAATAAGAATACAATTTGGTCGGTCAAATCCCAAATTGCCAGCCCATCTTCTCGTAGTGCACCCTGTTGGGTGCACTACGAGAAGATGAAAATTGGAGATTAGGTCAGAAGCCCTGGTCGGTTCTCCACATTCCTTTAAAGGCTATGTGGAGGTCTCCTCTCAGTTACACAGCTTTGACCCTTAAGCACCCCTTTCCAAAATTATTATTACTATTATGTAACCAAAATTATTATTATTATTATTATGTGCCCTCCCTCGATGAGTCTTTATACTCAACGAGGGAGGTCACCTACTCTGTGGCTCTCCACCACTAACTACAATGAACCACAACTATCATCATCTACGCCACCTCAACTAGTGTTTTGATGGACAATCACAAACATCCATGCCCATGGTGTGATTCCAGCCTGCAGCCTTTTGGCTAGAGTGCAGATACGCTAACCACTCAGCCAACCAGGCTAGCAATTGTCAATGAACTTGGATTTTCTCATACAACAGTTTCAAGAGTGTGTCAGGAATATGAAAATTCTGAAAAACAAGCACTTTGACAAACTGAAAAAGGCAACTTTTTCAATTTGTCAATTTCAATAGCCTTGAATGATTATGGGCTTCACTGTCTGACTTGCATCATACAGACCAATAGTGGCTAGACATTATCACAAATCATCTCCCATCTGAATGAGGATTCTAGTCAGAAAGTCAATGCAAGGTCAGTGCAATATTCCACTTCTAATGTCATGACACCAGACTTTTTGCCTTGCCTGGGCTAAAGAACATCGAAACCGGGCAATTGGAAATTGGCGATGTGTAGCCTGGAGTGATGAATGACAATTTAAACTTCATAGCAACGAGGGGAGACTGAGGATATGGAGCCAACCCCATGGATCCTGCAGTCAGGTCGGAACTACACATGCTGGTGTCAGCTCACTGATGGCCTGTGATGTCTTCAGTTGGGACCTTTGGTATGTGTACCAATGACTCAGTGTGTGGAATTCATTGCCGACCATTTGGAAATTTATGTCCATCATGCATCCCAATGGAGATGGCATCTGCCAGCAAGATAACTGTTCATCTCACAGGCCCAGGCAGGCTACAGCTGATTCCCAGGAGCATTCTGTTGACTTTGAAATAATGAAGTGGCCACTAGAAGCCCTGATTTTAATCCTATTGAAAATCTTGGTATACCATCGAACAGAGTGTTCTAGGGGCCCATGTCCCATCACTGCTGAACTTATGCAAATTGTGGGCAGCTCTGGAAGATGCATGGATTGCCATACCAGTGAAACATTTTTGCAAGCTTGTGGAGTCCTTGCTTCATCGTGTGGCAGCCGTTATCAGGGCCAGAGGGGGGTCCTACACGTTACTAGATAGCTATCCCTAATCCAATGGCACTTCAGTGTAATGATGTATATGTAATAAACCATTGTTTCTATTTACAAAATTTCTGTTTTTATAAAATATACTTTTCATGTTTTAAATTTCTTTTACTTCTGTTTGATATGATCAGCTTTATCATCTGTTTTGACTTATGGATGGTCCTGTGGAACACAACCCATTCCATAAGTTGGACTGTCTATAATCACTTATCTAATTTTAATTTTTTTTAAAATTTCATTTAAAATAGTATAAACATTTCTTTATATCTTTATTAGGATGTTGTTTTAGGACTTACAGACAGGCATCGTTTATACTGCAACAATAAACTTGTGTGCTCAAATTGCACTTCCTTTTGCTTACATGATGAATTCCTGCTTCTGACAACATATGAATGCAGTTTGCGCTGTTTGTTAATAGATGTGGATTTGCCTGGTAAATAATAAGTATATTTTTATTATGCAGTTTTATTCTATAATACAAATATATTTTCTGTATAATAGGTTCATTCTAGTAATATATGGTTGTTGTTTTTTTTTTAATTACCATGATATGTTTGGGTTGTTAGCATTGATATACTAATAATACACCCAATGGGAAGCACCTTTTTTTTTCTTTTTTAGATCCACGTTCTAATCTCAAGACTGAAATTCAGAATTTCCAACAATCATAACAGTATCAAATGGTTATCATTTGGTGATAATCTTTCTACAAGAATATGGATTTTTATCATTTAAATATTCCTGTTTCATAAAAAAAAAAAAAAAAAAAAAAAATCAGTTAACGCTTTTTTATTCCCGTATACGGGAGTAGGCTTCCTGTTTCATTAATAACAGAAATTTAATGACATTCTTTGCAGAGCACAAAGTACAATAGATGGTAACTTATATAGAGCCATGTAATCTAATATAGCATTGGGTGGCTGGCACTAAATATTTGATGGATTTCAATGAATTTTGATGTTAGCAAACACCTGTTTGTTAGTGTCCTAGTAACAGAAGTTAAACCAGGACTTCCCAAATGGCAGTCTGCATTCACATTGCCAAGAACAATTCAAGGACTTTTTTTTTTTAATTTTTCCTCAAATAAATATGAGGTAAAAGAACCTTTAGTTCATGTGCTGTTTGTAGGTCACAGGTGAGAATTGAGAAAGAAGAAATCCATTGACATTTTTATTGACAAGTTGGAGTTTGTAGTTGTTGGAAAACACTTTATGAGGAAGTCCGTTCCAGAGGACAGAGAGAGATCGGATAAATGAGGAGGAGAAGCAGACCCATTGTGTTTGCTGTTATTATGAAGAAGAGATGTTGGACAGATGCTGCTCTTGCTTTAACAGGCCCAACAGAAAGTGAAGGCATAATAGAGGTAAATGGCAGTCCAAAATGAGATATCTGATTCGGTCTGGTGGTTTATGCATTACTGAGGATAAGGCAAATAGCTGAAAATGCTTTTGTGAGAGGAAAGGCATGACTGCATTTTAGTGTCATTGAAGACAACCAGGTTATCCTTATCCCATTGAAGGATAATATGGACATCAGTGTTGGTTGTAGATGATCTTAAAGCTTGGGATGCTGGTCACTGCATGTTTATTCAAGCTATAAAAAATGGTAAAAACTATGTGAGGGAACTCACATCTCTTGTTAAAGAGTAGATGCTGTACACCTGACTAACCAAGTGCCAGCAAAATACCATAGAAGATGAGATAAAGTTCTTTATTATCATCATCTAGCTATTGGAATTCTATTTTTTTTTTGTTTTAATTTCTGTTTCATTTGAATTAGTGTTACATACTCCATTTTAAATTTTATTATTAATATTTCATCAGAATTTCAAATCTCAAAAGGATCTAAACCTTAAGCTTAATAGTGAGTTAGCCAAGAGCTAAATAATCAGAAAACAATGCTCAAACGAACCATACATTAGTTGTCAACAATTAACTGCTGACAGCTAATGCATGTCTTGTGTTTTCACATTAATTGTCTAACATAAATATACTTATTTGTTGTATTGTAACAGTTTTTCAATTTTTATTCAACTTAATGATTCATCTGTTTATAGTTTTTGAGGTTTTAACCCTGAAGAAGCCATCAGTTTCATTTGAGGTAGTGAAGCCAGGTGTATTTTTACTTAATGTAACAACTAATAAATTTCCTATTGTTTCATCAAAATGCATCAACTTTGAAGATACCTAAGTTTGAGTATCCAGCTTACTCCTTGGAAGGATGAAAAGAAGAAACTTGCTGCCACCACACCAACCCTGAAATTCTCTTATACTAAGTGGCAGTTAAAAAAAATATCAAAAGAAACAAATACCCATATATCTAGTCACGCCATCCATTTTTTTGGCATACCTGAACTTTATGGTGTCTACTTCTCTTTGGAGTGCATTAATCAGCTGCTATTATTCCTGAAATAACTTCAAAAAATAATCCTGCTGAATGAAATTCAGTGAATACAGTACTGCTGCATTCACTGAATTTAAAGTAAATGCAACAAATGACCAAAATATATCGGATGTATTAAACATTTTTACTTCCCATACTTCCTATAATAAATGACAAACACACGCTGGACAAAAGTAAACTCGGAAGTTTTTACAGTGGAACTCTCATGAATATTGATAATATCAATGTCCTTCTGCAGAAACATAAACCTGTCTGTTCCTATCTGCAGAGACATATTTAAAACCCAGTCAGGAGCCCACCTGACTGGGTTTTAAATAAGTAAAGTCATTTTACTCTATTTTGTATTGACAGAACTGGGCATAGATCTACTCATGGAGTGGTCATTGTCCTTGCTGCCCACCCCTTTTTGGTCAGTTCAACTTAGCACTACTCTGGAAGCTGTAGCCATCTACTTCTCAATGAGATTTTTTATTACAATATGTTCCATTTATTTACCACTGGGTTCTAATGTTGGCACTACCCCACAGACTCAGTGGGAGTGCCAACACAAATGGGTAAGGCCAGAGTTTTGAGCAGATGATTGATAAGAGCAGTGTCTCCCTTCTTAATAATGGATTTTTTCTTGAATCACACTACCAGTTTGTTTTTGTAGAAATGTAAATACACCAAGCTTAAAACTCTTTAACCTTAGATCTAGAATAATAATTCATAACTTTTGATTTCACACACACACAAAAAAAGAAATTATACTATTACTTGATAATATTTTAAAAAATACTTTATTTTATCATTTAGATATGTTTTTAACAATAAGTTATGAATGGAACATTGAATATTTTCAGCTGTTTTGAAAGGCTTATCTATAGAAGCAGCTGAAGATTCACCTAGAAAACTTGAAAAAGGATCAAGATTAGTGATTTCAGATCCAAAGGATACAAAAGTTATATTACAGATGCCTAGAGGAAATTTGGAAACTATTCATCCCAGACCACTTCTCCTTTCTAGAATATGCAAGCTTTTGGATAAGTGAGTAATTTTCAGTTACTCACTTATAATTCAATAAAATTCAATTTTCAAAACATTTGGCTCAGTAGATATTATTTTCATAGGTTACTAGTTTAAATCCTACTGTGGATATAGATGTTTTTGAATGCCCTTAGGGGAGAGATGAATTTCATTGCCCTGGTGTGAAACAAACACCATAATTATTGAAGACCCAAAATGGCTAGAAAAACTAATGTTTGAACTCAGGACAGGGCTTCCAGATTTGCTATCCTTTAGTCTATCCTGTAATGTACTATTGAATATAGGATTGCAACCTTTCTCAGGTAAAATACGAGGGTGGTCTGAAAAGTTCTCAGTCTCACCAATAGATGGCAACACTATCAGCAAGATTTTTTTTTTCAAAGTTTGTACATATGTCTTAAGCATCCATGTGAAATTGCAAGTCATTCTATCAAGTAGTTTGTTTTATACAGCTGCCTGAAGCAAAAGTGTTGTCTGTATCCCTTGAAATGGATAAAATTGAGTATCGTGCAGTTATAAAATTCTTTGTAAAAGAAGGTTTAGCGCCAAAAGAAATTCATTTGAAGTTCATAAAAGTTTAAGGGCACTCTTCTCCTTCATTTTCGACAATTAAGAAATGGGCTGTCGAGTTTAAATGTGACCGTACCGGCCTTGAAGATGATTCACGTTAATGACGTCCAAAAAGTGTAACAACACCAGAAATCATTGATCAAGTGCACGATATGGTATTGGATGACCAGCGAGTCAGAGTGCATGAAATTGCTGAGAATATAGGCATTTCAAAAGAATGTGTAGGATATATTTTGCATGAAGAATTGCAAATGAAAAAGCTGTGCACAAGATGGGTGCCATGCTTGCTCACAGCAGATCAAAAACGCACTCACATGAAAATCTCTGAACAGTGCTTGGAGCATTTTAACAAGAATAAAACTGATTTTATGTGTCAATTTATTACTATGGATGAGACTTGGATTCACCATTACACACCAGAATCCAAACAGCAGTCTAAACAGTTGACAGAAGCAGGTTGTTGAGTGCCAAAGAAGGCAAAGTTGGTTCCATCAGCAGGAAAGGCCATGGCATCAGTGTTTTGGGATGCTAAAGGCATTTTGTTTATTAATTATCTTGAAAAGGGTAAAACAATAACCAGGGAATATTATTCCATTCTTATAATCAGACTAGACGAAAAAATTTGTGTGAAAAGACCCAGTTTGTAGAAGGAAAAAATCATCTTTCATCGGGACAATGCACCTGCCCACAAAGATGTTTCGGCTATAGGAAAATTAAGAGATCTGCACTATGGATTGTTGGAACATCTACCCCTATTCCCCAGATTTGGCTCCCTCTGACTTCTATCTCTTCCCATAACTAAAACTCTTCCTCACTGGTCAGCATTTTTCTTCAAATCAAGAGGTGATTGCAGCTTTAGAGGTATTTTGCAGATCTTACTGAGAACCACTACAGGGATGGGATAATGGTGCTGGAGCATCGCTGGAATAAATGTATTAGTCTTAAGAGAGAGATATGTTGAAAAATAAAAATAATTTTCATTTTCATTTTTAGGCCAAGAACTTTTCAGACCACCCTCTAACACTGATTAAAAAAAATAAAATATAACTTAAAGATAAATAGTCTGAAAGGTAACTGCATTTAAATATGTCAAAAAATAAAGTTGACAGATTTAGTTTGTTGTTCACAGCTTTCAAGTTATTTACAAAGAATGAGATGTGAGATGCAACAGAGGCTACTTTTAGTTTGAAGAAGTTTCCTTTAAATTGAATAAAATTGAGTAAAGAGATAAAATTGAAGATGTGAGAAGCCAGATAAAATTTTCTTTATTTATAATCTGCTTTAATAAATAATTTAAGAAAAGTAAAAAATTGCTTGTCATCATCATCAAATTCCCGACATGTACCCTCAAGGGGTGTACAGGATATTATGATAGTGCTACATGAAGAACTTACATCATTACTAACTTCCTATCTACAATTTTCCTGAAAATAAGTATGTTACCTGTCAAGACAGCAACATTATCACATCTTATATTTCTGTCTTCTAAGGCACTTTTTACTGTGTCAATCCACCTACAACTTGTTATTCCTCTGGGTCTTTTGACTGCCAACCTGACAGAACACTTGTTTTGCTAATCTTTCCTCTCCCATTCTGTTTAAATGACCATACCACCAGAGATTAGCTCTGCTAATGCATTCCTGGATGCTGACAATGTCAAGTTCTTTCCTAATATCCTTGTTTTTTAATATAATATTGCTGTTTATGCCCCTAATCTTTCTCAGGACTCTGATATCTGTGGTCTCTAGTCTTTGGTCAAGTGTTTTAAATTTATTCAGTTTATATACTCAGATAGAAATTTTGTCAGTTGACTTCCTTACTGGCTTTGTTGATTCAGTTGTCTATTTCCATATTTAATTTACCATCTTCACTAAAAATTGTGCCTAAGTAGCTGAAATATTTTACTTATTCTGTAGGTTCTCCATTCATGATTTCATTGTCTTTATCTTGTTATTGCTGATTTTCATACCAAATTTATTACAATAGTTATTCAATTTAGTCAGGGAATCTTGCATACTTTTACTGGATTTATTTAAAAGTATACATCATCTGCATAAAATAAAGAGCTGAGATCAACATCTGCAATACTGTTATCGGGTTTAACCAGTGGTGAGCTATGGAAATTTTAACAAAAGGGGGTCACACCGTCGAGAAAAAAAAGCTGTATTTCACACAAAAACTTTTATTAATACAGCTTGTGTGCAAATGCCAATCAAAAAGTATGAGAGGACAATCAACCCGTAAATGCTATCATTTTTAAACAAATATTTCATGATCTAAACATGAAATATTTGCACACAATCATCTGTGTTAATTTATCTTACATAAGAAAAACGTTATTTAACTATCAAAATATAATAAGAATAAAATCTTTTATAATCGCACATATGAAATAGTCTGCATTTTTTATAAACAAAATAAATTTCTTTTGTTTGCGATAGAAGTTTTTATGACAAACAATCTATAAAGAATAAATAAATATTATCTAAACACAATAATATTGAAGTACGTTATATTTCTCTTTTGTTTTTATACTTCAAGTGATAATCAACTGTACCAATCAATGGACATTATTTTATAGTCCTATTTATTTATATGGGATTACCAAAAGTGAATTCTTATTTGTAAAATGGTGGTAACAGTAACTATAATATTTTATTTAATAAATCGCTCTGTTAGGTTACCGTATGAGTTTGTCACTTAATATATTTCAAAAAATTATGTTTGTTTTTTTGGAAAAACAAATAAAAAAGTAAACAAGAAGAACAAGGGACTCGCAAATTTGAGAAAAAATTAACAAACGGCTCGGGGAAGCACCTTATAGCTCACCACTGGGTTTAACACCCCTACTGGCCAAGTTGGATAAATAGTGACACCAAATTGCATTTCTTATCCATGTTATTCAATAGGTGTTACAGAATCATATCCAGATTTACCTGGATGTCTATTGACGTCCTGGCCGGTTGGGTGTTAATACTGCTTTCCTTCATAATGTGATTTATATAGATAATGAATAACAGAGGGGATAATGTACATCCTTGTCTGACACCAGATTAAACTGTAAACCATCTTCCTGCACTTCCTTCAATTCTAACTGCTGACATACAACAAATAAAGACTACGTATTGCTTGATATAATGCCCCATTGACCCATACAACTGTAGCATTATGAATAGCTTTTCTCTTGGCACCTTGTCATATGCCTTTTGCAAGTCTACAAAACTTAAATACAGATCTTTGTTATATTCCCATGATTTCTCAATTATCATACAGTAAAAATCAGATCTTAACAGCCTCTATTTGGCCTGAGTCCAACTTGTTCTTCACCAAGCTTTCCTACAACCATTTCTCAAGTATACTTGTGTAAATCTTACCAGGAACACTCAGTATTCCTGGTAAGATTTTATTTTATTTCCCTTTTTATATATGGGTGCTATGAGAGCTCTACTCCAATCACCTGGAATTCATCCCCCCTTGTCCGGGCCTTCTGAACTGTGCAGTGCAGCCACTATAAGACTTTTATACCTCCATATTATCAATTCCTTTTACAGCACTCTTTCCTCCATTTCTCAGCTTTTTCAACAACCTCCAGAATATCTTGATATTTATTTTTTATGTTATCATGACTTTTGTTCAGCTAGTTTTACATGGTGTTTAGCTTTCTTACATTTGTTTCTGTATTCTCTAAGAGCAGAAGCTTGCTTATTTGTCAGTAACTTTCAACACGCTTTCTTCTTTTCCTTCACTGCCTCTTTAACTTCCTGTGTCCATCATGGAGTTCTGATATTTCTATGTTTGCAGGCAACCCCACCACATTCCTCTCTGGTTGAATCAATCAATGTTTTCTTCAGGGCTTGCCACTGAATTTCCAAGGTTTGGTTCCTGTTCTCAAACTCGTTCATTTTTTATTGGAGATTCAGTGACAAACCTTGAAGAAAACACTGATTGATTCAGCAAGAGAGGCATGTGGTGAGGTTGTCTGCAAGGATAGAAAAATCAGAACTCCATGGCAGACACAGGAAGTTAAAGAGGCAGTGAAGGAAAAGAAGAAAGCGTATCAAAAGTTCTTTGCAAATAAGTCAGCTTGTGCTCTTAGAGAATACAGAGACAAATGTAAGAAAGATAAACACTGTCATGGGAGGACTTTGGCAAGAGCATAGAAAATAAATATCAAGAAGGTGGTAAGATATTCTGGAAGTTGTTGAAGAAGCTTAGAAATGGAGGAAAGAGTGCTGTAAAAAGTTAGAGATGATAAAGGTGACATGAAAACGGGAGAAAAAGATATTTGAAGTATCAAGTAATTATTTCAAAAAATTGCTAAATGAAATAAGCAGTGATAGCACAGTGGTAAAAAACACTCAACAGGCATTCAGTCAGGAATACATATCCATACTTAAAGTAGAGAAAGTCATCAAAGGCTTGAAATGTGGAAAGGCAGCAGGAGTAGATGATATTCGACCAGAAATGCTGAAGTATGGTGGTATAAAGGTCTTACAGTGGCTGCACTGCATAGTTCAGAAGGCCTGCACAGAGGGATGAATTCCTGATGATTGGAGTAGAGCTCTAATAGTACCCATATATAAAAGGGAAATAAAACTGAATGTGAGAATTACAGAGGTATTTCCCTACTGAGTGTTCCAGGAAAGATTTATGCCAGTATAATTGAGAAACGGTTGAGAAGAATTGTGGAAGAAAAGCTTGGTGAAGAACAAGTTGGATTCAGGCCAAATAGAGGCTGTCAGGATGAGATCTTCACTTTACGACAAATAGTGGAGAAATCATGGGAATATAACAAAGATCTGTATTTAAGTTTTGTAGATCTGGAGAAGGCATATGAAAAGGTGCCAAGAGAGAGGTTATTCAAAATGTTACAGCTATATGGGGTCAATGGAGCATTATATCAAGGAACTTAGTCTTTATTTGACTGTTGTAAGTCAGTAGTTAGAATTGAAGGAAGTAAAGGAAGATGATTTAATGTTAAATCTGGTGTGAGACAAAGATGTACATTATCCCCTCTGTTATTCATTATATATATGGATCACATTATAAAGGAAAGTGGTATTAAACGTGATATCAGAATTGGAGATGTTAATGTCAGCACTTTGCTTTATGCGGACAATGTTATACTTATAAATAAATCCACTACATTTTTGCAAGATTCCCTGACTAAACTGAATATCTGTTGTAATAGATATGGTATGAAGGTCAGCAATAAAAAGACAAAGACAATGAAAATAGGTAGAATCGTTGAAAATGTCAACTGTGTTTTGAATGGGGATCTCCACCTATAGGAATTGCCAATTGGTGTGCCACCCTTTTTTAATAAATTACTCTGGATTTAGAGAAAGATGTTGAAAGTTTATTTTCCACTTGGGCCTGGCTCCCACTGAAGAGACCTCAATAAAGGTCGAAACCGGTCTGGGTAGTGGCCCTTCCCTTAATGCATAACAATAGACATATCCGCAAGGAGATGTGTTTTGCATTATAGGAGATACTAGGATAGGAGTGTTGGTAGCTTGCTCCACCTTTGCAACGAGTTGCCCTGGTGTGTACCACCTTAACCCAGTCCTGAAGATACTTTCAGGCGCAAACTTTGTTTGCTCACACTTGGATAAAGGATTAAACTAAATTTATTATATATCATAAATGTCTCACTATCATCTTCAAAAATTCAGTATTTATATATAAATAAAAGTTTTAATTATTTTAATCAATTTGAATAGAAAAGACTATATACAGTTACACCCCAAGTTATGTAACACGCGACTTACATAAATTCGCAGTTGCATAATAAATCTACTAGCGTGTATGAACATGTTTGTGGCTTTGCGCAGGTGCATTTTTGACAGCCATATTGCAGTACAGTAGTAGATGCCTCGCACGGTTAGTTCAGTCACTTGTTATCACTGCTAGTTTCATTGTTTTTTTATCCTTAAAATGGAATGCAAATGCAAAACCGAATGCACTGGTAATAAATCTAAAAAACAAAGGTCTGCAATTACTTTAAGAACATTGGCGCGAGTATGCTGCCCGTAATCTGGTAATCCAACACCAAGGTTTGGGTTATGTATGCACTGTTCGTAGACTGGTTCAATGACCATTTTGTTCACCAGGTGAAGGAATATTGTGCCGAGTAAGAAATCCCATTTAAAGTGCTTCTCCTCCTGGACAATGAATGTTCCCGGTCACCCAAAAGAGTTGGATGACTTTCATCCTGACATAAAAGTTGTTTACCTTCCTCCTAGAACTATCTCACTATTCTTAAGGGAAACTTCCCAGAACAGCCAACTTAGCTGTCACAAGACATTTTTTTTATTTGAAAAGTGAATTCAGTAGAATCTCTCTTAACTGGCAACAATGGGACTTCGCCGATTCCGGATTCGAGATTTTGCCAGATAATTGAATGTATATTTCAAGAACTTACCTGTTCATGTTTTGTGATATCATCTGTAGAAATTGCAGCATGTGAAGTTCGTTGGTTGTGTTTTCTGATCTGCTGGCCATAATTAAATAAATAACATCAAAAATCGTGCGGATTTTTTAAAATTTAAAACATATACACATAATTTTATATTTCACAAAATCAAATTTAAACAGCATTTAAAAATTACAGTACAAATTATCAAATGAAAGTTGTGAATTTCTTAGTGTGATGACATAACATAACTTCTAATGTCTGCCTGCTTACAGGATTGTCGCCGGAGCTTTAAAAATTGACTGTGTATACAATGAAGTTTCATAACATCATGTGCTGACATAGATTAACATTGCTTGGCAAATCTTATGAAAGTCTGCTATTCTTCGTCTGCTGCCTTCCACATAACTTTCTTGGTCTGTGTGTCATCATCCTCATCTTCATCCTCCTCCTTATCATCATCATGCAAGCCCATTGCATATTTTTCTTATCCCAATGGCTTAAATTTTGGGTTTAAATTTAGACCTTCGAAAGTGCCATTGTTTTGTTATTGCTGGTTAATTGGGTGCTGGTTATGAGAGATTTTACTGTATTTCAGTTTGTTTTTATATTCTTTTATATTATGTATTTTTCATATTTACAGTATGTATATTATTCAAATACAATTGATTTTTTTTTAATCACCCCAAAAATGAAAAATATTAAAAATGGAAAATATCTGATTAATGGCCAAAAAATTAATGTAAGACAGCGGTATGAGTAGCCATTGAACATTTTATTGTATGTATGTAATTTACAAATTCGAGTTACGTAAAGGTTTACGGAATGCATTACTTACATAACTTGGGGTGTAACTGTATATTAAAGACATTAAATTGTGCAATAATATCCGAATAATAATCACAACAAACCTTTAATGCATTTGTTCAAAGCATTAATATGTCCATACTGCTTGAAATTTGATTCTCATATATCTGTACTATGAGAAGCATATGCTATTATCTATGTATAATACTTCTAAGAATTTCATCATTTCCTGATGTATACCTTAGGAGATTCAAGATACCCTGATAGTATTACATAATTAAGTTTACATTGTTACTAGATTCCTGCAATACTTTTCTTTCAAATTAAGCTGTTATTTGTTATATCTCCAATATTTTCTTGTCTTGACTGCTATTAACTGCACATCAATCCACCTCAATCTTGGTCATCCTCTTTGCTTTTCTACCATCATGGCATCAGATGCTCGTTTTTTTTCTAAACTTTTTTACTTACATAACTTGGGGTGTAACTGTATATTAAAGACATTATATTGTGCAATAATATGCAAATAATAATTACAAGATACCTTTAATGCATTTGTTCAACACATTAATATGTTCATACTGCTTGAAATTTGATTCTCATATATCTGTACTATGAGAAGCATATGCTATTATGTATGTATAATACTTCTAAGAATTTCATTATTTCCTGATGTATACCTTAGGACAGTGTTTCTCAACCTGTGGTCTGCAGGCAGACTTAAAATTAATTAAATAAATATATATTTTTTAATTATCCAAACAAAACAAATTAAAATTGAATAAATAATTAAAAGTTATTGAAATCAAACGGAGACTTAAAAAAAAACCAACAAATAGCGTCAGACTGTTTAAAGGCAGAAGCAATAAAACTAAATTGTTGTTCGCTTCCCCCCTCTTTTATTATTCATCATTCCACCGCTAAATTTGTAGCGGCAAAATGACGAATAATAAAAGAGGGTTGAAGTGAACAACAATATAGTTTTATTGCCATTGACAGTATGACAAGATTTCTTAAATGCCAAAAAAGTGCTGCCCAGGGCAGATCCCCCCCCAGCTACGCCTCTGTAATTTAGTGGTCCGTAGAATTGTTTTAGGCATTTTACTGGTCCTTGGGCTTAGGAAGGTTGAGAAACGCTGCCTTAGGAGATTCAGGATACCATGATAGTATTACATAATTAAGTTTACATTGTTACTAGATTTCTGCAATACTTTTTCTTTCAAATGAAGCTGTTATTTATATCTCCAATATTTTCAGATCTTGACTGCTATTAACTGCACATCAATCCACCTCAATCTTGGTCATCCTCTTTGCTTTTCTACCATCATGGCATCAGATGCTTGTTTTTTTCTAACCCCTGCTCTCCCATTCTCTAAATAATGTAAGTGATCTTACATTATTTCTGCTTGCATATTCTTGAATGCTAATAAGTTATGTTCCATTCTGAGATTATTTTTTAATATGACTCTGCTATTGATGCCATTTGTTCACCTCTGGAACTTATCTCAGAACAGTATGGTATTCTAATCTTTGATCAACTCTCAGATTCGTGAATTTAAAATTTGAACCTTTTTTATACTGCTCATTCAGTGTTCTGCTGATTTCTTATTCCATATAAATCTGCCATATATAATCTGCCACTTTCCTTCACAATATCTTCCATCAAAGTGATGGATGACTGTGAAAAGAGCACTCTTGTTTTCCGCCTGAGTTTACTTCAGTTCTTCCTGCATATTCTTTGATTCTACCTGCTGATTTTCAACTTAAGTATAGGTTTATATCACTTTGTGTAATGTTCCATATACACCATATAACTAGTTTTGAACAGCTTTTCTCTTGTCATGTTATGTGCTTTTTCCAGATTTATGAAACTTAAATACAGATCCTTGTTTATTTTCCCATGATTCCTTGACTGTTTACCCTGAACCCAGCTTATTCTTCCTCAGGAGAGCCTCCATATTGAAATTCAGCCAGTATTGACAATGCCCTTTGGTTGGAAAGACCTGGATTTGAATCCTGTCTAGGATGTGAACTACCTTTATCAAGACCCATTAACCCACTTTCAGCTGAAAAGAGGGAAAGAACTTTTCATCACTTTTGCCTGCAGGACAGGCAATGTGGCCAGAAGAATGTACAATTTATAGACACAATGCACCAGTCTCTTAGCCTTAGTTGCTTTGGCTATAATCTCAAATAACTCAACTCAGCACAAGAAGCATGTTTAGTCTATTTGGGTGTGTGTGTGTGTGTGTGTGGGTGTGTGTGTGGGTGTGGGTGTGTGTGGGTGTCCTAACATGAAAAGTTATAAGCTTATAGTACACTAATACTGTGAGTGGACTAAATAGAAATACCAAGAACTAAATGTATGGTTGAAGTCACATTTTGCAAAATGGTGTATAACCATATATTTACTATAATCTGGATTGAGATAATCACTGTAAACTTTTCCAGTAGACTTGATAAGAATGAAGGGATTAAGGGTTTTTAATTTCTTTTAAAATAATTCAAAAACCCACTCTAAATACCAAACATGAAACATTTTCAAACCTTCTTCAGACCTGCAGTAAGTGAGACTGTGGTCTCTCACCAAGTGAAGAATTTCATACTCATCTTAAAGATCTGTGCCCAGCAGGATTTGAACCTACAGCCTGTTAGTTGGAGAGCAAGTACATTGTCAGATTCACTTATCAGGCCAGCAAAATTGTCTACAAAGATAAAAAAAAAATCAGAATTCCATAGTGTACATAGGAAATTGAAGAAGCAGTCCATGAAAAAGAAATTACCGTATTTTTCGGACCATAAGACACATTTTTTTACATAGAAAAATCAACTTAAAATTGGGGTGCGTCTTATGGTCCAAAGGTAACATTAAAATACGAATCTTTACAGCGTACCAAAGCTGTTAGCAAAGTTCAGTTACTTGCGCAATATGTCATAAAATTATTAAGTACGCCACTGAAGGTAGGTACCTAAGTTATCTCACTGCATGTGGGTGAATCACCGATTTAGATCGTCAATAGTCATTAGTGTGTAAACATATGTGCTTTTGTACGGTTCATTTGAATTATTTTTTATAAGTCGTTAAAATTTTTATCTTAAAATTAGAAAAAATGAGTGTAAAACAAAAAAAAAGACTTTCAGATAACGTGAGTTATAAATTCAGTGTGATAAATTATGCAAAACAATATGGAAACAGAGCAGCAGAAAGACATTTTGGTCCACCACCAACAGAAAAAATGGTTCGCGAGTGGAGAAAACAAGAGGAACAATTAAAACTGCTATGTAAGCACGAGAAAACATTCCATTTGCACCTAGAAAAATGGCCAAAATTAGAAGTACAAATGAAAAATTGGGTAACAAATTATCGAAACATGGTAATATCTGTTTCTACGAAAATGATAATTTTTGAAGCAAAACAATGGGTAACTGCTAATGGAATTTTAGATTTTACCAGATCACCATCTTGGTGCTTTAGATTTATAAAAAGATACGGGTTATGCATGCATACAAAAACCAAAAAAATGCCACTGACTATGAAGCTAAAATTAAAGAATTCCATAGATTTGTCATATCAGCGAAAAGGAAATTTAACTTTGAGCTTAATCAAGTTGCGAACATGGATGAAATGCCTCTAACTTTTAATATTCCTGTAGATTCAAAAGGCACCAAATCAATAGTGATCAAAACAACAGGTCACAAAAAAACTCACTGTACCATAGTTTTAGCTTGTTGCTTGGATGGAACAAAACTACCCCGATGTTAATCTTCAAGAGAAAAACGTTACTGAGAGATGAAATTGCTCGTGGCATTATTATCCACGTTCAAGATAAAGGCTGAATGGACGAAACAGGAATGAAATTATGGATACAGAAAATATGGGCAAAATGTCCAGGTGCATTATTTAAAAAGCCTGTGATGTTAATGTGGGATCAATTCAGAGCGTATAAAACAGAATCATCAGACGCTTCTAAAAGAAATGAATACAGAATTAGCTGTCATTCCTGGAGGCCTTACCAGTCAATTACAACCCTTGGATGGATCAATTAATAAACCATTTTATGCAGGAAGAGTGGAACAAATGGATGGCAAAGCCAAATCACTATGTTACAGCAACAGGACGTATGAAACGGCCAACAATTTCAGAAGTATGTACCTGGGTGAAAAATTCATGGGAAGCTGTGAAAGAAGAGACGATTATAAAGTCATTTAAGAAATGTGGGATAAGTAATGCGATGGATGGTACTGAAGATGACAGTTTTTGAAGGGGGTGACAACAATAGTTCAGACGAAAGTAATATGAACAGTGATTAACGAGACGAGTGATAGTACCGAGAGTGAAGATGAACTGAATATGCTAATATAAATGATTGTAACAATAAATAAAAATTAAGTAAGAATTTGTAAATATCGTTATATAATAAAATATTTTTTTCTAAATATTGTCTCATAAATTTGGAGTGCATCTTATTGTCCGAAAAATATGGTATATTAAAATTTCTTGCTAATAATTCAGCATATGCTCTTAGAAAATGCAGGAAAGCTAAGTTATGTGTAATCATAGCTAAACTAAAGTTATGAGAAGATTCTGAAAGGATGTTGAAGATAAATACCATGAATGAAACTAAAAGCTATTAAGACATTTTATAAATGGAGAAGAAAGCACCATGAAAGGAATCAAATATCATAAAGGTGACAGATGACATAAAAACTGAAGTAATGATAATATATTATCAGGAGTCCACATCAGTGCTTGAGGTAGAAAAGTCATCAAAATGTGCAGTGTTGAAAGGCAGCTGGCAGAGATGATATTAATTTAATTTCAGGTGATTTAGAATAAAGCTTTCATCAAATTATAAAGGAATTATTCTGCCGAGTATCTCAGAAAGATTTATGCAAGCATACTTAAGAAAAGGTTAAGAAAAATTGAAGAATAGGCCAAGATGAGATTTATACAACCTTATACAAAATAAAGAAATAATAACTATAATAAGAATATTTATGTAAAACTTGATCTTAAAACATGGGGGGGGTGGGGGGGGGGGGGGGTGGGGGGGGGGGGGGGTGGGGGGGGGGGGGGGTGGGGGGGGGGGGGGGTGGGGGGGGGGGGGGGTGGGGGGGGGGGGGGGTGGGGGGGGGGGGGGGTGGGGGGGGGGGGGGGTGGGGGGGGGGGGGGGTGGGGGGGGGGGGGGGTGGGGGGGGGGGGGGGTGGGGGGGGGGGGGGGTGGGGGGGGGGGGGGGTGGGGGGGGGGGGGGGTGGGGGGGGGGGGGGGTGGGGGGGGGGGGGGGTGGGGGGGGGGGGGGGTGGGGGGGGGGGGGGGTGGGGGGGGGGGGGGGTGGGGGGGGGGGGGGGTGGGGGGGGGGGGGGGTGGGGGGGGGGGGGGGTGGGGGGGGGGGGGGGTGGGGGGGGGGGGGGGTGGGGGGGGGGGGGGGTGGGGGGGGGGGGGGGTGGGGGGGGGGGGGGGTGGGGGGGGGGGGGGGTGGGGGGGGGGGGGGGTGGGGGGGGGGGGGGGTGGGGGGGGGGAAATGTAAACTATTCTGAATGTTTATTATCTCAAGTTCTACTTCAGCTTGGTTTATATCAAAGAGTCCATTAATTTTATTTGAAATTTCTGTGATGTTCAAGTTTTCTTGAAATGGATTATTGATAAAAGATGCAATCATTTCATTTTTATTAAAATCTTTAAATCTTGAATTTATTTCTTCCTCAACTTATTCTATTTCACGAATAAATTCTTTTAAATCATAGCGAAGCATTTCTTGATTTTGTTCAAAAAATTTTAATAAATATGGGACTTGTCTAAATTCACAGTCATTTAAATTTTTCTTTAATAAAAGTAAGTATTGTTGGAAAGTTTTTATTGAACTTAACATGTCAATTAAATTTTTATCTCTACCTTGAAAGTTTATTTTTTGCTTGGTTAGAATATAATAAATTTAGTTTAATCCTTTATCCAAGTGTGAGCAAACAAAGTTTGCGCCTGAAAGTATCTTCAGGACTGGGGTAAGGTGGTGCAACACCAGGACGACTCCTTAGCAAGGAGTCGTCCTTACCCCAGTCCTGAAGATACTTTCAGGCGCAAACTTTGTTTGCTCACACTTGGATAAAGGATTAAACTAAATTTATTATATCTCTACCTTGTAACTCTAAATTTAAATAGCTTAATTTCGTACAGAAATCTGCTAAAAATCATAAGTGTAACAACCATCTTTTATCACTCAATTGTGGATAAATATCTCCTTTTTCATCAAGAAAATTTTTATATCGTTAATTAATACAAGAAATCTTTCTAAAAATTGACTTCTGCTGAGCCAGCGAACATTATTGTACAACAGAAGTTCCCTATCATCATCTGCCTGTAATTTAAATAACCGCCATTGCAGAGCTTTTCCTCGAACAGAATTTACAATTTTAAATGTAATATCCAAAACATCTTTTGTGTTTAATCTTTTACTACACAGTACTTGTTGGTGAATAATAACGTGTACGTTAAAAATCTGGATATTTGTCATCATTTTTACATAATGAAATGAAGCCTGATTTATTACCTATCATTGCAGGAGCACCATCAGTAGTAATAGACACAAGTTTAAAAAGAGGAAGTTTGTGTTGTTTCACAAATTCATCAAATGCTGAAAAAATGTCTTCTCCCCTAGTCCTTCCCAATAATGGTATAATTTTCAAAAGTTCTTCTTTACTTGAATAATCTTGAAATACCATGCGAATAAATAGCATTAACTGAGCAATATCAGTGAAGTCATTTGATTCATCAAATTGTAATGAAAACACAACACACTGGTGAATGTCTGACATTAACCTGACCTGGAAACTCTTCGTTTCGGTAATTTGAAACCTTGTCTGTGGCCTAGAAGTAATCTCGAACCGAGAAGCTCCTTTCTGGAAGCGAGAAACTCCTCTCTCAAGCAATGTGGATCCAGGCAGTCTCTCTCTCTGACACCAACTCTGGACCAGGCAGCCTCCTCTCTGACAGCAATTCTGGAACCGGGACCCCTTCTGCTTGCTTCAGTCCCTTTTTATTAGGCCCTCCTCTGAGACCTCGCATGAAGTTTGGCAACCCCCAAAGAATTGGTATGAGTCTTTCATCTTAAGTTTCAAGTTCGGCACACCTTTTACAATCAAAAGAAAGCGGAGGAGAAAAAACAAAGGCAATGTTTTTGTCACCGAAGCTGCCATGTACAGCTTCGGTGACAAAAACATTGCCTTTGTTTTTAACACTCTAACATATTCTTATTAAAGCAATATATACAGTTAGCTTCAAAAGAGTTATTTGCTAAAACATCTAATACAAACTATACCGAGACAAAGTTAATTTTTTTACAATATTCACATGGGACTTAACCTAAGTAAAAAATTGATGTAATGTGCTTTGGAATATTTAAGCTACAATCGAGTTTTTAACTTTACTTATAAGCGTATTCCTTCGGCTCGCTGTTTGACTTCCACTGATCCAAATTAATTCCTTTATCTGGACTTATAAGAAAATTACTGATTTGACAATTTTAACAAAAAATAAATAAACAATAGCAATATACTTAAAATGAATTAAAAATAATACAAAATAATGATAAATAAAATATTGTTTCCAATTTTAATTAAAATTGTAAGTAAGGAGGAATACACAAGATATCGACCAAAAATCGCTCCGCGATCGATGGGTTGAACACCCCTGCTGTAGACTTTTTTGCAAGTTTGTTGCTGTTCACTGTAATGGTATTTACTTTGGTGGAGTTGATTGTATATGGATCAGTATATATCTTCCTCAAAGATGTTGTATGGCATTGTTTTAACACAAGTTGGTCAGAGAATTCTACAACCACATCTTAAATTGTATATTTTTGTTTTGCAGATTGGAATTTGGAAAGGCATTACAAATCATGAAAGTTCATAGAATCAACATGAACCTCATTTATGACCATAATCCTCAGGTATTATACCTTTCTTGTTGTTATGCTTACAAAGAACAGATTTAGTCATTAATGCACATGTTTATCTTTTTTTTAATGTTTCTGATAATATTCATCAAGTTAAAGTATGGCAACATGGTGAAGCTTTAATTTGATGCTTTTTTACAGGTGCATGAAGAAATTAAGTAAACACCATTTATGATCTTATTGTCTTTCTATTATTGATACTAATATTTACTGATATTTTCATGATTTTTTAGTTTCATCCCAAGTTGTAACACTTCATTCACTGTGTTATTTATTGACAACCTTCTGCCAGCAAACTGTATCCAGCTCGGATGATAAAGGTGTAAACTCACAAATTACCCAAATTCATTTTTTATACCTTTACAATATACATGTAATTATTACCAGATATGAGGTTAGCTTTGTTTGTGCAGAGAAAATCAACCTCCAAAGCCACAATCTGAGACTAACTCAGCTCCATGGATTAAAAAAAGATCACAGATGAACCTTATTATGAAGTAATCCATCCCAGTGGCCAAATTTATGCTTAACACAAAATTGCCACTTGTGGCAATCTCGTGTTAAGCCTATAATTAAGCATTTACACAAGTCAGCAAATAGGTTGACTTGTGCATATTATTATTGTTATTAGCCCTCCAGCAGGAGACTTAAGTCCATTTAAAGTGGCAAATACATAGTCTATGAATTATCCAGACATCTAATTTACTATCAAATATGGTCAAGGTTTGTTTTATATCTGTGATAGGAAAACTGGAACACCTGAAGGGAAAACCAGGCCCACAGTTTGAGACTGACTACTCAGAGCTTGGGGGGGGTCAAACAGTAGGCAAACTTCTTCATCTTCCACCTTAGGTCTTAGATCTGTGGCAATAATAGGAAAACTGGAATGCCTGAAGAAAAATCAGGCTCACAGTGAGATTTCCTCCTTCTCTCAAGTGCTGGGGGTGTGAAATAAACAGTAAGAAAATTTCATTTTCCACCTTAGTTCTTAGACCTGTTGTTGTAACACTACTTATTGCAATCCATGTCTCCACTATTTTCATGGTCGTCTTGTATTTGATTTCCATTCTGTTTGTCTCATTATTATGCTTTTTTTGCAAGCTATTAACATGCTTTTACCATTCCTTTTTCCTGTTTGCCTGTGCAGTTGTCTCCTAAAAGTCTTCATTTCTATAGTAGTGTTTAATTATTTGATCTTAACTTTTTCAGCTCTTTTTTCTTTTGATTTTTATATTGTTTCACTGCAAATATTGCATCATTGTTGTTCATCATTTAATATTATAGATTCATTTATAATATCTTGATTAAGTTTGTACAGATTTTCAAGGCAGTTGGTAATAGATTGATCCCTCTATAATTATTTGGATCTGTTTTATCTCCTTTTTTTAAAAAATTGACACTGATATTTTTCCTCAGTTCATTTGGTATTTGTTTTTTAGAAAACTTTTTTTTTCACGAGTTAACTGAAATATTATTTCTCTTCCTGCATATTTTAACTCATTCTGTATTTTGTCTATTCTAGCTGTCTGTTTCTTAATTTTTTTCTATTTGTTGTGATGTTATTTCTATGTCTTCATCTTTCAGGTTTTCAGTAATTTTTTTTTCTTCATCTCCATACAATTTAGTAAAGTGTTCTTAGAATTTATGTTTATACACTCACATGATGCAATTCTTTGGTTTCTAATTAATCTCCATATTTGTTTCTGAATGCCATAAGTCATGCATGAGCTATTTTGAATAGTTATCCTAGAATTCTCTTTGTATTTCCCAAATTTTGTTACTTATTTCATTGCTTAAGCTTTTGTATCTTTTATACTTTTACTTTTCTTCATTAGTTTTATCATATAGATATTCCAAAAAGTTTTTTTTTTTCCCCCAACAGTTTAACTTCTGAGTACCAAGGAGTCCATCTATCCTAAGGCTTCATATGCTGCTTGTTTGACATAATTTTTAAAGATTTCCCTGCTTTGATTCAGTTCTTTGTGTTCGTTAAAACTTTTTTAATTGCCTGGCATTGCACTACCAGGTGTTGGCTTACGCTTGAACTCGCCGAACTTTATATAGTTTCTATATTCGGCATGAAACTCTTAGATTAGATTTCTATCTTTGAGTTTCTTATTCGGCTCTGAAATAATGTGGGATTTAATATCCCCTTAATTTAAATAATTTTTACGTCGCAGAATCGAAGCCTCTTGGCTCTTTATTTTAAATAATTTATTGGTACACCTTCTTGGCAATTCGTATAGCAGAGCATATGTAAGTTCTGTTCACTACCATCTTAGTATTATTCAGGTCTACCTACTCACTGATGAGACTTCAAAAAAGGTCAAAATCGGTCTGGGTAGTGACCTCCCATAATGTAGAACAGTAATACATCTCCTAGGAGCTGTTGTTTTACATTATGGGTAAATACTAAGAACTGATCGGATCTTGCTCCACCTTTACAACGAGTTGTCCTGGCATTGCACTACCAGGTGTTGGCTTACGCTTGGCCTCGCCGAACTTTATATAGCTTCTATATTCGGCATGAAACTCTTAGATTAGATTTCTATCTTTGAGTTTCTTATTCGGCTCTGAAATAATGTGGGATTTAATATCCTCTTAATTTAAATAATTTTTACATTGCCAAATTGGTACACTTTCTTGCCAATTTGTATAGCAGAGTATATGTAAGTTCTGTTCATTACCATCATAGTATTATTCAGGTCTACCTACTCACTGATGAGACCTCAAAAAAAAAGTCGAAATCGGTCTGGGTAGTGACCTTCTCTCATAATGTAGAACAGTAATACATCTCCTAGGAGCTGTTGTTTTACATTATGGGTAAATACTAAGAACAGTGATCGGAGCTTGCTCCACCTTTACGAGTTGTTCTGGCATTGCACTACCAGGTGTTGGCTTATGCTTGGACTCACCGAGCTTTATATAGTTTCTATATTCGGCATGAAACTCTTAGATTAGATTTCTATCTTTGAGTTTCTCATTCGGCTTTGAAATAATGTGGGATTTAATATCCCCTTAATTTAAATAACTTTTTTAATTGCTCTTTTATTCTTCATTGATATAGGATTTTAACTTTCTCTTCCTGTAACAGTTCTACCTTAAACTTTTTCCCTTAATCTGTTACTTTTTTTATCTCCCCACTCCAGAATTATAATTTTCCAATAAGTAATGCATGGTCAGATCCTATATCAGTTGATGTTAGAATCCAGATATCAGCAGTTGTTTCTTCAGATCTAGTGTCTTTGGTATTATATAGTCAATTGTGGATAGGTTTCCTGCATGTTATTTTATAATTTTATTTTTGTTGATAAAATGTGTTACTTATTCTCCATCTAAAATGTCAAATGCATATGAATTATCCAGATTCCTATTTTACTAGCATGTATGTTCAGAGTTTGTTTTATAGTTGAGATAACTGGAATACCTTCAAGAAAAGCAGACCCACAGTAGGTGAACTTTTTACATTAGTATTGTGGGTAGGGTTTTCATTTATTCTTTACATGGTTTGGAAACACTTCTCTAGAGACTAAACATGGAACTTTTTCAAGCCACTTCAAACCTCCAATAAGCAGGCCAGTGGTCTTATGCTGGACAATGAAATTCATCTCCCACCTTAAGATAGGCACAAATATCCCTGCCCGTGGCAAGGTTTGAATCCACAGCCTTGGTTAAAGAGTAGATATGCTAATCACTCAGCCAAATTGATATGCATGAGGTTCTGTCCCATATATGCATGTCAGCATATATATATATATATATATATATATATATTTGCATTCATAGCTTATATTCTCCATTTTCTCATGTCTTTTTTATGTTATACATACATTTTTTAAATATTTTTGTATATATTTATACTTAAACATATAACAGCAGTATTGACATAGTCAGTAGTGCTAAATTAGCTGATCATTATGCACCAATTTTTAATTAGCCTATCCTCCAACCGAAACATTAATTCTGTGTTAAAGCTACATAAATTCACTTTATCTATAACTCATTGTTGAAGGCCATTCTACTTGTTTTCAAATCGTAACACAAACAACCTCTTTGCTGTCTTTTTTGCTACTTGCTTTTTTTTATTATGATGTCTATCATAACCTGTCAACTAAATGCATCATATCTTATAAATGAACTAATCAACCAACTCTTTTAATTGTTATGATGCATTCTCTTCATACACTTAATGAATATTTTTAAGTACCTTCATTCTGTTGATATCCATTAAAAATCTGTTCAAGCAAAGTTGAGAAAGAACCATAATCCAGTATAAGCCTAATCAGAGACCAACGGTATCATAACTTCCTTTCTCTTATAAGTGAAATTTTATTTAAAGAAAGGCTCTCTGAGCTTCGATAGGTGTTCTTAACAATACAGTTGCTGAACTTATTCTCCCAGGGAGTCAAGGGCTCATCAGCTCTCATATCTTCTCTTAAACTCATTCACACTAGATGCACTCACCACTGCAGCAAACTGTTCCACTCCTCACTGCTCTGCAAAAGAAATATGTGCCAACTCAAATTCCAGGATGCCTTCTGTCCTCTTCTCATCTTCCATGTAGCATAAAATTCTATCACTTAATATCCTCTAACACTCTTTCTGAAGTTTATAGTTATATCACCCCTCTTTCTTCTCTCTAGGTGTCTGCATACTCTCAGTCTGTCCTTATAATCTACATTCCATAATCCTGATATCACTTTTGTAACTTTTTTTTTTACAGCTTCTTTATCTGCTCAGAATACAGGAGAACAATCTCTGCACACTAGTCCTCCAGGTATGGTCATATCAATGCCTTGTAAAGAGGCAAAATAATTTCCATCTTTATGCATCAATGTTCATTTCAGCAATTATACTCTGAATTGTGTTTGCAATTTTTGCTATGTGATCTTTGAATTTTTTTAACTTCCAATCCACCATAACTCTAAGAATCCTGGCTTCATCAGTTTCTCCAAGCATATTTCTGCCCATTATAATATGCCATTGGAAATCTCATGACACCAAAGTGTATAACTTTGAAATGAGATGTCCAGTTCCACCTTATTTAGTTCATTCTGTAATTGCTGCATACTAAGTAGCATCACTGATGGTTTTACCTTCTTTGCATCATTAACAAGCAGTTGAACATTAGTTCCTTCTCGGTATCACTAATCTATAGCTTGAACAACAGTGGTCCATGGACTGATCCTTGTGGTACACCACTGGTCACCTTAAATCTGGCAGATTCATCCTCTTCATTTACCACTTTCTGATACCTGTCCATCAGCTTATCCATGTCAGTAGTTTATATTCCAATCCCATATCCTCCAGTTTATGTAACAGCCTTTTATGTGGTTTCCTCTCAAATGCCTTGACAAAGTCCAACAGTCATAGTGTTATATCTCGGGGGGGGGGGTTAATATTTGTTATCTTTTATTCCTTTCTCCTTATATATATATATCTTTTATCCTATACACTCAATTGTTGTTTTTCCATCTATCAACTCTCTAACATGCAGTCTTAGTACACACCTGTGGCCTACTTCTTATTATAATGATTCTTATTATTATTATAATAAGAAGGCTTCTTATTATATTTCTGGTGCGAATAAAGGGAGGTGGTATTCTTATGGATGAACCAGCCCTTCTATTCATCTGATAATTGATTCCTATTTCGACACAGAGAAAATTTATTTGTACTGCGCCACCCTGCGTTTAGATAATCGAAAGCGTAATATTCAGGAATCAATGATCAGAGAACACAATACACTATTACTTTAAAAGACTTACTATATATTTATTTCTATCCTCAAGCACATTACAGTCATGGTCCTATATTAATAAATTGTGTTCCAGCTTTGATTCGAATTTTTTATGAGTAGTAAAGATGAAATTAAGTCAGGCAAGCATATACTTTAAATTAACACAAAACATTTATTATACTTAAAAACATAGAAATTACACACACTTTGAGATCTTAACTCACATTTAAATATCAAGGTTAAGCCATTTCTTCTAGAACAACACAACTCAAACTTCGTTAATTCATCTGGCTACTTAGTAGATTATGTCAGGATTATGCTTTGTTCACACCAATAGAACACACAAATTTTTGTGTGTTCTATTGGTGTAAAATTTGTGTGTTCTACTGTATAAAATTTGTTACTTCAAATAAATCTTACTAACCCTTAACACGTTCTCAAGGAACTAACATCATTTCGATTTATACAATTTTATGAGCTTACATTAACTAAACACACATTCTCAAGGAACTAATTAAGATATCACAATCCGTTCTCGAGGAACAAAGAAATTACTAATTTCTTTGTTATTAAACTCTCGCATTCGTTCAACATGAACACTTAGTAAGATTACACACGTCCCTTCTTTATGAATCCAAAATGTGAAGACAAAGAATTTCTTACTGGGACTAAAGTCATACTTTCCTTCTTAGCTCGATATCTGGAATGGTGGTTCCTTCTTTCCTGTTCCATAGACCTTTATATTGGGAGACCATACTGCATACCGCAGGTGGACGTTGAGTCTTCGTCAGTAACATACAGCATGGCCCTGAGGTTCCTTATCTGCCTTGGCTATCACAGGAGTGCATGTTTTCTGACTACACAACATCATTCCATAGGTTTACTACCTTAGAGGTCTCCGCGAGTTTCGGCGTCTGAATACTGGAATACAGGAACACGAGCTGGCACCAGAGCAAAAGCTCAGAGCTAGGAGATGAGAGATAAGAGAATGCTTTCGGCTCTGCCCTTCCGTTTTGTATCTATCGCTTTCTTCTGCTATTGGTTCTTCTCTTTTCGTGAACAGTGCATGTCTCTTTGACAACTAGCACCAAATTCACTGCCGACTATCGTCCTTACCACATTGCGCGATGAGCAGCGCCAAATAGGACTCTAGCAGATGATACATCTTTTGTGTGCGTTACTCATACTCGGACCATCGTGTCTTGCCCTAGGCAGGCACTCTAAATAAGGGGATTAAGTTCCAAGGTCCCGTGCATAGTTTACAGCATACATATGGATTACTAAGAATTCCCTTTTGTGAACAGTACAGCTTACATTCTGTTTCTGGAACAAGCCCTGGCATGTCTTTTTTTAATAAAGATTTCTTATTAGATGGAAATTTTTCTTTACTATGAGTATTTTTGAAATGTTTTAATTATTTATTATGTAGTGGGACAGTAGTGTTTGTTAATGAGTGAAATGAGCTTGCAATTCCATATTCTTTAAGTACTTTTTTAAATTAGCCTTTTTGTGCTATTATCTAGTAATAAAAATTAAATGCATTATCAGGGAGAATCAGTACTGTACCTACCACCCCTCTCCAACTTCAGATATCACTATCATTTACATATATACATTTTTAAGTTTTTTTCTTTTTTTTTTTTTTCCTTTCTTTTTTTCAACATTCATAAAATGCTATAATTTGTTGAAGAAACAAATATAATATAATAAAACTTTGCTTATGAGTACAATATGTTTCTCTCCTGGTCTGGTAGGAGGTAATATTTTTTACAGTTTCAGTTATTTTTGTTAATGAATTTTTAAAAAATACATGTAAAATTATTAAAATTTTGATTTTATTAAATGGCACAATTAAAATATACTGTATTCTGTTGCTTAAATAGGCATTCCTCAGTAATCTCAAAACATTTGTATCTCAAGTGGATTCATCATCAGATATAAATTTGTTTCTTTCTTCATTACAGTAAGTTTATTTGTTTTTATCTTTTCTGTCTTCTGTGTTATTATTAACAGAAGATTACTAATCTTTCAGAGATATAATACAAGAATAGTCACTCTAAGCTCATTTGTATTTATTTATTATTTTGTATAATAATTCAAGGATTGGGAACATGGTGCCCTGAAATAAATTTGTTATGTAGGCACTAAAAAACAGTCTTTTAAAATGTCATTGTTTGGCACTGGGATGTCCTCTCCACCACTGTTTGTGGTGGAGAGGACATCCTGGTGATGTTACTGGCCTTTTCGTTCCTCCACTTAGCTGTGCACTTTGTCCTATATTCTTTACTTCTTGAGTCTTTTTTCTTTCCTTTTTCCAACCCACCATCACTGGTCTCCAATATTCTGCTGTCATGTTTGCCATGCATTGCAACCCATCAACATCCAGAAAGGGAGATTCTGTTGGTATTTATGCACTACTTTCACAGTGATGGGAGAAGGGGTCCAGGCCAGGGCCGATAGTGTTGTGATAAGTCTCCTTCCATCATTATGGAACAGGACAATGGGAAAGAGGCTTGCTCCTTGGGTAACCTTAGCTTTCCACTTCTAAGTGCATTTATTGATTGCCAAATAATGATCATCCATGCATGGTTCCATGATGAATTGGATTTCTAGCACTGAATCCAGAATCCTTTTAAGTATAAATTCTTCATTCTCAAATTTAAACAAGACTTCACAAGGGCCCCAATCAAGTATGTACAGAAACTATAGATAAATCATCTTCTAAGAAAAGTAAAAAACAAAAAATGTCTGCACATGTAAATGTATAATCATTTTCATCATCTATACAACAGGAGTATGGTGAGTAGCATAAATGCCACCTTCTTTATTCAGAAGAATAAAGAAGGTGGCATTTATTTTTTCTTTATTCTTCTGATTATTCAGAAGAATAAAGAAGGTGGAAAATCCTTCTAAACTTAGGAAGTTTAGAAGGATTTCCCCAAATAGTCAACGCTTGGGTGATATTCTTGTAAAAATATTATTATGATAATAGTTAGAACCATTCTGAAGTAATCATAGGAGCAATACCAGTTATAGTAATGCCCAATAAAACAATAATTCTAGAGAAATTATAACATAATGTGTCTCTTTGATGTTCCAAATGAGAAGCTGTGTTCATGGCCTTAAAAACTAAGGAGAGACTCTATAAAGTGGTCCTGATGAATAGGATGATAATGTGATGCTGACCAAGGAGTGTTATTATTATTATACTGAATCTTAAAATCCTTAACACTCCCTGCATTAACAACATATTCTGGTAATGCATTCCATTCACCCATAATTCTCCATGTAAAAAACTTCTCACATCCCTCTTCACCACACTCTCACATAACTTCAGCAATGGCCTCTGGTTCTTCCTTTCTCACCTTCAACTTTTTTATATAATCCCTTCTGAATTAAACCAAGAAAATTCCCTTACTAACTTTGAACATCTCTGTCATATTACTTCTTTTTCTCCTGTCCACCAAACTCTGCAATCCCCATTCCTTCAGTGTCTTTATATCCCTAATCCACTTAGCTGCATTAATTGTCAGAAATATGCATTTCCAAGCTGCCTGCTATAGTTTTGTCATTTATTCTCATGATCTGTACATGGAAATAAAGACCATGAAAATAAAACAAACTCTATTAAAATGCTAACTGCATAGTAAAACATCCAGCATATTTCCAAGCATGCAAAAGGTAGAATGATGAAGAAGAGATATAAAAGCTCTAGACTAAGCAAAACATTTCATATTAAGAAGTATAGAGAAAGCTTTCCACCAGTTCACCTGGCATTACACTAAGAAGATGACAGTAAAGAAATATCAAAAGGAACACAAATCTGTATGACATTTTCACCTTTCAGCAGTTACAACATACATGAGCATTGTAATCATATCTGTCTACATGTCTGTAGAAAATACATGAGCATTGTAATCATGTCTGTCTATGTCTGTAGAAAACATATCGAAGTTACTGTTAAAGGACAGAACCAGGAATGGACTGGCTCATGGAGGAGTCATTATCCTTTTGGGAAACCAAACCCCATTCTAGTATGTCCAACTAAGCACAATTCTAGAAACTGTGGCCCATTGATCTATCAGTGGAATTTTTTATTGTGTTGCATTCCTTACACTGGGTTCTGTATTAACTGAGAACTGTAATCTCCATATTCTTCTTATGGGTAACAGCAGATATAATACTCTGTGGGATAATGCAGATACTAATGGGAAAGGCTGGATTGTTGAGCATGTGCATAATAATAATAATGACTTTACCCCTTTTGGACAACTGAAACAATATCTTCTCTCATATGTACTGTTCATATTCTGCAATAAACCTTACAGTCTGCTTTCCTGCTATTCTTTTACTTTGTATGTGAGAGAGTGAAGAGAACATACATGGAAGCAGTTACTTTCTTATGCTTTTCAGTATATCATCAAAGGAAGTCTTTAACAGATGCCTGGTGGAAAATTGACCAATCTGACCAGAACACTTTTTCACAATTGGCACAAATTTAATCCTGAGAAGTGATACATGAATCAAATTTTATTATTAAGGCAGCAGCAAAATCAATTCCAGAATTATCTTGGTTTCCATTTCATCCAAAACTATGTTGAACCACAAATGCCAAGCAGCAGCAAGGGAAAAAAAAAAAAAAAGTTATCAAAATAGAGTATAGGGTATATTTAATAGATAGATAGGAGCCCTACCATATCAAACCTTTTAAATGTGTATGTCCCAAGGCACATTGTGTTATACATCAGAGAATTCCAAAGCAACCAGTGATCCAGTTTACTTCATCTTATTCAGACAACCACTGTAAAAGGGATATAGAATAAAATTTTTAAAATGTAGGATAGATATACAACATAACATTTGTAAATCTAGATTATAATGGATGTCTGGCTTTTGATTTCAGGACAATTGCAGATATCCTTGGTTCTTGAATATATCAAAAATGGCTTTTTGGATTTAAAATCTTGGAGAAAATCTGATTTATCTAGAAAGTGGCAGTCTTCTTTCTGATGTTCAGCACAGCTTCTCTAAACATTGATCAACATTAGATCAGTTGGTCTATTTAGAAACGTCTCTCAGAGGTACAGTACTGAAACACAAATGCCTGGTTTTAATTCTCTTCGACATGGAAAACCTTATGAGACATCCTAGAAATATGGTTTATTAAAAGACCTTCATAACTTCTCTTTTAACCGTCGCCCAGTTAAACAAGGCCCCCGTTGTGTTCGCCAGGGAACTAGGGTGAACAGCGAAAAGTCAGCTACTGGAACAAATCTGAAAACAAACCCCAACTCAACATCACCAGAGTTAAACATCTTATCAACATAAGAAGCCTGAATGGCAAAGAAATGGAGCTAGCTGAGGAATTAGATAAGTACCAGAACGACATAATAGGGGTGACTGAAACAAAAAAAAGACAAAAACTGGTGAGATCTTTCTGAGCAATAAATACAAAATGTTATATTCAGGCAATGAGAATCAAGGAAAAGAAGGAGTAGCCATAGTATTCAACACAAAATACGAGGCTAATCTTCTTGAATGGCAGTCAGTCTCAAGTAGAGTAATGTGGACAAATATGAGAATAGGGAACTGGACAATGAGACTTATTTGTGCCTATGGTCCCACAGAAGGTTCTACTAAGGTAGAATTGGATGAATTTTTTAATGCTTTAGAGAAAGCATCTGACACAATGAAAAAGGAAAAGTTGGTCCTTGTTGGGGTTCTAAATAGCAGAGTAGGAAGTGATTATCAGACATACAAAAATGTTTTCGGAAAATTTGGAGAAAAAAGCAAAGCTAATAATAATGGCAAATACCTGTTGGATTTCTTCTCAGTATATGGACTGGTTATTAGTAACACCATGTTCCAACATAAAAATGTGCACAAATTCATATGGAGAGAAGAGGCTAGAAATAAGAAAAGTCTCATTGACTATGTTATTGTTGATAGTGATGTTTTCTTCCTTGTGCAGGACACCAGAGTGTACAGAGGATTTGAAATTGGAAGTGATCACTATTTAGTCTTGAGCAGGATAAAATTGAATTTCATATTGAAAAGAATAACATGTAAGAAACTTTTAAAGCAAACAAAAGGTGAGCAGCTCTCAGATTTGAACTGTAGATTAAAATACACAAAGATTATTGAAGAAAAAATGAAAGAGTTTGAGAACAGGAATCAAACCTTGGAGATTCAGTGGCAAACTCTGAAGAAAACATTGATTGATTCTGCCAGAGAGGCATGTGGTGAGGGTGTCTGCAAGAATAAAAAAATCAGAACTCCCTTGTACACACAAGAAGTTAAAGAGGCAGTGAAGGAAAAGAAGAAAGCATATCAAAAGTTCCTGTCAAATAAGTCAGCTTGTGCTCTTAGAGAATACAGAGATAAATGCAAGAATGCTAAACACTGTGTAAAACTAGCTAAACAAAAGTCATGGGAGACAAAAACTTTGGTAAGAATATAGAAAATAAATATCAAGAAGGTGGCAAAATATTCTGGAGGTTGTTGAAGAAGCTTAGGAATGGAGGAAAGAGTGCTGTAAAAGGAGTTAGAGATGATAAAGGTGACACGAAAACGGGAGAAAAGGATATCCTTGAAGTATATGGACTAATTACTTTGAAAAAGCTAAATGAAAAAAGTAGTGATGACAGCACAGTAAAAAACACTGACCATGCATGCAGTCAGGAATACATATCCATACTTGAAGTAGAAAAAGCCATCAAAAGTTTGAAATGTGGAAAGGCAGCAGGAGTAGATGATATTCAACCAGAAATGCTAAAGTATGGTGGTATAAGAGTCTTGAGTGGCTCCACTGCATAGTTCAGAAAGCTTGGAAAAAGGGACGAATTCCCGATGATTGGAGTAGAGCTCTAATAGTACCCATATATTAAAAGGAAAATAAAACTGAATGTGAGAATTACAGAGGTATTTCCCTATTGAGTGTTCCTGGTAAGATCTCTGCAAGTATACTTAGAAACGGTTGAGAAGAATTGTGGAAGAAAAGCTTGGTGAAAAACAAGCTGGATTCAGACCATATAGAGGCTGTCAGGATCAGATCTTTACTTTACGACAAATAGTAGAGAAAGCATGAGAATACAGAGATCTGTATTTAAGTTTTGTCGATTTGGAAAAGCATATGATAAGGTGTCAAGAGAGAAGCTATTCAATACGCTACAGTTATATGGTGTCAGTGGGGCATTATATCAAGCTATATGTAGTCTTTATTTGAGTTGTAAGTCAGCAGTTAGAATTGAAGGAAGTACAGGAAGATGGTTTAATGTTAAATCTAGTGTGAGACAAGGATGTACATTATCCCCTCTGTTATTCATTATCTATATGGATCACATTATGAAGGAAAGTGGTATTAAACATGATATCAAAATTGGAGATGTTAATGTGAGCTCTTTGCTTTATTGCGGACGATGTTATACTTCTAAATAAATCTGCTACAAGTCTGCAAGATTTTCTGACTAAATTGAATAACTGTTGTAATAGATATGGTACGAAGGTCAGCAATAAAAAGACAAAGACAATGGAAATAGGCAGAATTGTTGAAAATGTCAACTGTGTTGTTAATAGAGAACCTGTGGAACAAGTGAAACATTTCAACTACTTAGGCACGATTTTTACTGAAGACGGTAAATTAAATATGGAAATAGACAACAGAATTAGCAAAGCTGGTATGGTAGGAAGTCAACTGAAGAAATTCATATGGAATAAGAGAAATTAGTCAGAACACTAAATTAGCTGTATACAAGACAGTGTTCAAACCAGTTTTAACTTATGGATCTGAGAGCTGGGTCAGAAGTAAAACACTTGACCAAAGACTAGGGACCGCAGATATGTGAGTCCTGAGAAAGATTAGAGGCGTGAACAGATGGCATCAATGGCAATATCATATTAAAAACGAGGATACTCGGAAAGAACTTGACATTGTCGGCATCCAGGAATGCTTTAGCAGAGCTAATCTCAGGTGGTGCAGTCAAAGCTGTATAACTGAGAGGAGACCTCCACATAGCCTTTAAAGGAATGCGGAGAACCGACCAGGGCTTCTGACCTAATGTCCAATCCTCACCTTCTCGTGGTGCACCCTGTTGGGTATCTACTTTGATACTGAACGAACGAGGATGGGCTGGCAATTTGGGATTTAGCCGACCAAATTGTATTCTTATTGGTTAAACCAAAATAAAAAATGATGGTACAACATGACAAAATTTCATGCCGGCTGGGGCGTCGCCCGGTTAAACAAGGCCCCCGTTGTTTTCGCCAGGGAACCAGGGCGAACAGCGAAAAGTCAGCTACTGGAACAAATCTGAAAACAAACCCCAACTCAACATCACCAGAGTTAAAGATCGGTACTATCAATGTAAGAAGCCTGAATGGCAAAGAAATGGAGCTAGCTGAGGAATTAGATAAGTACCAGATCGACATAATAGGGGTGACTGAAACAAAAAAGACCAAAACTGGTGAGATCTTTCTGAGCAATAAATACAAAATGTTATATTCAGGCAATGAGAATCAAGGAAAAGAAGGAGTAGCCATAGTATTCAACACAAAATACGAGGCTAATCTTCTTGAATGGCAGTCAGTCTCAAGTAGAGTAATGTGGGCAAATATGAGAATGGGGAACTGGACAATGAGACTTATTTGTGCCTATGGTCCCACAGAAGGTTCTACTAAGGTAGAAGTGGAGGAATTTTTTGATGCTTTAGAAAAAGCAACTGACACAATGAAAAAGGAAAAGTTGGTCCTTGTTGGGGATCTAAATAGTAGAGTAGGAAATGATTGTGAGACATACAAAAATATTTTGGGAAAATTTGGAGAAAAGAGCAAAGCTAATAATAATGGCAAATATCTGTTGGATTTCTGCTCAGGACATGGACTGGTTATTACTAACACCATGTTCCAACATAAAAATCTGCACAAATTCACATGGAGAGAAGAGGCTAGGAATAAGAAAAGTCTCATTGACTATGTTATTGTTGATAGTGATGTTTTCTCCCTGGTGCAGGACACCAGAGTGTACAGAGGATTTGAAATTGGAAGTGATCACTATTTAGTCTTGAGCAGGATAAAATTGAATTTCATATTGAAAAGAATAACATGTAAGAAAGTTTTAAAGCGAATAAAAGTTGAGCAGCTCTCAGATGTGAACTGTAGACTAAAATACAGAAATATTATTGAAAAGAAAATGAAAGAGTTTGAGAACAGGAATCAAACCTTGGAGATTCAGTGGCAAACTCTGAAGGAAACATTGATTGATTCTGCCAGAGAGGCATGTGGTGAGGTTGTGTGCAAGGATAAAAAAATCAGAACTCCCTGGTGGACACAGGAAGTTAAAGAGGCAGTGAAGGAAAAGAAGAAAGCATATCAAAAGTTCCTGGCAAATAAGGCAGCTGTTACTCTTACAGAATACAGAGACAAATGTAAGAAAGCTAAACAGTGTGTAAAACTAGCTAAACAAAAGTCATGGGAGGACTTTGGCAAGAATATAGAAAATAAATATCAAGAAGGTGGCAAAATATTCTGGAGGTTGTTGAAGAAGCTTAGGAACGGAGGAAAGAGTGCTGTAAAAGGAATTAGAGATGATAAAGATGAAATGAAAACAGGAGAAAAAGATATCCTTGAAGTATGGAGTAATTACTTTGAAAAACTGCTAAATGAAACAAGCAGTGATGACAGCACAGTGATAAAAAACACTGACCAGGCATGCAGTCAGGAATACATATCCATACTTGAAGTAGAAAAAGCCATCAAAGGCTTGAAATGTAGAAAGGCAGCAGGAGTAGATGATATTCGACCAGAAATGCTGAAGTATGGTGGTATAAGAGTCTTACAGTGGCTGCACTGCATAGTTCAGAAAGCCTGGACAGAGGGACGAATTCCCAATGATTGGAGTAGAGCTCTCATAGTACCCATATATAAAAAGGGAAATAAAACTGAATGTGAGAATTACAGAGGTATTTCCCTACTGAGTGTTCCTGGCAAGATCTATGCAAGTATACTTGAGAAACGGTTGAGAAGAATTGTGGAAGAAAAGCTTGGTGAAGAACAAGCTGGATTCAGGCCAAATAGAGGCTGTCAGGATCAGATCTTCACTTTACGACAAATAGTCGAGAAAGCATGGGAATATAACAAAGATCTGTATTTAAGTTTTGTCGATTTGGAAAAGGCATATAAGGTGCCAAGAGAGAAGCTATTCAATACGCTGCAGTTATATGGTGTCAATGGGGCATTATATCAAGCAATACTTAGTCTTTATTTGAGTTGTGAGTCAGCAGTTAGAATTGAAGGAAGTACAGGAAGATGGTTTAATGTTAAATCTGGTGTGAGACAAGGATGTACATTATCCCCCCTGTTATTCATTATCTATATGGATCACATTATGAAGGAATGTGGTATTAAACCTGATATCAAAATTGGAGATGTTAATGTCAGCTCTTTGCTTTATGCGGATGATGTTATACTTCTAAATAAATCCGCTACAAGTCTGCAAGATTCTCTGACTAAATTGAATAGCTGTTGTAATAGATATGGTATGAAGGTCAGCAATAAAAAGACAAAGACAATGAAAATAGGCAGAATCATTGAAAATGTCAACTGTGTTGTGAATGGAGAACCTGTGGAACAAGTAAAACATTTCAGCTACTTAGGCACAATTTTTACTGAAGATGGTAAACTAAATATAGAAATAGACAACAGAATCAGCAAAGCTGGTATCGTGGGAAGTCAATTGAATAAATTCATATGGAATAAGAAAGAAATTAGTCGGAACACTAAATTAGCTGTATACAAGACTGTGTTCAAACCAATTTTAACTTATGGATCTGAGAGCTGGGTCAGAAGTAAAACACTTGACCAAAGACTAGAGACCGCAGATATGAGAGTCCTGAGAAAGATTAGAGGCGTGAACAGATGGCATCAATGGCAATATCATATTAAAAATGAGGATATTAGGAAAGAACTTGACATTGTCAGCATCCAGGAATGCGTTAGCAGAGCTAATCTCAGATGGTATGGTCACTTAAATAGAATGGGAGAGGAAAGATTAGCAAAACAAGTGTTCTCTGCCAGGTTGGCAGGAAAACGACCCAGAGGAAGACCAAGATATAGGTGGATTGATACGGTACAAAGTGCCTTAGACGATAGAAATATAAGATCTGATAATGTTGGAGTCTTGACAAGTAACAGACTGATTTGGAGGAAAATTGTAGATAGGAAGTTAGTAATGATGTAATTTTTTCATGTAGTACTGTCATATCCTGTACACCCCTTGAGGGTACATGGCAGGAATTTGATGATGATGATGATGATGATCTCAGGTGGTATGCTCACTTAAACAGAATGGGCGAAGAAAGATTAGCAAAACTTCTCTTCTCTGCCAGGTTTCCAGCAAAACGACCCAGAGGAAGACCAAGATATTGGTAGATTGATACAGTACAAAGTGCCTTAGACGATAGAAATATAAGATCTGATAATGTTGGAGTCTTGACAAATAACAGACTGATTTGGAGGAAAATTGTAGATAGGAAGTTAGTAATGATGTAATTTTTTTCATGTAGTACTATCATATCCTGTACGCCCCTTGAGGGTACATGGCAGGAATTTGATGATGATGAACTTCTCTTTTGATTAAAAATTTTCTTTCTAGCTCTACTTTCTAAGTCTATTATTAAGTTACAGAATAAAATGATCTAGATAACCTGCCAGCAAATGTCAATTTTGCTGTCAGGTTATCATTGACATTTTGCTGTCAAAGAATAGCAGACTTAGAAAAGCATTCTTCCCACTATAGAATGCTCTTTATGTTGATGAATCTACAATTTGTTTTCATTCATGTATCAATGAGGTCATTGAAAAACAGCTGCAAAAGCAGTTGATCATCTAATTTGGTTTTTGACAAGAGGCTGACATCCTTTTTTGCACATGCTTGTGAACTAAGAGAAAAGTGCAAGAATATTGATCAGCACAGGTTGCAGACTGATGCTCTTTACTTAATCTATACCATGCATTCATTCAGTCAGAGCTTGATTATGATTCACAAAAATGTGCTTCTTCAAAGGAGAACTCATTTAGATGGTTGGATTCTGTTCCATCAGGAAACATAATGGTTACTGATGTATTTCACACATCACCCATTCTGAACCTTTATGTTGAAATAAACAAATCTGCCTTTCTTGTTTCAATGGAAGAATTGAACTATGCACTCAAAATAAAACCCTTTTCCAACATCCTACATGACCAAAATTTTTACTCCTGCATTGGAATTTCATTATAACACATATCAAATAGGTATGTATGCATGTGAAAAGTTATACAAGCTCTCAGCCTTACCATAGACAATAGCACTCACATGTGATAGTCTTAAGCACCTCCACAATGCAATTGAAATAATGATGGGATAACATACCCTTTGATTGGAAAGGCTACAGTGTGATTCTGGTCATGAATGGCTTGAGGAATCCTTATGTCATTCATAACCTTATGACTTTTTCATATGAAAATGAATTTAGCTGATCTCATTTGGAGGTAGTAGAAATTTTTCTGTTGGAAAGTCAGTTTTTTTCATCCTTCATTTAATAGATGAAAATAGTGTTGTGGACAATAGGTGACATAGTGCAGGTGGTGAGGCATCACATAATAACAATAATAATCTTCTACCATGGGATGTTTGCTCTCATTCTACCAGCTGTTCTTTTGCACATGCACACACAGCAAAGCACTTCATTTTCTAACCTATAGATGGTTCGAGATCTGAGTCAGACCTGCTGCTATTTCCTCTGATTACATATCTCCAGTCAGATCCCAGCTTGCACATCAGCACATAAAAGAAAATTGCTGATGCCAAAGATATATGATTTATATTGACTCTAAGTTCTTCACAGTCTTATACATTTTTCTTGTGTATAAAATTCTAGTTATTCTGTCAAATAAAGGCTATTGATCTAGTTTTCTTATGCTGCATTCCAGCCACCTCAGAATTAAGCAAACGAGACTGCTGATGCAACATTAGTTTGCTCAGATTTTATCAACTTACTCTTTGTCGATCCCCTGTACTGACAGTTCGTGGAAATAGTTTTGGCCCATCATTGGTAGACATTGTAGCAGACAACCACAAATTGCATTCAGTCAAACCAGAAATTATTCGTTGGCAGGCCTATCTATGTAGGAACAGAAGTTTTTGCTAGGCTCCTCATAGTTCATACTTATCTTAAGCATTATTTTCTATGGAAAGCAGATAACCAACATATGTTGCCATGTTCTGGTGAAGTGTCTCCATTTTACTCTAGATTGGCACATATTTTATTCTTCTTTAGCTGAACCTTATATGCCCACTTATTTCCTTATTGAACACTGAAAAATTCTTTAATTTGTAGTTTTGTTTTTAATTACAATATAAAATTATCCCACATCTTAAAAAACTCTTCCATTTTCTCTTTTTTCAAAATAGATTTTTGAATGAAAGACATTCTATTATAAATATTCTACATTCTACCATAAAACAACCTTCACATATTCCAATTATATAATACATTTTTAATTTATTTTTCTTTCATTGTAGTTTATAACTGATATGAATAAAATAACAAAATTATTAACCTGAAGAATAATATACATGTTACTTATTTCAGAGAGGAAGATACTAAAAAAATGTACTCTTGTGCCTACAGAGGTAAAATTATACCTGATTATAAACTTTCTGAGAATGGAAGTAAAGTTGAAAGTATTTGTGATGCTCTAAGGCTTGTGCTAGAAGAAGTGAATGCTGACAAGTTAGTTTTTGCTGTACAGTATATAATGATTGTTGGTGTTTGTTTTCTTTTCCAAATGTGTTTACTTTTTATTAAATATTTTAATTTGTTCTGGAAGAAAAATTGTAGTTGGTGTTTTAAAGACAAATCCTTTTTGTCTTTATAACACCAACTTTTCCTAAATACTGGTTTAAAAAAATAAATAAATACAGTCTGCTCTCACCATTGCACTATTATAACAGTAGTGTTTGCAATGGGGGGAGGGGGGGGCTCCACACCCAAGACCAGCTAACTTGGCTTGGCTATGGCTGAGAAAGATCCTTAAGTTCCTCATGTCGTTGAAGGGAATCGAACCTAGGACACTTCTTCCCCAGGCATATGTTGCGAAGCGCATAGCCACTAGGTTAACTGCGCTGGCCTTCTGATTATATCTTGTGATTTATCTTTTCATAATAAATGTAATTAGTGGTTACCTATAGCAGCATCCCTTGATTACCATTTTTATTAAGAAGAAAATTATGAAAATTGTTATCACAAATTATGAAATTACTTTTCAACACTAGCTTCAGAAATAAGTTTAGCTGTAGCAGGTTCTAAAATTTAACTCGTGTTACTGTACGTAACGTGAGTTAAAATACTGTGATAGCATTAACTCACACGTATGAGGACAAAATGTACTAGATTAAGTTGCTGACATTTCATTGGATTTAAATCAGCAGCCTTGGAGCATGGATACACTTGTTAGTAAACACAAAACACTACAATAAAGCAGCATTTTTTTTTTTTTTTCATATAAATCCCACTCATGAAATGATTATAAACCTACAATACATTAGTACTCACAGTGAAGAATTTATAGAGACAAAAACTCACATGCCGGAGTAATGACTTATATTTAAGAAAATAACACTCGATGTAATTTTATTTTAATGATCATATTTTTGCTCATTAAAATGATTCAATAAATATAATCACAGCAAGCTTGTTCTTCCACTGTGCTTCACCTTAGAAAAAGGAAATAATTTTTTCTGAGTTCATATATTTTATGAAACTGATTAATTTTATCCATATTTAATTGATCGATATTCAATTTAGATTTTTACTAAATTGAATATCATTATATATTAAATAAGTTGTAATACTACTACTACTACATGTGTAAATCTTTTATTACTGTACCGTAATGTGAGTTAAAAAACCGTGGTAGCCTTGTTTTTTTGATAGCATTAACTCACACATATGCGGACAAAAAATACTAGATTAAGTTGCTGACATTTCATTGGATTTAAATCCAACCTTGTAACATGGATGCACTTGTTAGTAAACACTACAATAAAGCAGCTTTTTTTTTTCATATAAATTCCACTCATGAAAGGATTATAAACCTACATTAGTATTCATGAAGAATTTATGGAGACAAAAACTCACATGCTGGAGTAATGACTTATAATTAAGAAAGCTTAAGGGTCAAAGCTGTATAACTGAGAGGAGACCTCCACATAGCCTTTAAAGGAATGCGGAGAACCGACCAGGGCTTCTGACCTAATGTCCAATCCTCACCTTCTTGTGGTGCACCCTGTTGGGTATCTACTTTGATACTGAACGAACGAGGATGGGCTGGCAATTTGGGATTTAGCCGACCAAATTGTATTCCTATTGGTTAAACCAAAATAAAAAATGATGGTACAACATGACAAAATTTCATACCAGCTGGGGCGTCACCCGGTTAAACAAGGCCCTTGTTGTTTTCTCCAGGGAACCAGTCCAAACAGCGAAAAGTTAGCTACTGGAACAAATCTGAAAACACACCCCCAACTCAACATCACCAGAGTTAAAGATCGGTACTATCAACATAAGAAGCCTGAATGACAAAGAAATGGAGCTAGCTGAGGAATTAGATAAGTACCAGATCGACATAATAGGGGTGACTGAAACAAAAAAGTCCAAAACTGGTGAGATCTTTCTGAGCAATAAATACAAAATGTTATATTCAGGCAATGACAATCAAGGAAAAGAAGGAGTAGCCATAGTATTCAACACAAAATATGAAGCTAATTTTCTTGAATGGCAGTCAGTCTCAAGTAGAGTAATGTGGGCAAATATGAGAATGGGGAACTGGACAATGAGACTTATTTGTGCCTATGGTCCCACAGAAGGTTCTACTAAGGTAGAAGTGGAGGAATTTTTTGAGGCTTTAGAAAAAGCAACTGACACAATGAAAAAGGAGAAGTTGGTCCTTGTTGGGGATCTAAATATCAGAGTAGGAAATGATTGTGAGACATACAAAAATATTTTGGGAAAATTTGGAGAAAAGAGCAAAGCTAATAATAATGGCAAATATCTGTTGGATTTCTGCTCAGGACATGGACTGGTTATTACTAACACCATGTTCCAACATAAAAATGTGCACAAATTCACATGGAGAGAAGAGGCTAGGAATAAGAAAAGTCTCATTGATTATGTTATTGTTGATAGTGATGTTTTCTCCCTGGTGCAGGACACCAGAGTGTACAGAGGATTTGAAATTGGAAGTGATCACTATTTAGTCTTGAGCAGGATAAAATTGAATTTCATATTGAAAAGAATAACATGTAAGAAAGTTTTAAAGCGAATAAAAGTTGAGCAGCTCTCAGATGTGAACTGTAGACTAAAATACAGAAAGTTTATTGAAAAGAAAATGAAAGAGTTTGAGAACAGGAATCAAACCTTGGAGATTCAGTGGCAAACTCTGAAGAAAACATTGATTGATTCTGCCAGAGAGGCATGTGGTGAGGTTGTGTGCAAGGATAAAAAAATCAGAACTCCCTGGTGGACACAGGAAGTTAAAGAGACAGTGAAGGAAAAGAAGAAAGCATATCAAAAGTTCCTGGCAAATAAATCAGCTTTTACTCTTACAGAATACAGAGACAAATGTAAGAAAGCTAAACAGTGTGTAAAACTAGCTAAACAAAAGTCATGGGAGGACTTTGGCAAGAATATAGAAAATAAATATCAAGAAGGTGGCAAAATATTCTGGAGGTTGTTAAAGAAACTTAGGAATGGAGGAAAGAGTGCTGTAAAAGGAGTTAGAGATGATAACGGTGACATGAAAACAGGAGAAAAAGATATCCTTGAAGTATGGAGTAATTACTTTGAAAAACTGCTAAATGAAACAAGCAGTGATGACAGCACAGTGATAAAAAACACTGACCATGCATGCAGTCAGGAATACATATCCATACTTGAAGTAGAAAAAGCCATCAAAGGCTTGAAATGTGGAAAGGCAGCAGGAGTAGATGATATTCTACCAGAAATGCTGAAGTATGGTGGTATAAACGTCTTACAGTGGTTGCACTGCATAAAGCCTGGACAGAGGGACGAATTCCCGATGATTGGAGTAGAGCTCTCATAGTACCCATATATAAAAAGGGAAATAAAACTGAATGTGAGAATTACAGAGGTATTTCCCTACTGAGTGTTCCTGGCAAGATATATGCAAGTATACTTGAGAAACGGTTGAGAAGAATTGTGGAAGAAAAGCTTGCTGAAGAACAAGCTGGATTCAGGCCATATAGAGGCTGTCAGGATCAGATCTTCACTTTACGACAAATAGTCGAGAAAGCATGGAATATAACAAAGATCTGTATATAAGTTTTGTCGATTTGGAAAAGGCATATGACAAGGTGCCAAGAGAGAAGCTATTCAATACACTGCAGTTATATGGTGTCAATGGGGCATTATATCAAGCAATACTTAGTCTTTATTTGAGTTGTAAGTCAGCAGTTAGAATTGAAGGAAGTACAGGAAGATGGTTTAATGTTAAATCTGGTGTGAGACAAGGATGTACGTTATCCACTCTGTTATTCATTATCTATATGGATCACATTATGAAGGAATGTGGTATTAAACCTGATATCAAAATTGGAGATGTTAATGTCAGCTCTTTGCTTTATGCGGATGATGTTATACTTCTAAATAAATCCGCTACAAGTCTGCAAGATTCTCTGACTAAATTGAATAGCTGTTGTAATAGATATGGTATGAAGGTCAGCAATAAAAAGACAAAGACAATGAAAATAGGCAGAATCATTGAAAATGTCAACTGTGTTGTGAATGGAGAACCTGTGGAACAAGTAAAACATTTCAGCTACTTAGGCACGATTTTTACTGAAGATGGTAAATTAAATATAGAAATAGACAACGGAATCAGCAAAGCTGGCATGGTGGGAAGTCAATTGAATAAATACATATGGAATAAGAGAGAAATTAGTCAGAACACTAAATTAGCTGTATACAAGGCAGTGTTCAAACCAGTTTTAACTTATGGATCTGAGAGCTGGGTCAGAAGTAAAACACTTGACCAAAGACTAGAGACCGCAGATATGAGAGTCCTGAGAAAGATTAGAGGTGTGAACAGATGGCATCAATGGCAATATCATATTAAAAATGAGGATATTAGGAAAGAACTTGACATTGTCAGCATCCAGGAATGCGTTAGCAGAGCTAATCTCAGGTGGTATGGTCACTTAAATAGAATGGGAGAGGAAAGATTAGCAAAACAAGTGTTCTCTGCCAGGTTGACAGGAAAACGACCCAGAGGAAGACCAAGATATAGGTGGATTGATACAGTACAAAGTGCCTTAGACGATAGAAATATAAGATCTGATAATGTTGCAGTCTTGACAAGTAACAGACTGATTTGGAGGAAAATTGTAGATAGGAAGTTAGTAATGATGTAATTTTTTCATGTAGTACTGTCATATCCTGTACATCCCTTGAGGGTACATGGCAGGAATTTGATGATGATGATGATCACTTGATGTTTCGACCTTTGTATTGAGGTCATCATCAGGAAAACATACATATACGTAGGACACAAGCTACCTGACACTACACAAAAGAAAAGTAAATCTAAATGCTTTAATTGTTTACTCTAGCCTGATCTCTGGTGAAAAGAAAAATTAAATAAATAAATAAAAATCATAAAATAATAACTAAATAAAATATATACAAAAATATAAATTAACAAAATAAAATAATTTTTATACATATCACTATAATAATATACAGATGATGGGAGGGGGATCTCAATTAATAAAAATAAAGTTTTATAGTGGAACTACATTAAGCATCTCTCTATAGTCCTCGCTTATATTATGTTTTCTTATGTCTTGGGGTTCTGCCATCATGTTATGGATGCTAGTCTATATAGCATCCAGAACATCAATTTTATTTCACTCTTTTGTAGATAGGTACTGTGAGAGCTCTACTCCAATCATCTGGAATTTGACCCTCTAACCAGACCTTCTGAATTATACAGTGCAGCCACTATAAAACCTTTATACTTCCATATTTGAGCATTTCTGGTCACATATCAGGTTTTTGATGGCTTTTTCTACTTCAAGTGTGGATTTGTATTCCTAACTGCATTCTAGTTGGGAGTTTTTTGCCACTGTGCTGAAGCTGCTTACTTCATTTAGCAATCTTTCGAAGTATTTACTCCAGACATCTAGAATATCTTTATCTTCAGTTTTCATGACACTTTTATCATCTCTGATTCCTTTTACAGTACTCTTTCCTACATTTCTAACTTTTGCAATAGCCTCCAGAATTTAATTTGCCACCTTGCTGATGTTCTTGTATTTTCTTTTCCTCTGTATTATGTAAAAGCACGAGCTGACTTATTTGCCAGGAACTTTCAATATATTTTCTTCTTTTCCTTGATTGCCTCTTTAATGTTCTGAGTCCACTACGGAGTTCTGATTTTTCTATCCTTACAGACAACCTCATCACATTCCTCTCTTGGTGAATCAGTCAATGTTTTCTTTAGGGTATGTCACTGAATCTCCAGGGTTTGGTTCTTGTTTTCAAACTCTCATTTTTTCTTGAATGGTGTTTGTATATTTGAGCCTGCAATTCATTTCTAAAAGCTGCTCAACTTGGATTCATTTTAAAACTTTCTTACTCTCTCTTCTGTTCAATATGTAATTCAATTTATCCTGCTCAAAACTAAGTAGTGATCACTACCTATTTCAAATCCTCTGTGTACTCATGTCCTGAACCAGTTCGAAAACATTACAATTAACTATGACATAGCCAATGAGACTTTTCTTATTTCTTGCATGTGAATTTGTGTACATTTTTATGTTGGAACACATGGTATTAGTAATAACTAGCCCATGTCTTTAACAGAAAACCAGCAGGCAGTTACCATGATTATTATCTTGCCCTTTTCTCAAAATTTTCCACAATGTAAAATATGTTCAAAGTTTAAAACTTTATTTTTAACTTTCATGCAGATTTTTTTAAGATAATGTCACCTACATTAAGGAGCTGAGTTTAGTACTCCTGCAGCACTAAAATTTCATATAGATTATAAATAAATAACATCGACATTGTGTTTAACTTTACTTACCTGATTTAACATCTTACAGAATTTCAATTTCAGAGTATATCCTTTAATTCTAGACTAGCAAATTAATTATGGTTACCTTTATATCATATTGTTGAGTATTATGAAACATCCTTCTCTTCTTTTAATGACTTGGACTTACCAAGACCAGTGTGTTACAAAGAGAGATTTTTTTAATGCTATTTGTTTGTTTCATTTTTCTATTTTCAGATACCTTTTATCCATTCTTACAACTTTTGCCAAAAAAACTGTATCACAGCTAGATATTGCTCTGCTACGAATTAAAACTTTAAGAGGTAAAGATTATTATTACTTCTGCATTAGTTGCTTTTGTGATATAAAATGAACGTACTTTAAAATTATTTTAATTACTTTTATTGACATTTTATGCTTGTTATATTTGCATGGAATGGAATAAGCCTAATTTTTCAAATTATAAAATTATTTCATCTTCCATATTCAAATATAGTTTTAATTTTAGTTACTGAATTCACTCACTTATGTAATGTTTTAAAAAATATGTCTTACAACTGCAAGTGAACTTGTACATATGAACTTTCAAGAAATTAACATTGCATGAACTAACCGATTATGACCCAAATTCATTTAATGAACATAGAACCCCACACTTATGAGCATTTTACAATCTGCAGTGGAGTCTGATACTTTTTTCCCCTTTCCATGTCAAATGAGTGGAGATAGTATCCACCCTTGTCTTGCACTTGATTATATATTAGACCATTTTTCTCTATGTCTCCTTCAATTCTAGCTGTTAAGTTAAAATTTAAATATATACTATATATTACTCTGTATATTGTCTTATTTACCTCATATAATTGTGGCATGAATTATCTTGGAACCTTGTCATATGCCTTGTCCAGATCTGGAAAACTTAAATACAGATTGTGTTAGATTTCCATGATTTCTGAACTACTTATCTTAAAGTGATGGGATTGGTAATACCACTCTCCTCTAAATCTTATTTCTACCCAACCATAGTATGAATGTACTACAGACAGGTAGAAAAGTGTAATCATAAGATTAACAGTCTTTCATTTTTGAAATTACCATTAAAAAAAAAGATTCCTAATGACATCTGTAATCATCATGATATCTCACTTTTTTTTTTCACACAAATTTCAGCCTAGTTTGTGAAATATCCCCTTTTATAGGTAAATTTTCCAAAATATACATATAAAAGTGGTTTGTTTTGTTCGTTTGTCTATACACAAATGACTCCTGGACTCTAGTAGAACGGCATTGCTGATATTCCAAATTTTAAATCCTTGCATTTGTTGTGGCATTGTAATTTTTTTGTTTGGATGATTTGCAGAGACAAACATTGGCTGAACATTTCAAATTTGTATATAGAATGTAAACTAGAATATGTGTAAGTGATTCGGTTTGGGTTTCCTTTGATAATTTTTGTTAGCAGAATGATTTGAACTGAATATTAATAATGTGCACAGATTGGATGGAATTTAATTAAATTTAGGAACTGGACAATGACACAAATGTGTTATTGTCTGGTTCCCCATTTTGAAATTCATCCACTTCACTCTAGTTAATTTGGAGGAAAATTGCTGATAGGAAACTTGTAATGATTTAACTTTGGTAATGTAGGTCATTGTTACAATAAAAAGTTCCTTAGAAGAGAGAACTATAAGATCTCATAATATTGGAGTCTTGACAGATAACAAATTAATTTGAAGGAAAATTGTTGATAGGAAGTCAGTAATGATGTAACTTTTTTAATGTAGTACCATCATAATATCCTGTACATCTCCCCCATCCCCCACTGTGGGTACCTGTCAGGAATTTGATGATGATGATGAAAGCATTGGGTAAAGTCCAATTCAGCAGAATGTTTGAACATGAAAAAAAAGTTTCTGCAAAGATAGGATTTAAAAAATCTACTTTTTTTCATATATAACTCAGAATGACTTCAGACTGACTTCTGGAAAGTATCTTAATCGGCAAAGACTTGGCAGCTCTGAGGACATGCAAAAGAAAGTGATACGACTCTTAAGAAAGTATTTAATAAGTATGTTGTTAAGTTCAGCATATAAAGGGAACAGAAAGTTATAATGTATCAAATGTGTGTTTGTCATTTTATTTATAGCCACACATCTGTATTATTTTGATGGACTTTGTGTGTGGGGGGGAGGCATTCATCTTAAATTGTTAAAATGAATCATTTACTCGAATATAACTCACACTTTTTTTTTCTCTCAAAAATTAAAGTTAAAAAATCATGGTGCGAGATATATGTGGGGATTTTTGGAAACTAAAGTTTTTCAAGAAAAAATTAAATTGACATTTATGTAGCTCAGTGGATGTGGCGTTTGCACACCACCGCGCTAGGCCGCATGAAGGAAGTCTTGGTTTCGAGTCTAGTCGGCGACTAGAGGAAATTTTTCTAAGCCTTTTTTCGACCGGTTCCCGAGTTAGTCGATCTCTGGCACGGGCAAGCAGGTTTTTCCTCCCGGAAACTCGGGTTTTTCGTCCTGTAAACTCAAGAAAATCGACCGTAGAACCCACATTATTTCAGACATTAAATATATTGTGTTAGGGTTAGAGACCACGAGATGGCGGCACATTTGAGCTGTCTCTCTTCACTGCATACCGCTTAATTAGTGATAGCCTTGGGCCATCTGTCTCTGATTGGGTACCAGTGGAGATTGAACTGCCCACTCAGTCTCCAAAAGTTAGATAGGGCTAAATGGCCTCGCCTACTCCCGTATATACGGGAATAAAAAGGCGTTAGGTGATTTTTTTTGATTTGATTTAAATCCTCAGAATTCATTATAATTTATAATTGCTCACATTACAGGGGGATCCTCGAGTTACGTCGGAGATCCATTCCTACGGACCAATGTAAGGCGATTTTCGATGCAAGTCAGAATTACCTAAGTTACTTACTTAACCTAAAACATCTTAAAGTCATACGTATATATCAAGAAACAGAACTAGGCCATAGGAAAATGAAAGGGAGAACATAATTACTGTATAGTACAGAAAAATGACAAAAATGAAACTGTAATTAAAAAAACAAACATAAAAATGAGAACAATCCCCAAAGTGACAAAAGAAACTGTACAGGTGATTAAAAAAAAAATTCTTGAATTAACATGAGGCTAATTGGGATATGGCATTGATGCTGGTCTTCCAGCCAAATAACAAGAAGCCTTTCCATCTCAGTCATGAGCCTACTACGTTTTTTTGCAATCACAGTCGATTTCATAGGCGCTAATCCTTTCACATGTTCAAGGATGCGAACTTTATATCCTTGATAATAGTCCCAACTGTGGTACGACTTAAGTTCAACATGCGGTCGATGTTGTTGGAGTTTCTCCCTTTTTTGCACTTTTAATAATGTCTAATTTCATTTCTAATGTAATGGCTTTCCTTTTCTTCGACAAACCCATCGTAAGAGTCTGCCTTACGTTTTGGAGCCATATTGAAGGGTAAAAAGTCACAAAAAAACACAAACACAAAAGTGAGAGAGCAGATGTAAGCAAAGCACGTGGTACCCAAAGAGCATGCTGGGACCCAAGCGACGCCACCTCTCCCAAACAAATGCTGCGTAACGCCGTATTCTTCTGCCGCGCTCACAAACAAGTTCACCCGTGACGTTTGAATTTTACGTTGCGCTGCTTCAAGTCGAAATTTATTTTTTAAATTATTTATGGGATTACCGCCGTAAAGTCAAAACAACGCATGTCAAGTACGATGTAGGTCGAGGACCCCCTGTATTTATAAAATGAATGCATTTAAATGTTAATTAATAATGTTATTTACGTGATCATTCACTCACCTTCATCATGCAATATATTTGAATCTTTAATGACAATGCTTCTGTAATTAAATTAAAACAAACAGTTTCGCTGTTGCTAGTGCTTTTATCATTTCAGAATCCATAAGATCACCATGATTTTAAAAAACTGAAAAATGGTACAACTAACCAAGAATCTCCTATTCGCTATTGCTACTTCTGGTCTCTAGAATGGTTTCCTACTGGCTCGACTGGTTGCTTCCATCTCTATGCATATGATTGATGTGGTATTAACAAAAGATTCCATGACTCAAAGACAAGCCGACAATTATTGAGTTGAAATGCCGATTCTCTTCACCCAAAATCCAAAATATTTGAAACTGCGATAACAACATTCACTATCTATTTCTTAAAGTTTGAAATATGCGAAATTTTTAATTTTTTTTTTTTAAAAGTAAAATCAGGGGTGCAAGATATATGCGAGAGCAAGTTATATTCGAGTAAATTCGGTACTGATTAAATCTTTAGATCCCAAAAAACCTGGAGAATCTTGTTTTGTTTAGACTAAGTTTAGTGATTATTAAAGCCATTTGTTCCTTTAACTGATGTTATCTGTGTAACATCAGTTAAACAGGAGTTAATTTACTGATACTTCCTGAGGTTTGTTGCAAACAAAGTCATATCATTTTGCTCAACCAAAAAATAAAATATCTGTTTATAGCAAGGGTTTACTCGCTACATTCCTTTTAACATATGGTACACATAATTGATTTGCATTTCAGAAATTTTGTGGTAGAAATTTCAGATGAATAAATGAATCACATTAAAACAGTTATAAAAAATTAAAATATATGTTATTTTATAACATATATTTTAAAATGTATAATACATATAATTTAATGTACAACTGAAACATATTATAAATAAAATGTTTCATTGGCAATCATAAAATGGTGCATTTTTATTACGAATTTTGTTTTGCCTAATTTTGCAATTAAAAATGTTTGGACTGAAACCAAAATTGCAGTACATCAAATTTTGTTAAATTCCATTCACCCGGAGATGAATAATAATCATTTCAAGTTATTTTTCCAATTAAAATATTTTAATTATTTGGGTGGAGTGGGGGAAAATAACAATCAGTCATGAGCATACCAACTGAAAATTACTATACAATAATGTATACCTATGATGAAACTGTAATATATGCACGTGTCTTCTATTATTCTATCTACTTCCTTACTTAGTATTACTTCTTGCACCCCCCCCTTTTTTTTTTTTTCTGCTGCTAGACAGGCCTTGTTTTGAAGATCTATCTGGCGTGGAAATCCCTGAGCAATGATACACAAATCAATTAAGAAATTTATTTTTACTTCCGACTGCACCACTTAATTGATCTAATTTATGTTAACAGTCAGGGCAAGAAGAAGACAAAATGTAATCTTACACTTCTACATGAATATCCTAAAATGCATGTCGTGGTTCACCGTTATAATTTACTCCCGCAGGTTCATTAATTATTTTCAGGATAGTGCATTGGCTTAGGAATTAGAATCAGGCAGTTGAAAAAAACAAAACATATTTATTTTGACTTCAAAGACATGATACATAGCATAGAAAGAATGATTAAATACTAACTTAAATAAAATGCACCATATATCACACTTTAACTCACTATCTGATTATAACACTTTTACTAGCAAAATTACTCTATCTTACTTATCACAGAATATCCTCTATGGGACAAGTATAGCTCATAAGCATGCACAATTGTTATAGGAATGTTAACACAGTTAATTCTCTTCCATTACATTTACTTCTTAATTAAGGCTAATTCAGATATTGTATCAAGCATCCCGAGAATCAGATAACATTAACAAAACAAGTTCTTCAAAAAAACAAGACATTCAGTTCACATATAGCCGCCAGTTAACAATTAACCTCTTTCTTTCTATCTACGATTTCTACATACAAATCGTATTACAATCTGCAAAACAAAATGAGGGCTTACTTGTTAACAATTTCCCGAGAGGAAAGTTCTATTCCTTAATGATACACATGGACACTTCTGTCAGGTGTCAATTCCTCGATAGTCTTCCTTCGAGTTATGAACTGGAGTTCTGCCGTGGCTATCCACAACCTAGAGCAAGCGGGTGGCAAAAGTACATCAGGTATCGGCGGCAGGAAAAACAATCATCCTTCTACTCCGGAAGGAGCCTTCATAGGTGCTGAGCTAAAGTCCAGGAAAGGTCAGCCACAGGTCGAAAAAAGCCCTCAACCACATGCTGTATTGCCCTTTTATTCAAATCAGAGTTCTTTGTTCTCAGTTCGGAACGTTCTAGGATTAGCCATGAGCAATGAATAAACCTACATCATCGCAGGCCATTTGACCTTACGATCTTTGTGGTGCTCGGCACTAATCCGACTTATGTCTTTTTAAGCTCTTAGTAACGTTTCTATAGGTGCAGGTGCACTTTTAACAGCATATACATCTTTGCAATTCTTTTATTATTGCAACTACTTAGTACATTCTTATATTTTATTATTCTAGATAAAAATTGTATTGTAAAATAATTAGCGAAAATTCTTTAATAAAAACTTATTTCTTGCGATATTTTACAAAACCCTGTGTTAATGTGTTCTTATTGAATATTTTCTTACACCATAATTTGAAAAATTTTCACAGATGAATTCTTTATTGTCACTGTTTCCTTGTGGATTACTTAAGGGATCAATCAAGATACTAAAAGATCCCCATATACTTAAGGAATGCAGAAGACAAATTAAGGCTTTTGAGCCACTCTCCAATTGTCACCAATTTGTGATGTTCCTCATTATTAAGTATCAATTGGATAATAAATAAAGCTGATTGGGCTAGCAATTTGGGACTTAAATGACCAAACTGTTATCATGAGCTTAAAATGTAGACTTCCTCTTTTGGCCTACCTGTCTGTGAGCTATCATACTTTGGCCAAACTGCAGATCTGCTGCTGTTTATCATGAGGAACATCTCATCATCAACACTATTTTCTGTCCACTACTAGATGAAGGTTTCTCCCAAAGTCCTTCATTCAGTCCTATTTGTACTTTTCTGTACCATTGAGATTCCATCCATTTCTTTAATCTCAACTTCCCACTGCCTCTTTGATCTTCTTGTTATTCTCTTTCCATCTCTGGAATACCATTGAGATATCAACCTTGTCTATTTAATGACTGTTATAGTGTCTCTCACCCTAGTCTGAGCTCTGATCCAAGTATTATGCTTTGTATCTAGAATAGTAATACCGAGTAATGAGCTTTTCATTGTCCTCTGGGTAGGACTACTCAGATTAACATAGGCACTTGTTATCTCAATGATGAAGTTTGGAGATATGGATCAGAGTTAGGGCTCAACAAATTGTGTAAAACTTTACTTGCCACTCAAAAAATCTACTTGCTTAAGAACCTCCCATTTTTTTAATTATATACCTCAATAAGTCAGTGGGAGTTCTATAAAGTGATTAGAGGTGTTATACTAGGAATGGAGAAGTTATTTTTTATTAAATAAAAAAAATTCTATTTTGTCCAATCTGCAGCTATTTGTCACCTAACAAAATCCACTTACCATGGATAAGTGTGGTTGTTGAACCCAGGTCACAGTGTATGGAATCATGCCTGCTAGATCCTGGAGGACATGTCACAATGTAATACATGCACAACTGTTCTAAATAGTTGTGCATGTACTATATTTTGGTAGTTTTTACCATTCTTACATCTTCAAATGCAGTAGTGATGTTCCATTCAAAGCAGTGACTTTAAGCATGCAATTTGAGAAAAAACAATATTGGAATTGTAGCAGCCAGCAGAAAACAGCCCAGCCTAAACCAGTAGAAAATATACATGATGGCCATATTGGTGGAACTTACTTTAAAAAATAAGCAGAGCACAGTGCTACCAACTTTCTATCAGAAATTAATTGAAAGTCTTTCCTGCCACCTGAAGAGTAATTATTATGGTTTCCTGTCAGTAAAGAAATTTTTTTAAATATCTGAATATGTATATAGATTATATTTTTAATTCATTATTTGCCTACATCCAATGTTAAAATTTTAAGTAATATTCAAAAATACCAATTTTTGACAAATCAAAATTGACGGAAATTCCAATAACTGTAATTCATAATTAACAATTTCCATTCTTATTTATTTCTTCTTAGATGCTGAATTAAAAGGTGAACAGAAACATCAGATTTCTTCTGATGATGCACTGAAATATTTGCTGTATATGGTAGATGTCCAAGAATTATTCAAAGTTGCATTGGGAACTTATGACTTTGAAATTACAGTAATGGTGGCAGAAAAATCTCAAAAGGTATGTTAGGGGAATTCTTGCTTTTTTTAATTTGGTTCCCACCCACAAAAGGTTATTTTTATTAACCTATACATTTATACTGTGGGTGGGCTAAGGATTTTTATTTTTTACATAATCCAGAAACCCTGCTCTAGAAACCAAAATGAAAAAAAAAATTTTTTTTTTTTCATGCAACTGTTACCCACAAAAGATTCTATGTAAAACATTATATTTATACTGTGTGTGTGTGGGCTATGGCTTTTTATTTTTTATTTAGTTTTTTTAATATATATTTTGTATATGTTTTTTCTTTTTTTTTTATTATTCTAATCATAATCGAGAAACCCTTCTCTAGAGACCAAACATGCAACTTTTTCAAACTACTAATCAGGTCACTGGTCTCACGTTGTAGTAAAATTCATTTCCCACCAAATCACAAGCATCTGTATCCATGACAGAATTGAAATCCAAAGCCTGTTAGTTAGAGAATGGGTACACTAACCACTCTGTCAACCAGTCCAACTTAATGTACATAAGTATATTAATATAGGATAGGATTTCTGCATCACAGTTTATAATCATCATTAACAGTAAAATAGCATCTGTTGGTTTTATTGAAACAGGTTTATTTGAAGGTGGGCTGTCTTTTCCTGGTTTTAATTAATAACTTGCAATAATACTTCCTAACTTAATATACTTGTTTTTGGTTAAACATCTCCTCCTTCTCCTTTGGCTTGTCACAGATAAACGAATTATCTTCACATAAACATAATTAATGCTAATTTTAGGCAACCTATCTACATAGCCTGTTAATTATACATATTCTCTGGCTGATTTGTCTTGTGTAGATGATAAACCTGAGTTTCTGGCAGGAGAAACCTTGCATTTATTGTATGCAACAACTCATCTTCATTTAATTTGCAAAATGCTCATAAAGGTTCTTGGCATCTCAGAGAGAGCATGAATCCATGCATTACCAACTGCTGCAGAGACTATTATCTGAAAACGATTATATATAGTAGTTAATTTTTGGTTTGTAAAAAATTTGTTTTTAAGTATATCTTCTATGTCTCTTGAATTGAATTACCATATTCTCCCATATGCCATATAGTATGTAGGAATCAATATAGGTCAATGTAGACTTATTGACTACACTGAGCTGATCTTCTATTTTCTTCGTTATTGAATAGTTTCTTCAGGCTACAAAGGTAATTTAAGATATTACAAAAATTAAACTCAGTCTAACCCTGCTTAATGGAGACCTGAAGTGGCTTGAAAAAGTCATGTTTTATTTCAAGCAGGCTTCCTTGATTATCTAACACTTCACCCATCCATGATACTAAGGGATTATAGGTTTATGCTGTTTTGTGAATAGGACTGTCGTGAAAAATAAATTTAAAAAATCCTAAAAGTAATTAACATTTAGGTTGCTAAATGTTAATTACTTTTTATAATTAATCATAATATTGCTTCGTATAATTCATATTAATGAAGATAATCCAAATGCAGAAGATCAAATTGGAATTCAATAAATATTGAATATTTGTGATTTAACCTCAATAGTGGCTTCAGACATTATACCACTATGTGAGATGAGAGGAAGCATTGTGACATAAATTGGAATGTGAACAGAGTTCCAGCTATTGTTTTTATTACTAGAAATGGGAATCGCTTTTAATTTCATGGGATTCCCAGGGTGATTTAAAATTGACAATTTTATTAAAATGAAAACCTTGTTAATTTAACCTTTTATTTTATGCCCAGCCAAATTAAGGTGAAAAATAATACAATATTTTTATGATCACAGCAAAGCAAACCTGGACTAAAATCACGTATGAGGCAAAGAACTTTATAAGGGCTTTTCATCTGAAAGTAGGTTGACCATTTTCATATGGAGCTGGAAGAAATCTCTTCTGGAAACTTGGGTTTTTCATACTGGTCTGTCTGTTTTTCAAACAAACAGGTCATAATATATGTACCTTGTTGCTAGATGCCTTGCATGAATAAAAAAAAAAAAAACCTGAGGTTTGGGGGAGGCAACTTACACTTTTGAAAAATTGAGTAATGCTTTCACATGAAAAAGCACTTATAATGGTTCATTGCATTATAAACAAGATTGGCCCTATGTCTTTCTGATGATGGTATGGTTGTTCAAGTGGTTAACATATCCGCTCTGCAACCAACAGGTCATAAGTTTGAATCCCACTGTGGGCATAGATGTTTGCAGTTGTCTTTAGGTGGTGGATGAATTTCATCACTTAGTGTGAGACCACCACCCAACTTTATTGGAGGCCTGAAGTGGCCTGAATAAAGTTCCATGTTTAGTCTCTGGAGCAGGATTTCCAGACCAGGTGACAAATTGAATAAAAATACAAAAAATATATATAAGATCAATAAAAAATAGGAGGTTAAAATAATCTAAGCCCACCCACAGTACAAATGTACTATGGTTTATGAAAGAACTTTCATGGGTGGAAACTACAAAAAAATGGTCTTTCAATTTCAGTGAAATATTATGACAATTTTAATAATTTTTCTGGTGTATAACCTCAGTGGATGTACAGATATTATGATAATCGAACACGATATTTTATGATTAGTTTCTGGTTATCAACTTTTTTTTCCAAATTAGGCTGTTATCTATCATCTCTGATTTAATTAGCTTTTACATATCAGTCTTCTAAAGCACACTCTTAACTACATCACTTCACCCATATCTTGGTCATCATCATCTTGGTTTTTAATAAGCTATTTTTGTCTCCAACACTTTTTTATGTTGCTCCCATCTATAAAAGGTTATTTGCTAACCTATATCACATTTTTGTACCATGAGTGGGCTAAAGATTTTTTTTTTTTCATTTTTATCAATTTTATATTTTTTGTATTTTTAATTTATTTTTTACATAGTCCAGAAACCCTGCTCTAGAGACCAAACATGAAACTTTTTTCAAGCCACTTCGGGCCTCCAATAAGCAGAGTGGTTGTGGCAATCTCACACCAGCTGAGAAATTCATCTCCCAACTAAGGACAATCACAAACATCCATATCCACAGCCTGTTGGTTGGAAAGTGGGTATACTTACCACTCAGCCAACCAGGCCTACTACTTGTTTGGGTAATCTATAATCTCCCATTCTGTTTGAGTGATCATACCATATTAATTAGTTCTGATTAACACATTCTTGAATATTAATAATGCTAAGCTATTTTCTGGTATCTTCATTTTTAATATGGTTTAGCCTCCAAAAGATTATGCCACCTTTATGATAATGCTAAGTATCATAACATTCATCATAAGAGTGATTGCTCTATCATAGCATTAATTATGTTTCTAGAAAGTCAAGTTACTTGATTTGAGTCCAACATATAAAGGGTATGATAGAGCAATCACTCTTATCCACATAGTCTGCTATGTCTGTCAGTTATGTGTATTTTCTTATAGTTTGCCTTTTGCTGAATGAAACACCAAAAACAACAAACCTGCCATATGAGAACTGAGCTTCAATTGAAAAGGACTCAGTATATAGGCTCTTTATGTCTTAAATGGGATATGAACAAATGTCTTTCCAACTAGAAGGCATCAGCAATACTGATTGAGACTTGCTTTGCCACTGAATGCAATGGAATCTTGAACTATATTAAGCACACATGTGTGTTCCAGGATAGATTGCATCTTTGTAGAATGTTGGCCTACACCAACTTTTTTTTTCTTATTATAGTTGTATTACTTGTGAATCGTTAAATGGAAGTGAATGTGCTTATATCATAAGGGGAATTGTCAATAATCCAAGGAGTCCTAAATGCTATCTAAGACAAAAGGGAAAAAAAAGCTGTTACAGTCTTACTGACAAGGCTTTGTAGTACTCTTCCTTTTTGTCTGTAACCATTATATTAATTCAAAAGGTGCTTAGGTGGCAAATGATTTTCATTGCCAAAAAAGCAATGAAATCGCCACTATGTTTATTGGAAGCCTGAAGCAGCTTGGTAAAAGTGCAGTTTAGTCTTTAGTAGAGCAGAACTTCCTGATTATCTTCCCTTAAATCACTTCTGGTACTTAATAAGCTGTATGTTTGCAGACTTCAATTTGTTGTAGATGTCCAAGTAATTTTTCATTGATAGTAACTCTCCTAGAAAATAAGTGAATGGGCTTTTTTTGTTGTTGTAGGTCTGGTGGTAAGGCTTATACATTGACCATATGTAACCTTTCCTCTAAAGAATAACAATTGAAATTAAGAATAATAATAAGATAGTAATTGCTACTTCTGATAAGGGCAATGCCACAGTAATTCTAAACTACTTAGATTACACGTTTAAACTTGTTTCTTTACTCAAAGGTCACTCAACCTACCTTCCTTTTGATACTAACATCATTACACAGATCAAATCACTTCATAGACTCCTTAAAAAGGTCACTTCCTGACCCACTGAAGTTACCAATAAGCTAAAACCATATAATTCCCCCCCCCCCCCTGTATATATGGACAACCAAAAATTCATAAAAACAGAATGTGTCATTATACCCAATTGTAGATGCCATTGATTCACCCACATACAAATTAGCCAAATATTTTGCAGAAGTGCTTTCCCACTATACTGGCAATAGCACCCCCCCCCCCCCTCACACACATAAAAAAACTCAGCTTACTTTAAAACCAATATAGAAAACCTCACACTCCAACACGCTGGCATTCTGGTCAGTTTTAATGCCTACTCTCTCTGTTCACAATTGTCCTGCTTAAGTTAATTATGAATTATGGCTATTCTGTTTTGTCTAACTGTTTGTAGAAAAAATTCTACAAACAGTTAGAGATGACAGCCATGGACTCTCTGCTTCTCCCCCCCCCCCCTAATTTCCTCATGGAATCATTTGAGGAAAAAGCTCGAAACTCTGCCCCATATAGATCCACTGTTTGGGTATGCTTTATTGATGTTTTTTCCATTTGGTCGCATTGCCTAGATGCCTTCAACATGTTTTTAACACCTATAAACAATCAACATCCCAGGATTCCAGTTCACATTAAAAAAAATGACAACCGTCTCCCCTTTCTACACACTTTAATTACACACCAGCCTGATGGATCCCTGGCATTTTCTGTTTACAGATAACCCAAACGGGGTGCTTAAGGGTCAAAGCTGTATAACTGAGAGGAGACCTCCACATAGCCTTTAAAGGAATGCGGAGAACCGACCAGGGCTTCTGACCTAATGTCCAATCCTCACCTTCTCGTGGTGCACCCTGTTGGGTATCTACTTTGATACTGAACGAACGAGGATGGGCTGGCAATTTGGGATTTAGCCGACCAAATTGTATTCTTATTGGTTAAACCAAAATAAAAAATGATGGTACAACATGACAAAATTTCATGCCGGCTGGGGTGTCGCCCGGTTAAACAAGGCCCCCGTTGTTTTTGCCAGGGAACCAGGGCGAACAGCGAAAAGTCAGCTACTGGAACAAATCTGAAAACAAACCCCAACTCAACATCACCAGAGTTAAAGATCGGTACTATCAACGTAAGAAGCCTGAATGGCAAAGAAATGGAGTTAGCTGAGGAATTAGATAAGTACCAGATCGACATAATAGGGGTGACTGAAACAAAAAAGACCAAAACTGGTGAGATCTTTCTGAGCAATAAATACAAACTGTTATATTCAGGCAATAACAATCAAGGAAAAGAAGGAGTAGCCATAGTATTCAACACAAAATACGAGGCTAATCTTCTTGAATGGCAGTCAGTCTCAAGTAGAGTAATGTGGGCAAATATCCAAATGGGGAACTGGACAATGAGACTTATTTGTGCCTATGGTCCCACAGAAGGTTCTACTAAGGTAGAAGTGGAGGAATTTTTTGAGGCTTTAGAAAAAGCAACTGACACAATGAAAAAGGAAAAGTTGGTCCTTGTTGGGGATCTAAATAGTAGAGTAGGAAATGATTGTGAGACATACAAAAATATTTTGGGAAAATTTGGAGAAAAGAGCAAAGCTAATAATAATGGCAAATATCTGTTGGATTTCTGCTCAGGACATGGACTGGTTATTACTAACACCATGTTCCAACATAAAAATGTGCACAAATTCACATGGAGAGAAGAGGCTAGGAATAAGAAAAGTCTCATTGACTATGTTATTGTTGATAGTGATGTTTTCTCCCTGGTGCAGGACACCAGAGTGTACAGAGGATTTGAAATTGGAAGTGATCACTATTTAGTCTTGAGCAGGATAAAATTGAATTTCATATTGAAAAGAATAACATGTAAGAAAGTTTTAAAGCGAATAAAAGTTGAGCAGCTCTCAGATGTAAACTGTAGACTAAAATACAGAAATATTATTGAAAAGAAAATGAAAGAGTTTGAGAACAGGAATCAAACCTTGGAGATTCAGTGGCAAACTCTGAAGGAAACATTGATTGATTCTGCCAGAGAGGCATGTGGTGAGGTTGTGTGCAAAGATAAAAAAATCAGAACTCCCTGGTGGACACAGGAAGTTAAAGAGGCAGTGAAGGAAAAGAAGAAAGCATATCAAAAGTTCCTGGCAAATAAGTCAGTTTTTACTCTTACAGAATACAGAAACAAATGTAAGAAAGCTAAACAGTGTGTAAAACTAGCTAAACAAACGTCATGGGAGGACTTTGGCAAGAATATAGAAAATAAATATCAAGAAGGTGGCAAAATATTCTGGAGGTTGTTGAAGAAGCTTAGGAATGGAGGAAAGAGTGCTGTAAAAGGAATTAGAGATGATAAAGGTGAAATGAAAACAGGACAAAAAGATATCCTTGAAGTATGGAGTAATTACTTTGAAAAACTGCTAAATGAAACAAGCAGTGATGACAGCACAGTGATAAAAAACACTGACCAGGCATGCAGTCAGGAATACATATCCATACTTGAAGTAGAAAAAGCCATCAAAGGCTTGAAATGTGGAAAGGCAGCAGGAGTAGATGATATTCGACCAGAAATGCTGAAGTATGGTGGTATAAGAGTCTTACAGTGGTTGCACTGCATAGTTCAGAAAGCCTGGACAGAGGGACGAATTCCTGATGATTGGAGTAGAGCTCTCATAGTACCCATATATAAAAAGGGAAATAAAACTGAATGTGAGAATTACAGAGGTATTTCCCTACTGAGTGTTCCTGGCAAGATCTATGCAAGTATACTTGAGAAACGGTTGAGAAGAATTGTGGAAGAAAAGCTTGGTGAAGAACAAGCTGGATTCAGGCCAAATAGAGGCTGTCAGGATCAGATCTTCACTTTACGACAAATAGTCGAGAAAGCATGGGAATATAACAAAGATCTGTATTTAAGTTTTGTTGATTTGGAAAAGGCATATGACAAGGTGCCAAGAGAGAAGCTATTCAATACGCTGCAGTTATATGGTGTCAATGGGGCATTATATCAAGCAATACTTAGTCTGTATTTGAGTTGTGAGTCAGCAGTTAGAATTGAAGGAAGTACAGGAAGATGGTTTAATGTTAAATCTGGTGTGAGACAAGGATGTACATTATCCCCTCTGTTATTCATTATCTATATGGATCACATTATGAAGGAATGTGGTATTAAACCTGATATCAAAATTGGAGATGTTAATGTCAGCTCTTTGCTTTATGCGGATGATGTTATACTTCTAAATAAATCCGCTACAAGTCTGCAAGATTCTCTGACTAAATTGAATAGCTGTTGTAATAGATATGGTATGAAGGTTAGCAATAAAAAGACAAAGACAATGAAAATAGGCAGAATCATTGTGTTGTGAATGGAGAACCTGTGGAACAAGTAAAACATTTTAGCTACTTGGGCACAATTTTTACTGAAGATGGTAAACTAAATATAGAAATAGACAACAGAATCAGCAAAGCTGGTATCGTGGGAAGTCAATTGAATAAATTCATATGGAATAAGAAAGAAATTAGTCGGAACACTAAATTAGCTGTATACAAAACTGTGTTCAAACCAATTTTAACTTATGGATCTGAGAGCTGGGTCAGAAGTAAAACACTTGACCAAAGACTAGAGACCGCAGATATGAGAGTCCTGAGAAAGATTAGAGGCGTGAACAGATGGCATCAATGGCAATATCATATTAAAAATGAGGATATTAGGAAAGAACTTGACATTGTCAGCATCCAGGAATGCATTAGCAGAGCTAATCTCAGATGGTATGGTCACTTAAATAGAATGGGAGAGGAAAGATTAGCAAAACAAGTGTTCTCTGCCAGGTTGGCAGGAAAACGACCCAGAGGAAGACCAAGATATAGGTGGATTGATACGGTACAAAGTGCCTTAGACGATAGAAATATAAGATCTGATAATGTTCGAGTCTTGACAAGTAACAGACTGATTTGGAGGAAAATTGTAGATAGGAAGTCAGTAATGATATAAATTTTTCATGTAGTACTGTCATATCCTGTACACCCCTTGAGGGTACATGGCAGGAATCTGATGATGATGATGATGATGAGATAACCCAAACACATCTGCAGATACATTCACAAACAGTCATCTCCCCTTCCTTTCAACATTATGGAATTATTAAAACTTTATATAACAGGCTAAATTAATTGGTTCAGATAACACTGCCCTCTCTACTGAATGTGACCATCTTCACAAAACCTTCTTAGCCAATATGTATAATTCCTATTATATCCAAAAAATATTAAAACTCCAAACCCACACACCCTCTTCCCATCTCCAGAGCAGAGAGCACACCAAAGCTCTGAATATTCCATATATCCAAGGTGCATCTGAAAAACTAACAAAAATCTTAAAAAATACAACCTTTCAACTACTTACAGGGGTGCTTAAGGGTCAAAGCTATATAACTGAGAGGAGATCTCCACATAGCCTTTAAAGGAATGTAGAGAACCGAGCAGGGCTTCTGACCTAATGTCCAATCCTCACCTTCTCGTGGTGCACCCTGTTGGGTATCTACCTGGATACTGAACAAACGAGGATGGGCTGGCAATTTGGGATTTAGCCGACCAAATTACAAAATGATGGTACAACATGACAAAATTTTATGCCGGCTGGGGCATCGCCCAGTTCAACAAGGCCCCCGTTGTTTTCACCAACTAACCAGGATGAACAGCAAAGTCAGCTACTGGAACAAATCTGAAAAAACACCCCAACTCAACATCACCAAAGTTAAAGATTGGTACTATCAACATAAGAAGCCTGAATGGCAAAGAAATGGAGCTAGCTGAGGAATTAAATAAGTACCAGATCGACATAATAGGGGTGACCAAAACAAAAAAGACCAAAACTGGTGAGATCTTTCTGAGCAATAAATACAAAATGTTATATTCAGGCAATGACAATCAAGGAAAAGAAGGAGTAGCCATAGTATTCAACACAAAATATGAGGCTAATCTTCTTTAATGGCAGTCAGTCTCAAGTAGAGTAATGTGGGCAAATATGAGAATGGGGAACTGGACAATGAGACTTATTTGTGCCTATGGTCCCACAGAAGGTTCTACTAAGGTAGAAGTGGAGGAATTTTTTGAGGATTTAGAGAAAGCATCTGACACAATCAAAAAGGAAAAGTTGGTCCTTGTTGGGGATCTAAATAGCAGAGTGGGAAATGATTGTCAGACATACAAAATTATATTGGGAAAATTTGGAGAAAAGAGCAAAGCTAATAATAATGGCAAATACCTGTTGGATTTCTGTTCAGGACATGGACTGGTTATTACTAACACCATGTTCCAACATAAAAATGTGCATAAATTCACATGGAGAGAAGAGGCAAGAAATAAGAAAAGTCTCATCGACTATGTTATTGTTGATAGTGATGTTTTCACCCTTGTGCAGGACACCCAAGTGTACAGAGGATTTGAAATTGGAAGTGATCACTATTTAGTCTTGAGCAGGATAAAATTGAATTTCATATTGAAAAGGATAATATGTAAGAAAGTTTTAAAGCGAATGAAAGTTGAGCAGCTCTCTGATGTGAACTGTAGACTAAAATACACAAAGATTATTGAAGAAAAAACGAAAGCGTTTCAGAACAGGAACCAAACTTTAGAGATTCAGTGGCAAGCCTTGAAGAAAACCTTGATTGATTCATACAAAGAAGCATGTGGTGAGGTTGTCTGCAAGGATAGAAAAATCAGAACTCCAAGGTGCACGCAAGAAGTTAAAGAGGCAGTGAAGGAAAAGAAGAAAGCATATCAAAAGTTCCTGTCAAATAAGTCAGCTTGTGCTCTTAGAGAATACAGAGAGAAATGTAAGAAAGCTAAACACTGTGTAAAACTAGCTAAACAAAAGTCATGGGAGGACTTTGGCAAGAATATAGAAAATAAATATCAAGAACTTGGCAAAATATTTTGGAGGTTGTTGAAGAAGCTTAGAAATGGAAGAAAGAGTACTGTAAAAGGAGTTAGAGATGATACAGGTGATATGAAAATGGGAGAAAAAGATATCCTTGAAGTATGGAGTAATTACTTCGAGAAATTGCTGAATGAAACAAGCAGTGATAGCAAAGTGATAAAAAACACTCAATAGGCATACAGTCAGGAATACATATCCATACTTGAAGTAGAAAAAACCATCAAAGGCTTAAAATGTGGAAAGGCAGCAGGAGTAGATGATATTCGAACAAGAAATGCTGAAGTATGTTGGTATAAAAGTCTTGCAGTGGCTGCACTGCATAGTTCAGAAAACCTGGACAGAGGGACGAATTCCCGATAATTAAAGTAGAGCTGTCATAGTACCCATATATAAAAAGGGAAATAAAACTGAATGTGAGAATTACAGAGGTATTTCCCTACTGATTGTTCCTGGTAAAATATATGCAAGTATACTTGAGAAACGGTTGAGAAGAATTGTGGAAGAAAAGCTTGGTGAAGAACAAGGAAACTCTCATCCTTTGCACTTCAGCCCAACAGCCGGGATGCCCAATTTAGTCCACTAGAGGGCATTATTTAGGACTTTAGGCCTACTCTCAGTTTGGATTCAGGCCAAATAGAGGCTGTCAGGATCAGATCTTTAGTTTACGACAAATAGTGGAGAAATCATGGGAATATAACAAAGATCTCTATTTGAGTTTTGTTGATCTGGAAAAGGCACATGACAAGGTGTGAAGAGAGAAACTATTCAATACGCTACAGTTATATGGTGTCAATGGGGCATTATATCAAGAAATATTTAGTCTTTATTTGAGTTGCAAGTCAGCAGTTAGAATTGAAGGAAGATGTTAAATCTGGTGTGAGACAAGGATGTACATTATCCCCTCTGTTATTCATTATCTATATGGATCACATTATGATGGAAAGTGGTATTAAACATGATGTCAAAATTGGAGATGTTAATATCAGCTCTTTGCTTTATGCGGACGATGTTATACTTATCAATAAATCCACTGTGAGTCTGCAAGATTCCTTGAATAAATTAAATAACTGTGTAATAGATATGGTATGAAGGTCAGCAATAAAAAGACAAAGACAATAAAAATAGCCAGAATCGTTAAAAATGTCAACTGCATTGTGAATGGTGAATCTGTGGAAGAAGTAAAACATTTCACCTACTTAGGCACGATTTTTAGTGAAGATGGTAAATTAAATATAATAAACAAACAGAATCAATAAAGCTGGTATAGTAGGAAGTCAGTTGAATAAATTCATATGGAATAAGAGAGAAATTAGTCGGAACACTAAATTAGCTGTATACAAGACAGTGTTCAAACCAGTTTTAACTTATGCATCTGAGAGCTGGGTCAGAAGTAAAATACTTGACCAAAGACTAGAGTCCACAGATATGAGAATCCTGAGAAAGATTAGAGGCATGAACAGATGGCATCAGTGGCAATATCTTATTAAAAACAAGGATATTAGGCAAGAACTTGACATTGTCAGCATCCAGGAATGCGTTAGGAGCTAATCTCAGGTGGTATGGTCATTTAAACAGAATGGTGAGGAAAGATTGGTAAAACAAGTGTTCTCTGCCAGATTGGCAGGAAAATGACCCAGAAGAAGAAAACCAAGATATAGGTGGATTGATATGGTAAAAAGGGTCTTAGATGACAGAAATATAAGATCTGATAATATTGGAGTCTTACCAAGTAACAGACTGATCTGGAGGAAAATTGTAGATAGGAAGTTAGTAATTATGTAAATTTTTCATGTAGTACTATCATATCCTTTACACCCCTTGAGGGTACACGACAGGAATTTGATGATGATGATAATGATGATGAACTACTTATAGACCATATAAAAAATTAACATCCCTTATCAGCTCCACTAAAGACCAGCCATACTCTTTAGACCTACCAGGTGTTTACCAGGTCCCTTGTAGTTGTAAACTATCCTACTATGGCCAGACAAGCAGGACAGCAAACATCACATCGGCTGAACATAAAAACTATATTCATTTCCATCACTACATCCACTCAGGACTTTCTGACCATGCTTTAGACACCCACCATAGTATATGCTGGAAAAAGTCACTTTACTCCATCGCAGCAAATATAAATATGAAAGACTTTTCCTTGAATCTGCATCTGCCTTCCAAAACTATCCTAACCCTGAGAAATTTGGTTACATGAAACTGCCCCAAATTTGGGAAACTCTTATCCTTTGCACTTCAGCTCAACAGCCAAGGATGCCCAATTTAGTCCACTAGAGGGCATTATTTAGGAATTTAGGCCTACACTCAGTTGACATGCTTCACTTCATTACTTAGGAGTGGAGTGCCTGCACGTATCTTTCCTGAATGATGGCAATTTGACTTTGCCGAAATATAGGAAGTATTAATTAAATTTATTTTAGTTAATATGGTAGTCTACGTTGTAATTTCCTTAAAAAATACAGCTATGTCTTAGGTTAGTCATTGATATGGATGGGTGCCCTAATTGTTCTTTTTTTCAGTGATACTTTTTCAACTTTTTTTGAACATACAATTCCACTTGTATAGGCTTGGAATAGGAAAATGCTCTCACCATAAGTACATAATAAAATGAATCACAAGGTATGATTCATTTAGCATATTCTTACTCGCTCATATCTTAGTCACAGCTGAGTTAATATATAGGGATGATAACTGTTGATAATTTTCTAGATGGTAGTTTCATTATAACCATTAGTGTATTTCATTTTTTCAACAGAAACAATCTTCTAAACAAGAGCAAATTGCATGTGCTCTGTTTACAAAACCATTCATAACACCTATCTTCTGCAATGAATGAGTGTGAAGATAGGTGGATATATCTGCCAGTGAAGGGATGTTTCTATAAACAGAAAATTCAATGTTGCCTGTAGAAGAGTGGATTATTAAAGTATCTAAAAAGAAGGAAGACTGTTGTAGAATTAATGTTCAGTAGTGCATTAAAGATCTTTGTCTACTGGATAATGAAATAATGGTTTCCTTTGGTGTAGTTTCCTATTCACCAATGTATCACTTCAAGAAACTCTTCTATAAGCTAATTTTCCTGAGGACGTTGTTAACCTGTTTCAATTCACCATCAGTGCATCCTGTTTTACTTTTGCAGAATAATCTGTACAAGGAGACCACTATGGGCAATCCTATCTTGCCAACTTTGACTGATTATTTTATGGAACATAAAGAAAACACTCTTATTACAATTTCCCCTGAAACTCATGTTTGGTTACAATTTGTGGATGATATCAGAATAATGCTGTTGGAAGAAAAATAAAATAAAAAACACTTTGATACCTAATGGTTATGACGAAACTACCATCCAGAAAATTATCGACGGTTATTATCCCTCAGCAAACTACAATCTGATGTACAAAGAATCTGTATACCTTACCTTAAAGGAACATCAGAACAAATAGCATGCATTCTTCACAAGTAATCTATACACTACCTTCAAAGCGGTTTGAAAACTGTCTTCTTTTCTTCCATCTCACAAGGACAAATTACCACCTCTCTTCCTGCTGGGTGTCTATCAAGTGTACCTTGTTCATGTTGACTTTGTTATTTTGGACAGATTGGCCATTCTGCTAAGATTAGAATCTAAGAATATTAAGACTATATTAAATTTTAAGAATCAAAGTCTGGCCTTACTTGCCATGCCATTTGACACAAACACCAAATTCTTTGGAACCAATGCAAGATTCTTCAGTTCAGTAGATTTAAATTTGATTGTCTGTTCCTTGAAACATCGAATTACAAATCTCTGCATAGAGTAATATTGAATAGAGTAATTGTATACTTATTAGATAATTCAGTAAATAAACACTTGATTATTCAAGGTTAAATACTTTACTTGAATAATATTGGAGTTTTGTGTTGATTAGAAAATGTATAATGCATTTTCTAATCATTCCATAAAAAAAAATAAAATTAAAATCATTGATACTTTTCTAAATTGCCCCCATCATTATATGGATTTGTCTGGAATGCATGAAACAATACTCTTGTTATATATTTGTATAAAATGCAGTGTCTAAAATACTTGAAATAATTTTTGTAATAAAGATTTACTGATGATATATCAAAAAGCAATTTAATTTTTATTTTAAGCTAATTTTGATCCTATGATAACATTATTGTAAAATGCATGTCATTGAGAAAAAAACTATTTTCTTAGGATCCCAAGGAATATATTCCTTTCCTAAATGAACTTCGGGAATTAGATGAAGATTATCGAAATTATAAAATAGATATGCACCTTGAGCGATACAGAAAAGCTTTACACAATATAAGCAAATGTGGTAAGACATTACAAATTCAATTTTTTATTTAGAACTGCTATTTTTGATTTCTTTTACATAACTTGATCTTTGTTAATTTGATTGAAGTTTATAGGACAATTTAGTAATCTTAATAATGTATGCTGCTTCTCTATTTACTGTGTGAGTGCATAAATAATTTTTTAAATAATTAAAATATAATACATCTTCATTGCATTCATTCATATGATATAAGTTTGCAGTACAAAGTACAATAAAATTCATTAATGAAGATAATTAAAATTATGTTTTTATAATTCTATTTGTTTTCTTTGCTTTCTAACTAATTTATGTTTTAGAACAGCATTTTGAAGAATGCCTCAGTTTAATCAAATCACGAAGACTTTATACAGAGGCACTTCATCTCTTTCCTCCCGCTTCAAAATATTTTAAGGTAATTATCAATTAGCCTTTTGTTCCATAATAAACATTAAAAGAGAATACTTTGGCAAGTAACATATCAAATGTGTTAATGACTTTTCTTCCAGAAACCCAGAGTATAGAAACAAACATCACTTACACAGAGCTATGCAGACACTTAAAGCATTATGTAATTTTTGCATAGGTCTGACTTTTATGTTAATTTTCTTACGTTGAGATAATTTTACATTTAATAATTTTATACTATCATATTTTAAAATCAGATTGATTAGTAATTTTGAATTTATTCATATTCAGCAATTTTTCTAATTATTTAAAAAAAAATTAAATATGTTTTATTTGTATTCCAACTTGTCTTTTGTAGTATACAAATTATGTAAATATTTTCCTCACATTTCTGGGAAGGACAATCATGCTGCTTATCTGAAGTGTAAGATAAATATCTGTGGAGGTTATAACAATTGAAGCAGTGCAGAACTTCCATTCACAATTGAAATTACTTACAAAAGATTGTGGTAGCATCAGCTTTAGCAGTCGAAATGGACTGTTAAAGCTGTCCATTTTGACTGCTTTCAAGACATGAAGAACTTTCTTCATGTCTTGAATTATGTATTTTGATTTGTTCAATATAGTAAATCACATAATATTTGGTCACAAATTTTCAGCATCATCATCAAATTCCTCATATGCATCCTCAAGAAGTATACAGGATATGATAGTACTACATGAAAAACATCACTACTAACTTCCTATCTACAATTTTCCTCCAAATCAATCTGTTACCAGCCAAGACTCCAACATTATCATATGTTATATTTCTATCTTCTAAGGCACTTTTCATTGTATCAGTTCACGTATATCTTGATCTTCCTCTGAGTCTTTTTCCTGCCAACATGACAGAGAACGATTGTTTTGCTGATCTTTCCTCTCCCATTCTATTTAAGTGACCATACCACCTGAGATTAGCTCAGTTAACATATTCCTGGATGCTAACAATGTTAAGTTTTTTCCTAACATCCTCGTTTTTAATATGATATTGCCACTGTTCATGCCTCTTATCTTTCTCAGGACTCTCATATCTATGGTCTTCTAGTCTTTGGTCAAGTGTTTTATTTCTAACTCAGCTCTCAGATCCATAAATTAAAATTAATTTGAACACTGTCTTGTATACAGCTAATTTAGGGTTTTACCTAATTTCTCTCTTATTTCATATAAATTTCTTCAATTGACTTCCTACCATACTGGCTTTGTTGATTCTGTTGCCTATTTCTATATTTAATTTACCATCTTCACTAAAAATTGTGCCTAAGTAGCTGAAATGTTTTACTTGTTCAATAGGTACCCCAGTCACAATGCAGTTGATATTTTCAATGCTTCTGCCTATTTTCATTGTCTTTGTCTTGTTATTGCTGACCTTCATACCAAATCTGTTACAATAGTTATTTAATTTAGTCATGGAATCTTGCAGACTCTTGGATTTATTTAGTAGTATAACATCATCTGCATAAAGCAAAGAACTGAGATTAACATCTCCAATTTTGATATCAGGTTCAATACCACTTTCCTTCATAATGTGATCCATATAGATAATAAATAATAGAGGGGATAATGTACATCCTTGTCCGACACCAAATTTAATGTTAAACCATCTTCCTGTTCCATTTCAATTCTGACTTCCAACTCAAATAAAGACTTAAATATTGCTGGATATAATGCTCCATTGACACCATACAACTGTAGCTTTTTGAATAGCTTTTCTCATATACCTTTTCCAGATCTACAAAACTTAAATACAGATCTTCGTTATATTCCCATGATTTCTCAATTATTTGTAGTAAAGTGAAAATCTGATCCTGACAGCCTTATTTGGCCTGAATCCAGCTTGTTCTTCATCAAGCTTCCCTTCCACAATCCTTCTCAAGTGTACTTGCATAAATCTTATCAGGAAAAAACACTCAACAGGCATGATTGCATGCCTGTTGAGTGTTTTTTTACTAAGGTGCTGTCATTGATCATTTCGTTTAGCAATTTTTCAAAGTAATTACTCCATACATCAAGGATATCTTTTTCACCAGTTTTCATGTCACCTTTATCACCTCAAATTCCTTTGGGGTGCTTAAGAGTCAAAGCTGTATAACTGAGAGGAGACCTCCACATAGCCTTTAAAGGAATGCGCAGAACCGACCAGGGCTTCTGACCTAATGTCCAATCCTCACCTTCTCGTGGTGCACCCTGTTGGGTATCTACTTTGATACTGAACGAACGAGGATGGGCTGGCAATTTGGGATTTAGCAGACCATATTGTATTCCTATTGGTTAAACCAAAATAAAAAATGACGGTACAACATGACAAAATTTCATGCCGGCTGGGGCGTCGCCCGATTAAACAAGGCCCCCGTTGTTTTCGCCAGAGAACCAGGGCGAACAGCGAAAAGTCAGCTACTGGAACAAATCTGAAAACAAACCCCAACTCAACATCACCAGAGTTAAAGATTGGTACTATCAACGTAAGAAGCCTGAATGGCAAAGAAATGGAGCTAGCTGAGGAATTAGATAAGTACCAGATCGATATAATAGGGGTGACTGAAACAAAAAAGACCAAAACTGGTGAGATCTTTCTGAGCAATAAATACAAAATGTTATATTCAGGCAATCACAATCAAGGAAAAGAAGGAGTAACCATAGTATTCAACACAAAATACGAGGCTAATCTTCTTGAATGGCAGTCAGTCTCAAGTAGAGTAATGGGCAAATATGAGAATGGGGAACTAGACAATGAGACTTATTTGTGCCTATGGTCCCACAGAAGGTTCTACTAAGGTAGAAGTGGAGGAATTTTTTGACGCTTTAGAAAAAGCAACTGACACAATGAGATAGGATAAGTTGGTCCTTGTTGGGGATCTAAATAGCAGAGTAGGAAATGATTGTGAGACATACAAAAATATTTTGGGAAAATTTGGAGAAAAGAGCAAAACTAATAATAATGGCAAATATCTGTTGGATTTCTGTTCTGGACATGGACTGGTTATTACTAACACCATGTTCCAACATAAAAATGTGCACAAATTCACATGGAGAGAAGATGCTAGGAATAAGAAAAGTCTCATTGACTATGTTATTGTTGATAGTGATGTTTTCACCCTTGTGCACCCAATCCTATATCAAGAATAGTCAACATTTTGTAAATAAACTCCAAGCCATTACGATTGCACCAACTGACATGCTAGCCAGCCTAGATGTTGTATCCCTTTTTACCAATGTTCCAGTAGACGAGGTAATAAACATCATCCAAGACCTCTTTCCTCTAGACATCACACAGATGTTTAGACACTGCCTTCAATCTAATTTCTTCAAAGTTAACAACACCATATACCAACAATTAGAAGGCCTAGCAATGGGAAGCCCACTATCACCATCTTGTGCAGACCTTTTCATGGAAAAACTTGAAAAAGAAATTCTCTCTGCAATCTCTCCGAAACCATCTACATGGTGGAGATATGTGGATGATATATTCATCATATGGCAAGACAGCTTAGACAACCTTAAATCGTTTGTGGATAAAATCAACTCAATACATAGCAAGATAAAATTCACTCTGGAAGTAGAAAACAACAACCAACTACATTTTTTAGATATTTTGATAAAAAAACAACCTAACAGTGTCAAATTATCCATTTACAGAAAGCCCACAGATACTGGAAGATATCTTCACTATACTTCAAACCATCACAAGTCACACAAACTGAGTATTATCCACATGTTGAAACATAGAGCCAAAAAGTTTATATCAGAAGAGGAGGATACACAGAATGAACTCTCACTAATAGCCAACACATTATCACAAAATGGATACCCTCAAAATATCATCAAAAAATATCTATACAATGACAACCCCAGACAAGAAGAATCCCACCGTCAGCACGTTTCTACTGTAGTGATACCTTTCATCAAGTCAATTTCTTATCAAATAGCAAGAATACTAAGAGCCAACAACATCAGAGTGGTCTTCAAACCAACCACCAACATCAGACAAGTTTTAGGATCTCCAAAAGATAAAGTTCCTTTCTACAAATATCCAGGAGTATATTACATTCCCTGCTCCTGTGGTCTTGCCTACATTGGACAAACTTCACGAAGTTTAGAAATTAGACAAAAAGAACATGTTGGTGACGTAAACCACAACAGAAGCATTTCTTCCGGCTTAGCACGTCATTTCTGCACGTCTAACCACACGATAGATTGGCAAAACAGCTCCATGCCATATCTCGATGACGACTACAGGCATCGTGTTTTTAAGGAAGCCACAATAGTACTAATAACCGGCGGAAACCTCAACAGAAATCAGGGTATAATTCTCAACAGTTCGTGGAAAAACTTGATCCTCTCTCTCAGTCAATCTGAACTGCAGCTGGCCAATAATCACATTGCAAGTCTACAACAAACGCGCATGCGTGATAATGAATAAGAACAATAAGCCATCTCTGTCACGCGAAACGTGTAACCATAGATACTAGTTTGGTTTACAACGTTTTTTATGTTCCTTTTAATTTGCATTTACTTTCATATCTCCGTAATACCTTGAAAAAGCCAGACAGTTTGCTGGCGAAACTGGTAGGTTTTAATAAATGTTTATTTGTAAAATACTGGTCTGTATTAATAAAAGTGTATTTCTATCTATAAAAACGACCAAAAATGTATACCTTGAATACAGAAAGATTATTGTAAAGAAAATGAAAGAGTTTGAGAACAGGAATCAAACATTGGAGATTCAGTGGCAAACTCTGAAGAAAACATTGATTGATTCTGCCAGAGAGGCATGTGGTGAGGTTGTGTGCAAGGATAAAAAAATCAGAACTCCCTGGTGGACACAGGAAGTTAAAGAGACAGTGAAGGAAAAGAAGAAAGCATATCAAAAGTTCCTGGCAAATAAATCAGCTTTTACTCTTACAGAATACAGAGACAAATGTAAGAAAGCTAAACAATGTGTAAAACTAGCTAAACAAAAGTCATTGGAGGACTTTGGCAAGAATATAGAAAATAAATACCAAGAAAGTGGCAAAATATTCTGGAGGTTGTTGAAGAAGCTTAGGAATGGAGGAAAGAGTGCTGTAAAAGGAGTTTGAGATGATAAAGGTGACATGAAAACAGGAGAAAAAGAAATCCTTGAAGTATGGAGTAATTACTTTGAAAAACTGCTAAATGAAACAAGCAGTGATGACAGCACAGTGATAAAAAACACTGACCAGGCATGCAGTCAGGAATGCATATCGATACTTGAAGTAGAAAAAAACCATCAAAGGCTTGAAATGTGGAAAGGCAGCAAGAGTAGATGATATTCGACCAGAAATGCTGAAGTATGGTGGTATAAAAGTCTTACAGTGGCTGCACTGCATAGTTCAGAAAGCCTGGACAGAGGGACGAATTCCCGATGATTGGAGTAGAGCTCTCACAGTACCCATATATAAAAAGGGAAATAAAACTGAATGTGAGAATTACAGAGGTATTTCCCTTCTGAGTGTTCCTGGCAAGATCTATGCAAGTATACTTGAGAAACAGTTGAGAAGAATTGTGGAAGAAAAGCTTGGTGAAGAACAAGCTGGATTCAGGCCAAATAGAGGCTATCAGGATCAGATCTTCACTTTACGACAAATAGTCGAGAAAGCATGGGAATATAATAAAGATCTGTATGTAAGTTTTGTTGATTTGGAAAAGGCATATGACAAGAGAGAAGCTATTCAATATGCTGCAGTTATATGGTGTCAATGGGGCATTATATCAAGCAATACTTAGTCTTTATTTGAGTTGTAAGTCAGCAGTTAGAATTGAAGTAAGTACAGGAAGATGGTTTAATGTTAAATCTGGTGTGAGACAAGGATGTACATTATCCCCTCTGTTATTCATTATCTATATGGATTACATTATGAAGGAAAGTGGTATTAAACCTGATATCAGAATTGGAGATGTTAATGTCATCTCTTTGCTTTATGCGGATGATGTTATACTTCTAAATAAATCAGCTACAAGTCTTCAAGATTCTCTGACTAAATTGAATAACTGTTGTAATAGATATGGTATGAAGGTCAGCAATAAAAAGACAAAGACAATGAAAATAGGCAGAATCATTGAAAATGTCAACTGTGTTGTGAATGGAGAACCTGTGGAACAAGTAAAACATTTCAGCTACTTAGGTACGATTTTTACTGAAGATGGTAAATTAAATATAGAAATAGACAACAGAATCAGCAAAGCTGGTATGGTGGGAAGTCAATTGAATAAACATATGGAATAAGAGAGAAATAAGTCGGAACACTAAATTAGCTGTATACAAGACAGTGTTCAAACCAGTTTTAACTTATGGATCTGAGAGCTGGGTCAGAAGTAAAACACTTGACCAAAGACTAGAGACCGCAGATATGAGAGTCCTGAGAAAGATTAGAGGTGTGAACAGATGGCATCAATGGCAATATCATATTAAAAATGAGGATATTAGGAAAGAACTTGACATTGTCAGCATCCAGGAAAGCGTTAGCAGAGCTAATCTCAGGTGGTATGGTCACTTAAATAGAATGGGAGAGGAAAGATTAGCAAAACAGGTGTTCTCTGCCAGGTTGGCAGGAAAACGACCCAGAGGAAGACCAAGATATAAGTGGATTGATACGGTACAAAGTGCCTTAGACGATAGAAATATAAGATCTGATAATGTTGGAGTCTTGACAAGCAACAGACTGATTTGGAAGAAAATTGTAGATAGGAAGTTAGTAATGATGTAAATTTTTCATGTAGTACTGTCATATCCTGTACACCCCTTGAGGGTACATGGCAGGCATTTGATGATAATGATGAATTCCTTTTACAGCACCCTTTCCTCCTTTTCAACAGCCTCCAGAATATTTTGTTACCTTCTTGATATTTATTTTCTATGTCCTTACCAAAGTCATCCCATGTTTAACTAGTTTTACACAATGTTTAGCTTTCTTTCATTTTTTTCTGTATTCTCTAAGAGCACAAGCTCACTTATTTGCCAGGAAATATTGATATTCTTTCTTCTTTTCCTTCACTGTTTCTTTAACTTCTTGTGTCTACCATGGAATTCTGATTTTTCTATCCTTGCAGACAACCTCACCACATGCCTCTCTATCTGAATCAGTCAATGTTTTCTTCAGGATTTGCCACTGGATCACCAACGTTTGATTCCTGTTCTCAGACTCTTTCATTTTTTCTTCAATAATGTTTGTTTATTTCAGTCTGCAGTTCACATCTGGGAACTGCTCAACTTTTATTCACTTTATAACTTTCTTACATGTTCTCCTTTTCAGTAGGAAATTCAATTTTATCCTGATCAAGACTAAATGGTGATCACTTCCAATTTCAAATCCTCTGTACACTCTAGTGTCCTGCATCAGTGAGGAAAACATCACTATCAACAATAACATAGTCAGTGAGACTTTTTTCTTATTCCATGCCTCTTCTCTCCATGTAAAATTTGTGCACATTTTTATTTTGGAACTTTGTTTTAGTAATAACCAGTCCACGTTCTGAGCAGAAATCCAATAGGTATTTGCCATTATTATTAGCTTTGCTCTTTTGTCCAGATTTTTTCAAAATAGTTTTGTATGTTTGACAATCATTTCCTACTCTGCTATTTAGATCCCCAAGGTGACAAAATATTCTGGAGGCTGTTGAAGAAGCTTAGAAATGGAGGAAAGGGTGCTGTAAAAGGAGTTAGAGATGATAAAGGTGACATGAAAATGGGAGAAAAAGATATCCTTGAAGTTATGGAGTAATTACTTTGAAAAACTGCTAAATGAAACAAGCAGTGATGACAGCACAGTGGTAAAAAACACTGACCAGGTATTCAGTCAGGGTTACATATCCATACTTGAAGTAGAAAAGCCATCAAAGGCTTGAAATGTGGAAAGGCAGCAGGAGTAGATGATATTCGACCAGAAATGCTGAAGTATGGTGGTATAAAAGTCTTGCAATGGCTGCACTGCATAGTTCAGAAGGCCTGGACAGAGGGACGAATTCCCGATGATTGGAGTAGAGCTCTAATAGTACCATATATAAAAAGGGAAATAAAACTGAATGTGAGAATTACAGAGATATTTCCCTACTGAGTGTTCCTGGTAAGATCTATGCAAGTATACTTGAGAAATGGTTGAGAAGAATTGTGGAAGAAAAGCTTGGTGAAGAACAAGTTGGATTTAGGTCAAATAGAGGCTGTCAGGATCAGATCTTCACTTTACGCCAAATAGTGGAGAAATCATGGGAATATAACAAAGATCTGTATTTAAGTTTTGTCGATTTGGAAAAGGCATATGACAAGAGAGAAGCTATTCAATACGCTACAGTTATATGGTGTCAATGGGGCATTATAATAAGCAATACTTAGTCTTTATTTGAGTTGTAAGTCAGCAGTTAGAATTGAAGGAAGTACAGGAAGATGGTTTAATGTTAAATCTGGTGTGAGACAAGGATGTACATTATCCCCTCTATTATTCATTATCTATAGGGATCACATTATGAAGGAAAGTGGTATTAAACATGATATCAAAATTGGAGATGTTAATGTCAGCTCTTTGCTTTATGTGGACGATGTTATACTTATCAATAAATCCACTGTGAGTCTGCAAGATTCCTTGACTAAATTGAATAACTGTTGTAATAGATATGATATGAAGGCCAGCAAAGACAATGAAAATAGGCAGAATCATTGAAAATGTCAACTGTGCTGTGAATGGAGAACCTGTGGAACAGGTAAAACATTTCAGCTACTTAGGCACGATTTTTAGTGAAGATGGTAAATTAAATATAGAAATAGACAACAGAATGAACAAAGCTGGTACAAAGTCAATTGAATAAATTCATATGGAATAAGAGAGAAATTAGTCAGAACACTAAATTAGCTGTATACAAAACAGTATTCAAACCAGTTTTAACTTATGGATCTGAGAGCTGGGTCAGAAATAAAGCACTTGACCAAAGGCTAGATACCGCAGATATGAGAGTCCTGAGAAAGATTAGAAGCATGAACAGATGGCATCAATGGCACTATCATATTAAAAACGAGGATATTAGGAAATAACTTGACATTGTCAGCATCCAGGAATGCGTTAGCTGAGCCAATCTCAGGTAATATGGTCACTTAAACAGAATGGGTGAGGAAAGATTAGCAAAACAAGTGTTCTCTGCCAGGTTGGCAGGAAAACAACCCAGAGGAAGACCAAGATATAGGTGGATTGATACGGTACAAAGTGCCTTAGACCAGCGCTTCCCAAACTGTGGGCCGCGGCCCCCTTGGGGGCCGTGAAATAATGAAAACAAATTTAAAATGTTTTAAGACTAAGTAGATTTTTTTTTATTTTAAAAGAAATGTATTTAACTTTTATTATTTATTATTTCTTTTTTGTTATTTTTTATATTTTAATGGAAAAATTCACACATTGGTGTTGGTTCACAAACTTTGCTACCTGCGTATTTCGGCACTTAATTAATATTGGTAAATATTGCTTATTCATGTTTCATTTCAAAGCAGTGGTTAATTGTATTTACTTCGAATGCTCACCAGGGAAGCTCCAAATCTTCCTGTCCCTTTCATCATGCGTTCGTAATCAGGGACTGTTGATATTGACTTTATATACATATCAAAACTGTTTTATATTATCACTGTCATCCGAGCTAGTGTTCTGTTACCAATAAAGGTTTCGCATATACTTCACACATGAAAAAAAGCTTAAACAAGTTCATGTGGGGAGATAGTAACTTGCTTGCAGTGGTAAACAACACGCCCTCCCTAACAGCCACTATACTGCAGAAGCAAATAAAAACAAGTACTTTTATTATGCTAGTGAATAAGGTATGAGGAGTCTATGTAATATATTTCTCAACAAATAGTGCAATTAGAGACAACTGGGATAAAAACACACTATTTAATGAAACAGATGTCCCCTCATACAGAAACTATGCTGTATAGACTGAAACAAAACCATATGTTGCATGGGCAAACACAGTATCTAACTAAAACCTATTGTTATTAATTAGATGCGTGTGAGTTCGATTTCCCAAGGCAGCAATAAAATTCAACCGAACGTGTTAAAATTCGTAAAAGTGTTAAAACTAAGTAATATATATATATATATATATATATATAAAATGAATGTTATGGCAGTTTCACATATGGAGTTCGGTTGAAGAGAGTTAGCATTTCAACTCAATTGTCAGCTATGCTTTTATCTTTCGGTTGCACAATCTTTTGTTAATACCGCACCAATCATATGCACGTTTTAATAACTTGCTTTTACTGTCGCATTAGGCTTTATTACCGTAAAGGGAGAAAAGTCACAAAAGTGAAAAATGTTCCTGGTCCGGGGATTCCCTTATTCAGGTAATATTCACTAATTTCATGTTATCAGTCTGTAGTGTGCCAGTATCGGTAAGTAATGATATTATTTGATCTATTCTACGTTAAAAAATTTAACCCTGAGATGGATAAGTGGCTGATAAAAAATATAAAAAAATCCCGCAAACAATCAGAAGAAGCGGAAACAGACTCAAAAAAAAAGGACAGTATTTGATATTTTACCAGAACAGCCTGAATCGTCTTCAGAACCAAACGGTAAGAGGCAAAAAATGTAATATAAGCATTTGATTTTTGTAATATTCGCTGTGTATGTTTTGTATTGAATATAAATACAATAAATATTATAATAATATATCTCTCTATTACGATTTTGTTTTGAGGGGGGCCGTGAAATATTTTAATTTTTGCAAAGGGGGCCCTGACATCCAGAAGTTTGGGAAGCACTGCCTTAGACGATAGAAATATAAGATCTGATAATGTTAGAGTCTTGACAAGTAACAGACTGATTTGGATGAAAATTGTAGATAGGAAGTTAGTAATGATGTAAATTTTTCGTGTAGTACTATGATATCCTGTACACCCCTTGAGGGTACATGGCAGGAATTTGATGATGATGATGATGACAATGACCAACTTTTTCTTTTTCATTGTGTCAGTTGCTTTGCTTAAAAAATTCCTCCATTTGTACCTTAGTAGAACCTTCTGTGGGACCATAGGCATAAATAAGTCTCATTGTCCAGTTTGCCCACATCACTCTACTTGATATTGCTTGCCATTCAAGAAGATTAGCCTTGTATTTTCAATACTATAGCTACACCTTCTTTTCCCCGATTGTCATTGCCTGAATATAATATTTTGTATTTATTGCTCGGAAAAATCTCACCAGATTTTGTCTTTTTTGTTACAGTCACCCTTATTATGTCGATCTGGTACTTATCCAATTTCTCGTCTAGCTCCATTTCTTTCCCATTCAGATTCCTTATGTTGATAACACCAATCTTGAATTCTGATGTTTTTTTTGTGGGTGTGTTTCAGGATTTGTTCCAGTAGCTGACTTTTCAATGTTTGCCCTGGTTCCCTATCGAAAACAACAAGGGCTTTGTTTAACTGAGCAACATCCTTGCTGGCATGAAATTCTGTCATGTTTTACCATCATTTTATATTGTGGTTTAACCCAATAAGAATACAATTTGGTGAGTTGGTTAAATCCCCAAATTGCCTATCCTCATTTGTTCAGTATCCAGGTAGACACCTAACAGGGTGCACCAAGAGAAGGTGAGGATGGGACATTAGGTCAGAAGTTAGAAAACTGGAAAATATTACTAAATATTGCTTGAGTCGTTCATTATTTTTTTTTATTATGCTTTTCTTTTTTAATTTCACAGGATATTTGGGAAGCTTATGGAGACTACCTAATGAGTAAAAATTTCTTTGAAGAAGCTGGTTTGGTTTATTCACGATGTGATGAGTTTCAGAAAGCTCTTCTTGCATATCAGCAGAGTCAGAATTGGCAGCAGGTTATATGTAATGCAATCAAGTTGAATTATTCATTGGAAAGATATATTGCATTGTGCAGAAATATGGCAGGTAATTAAAACTTTTAAAATTTAGATAGTAATATTTTATTGTGGTGTTAATGAAAGTCATTTATTCCTAAATGAACTTAGTTGTAAATGATTAACAACTTAAATGACTAATTTCTTGTTAATAATAAATGGATTACATACAACGAGTGGCTTAAAAGTAGTGGTAATAATTATCCCCCCCCCCCCTCATGGATCACTTTAAGGATTGAAGCTAGTTAACTGGAAAGAGACACCAATATAGCCTGTAGAGAACCAACTGACACTTCTGACTCAATGTACAATATTTAGATTCCTTTAATACACCCTATTACTAGATATTCACTTGGATAATGAAATAATAAGGCTGGATTGGCATGGTATCTGGCCAGATTGCATTTTGTATTGACTTCAATCACAAAATGTTTGAATGTTATGCTGGCTGAAATGTTTTGTCAAATACACACACACACACACACACACACACAACAGTAAAATGTCAGCTACTGAGAAAACCACAAACTCAACAGAATTGAAAATGGATACATCCATGAGAAGCATCAGAAAAGAGTTGGGACTAGCAGAGAAATTATAGAAATACCCTGCTGAAATAATTGGCATTACTGAAACGAAGACAAAAAACAGGTGAGATACTTCAAAAAAATTGTAAAATGTTAATATTCTGTCAATAGCAACATTAAGATTAACTTCTCAAATGGCACACAGTTTCAAGTAGCATGATGTGTGCTGATTACTTGCAAATGGAAATTGGACGATGTGGCTTATTTGAAAAGGTAAAGTTTTTTTGTCTGTATAGAGTGGAGGGGGGGGGACAGCTACAAAAGAAAAGTTTATTCTTCTTAGAGATCTAAACAGCAAAATAAGAAATAAATATCAGACATATAGTTGGCCAAGTGGTCAACAAACCCTCTCTCCAACTAACAGACTGTAGGTATGAATTCTGTCATGCACATGAATATATGTGTCTTTAAATGAGAGATGAATTATTTCATCACCTGGTGTGAGATCCTCCCCTGCTTATTGCAGGCTTTTCCATATTTTGCCATTTCATAAGCAGTCCTTATGGCTGAATGGCATACAATGAAGAATTACATCACTATGGCTTCAGCAGAAAGATTTATTGACTGGCTTATATTTTGCTGGATTTCAAGCTAGCATTTTCACAACATACCACATGTTACAGTTAACACATAACAATGAGTAAGTGAAACTATTCGAATTGTAATGGACAAAAGATCTCAAGTTCTAATTTGGCACCCTCTAGTTTTGTAAAAAAGAAGTATTGCAGCTATGTAGGAGTTGATCTTAAGATAACAGTCTCCCGAATTTTTGGCAAATTAATGCAGCCTTACTTATGCAGGTTATGAGAATGCTTCATACCCATGGCTGACTCTAAAAATAATCTTTCTGACCTGTAATGACTTCTCTTTAGCACATTAGTTGTTGTTGTTTTTCATCTAATGCTATGTATATGTGGGCGGTAAATGTCTTTTCCATCTTCTTTGAATGAAAATAAGTTGTCTTCGTTATATTCATCATTGCTACCCATAATCTCCAAAAAGAAACTGTAATAATAAGATGCAAACTACCTCTTCAAAAGTATTTAAAATGTGAAACTCATACTGATCATAATTTGTCATAGCTGCATTATCACAGCTATTTTGGAATTTATATTATTATTATTAAGAGAGACCTCCATGGAGTCAGGAGCTCATTGGGGAAGACTCTACTATTCGTACCAGCTGTCATATCTTTTCTTGAATTCATTCACATTACTTGCACACACACAGCATCCATTCCAATTGTGGACTACTCTATAAGAGAAAAATCTAGTCTTAACACCCTTCTTGATGGCATTCATTCTCAACTTCCATGAATGCCCTAGCATCGTTTCCCCACTTTCCATAAAATGAAAAATTCCATCAACTGAAATTCTGTATAACTCTTTCAGAAGTTTGTAAGTCTCAATTGTATCACCCTTTTTTCTGCTATTTGCTAGTGTCTACAGCCTACAAATTCTCAGTTTGTCTTCATAATCTGTATGCCACAATCCTGATATCATTTTTGACACTCTCCACTGTATCAGAATCATCACAGAAACCAGGAGACCAGACCTGCATGCAATAGTCCAATTGAGGTCTTATCAAGTCCTTGTAAAGAGGAAAAATGACTTCTTTAACTTTACATGTCAAGGTTCGTTTCAGCATTGCCATTATTCTCTGAGTTGTATTTACATTATTTTTATATGAGACTTGAACTTCAACTACCTACAACTCCAAAATCCCTACCCCCCCATCACTTTCTTCAAGCATAATTCCACCAATATAATACAACATTGGATATCCAAATTAACATTGAAATGATGTTAATTTCAATGCCCACAAATGGCATTGAAATTAACATCATTTCAATGTTAATTTCAATGCCCACAATTCCAGCCTATTCAAATCATTCTGCAAGTACTTCATATTATCAGAAATAGCAGCATGTCATGTCAAATCCATCCCAATGTCATTAATGCACAGATTGAATAACAATGGACCAAGGACTGATCCTTGAAGCACACCACTGGTTACCTTGAATCTTGCAGATTCGCCTCCCCCCATATACAACTTTTTGATATCTGTCAGTCAGCCATCCTCTTATCCATCCCAACAGTTTGTAATCTAATCTGATATTCTCTAATTTATACAACAGTATTCCATGCTGTATTCTGTCAAAAGCCTTAGCAGAATCCAAAAGTATCATAGTGTATCTATTCCCCTTGTCTCAGTGGTAACATTATTATAGAATGTGAACAAGATGCTAAAACATGACCTTCCCTTAGTAAACCCATGCTGTTCCCTGCAAAGTAGAGACTCTCTGTCAACCCATTTCTGAGTGCAAGCCCTTACTAACTTTTCTAAAATCATCACCATCACTCATGAGATACTGATCAGTTGATAGTTACACCCTTGTGCAATGGGATTACCATACATTCTTTCCACTCCTGTGGAATCTTTCCTGTTCTGAGACTCAAATTATGTAGCCTGGTCAAGAGTGTTCAGCCAGTTCAGCTGAACACTGTTTTAGCATCTGTGCTGATAATCCCATCTGTTCCTATTTACAGAATTCTTATTCAGTTTATGCAACAGCTCTAGTACTTCCTTCTCATCCACATGAGTTTCCTCATATGGTAAAGAGGTAGCAGTGAGTTGAATGTTGCATATACCAGGTTGATAGCTTTTTCTTATGAATCTCTTGTTAATTCGATTACACTTCCATTTCATTAATACTCTATATATCAGAATTTGCCTGAAAAAAATGTGGTTAGATTACAATTTTGTATATTTTTAACATAAGTGAGTTTCATTCTGTATTTATGAAGTTAATTTTATCCATATTTTAAGAATTATTTTATTTTATATTATGTATAACTTATTTTTATGTCTATATTTTATCTTCTTATTACACTGTTAATTGCAGAAATACTCAAAGAAAATAGAAGATATTCTGAAGCAGCGTTTTTATTAGAACAGCATCTACAAGTAAGGAATTAATTTTATTGAAATAATTGATTATATAACTATAAAACACCTGTTTTCCAACCCTTCAGATTCTGTTCATTGTTAAGATTATATTTGGTCATTCAAACATATAATTAAAATGAAATATATATTGATCTTTAATTGACCATTATTTATAAACATCCAATTCCAACAAGTTTCACCGAAGGGCTGTCTGGCTTCTTTGGAGCTTATAACGGTAAGAGGAAAAAACTCAAAGTGGCTAGTACAGAGAATGGATTAACACTATCGTATAAATTAAAAATTAAAACAGAACGCATAACATTACAAGCATGGAGCATGTTGTATTAGTCACTGTTATTTGAGCATGCTCTGTAGTTTTGAGCAAAATTAAATTCTGGCAGACTGTGAGTGATCTTATTAAGGTTTTCCATATGTCAGCTATTATCATTCCCTGGTTTCTGTTAAGATTTTCTCCAGAATTGAGGACCACAATGACTTCCTTGAAATTTCTACAATGTAAATCTTCTAGGTAGGCATGGAGCTGCTGTCCCAATCAATGGTATGGTTAGTAATTGCGAAATGATGGGCTAGACCTAAGTTGTCTGTTCTGTTGTTATTAACATCTCCTTTGTGTTCTTTTTTTCTGATTTCAAGGCTTCTCAACGTTTGTCCTATATAGTTTAGACCACAAGCACATGGGATGTTGTACGCCTCAGTGTGTTTGAAAAAAAGCATTAATGTCTTTGGCAATCTTAAAATGTGATGGACAGTCTTGACCGGTTTGAACGCAACTCTGATGTTGAAAGGTTTAAAAGGTTTTGCGATCTTTTTCAACACCGTACCTGCATGAAAACTAACTATGGATGATCTGTATTGAGTGATTAGGTTGTTGTTGTTGTGGGGGATTGCTATGAAGAATCTTGTTGATTAAATTCCTTGGATAGCCATTTTTTATTAATGTCTCTGATATATGAGTAAGTTCATCATAGAGTTCTTTTTCTTCTGAGATGATGTTCGTGGCTCTATTTTTGAGCATGTGTATTATGCAGAGCTTCTGGCAAATATGGTGAGTTGATTTGAAATGAAGGTAGCGTCCATCATTTCATGAATTTTTTTAAATGCCACAGTCATTTTAAACACTGAAGACTACATAGCCAAGATTGCAGAATTACTATCAGATTCATCAACGTATCGCATATTAGAGTCAGATCTAACATGGGAAAAACCACAAGGACACTAATAACTTATTACTGATCATGACTAGTTGGTCCACAGACTTGCAACAGTATCTGAAGTCACTACACCCATTGACGCCATGATTGTATGGAGCCCCGAAAGTTCACAAAAGTGGAGTTCTACTATGCCCGATCATTGGTGGAAGAAATGCTCCTACATATTTATTGTCCAAACACCTCTCCAGCCTCCTAAAAGGACATATCAGAAAATCAGACACATTAAGAATTCAAAGCAGTTTATTGAAATATTGAAAAACATCTCGATCTTAAAGACAGGTGTTCTTGCTAGCTTGAACGTGGTATTTTTATTTACCAACATCCCAGTAGAAGTTATCAGTATCCTATACACACTCTCTTCCCTGAAGATACGGCTCACCTTTTTCATCATTGCCTTAAATGTAATTATTTTAAATGGAATGAAATGATATATATGAGCAACTAAATGGCTTAAGTGGACAGTCCCCTTAAGTATGAACAGACCGCCCTGTGCAGATCTGTTCATGGAAAAGCTAGAAACAGACATCCTCTCAAAATTAGACCCAAAATCTTTAGTTTGGTGGAGGTATGTAGACAATGTCTTCATAATTTGGAGGGACACAAAAACAGTTCTTTTGGACTTTTTAACCAAAATTAATTCTTTTCATCAAAAAATGCAATTCACTTTGCAACTGGAAAAAGATAATCAGCTACCATTTTTGGATACCCTAATCAAGAAAGTAGAAGATGGGCACATATCAAACTAACAGTCTACCGCAAACCAACACACACTGGATGCTACCTTCATTTCAGATCAACTCACTATATTTCCCAGAATCTCATCACAATACATATGCTTAAAAATAGAGCCATGAACATCATCTCAGAAGAAAGATCACCAAAAGACATTAATGCTTTTTTTTCAAACACGCTGGGGTGTGCAACATCCCATGTGCTTGTGGTCTAAACTATATAGGACAGACGTCGAGAAACCTCAAAATCAGAAAAAAAGAACATATAAGAAATGTTAATAACAACAGAACAGACAACTCAGGTCTAGCCCATCATTTCACGATTACTAACCATACCATTGATTGGGACAGCAGCTCCATGCCTTACCTAGAAGAAGATTTCCATTGTAGAAATTTCAAGGAAGCCGTTGTAGTTCTCCTTTCTGGAGAAAATCTTAACAGAAACCAAGGAATGATAATAGCTGACATATGGAAAACCTTAATAAGATCACTCAGTCCGCCAGAATTTAATTTCGCTCAAAACTACAAAGTGTGCTCTCATAATAGTGACTGACACAACATACTCCATGCGTGTAATGTTACTCGTTCTGTTTTAATTTTTAATTCATATGATAGTGTTACTCCATTTTCTCTGTACTAATCACTTTGAGTTTTTTTTTTTTTTCTCTTACCGTTATAAGCCTTGAAGAAGCTGGACAGCCCTTTCGGTGAAACTTGTTGGCATTAGATGTTTATAAATCATGGTCAGTTAAAGATCAATATATATTTCGTTTTAATTAAACCTTAAGATTCTTTATTATTTTGCCGATTAATTTTTTTTTTCAGTACATTTTATGTTTCTTGGCTTTTATGTCTTTTTTTGTCAATTTTTTAGTCTTCCCTCAACCTATTTTTTTTCTTTTGAAAAAAAAAATATAAAACTTGAAACTGCTCCATTTATTTTCTGTTATTAAAAAAAAAATTGTCTTCAATTTTGGAAAATTTGTCATCATCATCATCATCATCATCAAAATTCCTGCCATGTACCCTCAAGGGGTGTACAGGATATGACAGTACTACATGAAAAAATTACATCATTACTAACTTCCTATCTACAATTTTCCTCCAAATCAGTCTGTTACTTGTCAAGACTCCAACATTATCAGATCTTATATTTCTATCGTCTACGGCACTTTGTACCGTATCAATCCACCTATATCTTGGTCTTCCTCTGGGTCGTTTTCCCTGCCAACCTGGCAGAGAACACTTGTTTTGCTAATCTTTCCTCTCCCATTCTATTTAAGTGACCATACCATCTGAGATTAGCTCTGCTAACGCATTCCTGGATGCTGACAATGTCAAGTTCTTTCCTAATATCCTCATTTTTAATATGATATTGCCATTGATGCCATCTGTTCACGCCTCTAATCTTTCTCAGGACTCTCATATCTGCGGTCTCTAGTCTTTGGTCAAGTGTTTTACTTCTGACCCAGCTCTCAGATCCATAAGTTAAAATTGGTTTGAACACAGTCTTGTATACAGCTAATTTAGTTGTTCTGACTAATTTCTTTCTTATTCCATATGAATTTATTCAATTGACTTCCCACGATACCAGCTTTGCTGATTCTGTTGTCTATTTCTATATTTAGTTTACCATCTTCAGTAAAAATTGTGCCTAAGTAGCTGAAATGTTTTACTTGTTCCACAGGTTCTCCATTCACAAACACAGTCGACATTTTCAATGATTCTGCCTATTTTCATTGTCTTTGTCTTTTTATTGCTGACCTTCATACCATATCTATTACAACAGCTATTCAATTTAGTCAGAGAATCTTGCAGACTTGTAGCGGATTTATTTAGAAGTATAACATCATCCGCATAAAGCAAAGAGCTGACATTAACATCTCCAATTTTGATATCAGGTTTAATACCACATTCCTTCATAATGTGATCCATATAGATAATGAATAACAGAGGGGATAATGTACATCCTTGTCTCACACCAGATTTAACATTAAACCATCTTCCTGTACTTCCTTCAATTCTAACTGCTGACTTACAACTCAAATAAAGACTAAGTATTGCTTGATATAATGCCCCATTGACACCATATAACTGCAGCGTATTGAATAGCTTCTCTCTTGGCACCTTGTCATATGCCTTTTCCAAATCGACAAAACTTAAATACAGATCTTTGTTATATTCCCATGCTTTCTCGACTATTTGTTGTAAAGTGAAGATCTGATCCTGACAGCCTCTATTTGGCCTGAATCCAGCTTGTTCTTCACCAAGCTTTTCTTCCACAATTCTTCTCAACCGTTTCTCAAGTATACTTGCATAGATCTTGCCAGGAACACTCAGTAGGGAAATACCTCTGTAATTCTCACATGCAGTTTTATTTCCCTTTTTATATATGGGTACTATGAGAGCTCTACTCCAATCATCGGGAATTCGTCCCTCTGTCCAGGCTTTCTGAACTATGCAGTGCAGCCACTGTAAGACTCTTAAACCACCATACTTCAGCATTTCTGGTCGAATATCATCTACTCCTGCTGCCTTTCCACATTTCAAGCCTTTGATGGCTTTTTCTACTTCAAGTATGGATATGTATTCCTGACTGCATGCCTGGTCAGTGTTTTTTATAACTGTGCTGTCATCACTGCTTGTTTCATTTAGCAGTTTTTCAAAGTAATTACTCCATACTTCAAGGATATCTTTTTCTCCTGTTTTCATTTCACCTTTATCATCTCTAATTCCTTTTACAGCACTCTTTCCTCCATTCCTAAGCTTCTTCAACAACCTCCAGAATATTTTGCCACCTTCTTGATATTTATTTTCTATATTCTTGCCAAAGTCCTCCCATGACTTTTGTTTAGCTAGTTTTACACACTGTTTAGCTTTCTTACATTTGTCTCTGTATTCTGTAAGAGTAAAAGCTGACTTATTTGCCAGGAACTTTTGATATACTTTCTTCTTTTCCTTCACTGCCTCTTTAACTTCCTGTGTCCACCAGGGAGTTCTGATTTTTTTATCCTTGCACACAACCTCACCACATGCCTCTCTGGCAGAATCAATCAATGTTTCCTTCAGAGTTTGCCACTGAATCTCCAAGGTTTGATTCCTGTTCTCAAACTCTTTCATTTTCTTTTCAATAATATTTCTGTATTTTAGTCTACAGTTCACATCTAAGAGCTGCTCAACTTTTATTCGCTTTAAAACTTTCTTACATGTTATTCTTTTCAATATGAAATTCAATTTTATCCTGCTCAAGACTAAATAGTGATCACTTCCAATTTCAAATCCTCTGTACACTCTGGTGTCCTGCACCAAGGAGAAAACATCACTATCAACAATAATATAGTCAATGAGACTTTTCTTATTCCTAGCCTCTTCTCTCCATGTGAATTTGTGCACATTTTTATGTTGGAACATGGTGTTAGTAATAACCAGTCCGTGTCCTGAGCAGAAATCCAACAGATATTTGCCATTATTATTAGCTTTGCTCTTTTCTCCAAATTTTCCCAAAATATTTTTGTATGTCTCACAATCATTTCCTACTCTACTATTTAGATCCCCAACAAGGACCAAGTTTTCCTTTTTCATTGTGTCAGTTGCTTTTTCTAAAGCCTCAAAAAATTCCTCCACTTCTACCTTAGTAGAACCTTCTGTGGGACCATAGGCACAAATAAGTCTCATTGTCCAGTTCCCCATTCTCATATTTGCCCACATTACTCTACTTGAGACTGACTGCCATTCAAGAAGATTAGCCTCGTATTTTGTGTTGAATACTATGGCTACTCCTTCTTTTCCTTGATTGTCATTGCCTGGGAAAATTTTGTCTCTTGATTAAATCAATAGATGGTAAAACAAAAAAAAAACACTATTTTGTATTAATTAAAAAGGGGGTTGCTTAGGGTCAGGTAACCTGATAACAAGAATGAACTGGCAATTTGAAATTTTGCCTACCTAATTTTATTCTTATTGCCTAAACTAAAGTGAAATGATGGTAAATTGAATTTCATGCCAGCTGGAGCATTGTCCAGTTAAAAAGGCTGTTTTTTCAGGGTGAAAATTGACTCCTGGAACAGACTCCAACTCAACATTAGCAGATTTCAAGATTGGCACCACCAACATAATAAGCATCAACAGAAAAGAAATGGAACTTGTAGGAGAATTGTATAAGTACAGCATTGACATGTTTGTTATCAAAACAAAGCAGATAAAAATGGATGAGATTCTTTCCTACAGATAGAAGATTTGATATTCAGGTATTAATAATCGGAGAAAAAAAAGTAGTAACTATAGTCTTAACAACACCAAATATGAGGGTAAGCTTCTTACATGTTCTCAAGTAGAGTACTGTAGGCAAATATCAGAATGGGGAACTGGACACTGAGACTTCATTTGTGCCTATGGTCCCACAAAAGGTTCTACCAAGGAAGAAGCAGAAGAATTTTTAGAGGCATTAGAGAAGGCAGCTGATCCAACAAAAATGAGAGTTTGAAAACAAGAAACAAATCTTAAAAATCAGTGGCAAACTCTAAAGAAAACTGACTGGCTGATTCAGCCAGAGAGACATGTGTAAGGTTGTCTGTGGGGATAGAAAAATCAGAACTCCAAGAAAATCAGCATGTGATCTTAGAGATTACAGAGAAAAATGTATGAAAATGAGGCATTGTGTAAAACTAGCTAAATAAAAGTCATGGAAGACTTTGGTAAAAACATAAAAAAATAAATATTAGGAAGGTTGCAAAATATTCTGAAGGTTTAGAAATGCAGGATCGGTTACACTAAAAGGAATAGATGTTGGTGAGATAGAAATATAAAGGTAAGATAGAAAACAACAGGAAAAAAGTCATCAAACTAAATCATGGAAAAGAAGCCGTAATAGATGATATTCGATCAGAAATGCTGAAATATGGAGTATAAGACTTTTACACACTACATAATTTAGAAGGCCTGCTCAGAGGGTCAAATTTCAGATGACTGGAGTAGATCGATCATAATACTCATCTATAAAAAAGGAAATAAAATTGAATATGACATTAATAGCTTTAATGGAACACGTGCACTAGACATATTAAAATAACTTTCACAGCATGTTATATGCATAACTTTTGTTACACAATTAACAAAATGATATAATCACGTAATCACAAGAAAGATATTTATTTAACCAAATATTTCGGTCTGGAAATAGCAGACCATCGTCGGTGGTATTACAAGAACAGTTTAAAAAAAAAAAATATATATACAAGCTAGAATACTAACAATAGATCGTTGAAATTAGAACATGCCGCGTGATGTTATATCACTAAGTATGAAACGAAATATTTTGAAGTAGAAACATGATTGAATTTGCTATAAAAAAAAAAAAAAAAAAAAAAAAAAAAAAAAAAAAATTAATGAGTAATCTTGATTAGGCTTTCCCAGATTTTTGATACAGATATGCAGTCATTACGATTCAGGTTGGGATGATGGAGCAAGGCCTCCACGCTTTCCTTGAACAAACGTTCGAACCTATAACGGGATCTATGTAAGAGGCGAGTTTTGGACCAAAGGATGCTGTGGTCAGTTTCAATCCCGTGTTGAGCCAAACCAGACTTTTCAGGTTTATTGTGAAGAATGGATGATTGATGTTCTTGGATTCTTCTTTCAAGAGAACGTCCAGTCTGTCCAAAGTAAGAGAGATCACAGTTGCAAGGAATTTGATAAACTCCAGGAAGAGATAAAGTTGAGCGTTTGTCTTTAGGAGAAGGAAAATGAGAAGACAATTTGTTAATAGGAGAATACGTAGCTGTTAAATCATATTTCTTCAAAATTCTTGCGATAGGTTCTGAAATACCGGAGATATAAGGAATAGGTACTCGACGTATTGAATCTTTGTTGTTTTGTGGAGGATTATAAGATGTAAGAAGACGTTGAATACTTTTTTCAGAAAAGCCATTGAGTTTCATGTGTTGCTGGACATAGATCCCGTTATAGGTTCGAACGTTTGTTCAAGGAAAGCGTGGAGGCCTTGCTCCATCATCCCAACCTGAATCGTAATGACTGCATATCTGTATCAAAAATCTGGGAAAGCCTAATCAAGATTACTCATTAATTTTTTTTTTTTTTTTTTTTTTTTTTTTTTTTTTTTTTTTTTTTATAGCAAATTCAATCATGTTTCTACTTCAAAATATTTCGTTTCATACTTAGTGATATAACATCACGCGGCATGTTCTAATTTCAACGATCTATTGTTAGTATTCTAGCTTGTATATTTTTTTTTTTTTTTTTTTTTTTTTTTTTTTTTTTTTTTTTTTAAACTGTTCTTGTAATACCACCGACGATGGTCTGCTATTTCCAGACCGAAATATTTGGTTAAATAAATATCTTTCTTGTGATTACGTGATTATATCATTCAGTCTTATGTCGCAAGTATCCTTAAAACAACAAATTCTTATCCTTCACGGGGAAAATGCTACCAAAATAACTGGTAAATTAGGAAAACTTTCAGTTATACAAGGTAGGTTACGAGCAAAGATTAATTTCTTTAAAAAGTGCCGCGACAACAAGATTATTCCCAATTTCGCTAAGATTAAAGAAACAATAAAATCTCCTGGAGCTCATAATATTTACCGGAACACAAGTTTATCTCTAATCCATAATCAACTTAAAGCTGCTAAACGTGATCTTGCTATTCACAGTCATCAGACTTCTGATTTACGCACCTATATATCCACAAATTTGGATCCACATCTTTCTCACATAGTTCTAAATGTAGCTAAACGTTCTACTCAACGTGCTTATAATAAACTAAGTCAACATCTTAACCGTAAATATGAGGCTCTTTCGTCTAAACAATCCAAGCCATTCATAACTCCAGATAATTGGATTGTAAATATATCCGGACGTCCTTTGACTAAAAGCGAAACCCTCATCCTTTCAAAAGGACATGATTTTTCTATTGTTCCAAATAAAATACCATATCTAGATTTCCTAGTTAACATTGAAAGGAATCTTAATCATCTAACCAGCGATAAAGCTAATGCTCTTCGCCTAGAAGTCGCTTCTTCTCTACTTAAGGCTAAACTTCCTCCTTCTAACATATCTCCTTCTGAAATGAAATCTTTACAGTCCTTGAGAAAAAATAATCACCTCATTATCACTAAAGCTGACAAGGGAAAAGCAACAGTAGTTATGGACTCAGTAAATTACAGAAGAAAACTTTCTCTTTTGCTTCGAGATCGCTCCACATATCAAGAAATTGATTATAATCCAACCAACAGACAACTAAAGAAATTAAATTCTCTCCTTGATGAAGTCATCAGTTTGGATAAAGACACAATTGAAAGACTTAAAACTCATTTTGCAAGACCTCCTAGATTTTATGGCCTTCCAAAAATCCATAAGATTGACTATCCTCTTCGTCCAATAGTAGATTGCATTGATTCTCCTACTTACCGTATAGCCAAATATCTAGCTAAATTACTGAAATCTTACATTGGCAACTCGAGTTCTTTTTTAAAAAACTCCTCAGATTTCTTAGAAAAATTAAAAGATGTCTCCTTACAACCTACAGATCTTATGGTTAGTTTTGATATAGAATCTTTATACACCAATGTACCTCTTAAGGAAACTTTAAAACTACTTGCTGACATCTTTCCTCAAGATATTATAAAACTATTCGATTTCGTTATACATTCTGGTTATTTCATATGTCAAAACAAATTTTATAGCCAAGTAGAAGGAACAGCCATGGGAAGTCCTCTTTCTCCAGCTTTAGCCAACTTTTATTTAGAACATTTAGAAAAAGTCCTCTTCACATCTAGTTTCCCTCTACCATCTTTTTGGGTAAGATATATAGATGACATATTTGCTATTTGGCCTCACAGTAAAAACACTTTATCTTCCTTTTTAAACAGTATTAATTCCTTACATCATCGCATAAAGTTTACTATGGAATTAGAAGAAAACAACCAGTTATCTTTTTTAGACGTTCTCCTCATCCGATCATCTTCAAATATTCTTACAACTACAGTATACAGGAAACCAACATTCACAGGTCGTTATATTCTGAAAGAATCAGCCCATCATCCATGTCAAAAAACAGGAATTATAAAATGTCTCATCAAAAGAGCCAAAACTAATTGTTCTACTTTTGATTATCTACAGAAAGAACTTTCTACTATCCAGCAACACATGAAACTCAATGGCTTTTCTGAAAAAAGTATTCAACGTCTTCTTACATCTTATAATCCTCCACAAAACAACAAAGATTCAATACGTCGAGTACCTATTCCTTATATCTCCGGTATTTCAGAACCTATCGCAAGAATTTTGAAGAAATATGATTTAACAGCTACGTATTCTCCTATTAACAAATTGTCTTCTCATTTTCCTTCTCCTAAAGACAAACGCTCAACTTTATCTCTTCCTGGAGTTTATCAAATTCCTTGCAACTGTGATCTCTCTTACTTTGGACAGACTGGACGTTCTCTTGAAAAAAGAATCCAAGAACATCAATCATCCATTCTTCACAATAAACCTGAAAAGTCTGGTTTGGCTCAACACGGGATTGAAACTGACCACAGCATCCTTTGGTCCAAAACTCGCCTCTTACATAGATCCCGTTATAGGTTCGAACGTTTGTTCAAGGAAAGCGTGGAGGCCTTGCTCCATCATCCCAACCTGAATCGTAATGACTGCATATCTGTATCAAAAATCTGGGAAAGCCTAATCAAGATTACTCATTAATTATTTTTTTTTTTTTTTTTTTTTTTTTTTTTTTTTTTTTATAGCAAATTCAATCATGTTTCTACTTCAAAATATTTCGTTTCATACTTAGTGATATAACATCACGCGGCATGTTCTAATTTCAACGATCTATTGTTAGTATTCTAGCTTGTATATTTTTTTTTTTTTTAAACTGTTCTTGTAATACCACCGACGATGGTCTGCTATTTCCAGACCGAAATATTTGGTTAAATAAATATCTTTCTTGTGATTACGTGATTATATCATTCAGTCTTATGTCGCAAGTATCCTTAAAACAACAAACAATTAACAAAAATTATATAGAATTTATTAAAAAAAAACTCCAGTATATTTTATCCAATGTTACATGGACATTGCCAGGGAAATAGACCATTAACTGCATTATTGCATCACTCATTATTGTGATTCAAAAGATGAATCACAATAATGACTCATAAATCATGCATATATTAGCTCGTATCTCAGTAGTTGAAGTATATGATATTACACTATTAGATTTCAAAGAAACAATTGTAGTAAGTTGCATAAAAACACCCCATACCCAACCTATAGAAATTAAATATCTCACTATCCAAAATTCTTCCTCTTATACACAACCATCACACAGGTGATCACTTCCTGAAACTTGGGAAGTGATCATCTAAACTTGAACCAAAACTTGGTTCAGGTTTGGATGATTTTGTAGCATGTTACATATTTCAAGGAAAAGACTATCAAATTTGAAATTGCTGAAATGAAGAAGTTTTGTCTGGTTCCAAAGAACTCTGTGCCTAGTGTCAATAGCATGAGAAGCAAGGCCAGACTTGTTGGATTCCAAAAATGTATTCTTGATTGTTCTTCAGTTCTAATCAAGGCAGAACAGCCAGTTTGTCCAAAATAGGAAACATGACATGAGTTTGGTACTTGATAAACACCAAGGAAAGAGGTGGTAATGTAAACTTTTGTTGATTGTAGGAAGGAAGACAGTTTCCAAGCTGGCGTGAACGAAGCATATAGATTGGATTTTTGAAGAATCCTTGCTGTTTGTTCCAAGATTCCTTTAAAGTAGGGTATTGAAATTCTTTTCACATCAGATTGTAGTCTAGTAGAAGGATGATAATTAAACATTTTTTTGAATGGTAGTTTTGTTGTTTTGTTGGAAAATGTGCTTGTCTACTCATCCATGACTGGGTAAGAATTTTTAGTTGATGAGTAAAAAAAAATTTAAAAAAAAAAGCTCATCATCATCAAATTCTTGCCATGCACCCTCAAGAGGTGTACAGGATATGATAGTACTACATGAAAACTTTACATCATTACTAACTTCCTATCTACAATTTTCCTCCAAACCAGTCTGTTACTTATCAAGACCCCATTATATATTATCAGATCTTATATATCTATCGTCTAAGGCACTTTGTACCATATCAATCCACCTATATCTTGGTCTTCCTCTGGGTCGTTTTCCTGCCAACATGCAGACTTGTTTTGCTAATCTTTCCTCTCCCATTCTGTTTAAGTAACCATACCACCTGAGATTAGCTCTGCTAATGCATTCCTGGATGCTGACAATGTCAAGTTCTTTCCTAATATCCTCGTTTTTAATATGATATTTCCATTGATGCCATCTGTTCACGCCTCTAATCTTTCTCAAGACTCTCATATCTGCAGTCTCTAGTCTTTGGTCAAGTGTTTTACTTCTGACCCAGCTCTCAGATCCATAAGTTAAAACTGGTTTGAACACCGTCTTGTATATAGCTAATTTAGTGTTCCGACTAATTTCTCTCTCTCTTATTCCATATGAATTTAAGTCAACTGTTATTTGATAAACGACATAACAGTTGACTTCCTACTGTTATGTCGTTTATCTATAATAATTTACTTTCTTTATGAATTTACCTCTCTGCAATGACTACAAGGCTTACAAAATTTCCCTGACTCTAATATCTGTATTACTTCTTACGTGTTCATTCTATAAGGAAAGCAAATTCTATATCTCTAGCCGATTCCTAATTTTACTCACGTGCTTACCCTGACTGATAAAGGTTATTCCTTGCTAAAAGAAACTAATCTTCTAATTTCTTTCCTCTTCAGATATTGACAAATTTATTTTTTAAAGCTGCGCCAGCCAATATCGTAGAATAGAGGGGACTCTTATTCAGGGAGACTTTTCCAGACTTTTGGTGCACGTAGGTGAATAAATTTAATGCTTAAACTCATAAATTAAATGCTTTACTATGGCTAAGTAAATTTTGGTTTGCAGTCGTAACCTCTATAACAACATGTTATACCTTTCTTTCAATCCCCCCCCCCCCCCCCCCGCTATGGTTCAGATTAATAAGCGGTAGTTTTGATTCATATCACAGGCAAAACTCAGATATAGAAGAAAAAACATATTTATTGGAATCTAAAGGACATATATACTTAGACCAATCTCCCTTTCAATTAGTTCAATGACATGCTGAATCAAACTGATTAATACTCTAATGCACGAACAATAAATCCTTATTTTGAGTTAGAGATTAAACACGCATAATATACACATTATACACTTATTAGTCTTGCTCATTAAACTAGTCACAATCATCTATGATCATTCCAGACAATTTGTCTTATGGACATTAGCCACTGCTAAATAATCACTTAAAGTTCTTAAATACTCTCCATACTCGGTTATTACACTACAATGATCTTTCCCTTTTACTGACCGAGTAATTATACAACAAAATCTGTACTTTACCATTTCTTGGGGCAGGATCTCCAGGTCCATCTGAATTGTCCTTCTGTGTTTGAATTACCTCTCGATACTTCCATAAGCCTGTGTCCATATGGTAGGTCACTATGGTCATCAGATTAAGCTATGCTCTGCACCTGACGTGTTTCCTCATCTATTCTCGATCTGTTTCGGGCCATCCTCGTTTCTACTGCCGGTTCCTAGGATACCTCCGCGATATTATTCCGTCTTGAATGTTCAGTTAAAGAGCGAAGACAGCATATGCCGACATCTCACGCTTTAGTATCGGCAGAAATTCAGACATCAAAGGGAAAGGTGCACCGTCGGATATCATACTATCGCCAAGAAACACCATCAGGAACTTCTGGTCCACGAGAGAAGTCGAATCATCATCCAGCAAAATAGGCGAAAAAAAGCCTTGAGGAAGGGGTGCAAACCCTTTTTATTCTCCCTTCACTTCCCCCTTTTTTAACACTACTAGCTGCGATAGCACCCTCTTACTTTCTGCAATCTTTTCCTGCTCGCTACTTTCTTTGTCCGCGGGAATTTCGGCACATCATTAGATCTCTAGCAGCGTCTTCCGGGAAATGAATGTGCATTGCTTTCCAAGATTGCCAATGCCTCAGGCCTACCCGTGACCTTTGGACTATTGTTTCATCTAATTTACCCATTCATTGTATACATGATGCGTTCATATAATACCAATTTATACACAAACTTCTTTACATGGTCTTACAATTCTACTAAAAGGAGGTAATTCTATTTCTATTTACAGTTAGTACTTTATTTCTTCTGCTCGAGTACAAGTTTTTTCTCTCAGCTGATTTTTTGACTTGTTAAATCCTGAATGAATTGTTTCTTTTTTTAAAGTTCTTCATTCAGGATGTAACACTACCATACCTGCTTTGTTGATTCTATTGTCTATTTCCATATTTAATTTACATCTTCACTAAAAATCATGCCTAAGTAGCTGAAATGTTTTACTTGTTCCACAGGTTCTCCGTTCACAACACAGTTGACATTTTCAATGATTCTGCCTATTTTCATTTGTCTTTGTCTTTTTTATTGCTAAGCTTCATACCATACCTATTACAGCAGTTATTCAATTTAGTCAGTGAATCTTGCAGACTTGTAGTGGATTTATTTAGTAGTATAACGTCGTCCACATAAAGCAAAGAGCTGACATTAACATCTCCAATTTTGATATCAGGTTTAATATCACTTTCCTTCATAATGTGGTCCATATAGATAATGAATAACACAGGGGATAATGTACATCCCTGTCTCCCACCAGATTTAACATTAAACCACCTTCCTGTACTTCCTTCAATTCTAACTGCTAACTTACAACTCAAATAAAGACTAAGTATTGCTTCATAATGGTAATGCATTCCATTCACTGACAATTCTCTATGTAAAATAAATCTACTCCTCACATCCCTCTTCACCACACTCTTACATAACTTCCAGGGATGACCTCTGGTTTTCCACCTCTCACCTTCTGCTTTTTTTATAATCTCATCTGGATTAATACGATAAAATCCTCACAATGACTTAAACGTCTCTATCAAATCGCCTCTTTTCCTGCTATCCACCAAACACTGCAATCCACATTTTTTCAACCTCTCTCCATAGCCAGAAGTCCAAAGTCCTGATATTGTTTTAGCCACTTGCCTCTGGACTGTCTCCACATCACATTGAAAACCAGGCAACCAGATTTGAGCACAGTAGTCAGATTTGATTTGAACCAGATTTATGCACAACAGTGGCATAACCACTTCCTTATCCCTACATGTTAGAGTACTTCTTATCATAGCAATATGGCCTCTAAACTTCAGTCTACTGTCAACCATCATTCCCAAATCTCTAATCTCATCCACTTCCTGCAGTACAGCACCATCGATATAGTACACAGCCTTATATTTCTGCACGCCAAAATGCAACACCTGGCACTTAGTGATATTAAAATTATAACCCTGCTCCTTTGTCGAAGTAAAAAGTCTATTGAAATCTTCCTGAAGGGAATTAACATCTACAGTGCTACTTATAATTCTTCCCAACTTTGCATCATCATATGCAGAATTTGAACTGTTAATATGTTAGAAAGTTGAGAAAGAAGTATTTATTTTCTCAAAATATTTCATTATGTTGATTCTAACCTAAATGTTTTTCAATTGTTGTGTGACCTCACTTGCACTATCCATCTGGCAAAGTTTTGGACTGATCAGAATTTATAAATGTCTAAGGGTGTAGATCTAAGGATTTAATTTTATTGAGGGTTTTATGATACTGAATGTGTTCAACATTGCTTATAATGGCAGAAAAGAAATTGTTTTCCATAAAAGCAATTTGCTAGAAGTGAAAATGTAGCAAAAAATGGTGTTATGAATAAAAAAAATAAATGATCCTGTATCACTTATAAAATACATGAATTTTTTGTTTGCTGAACTGATAACCACACTGCCACATAAGTAGTTAACATATTTGCTTTAGCCCTGGGTAGTTATGTTAAATTAGCTGTATCATTAACAAAAGCTTCTAAATTGACCAAATATAAACACATGACTATGTTAGGTGACCATGATAGAGCATACCCAGGCAAACATCTGACAGGAGATATTTGCCTGACTGATGAGCGAGCATGAAATTTTTCAAGCCCTGAATATATCACACGTGATGTTTGATTTCCAACTATCAGGATGCAAAATCAAGTTGTTTATTTTTACCATTATCAATAAAATACATGAAAAAATTTTCATGTAAATCTTGGTTTTACTTGATTTATATTATAAATAAGAAAGACTGCAACAATAGCCCATTAGAATTTATAATATTTTTATAAACATATTTGTTTATTTAAAATACATGTGAGTTGCATCCAAGGAATTTTAATTTTACTTGAAAACCAAATTGCACAGTAATGCTTTTAACAGTGGTACCATTTTAATACATAGTATCTATTGAAATGGTTTTGTTGATCAAAATTTCCCCATTTGTAGGCATGAAATTTTTAAGGAACAAATTCTTTTTGGAAGAACATTTATGAATAAAGAAGAACATGAAATGGAGAATAATCCTGGTTTATACCTGAATATATTTGTCACTCATTACTTTAGCTTAATTTAAATTAATATTTCTCAGGTTTATGTAGACTACTTTCTCTCTCTCTCTCCACTAGGATACTGAGGAATCTATTGCAACATTGATTGAAGGTCAAGAATGGGAATCAGCTGTTTGCAAGGTAATAAATTAAGTTTGAAATTATTTAAATCATACTTTCTGATATTCTTTTATATAATTCAGTTGGTTTAGAAAATCAAATTGGTTAGACATGCTTTTATGTATAATTTTATCTAATTTTTTTCTAAGTCATTCAGCTTTTTTTTCTTTTTCTTTTTTTTTTGTCAGGTTTTCACTTTCTGAGTTATGCCCAATTTTTAAATGAAAACCCCTTTTTAGCAATGTAATAATATTTGTTTATCAAAGTAATCAAGTAAAGAGTTATAAATTTTCTTGAAAAATAGCATTTTAGTCAGAGATGGGGAATCAGAAATGCAACTTTTTTGGAATAAGGCAGACGCCAATTGTTACTTAAACATTGATGCTTATTGTCTTTTCTCTTTCTAATAGAATATATTCCACCAACTACTTTTTCGATGATAATGATGCAATATGCTGTTCTTTAAGTTAGAGTGGATTTTCATCTGATGGTCATTTTCCTGTGAACACACACAGGGCTAGTTTGCCTGTGTGTGTTCACCCTATGCCTCCTGGTGTGTCCAAACATAGGACACACCAGGAGGCATAGGGCCAACCACCTTACCTCAAGATGGTCACAGTTGTAAAGTCCACAGCTAAAGAACTCAATGGTTTGTGAAAAGCATAAGACAAGATAGTCAAGTCTCTACTCACAACTTGTTATGAATTATAAATAAGCTATTTCTATGGAATCAGATTTAAAGGTTAGAATTCCTCTTCAAAATTATATAATCATTAATTATATGAACAGCCAAAGGCTTCAATTCGGCAACATATAAACTTATTTAAGTTAAGGGATATTACATCCCATATTGTTTCATATCCGAATAAGAAACTCAAAGAGTTTCATGCCGAATATAGTAAATATATAAAGTTCGGCGAGTCCAAGCGTAAGCAAATACCTGGATAGTGTTACAACTGACCCTTTAGGGAGTGCAACACTGAGGCAACTCATGGTAAGGGTGGAGCAAGCTCCGATCACTATTCTTGATATTTCCCCATAATGTGAAACCCAGCTCCTAGGAGCTGTATTACTGTTCTACATTATGAGTGAGAGAAGGTCACTACCCAGACCGGTTTCAGCCTTTATTGAGGTCTCATCAGTGAGTAGGTAGACCTAGAAATACCAAGTTTGTAGCAACCAGAACTTACATATACCCTACTATGAGAATTGCCAAGAAGGTGTCCTAATAAATTATTAATTATATGAAGAGCCAAAGGCTTCAATTCGGCGACATATAAACTTATTTAAGTTAAGGGATATTACATCCCATATTGTTTCATGCCAAATATAGTAAATATATAAAGTTCTGCGAGTCCAAGCATAAGCAAATACCTGGATAGTGTTACAACTGACCCTTTAGGGAGTGCAAACACTGAGGCAACTCATGGTAAGGGTGACGCAAGCTCCGATCACTATTCTTGATATTTCCCCATAATGTGAAACCTAGCTTCTAAGAGTGTATTACTGTTCTACATTGAGTGAGAGAAGGCTACCCAGACCAGTTTCAATCTTTATTGAAGTCTCATCAGTGAGTAGGTAAACCTAGAAATACCAAGTTTGTAGCAACCAGAACTTACATATACCCTACTATGATTTATTAGGACATTTATTAAATAATTTATTAGGACACCTTCTTGGCAATTCTCATAGTAGGGTATATGTAAGTTCTGGTTGCTACAAACTTGGTATTTCTGGGTCTACCTACTCACTGATGAGACCTCAATAAAGGTTGAAACCAGTCTGGGTAGTGACCTTCTCTCACTCATAATGTAGAACAGTAATACAGCTCTTAGGAGCTGGGTTTCACATTATGGGGAAATATCAAGAATAGTGATCGGAGCTTGTGCCACCCTTACCATGAGTTGCCTCAGTGTTGCACTCCCTAAAGGGTCAGTTGTAACACTATCCAGGTATTTGCTTATGCTTGGACTCGCCGAACATTATTATTATTATGTGACACCTCCAAGGAGTCCAAAGACTCATCGAGGGAGTGCACCTACTCTACAACTCTCCATCTCCACCACTCAATCCACCAACTACAATGAACCACAACTACTGTCATCATTTACACGAATGCCATCTACCCCCCCCCACCACCACCACCACTAGTATTGTACAGGCAACTCTTACGATAACAAATTTCCTTTTGTAATAAACTCACCTGTGATGACAAACTTTCAAAATGTCCCAACCAAATCCTCACTGGCATGGTGTTGTTTTAAAAGAAATTCATTATAGCAAACTATCCACTATATCCAATAATCGTGTAAGCTACAAATTGGCTATATTGGTAGTAACTGTAATACCATCTCATGGTCTATATTCTCATTAATTCAAACCCTTATCATTTTATTTACAGAATTTTAAATCTTCTTGAGTGTCAGTGGAGCACTAAGTTTCAACTCCTCTAAGTGTCAAAAAATGCCTAACAAAAAAAACGTGAAGACCCGTGGGCATTTATGAGAATTTAGTATTTGTGTAAGCGTGTAGTCAGGGAAATCCCACTATTCATGCAAGATTTTCTTGATTATTGCTTACAGAATACACTGCCCAGTAAAAAAATTAGGATTTCTACCTCGGTGATATAAACTCACCACATGCCATAATAACAGTTTTGAATTTTAATGGCATGGATTTTTCTAAGTGACTAAACCAATGTTCAGTTTTCACCTCACAGTGATATGGTATAGTGTCCAAGATACTCAATGAAAGAGGATAGGCTGGCAATTTGGGGTTTAGACAAACAAACCAACATTATCTGCTGGTTTGGTTGGTTGAGCAGATAGTAGTTTTGTTCTTCAACCAATAGATTATGGGTTTCAAACCCACTGCAGACACAGATATTTTTGATTGTCTTTAAGTAGTAGATGAATTTCATCACCCAGTGTGAAACTACAATCTTGCTTATCAGAAGTCTCAAGTGACTTGAAAAATGTCTATGTTTGGTCTCTATATCAGAGTTTTTGGATTATCTAACACTTAGCCTGCCTGTGATGCTAATAGTAATGTACTATAATGTTAGCTGATAGCTGCATTACAAAAATCTAAACATGCTCCCTCCTGCCTGAATTTGAACATATAAATTTAATGAACACGAGAATCACTGCTCTTCTGACTAACTCATACAACTTGGTTAAGAAGTGATAATGAGAACTGCAGATCAAGCTGTCATAGTATAGAAACTTTGGCTCATGTTGCACAATGTTTTTGTCACATACATGGAGTACATGTTAAAAAACATGGTGCATAGAATAGGTTTAAAGAACAATAGTTATATAACAGCAATTGAACCTCACTATCAGATTAACATTGTAAAGAGGGAGCATGGTCTTGTAGCATAGAGTGAGAGAGAAGATAAATTAGTAATAATTATCGACATACAAGTTGTGGGTGTTGAGCATCCACTCACTATCCTCCATCATAAGAAACTTGCTTAGTATGCTGAAAACAAAGACTTATCTACTTAGATATTCAGAAGAACACCACATCATACCAAAATTTACTTCTGGAACTATATCCTTTTGAAGTGTATAGTGTCAGCAAAGTTATGTGGGCTTACTAAGCTTTGAACTTTCTCTGGATGATTTCAAGATAGCTTCTTTGCATGCCTTGCAGGACACAGGCTGCATAACAGCTTACCAGAGAATGCCCTCTCAATTCCCCAGGTGTGGAGTTGGATAGCATAGGATATTATAGGACATAGTATATAGCACTAATTTTAGTGCAGAGGTAGAAAGATTTTTCTTCGTATGGTCATGGATGTTTGTAGATAGTAAATAAATTTCATATCTTGGAATGAGACTATCATGCTTCTTATTGGAACAGATTTCTGATTTTCTAGCCATTAACTCTCACATGGTGCTAATGTGCACTGGTTCCATGACAGTCCAGTAATAGTAATTTTAATATTTGTCTCCTTTCTGGAATCTTAGATACAGTTCATCTTTGTCAGTCTGGTTGACCAAAATAATCTATCTATTTTATAATCTACAGACTGAAAGTTTGAATCATGCTATGCCATGAATGTTTTTATAGCTTGCCTGGTGGTAAGGCTTATACATTGACTATTCATTCAGGTAGAGATGATTTTCATTGTTGGTGGTGTGAGACCAGTAGTGTTCCTAGAGTATTCAAATTATTTAATTCTTAGTCCAATCATTATCTTGTCTTGTCAGATGTCATCTCCTTCTAGGAGGTTGACTACCATGAGCTTCCACCATGTATGGTTTTGTGCTTCTCTTTTGCATTCTTCATAGGACAAAAACGGTCCAGCCCTTAATATTCCCCATCCAATCTGTTCTTTGTCTTCCTCTTCTTCTTTTTTCTTGTATCATTCCTTCTAGGAGTGTTTTTTGTAGGGATTCATGCCTTAGTGCCATTTTTCACTGATATTCCCACTCATAATACTAATGTGTTAAAACAATAAGGTGTTCATTTGTCTTTATTAAAGTAGAGTGATAAAAGCTCATAATTTTTGACCAGGTGCAAATATAAAGTTTATGACACATTCTGATTTATGGGAAAAGCAATATTTTCAGTTTTATACGCTTAAATTGGTCACTACATGTGCAGCTTATTCACATGACTCATTCTGTATCACACCTGTATCTACAGCTGTATCTTTGTGCAAGAATTTTGTACAGTAGTGCTCAGCCATTAACTACTAACCACCAATCATACTGCCACGTATGCAGATAAATTATCATGTTCTAACAGTTTTATTTAGATCAGTAAGATTATTTTTCACGTAAGTCCATTGTAATTACAGACAGTAGGACTGTTGTTCACTCATCTTCTTTAGACTCAATGGCCTTTTACAGGCCATTGAGTCTAAAGAAGATGAGTGAACAACAGAAAGAAACTAAATTAATAGTTTTCATAGAAACTAAATTAATACTATGTTAGGATGATTATTTGCAATGTATGTACATCTGTGAGTTGCTTGTATTCTGTGATTGGTTTGTCTGTCCACATTTAAAAAAGACCCTTAAAGATTCTTTGCACCTTGAATAGGATTTGGATCCTTGTCTTTCCAACCAGGTTCGTTTGTGATTATACCACATACTACCAGATGATATGTGAACCACCTACCAGTACCTTTAATACTACTAGATGGTTAGATGATTATTCTTACTTCATTTCTGCTCACACAAAAATTACTATGCAGAACAGCTGACAGAATTAATTCTATTATAATATATTATAAATATAAACCATAATTATATTATGATTTATTGGAACAATAGGATCATTAATGGATTAATTTAATTTAAAAAAAAAAAATATATATATATATATATATTGCATATAAATCTTTTTGATATAACAGGTGTAAAATGAAAGGCACTTCTTGGGACTTCTCTATTATATGAAATTAATTTACTTTTTTGTGGCTGTGTTGTAATTGTTTTCTTCTATTAATCAGATATATACATACAGGCGGCTTGACATTCTTGAAACCCATTTATACCCTGCTATTCTTGACACATGGATATCGTGTATGGATAATTTTGATCAGATGACCAAAAATTTTCACAAATACAATAATAGACTGAAAGTGTTAAGAGAAGAGGCAGAAAAGAAATGTAGGGAGGATAATATATGTAAGTTTATTTTTTAAAAATGTTTCCATATTTGTTAAATGATCTAGTGATATATAAGTTATTTAGGTATTTAGTGAGTTGAGTGGATATATACCTGGTCCCCAACTAACAGCCTGTGGTTTCAGATCTCACTGTAAACATGGATATTTGTGAAATGTTTTTAGGTAGCAGAATTTCGTTACCTGGTTGTGAGACCACTACCATGTTTTTAGAGGCCTGAAGGGCTCGATAAAGTTCCATGCTTGGTCTTTAGAGCATGGTATCCAGATTGTCTATCCGTTATTATTTTTCATAATGAAGTTCAGTTTGATGTTTTAAGAATTAATCTATATTAAATTAAATATTATTATTAAATGGGCATTTCCATGTAATCCAGTGACTTCTCTTTTTCAACAAGTCATTCACAAACAAAGCACTTGCAACCGCCTCTGGCTACCTACTCCTTTCATTTATTCTCTCCAAACAAAAAAAAATCTAGTCCTTACACCCTTTGCTAACCACACTCTTTAACAACTTCCATGGGTGACCCCCCCTGCCCCCTTTCTCTCTCTCTCTCTCTACCATCCAGTCATGTACTGAAAAATTTCTTTAGTATTCACTCTATAAAATCCCTTTAGTAACTTATATGTTTCTATCATATCCCATTTTTTCTGATGTTCTGTAACCAATAAACCTTCAGTCTCTCTCTCCCCTCCTCATAAGGTGCACTGGATCCACAAACCAGCCTCTGAATCCTCTCCACTACTTCCACATCCCTTAAGAAACCCAGATAACCAATATGCTCTCCGAATGTCAACTCTGAACTCTGTGCATTACATGTAAATATCTAGCCTCGTGAATTACTTGCAATGTAGTTTCATCTATGTAATGCCCAGTTTAGAGTCATTGGCAAGCATCTGGATATTATTCTAATTATTCCCATTGTCTGTGATGTACAAACTGAACAGCAGCTGTGATCACCAATCTTCTCTTTGATTTAACTTCACCAAACAGTACTCTCCAATTATGTCCAATCCAAATTACATAATAGGGCTCCGTGTATTATTATGTCAGCTGCTTTGCAGAGAGTCCAGCAGTATCATGGTGTGGTGATTTCCATTATATTAAATTGATCTAAACTGGACTTATTATAAAAAGTGAGTAAATTACTAAGACAAAGACCTCCCCTTTGCAAAGCAATGCTGTCCCTATTGAAAATCATGTTCCTCTCCACCCATTCCTGAATGATGTCCTTAATCAACTCTTCCAATACCTTAACCACCATTTCTGAGATATTAATTGGTCCATCATTTGAAACCTCAGTCTTGGGGCCTTCTTTGTGTAAAGGAACTGTTGTGCCTTCTTTCCACTTCCATAGTTTTCAGATCTCAGCACTTTAGATCTCAACACTTTACCAGTGCTGAGATCTAAACAGTCTGATAAAGAGTACTGCTATTTCTCTTACATTTTTCTGTAACACATGGGTTGATATCTCATCCACAGCTGTATTTACATTGAGATTTATTAATATCTGAACACCTCAAGTTTATCTATCTCTGTTCTTATCTCAATCCCTGTTACATTTATTTTTTTACATAATCCAGATTCAAGCCACTTTAACATAATCCAGATTCAAGCCACTTTAATTCTACAATTTTCTCTCATAATCTGATTTTGCCTTTCATTCCATTTTTGTCACCCTTCTTAGCTGTGCTTTGTATTGCTCATGAACCAGCTGATCATTTTTCATCTTTTGCAGCTTCTGCTTAATGAAGCTATTCATCCATATATTGCCTACCTGATTTATCCTCCTAACTTTAGGCATGCATTCTGACACCACTTTGATCATTTTACACATATTACTAATATCTTTACATTACAGTTTCATGGCACTGCTCAAAGCTGCCTCTTGAGTTGTCATGATCACCAGTTTATAGTTCTGCATATCCTTCTTAACAGACAAGACTGCATGAACACTCTCTCCCAATCAAAGGTAAAGCAGTTACCTTGGTTATAGAAACATTCTCTAATGCTGTCATCTATCCTTAATTTCACTGGACTTCAGCAGACATTGTATGATTACTTTGCACCCACAAAAGGTTGTCCTTTTGTGGATTTTTCTTGGGGTTTCAATTCCCTGAAGACCAATCACTAAAGACACTTCATCCTTCCATCTCATTAAGGATGTACCGCTTCCTTTTCTTCCAGAAACTTGACCATCTATTACTACTTTGAGTCCTCTTTCCATTCAACTTTTTCTATCATTGTTCTTTTAGAAATCTTAAAGTCCTACGATCCTTTCTAGGAACCTATCCATTTTTCTGCCTTTCAGTATATGAGGTCTCAGTTGTTCACCACATCTCAAAAGCAATTATCCTTTTCTTGTCAGACTTCTTTAGGGTCTGTTTTTTGCATCCATAAGCAGCTACTGAAAAAACAGCCACATCCAGAATTATTCAGATGTAACCCCATTAGTAACTTCTCCTCTCCCTCCCTCCCATTTTCCTCAGCTTTCTCATCCTACCTTTTTCCTGAATCTTTCAGGATAACATACTATTATCAGTGACCCTAGCAACAAGGTCTCTCTTTTGTACTAAAAAAGGCAACAACAAGTTGCGAGTGCACTTTTATTTATGTAAATTCCTGCTTTGAAATAAAATGCAATCAGAGTATATTGGTCCTTTGATGCCTGCTCCTATGCACTTAAGTTACTTTAAAATAAAATAAAAAATGGTGCATTTTCTTTAATGTGAACTGTTAAATGCAGTAATAATATAGGATTAGCCCATAAGTCACAAAGGGGTTTTAATATTTATTAATTATTTTTATTCTGTGTGTGTGTGTGTGGCTTCATGAAGATGGGCCCCTTTCCATGGCACTGTATCTTCACAAAATTATTCTCTCACCAAAAGTATGCCTTAGGAGTTCCATTGTGGCTGTGATGGAGTGGGCAGTGAAAAATCTCCAGATTCTGTATTTCATTATAAATGTAAATAAATAAATAAAAATAGTAATAAATAAAGTGGTTATTAAATGTTTAAATCCCTTCTTGATTTATGGGCCACGTTGTATATGCTGAACTATCTGATAGGTCCTATACTATTGTATATTAACATTTGTAAGTACTTCCTGTCCGACTTACATAAGGATTACGTTCCACCAACTTTACATAAGTCGAATTTAATGCCCTCTCCCATTAATTACACCCTATTGCTTATGTTGCGGTGCATTAGCATGCTTTAAAGATTATTTCTATTTTATTCACAGAATTCACACAAAATTAGATTTCAATATGTAATTATTAATGCAAAGTAATGTAATATAGTATAAATAGTATGAGAAAATAGAAAATAAAACAATGTTTAATTTGGCTATTTGATCTTTTATATCAAGAAATTACTCCTTTTCTGGACATGATTGTATTATACCACAGTGTGTGCTAACACACACACAAACACTAATAATATATGGAATCCAAACTACAAATAATCAGCACAAAAACAATAAAATATGCAGATGCAGCACTAAAACACTAAAGTATAGCATGTCCATGATCAAAGCAAGACAGCAAAGTGTACACATGCATCTCATGTGCTGTCTTCCTTGCTGGGTAAGTAAAATTTTTATTATTCACAGTTTTCTTAGCCTGTCAGGATAATCTGCATAAGTCCAATTTTATTTAAGTCAGTGATTGCCTATGTATGTTTCCATTGTCTTCTCAGTTTGCTGTAAAGATAAAGTTCCATCATTTTCTGCCTAAATGATGTAGACAAAAATCAGCATAAATGGAAATGTCTGATTTGTTTTCTGGGTATAATTATAATCTAGAAAACAGCCATTAATTACAGTTAGTTTAAAGAAGATATACCAAATTTAGAAATGCATTAATAGTGGATTAAATACTGATTCTTTACAATTATGGATTATTCCTTAGTTTCCATAATTTTTTTGTTGTTGTGTTTTTGGAAAGCAGTATGCTATCGATAATAAACTTTCTATTTATTTTGTTTACTATTTACAATAGTTGCTGAAACTCTCGACCATAATACTGATCTGAATTCTGATATAAGTAGTGTTACTGATGCTAGCATTACATCTAAATCTTCTTTACCAGGGTAAGTATTTGAAATTTTGTTATTTATTAAAGTATATATTTTTATAATTGTTATTATTATTATGGACAACTCCATGGAGTCCTTATACTCATCGAGGGAATCCGTAAATATTATGCCCAGCACTATTCAACATTTGCATAATATCTATCATATTTGCTTTGAACTCATTCACAGTCATGTCATCTACAACAGACTGGCAACTTATTCCACTAATTTACCACTCTCCACGCAAAAAAATCTAGTCCTGATGCCTCTGCTCACTATACCCTTGCTCAGTTTCCAAGAATGGCCCTAGTTCTCCCACCACCAGACCTCTTCTGAAAAAATTTCCTCTGTGTGAATCTTGTAAAAACCCTTCTGTAATTTGTATGTCACAATCATATCACTCCTTTTCATTAGTCAGTCAAATTCTGTAATCCACAAATCTTCAACCTGTAATCATAAGGTCCAGTCCACAGACCTGCTACTATCTTGATCACTTGTCCCTGGATCCTCTCCACCTCCTCATCATCCCCAAGAAACCCAGGTGACCAGATCTGTGCACAGTAGTCAAGATGGGTCTTACCAAGGCTCTATAAAAAGGTATAATAGCCTGCTTGTCTTTACTTGTGAGGGTATTCTTCAGTAACCAAGTAATCTGATGAGCTGCTTTAGCCACTTTTGCAATATGCCCTCTCAACTTTTAACTCACTATCCACTAACAACCCCCAAATCCCTGGCTTCATCAATTTCCTGGAGTACAGTTCCATGAATGTAGTACACAGCTGGTAATTTTTTCACCTAAAAATGCCAATCTATCCAAATCATCCTGCAAAATTTTAACATCATCTTTAATAACTGTTACTCTACCCAGTTTTGCATCATCAGCAAACAATCGAATAGCTCTTCTCAAACTCTTTCCTATATTGTTAATGTACAAATTAAATAGTAGTGTAAAATTCGATGCAATAGAAGTTCTTAATTTTTTGGCATCGACTTTTACAGAGGTTGTAAATATTGTAAATATAATAAAACTATGTGTTGCCATACTGATTGTAAACCCACACCTTTTTGCCAGATACCCACACGGGTATCTGGCAAAAAGGAGGAACGCTGAATTTGTTCATAAAAATATTAAGTTAATATAAATATTCAAAATTGTGAACTTTATGTAAATCCAGGAGTGATATTGAAAATAGCCTAGTGTTGAAATAGTTCTACCTCAAGTAAAAAAGAATTACAGTGAATCATGTCTGGGACTCGAAAGCAAACAACAGCGGTGAAGGTCATTCGAACAAGGAAGTTTTTTCCCTCCTACATTGAAGATCGAGACCGCTGATGTCAGAGTGATCGCAGGATGTTCGGGGTTCTCTGACTCTGAAACACAGAACTCAAAAAAAAAACCATATATAGGAGGACTTAAGGACAAGGTTCTCTCTCTCTCTTGTAGTCCTCTAGCTGCAGTCCGTAGGCCCAATTGGACTCGTCGGTACACAACCCATGGGAATCGGGGAGCCCTGGAGAAGCATTGAAAGTTTCCGCAATGTGTAGCAAGTAAGGGAACTTACCTCGTGCGCTGAAAGCAGGCCACCTTCATTCGACCTAGTCCCTTTGGCGAAGATGTGCTGCTGTTCCTGCAAGTGAATTAGGGAAGAATGGCTACCGAATACCAAACAAGAAAATCCAGTACACAGAATGAATCGGCAAAAACAACCAAGGATCTCATGTGCTGATAGGACTATATGTGTTACTAAGGACCTGTGAGTAGACCTCCTTCTGCACTTAACTATTAATAGTTAAGTGCAGAAAGGATAATTGTGAGTCCACTGGACATAGTGTTACTAGACTAATAGTATTGTCGTGGTAGCAAGGTTTGAAATCGAAATTTTAGCATAACATAAGTCAGGAATAGTAACAGTCGGTTTTGTAGAATATGAGAATCTCCTCTCACTGTAAATGGCAAGTTTAATAATGTTAGACAGTAATTGAAATTCAAGATAAGAAAGAAAGAAAGAAGTTGTTTGAAAAGTGTATAATAGTGTAGAATTAGCTTAAGTTGCAATAAATGTGTTTTGTTTGTTTAATAGAGACTATCACCTGATCTTTATACAATGCACTGCCTCGCAAAAAAAACTCCGAACCTGTATGCTAAGAATTTGGAAAATTGCCATTACTGTTAATTAAGCCCACAATTAGATTCGGCTATATCCTAAAGGTGCTATGACATATTTCCAATGCTTTACGTGAAGAACTGAAGACGCAGTCATAAATAAAATAATTTTCTTGATTTCTTTTAGCATAGGAGATAGTTATCTGTACTCTTGAATAGGCCTAGTTCACAGGCATATTCACCAGCAGTGTCACCGTTTTGTAGGAACCTTTAAGTTCAAGTGGTAGTAAAAAGGGATAGAAGAATTATCTTACGAAGGAACATCAACTTAATTAAGTACACGTAATATAACAATTATTCATCGTATAGCAAGGGTGCAATCTAAGAAGTAAAAAGGGCCACACAATACATAAGACACATAAGTACAAAACAAAGGGCATAGAACATAAGGGTAAAGGCAAAGGCAACAACAAAGGAAAGGAGAACACAATACACAAATATAAAATAAAGATATAACAGTAACAAGCCAAGAACAGAGCACTGTGGCACACCACTAGTTTACAGACCATCTACTGGACTCCAGTAGATGGTCTGTAAACTATATAAACTGCAGTCTGGTATCTTTAACCAACCATCCTCTTATCCACTTCACCAACTTTATATCCATCCCTATGTGCTGCAATTTATTAATTAGAATACCATGCAGTATCATTTCAGAAGCCTTTGCAAAGTCCAATGTATACCCATTACCTTTATCCAGTCAGCTGTCACTGTCTTATATAAAATGCAAGCAGGTTTCTGAGGCACAACCTACCCTTCACAAAACCACATTGCTCCCCTTCCATATAGTATCCTATATGGAAGGGGAGCATATAGGATATGTTTCTGTCTATTCATTTCTGATTTCTGTATTTTGCTCTGGACTAATTTCTCCAGTATGTTAACTACAAATCCTGATATGCTGATCAGTCAGTAATTTGCTACATCAGTCATGGAGCCCCTTTTATGCAGTGGAATTATTTTTCCCTCTTGTGACTAACCCAGAGCTGAGCCTTAGATTACATGGTCAAAGGCACTGCCTATTCCCTAGCACCTTCTCATAAAACTCAAGCTGTTATATCAGCTAAACCCATAGCTGTATTCACATCAAAGTTCTGTGCACCTCCTGTTCGTTTACCTTTTCAATGTAAGCTTTTGTCCTTCTTGTTACTGCAATATCTCCACCTAGATGATATACTCTTACAAAATGTTCACTTAGTAATTCTCCTATTCTACTGATTTAATTACATCTCTACCATTGACATTCATTAAAATCATTCTGCCACAAACATTCTTCCTTTTACTTGCAAGAGTATATCGTCCAGGTGGAGATTTTTTTTTGAGCTTCAGCACTTAATGTTGTTATTTATCCATTTAACTCCCTTGATTTATTCTGACTCTATTTATGTAGTATGATATTACCTCCCTCAAACACTTCTTTACCACTTTCCATACATGATAATGCTATGAACACAATAGTTATTTTTATTGTCTAAGATTCATTAGAGTCATGGGAGGACTTTGGCAAGAATATAGAAAATAAATATCAAGAAGGTGGCAAAATATTCTGGAGGTTGTTGAAGAAGCTTAGGAATGGAGGAAAGAGTGCTGTAAAAGGAGTTAGAGATGATAAAGGTGACATGAAAACCGGAGAAAAAGATATCCTTGAAGTATGGAGTAATTACTTTGAAAAACTGCTAAATGAAACAAGCAGTGATGACAGCGCAGTGGTAAAAAACACTGACCAGGCATGCAGTCAGGAATACATATACATACTTGAAGTAGAAAAAGCCATCAAAGGTTTGAAATGTGGAAAGGTGATATTCGACCAGAAATCCCGAAGTATGGTGGTATAAGAGTCTTACAGTGGCTGCACTGCATAGTTCAGAAAGCCTGGACAGAAGGATGAATTCCCGATGATTCGAGTAGAGCTCTAATAGTACCCATATATAAAAGGGAAAATAAAACTGAATATGAGAATTACAGAGGTATTTCCCTACTCAGTGTTTCTGGCAAGATCTATGCAAGTATACTTGAGAAACGGTTGAGAAGAATTGTGGAAGAAAAGCTTGGTGAAGAACAAGCTGGATTCAGACCAAATAGAGGCTGTCAGGATCAGATCTTCACTTTACGACAAATAGTGGAGAAATCATGAGAATATAACAGAGATCTGTATTTAAGTTTTGTCGATTTGGAAAAGGCATATGATAAGGTGCCAAGAGAGAAGCTATTCAATACGCTACAGTTATATGGTGTCAGTGGGGCATTATATCAAGCAATATGTAGTCTTTATTTGAGTTGTAAGTCAGCAGTTAGAATTGAAGGAAGTACAGGAAGATGGTTTAATGTTAAATCTGGTGTGAGACAAGGATGTACATTATCCTCTCTGTTATTCATTATCTATATGGATCACATTATGAAGGAAAGTGGTATTAAACATGATATCAAAATTGGAGATGTTAATGTCAGCTCTTTGCTTTATGCGAATGATGTTATACTTCTAAATAAATCCGCTACAAGTCTGCAAGATTCTCTGACTAAATTGAATAGCTGTTGTAATAGATATGGCATGAAGGTCAGCAATAAAAAGACAAAGACAATGAAAATAGGCAGAATCATTGAAAATGTCAACTGTGTTGTGAATGGAGAACCTGTGGAACAAGTGAAACATTTCAGCTACTTAGGTACGATTTTTACTGAAGATGGTAAATTAAATATAGAAATAGACAACAGAATCAGCAAAGTCTGGTATGGTAGGAAGTCAATTGAATAAATTCATATGGAATAAGAGAGAAATTAGTTGGAACACTAAATTAGCTGTATACAAGACAGTGTTCAAACCAGTTTTAACTTATGGATCTGAGAGCTGGGTCATTAGTAAAACACTTGACCAAAGACTAGGGACCGCAGATATGAGAGTCCTGAGAAAGATTATAGGCATGAAGAGATGGCATCAATGGCAATATCATATTAAAAATGAGGATATTAGGAAAGAACTTGACATTGTCAACATCCAAGAATGCGTTAGCAGAGCTAATCTCAGGTGGTATGGTCACTTAAACAGAATGAGCGAGGAAAGATCAGCAAATCAAGTGTTCTCTGCCAAGTTGGCAGGAAAATGACCCAGAGGAAGACCAAGATATAGGTGGATTGATACGGTGCAAAGTGCCTTAGACGATAGAAATATAAGATCTGATAATGTTGAAGCCTTGACAAGTAACAGACTGGTTTGGATCAAAATTGTAGATAGGAAGTTAGTAATGATGTAATTTTTTTCATGTAGTACTATCATATCCAGTACACCCCTTGAGGGTACATGGCAGGAATTTGATTATGATGATGATGATGATGAAGATTCATTAGTAATATATCATTCAAAACTATCTGTTCACTCAACATCAACAGATGTCATATGAGAGCCTTTAAATTCTACTGGTCCTGTCTAGCATCCATCCAGTATATTATATCCTCAACAGTCTTCTATAACACCACATCTCAAAAGCAGTTATCCTTTTCCTATAAGACTTCTTTAGGTTCCAAATCTCACATCCATAAGTTGCTGTTGGAAAAACAGCTGCATCCCAAATCCTCAACTCTGTTCCCATGGAGATAGATCATCCTTCCAGATTTTAGACAAGTCTCTGACTGTTGTTTTAGCCATTCCTAATCTTCTGACGTCTTCTGAACAGCAATTCTTCACGTTAATAATGGATCCCAGGTACTCAAACTTGCTGACTTGCTCAGTTCTTTCTCAATTAAGGTACACTTGTTTTTCAGGAGCTTCCCTGTCTGCATTTCCTTGAGAACCATAATCTTTGTCTTTGCTGGGATTGAGCTGAAGTCCTCTGTTCTTAATGATCTCATTAATATATCATTATGGAGATTTAATATGCATTCAGAATGAAAGCATATCATGAATCTCATTACAGAGCACTTGCACTTTCTCTACCAACTTAGTGCTTACTGCATACTAAATTTGAACTCGCACTAGAGACTTTATAGATACCAAAGAAATAGTTTTAGTGTAAAGTTTGCTATAGTATAACAAATTTCATTTAGCACAGTAGAGATTCTGTGTTCAGAAATGTTTGGTAGTTGTTCGTAATTTGTGAGTTCATTATAATGCTGTTTATGATATGTCTAAGTTCACTGTATTCAGAGCTAAATTTATTGACAAATTATTTTTCCTTGCCATTAACCTCATTAATTTTAACTTAAAACTACTAAACTGCCAATTACTCATTATTTAGTGGTGATATAAAAATTGTGGAAAACCTCCCTTTATCTAGAAATGCTTTCAAGTTAGCATTTTCTTAACTTTTTTAATAATAGCAAAACAAAATTTTAAATAAATAAAAATTCTTCTGTGATATGTGTTTTAGGTCTATTTCAACCTATAGAAGTTCTAGAAATAAAAGAAAACAAGAATTAAAAAAATATAGTCTAAAAGAAGGAAGTCCACATGAGGATCTTGCATTAATTGCAGCCTTGTCTGAACTCATCACATCAGTCGATAAGCAGAAAGGTAATTGTGTAATATTTTTATGAATGCAAGCTAAAACGACTTGTGGGAAGATTTTGAATAGAATATGTAAGATATATTTAAGCATTTATTATAATAAATTATGGAGGCAACTACTGTATTAGAATAATAACTTCAATTTAATAAAAACCAAAATAATCATCACAAGTTACATCCTTCATATCTTGGTAATCATCTAGGGCAGCGTTTCCTAAATGGTGGGTCATGAAAGCTAAATGCCTGGTCACCTAAAAAAACTCTTGGAAAACCTAGATGTTTCACTTTGGGGTTTTCTTTTTTTCACGAAACTCTAAAATACAAGTAAATGGCGTTTAATTGGGACTAATGAATAAATAATTTAATTAATAGAGGTGAAAAATGCACTCTGTCCGCGTCGCCATTCACAGTCTCTTTGTTCACGGTAAAGTAGCTCAACTAATGATGAGGCTATGTGGCGGCAACCAAGCCACCAGCCGAATCGTTTGGTGGTCTGCCATTTGTTTTACTCGCCCACCACATACTCACTCTGCTTGTTCAGTTTGAGTTAAGCATCGAGAGAGGGCATAGTTTTTTGTATTTACTGATTACGTGTACTTTGCCCTGTGGGTTCGGCTGAACAACCGTAATTATTATAATTGTTTCTAAATAATTTATTTCATTCTTTCTTCATCTCACTTGCCATTACCCATTTAATGATGGATAAATGGGTAATTTAACAATAAACAAACAATGTGCAGGTTACAAACTCTTCGATTAGCACCAATGAACAGTCGAGTGACGTGCAGCCGGGCACGAGTTCTGAGAACAGTATTAACAAACAGCCATACAATGTGTTGTCTGCTACTCTTACAAAAAAAGATGTACTGGACCCAACAGTATTCTGAGGGTTACATACAATTCAGTTTCATCAAGGGTGCTGATGACAAACCATTATGTGTTATTTGTTGTGCGGCACTTTCAAATGAGTCCAGCCTTCAAAGTTGAAGCGACATTTGGAATTGAAACATCTGAACTACAGTAATAAGCCAATAGATTTCTTTATAAATAATAAGAGAGAACTAATAGCTACCAAGAAGACTATGTCTTTGAATTTTTCTCAGGGAGCTCAGTCTGAAAACTTTGTAATGGCTTCTTATGTAATATCAAAATTAATTGCTCAAACTGGTTATCCTCACGCAGTTGCCGAGAAATTAATAGTTTTAGCAATGAAAATGTTAGCATCTTGATTATGTGATAAAAAACAGGAGAGCCAAGTAAATATGCTGATGCTATCAAATAACACAGTGAAGTATAGAATCATGGAGATGGCAGATAATATTGAAGAAACTGTCGTAAGCCACTTAAAAGAGTGCTTTTTTTTTTTTTTCCTTGCAAGTCGATGAAAGTACAGGCATATCAGACAATGCCAATTTAATGTGTTTTGTGAGATATGATTGTGACAGTACAACTCACAGAATTTCTCTTTTGTAAACCTCTGACAACAAGAACAACAGCTGAAGAAAATTTTAATTTGATTGCAAATTACATCAATGAAAAGGGCATTGAATGGAAGAAATATGTGGAACTGAATATTGATGGAGCCCGCGCAATGTCAGGCGCACATACTGGACTTTTTCCAAAGATCAAAGCCATTGCACCAGACTGTGTATGGGTGCATTGTAGCATTCACAGAGAAGCATTGGCTGTCAAAAGAATGCCATTGCTTTTAAATGCAACTATGCAAGAGTGTGTGTACAATTTATAAACTTCATAAAATCTCGTCCATTGAATTCAAGAATATTCTCTGTGTTGTGTAAAGAAATTGGGAGTGAACATGAACATCTTTTACACTGCAAGGTGTGATGGCTGTCAAGAGGGAATGTTTTAAGAAGACTTATTAAAATGAAGGATGAAGTTTTAATGTTCTTAGACCAACATCCCCCAGCATATAGGGATGTAATATTTGAATTCAAAGACAGTTTTCATGATGTCAATTGGTTAATCAAGGTTGCCTACCTTTGTGACATTTTTGATTTTTTGAATAATTTAAATCTGACATTACAAGGTAGCAATTGGACTGTATTTAAAGTGCAAGAGAAGGTGGAAGCTGCAACAAAAAAACTCAAACTACAATAAAAATTTGTGGTCCCATCGTGTGGATGCAGGGAATTACAAATCTTTTACAAAGCTAACAGAATTACAAAAAGAGTATAATATGAGTTCCATGTTGGATAAGATTTCAGCTGTTATCAAGGAACATATACTAGGACTGCAGGCAAGTCTGAAGGAATATTTCTCCCCAACCAACAGCAACAAAGTGTGGATAAGGAACCTTCTTACAGTGAACGAACAATCTATAATTAAACTGTCGTGTGATATGGCACTCAAAGACATCTTCAACACAATACCACTGATGGATTTTTGGTGTATGTCTTGTCGTCAGGAGTACCCACTTTTAGCAGAAAAGTGATAAAATTTCTAATGCCTTTTGTCACAACCTATAAGTGTGAAACGGCTTTTCACACTTATAGGTTGGTTTTTAAAACTGGTTTTTCTAAAAAAAAATAAATATAGACACCGATTGGAAGTTGAACGGATTTAAGAATAAAGTTATCATCTTTTTCCCCAAACCTGAAGTTTCTAGGTAACAAACAACAGCATCACACTTATCATTAATAAATTACTTGGCTTTAGTTTAATTTCTTTATATTTTTGTAAGAGTAAATGATTCTTTATTATAATAATAATAAATGAAAACTCTATGAACATTCAAATCTGTTTTATTTTACTTATTGGCCATAAAAATTTTAGTGGATCACGAAGATAAAGTATTAAAATAACCGGGCCACGGGGAAAAAAAAATTGGGAAACCTTAATCTAGGGTATACATCAAGCTAAAAAAGAAATTTACTTTAACAAAGTACTTTGGATCTATATCCTAACAGAGAGAGCAATACTTAAGGAACAAACTCAAGCAGCCCATAAAAACTTAGCAGTGTCCCAAAATCAAGTTATGAATTTAAAATCTGAACTACCTAATTACATAAATCCAGGTATTGGAATGTGCTTGAAAGAATCACTGATAACTCAGCCAAACATATTCTGGAAACTAATGAAAAAAGCTAAATTCCATAGACGGTGAGATTTCAATGACCATCTTACAAGTGTAACTAATCAGGATATCTCTTCCTCAGTAAAGAGCTCAAGGAACAGCTGACCACCTGCATAACTGCCATGTGATCAACCTGTCCAGCCACACCCTAGATAACAGCGAACTTTTGCTACTTAATAAAGAAGATATTAACTTTGCAGTGCCTCCTCGAACTGTTAACACACTTAATGTTATAGTATATCATATTGAAAGAGGGATTAAATTTTTTCCAACTAATATAGCTGATAAAATTCATTTAGAAACTTGTAACATTTTGAATAATACCATAGCAATATGTAGCAATTTCTCCAAAACAGAACTAGCAGTTGTCAAGTCATTAAAGGCTGACAGAAGTAATTCTGTGCTCATTTTACACAGATCAACTTACCTTCATCGATATTGAAAGAAGGATTCAATTTTTTCCAACTAATATAGCTGATAAAATTCATTTAGAAACTTGTAGCATTTTGAATAATACCAAACAATATGTAGCAATTTCTCCAAAACAGAACTAGCAGTTGTCAAGTCATTAAAGGCTGACAAAAGTAATTCTGTGCTCATTTTACACAGATCAACTTACCTTCATCGATATTGAAAGAAGGATTAAATTTTTTCCAACTAATATAGCTGATAAAATTCATTTAGAAACTTGTAGCATTTTGAATAATACCAAACAATATGTAGCAATTTCTCCAAAACAGAACTAGCAGTTGTCAAGTCATTAAAGGCTGACAAAAGTAATTCTGTGCTCATTTTACACAGATCAACTTACCTTCATCGATATTGAAAGAAGGATTCAATTTTTTCCAACTAATATAGCTGATAAAATTCATTTAGAAACTTGTAGCATTTTGAATAATACCAAACAATATGTAGCAATTTCTCCAAAACAGAACTAGCAGTTGTCAAGTCATTAAAGGCTGACAAAAGTAATTCTGTGCTCATTTTACACAGATCAACTTACCTTCATCGATATTGAAAGAAGGATTAAATTTTTTCCAACTAATATAGCTGATAAAATTCATTTAGAAACTTGTAGCATTTTGAATAATACCAAAGCAATATGTAGCAATTTCTCCAAAACAGAACTAGCAGTTGTCAAGTCATTAAAGGCTGACAAAAGTAATGCTGTGCTCATTTTACACAGATCAACTTACCTTCATCAAATTAATTAATTAGTCTCTGGCAGCAACACTTACCAACTTGTGAACTATTATCCAACTAAAATGATTAAGAAAAAATTGTTAAATTACTTAAGTCTGTCACTTTTTGGTTATCAGATACTGTTAAAAAGCTAATGCCACATTTTGTACACAAACATAGTTCAGCTGAACAGTTGAAGGTATAGGCAGTCCCAATTATTACCTAGCCACTAGTATCAACAATCAAGGAGTTGGTTGGTCATTGTCCTTCCTACATAACAAGCCATATGTTTATAAATAATAGTTGTAGCAAAAGTATCATAAATAAAATTCTTCACAAAACTACACCTAAAAATGGAAAACAGACATAACAGAGAATTAGGTAAATCTTGTTTTGTCAAGTCAAAACTTATCTTCCACCTCTACATTAAAGATGCCAAGAAATTATATTATTGGTCATCATCAAATTCCTGACATGTACCTTCAAAGGGTGTACAGGATATGATAGTGCTACATGAAAAATTGGTTTCATTCTTTATCCAAATATGAGCAAACAAAGTTTGCATGTGAAGTAACTTCATGGCTGGGCTTCTTGTATATAGAGGTTAATGACTTCACATCAATTACCTTATCCCATAATGAAACACACATATCCTTACAGACATGCATAATGCCATGCATTATGGAAAGGGCCACTACCCATACTGGTTTTTTGACCTTTATTGAGGTCTCATCAGTGAGAACCAGACCCAGAAGTGATACCAAGGTTGAAGTAATGTAGAAGTCATATTTCCATATACAAGTAGTTAACAGGTGTCACACCTTATTACTAAAATACTCTGGATTAGAGATAGATGTTGGAAGTTTTTTCACTTGGTTACACTATAAATTAAAGATGCCAAGAAATTATCTTGATTTCATCATTTATCCAAGTACAAGCAAATTAAGTTTGCCGTGAAGTAACATGACTGGGCTACTTGTATATAGAGGCTAATGACTTCATCAATTGCCCAGACCTGATGAAACCTCAATAAAGGTTGAAACCAATTTGGGTAGTGGCCCTTCCTGTAATGCATTGCATTATGGGACACTAAGAAGGCAATTGATGTGAAGTCATTAGCCTCTATATACAAGTAGCCCACTTTGGAAGTTACTTCACATACAAACTTTGTTTGCTTACACTTGAATCCATCTCAGTCCTTACGTTCTCTAAGGGAAATAGCAGTAACAAATTTTCTTGCACACCATCCCTCAATAAAATTACAACTCATACCTGAATCTCCAATATTCACTCTACTTCAAGAATATTCAATTTCTAATTAAAACCAAAAAACATTAACAGTTTACTTCATAAAATTCAATTATCCAGCACTGGAACAGAATACAACTATTTTGGAATGTTCATGTGTTTTTAAGTGACAGTTGATAGTTCCTCAAACAGAGAATAGATTTCCATCTAATCTTCACTTTTAAAAAAATTACAACAGTGAAGATACATTAACTTCTCAATAGGAACTTTAATAAGGAATCCACAAAAAAAAAAAAAAAATTCATTCCTTTTTTATTATTATTTCTTAATGAGAATCAATCACCACTCTCCCTTCTGTTTTTCCATCTGCTTCATTTTTTACAACACATCTATATATGATGAGGCAGCTGAAAAGTTCTCATAAATACCTAGAACAAAAATGATATTAAAGCAACTGATATAATCACAAGAAAAGACAATAAATAAAAACACTGCAAGATATAATACAGGTGAATACAGTTTTGAAGCTGTAGATAGTTTTAAATGCTTAGGTTCATTAAACAATAATGAATAATATAACCGAAGAAATTAACTGTTAATAAATGGAAATAAGTGTTATTATATTTATAAAAAGTTAATGAGTAATAAGATTCTTAATCATAATTCAAAATTAAAACTTTATAAAAGAATTATAAGACCTGTAACAACATATGGATGTGAAACGTGGCCGTTAACTCAAAAAGATATAAACTGAGAATCTTTGAAAGGAAAATATTAAGGAAGATAAATAAAATAAATTCCATATGATGGTGCAATGACTGTGAAGTCCCCTTTTACGGGGAGATACGGCATCATCTATTCCCCCAAATTTTATCCGGGCTCCGGAACTGCCATCGGCTGATAAATCAGGCCTATGGCTGGGTCAGTATTCCTGACTGTAATCCGTGTGTGTTCACGGGACTGGTTTGCCTGCTTGGGGGATGAAAAACCCCATATAAACTGGCAGGAAAAACCCTGCTATCCATGTCCAAGACTGACTAACTTGGCTATGGCTGAGGAAGATTCTTCAGCTCCTCACGTCATCGGCGAGAATCAAACCTAGGACACTCTTTCCCCAGGCATATGGTTGCAAAGTGCACAGCCACTATGCTAACCGTGCAGACAAGGAAGATATATGGACCAATAAAAGAAGAAAATGGAATATGGAGAATTAAAACAAGTAATAAACTCGAACAACTAACTAATGATGAGATATAGTAAGATATATAAAGTCACAAAGAATGGCATGGTTGGGCTATATAGAAAAATGGAAGAAGATAGAGGAATTAAAAAAAAAATATTTGTATAAAAACAATTAGGGCAAAGGAAGAAAGATAGACCAAGAAAATGATGATATTAAAGGTACCTGTGGCATAATTATAAATAATAAATTACACGATAACCACAGTAATTAACTTTAATGAAATAAAAGTGCAGATATTTCGTACTGAAATTAACAATATATCATCAAAAATATAAATATTTCAGTACAAAATATCTGTACTTTTATTTCATTAAAGTTAATTACTGTGGTTATTATGTAATTTATTATTTTTTCTCAGAGGATTGCAAATGATGCAGCAACAGTGTAACAAGTGTATAACACTTTGTGCAGAATATGTAAAATAATGTGTAAATTACATGGTTCTACCTCAATTCCTTCATTGGTGATTATCACAACTTTTCAACACACCCACGTGCGTGTATGTGTAATACAGATCTATATATATATATATATATATATATATATATATATATATATATATATATTCTCTCTGCCCATCAGCTGTTTGTTTCATATCACAGTTGATTTTTTGAGATTGCATGAATGAAATTATGACAGCCAGATATCACAAAAATAGGACAAGCCTTGCAGTGCTCCAATATCTCGTGTTTCAAGATTATTTGTAATAAGTGCCTTCTGTCCTTGATCTTCACAGTATCCTTGATTGGGGTGAAAGCAACCTAGTCAACTTTAATGCTTCCAAAATACAATTTTGCTTTTTTTTCCTATTTAAAAAAAAAACTCTCAGATCTTCTTTCTCTCATGCAACATCAAGAGCTTCTTTGATGTCAGAACTACATGTTGTATCTTTCAATGCTATCAAGTCCAATAGCTCTTCCTTGATGTCCAGGTCGTGAGATACAAAGCAGACAAATGTAGCTAGTTGTGGTTTGTCCTAAATATCTATAGATTTATCCAAAGCTAGACTAAATGCAGCATAGTGTAAGTTTTTTACATTGTCAGCATTGATAACAGTCCTTTCGGTATGCCTGGAAACTGGCATCTGTTCAATCAGTTTGAGTAGTTTTGTTATTATCCTGGTCTAAAACAAATTATTTGTGCAATATTCTTCTTGACAAATTCACCTTCCGTATGTGGACATTTTGCCTGTGCAATTTAAATGCTAAAATAAAATGGCGGGTTTTATTTTAGCCTCTTCAGTAAACATGGACATCACTTTACTCTGACCATGGATTTGTTCTTTCAAAGTTGAAAGTTTAGTTCGTCTCAGATCAGAGCCAAGAGGAAATTCATTACTAAAATTACTGTGATGCACGTTATAATGATGCTTGAGATTGCTGGCTTTGAATTGTGCAAGTGTTATTTAGCATATGGCACACATTGGTTTACTTTGTCGTTTCACAAAAAGAACTTCTCTTCCCACTCTGGTCTAAAACTTCTGTGTTCCTTTTGATATTTACTTTTATTATGCAACATTTCTAAGCACTTGAAAAAGAGTTCAACAATAACAATCACTGTCAATGGATTCATGCAACAATATGTTGAACGATACTGATAGATGAGCGCTGGAAGTGTAACTAATGTGTTGTGGAGAGCAGGCATAGCTTCTGCATCCCCACCACCCATCTCGCCAGGTGCACACTCACTTACTCCCATACCATGTTATTGGTCAAAGGGTGTGGCTCTTCTAGGTCTTACTGGAATTATTTTGGCTCCAGAAGGACGCATAATTGGCCACCCCTGTTTTATAATCACAATGATATTTTTATACATCTTTTATTTCAATTTTAATTAACTAAACTGTTTTTCCTAAACAAAACTGTAAAGAAATTTAAATATCTTTATAGTATACTCCAGATGAAGTGCGAAATGTCAGGTGATTATTTAGGTTTATGTTAAATAAGTTATTATTTTAACGCAGTAGTGATCTCCATAATTTATTGTAATGAATACCAGTCATCATGTAACTAGAAGGTATTCAGACATTAATTGACATAAACCTCTTCTGATAATTACACGTGTTTAATTGTTTTTGAAATTTTGCTAATTGTTTGAAATTATACTGGTTTTTGGTTTAAGTTATATAAGTTAATAAAACTAGATAAAACGTATTATGTTCTGTATGAAATTGGCATAATTAAAAAAAAAATAAAATTAAAAAAGGTGAGAGTATCAGAAACATAGAAATAAATGCATGCGACTTTTTATATAAGCATTGTCTGTGCTACAGCATCATTGGTTATGTTCCAATAAACTCTTTTAGGATCTAGAATTCTAGTAAGGTGCACATCACTAGAATACTAGAATGTTACTGACAGAAGTGCATATTGCTGTCATTTCACCAAGCATTCATCTGGCAGTACTGTTTTGTATAGGTTTTGTGACCTCAGGTATATTGGGTGGATATAAAATATATAGTAATCCTCCAATTATCCAGCCACAGAGGGAGAGTAATTTAAAGTCCAATAATTGAAGGGTTGGATATTTGAAAATATAATTTTAAGAAACAGAAAAGCAATTTCAACATGATCAGTTGAAATTGCTAACCCATTTCATGTATTGAAGTTTCATTCATTTAGAGGTCAGATAGTTGAGAGATCACTGTATTACTATTGTAATGTGATTGGACTTTCCTCAGCCGAATTGGAAACATTGTCTTTGCCATTGGGTTTCAGAATAATTTATGGAACTAGTAAATATACCAGGCTTTTCTGGGAAATTCCGAACTTTTGAATTATCACGCTAACAAGTGCTACTATCTGCATGCTTCATATGCAGCAATTTAGCAACAACATTGGGAAATAGCCTAGCAAAAATCGCAACATTTTATTTTGCTGAGTTATTGTATTACATCCATATCTGTTTGTGTCAACACGTTTGGTGCATCTGATAATTTTTGCTTGTGTTTGGGTCAGACTCAAACGTAAAAGTGGTGGAAATATTTCAAAGGTGGCCGAACTTCAGTTGACAATGATCCTCATTCAGGATAACTGTCAACATCAAAAATTTTCCAAAATGTTGCAAAAAGCAAGACAGTGAATAAGGAGTATTATCTGGAGATAATGCAGTGTGTCTTTGTGAGGCTAGCAGAAAAAAAAGGCTTGATGCTGGGAGGGAAAACTGATGGATGCTTCATCATGATAATGTGCCTGCACAAACGTCATTACTAATCTGTCAATTTTTGGCGAAACATGAAACAACAGTTGTTTCACAGCCTGCTTACTCACCTGACCTCACACCTGCAGACTTTTTTTTATTCCCCAAATTGAAATTGGCATTGAAAGACTGATGTTTTGAGTCGACTGATTCAATAAAATAAAAAATTGTTAACTGAACTGTGCAGTATCCTGAAAAAAGCGTTCCAGATATTTTAAAGGATGGAAGAAATGCTGGCAGTGATGTATATATATGAAGTGGAGGAGAGTACTTCGAAGGTGACAAGGCTTAATAGCTTCTAATTTAGACAGGAAATTTTTATTTAAAAAGTTCTGGAATTTCTCAAACAAACCTCATATACTGTTTTACATTACAGGTATCCTTGTTTAACGCGATTAATTAATCCCTCGATGTTAATTTGTATATCAAAATCACATTAATCAAATCTATTAATCAATGTTAAAAATTCAATTCGTCCATGATCAATTACTGTATTAATAATTCGTTTTATATGGTACTCTTTTAGGAAAGATAAAAAATGAATGCAAAGTAAATGTTTAATAAATGCTTGTACCTACATTAGTTACTGCAATTTTTTTATCAAAAAAAGTTATCAAAAGTCGTTTGAACAGTTTTAATTTTTTCTTATCAGCATAAATTCTACAATAACAAGTAAAATCTCTAGACCTCTGCAAACAAGCATTCTTCGATTAACATCTGGATCCATATCCATTACTTGCTGCTTAAGCGATTCTAAACTGTGAAATATTCCATCCAGTTCTTTGATTGTTATCTCCTTTGGAACTTCATCTTCACATTCCATTTGTTCTTTGTCTTCATATACACATTGTTATTCAATTTCAAGAAGATCATTGTCGCTGAAATCTTTTGAATTTGAATTCAATAATTAACATCTTCTGCATCAACACCATCAAAACCAAGGTCTTCACCAAGTGCAATGATTTCTTCGACAACGTTGTTCACAGGATTTTGAAAACAACCTAAGTCATTAGCACATTCTGGCAAAAGGTTTTTCCAAACAACTTTCATGCAGCAAGAAGACACTTGCTCCCACGAGTCACGAATGTTTTCAATTGCATGTTTAATGTTAAAATTTTTCCAAAATTCTTGGAGCATAATCACATTTTCTCCCGTTGTTGTTGCAATGCCACCTATGTCCGTGGGTTGTAGCAACGATGTGGAAATTGTAACAAATTTAGTTAAAAAAATAAAACTTTCACATTCTCACACAGATCATTAAGAAAATTTGGATGAACAGGTGTGTTATCTAAAAGCAAAAGAGCTTTGAAAGCTAAGTTATTTTTCTTGCAATGAACTTCAACTGCTGGTCAAAATAAGACTTAAACCAATCTTCGAATAGGCTTTGGATAACCCAAGCCTTCTGATTCATGCACCAGATTACAAGTAAAGAGTTCTTGTTGCATTCTTTTAAAGCCATTGGATTCTTAGTTCGATAGACAAACAGCAGCTTCAATTTAAAATCTCCATTAGCATTCCTTCCAAGCATAACAGTTATGCAATATTTTGATAGCCAGGCTGTGCTGCTTCTTTTTTTTGATATAAAAGTTCTAGATGGCATTTTTTTCCAATAGAGGCCACTTTCATCTACATTGAAAATTTGGCGGTAATCGTAATCATTTTCTTCGATAATTTTCTGCAGCTCAATAGGAAATGTAGATGCAACAGCTTCACCTGTTATTTTCACATTCTATTTTAGTCCATCCGTAGATTTAAAATTTTCAAGCCAGCCTTTGCTAGCTGCAAATTTTGAATTGTCTTCTTTATATTTAGTCTCTTTAAGTCTTGAAAAGAGACTTAGAGCTTTGCCTGTGATTATAGGCACTAATTGGAATTCTCTTTTGATTTATTGCAGTCTTCCAGCCAAATAATCAACAGATCTTCCATTTCAACCATTATAGCACTACAGTTATGTTCATTGCATTCTTTCGGATGTAGATGCAACTCTACCTTGCTTGCAATACTCATCAGCTTTGGATAAAATAGTCTGTATTGTAGGCTCGTTAAAACCAAATTCACTTCCAATCTTACTTTCACTTTCATCACGTTTAAATCTTTTAATTACATCAAGTTTTGTATTTAAGGTAATTACTTTCCTCATCTTTTTTTCACTTAATGACCTGTATTGTGTGTTATTTCTTTTGTTTTCTTTGTTTTATATATTATCCTCCCCCTTTTTTTCTTACACTACATATTCTGTTCGTTAATGGCCCTTAGACTACCTACTCTCTAACTTGTGTGAGGCATCTCCCTTTTCTCTCAGACGGATTTATATACTGCACCAGCCTGAGCTTAGGTACAGAGTATATCTTAACCTGGGGTGGGGGGTCACAGAAACTTGATGCCACCAATGTAGTTACAACTGAAACAGAGACTGCAGGTGTTCTAATCTTGCAGTCATAGCCCTTCCTTCTTAACTTACTCTGGGTATCCCCACGTGCATATACAAATAAACAGGTTCATAACTTTTATGAGTGGTAAGAGTCAGTCTACATGGTCAGATCACACATATAAAAACTATAAAACATATTTAATGAACTCATAAGTAGTACAAGGTATAAGCATGATGTAAGCAATACTAAGTTAAAATCATCTAAGGATTCACTCACTCTCTCGTTCCTTAAACATACAATTTCTCATTTTTTACATAGAATGTTCCCTTCAAAAGGTTATAATACTATACACAGTTGATCAAGTGCTCGTTAGTCACAAAACACATCTTGTTTCCTTTTCATATGGGTCTAAACATTGGTTCTTAACAAATTCTTGATTCTCGGACAGTCAGTCTAATGAGAATTAAATGTCTACAATCTGCTTAATCCTCAGAGTTCAATTTTCATTCTTAAACACAAAATTTCTTCCATTCACAATCATCCTAATGTTTAAGGGACAAAGAATATGTAAGGTACTTATCTACACTGCATAGGATTTTGGGATTCCTTCTGTCCTTCCTTCGTGGTGGGAGACTTTGTTGTTCAAGATCTGCTGCCACGTGGGAGTCACGTGTACTCTTCGAGTCTGGCGCTCGCTTCTTCAAGAATTACATCAGTGCACTTTCTTTGCCAATGGCCCACAAGTTTATCTGCCGTTCTCTGCTGTGATGCCTTGCCGGGACTTACGGTAGTCAACTCTGGAAACGTAGGAGTTAGACATCGTTGACCACTGAGGAGCACATGAGAGAAAACCGGAACAAACAAAATGGGGGGGGGTTGCAGACCTGTGTTGCTGCATATATATTCTCCCTTTCCAGCGCCCTGTTTTCGAGTTAGATTTTGCATATTCGGCTTTTCAATTCGTCCCCGACTGGGTGACCTCATCGCACCGCCATACGGGGCTTTCCATTTTCGGGAAAGCATGCCTCTAGATATTTTCCATGAACTAGCACCCACGGGCGCTTACAATACTACGGTGGCATTTGAGCGACCTTTGCCCTTTCTTAGGCAGCATACTGACATTCTTGCATGTGTAGTTATAAATCACTAGTAATTATCTTTACACATATTCTTTGATTATTTTACATTTACAATTTTAATTTAGATCTATCAAAACTCATACTAAATATTTCTTTCGTCTTATTGATCATGATATTAATTCTTCTTTGACATGAACTTAGTTGCTGAAAAGACAAGTATGCTCTTTTAATGGGACATATTTTGTTAGATTCTGGATGGGTGACTTCAATGTAAGTGAGGTTGCCCATTTCAGATCTAACACCTGGTTGTGGGATTGCTCTTATTCTTCGCATGATTAATGGACTGTAAAATTTATGAAGAACGTAATTTGTAAATACAGCAGAACAACTGGAGCTTGTAATACGTCCACTCTTAATGCTGGCAGCGAAGTAACTGATTGGCTCTGGGAGCGCGGCTGCGTGGGAGGAATGGCATCATCGCTCACAACTTTCTTTCTCTTCAAGGCTTGCATGTTTTTGTGTGGTAAATTTAAAGGCACATTAATTAAAACTCTTGTCATGTATATCAAGGGATAGTCACAATTTATTTCACTGCGTTAATCAAATCCCACATTAAACAAGGGGTACCTGTATTTTAGCTGTTTAAATTATTTAATAATAATTGAATATTAATAATCTAAATTTAATATCTTAACGTAAATATTTGTTTCTCAAATTTATTCAAATAGATGGCTGTAAAAGTTTATTGAAAACCTTGGTCCAGTTTGGTTATGACAATCAAGCAGAGAAGTTACAGAAAAATTTAGATTCCTTACTAAGGTTAATTGTGAAAGAAATACCAAATATTTGGCCTTCCCAGACTGATGGCCCACCACTTGTATGTATTATTTAAATTTACTTAGTAGTTTGAAAAATTAAATATTAAATGTTTTCTGTATTTTGTATCTGAGTAGTTAGAATGATAATATTTCAAATAAATAAAAGTAATCTGAATTAAAGGTCAAAGTAGATAACCAGGAAAGGATTTCCAATCAGCCTGTAATCTGCATTCCTGTAAGGAATTTAAGGACTTCTGATCCAGTGTACAATTCTTACCCTCACGGTCGGGTCCCTAGAGTCCCAAATATGCCTTGTGATTTGCTCCATTATTAGGTATCCTCTTGGATAATGATCAGACAAGGATTTAGTCCAAAACAGAAATGATGGTACAACATGATCGATCATCATCATGCCAATTGCTGGGCATTGCCTTGCTAAACAAGGACTCTGCTGATTTCATCAGAGTACAAGGACAAAAGTGAAGTCACTACTTGAACAAACTCAGACTAAGCAGAATTGAAGGTAGTTACCATTGATATAAGATTTTATTATATTATATTAACGTTAATTATATTAAATTATAGAAAGTATTTTACCTTGGGTATAATAAATGTTAAATACATTTAACATTTATTGTACCCAAGGTAAAATACTTTCTACATTCATATCTCCTCCAGAGATTTTTATTTAATAAGGTTAAAACACCTTACGGTAACTTGTTCTGGTAAAATACTTATAAGCTCTGTATTACTAAATCTTGGTATTTCTAGCCTGGCTCCCACTGACGAGACCTCAATAAAGGTTGAAACCGGTCTGGGTAGTGGCCCCTTGCCTTTAATACAAAACATCATACATCCCCTTCTTGGAGATATGTTTTGGCATTAAGGGTAAATATTAAGATTAGTGATCAGAGCTTATGCAACCTTTACCACGAGTTGCCTTGGTCTTGCACTACCTGTAAGATCAGCTAGCCTTGCATCACTTGCAGGCGCAAACTTGACTTGTTTGTCTGTTTGCTTACTTGGGAAATGGAGTAAAACCAGGTTTAAAATTGCTTGGTATTTTTAATATATTAAATTATATTAACTTGAATACTTTCCTATATTGTGGCAACGTTACATTGTCATCATCAGGGATCACAAAACAATGATATGTGCATGCAGACACTAACACTGCACAATGGAAAAGAAGTGGAGCTAGCTGGAGAATTAGAGAAAGTACAGTGTCAATAATTGCCATTACTGACAAAAACAAGAAGACTAAAATAGGTGAGATACTACTTACTAATGACTAAGATGTTACATTCACGCAATAGCAATCAGAGAAAAAAAGGAGTAGTCATGATATTCAACACTAAACACAATGATAACTTCTTAAATGAAGGGCAATTTCAACTAGAGTGAAGTAAGCAAATTTCAAATTTGAGTATTGGAAATGATGCTTATTTGCATGTCTGGTTCCGAAGAACCTTCTGATTAAAAGAATTCTGTTAGACATAATAGTTACTTGTAACTATTATTTTTCAGGAAATAACAATGTATACTAAAATATTAATTATATTAACTTTAATGATTACTTTCCTGTATTATGGCAATGTTACTTGTCATCATTAGGGATCACAAAACACAATGATATGTGCATGCAGGCACTAACACTGCACAAATGACAGAAGAAAAGCAACTAAAGTCAGGCCTAGAGTTCCCCCTCCTCCCCAGTGGTCTTGGTCATTGTGCTGAATATCTAAGGATGAGTGCTTCCATATTCGGGGCAGTCTCATGAACCCAAATTTGTTGAGATTTGGAAAGTTTCTCAGGGCTGAGGCACATTCAAGTAGTTTCTACAGTGTAATAGAGTGGCCTTCTTTCAGTGTATCCTGTGGTGGGTATTCAAAGCATGGTCAACAAGTCCTGAGTGGCTATAATGGTGGAACTGGATGTAGTTCTTGTGTTCAGAAATTCCGATATTTGCTATCCTGCCTGTTTGGCCATAGTAGGACTTTGCTACTGCAAGAGACCTGATAGGTCTAGGAAATGTGATTGGTCTTTGGTGAAGCAGATAAGGGATCCCAATTTTTATGTGGTCAATAAGTGGTTGTAAGGTTGTAGTTCCATGGGTTTTTGTTAATTTTTTAGATGCGACCCAGATATATGGAATGGTGATAAATTTTGTGTAATCTCTGCTCTGAAGGAGGGGATGTGGTTGCAGAGTTTAATTTACCCTGTTATACTGTATAAGGTTTTTATAATCCCATATTGTTGTGGGGGGGGGGGGACTTCTGGTGAGTGTATCTACCAGTATGTATGGATATATATACTGGTAAGAAATATACAGGGATCCATCAGGCTGCTGTGTAATCAGAGTGTCTAGGAATGGAAGACTGTTGTTATTTTTCTTTTCTAGGGTAAACTGGATCTTGAGGTGTCGATTGTTTACATGTGTTAAGAAATAGTTGAGCACGTCCAGGCCTTGTGGCCAAATGGAGAACACATCATCTACATAGTGTAGCCAGACAGTGATTTTATGTGAGGCATAATTTAAGGCTTTTTCTTTGATCCTGAACTCCTGAATCACTTGGTGATTCAGGAATTCTTGAGGCAAACAGGCCCACTTTGGAGCAAGGACTTATTTTTTTTTCGGAGAGGAATTTTGAGCAGCAATTAATCTCTCGATGAGGTTGAAATCTGGGGAGCATGCTTGCCACTCAATTCGATTAATATCCTCGGTCTCCAGAAATATCTCCACTGCTCATGTACAATGTGTTGTAGGATTACTATCGATAAAAATGAATTATTCACCCTACAGCACCAGGAACAATCAAACATGACACATTGAAGGACGTCATTGCAATATTGTTCACAAGTCATAGGCACTTGTAGCTTGGTGAGTTCATTAAGCATAATGCCTCTCTATATCATGACCCCAGCACTGCCATATCTATCCCTTTCAAAACCATTCTCACAGTGGTAAGAGTATCACTTTCACGCCAGATCAGTTGTCATCTAGATTCAGAGAAAAGACTAAAAAGACTCATCTGTAAAGAGTACGTTAGTCCATTTGTGTCTTGTCCAGTTTTAATGGGCACAACACCACTGAAAACCTGCTCTATGATGATTTGTGAATAAAGGGATGCAGACTGCAGGTGTTTTGCTGTTATAACCAAAATCTGTGTTCGTGCTCTGTGGTAGAGCAAGGGCAACCTCTTATAGCAAACGTCTGGAACATATTCTATTGGTTTGCAATGCTGACCAGAGCCTGAATACAATGCTATGTGAGATTCCAAACTGTCTAGCAATATCAGTAATTCTGCTGCCTTCTTCAAGCTCTCAAATAATTCTTCCCCATGTGTCTAGATGATGTCTTTGAAACATTACAAGACATCCAACTTTGCAACTTTATTCCTTCAAACACAATTCACTTAGCGCAGCCTTTGGCTTTTATCCTGTTGAGTGCTACCACGTGATCTCTTTGCACACAATTTGAAAATTTGAATGTGTACCTACTTTCTACTCAAAAGCGTCATTTATACAAATTGCCACAATGTGATTCATCTGAATTTTCAGTTGTAATCTTCAGAAATATGTTAGGTCATATTTGCTTATACTTGGAATCATTGTAGAGACTAGGATAGATATTAAATCTATGAATGAACTAAATATGGATTTCGCCACATATAATCAGCATGCAATAGAAGGGACACGGGATTTGTTGGATCTGGTCATCGGTCAGAAGATCTCGATCCAAGGTGATCTCATTGCCTCAATTATATGTGTGTGGGGGGGGGTATGTGGTCTTGACTTGTGAAGTTGTGAAATGTGGAATTTTCAGTTAAGAGGTGGACAAGTGATTATAACAGCTTAGGAGGCAGCTTGAAGCAGTACCATGGCATAAGAATCTGCAAGTGAAGGATGTTAGCAATGCATGAGAGTTAACCAAGGGGTGTCTAAAGGAAGCAATACAGATTGTATACCCAAGATCAGGAGGATAGACAAGTAGCGTTTTTTTTTTTTTTTTTGTCTATTTTTAATTTATTTTTACATGGTCCAGAAACCCTGTTCTAGAGACCAGACATGGAGATTTTTCAAGCCTCCAATAAGCATGGCAGTAGTCTCGCACCTAGCAATGAAATTCATCTTCCACCTAAAGACAATCACAACATCTATATCCATGGTGGGATTTGAACCTACAGTCTGTTGGTTGGAGAGCAGGTATCCCACCATGGTCAGGGATGTTGTGATTGGTGAGAGATAAATTTCATCGCCAGGTGTGAAATCACCTCTCCATTTATTGAAGGCCTGAAGTGGCCTGAAAAAGTTCCATATTTGGTCTCTAGAGTATGGTTTCTGGATTATGTAAAAATAAATTAAAAATACAAAAAATATATGAAATTGCTAAAAGAAAAGAAAAAAAAATTCTTATCCTACCCACAGTACAAAATGTACTATAGGTTTGCAAATAACCTATCATGGGTGTGAGCAACATAAAAAAAAAAAAAAGTAGTGAGATGACAGAAGCAGACAACAGTAACTAATAGACTACTTTGCTCTCTCATCCAAGTGAGAATATTGTAACAGGAACTAGTGTGAGAATTGTTGTGTTATTATGTTCCATCAAGTCGTTTTCGACTCCTGGTGATTCTATGACCATACATTCTCCATTCAGATCTGTCCCTGGCCATATCTTTCAGACTTTCCAAGCACATTCCAGTTGCTTTTTTTTTAACTCCATCCACCCATCTAATTCTTGGTCTTCCTCTTCTCCTGCTTCCATCAACTTTAGCAAGCATCATCATCTTCCCCAGACTGTCATTTGCTCACATAATATGTCCGAAGTATGACAATTTTTGCTTGATGATCATAGCTTCGAGGGGAGCAATCTGGCTTTTTTCTGTCTATCACGGATTTATTGGTTTGCTTTGCAGTCCATGGTATTCTTAGTAAGCGTCTCCAAACCTATAATTAAAATGTATCTATCTTCCTTCTTTCACTCTTTCTCAGAGTCCAACTTTCATGTCCATACAGTACCTCAGGGAATACCTTTGCTTTCACGATTCTGATTTTTGTTTCGAGGCTAGTATCTTTTTATCAGAGTAATTACTTCGAAAAATTGCTAAATGAAACAAGCAGTGATAGCACAGTGGTAAAAAACACTGAACAGGCATTCAGTCAGGAATACATATCCATACTTGAAGTAGAAAAAGCCATCAAAGGTTTGAAATGTGAAAAGCAGCAGGAGTAGATGATATTCTACAAGAAATGCTGAAGTATGGTGGTATAAAAGTCTTACAGTGGCTGCACTGCATAGTTCAGAAGTCCTGGACAGACGGACGAATTCATGATGATTGGAGTAGAGCATTATAGTACCCATATATAAAAAGGGAAATAAAACTGAATGTGAGAATTACAGAGGTATTTCCCTACCGAGTGTTCCAGGCAAGATTTATGCCAGTATACTTGAGAAACGGTTGAGAAGAATTGTGGAAGAAAAGCTTGGTGAAGAACAAGCTGGATTCAGGCCAAATAGAGGCTGTCAGGATCAGATCTTCACTTTACGACAATTAGTTGAGAAAGCATGGGAATATAATAAAGATCTGTATTTAAGCTTTGTCGATCTGGAAAAGGCATGCGACAATGTGCCAAGAGAGAAGGTATTCAATACACTACAGTTATATGGTGTCAATGGGGAATTATATCAAGCAATACTTAGTCTTTATTTGAGTTGCAAGTTAGCAGTTAGAATTGAAGGAAGTAAAGATGGTTTAATGTTAAATCTGGTGTGAGACAAGGATGTACATTATCTCCTCTGTTATTGATTATCTATATGGATCACATTATGAAGGAAAGTGGTATTAAACATGATATCAGAATTGGAGACATTAATGTCAACTCTTTGCTTTATGCGGACGATGTTATGCTTCTAAATAAATTTGCTACAAGTTTGCAAGATTCCCTGACTAAATTGAATAACTATTGTAATAGATATGGTATGAAGGTCAGCAATAAAAAGACAAAAACGATGAAAATAGGTAGACTCGTTGAAAATATCAACTGTGTTTTGAATGGGGAACCTGTGGAACAAGTAAAACATTTCAGCTACTTAGGCATGATTTTTAGTGAAGATGGTAAATTAAATATGGAATAAGAGAAAAATTAGTCAGAACACTAAATTAGCTGTGTACAAGACAGTGTTCAAACCAGTTTTAACTTATGAATCTGAGAGCTGGGTCAGAAGTAAAACACTTCAGCAAAGACTAGAGACTGCAGATATGAGAGTCATGAGAAAGATTAGAGACGTGAACAGATGGCATCAATGGCAATATCATATTAAAAACAAGGATATTAGGAAAGAACTTGACATTGTCAGCATCCAGGAATGCGTTAGCAGAGCTAATCTCTGGTGGTATGGTCACTTAAACAGAATGGGCGAGGAAAGATTAGCAAAACAAGTGTTCTCTGCCAGGTTAGCAGGAAAACAACCCAGAGGAAGACCAAGAAATTGGTGGATTGATATGGTACAAAGTGCCTTAGATGATAGAAATATAAGATCTGATAATATTGTAGTCTCGACAAGTAACAGACTGAATTGGAGGAAAATTATAGATAGGAAGTTAGTAATGATGTAAATTTTTCATGTAGTACTGTCATATCCTGTACACCCCTTGAAGATACATGTCAGGAATTTGATGATGATGATGAGTTTAAGACCATTTAGCAGTTTCTTCTTTAACTTTCATAATAAGTTCCTCCAAATCTTCCTTGCATTTTACTAGCAAGGTGGTATCATCTGCATACCTCAAATTGTTAATATTTCTTCCACCAATTTTAATTCCAACTGAAGACTCCTCCAGCCCTGCCATTCCTAAAATGTATTCGCTGTACAAGTTAACAGGTACGGAGATAAAATACATCCTTGTCGCACCCCTTTACTTATAGTGAAATAGCCAGTTTCTCCAAGATCTGTTCGTACAGTAGCTTCTTGTTCATAATAAAGATTCCTCAAAAGGATAATGAAATGCTCTGGTGCTCCCATTGTTAACACATTCCACAGTTTCACATGATCTACATAGTCAAAAGCCTCGCTATAGTCAAGGAAACAAAGGTAGACATTCTTTTGATATTCCTGTGCTCTTTTTATTATCCATCTCACATTGGCAATTTGATCTCTTGTTCCTCTGCATTTTCGAAATACTGCCTGTTCATCTGGTATTTCTCTCTTCATGATTGGTTCCAGTCTTTTCTGAATGATCTTAAGTAAGACTTTACTTGCATGAGAAATCAGTGCTATAGTTCTGTAATTTTCGCACTCTCTTGCATTGCCTTTCTTCAATAAAGGTATATAAACTGATTTTTTCCATTCCCTAGGCCATGTAGTTGTGATCCAAATTCGCTGACATAGAGTTGTTAAAATTTTAAGTGCCTCTTCTCCCAGGGCTTTGAGCAGCTTAATAGGTATTCCATCTCCCCTGGTGCTTTCTTACTGGATAGCTGTTGCAGTGCCCACCTCACTTCACTTTCCAGTGGTACTGGCTCCTGTATATAATGCTGCTCTTCAAATTTCTCAGTAATTTTGGAGTCCTTTCTGTAAAGGGCTTCTGTGTACTCTTTCCATCTTTCTTTGATGTTTTCAGCTTCTGTAAGATATCCTTTGTGTTTACTTTTCAATATTGTCACCTTGGCATTAAACTTCCCTGTTAGTTCTCTGACCTTTTTGAAAAGATCTCTTGTTTTTCCTTTCTTGTTTTGGTCTTCTATTTGTTGGCATTCCTGGTTAAAGTATTTTTCCTTGTCTCTTCTGGCTTGTCGTTGAAACTCTGCATTCAAATGCCGTACTTCTTGCCTGTAGCGTTCATATTCCTCCTTTCCTGAGCAGTTTTGATGGCATCTTCTGACAGCCATTTAAACTTCTTTTATCTTCTTACAAACTGTTGGAATATTTTTCTTTGCTTCTGTTTTAATTATATCTTTAATCTCTTCCCACAGTTCATCTGGTTCTCTTTCACACAAATTGAGTTGTTGAATCTGTTCTAATATACTAATATTGTATTCAGCTGGTATGTTTCCAAGATCATATCTGATTGACATTTGTGTTGTGTTCAGTTTTCATAATTTCACATGTATCGTAGACACTAATAACTCATGGTCTGTTCCACAGTCTGCACCTGGAAAAGTCTTGACAGACTGAATTGCACTTCTCCATGTTCTTTATCCAAGTATATAGTCAATTTGATTTCTGTATTGTCCATCAGGTGATATCCATGTGTACAATCTTCTTTTGTGCTGTTTAAAGCAGGTGTTAGCAACAAACAAAGAATTCTCTGCACAAAATTCAACTAGTCTCTTCCCTGCAGTGTTATGAATACCTAAACCAAAACGACCTGTTATTCCTTGTTCCTCGTTCTCTCTCACTTTTGCATTCCAATCTCTGATAAGTAGACATAAATCTCACTTGGTGATCTATCACTTCTTGTAACTTGCCATAAAATTCTTCAATGTCTTTTTGTAATGCCTGTAGTGGGTGCATAAACCTGAATGATGGTCATATTCATTGGATGTCCACTCATTCTGAGAGGAATGATTCTGTCACTCACTGGATTATAACCTAATACATACCTAGCCGTCTTTTTCCTGAGTAAGAAAGATACTCCATTTTTACGACTTTTCTCATGTCCTGAGTAATACACCATATTGTCCCCTGACTGAAAATGGCCCATTCCTGTCCATCTAAGTTTACTTATTCCCAATATATCCAGCTTCTTGCACTCCATTTCCATTTTTATTATTTCCAGCTTACCTTGGTTCATACTTCTAACATTCCAAGTTCCAATCCTGTGGTTTCTTGTGAAATAGGGAGCCTCCCTTTTCCAACCAGCAACATCCGTGACCAAGCTTCCTTCCGGGTTTGACCTGGACACATCATAAAAACTAGTTCTACTTGGGGCAGCCCTCTGTTCTTCCTCAGTTGCATGTTGGATGCCTTCAGGCCTGGGGGGGGGGTCTTACCATCCAGCACCATATCATACTTTCTCATTGTTGGCATGTTCATAGAATGCTCTTGGCAAGGTACAGAGGTGGTTTGCATTGCCTTCCTCTGGAATATTTTTTGACTTTCCAGTCTAGATCCGCACTGTTCTGTGAAAACGGGGGCACCTCTGGAAGGATGTGACTCTTTGCCATGCAGTGCGGTCTTGGTAAAGAAGAGGCTAAGTCTCTGTATTAGAGATGTATTGTGCATATCTTTACCATGGAATAATTCCCAGCAAAGAAATTATCCCTTATCCCCAATGTGAGAATAGGGACTAATGAATTGGAAATACTTGGAATATTGCAGAATCACAATGGAAATCATGGGATATCAGCTTGCATTTTATAAGAATATGCGAAGGTATTGATATTGCCTCTGGCTAGGTTGTTTAAACAAAGTCTTAGCTCTGATAAAATCTCAGGGGAACAGGAGGAATACAAAATGGTTCCAGTAAAGAAGACTCCAAGACGCGATGGTAACAAATTATATACCAGTCAATATCTTGGGAGTGGTGACAGAAGTACTGGAAAAGTTGGTCAAAAACAGAGTTCAGTGGATAAGAATATAATACTCAGAGATGTATTGTGCATATCTTTACCATGGAATAATTCCCAGTAAAGAAATTATCCCTTATCCCCAAAGTGAGAATAGGGACTAATGAATTGGAAATACTTTGAATAGTGCAGAATCACAATGGAAATCATGGGATATCAGCTTGCATTTTATAAGAATATGCGAAGGTATTGATATTGCCTCTGGCTAGGTTGTTTAAACAACCTAGCCAGAGGCAAGGTTATTTAAACAAAGTCTTAGCTCTGTGGGGGACAGCATAGCTTTGTGAAGATGCAGTCATGCCTTAGGAATTTGCTAACTTTTTATAATAGAGTTACTGGATAAAGGGAATGGCTACCCGATGGTACTTCTGTGTTTTGCAAAGTCATTTGACAGGATAACTCTCTTAAGCAAATTGGAACAAATTGTGATGGATATGAAACTAAGTGAAAAGGATGGTTAATGGGCAAATATCAAAGAGTAGTATATGGAAGAGCAGAATTCAGGAGAAACCAGGTGAGTAGTGGTCTGCTGCAAGCTCTGTGCTTGGACCACTACTGTTTAATTTACACATAAATGATATGGGAAATGATTTAAAGGAAAATGTTATTTGCTGATGATGCAAAATTGGGTAGCATAATACTGTAGTTAATCAAGAGAGTAGTAGAGAGCTTGCAAGTTGATTTAAATAGGCTTGTAGTATGAGTAAAAGATAATGGGTGACAGTTTAACATGTTTACTTAACTGCCATTGGCTTAATGTATAAACTTGTCGTCAGTGCCAGTGGGTTGTTAGTGTTTACTCTTCAAAAATATATAATTGCTGATATATTTTTCACTTTCTCACTGTACCTACAAACCTTTCTTTAGTAAAAAATAATAATTTCAAGACTTGTATGATTATATTACTAATTGAAAGTTTCTAGTTGGTGGGCTAAGGATTTTTTTTCCCCATTTTTATCAGTTGTGTATATATATATATATATATATATATATTTTGTACTTTTTTATTAATTTTTACATAGTCTGCAAACTTTGCTCTAGAGACCCAACATGGAACTAGTGATACCAGTGTTGCACTAACATCTCTCTTCAGCTACCATAAGCCAGTTACCAACTTGCCACTAATTATATATTTGGTTTAATCCTTTATCCAAGTGTAAGCAAACAAAGTTTGCGCCTGAAGTATTTTCAGGACTGGGACAACTCATGGTAAAGTGGTATAAGTTCTCATCACTTGCCTTAGTATAATGCAAAGCACATCTCCTTGCAGACATGTATAATGCTATGCATTATGGGAAATGCCACTACCCAGACATGTTTCAACCTTTATCGAGATCTCATCAGTGGGAGCCAGACACAGAGATTGTGATACTAAGGTGGAAGTAATGGAGAAGTCATATTTACCTATACCAGTCCAAAAGGTGTCACACTTTATTATTAAAATTTTCTGGATTAGAGATAAGTTGATGGAAATTTTTTCGCCTGGCTATGCTACCAATTATATATTTGGTTTAATCCTTGATCCAAGTGTAAGCATACGAAGTTTGCACCTGAAGTATTTTCAGGACTGGGATAACTCTTGGTAAAGTGGTATAAGTTCTCATCACTTGCCCTAGTATCTCCCATAATGCAAAGCACATCTCCTTGCAGACATGTATAATGTTATGAATTAAAGGAAGAGCCACTACCCAGACCAGTTTTGACCTTTATTGAGGTCTCATCAGTGGGAGTCAAACCCAGAGGTGGTGAAACTAAGGTGGAAGTAATAGGGAAGTCAGTTGCCAAAAGGTGTCACACCTTATTATTAAAATTCTCTGGATTAGATAAAGGATTAAACCAAATATATAATTGGTAGCATAGCCAAGTGAAAAAACTTCCATCAACTTATCTCTAATCCAGAGAATTTTAATAATAAGGTGTGACACCTTTTGACAACTGGTATAGGTTAATGTGACTTCTCCATAACTTCCACCTTAGTATCAACACCTCTGGGTCTGGCTCCCACTGATGAGACCTCAATAAAGGTCGAAACCAGTCAGGGTAGTGGCCCTTCCCTTAATGCATAGCATTATACATGTCGGCAAGGAGATGTGCTTTGCATTATGGGAGATACTAAGGCAAGTGATGAGAACTTATACCACCTTTAACATGAGTTGCCCCAGTCCCAAAAATACTTCAGGCGCAAACTTTGTTTGCTTACACTTGGATAAAGGATTAAACCAAATATATAATTGGTAGCATAGCCAAGTGAAAAATCTTTTATCAACTTGCCACTACTGCCAAAATATTCTTATCATTTTCACTGCAATAATCTATAATTTCTGTTATTTTTTTTTACACTTTGTCGCTGTAGCTAAAAACTTTTTAGTAAAGAAACAAGAATTATCTTATAGTTGGCATATGGATAAAGACTTCTTTAATATACACCATCTATGAGATATCTCACCCTGCATTTTATATTAACTCCTGAAACAAATAAGAAAAGTGACATGTTAACTGCCTGTTAACATAAATAGGTGCCAACTGTTTCCAATAAGCTGAACACTCCCTTTCCCTACAGGTCTAGAATCTAAAAAAAAAAAAAATCAGCTAACACCTTTTTATTCCCGTATACGGGAGTAGGCAAGGCCATTTAGCCCTGTCTAACTTTTGGAGACTGAGTGGGCAGTTCAATCTCCACTGGTACCAATCAGAGATAGATGGCCGAAGGCTATCACTAATTAAGTGGTACTCAGTGAAGAGAGACGGCTCAAATGTGCCGCCATTTCGTGGTCCCTAACCCTAACACAATATATTTATGTCTGAAATAATGTGGGTTCTACGGTCGATTTTCTTGAGTTTACTGGACGAAAAACCCGAGTTTCCAGGAGGAAAAACCCGCTTGCCCGTGCCAGAGATCGACTAACTCGGGAACCGGTCGAAAAAAGGCTTAGAAAAATTTCCCCTAGTCGCCGACTAGACTCGAAACCAAGTCTTCCTTCATGCGGCCAAGCGCCGTGGTGTGCAAACGCCACATCCACTGAGCTACACAGGCTCTTGGGTCTAGAATCTTTGAACCAGTAATATAAACATGCAAACTCCATAATCATGTAACTCCATATTGCAATATTTGTGTTATCATACTAACCTGTTTAGTTCTATTTCACTATAGTTACTATGTACACCAATCTTCCCTTCTTCCCACCCCCCATATTTGAAATATCCATATCTGCATTGAATTATCGTGTAGTCTGCAACAGTGTTTGATATGAAAAATATCAAATATGAGAAATATGAGATAACTCGTAGTTTGCGTCCTAACAGACAGCCGACTATGAATTATCTCATAGTTGGCAGTCAGCATGTTAATGTGGAAAAGTGTCAAGTAGTGCAATTTTGGATGAAAAGCTTACAAGGTATTTACCACATTGATGGAACTGCACTCCAAGAAATTTCATGTAGATAAATTGTCATTGGCGCAAAGCATGCAGTGTTGTAGTTTTGTTTCAACCATTGGCTGTAATTATTTCTGTTTAATGAAAAAACATTTACAAAATTTCAGTAGGGTCAACTGCAAATTAGTATATCAAACCATGTTGATCATGACTATGAATCTTATTTCCATGATTTTTAATATTCTCTGTATTATGTACATTCCTGCAAATTTATCTTTTAATTGCTTGCAGTTCTCTCTGCATCTAATGAATTCATTATAATGCCTCATTTCATTCAGATGTGGTCTATATAGCTGACTACACCATTATTTATCATTTATGAATCTTAGTAGATCCTAATAAAGAAAATTGGAAGTTTGTTTAATACATATAAATTTTTGTGTTTCATAATTTACTTCTTTGTAATAACAAAACATTTTAATTATTTATAGGTGTTTGGACCAACATTAACATCTAACACCATAGCTGCTGCTGTACAAAGGAAACAAAACAAAACTGTTTTAGGTAAGCATCAGTTTAAGTTTTTAATTTTGGAAATGCTTTTCATCTGAGCATTGCTCTCTCTCTCTCTCTCTCTCTCTCTCTGTGTGTGTGTGTGTGTGTGTGTGTGTGTGTGTGTGTGTGTGTGTGTGTGTGTGTGTGTGTGTGTGTGTGTGTGTGTGGTTCGGTCAGTTCAAGTTGGAGGGCAGGGGGTGCTTGAAGTCTGTTACTTTTGGAACCTATTTGTAAGTAATTATAAAGAATCTCATTTACTAGCACATTTTTAGTTTTAGGATTGGTTTGAGGTAAATTGCAGCCATTCAGTTAAAACTGTTATTATTTCATGGCCTCCATGGAATCACTGAACTCATTGTGGGAGTTCATTCTCCCATTCTGCATATAGCAATATCTATAATATATCACTTTGAATTCTCTTCCCACTGGCTCACTCACTACCCACTCTAATAATATATTCCACTCACTGAACATCTTCCATGCAAAGAATCTGCTTCAAACCCCATGTTTTGAGAATGACTTGTAATTCTCCCATTGGAAACTTTCTAATTGGATATTCATTGGAAAAGTTTCCCAATGGAAACTTTCTAATTGGATATTAAACAAACATAGATGGGCATGGCAATTTAGGATTTAGCAGACCAATAAAACCAATTAAACAAGACCCCCCCCCATTGTTTTCATCATATAATCAGGGTGAACAATAAAAAAAAAGTCAGCTGTTCTAACAAACTTCAACTCATAATGTCTAACTATTGAGGATTTTGACATATTTTTTCTCTTTCAGACCCTAAACTTTCTACCCCACCAACCCTCAGGAATGATGCCTGGATGCTTCATATGCTGCAATGACAGGATCTGTTGCATTGAATTTCTCTCATTGTAAATAACAGAAATCATGTAGTTAAATAAAGATGCTTTTTAATTTATTTGTTGAATATTTATCCATAACTTAAGAATACATATTAGTGTTGTTGTTTTTTTATCTATTTTTACTCAAATGTTTTATAATTTGATCATTGGTTAGTTGATTTCAGCAGTTATGTTATAGTACAAATGATTTAGGATTAACACTTTCTGAAACTTGATTAATTAATTTATCCTCAAACTTACCAAACTTACCTCCAGTTTAGACTTATTCTATTTGCTGCATGCAAAATAAACTTACTGATTCTTTATTTTTTGTGTACTTTCCTGCTCTCTCACAAGCTGGAATTGGTGATATTATTGTATACTCAGAGTATAAATTGTAAATGTGGATCAAGTTTTGCTGTTTTAATGTGGGGTACATAAATGTATTATGTGGGGGCAGCTTGTGCTGTTGATTCTGAAAAGATGTCAGCATTATATTTCTTTGCTACCACTAGAAACAAGTATTAGCCTAACATTCATTAAAAATGCAAGCAGCGAACCTTGCCAATACTGCTGCTAATTTTTTTAACAGAAATAGTAGTTGAGGTCAAAAGCACTTCTGTGAGAAATGTACTATTTAATGGAATATTTTTCAGCTTTTCGTGTAATATTAATTAATATTCAGTGAAAAGAACATACATATACACTGTTGGCAGCAGGTAATTGTACATTTCTCCATAGTGAAACCATTGTCAAGAAATGGAAGTATTTTTTCAAGAAGAAAAGGTGCCTAAGGAAGAAAATAATAAGTAGAATTAATGAAATTAAAGTCATGAGATAAAACAAATTTCATTAAAAGATTACAGATATTCAAAGTTGATGATCTCCTTGCTCCATTTCACCACCAGAATCCTACCTCTTACACCATTCTTTCCCCAACACACTTGGAGGAAGAGTAGGAAGTGGAATGATGTTGTTTAATGAGTTGGACATGCCCTAGTTCCCAGAACTACAGAGTGTAATATCACAGGTCAAAGAAGAGGTCAAAAATTCCTCCAGTGGATGAATTTATACCAACTCTTACAATGTTACAAAAGTAAAGCATTTGAAGAATAATCAGTATCCTGGATCTCTGATTAAGAATCTCTTGTACCCCAATATCCCCCCCCTTTTTTTTTTTTATGGGGGCTTCATTAGATGTGTGGTTTCACTATGTCATGTGCCTAGACAATCAGATCTATCTATCTATCTTTGCATCCTATTGAGGCAGGAATTTTGTTACACCTTTTCAAGCAGGGTAGTTAGTTGGTCTTAGCTGGATCAGTATAGTTTTTCCTCATCCCTGAAACTTAGCAAGCTAATCTGAGAACACACTGATTTTTAGAAATACTGCACAAAATATGCCACTGGTTACTCTGACCAGCAAGTAGCTCAAAAAAGGAACAGGCCATAGGATCACCATAAAAGTGATCCTATGGCCAGTTGGGTAAATGATGATTTCACTTATACAAGAAATTCAAACCCACAGGCTCAGCTACGTTAACCACTCAACCAACCAAGCTGGCTTTGGGATAGTATGAAAAAGTGGAGTAAATGATGATTTCACTTATACAAGAAATTTTAGATTATTGAAAAATGTAACATGTTGTTGGAAAAAGATTTAGTTAAATGTTGTTGAAAACGTTAGTATAAATATTTTCGGCTAGTTCATAAAATCACAATTCCTGCTATGGTATTTAGTAGGCCTTCGTGTACCTTGACATACACTTTTTTGCAATCCATCATGCTAATCAGCAGCTGCAAATTATTTTAGCCATACATTTGCTACTCGTATACATTTGCAAGTGATTTTATTCAGTGCTTTTTTGAAAAACAATGTGCCAGTACTCATTCTTTATTGGCAGGAAATATTGAAAATTAAGAGTATGAAAAGGAAACTAAAAATTATTTAGTGATAATTTTTCTTTTTAGCACAATAATTTTTTATGGAATAAAAACAAATTAAGTATATAATACAGTTTATTAAGCATAAATTGATTGTACAAGTATATGAAAAAATAAGTAAAATGTATAAGACAATATTAGTAAAAATTTTATATAGCAAATATCTTAGCAAGCGATGTAATAATTTTTTTTTTAAATTTCATTAAATAATTTGCTTAATCGTGCACTAGGTAAACATTTAAAATATTACTGTGTGACGTGTGTCTCACATCGCTATTAACAAAGGTGCCAATACAGTGTGCCATTTCATACCATCCCAAAGCCAGCTTGGTTGGTTGAGTGGTTAACGTAGCTGAGCCTGTGGGTTTGAATTTTCCAGCCAGGGAGCATGGATGTTTATGATTGTCCTGCTAACCGTTTACCAAATGTGCTGGTGGAGTATGATCTTTGATGATGTCTTTGACCATAAACATCAAAAATAACTAACTGTCCCCCCCCCCAAAAAAAATAAAGCACTTGATGTATTATAAGTGCCATTTTAAAGGATGTAATTAAGAGGGTTTATTTTGATTTTTAAATTAGTCATGAGTTATTCTCGATACACCAGTTCAGTAAACCATAATTGTCTCCTTCACAAAGTTAGAAAAGTTCAACATTGAGATCAGAAAATAAAGATCATGTAAGGATTATTCATAGTTTTAATTCCTGAAATATGCATCGGTCAACAAAGATTGTGCAAATCGAGACTAATTATCCTAGAAATACATTAAAATTGATAAGAGGGGGAAAGTGTTCATGGATGTATAAGTAATTACCAAGGCAATAGGTTTGACATATTTTATGCAGGTAAATTAAAATTTAAAAAAATTAATAACACAAGATAAATTTATAACAAAAATATACATGTACTGTACGAGAAAATGATTTTGATAAATTCCACTGAAAGTTACTTATAAAAAAAATAAACATGCAAATTAAGGAAAATGCATCAGGAGATGATGCTTTTGGTCCTTAATCAGCAACTACATACCTGATTTTACAGTGGAAAGCAGCTGGGGTAGATATTTAAACAGAAATGCTAAAATATAGAGATATAAAAGTTTTACAATAGCTATACTGAATAATTCAGAAGACCTAGTGAAAAGATTGAATTCCAGATGATTGCAGTAGAGCTCTCAATACTTCTCATCTCTAAAAAGGAGAAATGAAACAATGAGAATTACAGATGGATTTCTCTACTAATTGAAGTTTTAAGTCAGCAGTTAGAACTGAATGAATTACAGGTAGTTTTGATGTAAAATTAGGTGTTAGACATGGGTACATTCTATCTCCACTGTTATTTATCTAAATGATCACATGGGGGGGGGGGGGCATAAAACGTGATATCAGAATCAGAGATAGCAAACAGAGCTCTTTCCTTTATTATCTTTATGTATCTAAACTGAATAACAGCTGTAACAAATTTGCCATGAAAATTAGCAATAAAAAGACCAAAAATATGAAAATATGCAGGATCATGGAAAACTTCAGCTACATTCTCAATGGTAAATAATTTGGAATAAGTAGTCTTAAGACTAGAGATATTTAAGTGCACTTTATCCAAGTTTTCATCTCTGGAGATAGTATTTTAGTGTGATTGAGTGAGCCATTATACACTGCTTGGAAAGAAGTCACTGGACACAATAGTGTGAGGGAAAAACAGCTATGGTACCCACCCACCTTAAGATGTTGGACCTTCTTTTGCTGCAATGACTGCAGCAGTCTTATAGGGCATACTTTCCATGTGCATACAATAGCAATCAATTGGAATTTTGGACCATTCTTCTTGGAGGCATGTAATGAGGTCCTAGACTATTGTGAAATTCAAGAATTTCACAATGGTCTAGGACTCACCTGATGCTCCAGTTCATCCCACAGATGTTCAGTAGGGTTGCGATCAGGGCTCTGTAAAGGGTCAAGTGCGGTGACGCTCACATCCACAAGCCATGCAGTTACAGCAGCAGTAGCCCGATGACGTGGTGCATTTCCTTGTTGAAAGAGACAATAGTCCAAGTGCGGTGATGCTCACATCCACAAGCCATGCAGTTACAGCAGCAGTAGCCCGATGACATGGTGCATTTCCTTGTTGAAAGAGACAATAGTCAGTTCAGTAGAAATGCCACAAAGTCGGAAGCATTGCATTGTCCACAATATTCAGATACCTCTTGGAGCTCAATGTTCGTGGCACCACAAAAAGAGGTCTGAGGCCAAACTAGGGAAAAACAGGATCATATCATCACACCACTACCTTCAAATTTCATAGTTGGCGTTACGCACTCTGGTAAGACATTCACCAGGCATCCGCCACACCTGCATCTGTCCATCTGCTCAGCAGAGGGTGTAGCATGATTCGTCTCTCTCCATAACACAGCTTTCCAAGCTTCCACGTCCCACTGTACACACTCTTTGCACCGCTGAAGACAATACTGCATTTTGGTTCAGGTAATGGAGCTTACATATTCTGGTCCACCCATGGAGATCCATGTTGTGAGCCTCTGTTCTGAATATTTGGTGTAGTTTCGTGTTCCAGTCGCCTGGCACATTGCATTCAATGTGTCAGCCAACGAATGGTTGGTTTTACATATGCTATCATGTTTGATGAGTCATTCACTATGGGTAGCACTGCAGTTGACTCCTTGCACTTCCATCTCAGTATGATCTCATTTATCCAATTAGTGCCAGCCTTGTTGGCTGAGTTGATTGTTGACCCGGAGTGGCCCAATTTGTCAGTCAGGCCTGCAAGATGGCATCCTATCAAACTCCATCAGTTCCCTTCTCGCAACCATTTTAAACAGACACTTGGGAGTATCATATTCCTCCAATTTATCAAGTCTGCAAACTTGGCTCATTACATATCACGATGCACCTTGGCCATGGGAGTGTCCATTGACTTCTTTCCAAGCAGTGTGTGTGTGTGTGTGTGTGTGTGTGTGTGTGTGTATATATATATATATATGCTCTCTTAAGCTTTGTTACTTAGAAATCATGTCTTGCTCTCTTGAGCATCATAATTGGTTAACAGAACTAATAGTAATTAATTCTGTTAACCAATTAGTGCCAGCCTGGTTGGCCAAGTGGTTAACGTATCCGCTCTCCAGCCAAGAGATTGCAGGTTCAAATCCCACCATGGGTGTTTGTGATTGTCCTACTAACTCTGTGTGGAAAGGGAATCTGCGACCCTACCACTTTTTCTAGCAGAAGACTTCACTTTCGAAATCTGATGAGGTATTGGAGTGACCATACAGCATCTATGGATGTCAAATGTGGGGGGAAAAAAAAAAAAATTAGTCACACTACATACAGACTTCCAGTCTGATAGACATGGTATAGTACCTGCTGTATAGTGTAATGATGTGGAATTGCTTCTCATTTTCTGGAATTGATTACGTTCGCTGCATGTAATCATGGCTATTAGGTCCCATATTAATTTGCTGACAACTGTGTGTTTCCCATTTGTGATGGTGACATGATAATGTGCCATATCATATCATGAAACAAATTGTAAACATGATCCATACAGAAGAACATAATGATTAAGAGGCTAGTACATTTTCTCAATACTATTAGAACAGTTCTAGGCTGTTTTGTCAGGGTTGAAACTTGATGTAATATATGTGAGTTGAACTGGAATTGTAATTAGTCTTGTCTGTGTCCTAGTTGCCTTCATTAATAGGACTCATCAATATTTTACAGGAGAAATTGAACAAAGTACCACAGAGACTCCATAGATCAATGGTTAATGGCAATGCCCTTTGTTTGAAAGGGAAAGAAATCCGCTAATACCTTTTTTTTTCCCTTATAAAAAGTAGGCGAGTCCATTTTAGCCCTATCTAGTTTTTGAAAACTGAGGAGACAGTTTAATCTCCACTGGTAGCCAATCAGCAATAGCTAGCACAAGACTATCGCTCATTTTAAGTGGCTAACCTAACACTATGGTGTCTGTAATAAGTGTGGGTTCTGTGGTCGATTTTTTTAAGTTTCCAAGACTAGAACTCGAATTTCTGGGAGGGGGAAAAGCCAGAGAATAAATTAGTGTGCAGTATGGAACAACTGTATGATTTAGATTAGCATAGTGTGGAACATTTCTCTGACTTCACAGAAGCCAATAAAAAAAAAAAAAAAAAATGGCAATATAGCTATTTGCTGCCAAAGGAAGGAAAACATGTTTTACTAACTCATGCCAGTTAAATACAAATTTGGGCATTTTGTATCTGCATGGGTACCGTGACTTGTTATTCGATGGATAATAATATATAATACAATAGACTTTGGCATAATAAGCAGAAAAGACCCTCCTCTGAAAGGGTTGCATAATAGGTGAGTCTGACACAAGTTTTCTGTTAATATAAATCTTCAAGGAAATAGAAATCTCTGATGCTTGTGTACCCCTGTAGAACTGACGTTTACATCCATAGCACTAGAACATCCAAAGACACAAATTTTTTAATTCCACTCAAAAAAAAAAAATCGACGGTTGATTGGTATTGCCTCTGCTACTAATGGCTCAGTTAAGTAAGTTTGAGCACGGTTAGTAGTTGAAAGGGGACCAATCGTTCGATGCTGTTGGCACACTCTCCCTCGATGAGTCTTTGGACTCCCTGGAGGTATCGAATAATAATAATAATAAAATTCACTATTACAGAAAAGAATACAAGTGTTATGGTTTAGGGCCACGAGATGGCGGCAGTTGTCTGCTGTACTCCGTCTCTTGAAATGCATTGATTCGTTGATAGCGTAAGCTTATTATGTGAAAGCTTCAAAGAGTTACGGCTTAAAGGAGCTCTGCCCATTCCTTTGGGAATAAAAAGTGTTACGATAATTTATAAATCTCATGCGAAACAACTTGCGTACATTTTTAGTAACTACACATGATATAGGAAGAAATATAAAATATTAATAGTTAGGTAAATCAAACCTTTGTACACTTAGAATCAGAATTGGCTCCAATGAAATTCTGGTGTTTTAGATTAAGGATAATTGAGGCAATAAACTTGAAAGATAATTTTAAAGTTTATAATAAGAATGGCTAGAAAATGTAATCAATTTTGCATACATTAGTGATCAAAATTAAGAATATTATATATTTAATTTAAATAAAATCTGAACTTATATTGCCAATGCTTAAAGCTTTTTTAAACATTATTTTATTTTCTCAATTTTGTACTATTTATTGTTTCAATTAACGGCAATCATTCTCTTCATCCCAGAAGATGGCGTCAGAAGCTCCGTCTTTAATATCGTATGATGTTAAATGATAGCTGTAGTAATTTACGTAAAATAAATGCAATAAAGTGTGATATTTCCTTACGATTTTTAATGCAAAGTTCATAACAGATGTTTGTGCATTCAACATTTATGTTATTCAAAATATGTTCAAAACTGATACTAAGTACTTATGTAATTTTATTAATGCACGCATTTGTCAAAGCCTATCACAAATTGTTAAGCAGTAAAAGATTAGAAGATGAAATAGAACATAAAAGAATAAAAGCCATAGCTAAAAGAGAAGTCAGAAAAAGACATAGAGAATCATGGAACAAATTTGTTTCTGATTTAGAACACGATTTATATAAAATAAGACCCAATGTATATAAGATTTTGAAACACTTAAATGCAGATACCAAAGAAAACATAAACTGAATTGAAATTAGAAGAATTTCTAAATTACTACACAGAACTGTGGACCGACAAATATTTTAAAAAAGACAACTGGCAAACAATTAACGAAAATGAAAAGGAAATAACTGAAGAAGAATTAGAAATCAGCCTAAAAGAAACAAGAAACGGAAAATCACCTGGAGAAGATAAGCTAGGTTCAGAACTATATAAATACGCAGGAACAAGATTCAAAGAAAGACTCTTATTATTTTTAAATAAAATTTATTCAACTGGTATCCCCCCAATAGAATGGAAAAAAGCAATTGTGATTCCTATCTTTAAAAAAGGCAATAGAGATGACCCTAAAAACTATAGAGGTATCAGTATACTAAATTCCTGTTACAAAATATATAGCAGAATCTTAAATAGCAAACTAATGAAATATTCCGAAAACTTTATTTTAGAAGTACAGAATGGATTTAGAAAAGGACGATCATGTATAGACCCGGCCTTTTGCCTAAAATTAATAATAGAGAAAAGAAGAGAATACAATTTAGAAACACATATTGCATTTATTGACTTTGAAAAAGCACTTGAGAAAGTTAAAAGAAACATATTATTTAACATATTAAAAAAAAAAGACAAATACCAAATAATATCCTAAAAGCTGTCACAAGTATATATGAAAATAAATACAAATAAGATTAAATCACGAGCTATCATATACGAGAGATAAACCAAGGGTCCGACAGGGATGTCCCCTCTCAGCAACTCTTTAATATCTACTTAAATGAAATAATAATAAAATGGAGTAAACATTTACACCAAGGAATTAAACTTTCACCTACAGTTAACTTAAACACTCTCCTCTTTGCCGACGACCAAATAATAATTACAAATTCTGAAGATAACTTACAGAAAGCTATTTTAAATCTAAATGAGATATCCAAAGATTATGGTATGATAATATCAACGGAAAAATCAAAAACTATGGCCTTTAAAGGACAAGATCCAAATAGTATTAAGAACTAAAATAGTATTAGGTAACAAGATCTTAGAACAGGTGAATTCATTTAACTACCTAGGATGTATGATCCCATATGAAAATGAAAAAGATATAAACATAAAAATTGCAAAATATTTAAAAATAACAGGAGTAATTAACTCTATGTTTAAACCAAACCTAGTTCAAAAACAAACCAGACTGAAAGTATACGATACATTAGCCCTACCGGTCTTAATGTATGGAAGCGAAATCTGGACAATAAAACAAAAAGACAAACAAAGATTAACAACAGAAGAAATGAAGTTTATGAGAAAAAATGCAAAGTATACCCTATTTGATCACAAAAGAAAAGAAACGAAGAAATTATGAAAGAATTAAACCAAGAACCAGTAATAGAAAAAATTAAAAAATATAAACATAGATGGATGGAACACGTTCAAAGAATGAAAACAGAAAGATTACCAAAACAAGCCTTAAAGTACAAGCCATTAGGAAAAAGAAAACCAGGACGTCCTCTTAAACGATTCAACGATGATTTCTAAGGCCGGAACAGGCTATGCTAGGCCTAAATCCTTGATACGCATGATGATGATGATTTGTCAAAGGACTTCGCAGAGTCCAGTAATTTCTCCAATTCACTGCTGATATGAGCCTCTATTTTCGCTTTATTTATTATTAAATGCATGTAGATTATTAAAACAAGATTTCTCCATAACAAAGCCATGTTTATGGAAGTAAACATGGCTTTGTAAGAGCTTTCCCCATAATAAAGCCATATTTACCTCCTTAAAGTTTTATATCACTCTCTCACCAGCTCTCGTCTTGGCTAATTTTACCAAGCCTTTAACAATCAGTCCAGAAATAATAACTGGCTAATAATTTGTTACCGTTGTGATGGAGCTGTCTTGTTCTATTTTCCACTCTTTTGGTGATATGTTAGAGTTACGTAACTTATTCAAAGTATAACAAGTTTAAGGCCCTGCCAATTCCTTCTGCTTTTGTTATCTAAGTGGATAGCGCCTCTGTCTTTTATATTATAAGCCTTAGGTTCGAATCTAACCGTTACAGGAATCAGGAATGATTCCTCAGAATGTCAGATTATTTTTATCTCCCGGTGTAAGACCTGCACTGCGTATTTGTGATTTGAAGTATGTGCTCAAGATTTCCATTTCGTGAAGGACGGGGGGGGGGGGGGAATCTCCTCTCCAAAAAAAAAATTGTTTTGTTCTTTCGCTAATGTCCTGTTTAATATCATAACTATGTTTGCTTCGAAGTATTCAAATGAAGTACGAGGTGAAATGAAGTATTCATCTTTTAATGTTTTCATTAGATCCATCATTCTTGATCCCCAAGTGCCCTGTTTTCTATTCTACCGACGATAATTCATCTCTCGGAAACTAAAAATTCTAATTTTTTTTTTTTTTTTTTTTTTTTTGCTTACACATACTGTTTTCTCGTTTCAGTTTATGTCCCTATGTTTCTCATAATGCCTGATGGCTACTGAGTTAACTACCGATACACCTCGCATTCATCTTCTACTTCACCCCAGTTCTGTTACCCTCTTTTATTTTGTTCTGTTAACTTCTACCACACTAAATAGCTGCGAAATAATAATAACTTCATCCTTCCCTCGCTCTTTATCACTCTATCTTTTTCTAAAAATAAGCGTGCCGTCTGTATCATATTCTCATACATTCTCCTGTGTGAAGATCTCACTTAAGTCAACATTTCGGAAAGTATCCACTGACTAGTGACACAAACAACACTTCTTCGTTACGAATTCGTCCCCAGACTTGGCTATCTCCTTCCCTGACTTCTGACACCGTTCATTCATTCCTTCTCCCTTCCCCCCTCAGCTACTAGTACTATTATCACTGGTATAAAATAATAAAATTACCCGTTTCAACTTATGATTATTTCTTTCTCTTTTTGTAATGATCCTGAGTCATTTTTACTCAACTATTGCGTCCACTCAATTCTTTATTTATTCCAATTAGACGGCGACACAGTTCGTTCATTCATACCAGTGTTGGCACGTATAATCTTTTTCATAACCCCCTGGCAAAATTTTAGCCAGGGGGTTATCGTTTGGCAAACATTTAAAATGACCGTGTTTGCATTTTTCATAAAAATCGAGGGGAAAACAAAAAAACGAGTTTCGTGCAATGATAAAACACTTTTATTTGAAGAAGCCGCGCGGATCAGAGCCGAGTTAGATGCAGTTCCTCTGCACCAGCATTAAAGACTATTTATTTTTGGATAAATGAGTTTAAACGTAGTCGTAAATCCATCGAAGATGAAGCGCGCTCAGGACGCCCGACTGAGGTCACTACGAAGAAAATGGTTGACAAAATCCACGGTATCGTTATGGAAGACCGCCTAGTGAAAGTGCGTGAGATTGTAGGCATCTCGGCTGAACGGGTGTATGATATCCTGCATGAAAAATTGCACATGAAAAAGCTATATGTCGATGGCTGCCGCGATTGTTGACTATTGATCAACAACACATGCGAAAAGACGTTTGGAGTTGTCGATGTTTAATCGCAATTCACAGGATTTTTGCATTGATTTATGACTGTAGACGAAACTTGGACCCACCACCAAACACCTGAGTCCAAGCAGCAGTCAAAATATTGGACAATACCCGGTGAAAGAGCACCGAAAAAAAGCGAAGACCGTTTTGCCAGCTGGGAAGGTGATGGCCACTGTTTTTTTTTGGGGGGGGGGGGGATTCCCAAGAAATTATCATGATAGACTATTTGGAAAAGGGTAAGACAATAACAGGAGTCTATTATGCGTTATTGTTGGGCCGTTTAAAAGAAGAACTGAAGGAAAAATGGCCAAGATTGGCACAAAAAAAAGTGCTCTTTCATCAAGACAATGCAGTGTCTCACACACACCGACCGTCGCAATGGCAAAATTGCACGGATTGAGGTTCGTATTGGTTCCACGTCCACCGTATTCTCCGGACGTGACTTCTTCTTGTTCCCAAACTTAAAACTTTGGCTCGGTGGGAAAAAAATTCTTCGAACGAGGACGTCATCCATGTCAATGACTATTTTGCACAATTTGAAGAAAAAATTGTAGACCTCGATGGAGAGACTATGTGGAGAAATAAAGATGATTTTTTCCAAAAAAAAATGTGTTTAACTTATTTTTTTTACCAAGCTTTTCAAACAACCCTCGTGTGTGTGTGTTTGTGTGTGTATGTGTAGAATTACATCCTGAAATTCTACACACTCGCAAAGATCTATTCTTCAGTATCTGTCAACCAGGTTTCCCTTTGATTACTTAATAATTAATTGGAAATAATCGTACAAAATATTTTATTGATAAAGTGTTGAAATCTTAAATAAATAACTAAAATATATATTTTGATTTTTACGAAATCATAAAAATCATTTTGCTCAAAATGAATCACGAATTATTTTACTCGAAATCCCCCACCCTTCTCTTTCCTAGTTATTATGCATGACTATCAATTCCAAACGTGACATTATACATAACTAACGAGTTTATGTTCTCATTAGACCTAATTATTACAGTTCAATTTAATATAATGTAATAAAAATAAAGGAGTAAAATCCAATCTAATGAAGGATGGATTCCTATCAATAATTTTTATTACTTTTGAGAATAAATATTACGGATCAGAAATTAAAAAGAGTCCCTATCACTACATGAGCGAAATGTTATTGAGAATTGACATTGGTGGCTTTAGGGGTGAAGCAAGATACTTTTCATATTCCCCGCTCTCTGTTACTGTGAGGAAAAATTTTATAAGCAGTTTGCTCGCCCTGAATGAGCATGGAAATTATGGATCGCTACAAGAAGTTAAAATGGCTTTTGGTCTTTTATGTTTAAATATATCCGTTGCCTCGTAAACTACAGCTTGCTGAACTAGATCATTGGGGTGTATGGACGTGTTTAGGAAGAACTATGTTGCTAAAGATTGTAGGAAAGAGAAGAGATAAGGAATATTTGTATCTCGATGAAGTTGATTGTTTCTGATGAACCATGGGGAGTTTAGAATCATTCGCAAGCACTTGTTTTGTACACGGCGCAGTTTGAGAATGTTAGTAATGGCTCCAGACTGGAGAAGCGTAAATGACTATGGGACGAATCGTCAGCTGTTATAAAAGCAATTTGATTCTGATGTTTAGCTTCCTGTTCCTCTTAATTAGGGGGGGGGGGGTAGATCTGTGCGATGGCTTTAGATGACTTTGCACACGTAATCTTGATGTGTTGGTTAAAATTTAATTTTTTGTCGAGCACGACACCAAGGCATTTTTGTTTCTGTCTGCCAAGGAATTTTAGTGTTGAATAGTAAGACATCTCCTGCAGGAGATATCGATCTTTTCGTGAAGAGAATGGCTGAGCTTTTGGGGGGATTTACTTGTAGTCTCCATCTGGAGAACCATTTCTCCAACTTTAGAAGGTTTTCTTGAAGCTTTTTAGTAACTAGGTTGCGGCCGGAGAGATCTGGCTAATAATGCTCTATCATCCGCATATAGGGCCATGATGGATGACATTGGATTGTGCGGAATGTCTGATATGTATACAGAGAATAGCAATGGATCCAGCAGGGATCCCTGCGGTACTCCGGCCAAGATATGGCGCTGGGATGAGGTGGTATACCATTGATCTTGACTTGCATGCTTCTATTATGTAGATGTGATCTAACTAGATGTACTATTTTCAGTGAGATACCGGCTGAGATAAGTTTACGACAATCCGAAGTGCCATATTTTGTCAAATGCTTTGGATAAATCAAGAAAAACCGCTCCAGTGTATTGATGCCAGTTGTCCTGGTGGTAATATATTCAACTATTCTGAGGATTTGCTGGGTAGTACTATGGTGTTGCTGAAAACCGAATTTAGGAAGGATGTTTAGTTTATTTGCTGAAGCATGAGAGGATCACTTTCTCTGCAATCTTACCCAAGTCGGAGATGAGGCTGATAGGATGATAATTGTGAGGCAGGTGCGGCTCCTTGCCTGTCTTATGAATTGTTATTACATCAGCCTGTTTCCAGGTGGGAGGAAAACAGTGAAACCTTAGGATTGCATTTATTATTATGGTCAGGTGCACTACAGCTTTTCTAGGCAGCAGCTTGATCACCCTATTTATGATGCCATCTGGACCAGGAGCTTTTTTGTTCTTAATTGTTTTTATAATATCATATATTTCAGCAGGCGATGTGGATGCAATATGGTCAGCACCGATATTAGGGAGTTATAATGAGTGTCTGACCTGTCTGTGAATTTTATACAAGCGATCGAAGTCTAAGTTTTCATATGAAAGTTTGCACTGCTCTTCTAAATTTTTTGCTGTGGTTTCTGCCTTGTCTACGTCTGTGTGAACAAGTCCCTGGTCACAAAGTATAGGGGAAGGGCCTTTGTTTCTGATATTCCTCAGTGGAATGTAATTGTCCTTATAAGGACTGGCTTAAAGGGGCGAAGCAAGAATGCTTTTCATCTTCCCCGTTATCTGTAGAGGAAAGTGTAGGGATAAAGTGTTAATGAGCTATTAAAGCTCTGATCATGGCAGGAGGGTAACAGCAATAGCCGAGCCTCAGTTAGAACTTCATTGGCTACAGCATTGCCATCCATTACCCTCCCTGGATATTAATCCAATCCGGAATGTAATTGTAAATCTGTTAATCGCATAAAAGTAAAATATATTGACAAATTAAAAAAGTATATAGATATTGGAATATTGTTGAATTGAATTTAAAATAAATCTATATTATTAAACCAAATTATAAAACATTATTACAACTTTCATAAAATTGTATATTCAGTTATTTGTAAATTATCAACCAAGCATAAAGTGTTCGTGCTTATGCAGAAATACAAGAAAACCTCCCTGCAACATTATTTTAAAAATTCTTCCCTTCAAGCCGATTAGCGAGGAAGAATAGTGCGAAGATTATCTTATTATAACCCTCATTGTTAATAGACACTGCTGAGTCTGGTCATTTTCGGACTCGTCAGGTCTATACATCGAGAAAGAAAGCCTGCCTGTCTAGGGAAATCATATCCACTGGTCGCTGCAAGCTGTGATCCGGATTATTGACCCACGCCAAGCACTGAATATGTCCTCCTTTCACGCAAACACGCACTAATCCCATCCTCGTGTAAATGTGTATAAAGCGGATTTACGAGTCTGTTGATAACAACGCAAAGACCAGCATTTGTCCTCAACCGAAACTCTTTCATTCGGTCTTTTGGTGTATTTCAGTCTTGGCGACCACATAATTACTTCAACTTTGGCAGACGAACTAATATTACAGATTCTTGTATTCGTCTGACAATAACAATTTTATTTTCGCAACTTTCATTTAGTGCAAGAAAATAAATTGTAAGTAAAAGTAAAAAGCTAAACCTTTATTCATTTATTCTCGTATTTAGTACAGAAATCATTTATTCTCGTATTCATTCTCATATTTAGTATAGAAATTCCAATACATGTTACACTGGCTGTAAATCTATATTAAAAATCGTATTTTCGTAGAAATGGGCTTTCCTAATGAAGAGAAAGGTCAATATTTCTTCTAATAGTCAACCAAGATTCCCTCAAGGTCATCATACGAATTAATAAGTCGACAGTTTAAACGGAATTCCAAGCGAGAAAGTTCTTAACCTATTTTGAACTTGCAGCTACTTAACAAGGAAAAACATGCCAGTATTAGAGATGCGCCAAGAAATATGGTGATGAAGTTAAAGTTCACGATCCCCCTGCTAATTTCTGAGTCTCGTAATGCATGTGCGAAGGTTTGCAAGCCGACTGATTTGAATGTACAAGCAGCAGTCTTCTGGGAGAAAGCACTAATGCCCAATTAGAATCACAAATCAGTAAAAGAGCACAAGACTGATTCATATAACAGCTAGCCGGTTTGCCTCTACCTCCCCGGCCTGTTCATTCTTGGGCAGACGACATGTCACTTGGACAGTTACGTGCTTAACTCTGTGCCACAATTAGACCCGCGCGCATTATAGACGCTGGCTGAAATGCTAAGTGATCAGAAGGGAAATTCAAGGCGTTAGGGTTATATCCGATCTTACTTCCTGCCATCTTATGTTACACATTATGTTTGTAAAGATCCTACTAGAAGAAATGGATGTCCAGATATGATTTTAAGAATGTACCCGCCGATAATTATACATAGACTTCGATTTAGGAAACAAATCTGAAAAACGTTTCCTAAACGAGATAAATTAGATATATATAATTAGAAAATATACGCATTGAGTAAGCATTAGACTACTTTATTTTAGCAGTTAAGATGAAGAAAGTCAAGGATATTTTTTAAAAATAATCATTAGATTCCTTATTTCTTCTTGTCCACACACGATGCTAATGTTTTAGGCATTCAACCTTTTATGCATAGGAATAATATATATCCCACATACGAGAGGTTGCCAAAAGATTAACTGTTTATTAAAATATTGCCATTTATTATAAAATAAATTAAATGAAATTTAAGATAACCAAATTATATTTCAGTTACATATTTTTTTTATTTATATAAATAAATAATGAACATTCCTGGAGAAGTAATTATATGATTTTTCATATATCTCATAGAGTAGCCATGGCAACGAAAATGAAATAATTGTAGTCGGTATCTACTGCTGTATAACCTTTCACACATGACCAGAGAATACCTTTATATATACAGCTATATATATATATATTTTTTAATCGTTTACTTATTTTCATTTTATTTTATTCATATTATTCTTTTTATAATTTAATAATGCAAATACAAAAAGTATACACCGAAAATGACTGAAATATTTGGACAAGTAATGAGAAATCTAAAATTGGATATTTTTTTGCGAATTTATTAATGAAATTTAATTGAAAAGAGACGTTAGTTTACGATTTGCTTCGAATTTTTGAATTATAATACCAACTAAAATTACAAGTAAAAAATAAAGTAAATAATTTTATTATTACCGTAGTACGATCAACTCGTATTCGATTCACTGAATTATAACATAAATCTTACCGTAATAATTAAAGCCTTTAGCACGAGACTTCGCGAGTCACGTGTTACTGTAGCCACCATTTGCACATGCGTGCTATCCAAAACGTACAATGCAGCCAATAATAGAGAACTTATAAGTAAGTTATTAAATTTAACTCTTCTCAACAAAATTTATCACACATATTTTAATAAGATAAAAGTAATGTTTTGTATGTGACTTATGACATAATAAATAATATTTCTCAATTTTTGTTTTAGTTAATCGTAACAAATATGTTACAAAACATTTCTCCTGAAATGATTCTGCTAAACTAGTCTTCCATTTCAAAGTTGGTAGCCATGGTTACCATAAGTTTACATTCGGCTTTTAAATGTGAAAAGAAACTAAATAAAAGATAACGGGATTATTAATATAATCCCCAGAGATAACACTTAAGGAGTGCCTGGTTTTGCGCATTGAATTTTCCCCCACTGAATTCAAAAAAATGTCTTTCTCTATAGCGGGGTTTTGTTCCCTCCTAAAGCCCATCATTATTCGTGTTGCTGTGGGTAATGATATTAAGGGGTTCCGACTTCCCTTACGGGGGGGTTCAGTGTAGAGATAAACATCTATCCAACAACTGGAGAGAGGGTGGGTGGGGATACACCAATTCTAACGCAGAAACTGTTTCTTTTCACGGGTTCTTTTGCCAGTAAGCGCTTGTCACCAATAGATAAGCAGTGAGCTGTAATGTGAGGATACTCCCTCTCGCGAGACTTTACACACCATAGGAATGTGAAGGGGCAGTTTAGGCGGTTGAATCAATAGAGAGCTCTTGAGGTTCGCCCTCCTGTGACTCTACGGTCCTTGATCGATACACACACAAGCAGACACAAGTTGTACGTACAATGAGGAAAGTATCGGAATAAAAGTACTTTTAAGAACGTCTCCATTGTAGAGAGAGAAACTGCACCAGGGAGTTGGAATAGGTGACTCTAATGGGACATGTGCCGTCTCGAACGCAGCTGACACACACACACACACACACACTTTCAAGTAGTCGAAACCTTTTCTACTTTTAGGCTTCCAATGTTTCACTCCAAACATAAAAATTTCGTAAGTTCAAAACTGGAAGAACGACTGAATGCAAGATAGCGTCTCTGATCTCCCATTCGTCCCCGTACATCCTCTAATAATAAATCTTGAGAACCAAATCTTCTTCTTCTTTTTTTTTTAATTATCTATTTTATTCAAGGTTGTGTGTAACATAATCACATGCCTAGTCATAACAAAAAAAAATATTTTATTATTAATTGGGGGGGTGGGGAATCTACCTATTGATGAATGCCTGGTCCTTGGCCAGGCATAATTTTCTCACTTTGCATATTTTACCTATTTGCTGAAGTTCTTATTTTTTATTCGTATATAAATAGAAAAGCATATGATAGTTCATCGCAAGTCCTATAGATGGTGCTGGGAATTTCTGAAGTGAAGTTTTATATACAGTATATATGCGTTTTCAAGGATTGGGAACTGATAGGAACTGATTCTCTGGAATGAGTAAAACTGGGGGGGAAATCAAATATCTGCTATTCAAATTATAACATATGTCGTCCCCTGGTTTATTGATATTTAATGTATCTATTCTCTACCCAGTAGGCTGTTGGCTGGAATCCCGCCTTGGGCAGATCGTAGATAAATTTCACTGCCATGTGCTGAGTGGTTTGAAAAAGTTCCGGGTGTCTGTAGAGCAAGATTCCGGATTATCTAACTTTCAGAAGACAATTGGACTGGTGATTCAGAACAATTCAGATTCTACCCAAGAATCTAAGAATAGTCCGTCAGGTAGCGTCGTAAAATATGGGACTGTTCCAAGTAATGCTGTTTTTTTTTGTAGGTTATATGGGATCACTTCGTTGATGTTTAATTACTGTAAATAGTTGGATAGCTTCTTTGAAGTTGCACCAAGTGCACCGATAACTATTGGAATGACTTTGGTGTGTTTAAGCCACAGTCGGCCAACTTCGATTGCCAGATCTCGATATTTAGTAATTTTTTTCAGTTCTTTGTTATTGATGTTGTTATCACTGGGTACTGCGATATCGATAATCCAAACCTGTCGATGTTCGATAATTGTGATGTCAGGTCTATTGTGTTCCAAATGCAGATCGGTTTGTATTTGAAAGTCCCAGAGAATTTTTGCGGTTTCGATTTCCAATACAGTCTCTATTTTATGCCTCCATCAGTTATCAGAAGTAGGAAAGCCATATTTTTTGCATACATGCCAATGAATTATTTTGGCCACTTGATCATGGCGGTATTTATAGTCAGTTTGAGCTCTCTTGCTGCAGGCATTGATTAGATGTTCTACAGTCTCATCTTTCTGATCGCACAATCTACGTTTGCTTTATTATTGATGTTTAAAATTTTTGCTTTGATTGCATTAGTTTTAATGCCTGTTCTTGAGCTGCTTGAATAAATCCTTTTGTTTCTTTTTTTTTTTTAATATATCCGTATTATAGCTACTGCCATGTACTGATCATGTCATCAATTTTTTCCTCAGTATCTTCAACAAATTGGTCATGCAAGGATGTATTTTTCTAGTGCACAAATCGTTTATTTTGCTGTTCTTTCTTGTAATCAAATTTATTTCTTTTTTGTTTTTATTCTTAACGTTGTTGTTGGTGGTGGTGGTGATGTTAGTTCAATGAAGTTTTATTGTACACACACAATGTTAAATATTTTAAAAAAGAATTTAAAGTTTGTGTTCCTTAATAAAAGACAGTTTCTCCTAAAACAATACCACAAAAGAATTCAACAGAAAAAAGAAAAAATTTCAAATGCAAATATTTCTCATATTAAATTGTTGATAGTTAATAGTTGTTAAAATTTAAAAAAAAAAATTAAAAGATGAAGTAATTTGCATCCTTTGTTCCGATTCAAAAATAAGATTCCAAAATCATCTTTCACAATTTAAGGTTATGTCCTAGATTTAGAAGACATTGTTGCTTATATTTAGTATTTATTTGTAATTTCAGTAATTAGTAATTTCAGTGCCAGAACCTTACATAGAAGTATTGCTACTGAATTTTAAATTGACATACTACTGTTTAAACTTGAACAGATGCACTTTATCCTTACATTTCAAATGGAAATACAAAGAGCTTTGTTTTTAGTGTTATCGTATATGGTATTGAAGTTTATTTTGTTTTTCAGTATATTCTTAATTAGTGTCGATAATTTAATCAATTAATCTGAGTTCTCTGCGCATGCGTGACCATCTCGCGTTTATCCATGGACAAAAATAAATAAATAAATGTCTTAATGCTGTTTTCGTTTTCCCTAAATGGAATAGATGGCGCTCTTTTTATTAGCCCTAACTTTCTTTTTTTTCAAGTGGGGGAAGGATCGGTAGGCACTAATTCTCCATCTTTTACTTTCGTCCAGCTTTCAATACATTTCTATGGAGGACTAGATGACAAGAGCACTGTTCCTAATCTTAATATTTATTTCTATGCGTAGTCATGTGGGTTCTATTACGGTCGAGTTTGCTGAGATGCAGGATTAAAAAAGAAACCAACGGGAAAAAATCATATAATATTGATATATGATATCAATATTAAGATATTGATATATAACAATAAAATTAATCTGGCAATGTCAAAATAGTCAATTAGAGATCTGTATGCCCATATTTTGCATATATATATATATATATATATATATATATATATATATATATATATATATATATTTTTTTTTTTTTTTTTTTTTTCAGAATTCATTTTTACTCAGTTGGAATATTATGAGAAAACTTTAATGACTGATACCGAGAAGAAAAAAAGATGACATGGTATATTTGAAAAGATACTACTAGTTAACAAGTTTCGTTGAATAGATCAACAGCTTCAGGTATCACAATCAAAGAAATATATAAAGAATTACAGAGACTTAAAATTGCATTAACAGAACAAGTACAAAAAGACAGTAGCGTGTTTGAAAACAAAATGCGAGCTTGAGTTCCAGATAAACGTAGACTATGCGCTGTCGCGAATGCGCCAATACTGAACAGAGGCAACGTGTGCATCAGAGAGATTGAAACTTAGGCTGTTGTTGATGTGACAGGAATCTAGAGAAATTTCTCTAGATTCGACAATCTTTCTCTCCAGCTCATCATAGCACACATGGATGTTAGAAGTTTGAGTCCAGTTCACAATGTGTTGGCGGCCTTCGTCTGAGTTAACTGAAAAGAGAACGTGGCTAGAGAGAGCGCTAGCTCTAGTCCTGTTAAAGGAGATGTCTCGACGGTGTTCTTCCAAACATAGAAGGATGGATTTAGCAGTCTGGCCATAGTATGGCTTTCCACAATCACATAAAAGCTTGTACACTCCTGGAAACTGAGTTGGAAGATGTTTCTCTTTAGGTTTACTAAGTATTGAACGAAGTTTTGGAAGCATAGTGAAGCAAGTTCTGAGGTTAAACTTCTTGAGAATTTTTGCCAGTTTTGTTGAAAGAGAGCTGATGTAAGGCAAAGAGATGAAGGCTCTGGGGGAAGAGGGATCTCCAGAAGTAGTTGAGTGAGTGAGGGAAAGAAATTTGTCAATTTTCTTAGGAGAGATACCATTATTAATAAAAGTTTTTTTTAAGAAAAATGAGGTTCATTTTCAATTTCTGCTTCTTCTGTAAGTAAAGATTTGGCTCGGTGAGCCAAGGTGGAAATAATACCAAATTTTTGTGGGGGACAGTGATGGGAGGAAGCATGAAGGTATCTATCAGTATGAGTAGGCTTTCTAAAAATTGAGATTTTAATACTCTCAGCACATCTGGTAATTTTCAGGTCTAGAAAGGGGGGGGGACAGTCATCGGATTCCAGTTCGAAGGTAAAAGAGATTTTTTTCATCTTGTTTAGGTGGTCTAAAAATAAATTGAGGTTGTTGACAGCATCTTCCCAGATGAGGAAAATATCATCAATATAACGATATCAAAATTTTGGTTTAAGGTGGAAGGAGTTAATAGCTTTTTCTTCAAAATCGTTGAGAAATATATCTGCGAGAATCGGAGAGAGCGGGCTGCCCATGGCCAGACCTGAATTTTGTAAGTAGATTTTATTGTCATATTTGAAGTACCCTGACTTTATGCAATGGGAGAGAAAAGCAAAGAGTTTTTTTGATAATTTGTTCTTGAGAAGATAGAGGACTTCTTGAGCAAGTACATTTGTAAAGAGAGAAACAATATCGAAACTGGTCATTAAATCTGTTTTTTTAAGTTTAATATCCTTGATTTTAGAAACAAACTCTGCAGAGTTTTTAATATGTGAAGAAGAAATTCCAGAAAGATTTCTTAGAAAACTCACGAGATATTTGTAGAGGTTGTAGGTAGGAGAGCGTATGCCCAATAGTGACCCTACGATTGAACTACACAATAGAACTAATAATTTATTAAAAAAACACCTTGGAGTTACAAAGAACCATTCGCCTTTCTCTTAGGTCACTTGATCCTTCGACTGTATGGTCTCCCCATGATTCACAAAACACACTGCCCACTCAGACCTATAGTTGAGGGCATATCCGAAACCATTATCCGATGAGATAGAACTTCAAAATGAACTTAATTTTCTAAAAAGGACCTTTCTCAACAATGGTTTCTCTCTAAAAAATATTTAAAAATTTCTTTTCCCTCATCGCCATCCTACTACGGAAGACTCTTCCTCCCCAAGAGCATATATCTATTTGCCTTTTATTAGTTCCCTCTCTCCCAAATTGGCTAAAATTCTTAAGGAATTCAACATGAAAACATGTTTTACTACATTTCCTAAACTGCGTTCCATCCTCAGTCGACCTAAAGAAAAACATCACTTTCTTCAGTACCCAGGAGTTTACAAAATTATTAGTAATTGTGGAAAGCCCTACTACGGTCAGACTGATAAATCTATCCTTTTCCGTGTTGAGGGACACAAAAGAGGTATTTCCTACAACAGAACCGGAGCTAACGCTATCTCCAGCCACGTCGTATTCTCTATAAACTCCGACGAAGTTTATATATATATATATATATATATATATATATATATGAGGATAGACTGAGAAGTTCTCGGCCTAACAATGAAAAAACGAATTTATAATTTCAAAGTTATTTTAATTTTTCAACATAATCTCCCTTAAGACTAATACATTTATTCCAACGATACTCGAGCGCCATTATCCCGTCCCTGTAGTGGTTCTCAGTAAGATCTGCAAAATACCCCTCTACAGCTGCAATCACCTCTTGACTAGAAGAAGAACGCTGACCAGCGAGGAAGATTTTTAGTTTTGGGAAGAGATAGAAGTCAGAGGGAGCCAAATCTGGGGTATAGGGTGGATGTCCGAACAATTCCTAGTGCAGACCCTTAATTTTCCCACTGCCAAAACACTTTTCTGGGCAGGTGCATTTTCCTGATGAAAGATGATTTTTTTCTTCTGCAAACCGGGCCTTTTCTCACGAATGTTTTCGTCTAGCCAGATTAAAAGATCGGAATAATATTTCCCGGTTATTGTTTTACACTTTTCAAGATAATTAATAAACAAAATGCCTTTATCATCCCGAAACACCGATGCCATGACCTTTCCTGCTGATTGAACCGACTTTGTCTTCTTTGGCGCTGAACAACCGGCTTCTATCCACTGTTTTGACTGCTGTTTGGATTCTGGTGTGTAATGGTGAATCCAAGTCTCATCCATAGTAATAAATCGACGCACAAAATCAGTTTTATTCTTGTTAAAACGCTCCAAGCACTGTTCAGAGATTTTCATGTGATTGCGTTTTGATCTGCTGTGAGCAATCGCAGCACCCATCTTGCGCAAAGCTTTTTCATATGCAATTCTTCATGCAAAATACAGTATATCCTACACGTTCTTTTGAAATTCCTTTAGTCTCAGCAATTTCATGCACTTTGACTGGCCGGTCATCCAATACTATATTGTGCACTTGATCAATGATTTCTGGTGTTGTTACACTTTTTTGGACGTCCTTCACGTGGATCATCTTCAAGGCTGATACGGGCACGTTTAAACTAGGGCATCCCCTTTCTTAATTGTCGAAAACGCAGGAGAAGAGTGCCCATAAACTTTTATGAACTTCGAATGAATTTCTTTTGGCGTTAAATCTTCTTTTAGAAAGAATTTTATAACCGCAAGATACTCAATTTTATCCATTTCAAGGGATACAGACAACACTTTTGCTTCAGACATCCGTATAAAACAAACTACTTGATAGAATGACTTGCAATTTCACATGGATGCTTATAACAGATGTATCAACTTAGAAAAATAAAATCTTGCCGATAATGTTACCATCTATGGTCGAGGCCGAGAACGTTTCAGACAACCCTCGTATATATATATATATATATATATATATATATATATATATATATATATATATATATATATATATATATATATATATATATATATATATATTTTTTTTTTTTATTCAACTTGTTAAAATATACATTAGATGATAGGTAACAAGGACTATTTACATATTATAAATATATAGGTATATATATTACAGAGGGGGACCCTGTAACCCCTAGAGAGCGCGTCCCCTGGGTGGCGGATAGGGGAGCCCACCATGTGTGTGTGTGTACATGCGCGTGCGTGTGTGTATATATATATATATATATATATGGTGGGGTGGTCCGAATATACTGAATAAGGACTCGTGGACCAACAGGGCCATAAGGGGCAATCATCTTGATTGTAAGGGAAGCGGCACTCCCATGGACCCCTAGCTGGATCTATCCTCTCCTTCTTCTACATTGAGGAAGACCCACTTACTTTAATCTTTCCTATAAGGCCTTATCAGCCAACCCTTCTTACTTTATGACCCTTGTGCTATTAGAGTACTCGAGGGCCATGGGGTCTTTTCATTTCTGGCCTTACAACTATGTCCTCTCTAGAAACCTTACTATATTTCTTCTATAATCTACCCTTTCCCCTTTAATATACCCTATTCCTCCTATGGGTTTAAATTCGGAAGAAGGCGAGTTCAGAAGCCTTAAGGTAGCAGCCCTACCACTGAACTATTCCATCGTCAGGCTAGTCCCCTGACATGGAGAACATAACCATACTTGTAAGCTGACAGAAAAAGATAATCGGATTGAATCTATGGGAAACGACCCTGGAATGGAAAAGGGAAAACGAAAATGGAAACGACAAAATATAATACACATAGCAAACTGGAATGTAAGAGGAATAGCATATAAAGAAATAGAATTAGACTAGTTATTAAATGAAAGAAATTTTAAAATAGCAGTAATCACTGAAACAAAAAAGAAATTAAATGGAACTATGAGAACTGAAAATTTTAATGTGATATACAGTGGAGTCGACAGAGACCAAAGAGCACAAGCAGGAGTCATGATTTGGATTCATAACTCCCTTTCAAAACAGTTAAAACATTATAAATTATGGAATGAAAGAATAATAGAAGCTATAATAAAAATAGATAGAGGCTATTTAACAATAATTGGTTTATATGCCCCAGAAGAAGGAAGAGAACAGGATAATATTGATTTTTATAATCAGCTACAAAACATATATAATAAAATAAATAAAAATGATTACATAATTTTAGCAGGAGACTTAAATGCAAGAATTGGAAACACGAAAATTAATAATAATATAGGAATACATGGAGAACACACTCTAAAAAGAAATGGTAAAAAATTGATTGACTTGTAGTTTATAATAACCTAAAAATAATGAATTCCTTCTATAAACATAAAGACATACATAAATATACTTGGGCAGCAAGAGGATGGAAATCAATATTAGATTACTGCATATTAAATGAAAAGACATCAAAATTTTCACTAGATGTTAGAGTTCACAGAGGATATGAAATAAGCAGTGACCACTTCCTTGTTAAAATAAAATTAAGATTACCACCTAAATGGCTACAAGTAACAAGAACAGAAAGAAAAATTGAAACATTTGTTTATAAAACTAGACTATTGAATGACACAAATGTACAATGGCTATATGAACAAAGAATTAACTAGTATCTAGATAAAATAAAACAAAATGAAGAAATAGAAATAGAATGGCTTAATATAAAAACGATACTAAATGCAGCAGAAAATGAAAGCTTAGGAAAGACCAAAAAATTCAATAAAAGAAAAAAACTGAAGATCTGGGATGATACAATCAAAGAAATGATCAAAAAGAAAAAAGAAGCCTATCATAAATGGTTAAGCAGTAAAAGATTAGAAGATGAAATAGAATATAAAAGAATAAGAGCCATAGCTAAAAGAGAAGTCAGAAAAAGACATAGAGAATCATGGAATAAATTTGTTTCTAATTTAGAACATGATTTATATAAAATAAGACCCAATGTATATAAGATTTTGAAACACCTAAATGCAGATACCAAAGAAAACATAAAATTAAACACTGAATTGAAATTAGAAGAATTTCTAAATTACTACACAGAACTGTGGACAGACAAATATTTTAAAAAAGACAACTGGCAAACAATTAACGAAAATTAAAAGGAAATAACTGAAGAAGAATTAGAAATCAGCCTGAAAGAAACAAGAAACGGAAAATCACCTGGGGAAGATAAGCTAGGTTCAGAACTATATAAATACGCAGGAACAAGATTCAAAGGAAGACTCTTATTATTTTTAAATAAAACTGGTATCCCCCCAATAGAATGGAAAAAAGCAATTGTGATTCCTATCTTTAAGAAAGGTAATAGAGATGACCCTAAAAACTACAGAGGTATCAGTATACTAAATTCATGTTACAAAATATACAGCAGAATCTTAAATAACAAACTAATGAAATATTCCGAAAACTTTATTCTAGAGGTACAAAATGGATTTAGAAAAGGACGATCATGTATAGACCCAGCCTTCTGCCTAAAATTAATAATAGAGAAAAGAAGAGAATATAATTTAGAAACACATATTGCATTTATTGACTTTGAAAAAAGCATTTGACAAAGTTAAAAGAAACATATTATTCAACATATTAAAAGAAAGAGAAATACCAAATAATATCCCAAAAGCTGTCACAAGTATATATGAAAATAATCAAATACAAATAAGATTAAATCATGAGCTATCATATACAAGAGAGATAAACCAAGGGGTCCGACAGGGATGTCCCCTCTCAGGAACTCTTTTTAATATCTACTTAAATGAAATAATAATAAAATGGAGTAAAAATTTACATCAAGGACTTAAACTTTCACCTACAGTTAACTTAAACACTCTCCTCTTTGCAGACCACCAAATAATAATTACAAATTCTGAAGATAACTTACAGAAAGCTATTTTAAATCTAAATGAGATATCCAGAGATTATGGTCTGATAATATCAACGGAAAAATCAAAAACTATGGCCTTTAAAGGACAAGATCCAGCAAGAACTAAAATAGTATTAGATAACAAGATCTTAGAACAGGTGAATTCATTTAACTACCTAGGATGTATGATCACTTATGAAAATGAAAAAGATATAAACATAAAAATTGCAAAATATTTAAAAATAACAGGAGTAATTAACTCTATGTTTAAACCAAACCTAGTTCAAAAACAAACCAGGCTAAAAGTATACAATACATTAGCCCTACCGGTCTTAATGTATGGAAGCGAAATTTGGACAATAAAACAAAAAAAGACAAACAAAGATTAACAACAGCAGAAATTAAGTTTATGAGAAAAACTGCAAAGTATACCCTATTTGATCACAAAAGAAACGAAGATATTATGAAAGAACTAAACCAAGAACCAGTAATTGAAAAAATTAAAAAATATAAACATGGATGGATGGAACACGTTCAAAGAATGAAAACAGAAAGATTACCAAAACAAGCCTTAAAGTACAAGCCATTAGGAAAAAGAAAACCAGGACGTCCTCTTAAACGATTCAACGATGACTTCTAAGGCCGGAACAGGCCATACTAGGCCTAAATCCTTGATACGTATGATGATGATGATGATGGTATATTACAGAGAAAGAAACATTTTCCTTTCGGGTATACAACAGAGAATGCAATAAATGAATTCAAAATTTACAGTTCAGTTTCACTCTTGGTTATCTTTCAGATGAAGTGTATTGTCGTCGGCTGGTTATTTCTTGTCTGTTTTAGGTAGAAGCTGTAGATGACGGCCTTAGCTCAGATGAAGAGGAAATTGCATGTTCTGTGTCTGTTTTCTTCTGTGTGGACTAAATTCCAGTAGTCTTCTTGGCTGTGTGCGTAGTTACAAGTGTTAGAGGCAGTTTTCAGGACGTAGGTGATCATCGCTTTGTTTGCTGGACAGGTCAGATACGTATGTTCCAAGGTACCTAAAACGTCACAGAATAGACACAGATCCGTTTCTCTTAGCTGAAATTTGTAGAGCTTAGAAGGAGTTAGCAAGATGTTATGCCGTAGTCTCTACTGTATGTCGGAATCTGGTTTGGCACACTTCGATTTATATGGCAGATCCCACTGAAAACTGAGTGGCATATGCAGCCTTGTAGATGAGAGGGTTAAGGATGAAAATAAGAAGGGCGAGATTGGAGACACTGACATGAGGAAGTGGATATTTTCTTGTAGTTGGAGGGAAGAATTGGAAGTGAGGCTTCAGATTGTACAAGATGAAATATCGGCCCCGAGCAGTTTCTAGAAGGAATACGGATTTCCTGAGGTGTAGCGATATCTGGATAGGCTTTTATAATGGAGGCTTGCAGCTGTTGATATTGCTTTTCAGTTTTTGGGTTCTTCATTGGTAGGCTTGTGAATGCTTTCCACTTTAGGGTCTGGGTTAGGAAGTCCCCTATGACTCTTATTCCTGCCCAGTTCCATGAAGGGAAAAGAAAAGGCTGGCCAGTTGTGAGGCTTGTTATGTTTCTATTCGAAAATAATGGTTCTGTAAGTACAGCTGACTCTGTTGATCCTGTAAGTGTGTGATGAAGTCCTGTGTTTTTCCACCGCTGTAGAGCATCTTTGTAAAAATGAGGTAGTTTAGGAAGAGATGGTACAGGACTGGCCATTCGGAGGATTGTGGAAAGTGTAAGTCCTCTGGTGGATGATTTCGTGATGTAATCGAAGGTGGTTACATAAGTGTGATTGCATTGAAGTGTCTTTAGGAGGAGGAGTAACCTGAAGGATCTAATCTTGTTTTCAAGGGAAATCAGGCCTTGACCTCCCTTGTTGAGTGGCTTGCAGAGCTTAGGGTATGTTGTCCAGTGAGTTTTTTTCCAGAGGAAACGTTTGATTTCCTTTTGAATGTGGTAGAAAAATTCTTCAGGAGGTGTGAGTACTTTGAGTGTATGCCATAAGACACTCGCAGCCATCTGGTTAACTATTAGTACTCTTCCTCTAAGTGAAGACATGGAACGAACGCTGTTCCATTTACGTAGCACCTGTTTAAAACGGTTGTGTAGCTGTGTCCAGTTCAGTGTGTTATATATTTTGGTGTTGCCAAGGTGCACACCTAAGTACATTGTCCTTCGCTTGACCAGGTTCATTCGATCAGAGAATCATTTCTAGACTTCCATCTGCCTGACCACAAGCCCGTGGTTTTTGCAGAATTTAATTTGGCCCCTGAAGCCTGTGCATATACTCTGTGTGCTTCCTCGGTTACTGTCATTTCTTCATTTCGGATTATTACAGTGACGTCATCGGCATATGTGATAGGGTAATTTTTTGATGTGGCTCTATTATGCTGGTTCGTTTGGAGATGATGGTGTCGTGTACTCTTTTTAAGAAGGGTTCTATGGCCAGTGTGTAATTGACCGGAGAGGGGGACATCCTTGCTTGATCCCTCGAGAGTATGACAAAGTGCGAGTGAGCCTGTTGTTGATTTTTAAACAGAAGTGTGCATCTCTGTAAAGCAAATGCACTGTTTCAATGATGAGAGGACCATAGCCAAATGCCTTTAGAACTTCATAAAGGTACTCGTGCTCTACCCTTCATAAAGGTACTCGTGCTCTAACAAGAACAAGCTCGATTAAAGTAGATCACTCGGCCTGCTCTTCCACCAGTTTTTTTATTTTTATTTCGCCGTATATTTAAAACAATGTACATTTAGTTGATTTTATACAATCTTTAACATTCATTCTTAGTTTTATAATGTTTTTTTTTAGTATTTTTTCTTTCCCTTTTTTTTTGAAATTTTTATTTAAAACCACGCTACCGACCAAGACGTCAAGCTTATCATGGATGCGAAGTGCATATTAAAATTATAATACAGTTGATATTACATTGAAATATATGATGGCTCGAAGCGTATGAGGATGCCTATTTGATCCATAATGGCCGGTAAGGTGGTTAAATAGTGAAAAGTCAAACGATGGTATTAGAAGTATCCAGTGGGTCAACTGAGGTCTCTTTTCCTCCACCTTTGCTATTTCACTCTATCTATTTTTCTCCCCCCCCCCCGACCATTTGCTGAGTCTCAGCACTACTAAAGACCAATGATGAGAGACTTGAACTCGTAAAACCATTATAACATTTACTGAGCTCTTCTACTACTTTTTGATTTTATCAGGTCATTAGCAAGGACACTAACGTGTCAAAATTATATCTATTTATTGCAGTAACTGCTCAGAATAATAAATGGATTTAATATAGTTTGTGGTTTAGGATGAATGCACACAAATATCCATGTAGATCTATTTTCATTTCAATTAACACACTTTTTGAGATAAAATTTGATTGTCTGATATTAAAGGCATCTTCAGTATGAATTCAAAATGAAACAAGGTAAAAGTAACATACTTAACATACCAAGGACTCAACGACGTGTTGGAATGTCAGCAAGTATATATCAGCCATAAATAAAACAGTAAAGCACGTTGCCAAACTACTTGGAAGTCTCTTACACATATAAAAATAATAACTAAGGCGAATTTTTAAGTTTACCCATTGTGGGAAAACTTAATTCCATCAGATCTATTCAGACTGAGACGATGGATCAATGTTTCATAGTTTCCCAACTGTTCCATAAATAAAATAAACGATTTTTTTTATGTAGGACTTGAGTCTTTATCCAAAAATTCTTATGTTTGTCGGAGGCAGCATGTTCATCAGATCCAGATTGTTCCGGCCAGTAAAATGTAATATAGTCTGGATATTCATTACAACAAACGACCGATTTGGCCAAAGTATGATAAATCAGAGGCGCAGGGAATTTAATAGACATCACGGTAGGTTAAAAGAGAAAGTTTGTCCTCTGCAGTGGAACGCATTGTTCTAATTAATTCACGTGTGGCTGATACGTTTTCTTTGTTCATACTTTGGCTTTGTTTCATTTTTGAATTCATACTAATGAGGCCCTTGATATGTAGGCGAAAATTCTATTCCATTAAAAATTCTAACGTAATAATCTGTGTTGTATTAACTCTTTTTTATGTTATTTATCTGCTTTTGATCTTGATTGGCGAAATCTATATTGGTGGTCACTGTTTACTTGACAGTTCTTGAGATGTTGAAGAGGCTGTCTGTTGATGATTTTCTCCAATATTTTAGAGTACTGATGTCAAGGGTTGGTGATAGACACTTAATCTACATTTTTCTTTTATGAAATGGGCGTATATGGGTTTGCTCCCATGTTGTTGGGTGCAGTGTTTCAATCTGAGCATATAGTGTAAAGATGATAATGAACAGGTGTTAGTTAGAACAGCTTTTGCAAGCGACCAGAAAGTTGATGTTTATACCTCGAATGTTGATGAAATGAATACGGAAGAAACTTTTGTGATTGTTTGTGATGTTTTTAATTTTGGGGAGAGAATTTTTTTAGGTAGTTTTTTTATTTTAATCGCAGTGACAGATATTGGTATTTTGGAGGTGAATGAAAAAAAGAGTAGAAGAACCTACTGTGGGAGGAGATAACCCATAGTCCATAGAAAGAGCACCCAGTCAACTTACTATAAATCCAATTGTTCTTAAAGTTCTTAAAAGAACTGGGCGATGGACTGAGTCCTTGACTCTTTATCCCGTCATCTGAATGAAGAAAATCTGTGTGGATGGAGTGTTATTGAGCTAAAAAGCTCCAGTCATGGCTGAGTAACGGCAATAGCCGAGCCTCAGTTAAAACTTCATTGGCTACAGCATTGCTATTTGTTACCCTGGAAGTCCTAAAAAGGACCTTGGGTATTTAAATACCCCTCTCACATCCCCAAATCCAATTGTCCTTATAAGGACTGGCTTAAAGGGGCGAGGCAAGAATGCTTTTCATCTTCCCCGTTATCTGTAGAGGACAGTGTAGGGATAAGGTGTTATTGAGCAATTAAAGCTCTGATCATGGCAGGAGGGTAACAACAATAGCCGAGCCTCAGTTAGAGCTTCACTGGCTACAGTATTGCCATCCATTACCCTCCAAGGGTATTGGATTGAATGAATCAATCACCGCATCTCACGGTCGATTGATTTATTCATTAAATCCAATTGTTGCTAGCAACACTTAAGAATAAAAAGTTATATCATATTTTATAAAAGGTATATTACCAAAACTTTTGTTAAATAAAAAAATTTTGAACTTGTATTAGAATTAGTATATAACTTCCCTTGATATTTTATATGAAATGAGAAACTAAATGTTGTTTAGTTTTAAGCAATTTTTTTACTCTAACATTTGATTGCTGTATAGCAATTATATATATATATATATATAATATATATATATATATTTTTTTTTTTTTTTTTTTTTTTTTTTTTTCTCCCTTTTCATACGACGTACAAGCAAATCAGTCTTGAGAACACACACAATTTACAGACAAAGATAAAAAATGGTGGTTAGTGGGCAGCAGATAACGATGTGTGTGGATGATGATAGTAGCGGTTCTGTGTAGTTAGTCGATTAAATGGTGGGACGAAAAGTTGTAGACTAGAGTGCCCTCCATCGATGAGTTTCTGAACTCCTTGGAGGTGTCGCGTAATAATAATAATAATAATAATAATAATAATAATAATAATAATATATTCCTTCAAATTAGTCTGCTATTTGTCAGGACCTCAGTATTGTTATTTCTTATCATGTTTTGCTAATCTTTCCTACGATTTTGTTTAATATATTATTGTATATTGTATAGTTGTATATATTGTACTGTTATAGAACTGTATAATGCATATGCAAATCACAATTTATAAATTGTACTTATATGTACAAATTATATATATTAATATAAACTAATAAATTATGTAAATAAATAAACTGCGTCCACTTTTTAAACACATGTGAAAGTCCGTTTTATGGGAGTTCTTTCAAAACCGACTCCGTAGCTTTTACACATGTTTGTTGCTTTCGAAATGGCGGCCTCTTAGTGGTTTCATCAGCTGAGGAAACAGCCAGAAATCGCACGGTGCGAAATCAGGACTGTATGGAGGGTGTGGTAGGATATCTATGTTGTTCTTCTGCAAAACGTCCACTACACAACCAGCAATATGTGGCCTTGCATTATCGTGGTGCAATAAGAAGCCATTCTTCAGCAATGGACGCTTCCTTTTGACGTGCTGTACCATTGTCGGTAAAACATCTGCATAGTATGAGCCGTTTACAGTATTCCCGGGTTCTGCAGCGTGTTGGTAAACAATGCCTTCGTAGTCAAAAAACATTATGGTCATAACTTTACCAGCCGATTTGACAGTTTTTGCTTTTTTGTGGGTAGGCGAAGACGGATGCTTCCATTCACTGCTTTGTTGTTTCATTGTAGGGAAATAGTGATACAACCAAGCTTCATCTGCTGTAATGATGCGTTTTAAGAAGTTGTCGCCTTCTTGTTCCAGTCTTTCTTTCCATTCTGTGCACACATCCACTCGATGCTGCATTTAATCCGGTGTCAAAAGTTTGGGAATCCATCGGGCGCAAACACGTTTCAGTCCCAAATGTTCAGCCATGATTGAGTGAACACTTCCCACAGAAATATTCAGGACAACATGCAGCTGGAGTACTGTAATTCTGCGATCCTCCTTGATGATAATCGCTGCAGTGTTGATCATTGTCTCTGTGATGGACGTTGAAGGTCTTCCCTCACGTTCAAGATCTTCCACATTTTGCCTTCCTTCCTTTAAAGTTTTATGCCAGCGAAAAACACTTGCCCTAGACATTGTTTCATCGTGGAAAGCTTCGCGTATCATGTTAAAAGTGTCCGATTCCAGTTTTTGCAAGCGCACACAAAATTTAATCGCATAACGCTGTTCCAAGGACGCTTCCATTTCGACGACTGGTCGCGGTTCGTAGGCGCGCCGAAACAAACTCGCTTTTAGTCACGTGACACACTGGCACATCAGCCCGTATACGCCATCTATCAACCTCTTTTGTTAATACAGACAGCAACATTTCTTTATTCCACAGAAATTAATATTGTGATGAGTGGTTCCGCTACAGTAAAATTAGTCTTATTACTTATTGAACAGCCCTCGTATATATATTTATAAACTTCCTTTATTATGCCATTTTATTCCTTAATAATCCCAGTATTTATAAAGGAGATCTTCGAATTTAATATACATAAAATTTACTGTAACAAACATCGGCATTGTCAAATAAATTACAGTACTTTAGTTTGAAGCAACACCCAACACATTTGATGGGGATACCTAATTCATATTCATTGTACTTTATATGCGCTTAATTTATATAAATTATAACAAATTATTTTTCATTTCCTGTATATAATACAATACAATATAATATTTGTTCATTATTATGTTATTTTTATTTTTCTATATTTATTAAAATAATAATATTTTAAACTTTTAATATGTATTATATGAATAACACCTTATTTTTAATTTAATATGTAATTATATAGTGTATAATTATACTACAAAGGTGTTTTTAATTTCAATATCATAACCCTCTCTCGCTCTTTTGTTTTTTACCCCTTGGTTTTTTACTCCTTTCCCAAGTAAGCAAAACAGTTAAGTTTGCGCCTGAACGAAGTTCAAGTCTAAAGGTAGTGCAACACCAGGGCAACTCGCTGTAAAGGCGGGTAAAGCTCTGATCAATATTCTTAGTATTTCCCATAATGTAAAACACATCTCACTAAGAGATGTATACTGTTATACATTATGGGTGGTGGGGTCACTACCCAGACCGGTTTCAACCTTTTTTTGAGGTCTCCTCAGTGAGTAGCTAGACCCTGAAATGCCGAGGTTTTTAGTAATACAGAGTTAGCACTTTGTAGCAACTTGTATAGGTAGAGTTAGAAAAATCTACTAACATCTTCCGTTGTAATTATGAACTAGAGAGAAAAATCGTGGAATCTAGAGAAATCATCTTCAATCCTGTTCATCTAAATAATAACTTGAGCTACAACCTCCCAGATAGTCATTCAGCTGTAATCATGTACTGGGATTCACGAGATGCTACTAGCACGTACTTTCCTAACAATACAACTAACGAAAGAAGAGCTTTAAATACAACCACAACGTTTCAATGTCAATTATGTATAGAGACTTTCTATGTTGTTCATAGTTTATTTTAGTTTCAGTGTTTTTTCTTTCTTTTATAATGTCACCTGATGAAGGCTGTTACAAGCCGAAACTAGTCGTGTTTTAATATTAAAACCTTTTTACTTAAATCTCGGTTTTAGTTATTCAGTTCTTTTTAAAATATATGTATGTTAACCAAATCAATGATCATTCTTTCATATATATATATATATATATATATATAAATAATAATATTTTTAACTTTTAATATATATTATATTAATAATACCTTATTTTTAGTTTGATATGTGATTATATTTTTAAATTTTATATATATTATATTAATAACACCTTATTATTAATTTGATATGTAATTATATAGTGTATAATTATTCTACAAACAAATACAAATGTGTTTTTAATTCTTTGATTTTGCAGGTGTAACTGCAAAACATTAATAAAGGTTTTGCAGTTACACCTTGGTTCACTACCCTTTTCCCAGGTGGGTGGGTTCGCATGTTATGAGGAGGTCAGCTAACACTTTCGCCAGATATTCTACACTGAAAGGAAGGGTAATTCACCGGGGGGATCTATACGATGCACGAGCTTATTAATGTTCTCGTTTCTGCTGCTGGACTGTCCAAGTGGGACTTTCTTTCCCTATCCGCTTCGGGCTGTGTATAGCTGCCGAGTGATACGACAGGCCAAAGCCGAACGTACTATCAAACTAAGTTACGGGCGTCCATGAATGACCGTACACAGGTGCCGCTGTTTTCTGCTGCTTGGAAACTGGCGTTCTGAGGGCAGAAGCCAAACACCATCTGCTCCCCAGTTTCACAATGTTAGTGTTTCTTTGATGTTGAAGGCCTGGGTATGGTGCAGCGTTCACCAGTGGCATAAACAGGTCCGATAGTGTCAGTCACGTGCCTGCAAGAGGAACAACGCGATTATATAAAGAAGGCACCGATGTATATATAGATAGATAGAGAGAGAGAGAGAAAGAGAGAGCCAATGGTCGTTCAAAACTGGTCCGACAAGGTGCATCTATACTTTCTCAAATCCTTAAGTATTTATTCACCTTGTCGGACCAGTTACCATGTATAAATTTTTAAGTAAATAAAAATTAAAATACGTACTTTTATTATCAGTTAATTTCGATGTAAACAGATCCTTGTCACTTTCTGGAAATTGCTCTAAAAGGCTTTCGGTTTGTGAGACGCAAACATAATATTAGTTTGCTACCGTGTAGATTTCTATTCCCAGTCAAATTTTGAAAACATTAAAATAATTTAATTTTGTATAAAATAACTCAAATAATTAAAACAATAATAATAACTTATTAATGATATTTGCAGTTTTTTCTGCCATTTATTAGAATACACCATTTTTTGAAAAAATTTCTCGCTCTATATATAAATATTCATGCTTTAATTTTGAGCAATTGGAATGAAATCGACCGTGAGATGCGGTGATTAATACCATTGGAGGGTAATGGATGGCAATGCTGTAGCCAGAGAAATTCTTACAGAGGCTCGGCTATTGCTGTTACCCTCCTGCCATGATCAGAGCTTTGATTAATAGCTCAATAACACCTTTTCCTTACACTGTCCTCTGCATATAACGGGGAAGATGAAAAGTATTGTTGCTTCGCCTCTTTAAGCCAAGAAAACCAATTTCTTTTGTTACTTTAAACAGTGATGAGTAATGCCATAATTATTTCTTTTACTTTAAATAAAAGAAACCTAACAAGGTGGTGTTTAAGAATTTTGTATTATTTTTGTGGCCTTGAATTTTTTTTTTACTTTGTTTAATGTTTCTTTCATTAAGAAATTTTATTTTAATACCGACACCTTGCAATATTGTAAGAATCGTTTTTGATACATGTTCAGGTACAAAATTATAATGTAAAATGAAGCAAGTTACCATAATTCTGCTAGGAGGAAAAAATGGATAAACAACATTTACAGGAGAGGATTTAGCCTTACACTTATTTATTTCGTATGAGGAGGTTTTCCCCCGTCCCTTAGGATGGGTTGCGCCTTCCTAATGAGGGATTAAGTATGTATTTTATGTCTGTAGATCCGTGTGTGTGTGTTCACGGGCCAGTTTGCCTGTTTTGGGGGACAAAAGAAACCGAGTTTCCAGAAGAAAAACTCCCTATGAGACGGGATAACTCACTGTTAATCGAAAGAGATGAAATAAGGGTTCCTCACGTTATGGACGAGAATCGAACCCAGGTCTTTCTGACCAAAGGACTTCGTCAATACTGACTGAGCTACGGTGTTATTACTATTATTATTATTAGACATGCAGGGACTCATTGTGGGAGGACATCATCACCAACACTAGCTGTTATACCTTTTCTTAAACTCATTCATGCTGGATGGCCTTACTACTTGAACAGGCAAACTGTTCCACTCACCCACAGTTCTATGAGAGAAAAATCTACTTCTTATTCCTTCCTTAACTGCACACATACTTATCTTTCATGGATGTCCTCTCCCCACCTTCAATATAATGGGGAAAAAAATTATTATCCCTCTTTCTTCAGTCTATTGCAATGTCTGCTCTTCACATTCTCAATCTATCCGGAGGCTCAACTTGTAGTTAATGAGTCTGTCACTAACTATTAGTTGAAAACCATAGGGCAGCATTGCTAACAGTACTGCGCCAACATCAAAGAACGTTATAGGACGAGATAAAGCCTGTTTTTAATTTATACTGGAGTTTTAGGACTTCGCTGATATTTTTCATGAATTTGGAATAAGTTTTCTGTTTGGAGAAACAGTAATCATCTCACGCATTCTAAATGAAGAGACCTATCGCAAACTTCTTCAACGGTTAGATCTCATCCTATGGGGTCAATACAATGGACAAAAAGTCTCCTGTAAATGAGAAACCACCTATTACATCCATTTTCATTTTCCTTATTGCAAGTGCTGCAATTATGAAACAGAGACATAGAGCAAGTGTGGGCGGTCGTGCAAAGACATACAAATTCCATCAGGGATGTAAGTGTCAAAAAGAAAGACTGTAGTGAGCGGTCTTATGTCTAAAAAAAAAGTTGTTATGGGGTTTCCCTGGAGGGTGCGTCTATTTTTGCGGGATGATGGTGTAGAAGTCTATACCTATAATATTGTTTGTGTGGTGGGAAGAATAGTTGGGTTATCAGTTTACTTAGTGTTGCTTTTTTTATGTTGTGGTTTTGTTTCTTGGAGAGGTAGTTCTCAGTTTTGTTTTCTTGAAGGTGAATGATTTTTTCCTTAAGCAACATCGAGTGTCGATGTTATTCATTTTGAAATCAATGCTTTCTCCAATTGTGGAGATAGAAACTTTTCCATGTACACATGCATTGTTTATTTTTTCGATTAGTTATGATGATGGTTTGAGTAAACAAATATTATATTGTTTTATAATTTTCATAAAGGAAAACTGTCTGGGCGTAATGTTGATAAAAATTCGTAAAAAGGCTTCTTCTCGGTCGAACCGAAAGAATGTCTTTAGATCTTGTCGCACCATTGAAGGTCGTGGATGACTTGCAATTACTCGACCCATTATTCTGAAACATGGACTTTTCTATTCTAAGAGTAGAAGGAACGATTGTATGGGTTGCAACTTGGATGACAATCGAGTTATTTCATCTTTGCTCAGGGTAAAGATTTTTGAATCCCTACCTTTTATTGCTTTAATGGAGAAGACGTTTGTGTCACACTTCAAAACCAGAGTTTCATCCACATAATGTTCGTGAGAAATTCCGTGTTGTAAGTAGGTTCTTTATATATTCATTTTTAACAAATAGCAGTCCACTGTTCACGAGAAAATGTAACTGCTGCGAAACTGTATTGAAGGATAATAACTAACAGCCAGTTTTTAGAGCCGCATGTAAGATTTTCGTTTGCGCAAATCTTCGAAAGAACTGATGTAAATCACGACCTTTCTGTACTGCTGTCTTTATCTGAACTGATCAGTAATAAACTTGAGAAATGAAGGCGTCTGTGTGGTTTTATAACCTCACTCACGAATCCTGTCACGTTTGTACATATTTGTACATATCTGTACATGCTTTTGTTGGGATGGAAGAGAGAAGTGTTGTCTAAGTAATGGTTGTGCGGTTACAGTTTCTTTCTGGTCTAGCTGTTGTTGTGTTGAAAAAGAGCACACGCTACCCCCCCCCGCACGCACGTACGCACACGTATTTTTTTTTGTCTATTTTTATCCATGCTGATGTGTGTTCAAGGAGGGTGAGGGAAGGGAGCGTGACGTATTCGTTGTCCTCAGTGGACAACGAATACGTCATATCTTCATTCATTTTCTGGTTCTGTGGGAAGTGACTCAATCAATTTTGTAACGTGTTGGTGAGTTGGCGGGTTTGTTCATGTTCTTTTGAACATGAACAAACCCGCCAACATGAACATGAATTGAGATGTTTTTATTTTTTTTAAAGAAAACCCATATTGTTTTAACCACTTTTATTTCAGGTATCTTATTTATCATTTTACAAGTGATTGGATGGTAACAATAGCTCATTCTTGTGAGAGATCCATCCACACTTGTGAATGGGTGATACTTCCATTACCTTCTTCATCTTCTTTATTTTCATCACCTGTGAAGAAGAGAGAACGAAACACAGTTAGTATACGAAAAAATTAAAGAATTACTACAATCCAGCAGTCGTTGCCAGTGCATTTGCTTTACAGAAATTATCAGAATTACCCAGACAAGTCGTGAATGGATGGCTTGCTGGTTAGCCTACGTATGTCGCACATCAACCCATAAGAAGAAAATTGACCCTTAACCGCATTGAACTGCCAACACTGATGCATACTTTTCAAGGCGACTTGGCTGAAATGGGAGATTTCGGCCAAGCAAATGACAGCGTCAGATTTCTGTTAATGTCTATCTTTTCACGATTTGCCTAGGTGCGTCCTTGAAAAAATAAATCAGCAATTCAGGTTTTAAGAGCTTTTAAATCTGTTTTTAGAGGAGGTAAATTCAAACCGGTGACACTGTTACCTGTGGATTATATTTCACTTGTTTGAAACCTGAGATGTCACGGGTTTTTTCTTCCTGGAATCATTACAAATTGTTTTTCAAAGAATTGTTTTTATAATGACGTTCTTGTAACTTTGAATTTAACTCTTGGAATGACTGAAAATAAAAGATTTTAACTTAAAAAAAAAAGTTGTCATTACTTTGTTACATTGAAATGGATATCACCTCATCCCAAAAAGAAATGTAATTGATAATATTTTATAATTGCTTACTAACTGGAACAATGAATATTTCTTGGGGGGGATTTTCGTCTCTGCTTGCGTGTAGGAGGGAAGATTTGTACTGATTCCCCAGATATTTAAGCACTGGGATTGGTCTTCTTGGTGGAAGATGATGAACTATAGAAGGCGGTGGTGGAGATGATTGATTGGTTGTGTGCTCTATAGGAAAACTTTCTTCACGTTGAAGTTGGGATTTTATCCCTAGGTAATTCTGTAGAGCAATAAGATATGCCCTCACTTTGAAATCTGTGTTTTCATCTATCCTCTTCAAAATCTGAGTCATTTCTTCATCCGATGTGTACATCTCTTTCTGCTCCGCAGGTTAAGAATGTATATTTGTGAAATTTCGGCTTCATTTTAATAACTCGGAGAGGAGGGATGATCGGCATGAAACTCTTTGAGTTTCTTATTCGGCTATGAAACAATATGGGATGTAATATCCCTTAACTTAAATAAAAAAAATGTGCCCATAAACTTTTATGAACTTCAAATGAATTTCTTTTGGCGTTAAACCTTCTTTTACAAAGAATTTTATAACCGCACGATACTCAATTTTATCCATTTCAAGGGATACAGACAACACTTTTTCTTCAGACAGCTGTATAAAACAAACTACTGGATAGAATGACTTGCAATTTCACATGGATGCTTATGACAGATGTACCAACTTAGAAAAAAACATCTTGCTGATAGTGTTGCCATCTATGGTCGAGGCCAGGAACTTTTCAGACCACCCTCGTATTTTCATATTTAATTTGTTGTTGTTTTTTTCACCAATAATGTTTTGAAAAAAAATAAGATAAATCAACTTCCAACACAAAAATTCACTGTTTTTTTTTAACAAAGGTTAGTTTTTAGCATCTTTATGTTTATTTCTTCTTATGACATGAAACTAATTATCACAGCCTCATTATCAATCTAATTTATTGACTTTTATAAGCGAAGATTATTATATTATTAAAAATAAACTTTAAAATAATAAAATCTCAATTTTTTAATTTATCTTGAAAATATAAGAATATTGCATACTTTATTTTTTTAAATTTTTTAATACACCTTCTTATGTTTTGTATACTATATTCTAATTTGGAAGTAATTATTACAATACTCGAATGGGATATGGGAGAGGAATTAATCGACCGTGAGATGCGGTGATTGATTCATTCAATCCAATACCCTTGGAGGGTAATGGATGGCAATTCTGTAGCCAATGAAGTTCTAACTGAGGCTCGGCTATTGCTGTTACCCTCCTGCCATGATCAGAGCCTTAATTGTTCAATACTCGAATGAAAATGCATTTTATTTTATTTTATATATTATATTTCTCATTAATGATCTCTTAGAAAGTTGCAGTTTTTGTTAATTCCAGAATATTATATTATATTATATTATATTATATTATATTATATTATATTATATTATATTATATTATTATGTTATAATGCAAAGGTCCAACTCTACCTCTCCGTGGTGCACCTTGGGGTGTTGGGAATCCTAACCATTATCGGACCTCGACCCAACACCACTAACAGAGCTCTGGCAAACACTTCAGAACCCTGGTCAGGAGAAATGCATATGACCACAGCAAAGATTGCAACAACAGAAACGGCCCCGAGTCCTGTGCGGGCCACACTCACCTTTCTACAGCGGCGGTAAGGCACCGAGTGAGGCCAGGGGTGCTAAGAATCTCGCAGATGAAAACAGGCCGTCTCTTAAATCTATGAAAATGGCAATCGGTACCCTCAATACTCGAACTTTGGCAAGAGACTACAGAATAGATTTATTAATCAAAGAACTAGCCAATATCCACTTGGACATCATGCTGGTGAATGAAACAAAAAGATTGAAAGAACTGACAGCAAGTCAGTTCTTTCAACCTCGGAGCATCCTCAAACAATGGCAAACAAGGCGGAGTGGGCTTCATTGTTAAATCTAAGCTCACCAAGTCGATCCTTTCTTGTAACATCATATCTGAAAGAATAGGTGTACTCTTAATTGGAATAGAGAACAATATAACAACAAAATTAACATCCTGCTATGCTCCAACATCTGTATCTGATAATCAAGAAATATAAAATTTTTACATGAATCTTGAACAGGCATTAAATTACAAGTCAACATACACATTCGTTGGTGGTGAGTTTAATGCCAAAATAGGATGTGGAAAAGAAGATGAAAAATTTATAGGACCGCTGGGAGAAAGAAATAGAAGAGGAGAGAGATTAGCTGAATTTGCTGTAGCTGAACAACTCTTTATCATTTTTCAGCAAACGCCCAGGAAGAAGATGGACTTGGCAATCACCGAATGGAGACACAAAAAATGAAATGGACTACATTTTAATAGACTGTAAAAGACTAGTATAAAATATTGGTACAATAGGCGAAACATACTTCAACATAGATTCTGACCACAGACTCCTCAGAGCCATTATAAAAATAGACCACAAAAAAGAACAACATATCAGGGCAACATCAAACCCCAAAGACAACCCAAACAAATAGACTACCACAAGTTCAGGAAGTACATAGAAGAGACCGAATGGACTATTAAGAATTGTTATATAAATGATGACTATATTGACTTTATTAATAAATTCAACGAGTGCAAGAAAAAATAAGAAATTCCTGTGAAACAAAAGAAAACAGAACGACTCTCACCTCAAACTATAGAACTACTGAAAAAGAGAAAAGAACTGAAGAAATCTGAAGAAAATTTTCTAGAATGCAAAATTATCTGTAAGTTACTAAGGAAAAGAATTCTATTAGACTACAAAGCTTTCAGGATACAAAAACTAAGAGAAGCAGTGCAGACAAAAACCAGCATAAAAAAAAATAAAGAAAGACTTAAATTTTAAACAGTCAATTCCGTCTGCTTTACAGGATCAAAATGGAGAAAAACATACTAATAGAAAAAGGATAGAAGAAATTGTGCAGAATTTTTATAATGATCTCTATGGACAGAATCCAAAACACTCTCGAAGACAACTCCAGTAGAGAGCAGGCAGGATTCAAAAGAAGCTTCTCCCCAATAGATCATATCCAGGTCATTCTACAACTAACAGAAAAATGCAGAGAATACCGAAACCCTCTATGTTTCCTCTTTATTGGTTTTAAAAAAGCATTTGATACCATAGAACACAATGCAGTCATCAGTGCCTTACTGGAAATAAATGTGAACCCTGCTTATATGCGCATGATAAAAGAAATTAACAAAAATCAGACCATACAAATAACCCTATTTGATCAACCTATAAATATAGATATAAAGAGAGGTGTCCGTTAAGGCGATGTGATCTCCCCAAATCTATTTACCAGCACTTTAGAATACATTCTGAAAAAAAATAGACCTAAACGGATGAATAAGCATAGATGGCGAAAAACTACAAATGCTTATGTTTGCCGATGATCTAGTACTGATATCCCACAACCCAAAAGACTAGAAGAAATGGAAAAAAATATACACAAACAGCAGTAAGATAGGCTTAGAAATGAAACTAGAAAAAACCAAATGGATCAAAAACATCTGCACAAGTGACAGTCATCTGTGTATTGATAGCATCCCTATAGAACAAGTTGACGCCTACAATTACTTAGGACAAACAATAAAAATGAATAACGATTTATCTGAAGAACTACAAAAAGAAAGAAAGCTGCATGGCTTTCATTCAACAGACTAAAAGAAACACTTACTGATTCAAATCTTGACATCTCTGCGAAGGAAAAACTATTTAATAGTGACATACTTCCATTACTCACATATGGATCAGAAACATGGAACACGACAAGAAAAGAAGAGACTCTCAGAATAACTCAGCGTGCAATAGAACTTAGGATTTGTAACATCAGTAAAATGGAACATGTTAGAAACACGGAACCGAGAAAGTGATCGGGCATAAAAGATGTGGTAACTGCAGTATATGAAAGCAAGGTGAGATGGGCAGGTGTCACATAGCCAGACTCAGGGATAACAGATGGACATATAGAATACTCAACTGGCAACCAAGAATAAAGAGAAAAGTAGGAAGACCGCTTTTAATAATAATAGTCCCATTAGTGAAATCTATGGAAGAGAGAGGCTCAAGATCGAGATCGTTGGAGGCATCTTTGTGACCTGCACTCATGGAGAAATCCTGAGTGAAACACAGGTCCATCAAGGTAATATAATACTATATAACAATATTATATAATATAATATTCATTGTCCAGTGTTAGATCACCACTCAGCTTAATAATGGCTTGGAGTGGTTTGAAGAAAGTGACACATTATTATGTCTAAGCAACGCATGGCATCCAGCCTGCCAGTAATGGGACTATTATTATTAGACGTTATTTCGCCTTCAGTTTATTGGAAAACCGTTTAGATTAATTTGTTCGAATAATAAATATGAGTTGCTTTATTTTTATTTATTTTTTTCAATAAAATTAAATTATTTAGTTGCTTTTTAAATGTTTTGTTAAAAATATAAATTATTTATAAATTAATATTTCTTATTATAATTATTGTGAATAACTTCAGATAAAATTATTATAGTTGCGAATATCTTTGGTATGGTATTTGAAAAAAAAAAAAGAAAGAAAGAAATGAAATGAAATGGGGGGGAAAATGTTAAATACTTTTGAAAATAAAATAACACATTTCCCTAAATTGAACGCCACCTCAGGAATATAACTTAGAAAATATGATTACTAACGAAATGTAAATAAATTTCTTAACCCTTTAATGATTTTAAGCTGATGAACAAACAGCATATCAAACAAAACACACGCAAACGCACGTGGCATCACTTATACATACAGCCGCTATGAAGCGAACATTACCACGCACATATGAAAGCTTTTGCGATCGTCTGGTTTATCGTGAACATAATTGTCGTTTGGCTTTATATCTACCGATCACCCCCACCCCACCCCTTGTAAAGAGGCTTCAAGTAACGTAATAGAAGAGGGAGATTACAACTAGGTTTGAAGCATTACAAGCGGTTGCACTAGATGATTATCACTAGTCCCTCTTTTGTGGTGTGGCAACACACACACGCGCGCACACACATACACGCACACGCGCAAACTGAACAAGTCTAATGGATCTATTCATTCCCACTTGTGCATTTTGTTTATATTATTTGTACTACCCATTTAATGTAATGTTAAGAAAATACGAAATAAATAAGTAAATACTAAATAAACAAACAACAAAAATATTCATTTTATTCCAATGAAGTAGGAATAATGCCATAGGGGGGAAAAGTCGCGGGAAAACCCAAATGATTAAGTTACAAATCCACTAATATTGATGTTGCTGTTTACTAAGAAATGTCATATTTAAAATGTTATTCTAGTAAATTTTTATAATTAAAAACTTTTTCTGCTAGAGTTTTTAAAAACTAAAAACTCTAGCATTTCCATTTATATTATGATAATAACATAATATAATAATATTACATTATAATAATGTTACACAACAGGTATGTTAATAAGATAATGTAATAATAATATGTAGAAGCGCCATCTACAGTCAACAAAAGACTACGAAAGCACAGTAAATCAGCAATTCTCTTTGCGTGAAGTCTCACAGATTCCATCTGCTGCACATTTCCTTATTTTTCCTGGTGGACAACGGAAGAGTCGAATGAAATATTCGACTCTTATAATATGCTATAGATTTCTAACTTTGCATAGAATTATCATTAAAAAATAATATCATTTTAAATTACATTAAAAGCATATCAGAAAAATAAAAATGTTACATTGCATAAATGCAATTTAAGCAATATTATTATTATTATTATTATTATTATTATTATTATTATTATTATTATTATTATTATTATTATTATTATTATTTTCATTCGATATTTAATCTTCAGACAAGATACGTAAAATCTTGTCTGATCTCTTTAATAATAATAATAATAATAATAATAATAATAATAATAATAATGTCTTAATGGATTATCAAAATATTTACTGGATTTATTTAAGAATATCTGTAATTTAAAAATGCAAACGCGACAATATTTAGATAACAAGAAGTATTAAAAAAAGTTAAGCTGGTAATACAGTCTGTAAAACGCAAAAATATTAATTATCGTGCAAAATAAAAAGTTTTGCAAGAAGTCTTTATTACAATTCGTTTTTGTTTACATTAAAAAGGTGTAAATTTAAACTTTGTTAAATGCACAATTTTTATTTTGTACATTTCTTTTGTATATTTTTTTATTTTATTTAAATGCGCAGTTTTTATTTAAACTAACAATGCGATAGAAGCTCCATCTACTAATAAAGGTAAATTTCCTTTGAAATAGAACTATCGTTTGTATTATATTCAAGTAATCATTAACGATGCAAGCTTATTTATAGATACCAATAAATGTATAAATTAATATATAATGTGTGAATTAATGTAATGTAATTCATTACATTAATGAATTAATGTAATGGGATCTGTGTTATCCCCCTTTACTTTTTAGCATCTACGTGTACGACTTACCACATACCAGCTCAAGCAAGTATATGTACGCTGATGACCTACCGATCCTGCATCAATCTACCTCCTTTGACAGCTTGGAATCAACCTTGAACACAGACCTGAACATCCTGGAAGAGTACTTCAAGCAGTGGTACTTGAAGCCAAATCCAGCAAAAACTGTGTCTGCAGTATTTCACCTGAACAATGCTGAGGCGAATCGACACCTCAACCTTTCTTTCTGTGGAAAAATGGTAGAACACGAGCCTCATCCGAAATACCTTGGAGTGAGCCTGGACAGAAGCCTAACTTATAAAAGGCGCATCACCAACCTATCCAACAAAATTAAAACGAGAAACAATATCATTTCAAGGCTCGCTGGAACAGCCTGGGGTTGTGGTGCAGAAGTCCTAAGGTCGTCTGCACTAGTGCCCTCGCATTCTTTGCAGCAGAATATTGTGCCCCTGTCTGGGAAAGAAGTGCACACACACACACACACACACACACACACTAACATTATAGACACCGAAACTCTATCATGCGCACAATTAGTAGGACAGTGAGAAGCATCCCCTCTCTGCTGGCTCTCTGTCCTATCTAAGATTGCTCCACCAAACATACGGAGAAGACAAGCCTGGATTAAAGAATTTAATAAAGCAATGAGCAACCCGCTCCTGCCCCTACACCAGACTCTCAGAAATCCACATAGTTGTCGCCTAAAATCTAGAAACCCTCTCTAGTCTATGGACGAACTCTCTTCAGCTGCTCTGCCATCAACACCTGACATGTGGAGAGAATACTGGTCCAACAATCTCCCAATAAACGGCTTCCTGGTAAAAGATCCCTGTGCTCTTCAGCCTGGGTTTACTCTTCCTAGGAAGATTTGGTCATCAATCAACAGGATCAGAACTAACCAGGGCAGATGTGGCTACCTACTACATCAATGAGGCCGTTAGACCACCCTTATTGTGATTGTTCTCGCTTGGCTCAAACGATTACTCATATTGTGTACGACTGCCCAAGGCGCCAATTTCACGGTGGTGGCCTACAGGACATCCACTAGGTGACGGATGAGGCCTTGGATTGGCTTTCCAGACTGGACATTGATCTGTAGTTGTAATTACTTTTGCTTTTATAAAAAACGGAAGACTTGGAAAGCAGTTTGTGCCTTTTATGTAATGAACTTTTACATGTTAAGCTTTTCATCATTTGTTTTTTCTGGATATTGTGATTGTACATTTCACTTGCCAGTTTCACAAAGCCATATGCGTAAATAAATAAATAAATGTAATAAAGATAAATTATATAAAATAAAGCGTCTGGCAGAGAAGTCTTTATTACAATTATTTTTCATTTATATTACATATGTTTTAGTAACTTTGTTAATGAAGTTTTTTCAAGTAACTAATGTGATACAAGCGCCATCTACTAAGAAGTGTAAATTTCCTTTGAAATAGAATATCGTTTGGAATTTGTTGTCGATATAATAATTTTTCTCTTAAAAAAATAATTCCGGTTAAAGATCATGAAATGAAATTTTGTTTATTATTATTATTCCTGATAATTTTTACTTATGATGATTTCTTACGTTTTAAACTTTTATCATTAGCATTTAATTATAATATCTGAACACGTTTTGAGTTTTTCAAAAACGTATTTTACCTAAGTATTCATCAATATAACGAATGGAGTTCGCACTTTAGATCAATATTTCATAGAGAATAGAACACTGATATGAACTGAAACGTCAATATGGAACAGAAAAACATTACGTAAACCATCAAAAAAAAATAAAATAGTGTGTTACAGCACTGCAACTGTCTATCTACACTTGGCACGAATCCAATTACCAACAGGGCTGTCTGTCTTCTGCACTCACTATTACTAACTCGGTTACGGACTGAGTGCCAAAGTAGAAAATGCGCTCCCGTTTCTCCAAGCCTACTTAGGCACGCCAAGATCAAATTAATTTTTCATGACACCTTTTAAGCTGTAATGCCGAAGGATAACCTAGTTTAAAGAACGCGTTGCATATATTTTGCTAGAGCCGTCGACAATGGTGCTTATAGTGCTAATTTGTTACCCTGATTGCACTATTACCGTTCTATCGCTGCTTCGTTCACGAGCGTCAAAGTACACCGGGCTTTCCCGTAAATCGTCTACATGAATGTGCATGAAGCGGAGGAGTCCTCAGGGACATAGATGAAAGAAGGTGTTCTCTAGTGGTCGCGCGCTAGCAAATCTGCCGAGAGAGCATTTGACGGTTGAAATTTGATCTGTGCAACACATTACCTCAGTATATTGAAGAGGAGAGCAGGAAATAGAAACAATTGAAAAGAGCGATGACAAGCCCCACTGAAGTAATGGAATAATTACAGCTTTTCTAAAAAGGATCGGATGACAAGCCTGCTGAGGTCTCGATTCTGTTCCCTGAAGACTGACGGGGCTGCTTCTACCGCAACAACTGGCTCGAAGGGGAGGTCCTTTTAGCGGCTTGTCACCCATATTTGTTTTGGTAGATTTTTTTTTTTTTTTCTGTCAAGCACTTTTCGCGGAAATCGGGAATAGTACGATATTTCGTTTTTGATTGCATTTCTTTAACAGACATCCTTTTCGTTCTCATCTATTTCTTTCTTTTTTTTTTTTTTTTTTTTTTTTTGTGATGGAACTGAAAGCATCAAAATGGAAATTTTGCTAGATTGTATCGTACAAATCGAGATTGGAACAAATAAAGAAAGATGTTTCTAGGGATTTCCTGTTATCAAACCTGTCAGCAGGTATTGAAAATAAGAGGGAAATTCAAAAATTTCATAGCGCCTTCGTGCTTTTTTTTTTTTTTTTTGATTTTGTTTTTTCTCAATTGATATCGTTCACCTAAATTAACTTTAATTCTTGTATAATAGAATTGTGGATTCGTTTTCTGATAACAAATATATATATATATATATATATATATATATATATATATATATATATATATATATATATATATATATATATATATATATATATATATATATATATATATATATTTATTTATTTATTTATTTATTTATTTGATCAGAACAGAATAATAACAAAAGAAAATGCTTTTGCTTCAAACATCGATTTCATTTTTGCGAAATGTCAACACAAAATAACATGCAATTTTAGAATTGATAAAACGATTCCTATTGGCAGACAGTTTCTATTATGTTAATATTCACTTGAATATTTTAAAAATAAGATTAATATGTATATATATACATGATTAAAACTTTATTTTTAAATTATATTTTTATTAAAATTTATAAAAATTAAAGAAACTATAGAATTATTTTAAAAATTCATTCTTACACCGTTGGTATAAAACCATAGATTTAAATAAAGAAAATTTAATTGTCTTGTTTTAACGTACCAAGGGCCATTGAATGCCATTGTAGTTCGTTTTTTTTTCTTTCTGTTGATTGATGTTTCTTTTAGTTGTGTGTTCCCAGGCTGGGGAAGAGTAAGTTAGTCGAATTCTTATCGCTGTAGAAGAGAGTTTTGTTGTTAATGTCTAGGAAGCTGTTCCTGTTCAAAAGTGGATATATGTGTTATGGGCTTACTTGCTTTAGTGGAGGCACTATTTATGTGTCTTGAAATTTAGGCATTTATCAAGATGAACTCCTAGATATTTGGTAGAGTTGTGCCAAGGGTTAATTTTTCCAAACATTTGTATGCTTGCGTTCGGTTCTGCTTTACCTCTGGTGAAAAATACTGCAGAGTTTTTTCCTGGGTTGATTGCGATACGTCATTTGGTATACCAATTCTCTAATTCGTTGACTGCTCTCTTGCAGCTTGTTTGTGGACGGAGGCAACGGACTACAAATCCTCAGATCGTTTCAAACATAAAAAACTGAAATCCTCCATCGCAAGAGAAAGCTAATACAGCTTACAATGCTCACAATGAACGGGGTAAATTACCCACAATAATCTCCTCATGCACAAGCTAAAATCAGATGAATGGATGAAGAGTCAAGGACTCGGTCCATCTCCCCAAGAAATTCCAAGTTTTAACGTAAATAAGGATGTGATCAGATTATGAGTGTAGAATATATTAGATGATGATTATTTAAATCATATATTTTAATGATGTTTTTTTTTTAATAAATAATAAAAATTTCTTTTTCTTTTTATAAATATATATATTTCTTTAATTTATGTGGTTCTTTATAATTTGTGATACTTCGGAGATGTTGCTCTTAGTATTGTCTGAAGTAAGAAAAATAAGAGCTGTACTCAAGTAAGTTACTTAGAAATCAATAGCATTGATACAGATAACTTTGTCCCAAACTTGTACAAAAAGTCAGCGCTTGAACTGCTCAAAAAACTTGAAGGTTGAGGACGAGTGGCCAGAATTCTTGAACTAATATGTTAAAATGAAACTTTAAACATCAGTTATATATATAGTTGTTTTTGTGTGTTAGACGCACACTAAAACAACCTGAAAAGAATTCAAATCTGATTGCTCCTACTTCACCAGCAAAAATAGTTAACATCAAGTATCTCAAGAACAATAAAGCTCCAGGTCCTGACCTCTTCAGACTTCAAAAATCAGTTGACAAATTAAATATCATTCAGTGTGAGCAATTTGGCTTTCGTCGAAATCATAGTACCACACAACATATTTATCCTTTAACTGAGTACATCACTACTGGATAACTGGAAACAACACACCGGCGCCGTATTCCTGGATATCGAAAAGGCTTTTGACAAAATTTGGCATTCTTTCTGGATATCTCTGAAGACGATACATTTAATTAAATCATATCTCATGTAGGTCAAAATAAACGAAACTATCTCAACTCAGTGAACTTCCACAAGGTCCCTTACTGGCCCCGGTACTGTTCGCAATCTACATGGCAGATATCCCACAGAACCCATCATCATCACTATCATCGCATCTTCCAAAGGCCCGTTCTATTTGATACCAAAATTCTACGGCAGACAGAAGTCAAATATCTCGGAATACTATTAAACAAAAGATTGTGCTTCAATAACTATATTAGGAACATCTATGCAAAAGTATCTAAAACTATCGCTCAATTCTACCTCTTGATTAATAGACACGGTAAATTAAACACAAGGAACAAACTACTGCTCTACCAGATGGTGATTCGTCCTATAATTACCTATGCCTCTCCAGCTTGGAACCATACCTCCAATGTTAATGAACTGCAACGAGTGCAAAACAAATGTTTACGAATGATACTAAATGTTCCATGGTTCGTTAGAACCGATCAGATTCACAGGGACACAAAAATATTCCACATAACTCCTCATTCCTTCGCCCTTTTGCAGTAAAGTTTTTTTCGAAAGCGACTATGCGTGCTAATCAACTGGTACAACAAGCTGCAGACAACAGCGAAAACGATTTCTACAAACACAGAAGACCTAAAGCCATTCTAATACCCAGTGATGCCGTTTAACCTGTCATAGCGAGCTAAATGCTCGTAAATTTTTTCTTACCAATGTTTTCTATGTATCAGATAACAGGGAATATAAAAAGCGTTAAGCTTTACCCTCTGAAACAGAACCGTTATTCGTTATGTATCTTAACGTGGGGAAGACTAAAAAGAGTTGCTTCTATCATGAGGATGATTAGTAAGTATGGCGATTTTGGAACTGTTCTTGGTAGAAAGTGTGTTGTTATTTTATTAATAGTGTAGTTTTTTATGAACTGTTGAGGTTTCGGAGTCGTTGATTGTGTTACTGTGTGATCAAAATAGTAGCGGGTATACACAGGTAAGTTAATTAAAATATGAATAATCTTGACACCGATGACTTGATCCAGAATCTGGATAAAAAAAGCTCACAATTGAGCTACTCAAAAAAAAAAACTGCTAAAAAAATTCGGGAATGAATGGTCAGGGTTGTAAACTTGTATTTCATGACAGGTAATGACATGGAAGGAGAAGACATAAGACCAGAGGAGGAAAAATTTGATTTGATGGTTTCCCCACCCACAGATTTCAAAGTACACGCATGCAAGAAGTGCAAAACAGAACACATAAAGATGAGAGAATGGAGGATCACCTAATAATCACCCTTCTAGCTTTTCTAAAGAGATGGTGCCTTCAGTTGTCCTGCGGGAAAAGAATAAATGGACGACACTGTTCTCGGTCATGAGTGAACGGGAAATTTCCTACTCATTGGCGAAAAACACCAAATGAGGGTATCAAAATTACGCCGAAGTGGCTGGCCCCATGAAAGCAACGCGCCAGGATCAGACACATCCTAACCTGACTGCAATCATTAGTGCTTCTCTTCTATCTGCTACCATGCCGCAGGTAAATCCAACCATCACTGGCCTCTACGAAAAGTTCCCTTCAAGAAACTCACTCTCTATCCTAACAACACTCACTTATGATCAGAAATAAATATCTCCCTAACTCACTTCAAATAGTCGCTTGAAATGCCAACGGCTTAACCGTGAAGACTATGGAAACTTCAAAAATTCTCTCAAAGATATGATGCAGACATCATACTGATAAATGAAGCCCACCTAAGGCCTGCAGATAATCCGAAATTGAGAGGATACTAATTCTACAGAAATGACGGAGTGGATTACAGAGCCGACACTGCCATTTTTATCAAAAACTATATTAAGCACAATTCAATTACCAACGCATCAACTACAAATTTAGAGATTACAGCATTGAAGTATACACCAACACAGCTGGTAAACTCAAAATCTATGCTGCCTAGATTGCCAACAAGTCGGCTGATTTAGACGCTATTCTTGGCATAAAGGGAGGCCGTTATCATCGTTGGGGATCTGAACTCAAAACACACAGCTTGGAATGGCAAGCCAACCAACAAAAACGGTGGCTGTGGTGGCTGGGCTTATTGAGGCAACTCATCACAGTCCTCTTGACAGATCTGATGCCCTAGATATTGCAATTCTACAGAACATTAATATCAATACAACGCTCAATCACTGAATGAGTTATTCGCAGACCACAATCCTATTTTACTGAAATTAGGCAATCAAGAACAACTGTCTCCCTCTCACTCCTTCATGGCTTGGGAAAAATTAACAAAAGTAATCACTGAATATATTGGCCCTGTACCCAGCATAAAATCAAAGGAAGAAATTAAAGCAATAGAAAATATCACCAATCAAATCAATAAAGCTCTAGCAACAATCGCCAAAACTACAACTATCTCTAAGTCCAACCGTCTTACAGAAGATATCATAAATAAAATTAGAGAGAAAAATAAAGCAAGGAAAAGATATAACACATGCACTCCTCAAGATAAAAAAAAACTCCTCAACAAACTGAACAGTTCAGTCAGAGAAGCTCTCAAAAATCACAGAAACCAGCAGGGGGAAATTAAGTTATCTATAAATCTGACTTGACTTAAAACAGCAAAAAAGATTGCGTCCAGTATGTAAGTTGGAATTAAATAACGGAAGATTCTTTGAATAAAAAATAACATTTCCCATATAAAACAAATCAAAATGCGAACGCAGAATTTACTGACAATCCACTGATCTCCATAGTAGCAACTTCTATGCCACCCCTCCCCTCTCTGAGTCTTTCCTAGTAGAACAATTGTCGTGGTTTCTCCTTCTGTACATTGAAGTCATTAGCTGTTAAGACTTTTTAACTACATAATTTTAAATGAGTTTAGCCATACCTAAAAGAAGCAATTGATTATAATAATAATAATAATAATAACAATTATTATTATTATTATTATCATCATCATCCTCAGATAAGCTTAATAAATAAACTTCGAGGATGAAAGCTGAGAAATTACATCTCAACCAAGATCAACAAAAAAATTAAAAAATATATATATCCATATATTACATTTAAATGCCATAGTTACAGTGCTTCAATACATTAAATCAAAAATGGTTAATATATGTAACTCATTGTTATTGTACAAATGCTGTAAAAAAAAATGTTATTCAACCACAACTATAAATGGCCAACTACGGTAACTATTATTAATACATTATACTGGGGAGGGGGAATTGTTCGTATTTCATTGTTAAAAAAAAACAAACAGAATTATATCTGTTGTAAATATGTAATCACAATATGTAATCATAATTTTAATAATAAAAGAGATTGAATTAAAAAAATATTATTTAGCAGCAGTATACCGAAGCCATGTCCTGCTGAGATTGGCACAACCTTATAGACAGAAATATCTCCTTGATACTGGGGAAGTTATTACCATTGTCAATTCACTAGCATGTATTGGCACTGTCCTGCCATATGTCCACTTCATCAGTACCAAGTATACAGTATATCGACTCTTTGGCTCAAAATCTAACTTGAAATCTTTTCACAAGGAAATTATTGTTTAAAACTGCTATTCACTCCATATTCCAAGATGCAATTTGTGATCTTTTAAACACGATTTATTTTTTTTTTGTCCGTAGTGCCGTTTTTTTCCCTAACTCAGGGAAAAAATGAACACAAGAGGCTGCGGGTTTGCATCCCACCAGGGGCATGGATGTTTTGTGATTTTTACATTATATGTAGTAAGATTTCCCCCCCCCCAGCCCGTTTGGATATTGATAATATATAATATTAATTAACTGATAAATATTAATTAATATATTTATGATTGGTGTATCCATATATAATTATTTTATTATTATATAATAATTAATAAATTATTATTATCTGCTTCTCATCATGCAGAGAATACTTCCTAAGAAGTACAATTGTACAACATTATCCCAGAATCGCTTACAGTGAAGTCAACTGCGCTTGTTATATGCAATACGTCTTGTGCTAGTTTTATTGGTTGCACTAGCTAGAGATGAAGATATAGAAAAACGAGTTTTTTTTTCTCAAGTGTAATATACAATAGTAAAATGCTATAAAATATACAATAGTAAAATAGTAAAATTATGTCACCGTTATTGTTCTGAGGATACCATCAAACTGTTCATAAACTCAAACAATGAATATAACACTTTTCGTTTTTGTTTTGTTTTTTTTATTTTCGTTTATATCGAAATAAAAAAAAATCTAAAATTACGGAAATGAAATGATAAACCATATTCAAAAGGATAACGCAGTGTCCAGCCACTGTTAAGATGGATAAAACACCTTTATCAAATCAGAGATGGTAATAATAACACAGAACAAGAACATTTACTTTTACATTGCGAAGAAAATATTGAACAATCAGTCGTTTGCTATCAAACGACACCAGACGAATTAAAGATCAAGAATTTGAGTGTAAAATAATTTACTGGGAATTTAATATATTGTGGTAAAAAAAAAAGTTTCAAATGTTCACAGAAGGAAGGATGTTTTTTCTTTTGCCAAAATAAAAAAAAAATCGCATTTATAAACAGGACCATAGCTGCTGTTGTGTTAGCACGCATACGGTCCGATTGTGACAGATTTTCCGAATAATAGCTTTTAAGAACAACTCTGTCCACAAATGTTTCGAGATCTGGAAAAGGCCTCTAGAATTCATGATAATAACAGCTGAAGGGATCACTTTACAATATGATATTAAAATATCAAAATAATTATTAAATAATAAGTTAGTAATATTAATTAAATATGTAATCTAATTAAAATAATTCTTCAATTAATTTATATTTTCTTTAAAAATTTATTTTTCTTAATACACCTTATTTAAATAACACATCTTTATCTATAATAAATTCGAAGAACACTCACAACCAATCCAATACTCTTGGAGGGTAACGGATGGCAATGTTGCAGCCAATGAAGTTCTAACTGAGGCTCGGCTTTTGCTGTTACCCTCCTGCCATGATCAGAGCTTTAATAATAGCTCAATAACAACTTATCCCTACACTGTCCTCTACAGATAACGGGGAAGATGAAAAGCATTCTTGCTTCGCCCCTTTAAGCCAGTCCTTATATAAGGACATACGTCAAAGGTGAGCTGGTACGGCTTTAGATAAGCCAAAAGTCCTTTTTAGGACTTCCAGGGTAACGAATGGCAATGCTGAACCGAGGAAGTAAACTGAGGTTCGGCTGTTGCTGTTATCCTGGGTGTGAGTTTTTGAGTTCGCTCCCTTAGGGTTTTTGCCTTAAGGAAGCACTTTGAGTCTCCGGGGAAGGTGTTCTCCGGCACGGCCCGCTGAGGGGTTCTTGCCGGTGAATTATTTTCCTCGGAATTTGAGCGGTTCTGCTCAGTGGTCGGGGAGCCCGTCACTGAGTGGAACCAACGCTGAGATATGGACGGTCTTTCGCCCACTATGGAGTGGCCTAGAGATCGTCCGATTTTTTGAGATTTTACCCTTTACTTACTAACCAGGGTAACAAATGGCAATGCTGCAGCCAATGAAGTTTTAACTGAGGCTCAGCTATTGCCGTTACCCAGCCATGACTAGAGCTTTTTAGTTCATTAACACCGCATCCACACAGATTTTCTTCATTCAGATGACGGGATAAAGAGTCAAGGACTCAGTCCATCGCCCAGTTCTTTTAAGAACTTTAAGATACGTCAAAGGTAATTAATTCATTCAATCCAATGCCCTTGGAGGGTAATGGATGGCAATGAAGTTTTAACTGAGGCTCGGCTATTGCTGTTGCCATGATCAGAGCTTTATTATAGCTCAATAACACCTTATCCCTACACTGTCCTCCACAGATATCGAGGAAGATGAAAAGCATTCTTGCTTCGTCCCTTTAAGTCAGTCCTTATAAGGATAAGGACATACGTCAAAAAACTGACTAGAATAATTACAAATATACAAGTCGTTAAACACAACTATGGCCATTCAGGCTTGGCTGACCATGGACACCACCCACAGAGTATCATGGAAGAAAACCACCATGCTCCACCACAGCAAATTCAAGAAAGAGAGACTTTTCTTAGAAGCAGCAGCAGCTCTCAGAAACCAACCAAATCTTAACAAATACGGTTGCATTAAGCTTCCGAAGATTTGGGAAACACTCATCACCAGAGGTCCCACCTTACATTCCAGGCCACCTACTACCGCCCTTAGAGGGCGCTCCACCTAGATAGGACTTTAGTGTCACCCACGTGGTTGGGCTTAGTATTGTAAGTTTTTGTGTGCATGTTACATTAATTGTTTTTTGTAATCCCCGTAGATGTCCTAGTGACTAGGACGAAATATAGGAAGTATTAAATTCTATTTTAATTCTTTTTGAGTGTTGTAAAAAATCCATTAAACCTCCAACATAAAGAATGTATAAAGAACAACATAAAGAATGTATAAAGAACAACATAGAATGTATAAATATAGAATGTAACAACATAGAATGTATAAATATAGAATGTAACAACATAGAATGTATAAATATAGAATGTATAAATATAGAATGTAAAAACATTCTTCTTCTTTGAGTGCCATCTCCTATCATAGGTCGGCGACCACCTTGGCAAATTTTGAGTGATTCTCAGCTCTTCTGAGCAGTCTCTCAGAGTTCATACCAGTCCACTGTCTGATATCTGCCAGCCAAGATTTTCTTCGTCTTCCTTGTCCTCTTCTTCCATTTATCTTCCCTTTTATAATCAAGTGAAGTATCTTATATTTTTCATTACGAAGTAGGTGACCAAGATATGCAGTTTTCCTTCTTTTTATGGTATATAAAAGTTCACGTGATTTCTCCATTTGTTCCAGTACTTCCTGATTGGACGCTTTTGCTGTCCGTGGGATTTTTAACATTCGTCTGTATAACCACATCTCAAAGGCTTCAAGTCTTTTAATTGATGTTGTCTTCAAGGTCCAAGTTTCTGCACCGTACAACAGTACAGACCATACATAGCATTTAACCATGCGTACTCTAAGCTCTAAGTTTAAACTGCGGTTACACAGTGTTGATTTCATCAAGAGAAAATTTTTTCTTGCCATTTCAATTCTAACTTTTATTTCCATTTCTGGATTGCAATCTTCATTTAACCAGCATCCGAGATATTTAAACTTTGCCGCTCTTTCTATTTGTTTCCTATTTAAAGAAAGTGTTAAATTAAGAATTGGTTTCTTACTTATGACCATGAATTTAGTTTTGGTGATATTTATTTTTAATCCCATTTTTTCACTCTCTGCATTTATTAGTTCCAAAAGATTTTGAAGATGAATATTGTCAGCCAGAAGAGCTGTATCATCGGCATATCGGATGTTACTGATGATTTCCCCATTTACACTAATCCCTTCCTTTCTTCCTTCCAAGACTTTTTGAAATATGGCTTCTGAGTAGATGTTAAAAAGAAGAGGTGACAGCACATGATGTTAATGGAGTCTATAATAATGTCATCAACTTGAACAGTGCCTTTTGGTACCAATATAAGTTTTCAATGATCCTGATGTCTTTACCATCTAATCCAATTCTTTTTAATAGTACAATAATTTTAGCATGTTGGACTTTGTCAAATGCTTTCTCGAAGTCGATGAAGCAAATGAATATTACCTTGTTTTGGTCAATACATACATTTTTGAAATAAGATCTGAGAACAGAAAAGGGCCTCTCTTGTTCCCAAGCCGTTTCTAAAGCCGAATTGGGTATCACTGATGGTGTCTTTACATTTTCTGTATATTCTTTTTTGAATTATTTTCAGAAACATTTTGAGAACGTGACTCATTAGGCTGATCATTCTATAGTCATTACAAGTTTTCGCATTTACTTTTTTAGGTAGCATGATGAAGGTCGACTGTAACCAGTCTTGAGGGATTATGCCTGTATCGTAGATCTTATTAAATAGCTTTACTAATATGTTAATGTTGTCACCTAACAACATAGAATGTATAAATATAGAATGTATAAATATAACATAACAACATAGAATGTATGTATAAATATAGAATGTAATATATAACAACAGAATGCATGTATAAATATAGAATGTATAAATATAACATAACAACATATATAAATATAACAACATAGAATGTATAAATATAGAATATAGAAATATAACATAACAACATATAGAATGTATAAAGAACAACATAGAATGTATAAATATAGAATGTATAAAGAACAACATAGAATGTATAAATATAGAATGTATAAAGAACAACATAGAATGTATAAATATAGAATGTATAAAGAACAACATAGAATGTATAAATATAATAGCATAGAATGTATAAATATAGAACGTATAAACATATAAATATAACAACATAGAATGTATAAATATAGAATGTATAAATATATAAATATATAAACATAGAATGTATAAATATAAATATAAAACACAGAATGTATAAATATAGCAACATATATAACATAGAATGTATAAATATGTTAATTTTTTTTGTATTTTTAAAGCAAACAATACACCTAAATTTATAACAACATAGAATGTATAAATATGTTAAGCAATCCTCTACTGACAACAGACCTGGATGCAGTCCTCGGCACCACAGACCCCACCATCATAGTAGGTGACTTGAACGCCAAACACACAGCATGGTTCAGCACCACCAACAACAGAAGTGGTCCCATACTACACAACTATTCAACACTTAACTCAGTTGTGGTAGCAGGACCCACTGAGCACACTCATTACAGCCCTCATGACAGATCAGATGTACTTGACATAGCTATCCTTAGAAATATCAGTTATCAATACAAACTAGAGACGCTCAGTGAACTATCATCCGACCACAACCCAATCCTGATCAAACTTGGCACGCAAGACCAACTGGCCCACCAGCACACCTTCATATCGTGGGATAGGCTAGCTAAAATCCTACCAGAATACATTGGTCCTGTACCAATCATCCACAAAAAAGAAGACATAGATGAAGCAATAAGCAATTTAACAAGCCAAATTAAAAAAGCACTAGAAGCAGTCACCAAAACCACAACCAACCACCCAACCGGTCGGCTCCCAGAAAACATAATGGACCTCATCAGAACTAAAAACAAAGCCAGGAAAAGATACCACAACACAAGAGCCCCACAGGACAAGAAAACACTGAACAAGTTGAACAACCAAGTCAGAAAAGCACTTCAAATCCACAGGAACCAGGATTGGGACAATAAACTATCATCACTCAACCCAGAAGATCACACAATATGGAAATTTCTGAAGATTCTGCGCACTAAACACAATCCCCTACCGCCCATGCAAACTGCTCATGGAAAGGCGCACACTGATAAAGAAAAAGCAGAAGCAATAGCAGAAAACCTAGAAAAACAATGCAGCCCGTCATATGACAATATAAACATCACACACATATATAAAGTCCACCAGCAGGTCAAGCGTACCCTAAGTCAGTCCGAAGACAAACCAGCCAGCATCACCCCCACTACTCCAGTTGAAATAACCAACATCTAGACAACAAAAAAGCTCCAGGGCCAGATGGAATTACTAACAGAATCATCAAATTACTTCCTAGAAAGGCTATTATGCACCTGGTTAACATAACCAATGCAATACTGAGGATACAACACTTCCCCACTGCATGGAAAACAGCAGACATCATACCAATAAAAAAGCCAGGAAACAATCCGCAACTCCCGCAAAGCTACCGTCCAATAAGCCTGCTTTCCAACCTGGGAAAGATTGCTGAAAAAATTATCCTTTCAAGACTACAAGAAAAATCAGACCAATTAGGAATAATTCCAAACGAACAATTTGGCTTCCGCCGTATGCACAGCAAAGTGCAACAAATACACCGACTAGTGGAGCATATCACTCAAAGATACAACTGGAACCTTCACACAGCTGCAGTTTTTCTGGATATTGCCAAGGCCTTTGATAAGGTATGGCATCAAGGATTACTCTATAAACTCATTCAGGCCAACATTCCAACAAACCTTACCCGTCTAATAAAATCATACCTCACTGACAGATCCATGCAGATAAAAATAAATGGCACCATCTCAACTAGGCGCAAAATCCTGGCAGGAGTACCACACGGATCTCTATTGGCTCCTTTACTTTTCACAATCTACGTGGCTGACATTCCACAGAACCGGAGGACTACCATCACAGCCCTATATGCTGACGACACAGCCATAATGACAAGATCTCTCCGCCCACACCTGGCGATCAGTCGTCTCCAGGATACTATCACAAAGCTAGAGAAATGGTTCTCCGACTGGAGGATACAAGTAAACCCCGTCATAAGCTCAGCTATACTGTTCACCAGACGCAAAGCCTTCATCCAAGATGATATTGAACTTCTCGGAAAAAAGATACCATGGCAGACAGAAGCCAAATACCTTGGAGTACAGCTAGACAAAAAGCTAAATTTCAACAGCCATATCAAGCTCATAGGTACAAAGACATCCAGAACCATAGCCCAACTCTATCCCCTGATCAATCGCAACAGCAAATTGGATAAACGCAACAAGCTGTTATTATATAAGATGGTAATTCGACCAGTAATCACATATGCATCCCCGGCATGGAGTCACACATCCAAATCTAACATCCAGAAACTACAGAGGATACAAAACAAATGCCTGCGGATGATCTTAGACGCCCCATGGTTCGTCAGAAACACGCAGATCCACAGAGAAACCAGAACCCCTAACATCCGTTCTCTCCTTCATGACCATGCGGAAAAGTTCTTCAGCAAGGCACATTCTCATCCCAATCCACTAATCAGACAAGCTTCCAGTTATAGTGAACATGACTATCAAAAACACAAAAGACCCAAGGCAATCCTGCTTTCAGCAGAACAGAGCTAACTCCATAGTTCACAAAGTGCGAGCATAAGTCTCACAACCTCCCCCCATCAAGCTTCTCCACACAGATAAAAGGTAAAATAAAAAGCATTTTATACTTCACCCAGCAAGCCAGTAACGTTGTTGTTGTACCATTTTTAAAGCAAACAATACACCTAAATTTATAACAACATAGAATGTATAAATATGTTAATTTTTTTGTTTACTATTTTTAAGGCAAAGCAAACAATACACCTAAATTTAGCTTCTATAGAATCTATATTTTAGAGGATAGTAATCTTATCGCTATTCAGCGGAGGATCTTACCCTTGGAGGGTAATGGATGGCAATGCTGTACCAATGAAGTTTAACTGAGGTTCGGCTGTTGCTGTTACCCCCAGGGGCGCTGAGATTCGAGAGTTTTTGAGTTCGCTCTCTTAAGGTTTTTGCCTTAAGGGAGCAATTTGAGTCTCCGGGGAAAGTGTTCTCCGGCACGACCCGCTGAGGGGTTTTGTCGGTGAATGCCTTTCTTTGGAATTTGAGCGGTTCTGCTCGGTGGTGGCGTATGGGTGGAAGGCCAACGCTGAGATGGACGGTCCTTCGCCCACGAATGAGTGGCCTAGGGATCGTCAGAATTTTTAGAGACGGCTTTACCTTTAAATATGGCAATCCTGTAATTGCTGTTACCCTCCTGCCGTTATCAGAGATTTAATAGCTCAGAGATCGCTATTCAGCGATTTTAAAATAAAACAATCGTGATTCAGCTTCATAATTTAGCTTCTACAGAATCTATATAAAACAATCGTGATTTAGCTTCTATAGAATGTATATTAAAATAAAACATATAATTTAGCTTCTATAGAATCTATATTAAAATATAATTTATAATTTAGCTTCTATAGAATCTACATTAAAATAAAATAATCGTGATTCAGGTTCATAATTTAGCTTCTATAAAATCTATATTTTAGAGAATAGTAATCTCATCGCTAATTCAGCGATTTTAAAACAATCGCGATTCAGCTTCATGGGCAGTAAAGAAGTCTCACACGTCAAGGAAGCCCAGAGGAGGGCAATAATATAGTTTTAAATTATTATAATCATGGGCAGTAAAGGAGAAGTCTCACAAATAGTTTTAAATGTTTATATTTATATTCATGGGCAGTAAATATAGTTTTAAATGTTTATATTAATGGGCAGTAAATATAGTTTTAAATTTTTATATTCATGGACAGTAAAGAAGTCTCACAAAAACGTCGAGGAAGCCAAGAGGAGGGCAATAATATAGTTTTAAATGTTTATTGGTATATTAATTCTAACTTATTATAATATATAGCAACACAGAATGTATAAATATGTTAATTTTTTTTTGTTTACTATTTTTTAAAGCAAAGCTAACAATACTAAATTTAGCTTCTATAGAATCTATATTTTAGTGGACGATGAAAAAAGGGAAGGAGGATGGGATTGGATCCTTTTTATGACTTCCAGGGTAACAAATGGCAATGCTGTAGCCAATGAAGTTTTAACTGAGGCTCGGCTATTGACGTTACCCAGCCATGACTAGAGCTTTTTAGCTCAATAACACTCCATCCACACAGATTATCTTCATTCAGATGACGGGATAAAGAGTCAAGGACTCAGTCCATCGCCCAGTTCTTTTAAGAACTTAAGGGAATGAGGATAGGGAGTTTGGAGAATGATGAAACCCTGGGAGGGTAATGGATGGCAATACTGCAGCCATCCATTACCCTCCTAATAAAATAAAATAACACTCCATCGACACAGATTTTCTTCATTCAGATGACGCGATAAAGAGTCAAGGACTCAGTCCATCGCCCAGTTCTTTTAAGAACTTAAGGAAATGAGGTTAGGGAGTTTGGAGAATGATGAAACCCTGGGAGGGTAATGGATGGCAATACTGCAGCCAATGAAGTTCTAACTGAGGCTCGGCTGTTGCTGCCATGATGCTACCCTCCTGCCACGATCAGAGCTTTACTGTCTCAATAACACCTTATCCCTACACTATCCTCTACAGATAACGGGGAAGATGAAAAGCATTCTTGCTTCTCCCATTTAAGCCAGTCCTTACATTCTTGCTTCTCCCCTTTAAGCCAGTCCTTATAAGGAATGAGGATATCCCATGTGGTTGCCGAGATAAGAATAGCGCTAATGTAGCTCATGCGTGTCGTAAAAGGCTACTAAAATGGGTACCCAGGGAGGGGAATGGATGGCAAAGCTGTAGCCAATGAAGCTCTAACTGAGGCACGGCTATTGCTGTTACCCTAATGCCATGATCAGAGCTTTAATAGCTCAATAACACCTTATCTGTACACTGTCCTCTACAGATAACGCGGAAGATAAAAAGCATTCTTGCTTCGTCCATTTAAGCCAGTCCTTATAAGGGTGGAAATAGGAATCAGATTCGGTCGGATGAAACCTTGGGCGGGTAATGGATGGCAATACTGTAGCCAATGAAGTTCTAACTGAGGCTCGGCTATTGCTGTTACCCTCCTGCCATGATCAGAGCTTTAACAGCTCAATAACACCTTATCCCTACACTGTCCTTTACAGATAACGGGGAAGATGAAAAGCATTCTTGCTAGGCCCCTTTAATCCAGTCCTTTATAAGGATAAGTGGAAACACAAGCGTCCGAAAGTGACTCTGCTCATCGGTTCAGACGCTCCCACACGCCCCTAAAATGGGTAAGCCAGGTGCTCGATAAATTCTCATTAATTTAAGCCATTTTTCATAGAGATGAAAGGATTATAATCCAATGGGATTGAGGTCCATCCAGCCACAAATGTTAAGTGTCAGCGATTTTAAAACAATCGTGATTCAGTTTCATGGGTAGAATTCATGGGCAGTAAAGAAGTTCAGAAAAACGTCAAGGAAGCCCAGAGGAGGGCAATACTGAAGAGCCTGGAAACATTATTTTAAGAGACGCAAAGAAACCCAGAGATGACATGGCAACACCCTCCAAAAGATCTGTAATTTTTCGAGTTAGCAATGGAAGCGCAATATTAAGAAGATTCAGAGGGACCAGTGAAAACTGCAGAAAAACTATTTAGAATAATGAGCAAAGCAGGATAACCAGAATTTATCAAGTTGTCTGAATGTAAGCGAACATGTATGAACTGGGCTACCTTATTTGTCCGCGACATAAACACTGTTGTTCCGGATGACATAAAGGGACAAATAGACCTAAATGAGGAGGAGCTAGCACAGCTATGCAACACCTTAAATGTGCTAATAGACTCAGATCTCCAAGAGGATTTCTAAGTCGGGCTAATAATAATCCTTCTCTCTCTCTCTCTCTCTCTCCTTTCTGACTTTAATGTTTTGTTCACATAGGAGGTGGTTGGCCTGAACAAACCCGAGCAGGGAAAGATTACAGCGAGGCGGTGCAGCTCCTTGTGGGCTGTATCACTCAGGCCAGGTCCTTCCCCCACTTCTAAATTCACTTGTCTCATTCAACAGCTATCTAAATTCCCCTTCAAGATTTTCTGCAGGTTTAGTCAAATTAATCGTTTTCTTTTTTACTTTGCCTTTATTTCGTTCATGTCAAGTTCCTCTAGTTTCCTACATGTTTCCTTTTGAGGATTTTTCCTTTTTTTCTTAAAAGTGAAAAATCAACGACCGTTTTAGAAGCACCCCTGGGGGGAGGGGGGGGGGCAACAGCTAAAACAGGTCAGCTAAGGATTCTTTTCTCTACTCTACCACTATATACTCTATCTTTATCTTCCTCTCCTACTATCCGCTGAATCTCAGCACCTATCTTACTCCATAGGCCGATGATGAGATATGTTGAACTCACAAAATATATTTATTTACAGATGTTGAGTTATTCCAGGATTTTAAAACAATCGTGATTTATGGGTAGATTTGTGATTATTGAAGATTACAGAGATTATACAAATTCTAGAGTTGAATTTCGATTGTGCGATTAGTGAGTTGTGTTGTTAACTGAAATTGATTATGATTTGATCCTTATTAGTTGTACTACAAAATAGGTAAGTCATGTATGTATATTTTCTTATATAACATAACACCACTAAGGAAAAAACTCCTTAGTGGTATTGATAGTTTAATTACGTATCTTCTTGCGCTAATATTTTTGCCTTTTATTTATTAATAGTCGTTACGTGTTATACATAAGCTTAATATCGTGAACAAGCTTCCAGTTTTATCGCTGGAGTTTCATAAATACAGCATTATATTTTATTGTGTGTCGAGGTATTTAATGTAAAGCCTTAAAAGCGCCCTCTATTCTATAAGAAATGTCTTCGAAACTTGAAACCAAGACACGTTCGTTTGCGAAATAAACTATTATTTCCTGTTGAAATATTCCCAGATTGTATGATAAACGAAATTTTTAGCAGTAAGATCAATGGATTTTTGAAATTGATCAGCTAGATTAAAATTACTTATAAGGCGGGTGAAATCTGACAATGATTTTGCTATAAGAAAGAAGTTTTGGATTGATTAGCGTAACTAAATGCAAGTGAACTTGAGTCACCTTTTGCCTCGATTTTCCCTGCTGTAAACATGCGCATATCGACTACTCGCGTCATATAATAATAATAATGAAATAATAATAAATAAATAAATGAAATAATAATGTTTTAACTGTAATAACGTTTTATTTATCATCATACAGAGTATTTACATATATATAATAAAGTATGCTGTTACATTTTCTGTTCAGTACAAATGTAGAGTACAGTGATTTTTTAAAATATAAATGTACATATTTTTTTTCCAACATCAATATCATAGCTTATTATTATACAGCCTATTTACATGTACACATTTCTTTTTTAATATCAGTATCTTCATTATTGATGTACACTTTACTGTCTGTTTTGTTACATAATCTGCATTCTTTGATTATAAGGATTACGAGTAAATGAGTGAGGCGAGTTTAATCCCACCTACTTCGAAGCTTGGGTTAGCTTTTATGAAGAGTGGGATTAGCCTTCATTATTTATGTTATTGTTTCTGTTTATGCTGGGATGTAGGCATTGGATGCTGGTGATTTGTGATGTGTATATTAGTGTTAATAGTGTATTAACTTTGTTTGGTATATTTTCCAGAGTTCGTGTTTTAATGTTCTGTAGTTATCTATGTGTTTTAAATTTCTTGGTAGGTTGTTGAGTTGCGTGGGTATCTGATGCGATCTCACAAAACAACCGTATGAATTGTTGAAGAGTGTAGAGAGTTGTTGTAGTACGTGTTATACGATATGTGTCCCTGTTGTTTCGATAGGTGATGTTGAAGTAAGTCCTTGTTAATGTTATGTAGTGTTTCAGGTTTTTAATGCTCATGATTCTGTGTATTGCCATGTGTTGGTCGGATATTGGTTGTTGCGTGTAAGGTGTCCAAATCACTGTTGACACAATTTTTCTACGTAATGTTTCTAATTTTGTTAGGTGGCTGTTTGATGTGTTTGCATAGACTATTATTTCGTATCTGAGTAGGGATTCGCAGATACCGTGATATAGGAGGTTTTTTTTATGTTGGATGGAATGATGTCTTTTACTTCGAAGCGTTTTGCTGCGATGATCCGGAGTTTGCTATGTAGGTATTCTACATGTTTTGTCCATTTAAGGTTATATAATAATAATAATAATAACAATAATAATAATAATAATAATAATAATAATAATAATAATTTTTTTTATTGATCTCTCAAATATTTACATCTACTGTATATAATTATCATCTTGAGTAACATTCAGTATATTATTTTACAAAGCTCAGCACTAAGTGCTACGTATATTTTTCATAATGATGAGATTTCAATAATAATGATGATAACATTTTTTTTTGCTAATTTTTTTAAATAATAATAACAGTAATAATTTACAATTATATAGTTCAGAGTTACAAGTTAGATAATATTACATGTAGTTTACTTCTTTTTTTTTTTTTTTCAAAATTTGAGAAAGTGTGATTATACAACAGTATTTACACATATGAAATTAAAATATTATATTTCCTAATTCTCACAAACATACTATGTAAACTCATTATTTACATAATTTTTAATAATAATAATAATGTTTTATTACATTATTTTTTCATGTTACATTGTAATATTATATTAATGATTATTATGTCTTGCATACATATAACAATTACATTATAAAATTATAGAAATTACTAATTTTTTTGCTTTTAGTGTATTTAAGCGCTGTAACTACAGCACTTCAATGTAATATATATGTTTTTTTTTCTTTCTGTTGATCTCCGTTGAGATATCCTCGAAGCTTTGTAATAAGCTTATATATCTAATAAGATTAGTCTTATTAGATATATCCAATCTAATCAATGAAAAATATCTAATAAGATTAGTCTTATTAGATATATCCAATCTAATCAATGAAAAATATCTAATAAGATTAGATATTTTTCATTGATTTGATTGCTGTGTTGGAAGTAGGCTGATGATTGAGGTTCAAGTGAATGATCTGAAAGGTCTGATCAAAGTGAAATTGCCGATATATCCTGTGTTATTGCATCTGTCTTGATGGTTCACATTCATTTTTATTGTGGTCTTCTTTTTGGACTAATTAGGAGACTTTTTTTTTCACTGTGGCAGCCTTTCTATGTCTTCTGAGCTTTTAATTAGTATCGGCTTTGAGGTGTGTGACTTCCTCAAGAATATCTTGGCATCTCTGATCCACAAAAATTGGTAATTGTTTTCTGTATTTGCTTTTATTACTTGGTACAACAGATTCTGGTTGAATGGTCTTAAATATTCAGATAGGAAGATTGGTGTATTGTCTTGCAATGCGTTCAAGCCCTTGGCAACTGGTTTTTTCTGTCTGCTGGATTTTATGAGATTGTCTCTTGTGCACTTGCTTGTAAGACTAACTATGACTGGTGGTGCAGGTCATGGCAAGCCTTGTTTTTTGCTCTTCCTAGGAATCAGATTTACTGTCTGAATGTCGTTAACCTGTAGAGGGATATCAATTGCATGGCCTAATTTTAAAATTACGTCTCTGAGGTTTTCTGTAGGTGCAGTTTCAGGAAGACCGTTTATGACAAGATCTTCTTTATGTTGTTGATTTAAAAGTTCGTATATTGTAGTTTTAGAGAATCAAGTTCTTGACGGGATCAGGATGTCTCTTTCATAATAATAATAATATAAATAATGAAATAATAATAATAATATAAATAATGAAATAATAATAATAATAATATAAATAATGAAATAATAATAATAATATAAATAATGAAATAATAATAATAATATAAATAATGAAATAATAATAATAATATAAATAATGAAATAATAATAATAATATAAATAATGAAATAATAATAATATAAATAATGAAATAATAATAATAATATAAATAAAAAATTTATATTTATGAAATATAAAATTAAATAAAAAAATAATAATGATAATAATATAAATAATGAAATAATAATAAATAAATAAAGGAAATAATAATAATATAAATAATATTTTTAATGATAATATTTTTATTGATTGCTAAAATATTTACACATACAATAAACATCTTGAGTGACATTGCAACTTATAATTTTACAGAATTCAGCAGTAGGTGCTGCATTTTCTACATTGATTTCAACTAAAATTTTTAATAGTATTTTTTTTGCCTCTATATTATGTATTTACAACACATGTTCTTCTAATGTTAACAATGAAGATTATTCCGAAGTTTTTGTATAATAATTTTTTTTATATACATTTTTAATTATAAGAATAATATGTTACATTATTTTTTCATGTTACATAAGAGTATTATATTAATGATATTATCACATAATAATCAGTATTTTCTTTATTGTCGTATACTTCTGTTTTATTACATAATCTGCTTCTTTGGCTACAAGGATTGCATGTGGTTGAGTGAGGCGAGTCAATCCCACCTACTTCGAAGCTTGGGTTAGCTTTCGTGAAGAGAGTAGGATTTAGACTTCACTATTTATGTTGTTGCTACTGTTTATGTATGGGATGTTGGCATTGGATGCTGGATTTGTGATGTGTATATTAGTGTTAATGGTATATTAACTTTGTTGGTATATTTTCCAGAGTTCGTGTTTTAATGTTTTGTAGTTATCTATGTGTTTTAAATTTCTTGGTAGGTTGTTGAGTTGCGTAGGTATCTGATGCGATCTCACAAAAGAACCGTATGAATTGTTGAAGGGTGTAGAGAGTTGTTGTAGGTCGTGTTATACGATATGTGTCTCTGTTGTTTCGATAGGTGATGTTGATGTAATTCCTTGTTAATGTCATGAAGTGTTTCAGGTTTTTAATGCTCAGAATTCTGTATCGCCATGTGGTTGTTGCGTTTAAGGTGTCCAGATCACTGTTGACACGATTTTCCTTTGTAATGTTTCTAATTTTGTTAGGTGGCTGTTTGATGTGTTTGCATAGACTGTTATTCCATATCTGAGTAGGGATTCGGAGATACCGTGATATAGGAGTTTTTTTTTTTATGTTGGATGGAATAATGTCTTTAACTTGGAAGAGTTTTGCTGCGATGATTCGGAGTTTGGTGTGTAGGTATTCTGTATGTTTTGTCCATTTAAGGTGGGAATCTATATAGTGACCGAGGTATTTTGCATGTGTTACAGGTTGATTTCGGAACATTGGCGGGTATTTTTGTTGTTAATGCAGCGGTATGTGTGACAGTGTATCGATAGTGATGCTGGGCGTATGATTCTTGGGCTGTGTATTATCAATATCTGTGTTTTGGTGCGGTTGATTAGAATTGCGTTTGGTGGAAGTATGTTGTGATTTCGTTTAGGTCTTGTTGTGCTTTGCAGAGAGCCGTGTTGATGTATGTGTGGATTGCACGTAGTGCGGTGTCATCTGCGTACTGAAATATTTGACTTCTTATGGCCATGTTATGAACATCGTTAATGTATATGTTGAATAGAGTGGGTGATAATATGGCACCTTGAGGTACACCGTGTTTTATTTGTATGCCCCGACTGTGACATGTACCTATTTTTGTTTCTTGAGTTCTGTTTGAGAGATAGTTCTTGAACCATGTATGCAGTGTTCCTCTTATACCTATTGAGTATAGTTTGGTGAGTAGTATGTCATGTTCAAGCGTATCAAATGTTTTGGTTAGGTCCAGCAGTATAAGGACAGTGTACTTGTTTTAGTCGAGAGTTTTTTTATTGAGTCGGCGATGTCTTCTAATAAAGTGATGGTGCTTTTTGTTTTCTGAAAGCCGTATTGATTTTGTGAGATGATGTTGTACTTCTGTAAATAGTTCTGTAGTCTGGTGTGTTATTTTTTCTAGAATTTTTGAGATGACTGGTAGGGTAGCTATTGGTTTGTAGTTCTGAGTATCGTTTCTTTTGCCGTGTTTGTATTTTGGCGTAATTACTGCTGTTTTTAGTTGTTGTGGAATAATGCCTGTGTCAAATATTATGTTCACGAGTTTCACGAGTTTAAAACTATTGGATTTATTTGTTCATAGTGTGTTAAAAGGTCTGTGAGTCTATTCCTGGAGTGGGCTTTGGTTTTAATTGTAGGAGTGCTTCTTTCAATTCCTGTTTTGTTGCGGGTGGAAAATACATCGTTTGTTGTTGACTTTGTTTCGGTAGTTTTTTGTTAATCGTTGGTAGTTTGTCTTTTTTGAGTTGTGTGATGTTGTTTGTGAATGCATGGTTGAATGAGTCTGCTAGTTCCTCTTGATTTGTGTCCTGATCGAAGCTTTTTGCAATAAAATCTTGTGCTGAAGTTTTCTATTTTCGAGTTACTAATTCATTGAGTGTAGTCCATGTTTGCTTAATGTTGTTGTTATATTTCATGAATTTTTGGAAGTAGTAGCATCTTTTTGCCCTACGAATTTTTGCTGTTAGTTGATATGTTGTGTTTTTGTATAAGGTTTGTAAATGTGTGTTACTGGGTGACTTTTTAAGTTTTTTCGATAGATTTTCTTTTACAGTAATAGTTTTTAGTATGTCGTCATTTATCCATGGATTGTTGTCTGTTTGTCACCTCGTTTGTGTAAGCTTTGTTGCGTTTTTGTACATTTCTGTGAACTTTAGTTGAAAATTCTCGTATAATGTTACAGGATCATTTATTTTAAGTAGGGAATTCCAATCTATATTTTTTTTTACATGGTTATCGACAATGCTCTTTAGTATGATCGCGTTTTGTCGACTTTTGTGTTGGTGGTGGTGGTGGGGGGGGGGTAACGTAATAAAACGAAGTTGAGACCAGGGTCGCCCCGTGCAGTAGCATATTTTGCCGACCCTTCTCCCTTATTTTTTGTATAGTCGTGTATAGTTTATGCCAACTTTGCCGACCCAAAAAAATTTCTCGCCCCGTGCAAATGCACGTCTTGCACCGTTGGTAAAGCCGGCCCTGGTTGAGACAAAGTAGTGATCGGCAATTTTGACGTTAATTACTGATAATGTATATGTATGGATGGGAGCCCGTATGTTGATATAATCAATACATGATTGTGTTAGTGAGTTATTGAGTATTTCTTCTCTTGTTGGGGAGTTAATGGTAGGGTTTATGTTGTACTGACTTGGTATATCAAGATATGTGTTTAGTGGTTGAAGAAGCGTGGTCAATAAGCATTTATGTTATGTCTCCTATAGGATGAGCCTGTATGTTGTACGGGGTTCGATGCCGCTTAGCCATGTTTCTAACTCGTGAAGAAAGCTGAGTGAATTATTATCTGGGGGGTCTGTATATTGTGTTTATTGTATAATTGATACTATTGTGGCTATTTGTGAGTTCCAAAATTAGTGTTTCCGCATGTTCGAAGTGAGTTTGTTTTTCTGTCACATTGTATTTTTCTTTGATAAATGTCACAATACCACCTCCTCTTTTGGTTAGTCTACATAAGTTGTAGGTTTGGTAATTATTTATGTTGTATGCGTAAATTTCTGTGTCGTTTATTGCGACTTCGGTCAGTATTAGCACATCTATGTTTATCATGGTATAATTGAGCTGTGTTCAATGTAAGCCAGTGTTTTTTATAGTTCTTATGTTTGTGTGTACGATAGTGAAGTTGGTATTGGTGGAAATGTTGTCTGACCATTTCTTCAAAGAGTCAAATACCTTGAAGTTTATGTTGTCTGACTAGATATGTTCGCTTATGTTTGAGATCTCCATTATATAGTTTTTAAGTGATTTCTAATCTTATTCTTAAGGATATGAAAAGTTAGTGTTTTATATTGGTAGGCTGTGTAAGTCGGATTCACTTGTAATTATGTATACTCGAGTGTTTTCATTCTTTCTCATAAATATCTGTGAATTCTTAGTCCACCGGAACTTGTAGTTTTTCTCTGTTTTTGTCTTCCTTGCTTGATATAAAATATTTTTGAAGTATGGAGTCCAGTGTTCCGTTATATAGATGGTGTTGGGAGTTTCTTATCAGTTAGGATCGTTGTTGTCGGCCTTGTTTTCTTGCTTGCTACAAGAATGGAGTCTCTCAGACGTCTGTTGGTAAAACGAGCGATAATTGGTGGCGGTCTTTTTTCTTTTTCTTTTTCTTTTTTTTTTGGCCCCGGTTAATAGAGGTGATATCTGTGGTTGCGATTTGAATTCCAATTTTGCTGCCGATCAGTTGCATTATGTTGCTTAAGTCTTCTGTATTTTCTTTCGTTATTCCTTCAATTTGAAGTTATTTTTTTCCCTTCTTTTTGTAGCATATGTTCCGTTTGACACTTGAGTGTGTTTACTTCTTTCCACAATTCTTGATTTTCGCGCTGGAGTGTTTCTTGTGTTTCTATCTCTACCGTTAATTTTGTCTTTATTTCTCGCACGGTTCCTAACATTTCTTCAGAGGTCTCGTTATTGAACTGTATGTAACGTTCATACTCCTCAAATTTTTTGTTGATTTGTTCCATGTGTGTATTTAACAAGTCTTTCACCATGAGTTTAAATGAATCAAAGTTATCTGTAATTTTAGGATCAGGAAGCGGCTTACCTTGATGTGCGTCGTTACTTTTCTTTGTTCTTCATTTTCTCACGGCACTGTTGACATCGGTTTCGTTTCGCGGCTCCTTTTGCTTTCCACGTGCTTTCTGAGATCCCTGAACAGTGGAAGTGTTGTTTTTTGTACATCCGGAACAATGTGGCCAGTCCCCTTCATCGCTTAATGACTTATTGCACTTGTCAGATCATTGTGCTTTACCTTCGCTGTATCGGTGACCTTTAACCTTTCTTCCCGTTAGCGACTATAGTGCGACTTTTAAAATGGCGACGTCCTTTGTTCTTCGTTGGCTGGTGACTGCAGTACACTCTATGAACTTCCAACACTGAAAATTTGAAACTTACTTATCCGATTTTGGTGATTTGAACGTCCCTGTCTTCAGCGTGACTAGTAGAATTAAGTAGCAGAACTTTCAAATTAAAAACATGAGTTAAATAACACTTTAAACCTATAAAACCAAGAGCAGCGATACAGCGTACGTGCACCCGTTTGCCTACACAGCGCCTTCTGTGATGATAATAATAATAATAATAATTAATAAATAAAGGAAATAATAATAATAATATGAAGCCAAATAAATATGGTTGGATCACAACTGTTTTGTTTGTGGACTATTTTATCAATTTACTTATACCCGAAGTGGAAAGATGTGAGGGATGTTGGTGAAATCTTTATAAAAATGTAATATCACTTGAAAATGCATCAGTAGAATACCACAGAACAATACATCCCCTCAGCTTACAGATCAGGAAAGTAATAAAAGAACTGGATACTAAACAAAATGGAAAATGCTAAAACATTCAGGGAACTTTTTAACCACGCTACCGGCCAAGACGTCTATAGACGTTCACTTTATCATGGATGCGAAGTGCTTATTAAAATTGTAATACCATTGTTATAACAATGAAATATATGATGGATACGAAGCGTATGCGGATGCGTATTTGATCCACAAAGGCCGGTAAGGTGGAATGACTGTTGGCATCATTAAAATCCTAGATTGAAGTAACTTAGATTTGCTTCACTCCACTGTGTATGTGTGTCAGTTCATCTCCCACTATAAGGTCACTCACTACCATGCTTATATGAAGCGTGTTATCACAGCCAAGTTTCTGCATTTTGAAGAAAATAATAATAATATAATAATAGAAAGAGCCTGTGTAGCTCAGTGGATGTGGCGTTTGCACACCACCGCACTTGGCCGCACGAAGGAAGGCTTGGTTTCGAGTCTAGTCGGCGACTAGAGGAAATTTTTCTAAGCCTTTTTTCCACCGGTTCCCGAGTTAGTCGATCTCTGGAACGGGCAAGCAGGTTTTTCCTCCCGGAAACTCGGGTTTTTCGTCCTGTAAATTCAACAAAATCGACCGTAGAACCCACATTATTTCAGACATTAAATATATTGTGTTAGGGTTAGGGACCACGAGATGGCGGCACATTTGAGCCGTCTCTCTTCACTGCGTACCGCTTAATTAGTGATAGCCTTGGGCCATCTATCTCTGATTAGTACCAGTGGAGATTGAACTGCCCACTCAGTCTCCAAAAGTTAGATAGGGCTAAATGGCCTCGCCTACTCCCGTATACGGGAATAAAAAAAAAGGCGTTAGCTGATAGAAAAATCCTTAGAAAGATATTTTGGGAGTTCGTGTGTCTTCATCATCGGCCTTTTATAGTATAAAAGAGCGCTGAGGGTCAGTAAATAGTGAGAGGGGAAGAGGTCAAAAGATAGAGTATGATAGTTGGAGGTTATAAAAGAGTCCTCAGTTGACCAATTTAGCTATATAATCAGGTCGACTCCCTCCTATTTGTGAACTATAAAACCAAAGAATTAATTTATAAAAATAGACAAGGTTTAATTTTCCCATGTGTCATGAAACAGATAATAGGTGGTTTGCACGATTTGTTGAAGAACCTTCCATCCCCTAGCAGGAGGTTATCTCTCCTGTGCCAAGAACCTACACAAGTAAAAATAAAACCCACTGAGGACTCTCGCGTATATTCTATTTTCATCCCGTATCTGGGATTCTTTTCTCACTTTCCGGATTATTTATTTAGTTAGAAAAACGCAGAAAATTAGGAATTTCTGCGTTTTTCTAACAGGTGGTGGGAAAGCATTGGGATACCTAGTATGTTACTCAGTCTTCGCCAGATACGATGAGCGGGGGGAAGGGGAGAATTGTAGATAAAATGCCCCACCGTTTCAACATGCTGGCAAATGTCACAGAGAGGATTGCACGGTCTGGGTCTGTATAGCGACTTTACCTACTTCACTGGAATATGTCCATAGGCTATCCTCCAGGCCAAGTCCCGGTGAAATGGTTACCCGCAACTATTTTTGATATTGTTGAATAATACCTCCGCATTTGTTTCGAGATGCGGAGTGTCATATCTAGAGAGCAGCAAAAATTCCCAGTATAACTTTTGTTTCATAGCCGAATAAGAAACTCAAAGAGTTTCATGCCAATAAAGTTCGGCGAGTCCAAGCGTAAGCAAATACCCGGATAGTGTTACAACTGACCCTTTAGGGAGTGCAACACTGAGGCAACTCATGGTAAGGGAGGAGCAAGCTCCGATCACTAGTCTTGATATTTCCCCATATCCCCATAATGTGAAACCCAGCTCCTAGGAGCTATATCACTGTTCTACATTATGAGTGAGAGAAGGTCACTACCCAGACTGGTTTCAACCTTATGTATAGGTGAAACGGGCTCTAAAAATAAGACGACCCCGAAAGATCGCCCAACTCAGCGTTGTTCCACTCGATGACAGCTCACCACCAAGCAGAGCCATAATCTCAGTGGTGGCCCCACTCAGAGAGAGGCAAAAACCTACCTCCAAGTGGAGCCTCTCAAAGCCAGATCTTCCCCAGACCGGTTTCCACCCTCATTGGGGTCTGACCAGTGAGTAGGTAGACCTAGAAATACCAAGTTTGTAGCAAACAGAACTTACATATACCCTACTATGAGAATTATCAAAAGGTGTCCTAATAAATTATTAATTATATGAAGAGTCAAAGGCTTCGATTCGGCGACATGAACTTATTTAAGTTAAGTGATATTACATCCCATATTGTTTCATAGCCAAATAAGAAACCCAGAGAGTTTCTTGCCGAATATAGTAAATATATAAAGTTCGGCGAGTCCAAGCGTAAGCAAATACCTGGATAGTGTTACAACTGACCCTTTAGGGAGTGCAACACTGATTAATAATTTATTAGGACACTTTCTTGGCAATTCTCATAGTAGGGTATATGTAAGTACTGTTTGCTACAAACTTGATATTTCTAGGTCTACCTTCTCACTGATGAGACCTCAATAAAGGTTGAAACCGGTCTGGGTAATGACCTCTTACTCATAATGTAGAACAGTAATACAGCTCCTAGGTGCTGGGTTTCACATTATGGGGAAATATCAAGAATAGTGATCGGAGCTTGCTCCACCAGTACCATGAGTTGCCTCGTTGTTGCAATCCCTAAAGGGTCAGTTGTAACACTATCCAGGTATTTGCTTATGCTTGGACTCGCCGAACTTTATATATTTACTATATTCGGCAAGAAACTCTTTGAGTTTCTTATTCGGCTATGAAACAATATGGGATGTAATATCTCCTAACTTAAATAAGTTTAGGTCACCGAATTGAAGCCTTTTTGGCTCTTCATATAATTAATAAATTTTGGGATTTTAATTGAAGAACGTTTATACCATTTGTCGTAAACATTTTTATGTAATTACATAGTGGATAATACCACTCGGACACGACCTCTGCGGGAGGACCAGCATGATCCGTAGACCCAAAGTAGGGAAGAAAATGCCCAAGAAAGTACTTTATTAAAGTTCCGGATGCGTGGTTCGAACTTAAGGCCTTCCGTATGGTTTTAAATGTATTCACATAGTAGAAGTATTTTAAACTGGGAAGCGAAAATCCTCCTTGGTTAGTTTTAAGTATTCTTTTCTAGTTTCATGCTTCCTATTATTCCAGAAAAAAAATCTATTCGTGGGTTATAAAGTTGATTTTGTTGAATTTCTGTTATGTCGGTTACGTTAATCGTATGCATGAGCATTGAGGTAATGATTGTTTTTAATACTATAGCTCTGCCGTAGAATGACAAATAACTGGTCTTAATTTTTCGTTACAGGAATCCTGTAGTTTTCAGACGGCAGAACCGGACTCGCCAGAAAAGGAACGTCCAGTACTGTAAGAGGATGTACTAGTGGTGTTAAACCACACGGAAGACATGTTGTCTGGAAATTTCCAAATACTGTATTTTAATTTTTGTTTTTGCTGCATTTACATGTACATCACGGATCATGCTGAATTGCTGCAATATGCCAAAGTAGAAATATGAGATATGAGAGGATAGAACTTTTACATTTTAAAAAAAAATTACTAACAAAAAATTCCGAAACTAAGCATCACTGCAAATTATATAAACTTATAGATAATTAAAATAAAAAGGTGTGTTAAAATAGTTTTATTTATAAAGAAATATTTTAAAATAAAATCTTTAATTAAAATTTTAGAAGATTTATTGAAATGAATAAATCTTTATTATATTTACATAATCATAAAATAATTAATTTTATAATTAATTATTTCTAATTAATTATAAAAATATTTATATAAAATATGAAAAATAATTAAAATTAAAAAAAATTCTTTCTTGTATTCAGATACTTCTGTAAATTTCAATCATTCCAATGTTCGTATATTGCCTGGTTCTTTTGTCCTTTTATGATGTATTATCCTTTCTATGAAGCTTTTAACTAAACGTTCAACAGTAACGTATGTGTGTTACTTTTCATTTTCAGAAAAGAAATGAACATTAAACAGTAAGAATATTTCACAAATTGTTTCCAAACAGTGATATTTTCGAACGTCGATTTGTTAATTATGTTATCATTTATTTGGATGCAAAAGAACACAAATCTTCAACCGTAAATGAACGAATGCAATGAAAGCAGAAGATCAATTAATTTGGAAATACGTTGCTCCAGATGAAGACTAAAATGAACATTACAATAAAGTATTTCAAACTTTTTTAATTATAACCTTGAAAGCGGGAAAGATTTTTTAGTAATAAATCAAAATTTTGTACTACTCAACTGGAAATGAAAAGATTTAAGCAATTTAATTAGATATCCTGCATGCGAAAAACATGTGTTCTTCTGCCTCCGAGGTTTTGAAGGCCTACTATTTCAAGTAAGTACATTGGCACCGTCTTTAAACGGAAAAATAGCTCGAATGACAGTGATAATACAAAACGAGTTTTTAATGACAGTTTGTGTGTAGTTTCTAAAGAGAAAGAAGTCTGTAATGAATCCACAGAAACACAGGATTCCCATCAGTTGCAATGCGATAATATCAATACGTTGAACGAAAGGAAATATTTGCTGACCTGCTGGACACTCGACCAGTGGATCGCATTCAAAGGCAAATACAATTGGTTATTTTATAAGGACGGAGGTTTGGGGTTTATAACATGTGCAGAGGTACAGACTCTAAGCGCAAGTTCTTCACATCAGGGTATTCACTTAGCATCAGAGTGGATAAATGGATTAATACGTATTAAAGAGGAAGGGTCTAAACAATGCCAACAAAAGTAACTCACATGGAAAATTGAATTATCTTTTAATATGTTAGAAGTGTTATGTTAATTTGTAATTTTGTAGTTGTGCTTAATGTTTCGGGTGGTATGGAAGAGAAGGCCTGATGGCTTTAAATTAGCCAGAATAAATAAATAAAATTTTTAAAAAAATGTTGCGACAATATAGCAATAGCCTTACATTTATGGTCCTTACTTTAAGGGCCCCGGAGCTTGTTCGTTTAGAATTTAACCACTTGTATAAGGGTCCTTTGACATTTATGCGAAAAATGTCAAAGGACCCTTAAACAATAAAAAACAACTAATGCGGTCGAAAACAATTGAATAATGTGTAGAGTTGTATGCGAAGATAAGAATCTCCTCCCCCCCCCACCACCACCACTACACTGTCCCCTACCTTTTTAGTTTATTTTGGCTCAGTTTCTTAGGAGATATTGTAACGTAACTTACGAACTATTTGTCAAATTCAATGCAAACCGATTGAAACGATGTATAAGTATTTGGGGAGAAAATTACTCTACCCCCCCCTTACAACCTCCCTCTTCATTTTAATCAAAAATATCAATAACAGTCATATTCCAGGTTTAGTAGCAATCAGCTACCAATTTTTGTCTTACCGAGTGTACGTTAACAAACGACTGTACCAAAGTGAACTACTTAAGTATGCAAAGCAATACTAAACATTAAGAAAATGAAAAGTATATTTGACTATTTAAATAATGGCAATGAACGCTATTGTTATATCTGTTTAAACATATTCAAGAGTGGATATTAAGAGACATAATTTGAGCAAGAGGAGCATTTTGGGAACTAGAGAAACGTTAATGGTTAGTGTGTAGATATCTCTTGTTAGGGCCTCGCCTATAATAAGTTCAAAGTAGAACATCGGTAGTGGATAGTAAGTGTAAGATAGTGCACAAAGGATAAATTAAGGCACCGCACGCTTATCAGCGAACGCGTACGGATCTATTATGGAAGCGAAACTTGATTAATTCTATTTCAAGCAACTCCGCATCAGCTATTAGTGGCTCTACATTAAACCCGCCTTCCTTCTGCTGCATGGAATTTTAAAATTTCCTACAAAATTGGTCTCGTAAATTCCATTTGCTGGTATGTGTGTGTGTAGATCTCGCCGCCTATCTGTTTCTGTGTCACTAGCGAATAGTACGCCCACATTATAGCTGCGTTAATAGCAGAGATGAGAGAAAGAGTGTAGCATGGTAACATGACTAGTACAAACGAAGCTAAAGCACAAAGCCGGCTTCTTTGACGGGATATGATATGGTGGCCTTGGAGCATTTTGTCGGTGGACAAACAAGAAATGATGCATGTAAAAGCTTTCATGCCTTTTATTACACTTCGTTAGCTGCTTAATCGACAACATTACCTGCCATAATTCAATTTGGACCCCTAGACTAGCTGAAAAGAGGGAGGTTGACGGCAGCCGCTGGCTGATTCCAGTCGCTTTAGTCGATAAAGACTTGAAGTGCACGCCATAGATCGATCACTGAATAACCGCCGACTCTGCCGAGGCGGCTTACAGGTTTTATTTAGCGGTCGCACTGGATATTACACGTAAGTGTAAAGTGTTTGGTGTGACAGACGTGTCGACGCCTCGGAGACAAGACACAAGAAGCACACGATTTGCTGGCAGCTAGGTTGTGAAGAATTTTTATGACAGCTGGAGAGATGCCATCAGCAGCCTGCAGTAAAAACGTCGCTTCTCTGGGAAAGGGAAGCCTTTACAAATATATATTCTATCACAATACTATTGGCTCCCGACTCCTATGGGTAAGACACTATCCATTTGCAGTGAGCACACTCAGGCTATACAATTACATTTGATTCATCGTGCGTGACAGATTTATTTCTCAGCTAGCTTTACACAGCTTTCCTTGGAAACCTAATTTGCACCAGCACAAGTAAATATTGGCGTCTCTCTCCAAGACAAAATAAAGATTCTTGAAAGCGCCAGACTTCACAAAATTTGTATTATAAAATTCATATGGAACATAAGGAGAAAGCACGTCTTTGCGAATTAATTTTGGTGTCTTTTTATATTTGTTATAAAAAACGTTTAAAGACCATTTTAAAATTTTAAATTAATATTTTTTGCTAAAAAAATAAAGATTACGTTGAAAATTATAGAAATAATGAAATAATTGCTATTATCTATATTTCTATGCTTGGATATCTGGGGACCAATGACGTGTTATAATGAGCTATTTCCAAACTTTTGCAGACGATCTCTAGGTCGTCTACCATCTTGAATATTGCAAAAGGCAGCTGGAAATTTTATTAAATAAAACTGTTATCAAAATAGTTGTATTTATTATTAAATAGAAATCATAAACACGGAAAAAATAATTCTAATCAAATGAAGTAAACTCAATTGCTCGGAATCTTAATTGCCGTTCCTGACACTATATTTTAAATATATATATATATATATAGAAATATAGTTTTAAATATTTAAAAAATATGTCGTGGGTGTTAGTTGACAAGCGTTAGTGAAAATTTGATATCAATGCATTTGTCAATGTTATCCAAATGTGGATTATAGAATTTCAACCTAAGAACACTTGAAACCTATACGAGTAGTACTGTCTTGTGCATTAAGAGAAAATTAGGGAATTTCGTTTTGGAATCACGTTTTTTTTATTTATTTACGCTACAAAATTCACATCAATTTGACCGTAAGATAAAGAATGGAACATGTTCAAAGAATGAAAATAGAAAGATTACCAAAAAACAAGCCATTAGGAAAAAGAAAACCAGGACGTTCTCTTAAACGATGACTTCTAAGCCGGAACAGACCACGCTAGGCCTAAATCCTTGATATATGCATAATGATGATGATTATTGAATTGAACATCAGCGCCCGTGTGTGTGAGAGAGAAAGAGAGAAATTTTTTAAAAATGCAAATTCTTCAAGTATGCATGTAATTAAATCACTCATAAATTGATAGTCTTTTCTGCTTAAAGTTTACTGTTCGTTTTATACACTTATTGATCTGGTTGCCTGAATGGTTAGTGTATCCGCTCTTCAACCAACAGACTGTGGCCATGGATATCTTATGAAAAACAAATCGGCTTGAAAAATTCCACGTTTGGTCCCTAAAGCAAAGTTTCCGGATTATCTTAATTCTTATCCCCAGAGTGATAAATGTGCAATAGGTTTACAGTATGTCGTAAGTGGGATGAACATTTGAGTTCAGATGTAGCTGGAAAGAAAAGTTACATGTTTAAATTTATTCAACTTCATATGAAATAGAAAAGTTCGGCTGCAAATATTATGTCAACAACGAGACAGATAAATAGTAATTAGAAGTAAAACTGAAATAACAAATAATTCAACTTTGCCGTCCTTGCCATTGTATATTTTATGACTGTAGCCGTGTGTGTGTGTTTACGGGACCGGTTTGTCTATTTTTCTCTTTCACCCATCGTACCAAATGTATTTAGATTTCTAATCTTTTCAAATAGGATTGGCTTAAAAAAGAAAGGTCGTAATTCCTGGATAGGCTATTTTATATGAAGAAAAATTAAGGATATAAGTTCGGATACGATCCTTGGAGGTTTTCAAAGCATAATGCGGTCTGATAAAAGGTTAAATTTAATCTCTTCTTTTCCAGCCCCCCCGACCTAGAACCCCTTTCAATCTGCCTGTCAGTTGAAAAGATACTGCCTTTTATCTTAAACTATATTTTAAATTTTGAATAAACGCCGAATAATTTTTTTCCTTAAAAATACGCTACTTAGAATTAATTTCTAAATTTGTGATGCTTATTATTCTACCACAGTTTATGAAATATAATTTAATCAGTTTATTATCGGTGTTCTTGGCCACTCCGTTGAGTCCTTTGTTTAACGGCTTATATCTTCGTTATTCTAGGCGATCTATTACGTTAATTAAATCTAATAGTTCGCATCAAGCATCTGTTACTTAGTAATTATACTCCTTAATAGACTGAAGAAGTTTTCTCAACGAAAGAGGTCTAAACCCCGTGGGTTATATATCGAGAAAATAAAAAGTCCGTCTTCAGATTTGCAAATCATATTTCCTCTACTGTGTTTCGCAATGATCGATATTTCATATGCAATAGGTTCATTGGAGTTACTAATGTGTTAATCTCAACATGGGTGGTGGTAATATTCGGTACTATTCAAATTTTAATCCAAATTAAACGCATAATTTCAGTGTAAAAGAATTCTATTTAGATGAGGAATAGAAATATAACGGGTTTGTATTATTTTTATGATTTAGAATTATTTATTTTCTTTTTAGTGAAAATCGTTTATATAAAAAAATAGAAATTATATTTAAATTTGGTTGTGTCTAACTAAAAATATATTTTTTTGTAAATTTTATAATTAAAAGCACGTTTCATTGCAACATCTCTTATTTTATGAAATAATTTTTCTTGAAAAATTAGCTATAAAGCTGAATTTTTTTGTGGGGAGGTAATGGATGGCAATGCTGTAGCCAATGACGTTCTAACTGAGGCTCGGCTATTGCTGTTACCCTCCTGCCATGATCAGAGCTTTAATTGCTCAATAACACCTTATCTCTACACTGTCCTCTACAGATAACGGGGAATATGAAAAGCATTCTTGCTTCGCCCCTTTAAGCCAGTCCTTATAAGGATATAAGAAAGGAATTTTTTTGAGGTTTGAAGAATCACTCGACCGTGAGATGCGTTGATTGATTTTATTTGAGATGCCCATACATATAGGGTAACGGATGGCAATGCTGAACCAATGAAGTTTAACTGAGGTTCGGCTGTTGCTGTTATCCTGGGTTAATGAGTTCGCTCTCTTAGGTTTTGCCCTAAGGGAGCACTTTGAGTCTCCGGGGAAAGTGTTCTCCGGCACGGCCCGCTGAGGGGTACTTGCCCGTGAATTATTTTCCTCGGAATATGAGCGGTTCTGCTCAGTGGTCGGGGAGCCCGTCACTGAGTGGAACCAACGCTGAGATTAGGACGGTCTTTCGCCCGCTATGGAGTGGCCTAGAGATCGTCCGTATTTTTGAGATTTCATCTTTACTTACATAGTCGGTGATTGATTCATTAATGCCCTGGGAGGTAATGGATGGCAATGCAATGCTGTACCAATGAAGTTTAACTGAGGTTCGGCTGTTGCTGTTACCCCCTTGGGCGATGAGTTTTTGAGTTCGTTCTCTTAAGGTTTTTGCCTTAAGGGAGCAATTTGAGTGTCCAGGGAAGGTGTTCTCCGGCACGGCCCGTTGAGGGGCTTTGTCGGTGAATTATTTTCTTCGGAATTTGAGCGGTTCTGCTCGGTGGTGGGGAAGCCCGTCACTGAGTGGAACCAACGCTGAGATATGAACGGTCTTTCGCCCACTATGGAATGGCCTGGAGATCGTCCGATTTTTTGAGATATCACCTTTACTTACATAGTCAGTGATTGATTCATTCAATCCAATACCCTTGGAGGGTAATGGATGGCAATGCTGTAGTCAATGAAGTTCTAACTGAGGCTCGGCTATTGCTGTTACCCTCCTGCCATGATCAGAGCTTTAATTGCTCAATAACAACTTATCCCTACACTGTCCTCTACAGATAACGGGGAAGATGAAAAGCATTCTTGCTTCGCCCCTTTAAGCCAGTCCTTATAAGGAATATTTTTGAATGCTCAGATCTATCCGCTAATTAATAGAAATAGCAAGCTCAGCAACAGAATCAAGTTGCAACTATACCAGATGACAATTCGTCTTATAATCACCTATGCCTCTCCTGCCTGGAGCCACACCTCTAATGCTAACATTATCAAAATACAGCGAGTGCAGAACAAGTGCTTGAGAATGATTCTGAACGCCCCGTGGTATGTTAGAAACAATCAACTCCACAGAGACACAAATATTCCCTATATTTTCTCTTTTCTACAATCTTTAGCATCCAAGTTTTTCCTAAAGACGTCCACACATCCCAACGATTTGGTTCAGCAAGCTGCAGCATATGATCCAACGGATACATTCAAATATAGAAGATATTAGCCTCCTTTAGTGATGAATAATCTCCATGCCCATTCAGGGCGAGCAAACTGCTCATAAATTTTACCTTCACTGTAACCACAACAGATAGCGGGGAATATGAAAAGCATCTTGCTTCACTCCTAAAGACATAAATGTCAATTGTCAGTCAATTTTTTTGAAAGAATCCTGAGGAGAATCGACCGTGAGATGCGGTGATTAATACCTTTGGAGGGTAATGGATGGCAATGCTGTAGCCAATGGAGTTTAACTGAGGCTCGGCTGTTGCTGTTACCCCGTGGGACGCAGAGATTCGAGAGTTTGAGTTCGCTCTCTTGCCTTAAGAAAGCAATTTGAGTCTCCGGGGAAAGTGGTTTCCTGCACGGCCCGCTGAGGGGCTTTGTCGGTGAGGAATGCTTTTCTTCGGAATCGGAATATGAGCGGTTCTGCTCGGTGGTGGGGGAGCCCGTCACTGAGTGAAACCAACGCTGAGATGAGATATGGACGGTCTTTCGGCCACTATGGAGTGGTCTAGAGATCGTCCGAATTTTTAGAGTTCGCCTTTACTTAAACATCGGTGATTAATACCCTTGGCGGGTAATGGATGGCAATGCTGTAGCCAATGAAGTTCTAACTGAGGCTCGGCTATTGCTGTTACCCTCCTGCCATGATCAGAGCTTTATAGCTCGATAACACCTTATCCCTACACTGTCCTCTACAGATAACGGGGAAGATGAAAAGCATTCTTGCTTCGCCCCTTTAAGCCAGTCCTATCTTTATAAGGAAAAATCGGCTTCTCTCAGATTCTACATAAAAATCAGGAAAAATGACATCGAAATCGCACACCGTTGAAAAATAAGCATTAGATCATGAAATAAACCATGTTTCAATGAATCATCCTGATGCGTACTGTGTACTCCTTTGATCACACTTGACCCATATTGCTATATATGATATGAAGCAGGTTTTCTTCAAGTAGCATTTAATAATATACAACATATACAGTGGACTTTTAATTTCTTTTACTTTATACATTATGGTCTACGTTTTACTTTATACAATATGACGTAAATGTGCTAAAATAATAATAATAATATGCATTATTATTATTATTTAACACATTTACGCCAAATAACAGAACTGTTTCAAAACGAATCACATTAATAAAGAATGGAAAACTAATCCATTCCAGAAAAGAACTGTTATTGAAATTAATTTGTTGTTTGAGCAGGAACAAACAAGAAGAATGGAAATCCAAAGGACTTTCCATTCGTCCTCTAAAAATCCAAAGGGATTTCCAGTTATCTTTTCTTGGTTCATTAGGGGTGCTAATGTGTTAATCTCAACCTAGCTGGGTATGATATTTAGGTACCATTTATAATTTAACTCAAAATAATATATAATTTCCGTTCGAACAAATTTTAATTAAATGAGAAAAGAGAATATAACTGCTTAGTTATATGAACAACTTAGTCATAAAATAAATTTTATTATTATAATTTTTAATTTTTATTACTAATAATTATTTACATAAAATATTAAAAAATGTAATTAAATTATATAAAAGTTAATATTAACTTTTTGTTTATTATATTAACAAAAGTATATTTTATTCCAACATCTTTTGTTTTACAAAATATTTTTACATGAAAATAAAAGAAGCTAAAATGATGTTCGGTGGGGATATTCGATGGTTATCAAAGTCCTTTTTAGGACTTCCAGGGTAACGAATGGCAATGCTGTAGCCAATGAAGTTTTAACTGAGGCTCGGCTATTACCGTTACCCAGCCATGACTAGAGCTTTTTAAGCTCAATAACACCCAATCCACACAGATTTTCTTCATTCAGATGACGGGATAAAGAGTCAAGGACTCAGTCCATCTCCCAGTTCTTTTAAGAACTTAAGAGGTTCTGTGGCGTAAATAAATTTACACGTTTACGTTATAAAAGTCCTTTTCAACTGGATTCCATCAATAAAGAATGGGAAACAAATCTGTTATATAAAAATCCTTTTAAACTGGATTCCATCAATAAAGAATGGAAACAAATCTGTTATAGACAACTGAAATTAATTTGCTAAACAGGATGAACAAACACAAAGAATAAAACTAACGGAAGTTGAACATAAGCATACTGTAATTTATATCCTTCCATATCCATACGTTCATTTGACCTCCAGAAAAGCATAAATCAGGACCACCTGGCGAGGATGATGATTTATGGTTTTAATGGCGCAAAAACAGCAAAGGTCATACTGTGCCATATCAATGGTTACAGCAGTACACAAACATCCATGCACGGAGTGCGATTCGAGCTCGCGACCTGTTGGTTGGAGAGCAGGTACACTAGCCACTCGGCCAACCATGCCGGCTCCTGGCGAGGACTGGTGTGGTATGGCACATCACCTAAGAGCAGAGTGACCATATGGCATCTGATAATGTCCAATGAACGTATGGATATGGATGAATAAAGAGGCGTAAGTTAAAATCTCTTCAACTCTCTGAAGACGAGTCACTCCAAACATACCGTCAGTCCATCTCACTTTGGTCTATCTCTTCCTGTTTTTCCCGAAAGGATCGGTAGAACTTTAATGCTCTTTAAATTGACAGAAGAAAGGTGAAATACTTTGTTGGACTTCTGTTGCTGTTTTGAGAAGTCATTCTACCATTCTTTGAATGTGTCCAAAGTATTTAACTCTTCTTCTATCGATACCTTAAAGTTCTACCGATTTTCTCTAGCACCCATTCAATTGTCCCCCTTTTGATATATGAAAAGGGGGACAGTTGCTGTTTTGAGAAGTCATTCTACCATTCTTTGAATGTGTCCAAAGTATTTAACTCTTCTTCTATCGATACCTTAAAGTTCTATCGATTTTCTCTAGCACCCATTCAATTGTCCCCCTTTTGATATATGAAATCCTCAATAGTCTCCCGTAACACCATCTCAAAAGCAGCTATCCTTTTCCTATCAGACTTCTTTAGGTTCTAAGTTTCACATCTATAAATCGCTATTGAACAAATAGCCGCATCCAGAATCCTCGGCTTTATTCCTGTGGGGAGATATCCATTCTTCCAGATTTTAGACAAGTCTCTGACCATTGTTTTAGCCATTCTTAATCTTCTTCTGATGTCTTCTGAACAGCAGTTCTTCACATTAATGATGGATTTCAAGTAAACGAATATGCTAACTTCAGTTTTTTGTGCGTTAAAGTACGTGTTTCCCTGTCAATATTTCCTTTGAGAAAATGCTGAAAGGCATTGAAAAACGAAGCTGTGTAAGTGTCACGTGGTTCAAAACGAATGTGTTTGCTCTGAAGTCTTCCATTGTAGAAGATTCAGAAATTAGATGGGCAGAATATTACAGAACAATTAGAAGAAATCATCAGTGCAGGAAAATGTGTTTTGTTTTGTTTTTAAGATTACCATTTATCTGATAACTTTCTGTCGAAATATTAAAGGTATTCATTGAGATTGAATGATGTTAATACAATAGACTGGTGGAAGAGTCGGTTATACTTCTGTTGTCCAACCAACAGGATGTAGGTTCGCAACTTACTATGACATAGATGCTTATCGATGTCTTTAGGTAGCAGATAAGTTTTATTGCTTAAGAAACCACTATCCTACTTGCTTGAAGTGGCTTGAAAAAAGTATCGTGTTTAGTTTCTGAAGAAGGATTCTCGGCCTACTCTCGGTACTAAAGTCGAAAACGAAATAAAAGGCGTGGTTACGAATTCCTAAAATATTGGGCAGAAGATTGATGCAGAAAGATCATTACGATGAATTGCATCTCTAAGGCATTGAAAGAATGGTTTTGCAGAGAGTTTTATTCCTGATATGACTCTGAGCAAGAAATTCCTCTCAGATCCTTCGCGCAAAATAAAAATAATAAAAAAAAACCCGCTGATTTTGTTTTGAATCGATTCCATACTACTCCTTGGAACACTTGGCAGCAAACTTCACATTTTAGATCAGTTCATTCAATGCATCAAACTCGTCTTTTCTCTTAGGTGGCTTCGTCAATTGTTGCCAAATATATTTTGCAACTTTTATATATCGAAGTGGCAACATCTAGGATATATATCTTAGACTTCCTTAAGGAAGAGAAAATTTTCACCATGCCTTTAGTCTGTTTTCATCACACCAAATGTTCTTAATAAACTTAAATGTGCTCTAAAAGCGACACATTAAAAATCTATCTCAAATGTATTCTCAAACCTTCCTTTCAATGGCCGGTATATGTACATTCAACTGGGTTCGAAGAGGAATAAAATTCCGAAATAAAAAAAAGGCTTGAGTATTTGTTTATTTGAAGAATACATTCTTAAGAATAAGTGATGTTAAAATAAAAATGAGGTGTGTTTATTGTTTCACAAATAGTTATGAAGCTCACAAAAATTTAAAACATTTTAAATGAAGAAGAAAAACCAGTTGTCCTTGAATTCAAATTCTTTGAACATAAAGACTCTATAATTTCCATAGTTGGATGCGTTGTTAAAGGTACATTATCTTGATTTACATTTCGATGTTTTCCTTACGCATTGGATGCGATGACTTGGTGAACGATTGCATCATGATATAATCATCAATTAACAGAAAAGCAGCAGATGCTACTTAAAGATGAAAAAAATTTGTAAAAAGTAATTAGATTGATTAACTTTCTAATAATTTTTTTTAAAAATGTTCATCTGTATGTGAGGTTTTTCATTCTACTTCTCTTAGACAGTGAGTAAAAAATAAAGAATAATATCCCTTAACGTTCGCCTAAAGGATAGGCCTCTTTAAGTCCTTTTTGGAATCCCTGGGTATCTGCTTTCACCTTTAGAGATTATCGATGGTTACGTCCATGACTACCAATGATTTTGAAGAACTTACTGAGACGAAGATTTTGAAGCTAACTGCAACTGAAGTGTGAGCCTAAACGTTTACTAGTATTATCTTCTGGAGAAAAAAAAAAGTAAGTTCTGTGGTTTGATTTTTTTAGATGCAAGGTTAAAAACCCGAGTTGTGAATATCCCCTAGAAAAGTTCCTCTAGGGGTCGACACTAGTCGATCCTATAACAGTTTTTTTTTCCTGGAGGTCTAGCATTATGCATAGCCTTGTGGTAATCCAGGCAGCTAAGATATAAAAAAAAAATTAAATTTGTCCTGCATAGGATCTATAACTGACTATATAAGCTACATATAATGAAATTATTTAACACATATCAAGACACAACTTTATTTCTTACAGTTTTTAGTACAGTATCAAGATCATCGATAGGCTAAAATAGGTTACAAAGGCATCAAAATAATTAAGTGAAATAGATAATTATAGACCAGATAATTACACATACACTTACTCGTTTATTAAAAGAATCGAATTATTTTAAAAAAATGCAGGAGCCTCTGTAGCTCAGTGAAATTTTAAAAAAATAAAATAAAATACAGCAATAGTAATGGTGGATGTTTAGAAGCTTCTCTTCCCCAAACTAGGAATGTTAAGTCAATCATTCCTGTTTGAATTGTTCAGGCAGTCCAATTTCACTTTTCTCTTTGTATATTCTTTCCATTAAGAATCGAGTTTAGTGGAGGACTTTGGTTTTGTCCCATTGAACACTCTGAAACTGTTGTAAGGTACTGAAAACATGCTAATCGACACCTAACTCATCGGACGCATTATGTAATTTAAAAATATAATTGAAATTAAAAGTAGCATGCATTTTTTTTTTTTAAATACGGTTACTGGTTTATACTCATTCTGTTATGTGGACCAATAATTCATTTGAATTATTCGTGCTTTGTTAAACTGGATTTTTGAAAACTGATTTCAAATAAATAAATACAAAACTATATTGGATACAAAAGAGAATCGAATCCTGTCATCTGCAATTTTATACGTAGAACAAGTCCACCTATCAACCTGAATTCAAATGGCTAATGGCAACACAATGAGAGAGCTACCGTGAAGTTATGACTATGACAAAGGCAGTCACGAAAGGCCGTAATTAAGGCCAATAAGAACATTTATAGGTCCTCGTGACGGTGTGCTTAAGCTTCAATCAGTGCATCATTTAACTGTTAGGTTATGCTCCTAAATTTTCGCAAATAACACTGAGCACCCCCTAACGACATCCGGCCATAACCTTTGCAAGCGCGTGTCTCGTGGTTGTCAACATGATTCAACAGGCTTGTTTTGTAAGGGAGCAACTCCATCCTCGTACGGGTAACTTAGCGGAAAGTCGAGGAGCTTGTCACGCAACGAACGAATGGGTCTTAAATGCATGTGACGCTCAGACAACACCCCACAGCGGCTATTTTACTAACTGGGTAGGGTTCTCTGTGATCATGTCAAACAAGCACACACAATATGAAAGGTCACGTGTACATTGAGGCGATTAAAGCCGCGGATATCATCGAATGGAAAATAAGACTTCATACGTTATTTTCCGGTTTGTAATCGTGAAACTCAAACGATAACATTACGTGATCTTCCATATTGATTACGCATTTAAAGGATAAAAGAATTATAGAAGTTAGGGGTGTTTCCAAACCAAAAAAAAAAAAAATTGTAACAATCATTATTTATCCGAAGTTCTTATAAGGACTGGCTTAAAGGGGCGAAGCAAGAATGTTTTTCATATTCGCCGTTAGCTACAGCATTGCCATCCATTACCCTCCAAGGGTATTAATCACTGCATCTCACGGTCAACTCCTCACTCCCTCCACCGAACATCATTTTAATTTCTTTTATTTTCAAGTAAAAATATTTTGTGAAATAAAAGGTGTTGGAATAAAATATACTTTTGTTAATATAATAAACAAAAAGTTAATATTAATTTTTATATAATTTAATTTAATTTTTTAATATTTTATATAAATAATTATTTGTAATAAAAATTAAAAATTATAATAATAAAATTTATTTTATGACTAAGTTGTTCAACATATAACTAAGCAGTTATATTCTCTTTTCTCATTTAATTAAAATTCGTTCGAACGGAAATTATATATTATTTTGAGTTAAATTATAAATGGTATCTAAATATCATACCCAGCTAGGTTGAGATTAACACATTAGCACCCCTAATGAACCAAGAAAAGATAACTGGAAATCCCTTTGGATTTTTAGAGGACGAATGGAAATTCCTTTGGATTTCCATTCTTCTTGTTTGTTTCTGCTCAAACAACAAATTAATTTCACTAACAGTTCTTTTCTGGAATGGATTGGTTTTCCATTCTTTATTAATGTGATTCGTTTTGAAACAGTTCTATTATTTGGCGTAAATGTTTTAAATAATGATAATAATGATAATAATAATAATAATGCATATTCATATACATATTATTATTATTATTATTGTTTCAACACATTTACGTCATATTGTGTAAAGTAAAACGTAGACCATAATGTATAAAGTAAAAGAAATTTAAAGTCCACTGTATATGTTGTATATTATTAAATGCTACTTGGAGAAAACCTGCTTCATATCATATATAGCAATTGCCCTGGTGTTGTATCATCTTTAGACTTGAACTTTGTTTCCGGTGCAAACTTAATTGTTTGCATACTTGGGATTAGGAGTTAAAATAACCAAATTTATAAAATAACTTATATATATATATATAATATATATACGTTATATATATATATAATATATATAAGTTATATATATATATATAATATATATATATATATATATATATATATATAAATATATATATATATATATATATATATATATATATAATATATATATATATATATATATATATATATATATATATAAAATAATTACCGGAACATGCCATGTGATCTTTATTGCATGATCAGACACTTCAGGGAGTGCATAGCTCCACATATTCAACATTCTCATTGCTGTCTGCATCGCCATGCACTCCCTGAAGTGTCTGATCATGCAATAAAGATCCTGATATCTTTTGTCACAACTTATTTATGCATAAAATGCTTTTTCCAGGTATAATAAAAAAAGAAAGAAATAGTAATAAAATGGATTCAGAACCAGAAATGCGCTTACGACTGTCATCGATAAGACCGAATATTAATTTTTTTTTGCAAAAACAAGCACATCCAAGTCATTAAATTTAAGTATGATTTTTATATAATTTATTAATCTTGCTATAGTAAAATTTATTTGTATGTATTCAGCAAGTTCATTATTATTTAGTTACAAATAAATGGATTTATTAATGCATTTATAAATGGTTTCTATTTACACTGTATTGAATGCATTATTGCAACATTAATTGTAACATTTTGTTCGAATTAAATATATTTGTATTACTGAAAAAAAGGCTCTTCCTCGAGTGTCTCACTTTTGAAGCCCATGAACTATAGTAACACTCACTAACTCTCAATTTTACACAGAGATTTTACTGTTAAGAAACGCCATATTTATACACACACTCGTAGGGCAACTGTCTACTATTGCATGCGATGCATTGTCAAACTTTTTATTGCTATACTCAGTCCTATTCATCATCTGTTATTCGCCATCCTTCAAAAGACAACTACTCAGAAACGTTAGAAGAAACGGACCAAAATGTACAGAGTTTAAGGAATAACTTCCTTAAACTCTGTACATTTAAGGAATAAGGATGGTGTTTAAGGAATAACTTCCTTAAACACCATCTTTCTCCCTGCATATTTTCATCAATTATAATAAGCAAACGTCAGTTTGTATTAGTTTGATTAAAAGTTCGATAAATATAAGAATAAACTAATTTTATATATTTTAATATCTGTTCGAGTAAAATTAATCTAAAAGTCAAATTAAATCTTATAAAAAATTATAAATAGTTAAGACACCATTTAAATTTTAGTTTTACTTAACTACAAAAATGAGGTTTCTTTACGATTTCTTAAGTGAATCGACCGTGAGATGCGGTGATCAATAGGGTAGAGATGACCTGCTAATGCTTCTGCCTGGTATCTCCACTTGGGCCTGGCTCCTACTGAAGAGACCTCAATAAAGGTCGAAACTAGTCTGGGTTGTGGCCCTTCCCTTAATGCATAACATTAGGCGTATCCGCAAGGAGATGTGTTTTGCGTTATGGGAGATACTGAGATAGGAGTGTTAGTAGCCTGCTCCACCTTTGCAAGGAGTGCCCTGGTGTTGTCCTGAAGATACTTTCAGGGGCAAACTTTGTTTGCTCACACTTGGATAAAGGATTAAACTAAATTTATTAAGAACAGCACAATTTAGTATACTTGGTATCACAGGATTGGATTACAAAAGGAATACATGGATAAGAAATCAAACCAACGTCTCTGGCATCATAGGAAGAGTGAAACATCTGAAGTGGCAATGGGCTGGTCATATTGCCCGAAGACAAGATCAGCGATGGACAAAAGAAATACTGGACTGGATTCTACTAGAGGAAAAACGACCACGACGCCGACCTAAATCACGTTGGATTGATTATATCATGAGATTTGTAGGAGTGACATGGAAAAGGAGAGCCATGGACAGAGAGTGTTGGAGTAATCTTGGAAAGGCCTTCATCCAGCAGTGGATCGATAATGGCTGATGATGAAGATGATATATCATATATATATTATTTTGAAAAATTATATATTTCCCAAGTATATGTATGAGATATATATTATTTTAAAAAATTATGTATATCATCAGATATATATTATTTTAAAAAATTGATAATATTGACCAAAATATAACATGAGCTGTCTTGGAATCCTATGGTGTGGACAATAAATTGATCCGCCTGTTGAAAGATATAAACAGCGAAGCACAAGCAAAAATCAGAATTTCAGGTGAGACTGGAGATTGGAGATTGGTTTGCCACAAGTCAAGGGCACCCAATATCATCAATCATCTTCATTACACATCTGGGAAGAACACTGGATAAGATTAAAGAAAAAGGTGGGGGCATTTGAATAAATGGCATGAGAATAAACTACCTCTGCTTTGCAGATGACATCGTCCTGATTGAAGAAGACGCAGCAAGGCTGGAACAGACATTGCAAAGACTATACACAGAAGGGAAAAGATGTGGACTAAATGTCAACTTTGGAAAAACTAAAACAACGATATTCGGACAACAGGAGTTACTGAACAGAGTTACGATAGACAGATTTCAACTGGAAAATGGGGAACACTTTACATATCTTGGACGCCACATGACACATGACTTGGACCCCAAAAAAAGAGATAAAAATTAGAATAGCCAGAGCAACAACTATTTTCAAAGCCATGGACAAAATATGGAACAGCCGAGCTATAAACATGCAAACTAACTGCGCATTGTAGAAACCTGTATCTTCAGCAGCATGCTCTATGGATGTGACGCCTGGGTACTCCTGAGAGAATCCGAAAGGAGGATATTAGCATTTGAGAGGAAGTGCTATAGAAAGATCTTGAGAATAAGCTGGATACAGAAAGTGAACAATGAGGAAATCTACAGACGAATACAACCAAAAGAAAACCTGATCCAGAAAATAATCAAAAGGAAACTACGTCTATTTGGCCGTATATGTACAATGAATGATGAGAGAAAATTAAAAACGTTGCTATTTGGAATGATTGAAGGAAAAAACAAAAGAGGAAGACCAAACAGATAATGGGACGATGACATCGTCAAATGATGCGGAAACTCTATACACACAAACCGAGTCATCTTGCACAAAATAGAATGTAGTGGAAGAATCATATCAAGATGGTAGCAGACACCTACGGGGACTGGATCCATGATTGTTGATGATGATGATGAAAAAATTATTCAATGTACAAGATTCTTGATAATACTCTTTTTTCGATGAAAAAGTTGGCTTCCGATAAACTGAAAATTCAACATGACCTGTGGGATTTAGAACTACTAAGGTATCCAAAAAGGAAAGATAGTTATTGGAAGTGCAAAGAGTTTATTTTCTCTAGGAACTGAAGTAATTCTGACTCTAGAATGGGACCAGACCGCAAATGTATCATCAACAAAACATAACCATATACAATGTTTGGAAAATATAGTGTCAAAGAGTTGTTTGACTGTCTTTTCCTTGAAACATGTGAAGAGCTGCAAAATCATCCGAACCTCAGCCATTCAGACTACATGCCAATCTCCAAGTTTTTGGAAGTGATCAGTATTAATTGTTCATTTTTTTAAAAATAATGATTTTAAATCGAAATTTTTACAATTGTTCCTTTGAACCATAATATTGTAATTATCATATACTTCAGCAACGACCAAGACGCGATCTAATATATCATTTTGACATCATTTTGGTTCATTATTGTGATTCATGTTTTGAATGGTAAACAGTCTCTCCCTGACGATGTCCATGTAACGTTGGATGAAATATATTAAAGTTTTTGAATAAACATTCTATACAATTTTTGTTATGTGAAAACCTTAAAAATTTCTTAAATAAAAAATTCCACATTGGAATAATTGACAAGAAATTTTTCACTTATTTTATTGAAGTTATATGCTTAACTTCAAGACTTGTATTCAAAACCTGGGGAAAGTGATGAATTTATACTGCTTTTACAGAGTGCGATCCATAAGTTTTAGGACAAAAATTATAAAAAATCAATAACATATGAGAGAAAGATGAAACATATTTATTATTCGAAATGCGATCTATTGACATCTATACAGACTTTAGCGCGGTCGTAAAGGTATTGGAGAACTACAGAAAATTGCGTTTGTTCTATAGTCATTAATTCATAGGTTGCAACTTTTGGGATGGCTGGAACATCGGCAAATCGGTGTCTTTACGGCCGCGTTTTTAACTTGAGGAACAGAAAATTGTCCGGAGAGGATAAATGTGATGATAAAAGGTGTAGGGATACTTTTGTGTGTCAAAAATTGAACCACATTCTCAGCTTTGTAAACGGACGCGTTATCGTGCAAAGGAAAATCCCAAATCTTCACTGAGAATGCGAAGAACGACGCTCCTAGGAATGTTTGAAGCCTCAGCTATCGTTGGTGAAGAACGATTCGACGATGATTTTCTTCATAAGGAAAATTCTACGATTTTTCTTTATGTAAAACAGGCAAATCGGCCAGAGAACATCACACATTGATGCAATGGTGAGCTATAAGGGGCTCGCCACTTTGTTAAATTTTTCTCAAATTTGCGAGTCCCTTGTTCTTCTTGTTTACTTTTTTATTTTTGCAAAAAAAAAAAAAAAAAAAAAAAAAAAAAAACAATTTTTTGAAATATATTAAGCAACAAACTCATACGATAACCTAACAAAGTGATTTTATTAAATAAAATATTATAGTTACTGTTACTACCATTTTAGAAATAAGAATTCACTTTTGGTAATCGCATATAAATAAATAGGACTATAAAATAATGCCCCTTGATTGGTACCGTTGATGATCACTTGAAATATAAAAACAAAAGAGAAAAATAACTATTTCAATATTATTGCATTAAATAATATTTATTTATTCTTTATAGATTGTTTGTTATAAAAACTTCTATCGCAAACAAAAATATATTTTATTTATAAAAAATGCGAACTATTTCATATGTACGATTATAAAAGATTTTATTCTTATTATATTTTGATAGTTAAAATAATGTTTTTCTTATGTAAGATAAATTAACACAGATGATTGTGTGCAAATATTTCATGTTTAGATCGTGAAATATTTGTTTAAAAATGATAGCCTTCACAGGTTGATTGTCCCCTCATACTTTTTGATTAAGGAGTACACAAGCTGTATTAATAAACGTTTTTGTGTGAAATACGGCTTTTTTTTGCTCGACGATGCGAGCCCTTTGTTAAAATTTCCATAGCTCACCACTGTATTGATGTAATAGACTATGAAGATGGAATGGATTGTCCTGTCTTGCAACAATTGGGTTTATAAAATGCCAAGTTACTTGTCTGTAACTTGCTTTTTTTTTTCTATATATTTATTGGATGATAACCTTATAAACGCTCTCTAAACATACATGGTATAATAAACAGATATCAAAATAAACAATTATTATAACGCATGTCTTTTTCATATAAAATCAAGGTATCAAAATAACATTATTATTATTATTATTATTATTATTATTATTATTATTATTATTATTATTATAAGATATTGTTTTAAGCGAGATGAGGAAGCCTTTCATTTGTTATCTCATTTTTAGCTAGGAGGTTTTATTTACTTATTCGTATGTTTCCCCCATCCGTCCCGTAGGACTGATTGAACCCTCCTAATGAGGGATTTAAATATGTATTTATGACTGTAAATCCGTGTGTGTTAACAGGCCGGTTTGCCTGTTCTGAAGGAGGAGGTGATTATCTGTGACGGAGTATGAAGATTCAAAAATTGTGCAGCAAAAATATCATTACAAAATTTTTGGACAAGATCTGGGTTATATCTCACTATTTTATTTTCCAATGTTGGCTGCTAGCTATTTCAAGCACCATTCAAAAATCAGAACTTGTGGTTAAAATTGAATAGAGCATCTTACTACTCATGTATTGATAATGATAAGTCCTTAAAAGGACTGGCTAGATGGGCGAAGCAAGAATGCTTTTCATATTCCCCGTTGTCTGTAGAGGAGAGTGTAAGGATAAGGTGTTATTGAGCTATAAAGCTCTGATCATGGCAGGAGGGTAACAGCAATAGCCGAGCCTCAGTTCAGTTAGAACTTCATTGGCTACAGCATTGCCATCCATTACCCTCCCTGGACTGATGGTCCACCAATACCTATTCCTATCAAAAGATGATAATGATAAAGTTCTTAAAAGAACTGGGTGATGGACTGAGTCCTTGACTCTTTATCCCGTCATCTGAATGAAAAAAATCTGTGTGGATGGGGTGTTATGGAGCTAAACGCTCTAGTCATGGCTGGGTAACGGCAATAGCCGAGCCTCAGTTAAAACTTCATTGGCTACAGCATCGCCATTTACCCTGGAAGTCCTAAAAGGGACTGATCATTCATTCACACCTGATAATGATAAAAAAAAAAATGTGACTTTAGAAATAGCCAGTTTAAGTTGCTTAAATATAAAGAGCCAACAGGCTTCATTTCGGCGATATAAATAATTTATATCGCCGAAATGAAGCCTGTTGGCTCTTTATATTTAAGCAACTTAATGGGTGCACCTTTTTGACAACTCGTATAGCAGAGTATATAAGTTCTTTTCGCTATACCCTTTGGTATTAATTTGGTCTAGTTACTCACTGATGAAGCCTCAAAAAAGGCTGAAACCGGTCTGGGTAGTGACCTCCTACCATAATGTAATAACAGCATACATTTCCTAGGAAATGTGTTTTTACATTATGGAAAATACCAAGAATGGCGATCAGAACTTTACTCACCTTTGCAACGAGTTGTCCGGTATTGTACTATGTACTAGGACTACTTGCATTTAGCTCACGCTAGTATTCGCCGATACTTTTATAGTTTATTATACTATATTCGGCATGAAACGCGATAATTCCAATCTTTGAGTTTCTTATTCGGTTTTAAAACAATGTGGGATTTAATATCCCCTTAATTTAAATAGCCAATTTAAGAACTTTCAAAAATGGTGTATAAAAATAAGAAAGTTATTTTCATATAAATAATTTTCCTGGCATTCAAAATTTAAAATTTAAAATTAATTTATTAATTTGTTTTCTATATTATATTATTATCTTTTATTCTTTGTTACTTATCATATTGTCGTTTAGATTGTAACTACACTATGCTTTAAAGCAGAAGTGTCCAACCTTTTAGCTTCCCTGGGCCACATTGGAAGAAGACGAGTTGTTTTGGGCCACACATAAAATACACTAACATTGACGATAGCTGATGAGCAAAAAAAAAACGTAGAATATATAGTTAACATATTTAAGTAATTTAAACTTCATTAATTCATGAATTAATGAAGTTTAATGCTTCCATATTTGGTTCTATGGAAGTAGTTGCAATTCTCAGTGAGTTCTCAAGGTGCTCATCAGATATTTTGGTCTTAGTTTTATTCTTCGTGTGCTTCATCCTTGAAAATACCTGCTCACAAATAGCGATGACATGAATAAGGCATGATTGTGAAGCGAGGGTTATTTTTCTCTGGGAATATATATCTTATAGAAATCCAGTAAAGAGACATGATCAAATTTTTCTTTAAGTTGAATGTCAGATTGTAGCTCTGTGCATTCCATTTGAAAATTGGCAGGTAATATATTTATATCGACTGAAAATGGAGTCGCAAATATACCAAAAGATTGATAATTTTTCCGGAAATCTTGAAACCTGTTCTCAAATTCCTGTATAAAATCGAAAAGCAAGGCTGCACATTTTTCGTTGTTCACAGGACCGTGTTTGGCCAACGTGTCGAAATGCATAAAATTGTTTGCCTTAATTTGAGATTGCCATAGTTTCAGTTTCATTTCGAACGCTGTTATAGTTTGAAACATTGTATTGATCATTTAGTTTTCACCTTGAAGACGCATGTTTAACTCATTTAAATGAGCGGTCAAGTCTAGTAAAAACGCCAAATCTGTGAGCCAGTTTTCATCGTCAAGTTCTGGCACAAATTTTGTTTTTGATTCCAACGACTTGATTTCATTTCGCAAATCATAAAATCTTTTCAACATTTTACCTCGACTTAACCATCTTACTTCCGAAAAGTAAGATGTTCCCATAGTCAGCATCCATAAATTTAAGGAATTCCAGGAATTGGCGATGATTCAATCCCTTGGCCCTTATGAAATTTACAGCCTTGATGACAATCTGCATGACGTTATCCATCTTTAAAGCTTTTGCGCATAAATTTTCTTGGTGTACTATGCAGTGATATTTCATCATACGTAAATTTTGGGAGGCAATTGCATCGTCTTCTATTAATTTTACAAGTCCATCTATTTTACCTATCATCGCTGTGGCACATCAGTAGCTATACCAGATATGTTCACAATGAACAAAGAAAATCGCTTTAACGTATTTTTCGCTGCTTCGCATAAATCTCTTGATTTAGTTGTGTCGTTTAATGGCACTGAAGAAGCCATTTCTTCAGTGATACTATATTCGTCATCAATACCTCTAATAAAAATTGCCAATTGAGCTGTATTAGTAGCATCAGTACTTTCGTCTATCGCCAAAGCATAAAATTTAAAATTAGCAGCTCTACTCTCCAAACCTTTTTCGATAGATTTTCCTATTTCATCAATTCGTCTGGCTATAGTCTGGTGAGACAAACTGATTTTAGAAAAATCCCCTTTTTTATCAGGGCAAATTATATCTGCCACGCTTTCCATACATTGCTTAATAAACTCACCATCGGCATACGGTTTTGTTTTTTGCTATCAAGTTTGTAACCACATAACTAGCTTTTACAATAGAATCCGTTTCAGTTGCTATTTTTTTTAAAAAAAAAAAGCTTCGTTGGAATGATAGACTTTTTCCAGTTCCGCTATTTTGTCTTTACGACACATTCCTTGATACGCACTAAATTTCGCAGCATATGTTTGCGTGTAATGTCTTTTCAAATTGTAGTCTTTGAAAACTGGCGCAAATTCCCTACAAATTAAGCAGATTGCCTTAGTATTTGCCTCGACAAAAAAGTAGTCATCTGTCCACTTTTGGTTGAACAATCTTCCTTCTATAATTTTTCTCTTTTTTTTTTTTTTTTTTGGTTCGGTTTTCTTTGGAGATGCTGTGGAAGCCATGCTGGAATTTAAAAAAAAATAGATTGAAGATTAGAAAGCAAGGTTTAATAATCACCAAATCGCCAAATTTTTACTACTAAAATAATTACTCGCCAAATCTCCACAAACACACGTAACGTCTGCACCTTTCTTCGGTGTCAACTCGACTATTTATAATTGCACATTGAAAGCCGTACCAGCGTACCCATGGCGCACATAGAGAGACATTTATTGCGTGGTAAAAGTAGGAAGCAAAAGCGCTAGCGCATCATTTATTATGTCGAGAAGTAACTACTCGCATGGACGGCAATTTTGAATAATTACAATTATTTGAGAATGATTTTATGAATCTCTCATTGTTAAAGAACGCGTTGAATTCAAAAATTCATCGCTTATAAATTAATAGCATGTTAAAATTGTATTTGTGGTATTATTAATGGTATTTGAAGTCGCAATCTCATAAAGTTTGTAAGTTTACGATTTTTTGTTGGGCCACATTCATAGCCGTCCTGGGCCGCATGCGGCCCGCGGGTTGGACAAGCCGGCTTTAAAACTTACACTAAATACGCGTGTTAGTATATAATCATTATGTATATTTAAAGAGTGTAAAATCAATTTCGATGTAATTCGTGAGTATACAATCATTATGAATTATGCATGGTGGATATGTGGATGTTTCTTGTAACACACTTATGAGAATGAAATCTTTATTTTTCTATAATTTCTTGGCAAGTTTAATTTAAGAATAAATTTAAAAATATATATATTTATAATGTTAATAGTATTGTTATTATTTGTTATTATTTTTATAGATAAAATAAATATATAACCCTAAGATAAATATAAAAATAAATATATAACCCCAAGATAAATATAAAATAAAAAATAAATATAATAAATATATAACCCTAAGATAAATATAAAAATAAATATAAAATTAAAAAAGCAGTCTCCATGTGTGGTGACCGGTAAGAATAGCGCCATTGCAACCCATGTATGTCGTACGAGGCGACTAAAACGGACACAAAGTTTCGAGAGTATCGCTCTCTCAGGTTTTTTCCAGAATTTTGCTCCCGGTGACGGGGGGGGCTTAGATTTCCGGGGATTTGCCCTGAGAGAGCATTTTTAGTCTACGGGGAGAGTGCTTTCCGGCGTGGTCCGTGTGGGGCCTTGTCGGTGAACGCCTTTCCCTGGAATATAAGCAGCTCTGCTCGGTGGTAGGGTGAGCCTGTCACTGAGTGGGCCAACGCTGAGTTGGACGATCGTTCGGCCACTCGTTCTAATTTTTACAGAGGGTTTTCTTACATACCAGCCTCACTGTAGCCAATGCATGTCGTACGAGGCAACTAAAATGGTTACCCAGGGAGGATAATGGATAGCAATTCTGTAGCCAATGAAGTTTTAACTGAGGCTCGGCTATTGCTGTTACCCTCCTGTCATGATCAGAGCTTATAGCCCTATATTACCCAATAAATATATTTTCTTCTACAGATAACGGGAAATATGAAAAGCATTCTTGCTTCACCCATCTAGCCAAAAAATAAATAAATAAATAAATAATAATAATAATAATAATAATAATAATAATAAATAAATAAATAAATAAAAGTAGTAAAAATAAATGAATAAAGGAATTCATTCATTTATAAGTATTAATTATAAATAATAAGTATAAGTATAAAGTATATAATAAGTATGTGGAGATCGAAATACGCTGAAGGATTTTCTCTTTCCTTTTTTATATTTCTGTATGCTTGCTGTCTTACTCTTCAAACCAGTTCTGGTTTTGACCATCGGATTTCATACAGGCATTAAAAATGAAAGAGCTTATGTTACTCTTAGAGGATCATTTCTAAAATTTCGAAAAAAAAAAAAATCTTTTATTATGTCCAATCCGTGATATTTTCGCATTCTTAAAGCATTCATTACTGAGTCAGAGCGAATGGAAATGTCATTTCTGAAATAGTTTCATGGTAAAATCATTTTGACAATGATGAAGAAAGAATATATTTTAATGGTCGGACCCAAGAGCTCTGAAATTACATTCTCATGTTCAGAAGACATCAAAAGCTCTCCATAAATTTCATTGTATTTTATTTTGCATACTAATAATAATCAATATAATATTTATATTTGATTAATAGTGGTATATTTAGCTATTATTTTAACCCAAAATTGTACTTTTGTGGTCATTCTTCATTCATTTATTTAAAGCAAATAATTCGCTCCTTTTCCAAGTAGTTATTATAAAATTGATTTTTTTTTTTACCAATGTTTTCTTTTACCACTGTTTTTCTGCATTTTATTTTAAATGGAAAAAATATTAAAAAGGACAATAAATCGATTAAACAATCTAAGAGTTCTTTTTCTCTATATCTTTTGCAAAACCCGCACATTAAATTAAATTAGAAACAACTGAATAATTCTTAAAATATTTAACGCATTCATTAAATGCGTTAAATTACAATAGTCTCCATTAGATTGAATTTTATTATTCATGTTTTGCAGTACAATAATTGCCGCATTCATTTTTTTTTTCAACTACATTTTATACTGTATTTACTTATTACTACTGCTACTACTATTACTATTACACTGGCAACTCCATGAAGTTTTGGACTTATCAAAAGAGATCCACTTTATATTTAACACGCCCCCTCTCTGCCACTATGTTTTGGAAAATCTCCCCTGCATGTGTCCTATAAACGACCTCAATTCAAAGCTCTATTATACCTGCGCCTTTTTTTCTCTCTACATTCCACAGAAACTTACTAGTTTTTCCCCTTTGAATTCTTTCTGATGTTTCTTCATTCCCATTAAACCGAAGAGACTAAATTTACACTCAGTACTTCAAATTGGTAGCACCGAACTTTATATGTATTACCACAATTACATCTTTGTCACGATTTGCTGAAACCTTCCTGGTCTTTTTTTTTTTTTTTTTTTCCCTACCTTTCCGATGTGGCATTGAACGTTTTGAAACCTTCGGTTATAAGTTATTTCCTCCTTGTTCAAAACCTTATACCTCGGCCACATAGAATATATAATTCCACTTTACTACTCACAGTACTAGCCTATCTAAATCGTTCTGAAGTGGTACCACAGCAGAATAATTTTTCATAAATCTTCCCAGCTTGTGTGTCATCTGCAAGTAACTGAATGTATCTTCCTTGAAACCAGACATCGTGTCATACATCTGTATAATAATAGCAGTGGTTCTGTTGTCCGTACAGAAAACCCCGAGTTCATCTCATTTGCCACATTCTCTCTCTCTCTCTCTCTCTCTCTCTCTCTCTCTCTCTCTCTCTCTCTCTCTCTCTCTCTCTCTCTAAGACTATCCCTTCATACATCACCTGGATCTTTTCTGTTTAAGGCATTCGCTGAACGACAAGTAAAAGCTCACTCCTTGTCACATTTCCTTAAAATACGCGATACCTCTCTTCCGATCTTATTCATTTATGGAAGTAAAATTTGCTCAGTATAGTAAACACTTCATATTCTTATGATTGCTTGATATCTTCTTATTGTATCTTTGCATTCGATGCTAACATTCACCGGTCTAGTTGGCCGAGTGGATAGCGAAAAGGCTGCTGGTTCGAATCCCGCCTTGAGCATGGATGCTTGTGGTCGGCGGTAGATGACCTAATCAGTTGGTGATTTATTTATTCGTATGGAGTTTCCTCCCTTTTCTCCCCCGTCCTTATTGGGGGGAGTTGAGCCCCCTCATTGGGGGTTAAGTATTTATGGCTGTAGATCCGTGTGTGTGTGTGTGTGTGTGTGTGTGTGTTCACGGGGCCGGTTTGCCTGCTTGCGGGATGAAAACCCCCAGATAAACTGGGGGGAAAACCCTACTGTCCACGCCCAAGACCTGCTAACTTGGCTATGGCTGAGGAAGATCCTTAAGCTCCTCACGTCAGCGACGGGAATCGAACCTAGGACACTCCTTCCCCAGGCATGGTACAGACGGAGTTGTAGAGCCTCCCTCGATGAGTCCTTGGACTCCCTTGAAATGTTAAATAATAATAATAACATGTTTCTTCTAGTATGTAATACATTTACAAAATATTCATTGGATAGTTCTACTACATTTTCTTTCGTGTTCATCTTGCTTGCACTTTTAGAGTAACTATGTTCGTTTTTCCGTTATCCTTTCTATATATTCTATATAACTGTGCTCTACATTCACCATGCAATTGCTGACCACCTTTCTGTACATCGTTCCCAAAGTTTTTTTTTTTTCCCTGATACACTTCTCGCCCAATGTCATTACTCAACTACTTTATCTCTCCAGCTCTCGGGAGATGCAGTTTGACATCCATCTTTCAAGTAATCCTTGAACAGTTTCCAAACAAATGCATTTTCCAAACTGTTGCCTGAGTTTCTCGTATTTTTTTCTCTTCGTAATTCCACGTCTTGTTCGCCTGAGAGAAACAGGAATGTGCCTAACTGCCTTCAGACTTCGTACCAGAGACAAAGAAACCGATTTACTATCACATACCACAATGTAATCATTTAACACTCGAGAACTTTGTATTCCCTTTACTACATGGTACATTAAATAACAGTCACCCACTTGCCAGTTTATTTCTTAAAACATTTCATTATCACCTATTTCGATATTCCATGCTCTATTCATTCTCTACTTGTCACAATCTCATTAGTTGTCAATCACGTTTCACTTATACCGAAAATTCTCGGTTGAATTTTAAATAATTAAATCAATGAATCCTACAATTTCTCCATATCCCGAGAATTCATACACATACATACGAGCTTAATCTCATATTTGAAATTAACCGAATGATTTGTACTTAGACTCTAAGTAATACGTAGTGTTATAAGTAATAACCAAAACTTTTGTTTAGATGCTCTGTCAAATTCATTTAAATGAGTCATCGCTCTTTCATTGTTCATCAGACTCGTCTGAAAAATCACAAATTGAATATTCATTTTCATTCATTGTAAATATTTCTTACATAACCTCGACACCATGCCATTTGCACTTGTGGATCGTGTTATTATTTTTGTAATTTTTTTTCAATTATACGTATGGCAAATGTTATCAGATATTACTGACGTTATTATGTAAAAGTGAGTACTGTGATTTACGAACAGTGATACTTTTGCTTTAAATTATTTTATATCACTTTTTAAATTACACTGCAGCAATATTACATATTACATATCACACAAAAACGTTTTAAATTTCTTACATTACATTACAAAGCACGATTTTTACTACCATGCGTCTAAAATTATTTGGAGCAATTACATTTCAGTTTTAAAAGGGTGTTTAGTAAAATAAAATATTTACAAGGGTTTAACTTCCTTAAAATTGTATTGTTTATTATTATTATTATTATTATTATTATTATTATTATTATTATTATTAAATACCTTTAAGGATTTATTTCAAGAGGACACCATCCTCCTCTACACTTCGCCAGCTCAACTATTTACATTACATTTTATATATAATATTTGAAATATTTTATTTTATATTTTATATATATTTATTTCAAATATTTTATTTTATATATATAATATTTGAAATATTTTATTTTATAACAACTATAACACTTTTTTTGAATGTTAGTCAAGTGAGTTTTAATTTATCGTCCTACATGTTTTACCGATTTTTGCTATCGGCATCTACAGGGAATACAATTGTTATGCTATATGAAGGTAACAGACTAGGTTTTAACTGACAGTTCCAATTCATACAAAATTATTATTGTGCGAGACAATGCGCGTGTCTCGGGAACATGATTTATTTGTTACGAGACATAATGTAATTGGCGTGAAAGTTCATTTCTTTGATGTTTAGTGATCTAATTAAAGCTTTCCAAATTTCCGGTAGGTTTAGACCTTGATTCTTATTTAAGTTTCCTGTTGAATGGGCGACCATAGCAGCCTCCTTGAAGGTTCTGGAAAGGTTGTTCTCTTCTATATAGGGCATATGACTCTAATTCCACTCAATGAGATGGTTGGTAGAGGCAAAGTGGCAAGAAAGGCCTGAAATATCTTGTCTGTTGTTTCTATCATACGAGACAGAAGGAGCAAGGTATATTGTATACTCCAGAGTACTTGTAGAACAGATGAGGGTCTTTTGGTGATCTTAAAAATTTCCGAATGGTATTGACCGGCTTGAATGTTACTCTAATATTGTGTGATTTTAGAAGGATAGCCAATTTTTTGGAAATGCTGCTGACAAAAGGAATAGTTATAGTACTGATGTATTGGGTGTCATCACGTTGTCTTTGTGGTATATCCGAAAAGAGAATCTTGTTGTAGAGTCTTTTTGGATAACCATTTAAGTATAGCTCTCTGGATATTGTTAATTCTTTTTGTATGTCATCTTGGTCTGTTATGTAATGTATAGCTCTTTTCTTAAGCATATGAATAATGCTAAGTTTTCTGGGATATATGTTGTGACGAGTTGAAATGGAGGTAACGTCCAGTATTCGTACGTTTTCTATACACAGATAGGTTGATTACTATTATTGCTTTGTTTCTTTATTAGGATGTCTAGGAATGGAAGTTTTTCATCTGTTTCAATTTCTAATGTGAATTTGATGGTATGGCGGAAACTATTGATTTGGTTGAGATAATCCATTAGTTCTTCTTTCGTATGATTCCAAATGATCAAGATGTCATCAACATATCTGACAAGTTTTCGGTTTTGAGGTAATTTCAGATAAGATTTTATCCTATAGGTGTTCCATGAATAAGTCAGCAAAAGAAGGCGAGAGGGGACTACCCATGGCTAATCCGGTAAGTTGTTTATAGACAGTTTTTTGCCAAATGAAATAGTTCGAAATGAAACAATGATTGAACAAAGTAGTGATGTTTCTTGGGTTGTCTAAGTTGTCTAAGATGTTGATGACTTCCACAACTGGAATGTTGGTAAACAGAGATGTGACGTCAAGGCTTGCTAGAATATCATCTTCAGAGATAAGGATGTTTTTTAATTTTTCAATAAAATGTTGTGAGGTTTTGATATAAGTATCCGAGTTGTGAATGTGTTGTCGTAAAATCTTGGCTAGATATAGAAAACCTACGAATACTGGACGTTACCTCCATTTCAACTCGTCACATCATATGTCCCAGAAACTTAGCATTATCCATATGCTTAAGAAAAGAGCTATACATTACACAACAGACCAAGATGACTTACAAAAAGAATTAACTACAATATCCAGAGAGCTATCCTTAAATGGTTAACCAAAAAGACTCTGCAACAAGATCTCTTTTCAGATATACCACAAAGACAACGTGATGACACCCAATACATCAGTACTGTAACTATTCCTTTTGTCAGCAGCATTTCCAAAAAATTGGCTATCCTTCTAAAACCACACAATATTAGAGTAGCATTCAAGCCAGTCAACACTATTCGGAAATTTTTAAGATCACCGAAAGACCCTCATCCATTCTACAAGTACTCTGGAGTATATAATATACCTTGTTCCTGTGGGTGTTAGTTACGTTGGTCAGACCTCTAGGAGCTTCGAAACGAGACAGAAGGGGCCCATAGGATATGTCAGAAACAACAGACAAGATATTTCAGGCCTTTCTTCCCACTTTGCCTCTACCAACCATCTCATTGAGTGGGATAAGAGTCATAAGAGCCTTATATAGAAGAGAACTACCATTCCAGAACCTTCAAGGTGGCTGCTACGGTCGCCCGTTCAACAGGAAACCTAAATCAGAATCAAGGTCTAATCCTACCGGAAATTTGAAAGCTTTAAAAATACCAAATATCAAAGAAATGCACTTTCACGACAATTACATTGTCTCGTAACAAATAAATCATGCTCCCGAGACACGCGCATTGTCTCGCACAATAATAATTTTGTATGAATTGGAACTGTCAGTTAAAACCTAGTCTGTTACCTTCATATAGCATAACAATTGTATTCCCTGTAGATGCCGATAGCAAAAATCGGTAAAACATGTAGGACGATAAATTAAAACTCACTTGACTAACATTCAAAAAAAGTGTTATAGTTATTATACAAGTAGTCAAGAAAGAAAATCACACTATTTTATTTTATATATAATATTTGAAATATTTTATTTTATATTTTATATATTTAATATTTAAAATATTACATTTTATTTTATATTTTGTATCACATTTACATAATATTTGAAATATATATTTAATATTTAAAATATTTTATATATTTAATATTTTAAATATTACAATTTATTTTATATATTTTGTTTCACTCCTTATATTTAATATTTAAAATATTATAATATTTTATTTTATATATATATTTAATATTTAAAATATTACATTTTATTTTGTATATATTTTGTTTCACTCCTTATAAGAATAAGTACTGGCTTAAAGGGGCGAAGCAAGAATGCTTTTCATCTTCCCCGTTATCTGTAGAGGACAGTGTAGGGATAAGGTGTTGTTGAGCTATAAAAGCTCTCATCATGGCAGGAGGGTAACAGCAATAGCCGAGCCTCAGTTAGAACTTCATTGGCTAGAGCATTGCCATCCATTACCCTCCAAGGGTATTAATCACCGCATCTCACGGTCGATTAACTCACCGATAATAATAATAATTTGTGAGTTCAACAAATCTTCATCATCGGCGTGTAGAGTAAGATAGGTTGAGAGTCAGTAGATAGTAGGAGAGGAAATAAAGATAGAGTGCATAGTGGTAGAGTAGGTGAAAAAGGCCTCAGTTGACCTGTTTTAGCTGTTTGCCTCCCCCCAGGGGTGATTCTAAAATGGTCGTTGATTTTTCACTTTAGAAAAAAAAAGGAAAAATCCTAAAAAGGAAACATGTAACAAAAACAAAAACATGAAGTGCAGAGAAAACAAACTATAGATAGGACTGGAAACCAAAGTAGAAATTGGGGGGGGAGGTCTGGCCTGAGTGATGCAGCTCTCAAGAAGCTGCACCGCCTCGCTGTAGGCCTTCGCCGCTCAGGTTCTCAGTTCTCTGCTGTTCTCTAGTTTCTCCACCTGTGGGAACTAGAGAACAGTATAGCTGTGGACGGGACACCATGGGATGGTTATTGTGACTGTCACTTTTTATGGGTAGTCATTATTCTTTTAGCCACCTCACTTCCCTTGGCCATGTCTAATTTGGAGAGAGCTATGAAGAACGCCGATGCCGCCTCCTCATCTATGTCCATGGCTCCCTGTACTTCCTCAGAGTTGATGTGGCTGATGTCTTCAACAAATAAGTCACCCCATTTTGCACTAACTACGTTGGGACCATACTTCCCTGTGAGGAGAAGCTCAGGTTCCCCTATTCTCACCATTGCATCTTGAAATTTTTCTGCCACCCCAGGGATACCTTTAACTAGATGCTTTAGAGTCTCCCCTGCTTTTGCATGAGGAGTCTCTAATTCTTCTGTTTTTGCTGGTTTTATTTTTTTTCATCTCCTTTTCCTCTTGGCTTAGTGGTCGTTTGAGGGGGGCGCTGTTTGCCTCCATTTCATCATGTGAGGCAACTTGTTTATTGGCTGTTTCTTCTGCATGGATTTCTCTTTCTTGGGTGTGAAAGCTATGGTTTCTGTGGCAGCTGCCTTCTCTTTTGCGGCCGTTATTTTGCCGTATGCCTCGTTTGGAGTTGGAAAAACCGGGTTTCCCGACTCTTGTTCTGTAGTAGCTGTAGGCTTCTCTACTGAGGGGACTGTGACTGGTATAATATAATAGAACCTCCCATCCTTTCTGCATGCGTTCTTGATGGACAGGTGATAACTTTGTGGTCTTTGGACCCGCATTTGAGGCAAGCCATGAGACATTTGTCCAGTGAATGACTTGTTGTTAAGCAATTTTTGCATGCCAGTTTTGGGCAGTTCGCTCCCAGATGGTCGAAGGATCCACATCGGAAGCATTGCTTCTTTACGCCAGGGTAGTTTACCATTACCCTAGCGGACCCGATGCTGACGAAGTTTGGAACCGGTGTTTTCATCTCGAGTGAGATGTTAACTTCCCCCGATTTCCATTGGGGGTTATCTGCATCATTTAAGACTTGTATGTTTCGTACATTTCGTACAACACCCCATTTTCCGAACACCTCGTGGATGACTTTTTCGTCATTTGTATATATTCCAATTCCAAGGGGAATCTGGGGATTTTGAGCAGTTTGATAATGCTCCCCACCACGAACGGAATAATTTCCTTTCCATTACATTGGAAACCTTTGAGCAATTTGTCTCTAGTCTCGGCGCTCCTTACTACAACTTAGTATCTGCCGCCACTGAAGGGAGTGAATCCAAAAATCTGGTCCGCACCGACGCAGTCAATGAAGGCCTTAGCCAAAAGTCGGGGTCGTAGATCGGCGTCAGTTTCGATGCCAAGAGTCCACGTGCGCGGCAAAACGTTGGCCATAGCTGGCTAGGAGGGGCCTAACTATTCCCACCACCAAGTGTTTATTATTGCCCCAGTCCGGGGTATCAAAAGCATATTGAAAAAAATTTTGAACTTTTTACATATCATAAAAATTATTATTTATAAGATTGTTTTTAATTATATTTTCCTTTTTTAAATATTTTAATTTTTTTATATTAATGAGAGTATTAATTAGTTGCTTGGAATTAATCCAAACAGTATACCATTAAAGTCTTGTCATTCTGTCGCACAAAATTTATAAGCCTTTATTAAACTCCCTAAATTCTATATTGTTTAATATTATAAATAATGCTAAAAAATTAAGTTTCGAATTTTAACAGTAGATCCTAATTTTCCTCTTTATAAAGAATAATCTATATATTCTCAATGTTCCTATTGTATCCAACACCACTTTGTATCTTTTATAGTACGTTATTACTTTAAGATGAAGCACAACATAAAAAAATATATTTATATATTTATATATGTGAATCGTCATTCTTCTGAATCGACCGTGAGATGCGGTGATTAATACTCTTGGAGGGTAATGGAGCCAATGAAGTTTTAACTGAGGCTCGGCTATTGCTGTTACCCTGCCAGGATCAGAGCTTTAATAGTTCAATAACACTTTATCCCTTCACTGTTCTCTACAGATAACGGGGAAGGTGAAAAGCATTCTTGCTTCACCCCTTAAAGCCAGTCCTGTTAAGGAATATGTGAATCGTGTGTAAAAAGTTCGCATAGATTATTGTTATATGTATGATTCGAAGAATAGTAATCAGTCAACCAAATATAATCAATCGAGATACATACACAGGTATCCCTTGCTTAACGCGGCGAAATTAATTGCGGCAATCCCTTGATATACGCCGCAAGAGTTTTGATTAACGCGCCTTTAACCCTGCGGAGCTCGCAGCTGATCTGGCAGATACATGCAAAATGTTTAATATAAATATTCCTACACAATTCAGTGTATAGCTTGGAGGTCATGAGTAGCTGTGCATTCATATGTTACGAGTGATATTCCGCACTGTTTTTGGCTGTCAGTTTGGTTTAACACGTGTTATGTAAAGATTTGTGATATTTGATAGTAAATTGTATCTGAGAGATACCGCGAACTCCGATGTCAGTATAGTATGGTTTAGTTGTTGTTGTTTTTTATTCTTTGTTCAATAATTTCTAGATTGTAACTGAAAATAAATAAACCATCATGTATTACTGAAATAGAGAGCCAAAGGCTTATTTATTATACATCTCCTCTAGGCGATTTGCTTTACATTATGGAAAATACTAAGGAAAGTGATCTGGAGCTTACTCCACCTTTACTACCAGTTGCTTATAAGGTTGCTTATGCTTGCATCAGCCGAAACTTTTAGTTTCTATATATTCGGCACGAAACTCTTGTAGTTTCTCTATTCGGCTATGAACTAATGTTGGATTCAATATCCACTTAATTTGTACCATCATGTATTATATTTGCAGTGTTTTTCCTTTATGCTTCATTGCTTGTTTGCCGAGGTCTGGAGAGTCATTTTGCTTGTTATCGTAGAATTTATGCCGATAAGAAAAAAACGAAAACTGTTCAAACGATAACTTGATAACTTCTTTTGATAAAAAAAATTGCAGTAAATAATGTAGGTACAAGTATTTATTAAACATTTACTTTGCATTCATGTTTTTATCTTTCCTAAAAGAGTACCATATAAAACGAATTATTAATACAGTAATCGATCAAGGACGAATTGCAATTTTTACCATTGATTATTAGATTTGATTAACGCGATGTTGATATACGCGGTAACATCGAGGGATTAATTAACCGCATTAATCGAGGGACACCTGTATATATATATGTATATATATATATATATAAGAATTAATTAGTTCAAATCTTCCCAAATTGAGATGTTCAGATATTTTAAGATCATTTTTTTAAGAAAGTTCAAAGGAACCGTCTTCCCGACACTGTTCATTTGGGTCTACCTCCCAAAATATCTAAGTGTCACCTTGTCACGTTTATAGACGATCCTTTTGGGTAAGTTGCTTCTAGCAAGTATTGGTGTGTCCCTGGAGTGAAGGCCGTAACTTGGCCTTATAACTTCTGTGAGATGGTCGATAGGGCCACGAGTTGGTAGGTTAGGTGTCTGAGATCCACCCAAATGTAATGAAGGTAATTAGATAGTTCCAAGCTGCCATCCCTTCTCTCTAGGGAGGGGTGAAAAGCGTGATATCAGGATGTGATTGTGGAAGGTGACAGACTCTTTCGGAAGTGGGAATGGTCTGCTAATATCGCTCTCAGTAGTGAATTAGATTTCGGTGAGGTTCAGAAACGCTACTTGAGTATCATTTGAACGACCTTCTTCATTCCATTCACTCCTTGGTTTTAGAAATAGCGAACAAACGTTGATCTCACCGGAAGCCCATACATTTCCTTAGCGCCTGTTTGATATTCAACAGCGAACATTCCTAATCAGAGCTTTGTACAGAACGCGTATAAAACGCCACGAAGTTACCCCGACAGTTGACAGTTACCCAGTGATTGTGGGGGTCGTTACCGACAGACACGCGCTAGGAATGAGGAAGGTTTCGATGTGAGCGTCAGCATGGCGAACAGGTCCCGATGTTTGTTGACAATGCCGATGACGATGATCGGGAAGATAGGTGTGAGTACTTTTGTCTTGTTTGTTATTTGTTTCTCGACCTTTTTTTTTTTTTTTTTTTTTTTTGAAAGGATAAAAGGAAAATATTTAACAAGAAAAAAAATTTCGGGGGGGGGGGGGGACATCAATCATGGCTAAATTCAGATAACTTGAAAAGCAGACAACATGGAAATGGGACACTACAGTGATAGCTGAACAATGAAAAACATAAATGAAACTATTTTAATAATCACAGTTAGAAAATAAACTAAAATTATAGTACTCCCATAATGGCATTCGTAAGATTATACTGAAGGTTTTGACTGTTAATTTAAATTGCACTAATTAGCTTGAAGGATTATAGAAATGGACTTTCAGAGCAGGATTATCTTTTGCGAGTAGAACTAATTTAAAAATATTCAATACTTATTGAGGGTTGTCCTTAAATGATATTCTTTTTGAGGTGGGTGGGAGAGGAAGGAATACGACTTTGATATACTGTATACTGTATGTATTTCGAAAAGGTGTCAAGTCCGTTTTTTTTTTTTTTTAACTGCTAATTGTCACATCTGAACAGAGTGACAATTAGCAGCTAAAATAATTTTTGTTAGGATTTCAAAATATAGTGGAATAGGTAATTGTAATTGTTGAAAGTCACAAAAATACAATAATGAGTTGTTTGGTAATTTTATTTATTTATTACATAACATGAAGAAGGCACGGTCTAAAGTTCTGTCGCATTTTATGACAGAGAGGAGAGGATATAAAAAGTCCCGAAAGAAAAAAGAAAAAAGAAAAAAAAAAGCCCGAAAAAAAAAAAAAAAAAAAAAAGCATAATCTCGATTACGGAAACACCTATACGTTTTTTTTTTTTTTTTTTGTCCTTAGGAAAATAAATAATATATAAATCATGTAAGCTCATACATAAAAAAATGAAGAAATGCATATACTGTATTGTTTTATTATGATAAAAGTTCCCAAGCTGCAGTGACGCCACCAGAGGCAAGCAAGCAAACTATTTTGAATTGCACACACTTTTGTGAGGGGAGGGGAATGCGCGATATCTCGAAGCTAAGAGCAATTCTTTTATATTTTTATTTTATTTCTAATATTATTTAAAATATTAGCTTCAAATGAACTATAAGTTAAGTTTGATTATAAAATTTTATCTCGAATATAATTTTTATATTTATTAAAAGAAAAGAGACATTTGAAATTAAATTTAAAATCCAATAGTTTAGGAGTTTTTTTACTTGCAAATTGTTTTTCATTCTTAAATTACATTATACACCTTATTAAAGATTAAAACAACTATATAGAAATAAAGAAATGAATGCGGACCGTGACATGCGGTGATTGATTGATTCAATCCAATACCCTTGGAGGGTAATGGTTGGCAATGCTGTAGCCAATGAAGTTCTCACTGAGGCTCGGCTATTGCTGTTACCCTCTTGCCATGATTACAGCTTTAATAGCTCAATAACACCTTATCCCTACACTGTCCTCTACAGATAACGGGGAAGATGAAAAGCATTCTTGCTTCGCCCCTTTAAGCCAGTCCTTATAAGGACTATAAGGTTATCAATCGACCGTGAGATGCGGTGATTGATTCATTCAATCCAATACCCTTGGAGGGTAACGGATGGCAATGCTGTAGCCAATGAAGTTCTAACTGAGGCTCGGCTATTGCTGTTACCCTCCTGCCATGATCAGAGCCTTAATTGCTCAATAACACCTTATCCCTACACTGTCCTCTACAGATAACGGGGAAGATGAAAAGCATTCTTGCTTCGCCCCTTTAAGCCAGTCCTTATAAGGACTATAAGGATAACAGATGCAATTTAAAATATTGGTAAATCAGTAACTGATGTTTATTGATGCTGTTTATTAGTTTTTTTACCACTAACGATGATTTGTTGTTTAAAACTTATCATAATTAGGTTTCAAAAGTTGTATCACTATAGATGTTACTCTCTGTAATGACAGATGCTGACATGTACAGCATTATCCTCTCATCATCTGTGGCCTATACTGTTATAAAGCAAATATATCCCTACAATCGAGTGTACATTCGCATCTCATAAACAAAAATCTCACATCTAAAAATGTGAGTCAAGTACTGTGGAAACAGAAGGTTTGTCAGCATTTTAGAAGATGCTGCTTTACTGACAATTATTTTTAATAATTAGTGATATTATGATAAGCTAAACAACCGCTTCTAAATCGCAACCAATCTCTTGCTTACTCACTTATTTGCATAGAAGATGTTTTTTTTTTATGAGATATCACTTATTTTTTAAGCAATCAAGAAATAAATTGTCGAAATCAGTTGAACTATATTCAACCATTTCTGGCATGTGAGACATTTTTCTTTCTTCTCCCTCACTTCAAATTGTGCTGTCAATTAAAAAATGTATTCCAAATTCTGTCGAGAATTTGGAATATATTTTTTTCCAAAGCGTTCCTTTGCAATTTTCCCTCCATTTGAGATTGATTAATTAGAATTTAAGTAATAAACATAAGTTCAAAATTTGGTTTGAAACCATGTGAATAATGCGAACTGTGGAGGAGTGAAATGCTCTTCTTCGTTAATGAGATTATAATGAAATGAAATCAATTCAAATCCCGGATATGAAGGTAACCACATTCAAGACTTTAGTTGTGGATGTGGTTAGCTGCTATTCTCCTATTGAGACTCAGAATTGATCAAGATGTTGTGAAAAAGCTAGCGTATAAGATCATAATGGAGAAAATATGTAGGATAGTTTAAGAAAGCTAAAACCATCCCACACATATGCGTGGATGTGCAAGGAACTAGTCAGTCTATTTTAAGGGTTAGAAAGAAGCAAAAACAAAATTATTTGATTAGTGAAGTAGTAAAGTGAGTTGATTAAAAAGGAAAATACTGGAAAAGGCCGGGGAGAGCATCAGAAAAATGAGAATATACGAAGGTATAAGGAAATTAATAAAAAATAAATAAAAAGTAAAAGCGCAGTTGCAGCAGTTTAGATAAAACTTTGGCAAAAAAAAAGAAGAAGAAAATACAGCTAGAGAGAGAGAGAGATAGAATAATTATAGAGGACGATATGAAGTTATTGATAAGTAATGTAGGAGAACAGATAATGGAGCGAAGTTATTAAAAGATAAAAATAAGAAGCTGAAGTGCAAGAAACCATTATAGTAAGGTGGGCAATTTGATCATATAAAATTTTCCAAAGACTTCGCAGAAATATAATAGCATCTGTTTTTAAGAATGGAGTTTGCACGCCATATGAGAATTATAGAGGGATTAGCTTATCGTCTATGTGCCAGGTGAGATTCTCTACATTATTTTATTCAACTGGATAAAGGACCAGGTTGATAAGCAACTTAGACGGAGAGGGGGATTCAAAGGAGTTAAAAAATGTGTAGATCGAATATTTTCACTGACATAGATCCTTTAGAAATGTTTAGAACCTCAGAATTTGTAATCACATGTTTGGTTGACTTCAAAACACACTTCTGATTCGATTGATAGACAAACTTTCTGGAAGGTCGTAAGAGCTAAGATCTGACAAACTCATGGCTATTATAAGGGCTTTATATGATAACTGCGAAGGCGTGTGTTAAAGTTGATAAGGCATATATTGAGTATTTAAAATAACAACCGGAGTGAGACAGAGATATGTAATTGTAGGAATCTTTAGTCTTGTATTTGATTTTGTGATGAATAGGACAAAAAGAGGAGTCTTCTATCTTTCTTAAAGGATGCGTTACATAGCAAGTCTCTCAATTTATGGAACTTGGTGTTTTTTTGTGACCACTAGTATTTATAGAGTATCCTGGAACAGTGGCGTAGCTAGAGCTGCTGCCGCCCAGGTTTGTCGCCCCTTCTCAATACACACCAAAGATACTACAAAAAGTCAAAACGACGTATAGGGAAATAAATTAAAACACTACGTTTATTTTTGAAGTAACATTTTAATTTCAACATTCTAAAATGTTATTTTTCTTGCTTTTCTGTTAGCAAAATCGTCGATGACATTGGCGAAGTCTATTTCATAGTAATGTAAGTAATTCTTAATCAAATTTTATTTAGAAAAACTTCTCTCACAGCTAGCAACACTTACAGCAATTGTGAGGAAAATTCGCAGTAGTATTACAATATTTGGAAATATGTTCTCGAGACTGAATTTTAGAATTAACTGCAAAAGTTCAAAAAGGTTCAAAGTGCCGCCCGGAGCGGACTGTCCCCTCCGCACCCCCCCCCCCCCCAGCTACGTTACTGTCCTGGAATGAGCTGGTTTGACTTCGTGAATAATGATGACGTCGAAGGAGTGGTCAGCCATCTCTAATACACTCTCCTGCGTGAGGAATGGTTCGATCATATCCGAATGTAAGAAAGTATCTTGGTGTCAACAGGATTAGGTTAAGTTATCCAGAAAGTGAATCAAATAATATCATGGATTGGCTTATAATGATGGCATGAAGCAGCAATGGACGCTCTCCAGTATGGTCAGATCTCTATAACCATTGATTGCTTGAAGAATGTGTGTGTGTGTGTGTGGCACTTCTGGCTGCATCAATTCGCATACCGGCCACTGAATTATAAACTTTTATTTAATACCGTGTTGGACCCCGTTTAGTCCGAATTACAGCATATATGCAGTTTGGCATAGTTCCACAAGTGTTAGATTGTATCTACGTCTACAACATACCAGACGTTCACCAGGCAGTCCTTTAACTGGTTCAGATTTGACGTAAGAGGACTTTGCTCAATGGAGTTTAGATCCGGGTTTTGTAATGGCCAGGGAAGATGGTGGAAGTCGCTGTCATGCTCGCTGAATCGCTGTTGAACAATTCTTGCGCGATGGACAGTAGCAATGCCATCCATAAAACAACCGTCACCTGCTGGATAAAAAGTCAACATTCCAGGATGGAGTTTATCGGCATCAGTGTTCAGCTATTCCTTGGAGGACACCTGACCTTCCAGCAATATCAGGGGACCCGTTTCATACTAATAGAACATGCCCCACATTATGACATCGCCTCCAGAACCTTGAACTGTGTTTACAAGACAAGCGAGGTTCTTTGCTTCATGGGGAGGGGTAGAGAATAAGGTGTTCCATGACTTGTCGAACCACATGACTTTTTTTCCAGTCTTCAAGTGTCAGTCAGGTGTTTCTGACACTACTGTAGACGAAACAAATCGGTATTTGCCGTCTCAAGCTATACGGAAACCGGTGATTTCGAAGAACCGGTAAGTTCGTCTACAGTGGTGTCAGAAACACCTGACTGACACTTGAAGACTGGAAAAAAAGTCACGTGGTTCGACAATTCCCTGCACATAGTTCGGTAAGATATGGGTGGGTAAAATCTTCATTAAATGCTTCTGTAAACTGCTGCACGCATGAAGTTTTATTTGTCTGTACAAGTCTTCCCAGTTGACGGCGATCTTGTTCTTGACAAACTGTCTTAGGACCACAGTTACGCCTCTTTTTCCAATGATTAAATAACCCAGGATTTTTTTTTTTTTTGAGATATCCTGGGTTGTTCTCCTTTTTTATCATCTAAGTTCACAGCGAGATTCGAATCCGCAGTCTCTTCGTAGGAGAGCAGATATGCTAATCATTCAGTCACTTATGCCAGCCAACTAATAAAATTATTAATTCTTGTTAATCTTTAATTTTTTTCCCTATTTTGTGTTAACATAATACTTTATTTTAAATATTATGCCATACCATAAAACACACTTTTTTTTTGTGAGCTGCTCCACTGTGATATTGGAATGAAAATGAAATAGGCATGCCTGTGCATGCGCACAAAAGTCTTTGCACATTATACATCATAAACTCCATATTTCGAATACCATTTTTGGTTAATAAAAAAAAAATGGAGAAAAAAGCCCTCTTTTGTGAACACTATCGAAAAGACCGGCATAAGATCGTGTTAAAATTAAGATTGACCAATCTACTGTATGATGACAACATTCAACTTGTGTGGCTTCCATCCAGGTGACTGCCAAACAGCCACCACTTGACACCCCAGGCGTTAGGGAGTGTAAGCAGGGGGTATTTGGTACACAAAACTCTCATTCAGCAAACCGCGGGTGTTCGTGAAGATGTACTCACTTGAGAAAATGTCTCCAGTAGTCCCGCGTAGCAATATTCTTGAGATTTGTTTGACATTCTGTTCTGTTATTCGCGCTGTAAACATTTATTACAGAGAAAGTTCAGTTAGTGGGGCGTGCTTCCAGGATGTACTCTTCTTTTTCCCCTCTTGAGCAACTACATATCTAGCATTCTGTTTACCTGTGCTGTATTTATACATAACACGTGTATTTGAAGTGTGTGCTTAAAACCACAGTATACTTCACACCCGTTTTACAACACGTCGGTAAGTTTTCGTCTGATCATTGCCACAAGAGTTCAGTAGCCCGAGCTTAACGAGATCTGTCTAATTGCCTTCATTTTCTTTGCTAAATAAATATTCCTTTTCGATGTTAATTTTTGATGTTTAATAGAAAAATGTTTTACGTAACCAAAAAACAAATATTAATAAAAATATCAAATAAGTTCTGTTATAATTTATTTCGCTTTATTTTGTCACTCGTTACCATGGTGATGACAGCCATTTTCAGGTTACGTAATGTTATTTTATTATCGTCTGCTTAAGACTTCCAAGCATAAAACCATGAACATGTAAAATCAAATTTAAAAAGAATATATATATATATATATATATATTCGTAAGATCCTTCGTAAGATCAGGATCTTGCTTTGTCTACAAGTAGCAACTAATATAACAATAAAATATTTTGTAAATTTACTTTAAGTGTAAAAGGTGTTACTTTGTGACATTTTTTATAATCTGTAGCAAAAATAATTCACTTAATATAAATTTTATGAAAATTTAATATCATTTCTACATATAACTTAAGATGGTCTTTCTTGAAATTATAGTTCCGTATAATTGTTTAATTATTTGATAGATATAATCCGTTTTTATATCCATTTTTATATACAATTCAAAATAGAATTTTAACGAGCAAATCCATATTATGTTGGCAGGAGAGAACTGATAATTCGAATACCCAATACTAATTGTCACAAACGAATTTATGGCAATTAATATACATAAATTAGTATATATTAATTATTTAAAAAAATAAAATAACTCAACATTTTCTTCATCATAATGATATTTAATACTTTTTTTTCAGGGGGGGGATAAATTTGTTTTCCTAAGTGTAAAATATTGAGTCAATATTGAATCCAAAAGGTTCGGTAATTCCGACCATGTTCAATTGCTTCAAGAATGTACATTTTATAATTTCTTCAACCTATCTTACATTCGTTGTGTTTTGTTCCTGTTGCTCTAACGTTCCTGTTCAAATTATATTTTTCTATCTTCAACAGTAAACTGAATTTGACTGACATCAATGCGTGAAGTGAGATAAATGAATTATGACTTTTTTTTGTATTTCTAAAAAAAAGTATTCATTTAATATGAATAACCGGTATTTACTTAATCAATAAAATAAAAGCTTGGAGATCTGTGTTTTAATCAGCTCCAAACCACTCGTACAATGGCTACAATCAATGACGTCAGATATTTACATGGGCTATTACGGCATAGGAAGCTGTGTCAAACACAATCCAGTGATGTCCCAGCGGGTTGCCTTCATCTGATGTCACATGCGTCTTTTCAGACACCTCGCGGGTTCTCACGAATAGCCGCTACTTCATTAGTCTGCCACTCTTTGCAGGCTCTTCATATATTTGTACGTAAACGCCCTAGTTCAACCCCGCCTAACACTTAGCTTCGCATAGTAAAAACACCTACTTAGGTTTTCACTGTGTCTATCTCTCTCTCCTCTACCTCCCCCCTCCTCTTCGCCTTCCCAACCTTCGGGTTGTACGGTCCGTTGATTCCTCTAAATGCTTCGTGGTTACCCGCCAAATTGTCCGACTCTGAGGGTACTCTATAATCTAGGCAAAGTCTGCACGGGTCAAGGGGCTTACAATAAAAGCGCCCGCCAATGGAGCCTCGTAGATCACATCTGTTTACATGGGTGCACGCATGGTGGCCAATTATCGCCTGTTTTCTAGAAGCACGTGGCCGCCCGCGGTAGATCAAAAGTGGACGGCACTAAACAAAACAATTACAGTTGGAACAAAGTCTTACAAACAAATGAACCTCGTCCAATAAAGATGTTGGCACATTATGCTTCGCTGTATGGTTCCTATTCCTTCAGTCGTGAAAAAAAAAAAAAAATGTCTTTGTTAAGATAGAATATTCTTTTGCCTGTTTGGAACATTTTAAGTGGGTCTTAAAAGTGTTGGAAGCCTCCACTCGGGAGTTTAAGCAGATTGTCTACCACGGCGTTTTATATATATATATAACTACCGCTTAAAATTAAACAGACGTTTGGGGGGGGGGGTCACCCCCACTCTAATTAAAGCAATTTAGTCATTATAAACATAACAATATCAAGATTTACAGTATTATTAGTAACAGCTGTAAGAAACATAACGAGGTAGAAGTTTTGTTTTTCCTGCTTCTTTTATGTCGTCTTCCGTAGCACGGTTGCGACACATTAGTCTTAGGTCGAAGGAAATCTGGGTTCGAGTCCTGTCTAAGACACACGAGAAACCTTTTAATAAAAGCTTTATATAGTGAGAACGGTCTCATATTCGAAGCCCAGAGGATTTTATTATTATTATTATTTACATAATTGATACACAATCAAAACAAGATATCATATAAAGAAAAATTTGACTGGTGATTCAGAACAATTCAGATTCTGCTCAAGAATCTAAGAATAGTCTGTCAGGTAGCGTCGTAAAATATGGACTGTTCCAAGTAATGCTGTTTTTTGTAGGTCATGGGATCACTTCGTTGATGTTTAATTGCTGTAAATGGTCGGATAGCTTCTTTGGAGTTGAATCAAGTGCACCGTAACTATTGGGATGACTTTGGTGTGTTTAAGCCACAGCGGGCCACCTTCGATTGCCACATCTCGATATTTAGTAATTTTTTCCAGTTCTTTGGTGTTGATGTTGTTATCACTGGGTGCTGCGACATCGATAATCCAAACCTGTCGATGTTCGATAATTGTGATGTCAGGTCTATTGTGTTCCAAATGCCGATCAGTTTGTATTCGAAAGTCCCAGAGAATTTTTGCTGTTTCGTTTTCCAATACTGTCTCTATTTTATGCTACCAAGTTATCAGAAGTAGGAAAGCCCCATATTATTATTATTATTTTAATTTAGTAAATTTTCCTTTCTCTCCATAACACTGTTTTCCTTCAAAGTTGTGTTTGACGGATTAGTCCGTCGCAGTATTACAAATGTTGACAATTAGCTTTTACCAATAAATAAATAATTAAAAAAATCGACAAGATTGTTTACGAAATAAATGCAAATATTTAATTGCATTATATCATTTATTTAAAAAAAAAAAGTGTCTTTGACTTACCTAATACAAAATTACTTTCCATAAATAGAGGCAAAATACTGTAAGATGTAATCTAATTTATACACAGAAATCAAAAAAAATTTTAAGGAAATTAATGTCGATATGATATTGAACAAAAGTTCAACTTCGTTACATAAATTAAAAAACAAGTTATCGTCTGCGACAAATTTAACACTAACTTATTTAACACACTATCAATTTACTGATCCTATTGAATACATGTTTTTTTTTAGGTAATTATTAATATCATCTTTTAGCTACGGAATGAAAATTCCTTCGGATGAATGCCCTTTCTTCTACGGTATTATTTTGTTTTCCGCTAGCTTCTCTCCAATTTGTGTTCGGTCTTGCACAATTCATTTTTACACGCCCTGACCTCTCTACAAAACAGTTCAGTCCACCGGTTATCGTGCAACCTAATAACAATCTTGCTGTATTCTGAACCTTTCAGCTTTTATTACGACGTCAGTAACTTTTATTGCTTCGATCCGCCCGTTTCTAATCCAATAACGTGAAAATAAAGAGCAACAAGTGCTTGCTTTTGTGAGCCGGACTGCGGTTTTTGTTTTCTGCCTTTTTTTTTTTTTTTTTTCAGTAACACATTTCATCCGAGCCGCTGTCCTTTATTTCTAGCGGAAGTCAGAATTATTTGACTATGTGAAAAAATTCCTCACTTTTATAACTTAAAAAAAAAAAAGTGCGTGTACTTTCTTTTTTTTTTTATTGCAGTTCAGCTCGTGAAAAGTTGTAAACAATTTTATGCTACACGTGCTAGATATAATTGTTGCCATGGATACATTGAAATTAACTTCACGTTCATATTACTTAAAGTTATTACAATCATCACGTGGAAACACACACAAACGATTACTTGAAAATAAATCGTTTGGTTTTGTATTCTACGTGTTCTGAAAATATGTCGATTTTGACATTAAGTTAAATTTACGTCATAAAACATCGATTTTATTTTCGTTCTTATTATTTATTGTATAGGTGAATTTTTATAACACTTTGCCCACGAAAGTTTGTAAATATTCATCCCTAAAGCACCATGGATGGCCTGAAGGTTAGGATAATCCAGAAAATATATTCCACAGATCAAACACGATGTTAGTTTTGTTTGTTTTTTTCTTTTAAAAAAAAGCTCTGGTAGCACGGGCACAATGATAGTATCACAACGGACAATGAAAATCATGTAGCATGATGTAAGCAATGGTGCGGTATGCATCAGTCGCATCACTCCGCGATATTTATGATTGTAACAGGTATATATTTAAGTAAGATTAGATTAACTTATTGCCATCTGAACTGCTTCTTGATAGAGTATACGGGAACAACACTTGTAAAGAGACTTTTAAACTAGTGAAACCGGGAAATTGCATCCACTCAAAGTCCTTGACACGAATCCCTGTAAATTCGACTTATTCATTAAAAGGAAAGGACCTCTCCAAATTAAGCATGTTTAAGGGTATCTTTTTTCAAGGGTTTTTCCAGAACACTTTAAAGAGATGGAATTTCTAGCTATCATTCAATGTTTGGTGATAATAAAAGGAAAATTGTGTGAAATTGAGTCCCAAAAATTTCACAGCCTTATAGGTATAGCGCAGTCCTTTTTCGTCTACCGTTTTTTTTTTCATTTTTATTTTATTATGATATTCATAAATATCGGCATGGAATATATGAATCTGATTTATTAGCTTATATGATTTATTTAGCTGTAGAATTAGGCCAAAGATGCAAAATATATCCTGTAGTAATGACACCCCTGAATAGCGGAGTAAAATTTCATGCTATGAAATTAAAAAAAAATTAATTAAAAATTTCTCGCTGCAAAATTCTGAGGAAAAACTCTCAAAGCCGAGTTCAGTCTTGATAAGCAAATGTTTCGGAATCTCGGCAACCTTATTCGACGAAGGCTCAGGACTCTTTCGTCTGAGTATGCTGGACACCATTGTTCTAAATGATTGGTTTAAAGTAGTGATCAATTTCAGCTCATCTGAGAATGAAATGCCAACTTATTTTTGCAATATACACATCACTTGTCTCCATGAACCTTTGATTTGGGAGAAAAACTAATATGCGTACGACTATAAAGAGAAACCAAGCTTGAAAACAATGGGACCTTTAAAACCATGGCTATAATTTTAAAGCCAACATGCGGGTAATAAATTTTCTTATATGTGAAGATTTGGATAATGAAATTATAATCGGTGGACTATTTTATCGTGATTTAGGTAAAAGATTGCGTCACCTAACATCAACTGTAGGCTAATAAAAATGTAAGAGTGCATGTGAACTCAGCCAAGAAACATACAGGAAGACCTAAGATCAAAAAGATGTTTAGAAAGGTGGTACGCAAATGTCGGTAGTTCATTATGGATACGATCGCATAGTAGTTTAAAAGTCAACAGAAGTTCGGGTTAGTAGTAGAATAGTATGTGATGAGCTGTGCGTTTTTTTTTGTACTTACGGAAAAGTAGCTGAATATATTACAAATATACCACAAAATGTACTGGTTTAAAGAACATCCTAACTGGTTTGTAGAATGTTGAACGTCTGCAAGATTAAACGATAAATCTCAATGCTCCATTTCCGATTGGACAGGCGAATACAGGAACGACAGGTAAGGTTGTACTTCACAACCTTATGCCTGAGTGCATCACTGAAAACATAAGGCAAACTATGAAGTTTGGTGATGGAAGAATGATAGTCTGCAACTGTTTTTCCTATGGACTCGGACCTTTGGTTGATAGAAGTAACATGGATATATAGACTGCTTTTGGATATTTCTAAGTTTTCTACATTTTGGTAGTTTTGAGGTATAAATCCAGGTCTTTTTCAGAAACCCACCACATCATTCTCCAGGTGCTATCGAGAATATTTTGGGAACAATGATGCAGAAAAAACTTATTGGCTTTCAATAGAGTCTGATCTCAATCCAATTGAGATCAGACTCTATTCAGATATCTGAATAGATATCAGATAACTATTTATACGCTTGGCAAGTGTGTGTGTCTGGGCGGGGGGGGTTACATATATGTTCAAGGTTTGGTTTTCATCATCACAATAAGATCGGGAAAAAAAATCAGTATTAAATGCAGACAAACTTTAAATCGGAATTACACCGTATTTCATTCGAAAATGTAGACGATCGACTGCTTATTTCTATTGTAATTTGCACACTTAGAGTAAACTTGGCGAATGTCGTTCACGACTACTACCTGCGATTGCAACTACCACACTTTGCGGCATCAAATGTACAAGAAGAGCATATGCATTGAATTCTATGAACCCCAGCATTGTTATCCATAAACAGTTCCTAAAAGATTGCTAAAAACATTGTTTTCACACAGACTACGTTGGTGTGTTTAGGTTTAGCGTCAAGGATTCCCAAATCACGTGTTGAGAATATTTTCAAATTTATCGAAGACCGCAGAGAATCTTCAAGAGGATTTAACCTTACAATCCTCATATCCTTCTATCTGCGAGCATCTTCTTCATTACTATTTATTTCTCAGCAGTACTTTTCCTCTTTTTTTACGTTCAATCAGTAACTATTACAATAGAAATAATCGGGAATAGCTCAAATTTAAAATATGTAAACATGCACAACTAACTTACTGAACACACTTGTCTCTCATAGTCTTAGTTTGGGCATAACGTAAACAACCAATCAAGCAGTCGTTACATTCTGTTACAGCATGATTTTTTTTTTTTTTAAAATCTGTTCCTTTTAGGAACTCCACGGACATATAGCTAAATTCAAATAAAACATCTTAAAAATGGTTGCAAGAACAGTAAGCCATTGACATGCGTTAGATGATAGCATTGGAAGACATTTTTGGGTAACTACATGAAAAAAAAAATTAATATAAAGAAGGAGCAGTGCTGGTCACACAGAACAGATAGAATGAACGTTGTAGTTGAATGAATGATAGAATGGATGATGTTGTTGATCTCATATGGACATCAAAAGGATTTTTCCTTCCGGAAACAATAACCACCACTTAATATTAGCCTGACAGCTTATATTATTTTAGCCTTATATTAGCCTGACGTTCTTATATTGTTGTAGAAGCCTAGTATGAATATTTAGTTCATAATCACTAGACGTTGTATTAATTACGATGTTTAATTTTAAGTGGACATTTTCCTCTTCAAAATATAGTAACGCTAACAGCCTTTTATTAACGAAGAATAGTAATAATAATAATAATAATAATGTATTATGTATATTTTTGAACAAAATAGGTTGCAAATAATAATATAATAATATATATGGTATGATTCTGTAAAATGTCTTGAAATGTGATTCAAGTTTTTTTTTTTTTTCAAAACAAAAAATGATTATTTTGGTTTTGATGGGGAAAAAAAAAGTTAAAAATAATGGCCAGCAGTAAGGCGATAACAATGGAATATTATTAGCAGCATAATAATCAAAACATAACACCAGTTGAGTAAACACCTAAGTTCTCTTGATTTTATTAAGGTTTATATAACAAAAGGAAATATAATAATGCGAATATGTTAGATATACTTGGATTGGTGAAAAGGTGATTTTCAACCGAAAAGGCCATTAGCCTGTTTGATCTGTTTTGGTGTAACTGAACAACGACCACATTCTAACCCTAATTCAATCATAACGATCGGGATATGACACTTAAAAGCAATTCGACCGATAAGTTGATGCCTAATTGCATCCATGATCTGATCAGTCGCTAAAATTCCATAGCTTTCAGCACTAATCAAAGCAATCCCACGATGGTCTGGCTTACGACCGACCTTAAACTTAATTACATAATGCTGTAGGTTGAATTCTGCGTGTATAGTACTTAGTTGCATTATCTTTAGCTGCTTTTCTAATGTAATCATCCCCTACTATGACTGCTATTACGTTTGATCTTCAAGTAGCTCTATTCTGTTTATTCTACGATGCCATTTTCTTTGGCGTATTACTGTTTTTCCGACATCAGATAAGGTTTGTTTATTATCCTGAACAATAATATTTTTTTCTAGTTTGTGGAACTGTTCTTTTGTCATATTAAATCACCAAAAGTAGGCGGTGTATAAGGAGATTGACAGACTGGAACTTTTAATATGCAGGATGGTAAACGCAATAGTTGTTTATGGTGGAAACGTGCTAACGAAGTTTGGAATCGGTGTGAAACTTATGGCATTTATATCTTTGCAGATCAGGAATATCAAAGAAGATGCTAAAAGATAAAGGATGAGGTTTAGTTTCCTTACGAAAACGAGAATTTTGAACAGCTCGAAATTGAGTACGTTATCTCCCCACCTCCCCATTGGAAAGTGGTACCAAAATAATAGGAGATCACCGTGCGTAAAAACATATGAGATTTCATATGCAATGCATGTATATCACAGTGAAATAATTATTTATTAATCACAAATGTTTTGTTTGACGTATCGTAAAACCCATCAGCCTGGGTTAAAGAATAATAGAAATTTGAATACAACAGCGAATATAGTCATTACGATTTAAGTTTCGCTGATTTAGTGAGGCACCAAGCACTTTCATTGTATAAACGTTTGAATTAAAAAAACACGACTATTCAGGAGTTTGACGTCCCCCCCCCCCCATCAGATCCCAAAGTATTGGCAATTCTATGTTGAGTTTGATTTATGAAGTTTGATAAGTTGAATATGGTTGAGATATTCTAAAATGGTTTAAACGGATCTTCCAGTTTCCAATAACTTAGTTTGGTCAAACAGGAAGATCAGTTAAAAAAAATCATATTTCAGAAACCAGTTATATTCAGCTTATGAAGCCTCGTATAATAATCTGGTTTGGCTCAACATGCATTGATAACATTAACCACTGGATCCGATGAGATAACATCAAACTCGTGCATGGTTATAACTATAAATTTGAACGCTTATTCAGTGAAAGTGCTAAACTTAAATCGTAATGATTGTCTCGCTCTTTTTTCCCCAAAAGTTTGGGAAATTGTATTAAATATATATTACAGTATATACAGGGTGTTCGGGATAAATTTGACAGTTTCGTAAGGAAAAAGAAAATCTTCTTTGTATCTATTAAATTTAATGAATTGACAAAAAAACATTACAGGCAGAGTTAATTACAATACTATCAACAAGATTTACTCAAAATAACCACCATTAGCATCGATCACAGCTTCAATTCTGCTTCGGAACCTCGAACAAGCTGATGCTACAGTCTCCCTGGGAAGGGCCGCAAAAACTGTTTTAATTTTATCCATTAACTGGGCTTTTGTATTACTGGAAGTGCGATTGGTGTCTTTTTCAACTGCGCCCCATACAAAATAATCCATGGGGTTAAGGTCTGGGGAGTTTGGAGGCCAAACATTTGGACTGGTGAAGTCGTAGAAATTTTCAGACAACCATTTTTGACTTTTCCCAGAGGTGTGGCAAGGGGCCGAATCCTGCTGCCATACATACGGCCTACCATTGGCTACCCTTGTTATCCAGGGCTTGACTACAGTTAGCAACTCCACGAACAAAGCCCGAATTCCAATGCCAGGGTTCTTCAACACCTGTTCCTGCAGATTTGCGAGGAATTCTGCTGTACGAACGCAATCAGATCGTCTGCTAGGGATCTTTCTTCTTGCTACATCCTCGTAGTCACCATTGCAAGTCTCTAGTTCATGCCTGATTGTTTTTACTGTATTCAGGGAGCATTGGGCAGCAGTCGTCATATCCTTATTTTGATGGCGGGCACGAATCATCATGATACAAGTTATTCTCTTCCATGATTCAGGTGGGTTCCAGCTATCCATCCTTTCTGACATCTTGTATATGAATGAAGAAGGGTCCAAACTTTTAAATGAAGAGAAGTGTGTGTTAATACATGTAACTTACGGAAAAATATAATTAATTATAAATATGTCAAATTTATCCCGAACACCCTGTATATATATATATATTTATCCAATAGTGTTGTATCCTGGTACATGACTGTATGTCTATAAGGATGTACATTGAAAGGTACACTCTTCTGTTCTTTTATATTCAAATTTCTATTATTGTTCTTCAATCCACACTGATGATGTTTTCAATACGTAGAACGAAATACTTATGATTAATAAATAATTCTTTTAATGTGGTGTATTGTATAAAGACGAGATTATTGCTTTCTTGTATGTAAAAATTCATTGCACTTGATAGTTAAAACAAGATTCGGCGCGATTATTGAAATAAAAAAAAGGAGATTGAGTGCGAACCATCTAGAACAACGAAGGGCTTCGAAGGTCTTGATCCCTCTACTTTCCTCGTCTTTGATTGGAAAGGTATTACAGATTTATTATAACCATAATAACCGTAACAACATCTAGCAGTAACCATTACATAAAACGTTATCAGTAAAATGAGTATGAAAACATCTCCATTTCTAAATACGCAGGAACTTTCTTCAAGCGAACTCAAGAAAACGTGTGCTTCACCAATTTTTGTTGGAAAAAAAAACACTCTTTTACATAAAAACTGTAACGACAACAGTGAGGGGAAAACTTTTATGAGCAATTTACTCGCCCTGAATGGGCATGGAGATTATGTATCGCTACAGGAAATTAAAATGGCTTTTGGTCTTTTATGTTTGAAAGATCCGTTGCATCGTAGGTTACAGCTTGCTGAACCAGATCATTGGGGTGTATGGACGTTTTTAGGAAAAACTTTGCTGCTAAAGATTGTAGGAAAGAGAAAATATAGGGCATATTTGTATCTCGATGAAGTTGATTGTTTCTGATGAACCATGGCACGTTTAGAATCATTCTTAAACATTTGTTTTGCACACGTTGCAGTTTGAGAATATTAGTGTTGCAGGTATGGCTCCAGGCTGGAGAAGCATAAGTGACTACGAATCGTCAGCTGGTATAAGAGCAATTTGATTCTGATATTTAGCTTGCTGTTCGTGTTAATTAGGAGGTAGATCTGGGCGATGGCGAAAGCACATCAAAACTAGGTGTGCTAAAGCACACCTAGTTTTGATGTGCTGGTTAAAAGTTAATTTTTTGTCGAGCACTACACAAAGATATTTTGTTTCTGTCTGCCAGGGAATTTTAGTGTTGAACAGTAAGAATAAAACTTTCTAGTCCTTATAAGGACTGGCTTAAAGGGGCGAAGCAAGAATGCTTTTCATCTTCCCCGTTATCTGTAGAGGACAGTGTAGGGATAAGGTGTTATTCAACAATTAAAGCTCTGATCATGGTAGGAAGGTAACTGCAACAGCCAAGCCTCAGTTAAAAGTTCATTGGCTACAGCATTGCCATCCATTACCATATTTAAAGGTAAAGCCGTCTCTAAAAATTCGGTCGATCCCTAGGCCACTCAATCGTGGGCGAAAGACCGTCCATCTCAGCGTTGGCTCCACTCAATGATGGCCTTCCACCCACACGCCACCACCGAGCAGAACCGCTCAAATTCCAAAGAAAATCATTCACCAACAAAGCCCCTTAGTGGACCGTGCCGGAGAACACTTTCCCCGGAGACTCAAATTGCTCCCTTAATGCAGAGCGTACTCATAATTCTCGAATCTCAGCGCCCAAGGGGGTAACAGCAACAACCGAACCTCAGTTAAACTTCATTGGCTACAGCATTGCCATCCATTACCATATTTAAAGGTAAAGCCGTCTCTAAAAATTCGGACGATCCCTAGGCCACTCAATCGTGGGCGAAAGACCGTCCATCTCAGCGTTGGCTCCACTCAGTGATGGCCTTTCTCCCACACACCACCACCACCGAGCAGAACCGCTCATATTCCGAAGAAAAGGATTCGCCTACAAAGCCCCTCAGCGGGCCGTGCCGAAGAACACTTTCCCCGGAGACTCAAATTGCTCCCTTAAGGGAAAAACCTTAAGAGAGCGTACTCATAACTCTCGAATCTCAGCGCCCAAGGGGGTAACAGAACAGCCGAACCTCAGCTAAACTTCATTGGTACAGCATTGCCATCCATTACCTTCAAAGGATATTATTAATCACGGCATCTCACGGTCGATTAAATTTTATAAGGACATGATGGAGACCCGAATCAATCGACCGTGAGATACGGTGATTGATTCATTCAATCCAATACCCTTGGAGGGTAATGGATGGCAATGCTGTAGTCAATGAAGTTCTAACTGAGGCTCGGCTATTGCTGTTACCCTCCTGCCATGATCAGAGCTTTAATTGCTCAATAACACCTTATCCCTACACTGTCCTCTACAGATAACGGGGAATGTGAAAAGCATTCTTGCTTCGCCCCTTTAAGCCAGTACTTACTTATAAAGGCTATATAAATATAAATATATATAATATAATAAATATAAATTTTATCCTTATAAGGTCTGGCTTAAAGGGGCGAAGCAAGAATGCTTTTCATCTTCCCTGTTATCTGTAGAGGACAGTGTAGGGATAAGGTGTTAATGAGCAATTAAAGCTCTGATCATGGGAGGAGGGTAACAGCAATAGCCGAGCCTCAGTTAGAACTTCATTGGCTACAGCATTGCCATCCATTACCCTCCAAGGGTATTGGATTGAATGAATCAATCACCGCATCTCACGGTCGATTGATTCAGCCCATCTTCTCTTGGTTTGTAGGACTTCAAATTGTACAGATACTGTCCCGCCTGGAACAGTCGAACTACCAATAAAAACGGACACATACTTGCATGTGTCCGTTTTTATTGGTATACACATGCTATTGAAAAATTTTATTTTCGTTTTATTACGATAATTTAATGATGTCCTTATATTTATTAGTCAATCATCTGAAAACAATTTTGGTTTTCATCAATCTTAGTAATATATCCTTATTATATCGAAATATATAACTTTTTTAGCTTTTTCTAACTTTTACTTTATTCATATTTATTTGAAGTCCAAAATTTCAGCTGTTTTATGCAATGCTGATTTTACTTGTATATCAACGTGCTTTGATTATATCAAAACCATATCATCTGCATAATCTAGATCTTCCAGCTATGGTTAAAAAAGGATTCCATTTTATTCATCTCCTTATACTTGTAACTTTTGATTCGTAATCTACCTAATCAAGGATTCTGTTAAAAAAAAAAAAAAAAGTAGTCCTAATATTACGTAACACCATCTCACACCAGTCCGTATCTCATTCTAATGCTGGCTGCTTTTAAATAACACAACTATTACCATTACTTCATAAGTGTCCTTTATTATTCTCGCGTATTTGTCAGAATTTCCATAGCTTTCAATAATTATCCACAATATCTCTCTACCAAAACTCTTCATTGACAAAAACCGAGTTTTTAAGCTTTTTCTGTCTTTTTAATATTAAAAAACTATCCATAATTTGAAATTAAAATTACTAAAACAATAATGAAACTATAAATTTAAATGTTCTGATGAACTAAATTATTTAAAAATTTTAATATAAAGAAATATATTTTACATAGTTAAAATAAACCATTTTATAATACATATATAGAATATATATTTTTTAGAAATTAGAATATCTGATATTGAAAGTGGTATTGGGATTGATTCATTCAATCCAATACCCTTGGAGGGTAATGGATGGCAATGCTGTAGCTAATGAAGTTCTAACTGAGGCTCGGCTATTGCTGTTACCCTCCTGCCATGATCAGAGCTTTAATAGCTTAATAACACCTTATCCCTACACTGTCCTCTACAGATAACGGGGAAGATGAAAAGCATTCTTGCTTTGCCCCTTTAAGCCAGTCCTTATAAGGATTATCTGATGTGATCTGATCTCTCGCGAACGGCTACAGAAATCTAGGAATACGATCTTCAGAGAAAACAGAAAACCACATCCGGCTTTTGGAGCGCCATAAGCCGGATGTAGTTTTGATAAATACGACCCCAAAATCACAGGATATCAGTTGTACAGATACTGTCCCGCCTGGAACAGTCGAACTACCAATAAAAACGGACACATACTTGCATGTGTCCGTTTTTATTGGTATACACATAACCACACAGGATCCAACAATGCGGTTGTGGTAGGTCCCACTGAACCTACTCATCATAATACGTATGGCAGGGCTGATGTTTTGGACATAGTCATACTGCAGAATGTGAGACTCCAGTACAGTTTATGACACTTAATGATCTTTCATCTGATCACAACCCAATAATGCTGCAGTAGGGAAACCAAGAAAAACTGTCCCCACCCCCCGCACTCATTCATATCATTGGAAAGGTTGACCAAAATACTCCCGAAACATATTGGTCCCATTCCACTTATAAAATCCAAAGAAGAAATTGAAACAGCTATTAAAGATCTGACTCAACAAATTAACAGCAGTTACTACTTCCACAACTACCCTCAGGACCAATCACTTGCCAGAAGGTATCAAGAAGAAAAATAAGACCAGAAAAAGGTTTCACAATACCCGCATACCACAAGACAAACGAATCCGGAAAAAAAAAACAGACTCAACTCTGCAATGAGAGATGCCCTTAAAGCACATAGAAATCAACTTTGGAAAGAAAGGTTGACTTCTATCTATCTTGACAATCACTCCATTTGGAACCTAATCAGAAAGATCAAAAACAAAAACAAATCTCTTCCTCCTCTCCAAACGGATCTAGGCCTCATGCACATTGATTCAGATAAAGCCGAAGCAATTGCAGAAAATTTAGATAAACAATGTAAACCCTCATATGAACATCTAGACTTCAATCACATCTACAAGATCCATCGACATGTCAGATGTTCATTAAAATCTTCTGTAACATGCTCCAATCAAATTGCACCCACATCACCAGCAGAAATATATGATGTTATCAAGAAATTAAAAAACAAAAAGGCTCCTGGACCTGACGATATCACCAACAAGGTGATAAAGCTGCTACCACTTATATCCTCCGTTTCAAACATTTCCCTTCCTGCTGAAAGGTGGCTGATATAATTCCAATCCATAAGACCGAAAAGACCCGCACCTCCCTCAAGGTTGCAGCCCAATCAGCCTCATCTTCAATCTGGGTAAAATTGCAGAGAAAGTTATTCTTACCAGATTCCAAGTCTTCGTACACAAGTTAAACAGTCTTCCTAATGAGTAGTTTAGGTTCCGTCAATACCATAGTACCACACAACAGATACATAGACTAGTCAAATACATCTCCACGGGATTCAGTTGGCACCAATGCACTTGGGCTGTTTTCCTTGACATAGCCAGTGCATTTGATAAAATTTGGCATTACAGACTACTACATAAACTAATCTCAACTGGAATACCATTGGAAATGGTTCACTTAATTAAATCAGACCTTTCTGACAGGCGTATACAAGTTAAGATCGGCGGTGCGGCATCAGCACAGAAACGCATCTTGGCTGGAGTCCCAAAAGGATCCTTACTGGCATCGATTGATGACAATGGGTTGTGCGGGATATCACACATGTATATGGAAAACCCGCACAACCCATTGTCATTTATCAAAGTCCTTTACGCGGAAGATACAACGATATTAACCAGATCTCTACAGCCGCATCTTGCCATCAAGAAACTGCAAGAAAACCAACTACTGATTAAAATATGGTTCACCAAATGGAGACTGCAAGCGAATCCCCAGAAGAGCATAGCCATGCTATTCTCCAGAAGACCGATGCATCCTAAAGGGGACATCTTCCTATTCAACACAAAAATTCCTTGGCCAACAGAGATTAAATACCTTGGTGTACTGCTGGACAGAAGGCTGACTTTCAGCTACCATATCAAGAATCTCTGTGTAAAGACATCAAAAGCCATTGCCCAGCTCTATCCTCTAATCAACAGGGACAGTAAGCTGAACACCAGAATCAAATTACTTATCTACAAACTGATGATTCGTCCAATACTTACGCTTCTTCGGCTTGGAGCCATACCACTGATACTAATATTCTCAAGTTACAACGTGTGCAAAATAAATGTCTACGAATGATCCTAAACGCACCATGGTTCGTAAGAAACGTGCAACTCCATCGGGACACAGATGTCCCCTACATTTGCACTTTCCTGCAGACTACAGCAACAAAGTTCTTTTCAAAAGCATCCGTACACCCCAACAAATTGGTTCAACTAGCTGCAAATTACGACGCAACAGATTACTTCGAACACAAAAGATCAAAATCATCTTAAACTCCAATTCTGATGTCTAATCTTCAAGCCCGCTCAGGGAGAGCAATTGGTTCATAGATTTTTCCACTCACCGTTTCCCTATCAGATAGCTGGGAGTATGAAAAGCATTTTGCTTTACCCTTTTAGCCAGAAATGTTAATCGTTAATTTGTTAATGTTGAAATCTATATATATAATCTATACTTAGATGTAATAAGAAGTTTCTTGAAAAAAATAGGATTGTTTCAAATTAATGTTTGTGATTTTTCCACACGTTTTTTCATGATTCAAAACGAGGTTTATATGTTCCCGTATTCACTCTGAAGTCTATTGTTGCTTTCCAATCCGTTATCTGTTAGCATCACGCTTTTGTGGATTATCTTAGAGATATTCAAAAAAAAAAAAAAAAAACAATTTAGTAATTGTGGTTTGTTACTTAACCGTGTTGGATGACTTTTGCATTTTTTCCAATGAAACTATAGTGTTCTAACAGTCAAAAATGCTTCGAGTATTGGGTAATTAAAGGTCATTCACTACATCCTGCACTTCGCAGATAATTGCCGAGCTAAAGTAAGAGACAGAATGATTAGAGTCGAAGATAACAACATAAGTTGGCTATTTGCGCTTACATTGATTCACCGCTAAAATCGCGATGTCACATAGGTTGATAAGCGGATGTTCTTCATACAAACCGCTGACTTGGTTCGAAGGCAGTTTATAATATACAGCCACTGAAGTCTTTAACACTCTGTCTTGTGAAGCAGAGATGTTTTCGTCATAGCAAACCCGCCCTCCTGCGCAAGTAAGAGATTGAACACAAAAGACGATGACCTCTTCGTATGACCCATCCCTTACTCCAGTTGGGGGTCTTTACAACCTCAGACAATACAAGGCGAGAAGAGAAGGTTGAAGGGGAGAGAGACAGAAAAAAAAAAAAGAAAAAAAAAAGAAAAGCAAAACAGGCATCAGAAAATACCATTAGTAGATAAAAGTCCCTGTTTATAAATACAACAAGTGACAAGCTCTTGTCGGGACCCACCTCCTCACAATGGTCAGCTATTAGTGCAGAGGGGGTTGAAAAAAACACTATAGCCTAAACTCGAAGAAGCAGGGAGGGGGGGGGGGAGAAGCGAATTGCAAGAACGCGCTATAGCCTAAACTGTAGCGAGGGTCGTAGATGGCATTGCCGCAGGAGGTTATCTGACAAGTCGACAGATTGGCTCGGTGGGTCATGAGGAAACCGTAAGAAGCGATGGCGTTGAATACGCCTGTCACCAATTGTGTGCAGCCTTCCCAAGTCGGCAAACGATTTGACACACCTCACTATTTAATTTCATATTTGTATATGTCCACTTAACGCTGTGCCTTCTACCACTGCTCCGAGAAAGCCAAGTACCATCTGCCTTGCGGTGGGCCATAAATAGCAACTGTTATGTTTTAATTTAGCAAAGATGTTAGTCCCTAACAGAGAGGTAACAATAATCTAGTTAAAGCTGGCAACAACTGCTAGTAGCGCACTTGATGTAGGTACGCATCTTCAAATAGCATTTGCATTATTTCCTTTTCAGTATTAAAGGGTTTCTAAAAAAAAAAAAAAAAAGTCAAATAGAAAGTGATGTGGTCTGACATAATTAAAAAAAAAAGCATTAAATTGAGAATTTATATATTCTTTGAAAATATGAAATGATTTTATTTGCTTCAGCCTTATAAATTTAAAGGACGAGATTATGTTAGATCAAAAATAGTCATTGAAAATAAAATAATAGAACAGGTGACACAGTTTAATTATTTAGGTTGCAAAATAACATATCTAAAAGATATAGATGCAAAAATAAAGAAATTTCAGAAAATCTTTGGAACAAAAAACAACCCGACTTAAATTTTACACAAAGTAATTGCCACTTCAGCTCTATATGGTTCCAAAATGTGGACTGTTAATAAGAAAGATGACAGTAAAATACAGACAACAGAAATGAAATTTTTAAGAACAATTAAAGGATGCACAAAATTAGACCATGTAAAAAGGAAGGCAGAAGTGAGCTGGATATATATAACGGAAATGAAAAGATCAAATTTGACCGCTATGGTTCACAGACATACGGAAAGAGCATCTATTTAGGATGGAAAGATATCGGCTTCCAAAAGAAGTGGATAAATATAGACGAAAGGGGAGAGAGAGAGAGAGAGAGAGAGGAAGACCGGCTGCAAGACGAAAAGACCGGTGAAGGCGAAAAATGAAAACAATGTAATAGATCGACATTAAAAAAATCGAAGATATTTTGTTTTTAAATTAAAAACAAAATATTTATTTTTAACGTATTTATATACGTATTATTGAATAAATATGAAAACTTATTCTGATTGTAAGACCATCGGTTTAATACACCTATGTACAAGAACGTCGACTAGTTTCACTAGCACACTGTCTAGCTTTGTCAAGACTAAAAAGGTGAAAGAAAATAATAAATGAAAAAAAACGAAAGAATACAGTAAACCGTTAACAACGGTTAGGCAACCAAATTTGAACTGCTATGGTTCACAGTCAATACGTATTTATTGACTTCGATAAATATTTTTTATGCTGATGATATAACACCGCATCAAATGCATAACAGTTTGGTTTTATGTTCTTATTTTTCAAATATAAAATCTTCTTAATACATACCCTTCCAAAGGGAAAGATTTTTTTCTATTTGTTTTTGTAAATATTATTCGTTTCATTACAAAATTCGTTTAATATGTCTTCCAAAGTTCTTTTTTTATCCCTTGAAAAATGAATTCTTTTATATAGTTATTACAAAACATCATGATTTAATTCTGTTAATGTTCTTCTCAGCAGCGAGGCATTAACAGGATAAATTCGAAAGTGTTTGCTAGATATTTTGAAGAGTTTGCTTAAGTGGATGATGATGAATGCGGTGATATCGATAATATGAAACGAGTATTTTAATTGATGTTTGTGATATAACTAAATGCGTACAACATAAAAACTGTGCTAATGAAACTGACTTTTTAAATTTAAGTTATTTATTTTAAAGAATTAATAGTTGTTCTGATAAATACCAAAAACAAAAATAATTAATATCAATGCCTTCTTCCTGAAAGAAGAAATTGTTACAATTTGATGAAACATGAGGTTCAAGAATTTTAAAATATATTCTTTTCTTTCGGTTATACCCAGTTACTATAATATCATTTTAGTTATAGATCAAAATTAAAATAACAGAAAATATCAATAACTTACACAGTGCTATTGCGAATTTGATCCTAAAGAACAAATTTATAATAAAAATATATCAAAATTAAATTATGGTGTATCAGATATTATTTTGAATTATATTATTATATACTAAAAATATTTATTATTCTCCTAATTTTTTTAAAAATTATAAAGCATTAATTATGTTTTAAGAATGAAAGTGACTAAAATATCGTATTTATTTCACCAAATTTGATAAACAGTCTGTCACTAAAGTACAGGCAGCGATATAACACGCACAATGCACATGCACTAAATATGTAAACTTATTTGAAAACCATTGACGCAATTGTTCGATAGTTAAACAGTAGTCTAAACTGCACAAATTTCAAGCAAGGAAATCAAGTGGAAGCAGATTCTTGTATCCGATATCATAATCGTATTGAATGTGAGCTCATTTAGGGAGAACCTCCATCAAAATGATTAGTTCGTTAAATTACGCTAATTAACTTCCACATTCCTTATTAACCCGATATTACGGTACTACTGTGTACTGCATATGACTTCGGGCGCTCATTATTTAAGCTTTTAATAGTAGTGGAAGCGTTTTAGAACATTTAGTCAAAGAGTGTTACAGACTGAAGTATCTGTTCTTCCTTTATGGCCATATTTTGTTGTGCACACGGTTTAAACTTAGTTTTAGAAGTGATTTTTATTTGAAAGATTTTCTGATCATTTTTACCGCTTTTTTTTTTTTAATTCCAAATTTCGTGATGTTTCAAAAACTTCAGATATCGAAATCTTCGTTTATAAAAAAGTTGCAACGATGGGGGCGCTAGTTGCTATGTTTCTGATAGCCTAATTGTTGTTTAATTAAAATATTTAATTTATGATAATTTACAGTAAAACACGGTTTAATTAAATATAATGCAGTTATGAAAATATAGAGAAACAAGTCTTTTTTTTTTTCTCGCTTTCAAGTGGCTTACTACGTCCATTATAAATAAGCCACTACACTGAAAAAATTAAGAAAAATATAAATAAAAATATGAAATATCCTTACGAAACAAAAATAAAAATATGTTCGCGTTGAAGATCGTCACTGACATAGATCCATTATTTAATTTGGTCAAATTAATCACTTAAACCCATTACTTCGGAATAAAAACGTATCTCCCCTAAACTTTATGTATTGAGGATGAATGTAAGTTATATTATCATTTTCGTAGCCAAACTAATTTTTGGATGAGGTCTTTTAACAGTTGAAGGAATTGTCATCACCATAATTTAGCTTAAATTATATATTATTAGTTGTTGTTTTTAAATTAAGCTTTATTTTATATTATCAAAAACTACACGACCATGGTTCCACAGTAAAGCTCCTTCAGTCATCAATGAGGTTTACAAATGATGTTTAATTACTTGGTTCTTCCCTCTATCATTACCAACCAACCAAACAGCAAAGATCCACTTTTATTGAGGAGAAAACTAACAAGAAAACCTAGCTCCATCCGTTCTCAACCAGAGAAAAACTTGCTATAAGAGCGACAAGTCAAATGTTTAGGTGGCCGTTTTCCGGGTCCATTTTTAGGTTTTCATTCTTCCCTGTCAATGGAACACAATTCTTTCTTCTGATGCTGTTAATTCAAAAAAAGCAATGTCTTCGTGCTTTAAGGCGAAATAAGACGTGATCGCATTTATTATTTGAATAAGTACTGGAAGTACTTAAGAGAACCAATAATTATTATGAATAAAATTTGGTATATTTTGGCGATTGTAGATCACAATGTTGCATGTGGTTAAAACAGATTCCCCCACTTTAAGTAAACTCAGTTTATCACAAAAACAAATTATAAATTTATATTTCGCTAATTTTTAAGTTCTGATAATTCACTTATGTTCAGGATTTTCAAGCACTTCTCACCTTTCAAATAATAATAATAATAATAAAGACCATTAGTGGTGTTAATATATTAGAGCAATAATACAGTGGCCATTACTTCTTACGATAATCATAGTGTTTGGTAAGGTATTAAGAACCGACCCTATTCTAATAGTCATAAACTTATTATACACGAATGCCAAGTACAGTATTTCGATCCTGGATACATTGTTGAAGCTTTTCAGTGTTTCAACTACTGTTTTAAGGACAATGTTGGCAATGCATGGAAAGATAGAAGAAGATACATATTAGGAATGGTTTGGGATTAGAAAATGTTGAAGAAATGTCTGTGAACTCTCACTTGAAATAATGTGTACATCTAATGAAAATGAATTTAGAAAGAACATCAATGAAAATGTACGAAATGAAATTTGAAAGGAAGAACTTTATATTTTTCATGTACGTTATACTTTCTCTCAATAAAATGTGTGGATTACATTAGTCAGAGCTCGATGAGTGAACGAAAGAGAGTACAGTATATCCGTTTTCAAGAAACTGGGAAGCTTGGACTTACGAACGCCATACTTTGACTACTGATCATCGAATCAAATGACACTTCACATCGTATTGTTACCAATTGGAAAGATTATTTAAAAAATGTTATGAATCTTGACAGAGAACTTCATGTAGGAATGGTCGGCAGTAGGAACATTCTCTTTTATTTAAGTATATTGTTCTTTAACTTTTTTCCTCAAATAATGCAAATTGATATATTCTTCTTCAAACCCATCCGTCCCTTAGAACGGGTAGAGTCCCCTGATTAAAGGTAAAGCGGATTCAGCTGCCACGCTATTCGTCTTCATTCTCTAAGAGCAAGTTTTTATGCCTATATATTTATGTGTTTACGTGGGGGTTTGCCTGAGGAAAAACCCGAGTTTCAGGGAGATAAATAACCATCTCCGTGTGAGATCGGTGTACTCGTCATCTGACTGAAAAGACCTGATAGATTCCTAAAGGCGCAGACGCCATTCGAACCCAGGTCTTTCCAACCAAAGTTCAGTCTGTACCAACTGAACTATGGAGACTTTTGATACATTTGTGAACTATAAAAGTTACTTAACAGTACAATCAATCGTATATCGATTTATTTCAAAATAGTTAACTATGTCTCAAAGACACGGAAGTCTCTAAGTTAAACTAACACCATTTTTTATTCTTAATTCTCGTTCTAAAAACTAGTTAAAAGGTAAAATGTAAGGGAGTCAATTGCTAGTTGGAGCTTTATCCGATCGTACGGAAATTTGACTGATATTTTGACCAAAGACAAAAGATATGTTTGGGAAACGGGTCTTAAAACTACTACAGCTTGTGTCGCATTATTCAACAGAGTTTTATTAATCCAATTCCGAACAGAATATCATCTACTGAAAGAAGAAATGTCGATGACCAAGTGATGAATATTTCTATGTCACTGTATAAAAATCGGTTCGATGGCCACTTCAACAAATGAACGGAAAACGGAAGACAGAAAATATAGAAAGAGCTGAGCTATATTTTGCCTTTGATTTTTATATTTGAAACTTTTACCTGGTTTTAACTTGAGAAGTGTGTAGAGTGGGGGATGGGTCGTGCTTTAAGTTAAGTGTTTTAAGTTTAGGATCCATCCAAACAAAAGGTTTTTAAAATATTAAAAAATTTAAAAAAAAACTGAAATTAAAGATGTCATCCAAATGCAAAACTCCATCCATCCCATATACATCGTATTGTTACCAATTGGATAAAGCATATTTTTTTCAGTATTTAAATAAAATTTATTATTATTATTATTATTATTATTATTATTATTATTATTATTGAAATCATTCACATTACCTACACACACAACATTCAATGGCAATCCATTCCAATCACGCACCACTCTATGAAAGAAAACTCTACCTCACCCCCTCTTGACAACATCCATCAAATGAAAAATTCCACCAACTGAAATCCTGTTATGACCCTTTCAGAAGTTTGTAAGTCTCAATCATATCACCCATATTTCTCGTGTTTGCTAGTGTCTGCAGTCTACAAATTCTCAATCTGTCTTCATAATCAGTATTTCACAATCCTGATATTATATTTAACCTTTGCACTCTCTCTCCACCGTATCAGAATCACCACGGAAACCAGGAGACCGGACCTGCGCACAATAGTCCAAGTGAGGTCTTATCAAGGCCTCGTAAAGAGGCAAAGAATAACAATGGATCAAGAACTATTTGTGGCCCACTATTTCCATGCCAATATTTCATAATTCAGTGCCATGTTGTTCAAAAGTGGTGTATCCATTTCCCTTGTCTAATTCAATGGTAATATTATTATAGAATGTGAGCTAGTTGCTAAAATATGACCTTCCCCCATGCTATTCGTTACAAAGGAGATTCTCTGAATCCCATTTCTGAATGCGAGCCCTAACCTTAGTGAAGAATGTAACCTATACATTCTTTTCAGTCCTATGGAAAGAATGTATGATGTGTATTTTAGCCAATTTGTGTATTTTTATTATTTTCGTAGAAGTCTGTGATGTAAACTTTTAGTTCGCTTGTAGATTTTTTGAAGTTTTCAACCTCCCGAAGAATATTTTAAACTACTTTTTGGTTGAAGCTTTTTAATCAGTCATGAAAAAATGAAAAAAAAAAACTTAACCAAGGTTAAGTTTTTTTCACTTTTTTCCCTTAGTTTTCTTTGTCGTATTGGCTTCCCTTTTTTCCAAATAAAGAAATGCCTGCTTACATTTCTGGTATTCAAAATACTAAGTTATATTTCTAATCTTATCGATATCTCTTGATACTTTTTCAAGTAACTTTCTGTATGTTTTATAGACACCCCCGACACCAGCGCGGGGGGTGGGGAGGATCAACATGGTGTCCCTACAATCAGTTTATCTTGGCCCACATTCCGACTCCTGCAAATTTGCATTTAGTGTATCTCTATATATACTTTTTTTTCCCCTCTACACGTTTCTTTTGCAGCAGCATAGCATTTTCATCATTCTGAGTTGAAAAATTTCGTTATATTTTGATTATTTTCAAAATCATGACTAATTTCACATTAAACAAAAAATCGTTAAATTCTTTTAAGGAATAATTAAGGGCATTGAATTTTTGCAGCCCTGGCTCAGCAAAATTGTCAGAAAATGTTATAAAAGTAATAAATACAAATATGATTTCTTATACAAACTACACATTACCCAATAGATCTACTATTAACAATAAAAAATAACGCATTGGATCCAATCTATTCAAAAAATAAAGAAATATTATTCTAAAATGAATGACTGGTTCCTTAAGATCATAAACCACAAAAGATGACCCAGCACTGTTCGGTTAAAGACTGGACTCAAGTTTGTCCGCATCTTGTAGAAACCACAATGGAAAACATTTTCAGTCATCTATAAATTTCTCAATTCTACAGGATTTCTGACAAATGGTTGCGTCAGCGAATACTTCATTCCATAGATTCTCAGCTGGGCTGAGAGACAGTAACAGGATAGACTACCGAAAATGGCCCAGTTTTTCGATAATATTCGTCAAACATCAGCTAATAATTCTAGCTCCATGGGCAGTGGCATTTCGTAAGGATTTTTTTCCTCATATAAAACTATCTTCAATCTTTATTTGTTTTGCAATTATATTAGCGTAAACCCGAACATACTGCCTTAACGTTCGATAAAAGTACAAAAGATATATTTGCAAAACGTCCTTAAAAATTAATGTACCTCTCGAACACACTTCGGTTTGATTCCCATCGTAGTGCGAGAAAAACATTTATAGGATTTTCCTTTCGCAATCCGGGAGTTTAATCCCGTACAGCATACAAATATCTAGAAAACACACAATTTATAGATATTAATATACGCACCCTGTGACCTTAGTTTCGTTGGCGTCAATGTGTAGCGTTGCTACACATACTAATAGACCTTACGGCTTCATGTAGATTCTGCTATGTTCTTCCTTGTGCGAAAAGACTAACATAAAGAATGGTATGTGTTTGAGGAGGATGATACAGGTGTTTTTCCAGATCGTATATCACTGAATAAACCATAATAATAGTAGGATTGCCAGATGAATGATAACATTATTTAGTCGTGCGTAATTCTACTAAGTGGGAAAAAAAAAAAAAACCATAGGAATATAAGAAACGAAAGTTGGATTAAGAGATTAAAAGTAGTTAATGGAAATCAAAGGATTACAGAATGAATTAATGGGACTAGAGAAGATTCTACAGCCTAATAATTATGAAAGACTAGAGAAAATTAAGCCTAATGAAATCCTTTGGTTTTCATTAGGCTTTGCTACCAGTAAACTCTGTTTAGTTTTACGCTTATGCACACACCGGCACCGTACCATAAAGACTTCCGAAAACAAATTCGACGGAATAACATATTAATCCATATTCGCGTAGACCCCCTGCTTATTAATTGTGTCTGAATCCGGTTTGCTGTTTTGAGGGATGAAAAACTAGCGTTTCCGGAGGGAAAAACATTGTGCTGTCTCCTTATGACGGCTAACTCATCTTTGGATAAAAACTCTCATCTTTTGATAATTATCAACACTATACTTGAAATAGGGATATATTTACATGCATTTTATTGGATTTTCGCCTTGAGCTAATCGTAACAATAGATATTATTTAAGAATTTCAAAGAAGTGAACTCATCTCATAATCTCCTTATCGTAGTAGGATGAATAATCTCTCACAGATAAGCAATTCCTTCAATTAACTTAACACTATAATAGAGCGATTAATTCTACCTTCATAATACTTTACTAATTGTTTGTATTCCTTTCGCCGGTTTGTCTATCTTGCAAGATGAAAAAAAACAGCGTTTCCGGGAAGAATACTCACCTTCGTCTGAGATTGGTAAACTCACGTATAAGTTAAAGCCCTTCTAAAGATTCTTCCACGTCATACACGGGATTTGAACCCAGTTTTCACTCCACACACACACACCAAATGGAAATAATTTCTAGAAGTATGAAAATATTTATTTTTATTTTAAATTTGATTTTTTTGGATTTTATTTATTAAATTATCTCTAGCTTTCAGTTATTGCTACGGTAGAGATAAATATGGTTGTTCTGGACTTCAAGTAGGATGCGAGGATTAGCATGTAACTGCCCCGTACTGGTCTGTATTCTCTTTAAAATTTAAACAAAGACATCCAATTTATCATCGAGCATTATGTTCGCAAAGCCCTTTGTAAGAGCAATCTGTTAAATGACCAGGTCAATGAAAGATAATTGCCTAAACAACAGATCCCATTAGGTAACGAGTATGTCCTTTCGTTAGAACGAACTTGACTCGAACCCGGTCTTTGTCTCGAAGAGCCCTTTGATGGATTTTTCAATGAACGTTAGTTCCCACACGCAGGTCGTAGGGTTTTACCTAAACATCGATTTTTTTTATCCCAAGAAACAGAAAAATTGAAGCAAAGTCGATCTAAAAATATAACAGGAAAATATTTAAAAACAAACCAAATTTGAAACAAAACAAACGTGATTTTAAGTTCTCATCATGTAGAAATATAAGAAACTTTCATTGAAGTAAAATCCCATACTACAAATGGGCAAGATGGAATTAAATTTACTTTCTAGAACTGTACAAAAAACGTAGCTAGTTAACGACATAGAATCTTGTTGCATTACACGGCAGACAACATTTAACACAGTGTTAGCAGGGAAATTTCAAATGATTTCGTTATAGACAAGGATACAGGCGAAACAGTCTTCGTGTTCATACACACTGTTAATTTTTTTTAACTTTTTTAAACTCGGATATGAGATTCATATTTTTTTACCCGAACTATTGGCACCGAGAAGCTAAAGTTTATAACTATTGTAAAGAGCATCTATGAAACTTCGGTATTTCATAATATTTAAATAATTTTTAGATAATATTTTTAAATATAAGATTTTTAAAATAAATCTCCTCTAGTAAGGTTATAAACTTATTGCGTATTTATGTACAGTAAGTTAAGGATCAGATAAAATGGGAAACTGTTCCCATTTATTCCTGATAAGATGAAATGGGAACGTTTCCAAAGATGCAACTTTTCCAAGTCAGGACTCCAGTAAGCAGGGTCTCGCACTCAATAATCTGAACCTACATCCTATTGGTTGAATGATAGAGACACTATTCACTCAATAGTCAGACAGCAAATTGACGAAATTTTTAGTTTTTTTTTTTTTTTTCCCCCTGAAACTACCAGCGACGTGGAATATCTTTAAAAAGTGCCATGTTTGAAAGTTAAGTACCGCATCTGTCCGATACGTAACCTGGAAGAAGGCAACTTGTTGTAAAGATATTCTCATATGCTTTTACAAATACCACTTCAGGCCTCCAGTGTAAGTGGGATGGAGGTCTCGCACTGGCAAAGAAAAACAACAAGTATATTAAAACTATACTTAGTTGGCTTAAAACTTCACTTCAAAGACATTTTAAAAAGAATGCTATTATTGTTGTTTAAGATTACGCCAAAAGAAACAAAAAACAAAACAAAACATAAAACGAATATGTTTATGAATCACACGTGTACAGAGGGATGTTCATATTTACTCTGGGTTTTCCAAGAGAGAAAAAAACACCTTGCTTTCCTCTATATGAAATCGGCTAAATTCACCTTTATCTGCAATATAGAAGGGTCCTAAAGATCATTTTCAAAACATAAAAGAAAATTAGCTGATTGAAAACAGCCTATACACTGATAATAAACACTTTCAAGTAATGCCGTTCTCTTGTTTTTTCAGTTTTCAATGCATTTAAAAAATTTAAAACAATGGTGCGCTTTCACATTACATACATCGTTCGCACACTTTTGCCAACCACAACTCTTATCTTCACATATCGAAACTTTCTTCTTAAAAACTTGATACTTCGTTTAGAACAATTCTCTATAGTGTGATGTTCTTGTAGGGTTAATAAATTCGCTACTACACCAAGTCCCTCAGTCTTCTCTTAAAATAATATGAATTCCAATTTGATCAACGCCATTAAATATCCATCAACTAATAAATTTTGTCAACGATCCTCAATTGCATATATTCTTTTGGTCCGTTTGCCTGTTTTTCGGGATGAAAAACCCGAGTTTTCGAGAAGAAAATAACTTGCCCCCACCCCATATGAAACTGACTAACTCGCTTCCTTGAAAAGCGCTGATAAGGGTTCTTCACGTCCCAAACGGAATTTGAATCCAGGTCATTCCATTCAAAGTGCTGGTCTATTGAGCTACGGAAATGTCTTAATTTGAAAACCAATTTTTGCAAATCCTTCATCATCCATGATGTTATGTGTTTTGAAAGAGAACAGTCATTTGTCATTTAACACTCCGTAAAATTAAATCTACAGCTTTTCAGACCAAATAAAACACAAATGAAAGGCCATACTTTGAAATGAACTAATATTGCTGTCGTTAAAGTAGATGCTTTATTTGAATCGAAGTGCTAGATTGGAATGTAATAGCGGTTTCGGAAGTATTAGTTCCATGCAAACTTTACATTTTGCTCGTTCTGAAAGATGGATTTTTATCTTTCTCTAAAACACAAATAATAATGAGGATGGTGAGTAGAAACCCCGTGTCCACTCATACAAAATCACCGTAATCGCTGCACTCTGACAAATATCATTCCAATACCTCCCAAATCATATGACAAATCTTTCCATTGTCAAAGGAAGGATAGCTACTCATTCGGAGTAGCTCTCTTTGCTGTACGTTCCCGATTTATTGAACCAAATGGTGACCAAGTATCTCTGAGATAAAACACGCCGCCTGCGTATGAGATTGGCTTGCTCATCTTGGTGGAAAGAGAGAAGTATACCTTGTAAAGATTCTCGAGACCCAGATGGAATTCGAACTCAGATCTTTCCGGCTAAAGAGCATCGTCGATACGGAGGTTGCACGATGCAGTGAGAAAAAAAAAATTGTAGGAAATATTGCCAATTATCCGGGAGTGGGGGAAGATGGAACTATATTTGAAATATTATTTGATTTAATCTATAGGATAACTTAAACAGTAGTGTCTACATTTAATTTTTTTTTTTCAAATGTAATTCTGTTGATTATGAATATTTACATAAGCAATGAAAACATGGAATGAGCTGATTTTTTTTTTTTTTTTGAAAAAATGCATCTTATCCCATGTATTCAAAAATACGGAATTTTGATTTACGTGTATAGAGTACTGATTTTCTTTCGGAATGCAGAATTTAAGAATGTTGTTCACCATATTACACTTGAAACTTGAAATTATCTTCAGATCTCTCATCTCTCAGATCATGGTTTAATAAAATAAAAAATAATAACTTAACTCGCGTTCTTTCGTATGATCTGCCCATTTTGAACGACCACGAAAGCTGGAACTAAGAATAATTATATTACTAAAATTATATGGTGTAATTAATAAAATAACTTTTTAAAGCTGAATATTTTAGAAAAATTTCTTTTTAACGTTTATTTAAAGAAATCTTTATAGTTTATATCTAGATATATATAGTTTCATTTAGAAGAAAATAATTTAGGAGAAAATTAGCACCGAAATCCTATGACTCGATAAGTTTTAAGATTTTTCATAATGAACTTTTATTTAAAAGGCGAAGGTAGAATAGAACAATAAATAACAAAATAATTTAACAATGTTGTATTTTGGGAAATTGTGTTGTATTGCGTACAATTTTCCTATATTACTTATCATTTAGAAGACGGAATCTCTGTGAAAATCATTGAGCTATTTCTAATAATACGTATGCATACAAACATTTTTTGGAATTACCAATGATAGTTATTGCGACTTAATCGTAACATTTCTGGTTGTTAATTTAAATACTAAGCTGTACTCCTATTTCGTCTTCCAGTCCTTTAAATACCTGAGATTAAAGAAATCCATGAGGGATTTTTGCAACACCAATATAGTTGCTACAGACAATACAATAATATTTCCAGTAAATTTCCAGTAAAACAAGATCTTCGTTAGCAGCATCTATGAGGATTTTGGTTAGAATTAAGGGCGAAGAGACTACGTATATGGGTCCAGTTTATTATGTCGGTTAATTGAGATAATTCCCCCCCCCCTTCCAAAAAAAAACCAACTGGGCAGAAGAGAGAACAATATATATTGACAAACACAGTAGAGTATGAAGATAGGAATAATTACTCTATATAAATAAGGAAAAAAGTTTATAAGAAGCCAAGTTATTTTAATATTAACATTAAACATTAAAATTAATATTAATATTAACAGGCTAATTGGGTTTAATGCATAAAAGAAAATGAAGCGAATAACTATTCTTACAACATACGATCTATAACTGAATGGATATTATTATTATTTGACACACCTCCAGGGAGTATAGGTAAAAAAAATAAATAAATAAAATAGTACAATGCTAAGTTCAAAATTGCGCAACGTTGCTTTAGTAAATTGTTCTGTTGCTACAGTGATGTCGCAGGCAGAATGCACTTCACATAAATTCTAATATTCCAGGTTTATATTAGTAAGATCCTTTTTTTTTTTTTATTAAACACTATTCAAATACCAATCATTAAAAAGGTTTGGACTTAGAAACCTTCAACTTTTCTTTTAAATCACTGTAACATTACATATAGAGGCCGCTTTAGTCTACATGTACTTACAAAACATCGCAGATGCCCCGCGAGTATTTTCATGTCTTATTTCCCAACCTAAGCAATATCACTACTCAGATATTGGCTATTTTTCTTTTTACAAATTTATATAATTATATCTGAAATTAAATATAAATTACATATTGATTACTAATATTACTTAGAATATGTTTTTAAGATAAAATACTGAGTTTAATTGAAGATACCATAAAATAAAATCTATCACAAATTAATAAAATAACAATCTGTAATTAAACGGAGAAAGATCATCCTATCAAGACTACAATCAGCAGTGGACCAACAGAAAATAATCCCAAATGAACAATTTGGGTTTCGCAAAGCTCACAACACGGTGCAACAAATTCACCGACTAACAGAACATATCACTCATGGCTTTAACTGGCACCTTCATACTGCTGCTGTATTTTTGGATGTTGCCAAGGCCTTTGATAAGGTCTGGCATCAAGGCCTTATCTTCAAACTAATTGAAAACAATATCCCAATTAAACTAGTGAAACTCATATATTCATATATCAATGAAAGATACATGCAAGTAAAACTCAACGGAATTGTTTCTTCAAGGCGCAAAATCCTGGCGGAAGTACCTCAAGGTTCTCTTCTGGCCCCAATACTTTTCACAACTTACATGGCAGATGTTCCTCTCAACCCAAAAACTACTACGGCTCTTTATGCCGACGACACCGCTATTCTAGCCAGATCGCTCAGCCCTCACCTAGCAATTACTAGACTCCAAGGAAGTATCAATGAGCTAGCAAACTGGTTCACCAACTGGAGAATTCAAGTAAACCCCCTCAAAAACTCAGCCATGTTTTCAAGAAGAAAGATCTGCAACAAAGAAGACATCCTGCTCTCTGGTCAAAAGATCCCATGGCAGTCAGAGACCAAATATCTTGGGGTATTGATGGATAAAAAACTCCTTTTCAACAAACACATCAATCTCGTTTGTTCCAAATCTTCCAAAGTCATATCTCAGCTCTACCCATTGATCAACCGCAAGAGCAAATTGAACCTACATAATAAATTGCTTCTTTACCAGATGGTAATACGTCCAGTCATCACCTACGCCTCACCAGCATGGAGTCACACTTCAAGATCAAACATTTCAAAATTACAGAGAATCCAAAACAAATGCCTTAGGATGATCCTGGATGCACCATGGTTCATCAGAAATTCACAAATTCACCGAGAAACCGGCACTCCATACATCTCCTCTCTTCTTCGTGATCTTGCAGAAAAATTCTTCGTGAAGTCAAGTTCACACTCAAACCCACTAATCGTGCAAGCTGTCAATTACAATGAGACTGATTACTACAAACACAAAAGACCGAAGGCTATTCTTCTCTCAACTGATCATAGCTAACACTACTGCCCTCAGAGGGCGAGCTTAATTGCTCACAAATCTCCCATTCCCAAATAACTCATTACAGATAAAGGGGAATATGAAAAGCACTTGTGCTTCACCCATCCTGTCAGTAACGTCAATGGTCAATGGTCAAACGGAGAACGAAATAATATTAATATACTCCTAAACTGGTGAGATACTCCTATACTCCTAGAATGGTGTGATGTGATGCGGTGATTAATACTCTTGGGGGGGGGGTAATGGATGACAATGCTGTAGCCAATGAAGTTCTAACTGAGGCTCGGCTATTGCTGTTACCCTCCTGCCACGATCAGAGCTTTAATAGCCCAATAACACCTTATCCCTACACTGTCCTCTACAGATAACGGGAAGATGAAAAGCATTCTTGCTTCACCCCAGTCCTTATAAGGATAAAACGGAGAAAGAAGATTTTAAAGTCATTACAGAAACAAAGAAAAGTAACATAAAGAAAACTTCAATTACGCTTTTTGTTTTTCTTATGATAGTAAAATAATCCTCGATTAAATTGAACGCATTTTCCACTCTTTCAGGTAGATTTGCCTGCTTGACAAGTCGCGCCAATTAATAATATATTGCCTGCATTTTAGCCTTGATAGCAGCAAGTATAATATTTATTTATTAAGAATTATCTGAAACTAACTAATAAATATTATGAAGTTTTTCATAGGTTTTCAGTAGTAATTTAGCAAAGAAAACAAACAAATGGCGGGTAATAGTAAAAAATTGGAAATGCAATAGTTTTATCTGGAATTATATTCACTATGGTGAGGCAAAAAAAAACTTAATATTTATGTAGTTTATATAATATTTAACATGCAAGTTTTATTCATTGCATCAATACACGCAATGAATTAATTTCCTTATGTCGGTTACGTGAAATCAAAGCAGTAACTGAGTGTCGCTGCTGTCTACATTTATATCGTCTGCTAATGACAACCAATTAAATTGGCCTTTAAATGTACAAAACTATCGCTTAAGACAACTAATAGTATAGTTTCTAACTTCATGAAGTGGATAAATCATTTATAACTATTATTTTAGTGATAAAATTGAAAATTCAGAGATCCTTCATTTCTAATACATATTATGTAAAAGAGAAAAAATACTTATACTTAAAGACGACTATATAGTTATATTACTTACATATAGCCTACCCGAAAGAAGCAAGAAATGGCGAAAGATATTAGCAAGTGAAGGTGAGTACAATCTTAAGTAAAGCATGGTTAAAATATACTTAATCGATAATGAATATTGTCAGATATGGACTATACTTTCTGAGAATTTGGTCCATAATTGGACAATTACAGATAATTTTTACTTCAGCCATAGATAATCGAATTGTTGAAGAAAATATGTTTTGAAATTATAAATTTTCATCCATACTATTCATGCTTGTCAGCGTGGAAGAATAATAAAATAGATCAGTTTGGTTATGCTTTATCAGGGGAGTTTGGACAAAAAAAAAATATTCCGTAATAAATATGTTGTTAGGGAAAACAGATTCAATGTCTAGATATAAGAGAATCATTTAAAAGATTAAAAAATTTAAAAAGTAAGAGAATTGGATGTGGGAGAATAATCCAAACTTATATTATTATTATTTCTACACAACTCGGACAATGTTTTCGGTCTCATTTAGTGATTAATTTGTTTGAAATCTATGGATATGTTGTTAAATAATTTCGGTTCAAAAGTTGTTGGACTTAATAGTTGTTAAAACCAAGTTGTAACAACTAGTAAACACGCACGCACAAACTTGTAAAAAAATAATAAGTAAATGTTATTTTGAGGACATTATGGTAACGATATGTCAGTAACACACGTCATGAGTTGATATTAAGTTAACACAGAAAAGAATTTTCTGAAGTAATTAATGTTTATTTTACATTATACCAGAACTTCTTGGGAACGTACATCAACTATTTGAAAAAAAAAAAAATAATAATAATTATAATAAATCAAAAAGCAATAGACAATGTAAATTATAAAGGCACATTAAGGGGAAATCATGGAAGCACATAACTGTGGGCATTTTATCGTATTAAACACTAACACAATTGGAACTTTTAAAATACAATCAGGAAGCAAATCTTCGCTAATAAACCAATGTTTAATCGCGTTTTTTTTTTTACATTTATTTTTCTTTAAAATTAACTGTTAATCAATTTTGCTTTTCCTTATAATTTATGAGTGTAAATATAATAAATTATTTTCAAATAAACAGTTTAAACTGGTGTAAAACCTAGAAATACGAATGGTCTGACGTAAATTTTATGTTATTTATAAATGCAAATCACTTATTATTGTGCATTCTAACTTTGGAGCCGAACACAAAGCAAAATATTACTATTATTATTTTTTTTTTCCAATTTAGGCGTAGCACAACATTTTATACATTGATAACAATACATAAATACACGACTATTTGGGGAACACAGAATAAAAACCGATTTGTAATTAGAAAAAAAAAAAAATTTAAACTTAACAATAACTGAACATATCTTTCGACTATTAGCTACTTACACGGAACATTATAGTGTTACTGAATAGATACAATAAGTTTACTATGTCACATCTAAAGCCTACCTCCCTTTATCAGGATTCATATTATCGCACGTATTAAGCAGACCTGTTGTGGAAAGGAAGTCAACATCACAATTCAGATCTCACTTTGTTTCGGTTCTTTCGCATAGTTCTGCATCAAGTTCTAGAAACTATTCAGTGTTCCTTCATCTTTCTCTCCGTATTCTTGTAGTCTATTGGTTAACTATTGTTTCACATTTTTCGCTGCCGTTTCTGAGCTAGTCAACGAATGTCCTACGGACTCTTGCCACCGATGCATTGCTGCACTGTCCAAAGAAGATACCGAGTATAGTGGGTTCGCACAGGTGAGAAAATCAGAGGCACGACAGACACCGGTCGACCCTGTGGAGTTAGGATAAGTAAGCAGTGATGCCGCCTGTGTGGTCGACCAGCAGGGAGATGAAAGTGCAAATGGCAACGGAGTTACGGAAAGACGGGGACTGAAACCAACTTGTTGGAATGGGAACGGCATGTTCCACTGTACTGTTCGTCTACAAACTGGACCAGAAGAAGTAGTAGGTCTTAAACAAGAATTCTTTGCATTAGAATCACCCCGGTTTGCGTCGTCTCGATTAGCAACAAGTCTACTAGCAACGTTTTCCGATTCTTTGTCTGAGTTAAAGCACTGTTTCGAATCCAACAAAAACGAATTCAGCGAATTGTCCTGATGTTCTTCTGTTGCTGATGTAAGTTTTATTTCCGAATCCCCCGTAGTGGTATAAATATCCGTTTCCAGAGATGGCGATCCAGAGCCATCAGTTATTCTACCATCTCTTACAGGATCAGGAGCGAGGAGACTCTCCATATCGAACTGTCTTTTTCTAGATGCTTGTAGCTTACCATTAGTCAGACTCATTCCTTCTCCTCCGCCTAAATGACCGAATTCGGGACTATGATGAGATTTTTGCTCCTCGCTTCGAGTGGAACACATTCTCGATTCCGTGTCCATCAGTGGATCGGCTGCTACTGGTGGAGGTGGTGTTGGACCTGGGCTATCATCGTCATCGGGTACTGCAAGTCCCATATGTTTCCGAACTTTGCGTTGGGCTTTTCGACGACGAAAATCGCCTTTCTTAAAGTCCTCGATGTTGGCTGGATGGATAGCCCAATAGTGACCTTTGCCATTTGCACTTCGACCAGCTTTGATAAAGCAGTCGTTGAGGGATAAATTGTGTCTAATGCTGTTCCTCCATCCAGGACCCCTGTTTCGGAAATAAGGATAGTGGTCTAAAATATACTGATAGATGTCGCTCAACACCATTTTCTTCTCTGGAGAACTGAGAATGGCCATCGCTATTAATCCAATGTAACTGTGTTGGGGTTTTGGCTCTTCTTGAATAAAGCGGGCCCTAGGGTCAAAACGGACAAAAGGTGAAAGGCCATAAGGCAGAGTGCTCTGACCTTCGGCTCCTTGCGGAAATGCTGTGAACGTGTAAGGGGAAGGCAAAAGAGCGGGATGTGTGAACCTGAATCTTGCCGCTGCCGCTTGAGCATAATCGTACAGCTGTAACCGCTGATATTCGGCAAGAGCTGCCGAGGTGACCCCTCCATGAACGGGGGTGAACGAAGCAGGTGTCGAATCACCCAGTACGTTCTTCAGCGCGCTGTAAGCCACAAGCTGCGGAGTTCGGTCTGGCTCGTTGCTGCACATGCTGAAAGTTCGTCGCCACTTTTACGGACTGATGTGCGGCATAGAACGGACAATGTTTGCCATGCACGTTACGTCAATGGATGGGAAAACACGACAATACCGTGAACACGAGATGCGAACACGTTGTCCACTGAGTAACCGTTAGCAAGAGTCGCTCTTTGTGACTGCTCCTGATTGGTCAAGAGGATATTTACATTAAACTGCTCGCCGGTGTCATCGACTAAGCGAACGCGGTAGGCCGTTCGATAAAGAAGGGCGGATCTCGTCACACCGAGACAAGGTGGTGCGAGCAGGCAGTTCTGGCGAATGGTAAGGACTGCCGTGCGGCAGGGGCGCTTTCCGTTACCAGAAGAATGGCAGTCTTCGAAAGAGAAATTGAAAACGATGTTTAGCGGGGATCTTAGGAAGAAGCGAGTAACGAAGAGGGCAAAGAGAATAAAACACGCACAGATTTTCTTCATTCGCCCGCCGTAATTCAATGCTCTACATAATTATCTTCCACTGAAGGCGAACTCTGTGATGTGTGAATTTTGTGAAAGGCTGTATAATAATGACTTTTCGGAACTTGGGATGATCGACTGTTTCGCGATCAATGAAAGATGATCTACTCTCTTAAGAGTTTGCAGAAGAAATTTTTAGTGGTTCGGTAAATTCAATATTAGTTGATTTTTTTTTTTTTTCATGTAACGATTTGACTTCTCGATATTAAGGAACTTAAAACAGAAAAATATATGATGAAATATTTTCGAAATCAGAACGCAGCGAGTGTCGAAGATCCTCAAACCTTTGAGGAAAAAAAAAAGAAAGAAAGAAAAGAAGAGAAAAGGCATCTACGATGTATCCCGAATGATCGGAGGATTTATCTCATCTTTGATAACATCCCGCATAATACGAGACTGACTATATGTTATATGAAAGTCTGTTTTACATCAAGTTAATCTTCATTATTTCCACGCCATAATCAAAGATCTACGAACAACTTTGAATACATTCACCAATGCCGACGCAAGTCACGCAACCAAACTTCAAGACTACAGAAACTCTAAAATTTTTCATCTATTTGTACGCTTATTTAATAAACTAACTAGAAAACCAAAAAATTATTTCTCTTTAGCACAATATTCAACTTTTTTTTTTTAATCTAGATATAAATCTACATCTAGAAATGAAATGAGGAACTTTTTCAAGCTAATTCAGCTCTCCAATAAGAAGAATGATGGTCTAGTTGACATCAACTCGCTGAATATTTCTCGATTAATTAAAGTGTATAAATACATAGTCTGCGCCTTACACTGTGTTGCCATAAGAGTGAATTTTCAAACTAGCTATTCGGAATACAAAGAGCAGCCTACATAACAAAAGATTAACTTCTGTGACTGGTTATCTTCTTTCTGGTCAGTAGTCCCAAGTAAGGATAGCAGAACAGTACCTTGGCTTCATCTTTAACCTTGTTCGCTGCTCAAGACGCTATTTTCACCCGTCACAGTCACTTTAATATTCGTTTAGTGAAGTCTTTATCGGAAAGTGCTAAATTCAAATAGCAGAGCTCCATGCATACTGACATATCAGAATGTTGGTCAGTATTTCTTTAATTGCAAAATGGTTTCAAGTTTAAGAATGAACAGATCTGTATGGAATATTTTCCATAAAAATCATTTACTTGATAAATGGTTACTACCGTTTATCCAATATGCATAAAAAAACACTGACGTCCTGTTAAGCCCAGAACACATGGAAATGGAACTGTCTTTCGGAGTGGGCAGGCTTGCTAGATATTTTATCAAAATATCATATATAAATATCATATATATCACATATAAATAACAGTCGCCATATTAAAATATGGCGATTGTTTTATTTATATGTTTATTTTTTCACTAAGGAGAATTTAAGAAAAATGAAAATGATACCTAACAATAGAGATGGTTAGTAGTAATCAACCTTGTTTTTCTGCAGATTGTGGAGGAATAATTATTTTACTTCGCTAAATCAGATTTCAGAAAACAAGCAATTGAAACCTTCTAGTTAAACTGGTTCCAAGGTTTCTGTAGTTTCTTGCACAGGAGATAATAGGTTGCGTAAGTGAGACACACATAGAACAAACTAAATCAGTTCCAAAGCTACTGAAGAAGAATACGACAATATTGAACTTGTGGCATTGAGGTGGCTTTTATTTACTTCTAGTGAAATCTCATCTCGAGACAAAAATGAACTCAGAGAAAGGCACAGACCTGTCATTTTAGCAGTAAACGATTAACAAGTTAAGCGTATTTTTTTTTTTCCTGGATGGCACGTTGTTTCTCTCTCTCTCTCTCTCTCTCTCTCTCTCTTCTTACAGGTTAGACAAAATGAAATACAGTGGGCTCCACTTTACTGTGATTATCTGAGAATTTCCAAGATATTATCGTATGAGGACTGATATGATTTTTCATATGATCATATAAAACGCTATATAATTTTTACATATAGAACTTTTTTTTAAAAAAAATTAAAAGTTTTAGGCAGCTCGACATTTTCTTTGAACGCCGTTGTCAAGGCGAAGAACTAGTCTGCTTACACCAAAGCCTTTTCCATCACAATCAGTACCGTGTTGTGTTGAGATTAGTTAGAATTACTCAAGACAACTAAAATCACCTGGGATAAGAGTTTGTTAATTGTATATGTTCTCTGGCTGGCTTATCTCTTCACGAGCAAAACCTGTATTTCCGGAAGGAAACCTACTTAATTTCGTATAAGACCATTTAACTCATCTTTAACTGAAATGCTCTTGTTCAATGTTATTCGCATATACAGACAGGATTCAAATCCTATTAGTACTAACAATGATTCTAATTTAGTACTGTTTTGATTCAACATGCGTTTGTAGACTAGATGTCGTTCACCGTTTTCTAAAAATGAATAAAAAAAAAAGAAGAAGAAGAAAATAAGACTAATGCTGCAACACACACACACACACACACACACACACACACACGGCAAATTGTTTATGTTACGAAAGCCAAAATGAAACCAACACAATTTTTTTTTAATTAATTTATTTATTTTTATTTATAATGATCTAAATCTTTAACAAAATTCCGTGATTTAGCTGCTGGATAACATAATAAAAGCCAAAAGGAAAAACTAACTAAATCGGGTTTTGATGCTCCAATGGGTACTTAAATTCATGATAAATCTTAAGAACTAGAGAAATTAAATTCAATTAAATTCTACATTCATTAAATTATTATATTTCAAGTAAAAAAAAAACTTAATTATCCGGAATTTCTGTTAACCCCCGTTGCTCTGGTCATGCCGGTATGCACAAACTGAATCCACTGTGATTGATGGTGTTATTACTGAAAATTTTGATCCTGAAAAGTTCGTTTTTAAATAAAAATTATTCTTTACAATAACTAAGAAAAGTAGTTTAAAATGCTTCAGCATTCAAAAAGCAATCCTGACGCTATTGGTTAAAGTACAAAAATTCTAAGTTTAAATAACTACATAATAGTAGCATCACCACAAACTTTTCTTTGCATAGAGTTGTCTTCAATTATAATATGCAGCTTCATTAAAATCAGTGATCAGAAATAAAGATTTTTCTTCCTTCCACCAACCAATTAGCCTTATCTTTTGTAATCATCCACTTTTAAGCAGAAACTTATAAAACTACTGCAGATTGTTGAATAAAACATGATATTTTTAGCACGCTAACTCAATCCTGAGCATAGACTGCCAAGAGAAATGCTTGAATATCTGTTATGTGATGTGAATGAGCAATGAAAGATTTTTAACTGTTGGTGTAGGAATATTTTTTACAATTATTTTGATTTTTTAAAAAAAAATTGAAATTATATTTTAAAATTAACATTTAAATTTAATTTTCAATAGTTTTTTTATTAATTGATAATATTTTAATCTGTTTTTTACGATATTTTTAAAAATTTGACATGTTAGAATGTTTGCATATTTAAATATCTATTTAGAGAAATGTTTTCGGTTTTTAAATTTAATTATATGTGTGTATATATATATATATAATATATAATTAATATTTCACACACACACACACATACATATATATATATATATATGTGTGTGTGTGTGTGTGTGAAATATTAATTATTACGATCGACAAGGACATTTGAGGATCCTAAATTAAATATAAATAACCTTATTCAACGAAGAACAGTTAATTGTAACACTACAATGTGATGCGAAAATTTTCTACATTACTTTTTAATTCACGTGATTTTAGTTACTAACACAAGGTAGCAAGGATGTGTTCTTACGCATCGCTTCAAAAATTTTACGATTTGGGATAAATTTCGCCTTTCTTTTTCTTTTTTTTTTTCTATCATTAAAATTTTATAATTTTCGAAGGTAAACATAATTTCGAACTCTTGAAGAAAAAACAGCAGAGAATTTCACAGAAAAACTATTATTTGTACATTTGCCGTCTTCAGGACAACTTCATCACGTCCAATTAAGGAATTCACTGCCGCTATTCACTCATATGGTCCTTTCAACAGAAACAAGGGACTCATCTTAAATGTGGAAGTTATTAATGAGATATCTTTCGACTTTTCCTCAAAACTATGCTTACCACGCACATCTACTAGTAATTCTTCGCTTTGCTTGTTACTGTTCTCTTGGTTTATCTGAGATTTATTTTAATTTCTAATCCTTACGTAATTTGTTACCATACGAAACTAGTTTACAATTTACATTTATCAGCAGAGATTATAAAAGTACATTGAAAGTTCCTTTCTTTTTTACGTTCTTCTGCTTAAAACGAATAACAAGAATAAATATAATATAAATATAAAGGTGGTTTCTGTTTTAAGACGTTTTCCATGCTTTATTTGTTTAAATAAATAAATAATTAAAATTGAAATTGTTTATGATATTATTTTCTATTTGTTTTTATATGAATATACATAAAATTGTAGAAAATAAACAAGTTTTCTGTAACCTTATAACTGGTTTTATCCGTAAGCATTATTCGACAAATAAAAAGAAATAATTATTCAAGGTAATTATTTTAAAAATATCATAAATGGATTTTTATTTTATGTAAAAGAGTTCCAGACAGTTGTTCATTAGGTATGATTTATTTAAAAAATCCTGATGATAATCTCTTCAGTTTTTTTCTATATTTCAGACAGGAAGTGCTTTATTTCTAAATAAGGAAAAAAATTCTCTTTTTATAAAAAAAAATCGATCAATCTTATAAATAGCATGGGATTTAAGCTGTATATTAATAATTATGCTGGAATTACTAATTCCTGTTTATGTTTTTTTTGTTAATCTAAAGTATACATTTTATTTGCTTATCTTAGCTGCACTTCTAGAATTATGAGGAAACTTTTTTTTTTCTTTTCAATTTCTTGATGACTTCGGTAACTCAGTTCAACTTTAATCATACAAGTAACAAAAAATATTCGGAATCGTTTTGGCATCTCCACATCGTAAACGTAAAATAGCACGCGTCCTATTGTTGGAAATTTTTGATTTCTATTCTAGGCATTTTCAACTCAGTCTGAGTTAACTGATCTCAGAAGAAAGAGAAGAGGATTTTTCTCTGAAACTATGATTCCTTCTTGCGCAAAACAAGCAAATAACTGACGAAGCTACACTATTAAGAGACCTAATATACTGAGTTGGGTTTTATATTCAATCGTACCATCTTTTCAGTCTCCTTAAGAAAGAATGAAAGAAAGAAACAGATCGGGGAATATATGGGAATTGATATCAAGCTCAATAAAGTGTAAAAATGTGCAATTAACTCTATTCATAGGTTTCTATGAAGCCAAGCCGTTAAGCCTAACAAGTAAGGGAAAGATCAATATTATCATCTATGGCTATACATTTCATCAGATTTGTAAAAAAACGCGGACTTATCTTTACTAGATTGCAGCTACACCGCAAATAGCAAGTAAGGAATATGTCTGCACGGAAAGAAGTTTTTTTTTTTTTCCAGCAACGTTTTTTCTAAAAAAATTCTATATGTTTTTTAAAGTTTTTATAAATTCTTTGTTGATGTTGCCAGAAGAAAAGCAGCCAACTGTTAAAAGATCAAAGATTTTTACCGCTACTGGTTTCCCACCAAGCGCAGTAAAGATCTTTGATCTTTCAAAGAAAATAAGCAACACAGAGTCGAAATATAAACGTAGAAATCGAAAACACGAACAAAATAATAAACACGAAGAATACTATCTTCAACTGCTGGAGTGGATTCTTCAGAGCTAAAATAGAAATTAAAAAATCGGATAGCCTATTTTTGTAAAGAAATAACAAAGTCTGTCTTTCAACAGCGAAATGAATTTTCAGGTAAACTCTGTAATAGTGGTATAGTTTTTCTCCAATTATTTTTATTCAAATTGTCGGTTAACATATTTCATGATCAGAAATGGAAATACCGAGAAAGTTTTTTTCTTGCATCCATTAGTTTTCAGTGATTCAGGTGAACGATGTTTCTAAAAACTTATAAAAATGAAATTTAACGTCACATAACAACTTCGAGCTGGTAAACTTCGCTGAACTCCAATTTATCCTGCCATTTTCATTTCTTCCCACTTATAACTACATCTCCAACATCAATGATAACAACAACTTATTCATTCTGCTTATTTAGTTACAAATTATAATATATCAATAAATAAGGAGATATTTTTGTAGCATATGTGTGTGGACACATTGTTACATTGTTTTTCCGGCAAAAAAATTACATTTTTTCCCGGTATCTTTGTTCCTCTACAAGTTGTTAAACATAAGTTGCTTCTGTGTGGATACAAAGTTCCAGATTGTTTGCTGTAAGTTTGCATTTTACCGGAACATCTGGCAACAACAAATAATGTTAGTGAGCTGCCAGATGTTCCGTAAAATGTAAACTTACAGCAAACAATTAGAAACTACGTTCACGCAGAAGCAATTACAACTGGAATCTGAAGGAAATTGCCATTTAATTGAAGAAAAATAAAATAAATGATAGAAAATTCATATTTAGCCCATGAAGTTCACTGATATAGTAGTCGCCTGTGCTAGTGTGTTTGATAGTCGAATATTTCTAACGAAACAGGCTTCTCAATTACACTTATTCCAGGCTTCTGAACTACAATCTTTTATCAATCCGTCTAACACAGTTTTTCCTGATTGATTTGTAATGAGAAAACGAAGCGGTCTGTGCTACTTGCGGAGCTGTGTGACCTGTTTGCTCTCTCCCCTTCTCATTGTGCAAAAGCGGGAGGAGTGTTCGCGTCTCCAATACGGATACGGCACGTGCAATGCTTTAGCTCTCTGGTCAATACAAATAAGTAGATTTGCAGGGAGATGGACCCATCAAGACTGAAAAACATGCCATTAGTAAATAATCATTTAGTTAAAAGAAGCACTCTAATCTAGTGACACCTCACCAGTCGTATTCTAAAAAAAAAAGTGCTTACGTAGATAAAGGTAGATTGTGATTATATATACTGTATATATATATATATTTTTTTTTTAATATATATATATATATTTTTTTTTTAATATATATATATATATATATATATATATATATATATATATATATATATATATATATATATATATATATAGAAAGATTTTTAACTTGGGTATGCTATGTTAAAGATACCAAGCAATTTTATAAGCTAGGTTTTAATCCTTTTTTCCCAAGTGAAGCAAACAGACAAATAAGTCATAAGTCAAGTTTGCGCCTGAACGTAGTCCAAGTCTGAGGCAACTCCTATTAAAGGTCGAGTAAGCTCCGATCACTTCCCTTAGTATTTCCCCCTAATGCAAAGCGCATCCCCTTGTAGAGAAGTATGATGCTATGCATTGAAGGCAAGGGCCACTACCCAGACTGGTTTCGAACCTTTATTGAGGCCTCATCCTTATAAGGACTGGCTTAAAGGGTCGAAGCAAGAATGCTTTTCATCTTCCCCGTTATCTGTAGAGGACAGTGTATGGATAAGGTGCTATTGAGCTATTAAAGCTCTGATCATGGCAGGAGAGTAATAGCAATAGCCGAGCCTCGGTTAGAACTTCATTGGCTACAGCATTGCCATTCATTACCCTCCAAGGGTATTGGATTGAATGAATCAATCACCGCATCTCACGGTCGATGGATCCCATTATTGAGGTCTCGTGAGTGGGAGCCACATATTATAATATTATGATATGAAACAATTAGAGGTGTATAATACGTATTCAAAATTCTCAAAAGGAACTTAAAATATTTAAAATATATCATATAATTTCATAATTTTGTATATAAATAAAGTATTCTCCAGTAAAATTTGTATTCCCCCCCCCCCCTTACGCAAGCCTTTTACAGTACTAATTCTTTTACTGAAAATGAGTTGCCTATATTTTTTATAAAAAATATTAGTTGTTAAATCCGCATATTAGTGCAGAATTCAAAATGCAATTTAAGATGAATTTATGTGCTTCTAATAATATGATACTGGGATTAGAACTTTTATAGAGTTTTTCAATATGCAAAATTTTACATATTTCTCAACTCGGGTTTTAACTCGAGAAAAACAGACAAGCTGGTAAGAAAACACTTGACAGATGCAAAACAAGTACCTGATACCTCATCGTAATACTAATTGAGCTTTGGATGCCAAATGTTTGCCATCGGAGTGTTCATCAGTTAGTTTATCTGTTTTTGCGGAGGAAAAATAAAATCCTGTTGAATTAGAATTCTCACTCACACACAGAAATACAGAACAAAATGATTGTGATATTTCCATGTTTTTCTGTTAGCATAGTTGGTGTTAACAGATGTACAGTTTGGACTTCTTTTTCCCCCCCTCTGTTCTAAGTCAGTCCCCCTTTAATACATTCAATTTCCTACTTCACCGATGCCAATATGGACAAACTCCACACACAACAAACGTTCTGTATTTTTCCGGGTATTTTCTCAACGGGACATCTGCTTAGCGGAAATTTATTGTGGTGAAATCTCAGATAACCCTTGTTCTAAGTACAGCGTAAAACTAGGGCACTATAGTTAGAACATCGGCACGTTGACACCAGGAAACCAGACTCCTATAACAGAGATGTTGTTTTCCCCCTCAACACCCCTTAACAAAATAACAAAAGGGTCCCACTACCGTGATCGCGATAAAGAAGAAAAATTGACGTTCCTGCAGCCTCCAAGTATTTGCAAACTACAAAATAGTCAGGCCTGGTGGCTTTTTCGGGCATACGATAGGGGCTACAAAAGTTTGGCCTGACGGGTTGAAGGCCGGAAAATGTGTTGCCTTAGCTACACCTCCTAGTCTACCCCTAACTACAGAACTGGAGCTGTTCCATTGTAGTCTTTATCTGTGTGACGGCTCTAATAATTACTCGGTTCGCGTTGAATAAGAAATCCCGCCCCCATAAATGCAGACGACCTCTTGGACTGACCATGAGGCGTGAATGAGCATGGCGAACAAAAGAGGCTTTTCATGCGAGAAAACGCACAACTCTTGTATGCAGTCTGCACTGTGGTTTGTGGCTGGATCAACAGAACTCCCCCATACAGAGCACTGAAGAGTCTGTCTTGTAAAAGGCCTGTCTTTACAACAGAAAATTGATCTCGGGCTAGTGTGGCTTGTTTTGATTTCACTACCAATAAATAAGATGGCCGACGGTTTAGCTCATTTGTGGAGGCTATGGGTTATCTGTGAAAACAGAAGCAGTAAAATGGCTAAGACCAATCCCCTTAAAGTTTCTCGCTTCTTTGAGAAAGGAACTCAAAAAGTACAACTTAAACGACTGTGCCCTATAGAAATAGACGCAGTCACAACAAATGAGGGTAGGAGAACACCGGAGGTGAGCTGCGTCGACAGGTAGTGAGAGGTCGCGTTAGTGAGGGTCTATAAAGAGCACAATCACCCTCCGTCACTTGCCTGGTGGTTATTTGTCTGTGTTTCTTAAGCCGTTTTATCGTGTTTTGTTAGCGCCTGTGTGTGTTTATTTTATCCCTATGTAAATCGTACACAACAAAACTAGCCTTTTGGGATAAGAACAGCTTTAAGTCTATTGTTGTGTCTATTATTATTTCCCTTTATTCCATGAAGAGGGTGAGAGAGAATTTAAAGGGATTTTTTTTTATGATCAATGCTTTCTGTCGATGCCTACCTACTGTATTTATCTTCTATTGTAAATATCCTCTTAAGATAAGGACTTTCTTGAACGATAAGGATCTATATCTCAATATATATATGCGCAGACGTTGTTCGGAGGAAATAAAAGCAGTCCCCCCCCCCAAAAAAAAGCGGAGTCCTAAATTTTGAGAAAAACTATTCTTCCCTACATAAAAGAACATTATTAGCGAATTAAAAAGCACAATATTGTTAGTTTAATATATGAAATTATACTTGAAATTTATACATTTTATAATCGGGTTTATTAACCCAATAAAAATGCATAACTTTTATCGTCAAAATTAAAACTTACCGAGATAATAGATTTAGTAGATAACCAGCACTGTTTTTGTGATGAAATATTGTGTAATGATGATGCAATATTTCATTCTCTAGTACTGTCAATTAGTGGCCCTATTTAGGATCTGAGAAACAGATGCAACTCGCCTTGTACATCGAAAAATTGCTATAAAAATATGAGATGGAATGCTGTTCCATGAAAATTTACCGAAAGACATCTTAATCTAATATCCACACTCAATTTAAACGAGAATTATATGAAAAGATTTTAACCAATGAGAAATCGTCGAAAATACAAATAATCAAACAATTCATCAAACTAAAATTTATCTTAAAAAAAATAATCGGAGACAAAAAATAATCAAAAGATAGAAAATTTAAGGATATTATAGATCCATTTATATTTTATAACTAAATGTAAAAATAAACATAACAGTTTCGAAATTTACCAGAGAGAGCGGGATCGAGCCTAGAGGAGAGGATTTAACACCTTCCGAAAAGTTCTTGTGTTTTAAGTAGTTTCTATATTTGGCTATAAAATAGAGATACATCCATACTATTCTTCATTTTGATATCATACTTGTACTAAATTGAAGCCGTTTTGCTGTATATTTTAGTATTTTTTTTAACAGAAAGAGTTGTATTCTTGGGAAATATTTTTTTGAAGTTTCGTTAAAATTAACTAACATTTACTTTAGCCCAGATAACAGAAGCTCTCTGATTCGCTTAGAGAAGCTTTTAAAAGATATTTTGATTGGTGACTCATCTTGTAAAATATCGACTCACTTTGATATATGCACTCTAGACAAAATTTCATTTGGCCTAAATTTTGGTTAACAAATTAAAACTGACTAATTTTAATAGCGATCCTACCAAAATTAAATTTCATTGTCAGATCGATATTATTAATAGCATTTCGAAATTTGCAAAATTTTTTCAATAATTGGCCAATTGTAACCAAAAGTGAACAGCGTACACATCTTGTTCGTTTCGTAAATCCTGAAGATTATCAAATTCTACTGAGTTAGAGGGAAATTATTACAGTGTGTAATTTCGAACACGCTGTCCGTTTGTAGACATCAAAAGGGTCTGAATGAAAATTAGAACGACTTTTTATGAGGATTAGAAATACCCAATCCGAGCAAAATGAATGAACTGCTTTTTTTACCGTTAATTTTTTTCGATGAATTTTTTCATTATTATTATTATTATTATTTTAAATTGTCTTTCGGTGATTAGTCGTTTGATGAACTGTCTTTTGGCGATATGTTTTCAGTGAATTTTCTGAATGCCTGCTTACGCAAATATTCAGAAAATGCCATCATCTAGGCATAAACCGTATGCAACACTTCACATATCACACAACTAATAAGCCGCAGATAATTTAGGTTTAATTAAAAGAAGCTTCAGAGGAGTTCATTAAGTGTGAAGGAAATGTATCACATAGGTATAAGAATCACTTGGTTAGTTGCCATCTGATAAATTTATCTAAGGGCAGATGAAGAACAGATTAAATTAAAGTTTATAAGTTCAGGCCATACATAAGATAGAAAACAGGGAGTTTGTTTCACTTTATTGAACCAAGACTTTACTACAGGATAATAAAAGGTTGGTAAAGAAGATAGAATGACTAAGACATGTTACGGGTATCGGTTTGACCACAGTCTCTGGGTGCTCCGGTTTTTCCATGGTGGGTAATTCTCACAGAGGTGATTATTCGGTATTTGCTGGATCCGGCATTTTATGAAATGAAACAACTGAAATGAATTTATTTCAATAGTAACAAGTGGCTTTGTTACCAAAACCAACAAGCCTGTTGGTTTTGGTAGCATAGCAGTCAACATGTATATTCAGGTTTAAATACGAATTTGCGAAGATCGTACCATCCTAACACTCTCAAAACAAGAATGATAAAAATGCGTTTCGTTAAATATTTCACTTCCAATTTCTATAGCATTGTTTTGTGTATCTGGGAGAAAACGTTGCATCTGTAAAAATGAAAAAAAAAAAAAAAAATGTTGAAGGATTCCAGCATCCATCTTTACATTTAAATCTTCATTTTTCTCCATAATCTCATATCGCAAACGAAACAAAGCCACTTGTTACTATTGAAATAATTTCATTTTAGTTGTTTCATTTCATAAACAAACATTGTTTATGACAAAAGCCAGGCTGTCGAAGTACGTATTACCTTGAATTTAAAAAAAGGATATATATATATATACAGGGTGTCCACAAATGTTTACCCTGATTTCAACTGGCTATAATATTTTAACAATGAAGCCAACTGAATAAATTTTGTTGCAGGTAAACTTGGGCACTCATAAAGTTTCCATACTAGTATCTTCTGCTTTTGCCACCAGGAGCGCTGCTGCTGATTTTCTTTAAAAATGGCTTCAGTACAGGAAAAAGCCCAATGTGTTCTGTGGCTAGCAGAAATAAAATCTCCAGTTACAGTGCCAACGTTCGGGTACCATGTTTGAAATTGTTTGCATACAAAGTCCAAATTGTCCAGGAGATAAAGCCAGATGATCGTCCAAGGCTTGAAGAATTTGCTAACCTCATTTTGAACCGCATCGATGAGGATAATGATTTGTGCAGAGTGTTTGTTTCTCTGATGAGGCAACATTTCACGTGAGTGGAGTAGTCAACAGAAAATGTAAGGATCTGGGGATCTGAAAACCCACATGCCATAAGAGAACACATTCGAGCTAGTCCAAAACTCAATGTGTGGTGTGGACTAATGCATGATCGAGTGATTGACCTTTTCTTCTTTCTTGAAAAAGAAATTAATGGAAATAAGTACTACTAGACATGCTCAATAATGCCATTCCCCAACTACAGGAGATGCAACCAAATGTTATCTTTCAACAGGACGGAGCCTCCCCCGCCCCCCGCACACTGATTGGTCTCGTGATGTTCGCAATCGTCTTAATCGAGAATTCCCGAATCGCTGAATTGGCAGAGATGGTCCGATCCCATGCCCCCCCCCCCCCGAAGTCATCGGACATTACACCCCTAGACGTGTTACCGGCGGTGCACATGTTGAAGTTGTTCACAGACTTTTTTTAGGTTGGCAGAGTGGTTAGCGTATCCGCTCTCCAGCCAAGAGGCCGTGGGTTCGAATCCCGCTATGGACATAGATGTTTTTTTTTTTTTTTATTCTAGCAGAAGACATCATTGCCAAAACCATGTTAGGTACTGCAATGACCATAGAGCATCTACGGATGTGAAAAAAAAAAGGAAGAACCTTTATGCCTTAGAAATCCTAACCTATCGTAAACATCTTTTTAAATATCTTTTAAATCTTCCTCAGCAAGGAGGTGTCGAAATTGAGCGATCAAAATCAATTTACCACTCAAAGATTTTGACATGTCACAGTAATATCTGATATCATGGCCTGTCGGTTGAAAGAGAAGCTGTTAACCTTCAGCTACCGAAGCAAGAGGATGTCTCTCACCACCAGTAATGGGTTTTACAAACCCTTTTGATAGACCGCAACTGGTTGCTGGAATCACCTGTAAATGTATACAGTACACCTATATAATAAGAAGTATATAAGAAGATGAGAGCGAGCTGATCTCTTTAGATCAGCTCTGAACTAAAGACAAAAGTAATTCATATTTTGTTATTAATGAGTCAGTTCTAAAAACTTAATAAGCCATTATAAAAATTCAAATCATTACTCCGTACTCTTCGGCACTGTGAAAACCAGCTGTGGGCTTTGGGGTCATGAAGTTCCTGTCAGCTTTCACTAATTACAAGTTTGATTTGTTGCAGGAGAACATTTACTGCCATTTCGCATTTCTTTAGTGAACCTGGGCTCTGAACTTCTGCCTCATACACAAATCTTTGGTGTCTTTCTGTGTAAACACAAACATATCTACACATCTAATATGGTAAGAGAAGTGAGAGGCGGAAGATATCGGTTGTCAAAGAAACAAAGAGGACACAAAGCGAATTATCAGTAAGGAGATCCCGTCTTTACTAGTGTGAGAGATTTGGCATTATAATCTTTGTGGCGCCATTTTTCGAGTTCAGTTATTTTTGTCAGACCCACACTCTTCCGATTGAATAATAAATACAATAGAGATTCATCTCTCTCTCTCTCTTGAATGTTTTTATATTCCTACGGAATCTAGTCTTGTGAAAGACGGCTTCTTTTCGGAACGTTTGTTGAAGGTATTGGCCTTAATTAGTGCCAACACTGCTCAAGGCACAGAAAGGGTATTAGTATGGTCTTTTGCCTTTTACTAACCCTTGATAATCCATTCAGTGGTTGATCTTTGGGAAGTCGAGAGCCTCCACTATCTATCAAACGAACAAGATGCATTGTGCCATTCTTATTTGTACTGTCTCGTTCGTTTGCACAGGTGTTTCAATACCTTCGGAAACATAATGTGTATTTCTGTGGAAAATAAAAAAGATTTTCTTAAGTGTTCTATTATTAATTATTATAGTTATTAATTAATGATTTTTAATTATTCTTGACAAGAATGAAATACAGTAACCCGAAGCAATAATAGCAAATTTTTAAAGGATTATTATTATTTTTTAAATGACCGTTTATTATAATCAATTCTCAGAACTCGAAGAGGGGCATAAAATCACAGTGACTGAAATTTGAGTATTGACTAAGCGCTTCGACGATTTCATAAATCCTAATCCTGTGGCCTCCTCTCTTTGAAAGGGTTTCAGTTAATTACTAGGGAGTTATGATGCAAGGTGGTTTCCCGTTGCCTTCCTTGCAATACGTATTTTATGACTGTAGTCGTGTGTGTTCAAAGGGCAGGTTTGCCTGCTGTGGAGGACGAAAAACCCGAGTTTCCGGGTGGAAAAAACCTCTACCTCCGTACGAGACCAGCTAATTCACCTTTCGTAGAAAGATAAAAGTTCTTCACGTTACTGACGGGAATCGAACCCAGGTCTTTCCAACCAAATGGCTTCGTCTATACCGACTGATCTACGGAGGCTTGATTTCATAAATAGACGGTAAAGTTTTAAATGGGTTTCTATTCAATATGTACGTTTGTTCAGTCATATCCAGTAATTCATAGAAATGGCTTTGGCTTCAACTATGTGTATTCGTTTTTGTTTTGTTCATTAATCGTGATTGTTACGATGCCAGAATGCTAAAAATATGAAATCCGACATGAACTAGGGAGCTGTCAGACACCTGTAAATTTGTGTGTGTGAGAGAGAGTGAGACTCTTTAAAAAAATAATTTGCTTACTATTTTTAAACAAATGCGAAAAATAGCTGTTCCTTTCTTCCGCAAAAAAAAAAATTTTTTGTCTCGTTTTTTTCTTCTTTTTTTTTTAAGCCAGAGTGCCATACTATTTTTTTGAAAGATGAGGGGGGGGGGGTTCGCTGCACACAGAATCTACTTCAAATTTGATCGTCTATTTGTGGACATGAAACCCTTCATCGTTGTGATTTTATGCCGATTTTCAAGATCTTGGAAGTGGCTGTCACCCCCACTCTAAAAGTTGCTATAATAGCAACTGTAATCAGTCCATCAGTTGATGTCTACAACAGATCAACATTTCATGTAAATATTCCTTTGATGGCATTGTCATAAATGGTAGCAATTAAAACGAGACATCATCTCTCTGATGACATCTCTGAAACAGTGACGAAACGTTAGAGTTAAAATTCTTCAACAAATTATTTTTTAATAATTTATTGAATAAGTTACATACTAGTTTTATTTACATATCCTGATATTAACTAGGATCCTTAAATAGCATTTAGTCGGACACCTTTTCGCTGTCATCTAGTCATAAATATAATGTAGAGATTTCTCCAAAGAATCCAAATTGTCTAGCAGACTTATTTTTTTTTATCGATAAGAGCCATAAATGTCTGCATTTCTATGCTGATTTCAAATGCCTACTACCCATTTCAATTTAATGAGAATGTTCAAAAAAAAAAAAAAAAAAAAAAAAAAAAAAAAAAAAAAAAAAAAGACATCGGTTGAATGAACTGATCAAGCCAGGAATCATTCTTTGCGACTGTTATATAAAGACCATTCCAATATCTCTTAATGATGTACTCCAAAAGAAGCTAGTTCTAGTAAAATTTTTAGGTTACGTTAACTTGGCATACAATAATTGCTTTATCAATAATTCCGTTATGTTTGCTGCTTTACTTGAAGCATTTATTTCAGTTCACTCACCTTTCCCATCTGATTAATAATTAATTATTCTCTAAGTAAGCTTATTTCGAAATATTTGTAATTAACAGATTATTAAACAAATAATCTACCAACAAGTTGCTGTTGTTTGATTAAGCTGCTTTTAATTTGTAAAAAAAAAAAAAAAAGATCGTCTGAAACTAGCGTTAATTAAATACAAGCTTAGAATAAGACTATTGTTATGAGACATATTGTAATGTAGTCTGCTATCGAGAGTATGAAATTAATTAATTTTCTGTCATTTTCCCTGAGGCTTATTTAGCTTATTAAAACGTGTTTTCCAGTTAGGGATGTCTGTCGGTAAGACGATGAGTAAGAATCTGTTTAACCCATACTTTTGCCGGATTTATTCTATAGAAGATCGGTCACCGGTTATCGATTTCATTTATTAGCTAATAATGCGGTAAATCTGCCACAGTCTATTAGCGAATAACATTGTTTGTATGGTAGCCGAACATACAGTATTAAGAAGGATTATTAAAATACAGTAATGCGCTTAAAGGGGTAATTACGTGCTCACTCACGAATACGAAGGACAGAGATTACGTATTTTTACTGGAATATCTGCGTGAAAATTTAATTAATGTGAATGATGAAACTGGAGACTAAATATTTACATTATACAACATATCTTTCTGACAAATAACTATTTCAAACCAGGCTATATCATTTGTATTAACAACGACAACAATACATAAATAAACAATAAATAAAATACTCCCCCCGAAAAAAAAATAGAAAGAGAATACCGATTTTATGTTGAATTGCTTAGATTAGTAAAAGGGATCAGATGCAGCTGAGGATCTATAACTGCAGTGTAAAAAAGAAAAAAAAACTTGCTATTAAGTATAATTAATGCAATCGAAGCACATTGGTTTTTGTAGGACCCGTTCCAATGGATAAAAAAATAAAATAAACAAATTAAAAAACAAAAATCACTTCGTTTGGTATGAACTTCCTACAGTAGCTCATATTACGTGTATCGATGGGCTAATATTGCAAGACATAATCACCGTATTCCGTGTATAATCCTATCTTTATAACTAACAAGCAAGCCTCTGTCAACTTTTTCATTTCTCTTCCCAGTAACATTTCCAGCAAAAACAAGCGTCGTCCTGACTAGTCTCCCTACCTCAGGTAAAAATACATTACCCACTAATATCCTCTATAAGCTATTGGGTATCGAGAAAATGCTTTTTCGATTGGTTGCAATAAGTTAGTTCTTTTTTGATATTTTTCGTAATTGGTTTGTCGTGTCACGAAAATTCGTCATTTTAAATCACTCATCAAACTGTTATTGGAAATCGTAAAAGATGATGAACACTCGATTCAGATATTAAACTTTCTTTCCACGTAGATAAAACAAATGAATATAGACTTCGTGTAGAATTACTGTAATGCTAAAGCCTTGTCATCCTCTATTCAGTTCTCGTCCATTATAAGTATGAATGAAAAACACTGCAATGCACTTACGTAGGACTAACTTATTTTGTCGAACAACAATGAAGAGAAACCTGAAATTCTCTCTTCTGAACATATTTTAGTTAGCTAAAAGTTGTAAAACTACTCCGCTTCATTTTATTGTCGCCACCTGTCTTTGTGCAATAACCATATAATAAATATTTAAATTTATTTTAATCGTGCTCTAGTAGCTCATTAAACAGCCGTTGACTAGTAACAGTATTCCCCCCCCCTCTTTTTCATATTATGATACATTATTATTTGTTCTTTAGCTGTGGTGAAAAACTAGTAATACGTAATGTTTTTTAGAATGCAAGCTTTAGCACAATAATTACAACCATATATTTCTTCTTTTGAAATCTATAGTATTTTAAAGGGTAGATTTACTTCACTCATAAATAAAAAATAAAATAAAAAAATTTATTTTTTATTTATATTTATATATTTTTTACATGTATAATTCTTACATCTTAAATGTTCTATAGATTTAGATTTACAACCTTTCATGGGTGAAATTCATATAGAAAAGTGGTCGGAATTGTAAACCTTTTGGGTTCGGTAAAGCATTCTTGATTTGAACTATCATACTTATCAAAAGGGAGGCACAATATGCGTACAGCTCATGGGATTGGTATATTTTACAGTATATATTTTATGTCCATCTGTAATATTAGACTATTGTTTATTGGACTATTGTAATATTAGACTCTTCGCTACACGTGACTAGTGTAGCGAAGAGTTGTCTCAAAATGGCATTTAGAGTATGTAAAAGGTAACTTTCCCATTATAATTTGCAATTACAATGATATAACAAAATCTTATCGATAATTTAATTTTATAGATGCTAAACAATTAGATACCAATCCACGAGTTATAAACCAAAACGAATTAACAGTAATTAAAGGAAAGTAGGAATTAATACAAATCTTTATCGGCAAATCTTCTCTCTCTCTCTCTCTCTCTCTCTCTCTCTCTCTCTCTCTCTCTCTCTCTCTCTCTCTCTCTCTCTCTCTCTCTCCTTTTCAAATGTCATGAATTAAATGTACCCAAGAGAAATTTGGTGATGACAAGATTAACCGATATTTGTGGTATAGAAAAAATAGAGTAGAATAGAGATACATTGACCTAAATTACGTGTGGAAAACATGGCATGAAAACACGTACGCGCACACACACAATGTGGCATATTTTGTGTGTTTTCATGTCATCCAACAGTTGCTGATTAAATTCAGGGATTTTTACATCGTATGCAATATCACAATTAAAAAAAAAAACTTTTTTTTTTTAATTGTGATATTGCAGTAGTTATAACCAGAGCTGACGAGAGGGGAGGAACGCCGGCACAAATTACCGGAGTAGGCAGTTTCAAAGGAGGACGGATCTGGGGCTTTGAATATGTTGCATACGCTGCCTTTCTCAGTGGTATCATTATTATTAGCCAGTCCGCTCTTTCTAGGAGGGGCCAAAAACATTTTTTTCACTGAAGACCGAACCTCCTCTCACTGATCTAGTTACATTTTAATTATTGACGATTTTTATTGAAACGAAATATATTTAGGCGAATAATAACATGAACGTTCCTTATAATCGTGTAATGTTTGATTACATGTTTTTAAGAATACCGGTTACTGTAGCATTGTAAGAACACCAGTAAATTAACCAGCTAATTACGTGAATTGCTAAAAGCAAATGAAGGGAAATGATGTTAAATAATTCATCAAAGATAATTTTGATTCAATGATGCTAATTTTTTTTTTTTTTTTACATCTTATTCAATTTTTTTTTTCTGTGATATTAGTTAGGACAAATATAATTATGCATTAAAGATAAACAATCATCTATTACTAGGAACTTGACAATGAAAGAACGATAAATCTATAAGAGAAGCAAAAGTCAAGTATCATTGACTTTACTTGTTTCCCTTTGTACGTTTAGAAATTAAGAGACCGCCTAGTTGTACAATTTTCAGTTCTTCAACAGATTAACAATCCCATGCCAAGACATCGATAAGCCTGTCTGCCAATTTCTTGCCGTTCAAATAGAATACGTAGGTTTGGAGAATATAATTCAGTACATGGCACCGGAAGCCATCATCGGTTCTCTGGCTTTGATAAAGACATGATAGCGAAACGGTACCTTGGTTAAAAAAAGTCGGGATTATCCATGACGAACTAATGATGGGCGCAATATAAAAGAACTTCAATAAAAGTTGCTACCGGAGTCTTTCGGTTGATTACAAAAACGACAAAAAATCCCCTTTATCTGAGCTGGGAGAGAGAGAGAGAGAGAGAGACTGCGAAGCACGCGCGGGGAAAAATGAACGGAAGGAAACGGCGGGAAGAGAGATGGTATCCAGAAAAGCGAGCGTCCCTGTACCTACGGCAGTGAAACGGAGTTTTGCGTGACCTGGCGAACCAAGCGCATGACACAACTGCACCTCATTAAATCGGGACAGGAAAGCACTAGAGTCCGCCTACGGCATACATGTCAACAGACGCGTAAACTACCGTAATTATCCTGCTTAAACGACTTGAACCAGGTGACATCGATCCTTCTTCTCACGTGATGCTGTTTTCTCGGAGTCGGCAACGACAGCTAATCAGCAACCGGAAGGAGTGGACTGTCCCAAGGAAGTCGTGTCAAGCAGGCGGCACGCCTCAATCAGTGCACATCGAATGATGGGGTCCAACTAGCCCTCGGACCAGAGAAAATTGCTCGCTGAGACGTGCGGCCGAGCTTGGAAATTGTTTTATGCAAGATGCGCGCATTTAATAGGCTATAGCACGAAGACCGCATGTGTGTTTAAAGGTGAATCAGCTTTCCGCCCTTGTAGTATCCCTTCTGTCAACATGTCATCGCCAAGTACCTTCCGAATGATCGGTGAATGGTCTACAAACTAGCCATCGCACATCTGCAGTGCACAGACAGAAGCTTTGAAAGCGAAAGTTTACAAAGTATTTTGGTAAAAAGAGAATACTCTTTGATCAAAATACAAATGTTTCTCAATCTTAGTCAATTATAATTGAGTGCTAATCCCTTATTTATGTTTTGCAAGTGCAGAGAAGTGGAATAAATACAAAATATTTAAATCGACTTAGCAGGAATTCTTAATATCTGAAAAATGATATTAAATATTAAACACAAACACAACTAATAGTATTAAATAGTTTTATATTAAAATGCACGAATTAACACTTAAACCTTGAGCAGCTTAAAAAATAATAAAAGTAAATAATGCTAACAAAATTCGAATAATTCAAAAATATAATAATTAATTTAAAATTTAATTGAGTTATTTTATATTAATATACAGTAGTCCCCCTTATCCTCGGTTTCAGTTATCCGTGGTCAATGCCGATCCGAAGATATTAAATAGAAAATTCTGGAAATGAACAATTTATAATTACATCGGCAAAGGGGATATTCGATCCAACATTATTCAAATCCGAATATTTGCAGAAACTATGAAAGTTTCGTAAGTTGTCCTGAGAGCTAACGAGAATGCAATCCTCGGCATCCCCTTAGCTACTAAAGTCGAGAAGGTAGTGCAAGCTAAGGCAACTCGGGGATGCCGAGGATTGTATTCTCGTAAGCTCTCAGGACAACTTACGAAACTTTCATAGATTTTACAAACATCCGGCTTTGAAAGTTGGATCTAATATCCACTTTGCCTATGTAATTTTCCGTAATGAAGCCGTGTGGCTCTTTCTTTTAGTAATAGACAATTCGGCTGATTCTAGAGCTAGTCCAAAACCAGGGCAACTCGTTGCAAGGTGGGAAAAAGCTACATGTACCTTGCAGCCTTTCAGAAATCAGGAACATCTGGAATTGCGTGCCGTTCTGAGTAGGTCTCGGTTATCAGATCTACTGTCGTGGTATCGCAGTGCTTGTGTTCAAGTAACCCTTATTTTACTTAATAATGTCCCCAAATTTCAAGAGTAGTGATGCTGGTAATTCGGATATGCCAAAGAGAAGCCTAAAAAAAAAAAAAAAAAAAAATGTGAGCTGAGGTTGCTAAGATTCCATTCACATTCACACAATTTTTATTACGTAAGGTTATTAAAATTGTTCTATTTTATTATTAGTTATCGTTGTTAATCTCTTACTGTGCCTAATTTATAAATTAAACTTTATCATAGGTATGTATATATAGGGAAAAAAACAGTGTGTATAGGGTTCGGAGTATCCGCGAGATATCTTGGAACGTATCCTCCCGGATAAGGGGGGGAACTGCTGTAATCATGGAAAAATGATGAATTATAAATAAACAATGCAAAAATATGACTCATTAAAAATTACATTACTATATAACTTGGGCTTTTTTATTTTATTTTATTTTCAGAGTTAGTCAATCTTCGGAGCAGGCAAATTAATCACATACACAACTTTAGCTATCTGCTCGGGTTACGAGTTCGTGCCCTGTTCAGACATCACAGAGAAAGTTGAGGAAATCCAAACGTTCCTTCAGCTGTACGTATGTACGATAATCCATGTGGTAAGCGAAAGAGAAATGAACTATCGTAAAGATAGTTATTTTTTTCTAGCTGTCACACTCTACTTTTATCCAAAGTAGAGTGTGAAATCGGCTTTTAATTACAAAAAAAAAGTGATTGTCTATAATTAGTATTATTAACTTAAATTAATTTTTTATTAATTTATTATCATGCAATCTGTAATAAAAAAAACAAGAAAAATATTTCAAATAAAATAAAGTTTACTATCCGCACATACTCATAAATTTAAAAGAAGATCGAAAAAATTCTGATCGAAAATTCAGTTGACTGCAGGGATGCTTTGGAGTTTCGCATCTCCCTTTTGCCTGCTACACCTGGCAGGCAAAAGGGAGAATTCTCTCAACGTTTTCCTTCACAAGTCAAGCGTACTGCATCTAATAATCGCTAACATCTTCTGGTAGCCTTATTGCAAGACGCATTTACAAATCCTCTGCGATGTGATGAAGTTAAACTTCTTCAACATTTGGATAATAGTGATCACGTTCAAGACGAACGTCTTCGATATCAGGTGACCAACCAGCTAATTAGTAACCAGGAATATGTATTTAGTCATCTCTCTCTCTCTCTCTCTCTCTCTCACTCCCTTTCGCGGATATCCTATGCAACATTACCCACCTATAGGAATAAGTCAAGATCAGGAGAAATCCTGTGGTTCTCTTGATATTCGATCTAGTTTGACACCCACTAGTGCTGGAGTACACAGCATTCAGTATAATCCTCCCCCCCCCCAGCTCTTCCTTCTATGTATTAATCGCATTCTCTCGCTAACCTACACTCTTATCGATGATAATATACTCCAGTCTGTTCTTCATTTGACAGTTCGTCATAATTCAAGCTTGAAGGTCCTTCATAACTAATACCCCGGATACTAACTCCTTGCCATTTTCCAATGGAGTGAGGACAACCTAATGCCACCGAAAAGTAAGCCTGCCTTATTTCTGTAGGGGGAAGGATCTTATTTGTCATCTCTCTTACTTTTTTTTTATGATATTATGATTTCAGTCAAGATCATTTCTCGTCCTTATGGTGATTTACAGATATTAATTTAAAAAAAAAAAAAAAGTCTTCTCACTTTTGAGCCCCCTAACAGTATATAAATCTCAAATTCACCCAGTCTTAGAATACTGTTTTGTTTTGTTTGTTTTACATAAAAATGCTTGATACTATCTTGGAGAGGAATCAGATTAATCAATGACCCCTCATTCCAGTCACTTTTACAATAGACTTTCGATTTGTTCTATGTCTTTTCTATAAGTATCTTCGAGGACAATATTCTGCCAAATTCACGACCACCCTAACTCCCTCACGTTCCTTCATGCATGTGGAAACACAGTAACTGCTGGTCAACATCCATTCAAGTTCAACTGCAAACTACCAACACGACTTAACATCCTTCCACCCCATCCAGTACTGTGATTTCCAGCTGTTCGATGACACATCAACACTTTCTTCACATGACACTGTTGTTGTTGCTTTTCGTATGTGGGTCTGAGTTGATAAGATACACACAACATAAGAAAAAAAATTTCTGAATATATTTGCGAAAGGCTTATCAAGTTTCCCAAACCGCACATTTGTGATCATTAGGATGATGTAACATTCTCCATCTTCACATCAACTGTAAGCCAGATTCTGAATAAAACGTAATACGTTTGTTTTCCTTTTCTACTGTTCTTGTGTAACGTAATAATACTTCAAAATAGAGGAATAATCTTATCTTACAATAACCAGCATTTGTACATCAAAATTGAAACCTACGCAAGAAAATAAAATTGAGATGTCTCACTGGCGTGAAGGTTTGACATGCATTAAAAACGATCCAAAAATGTGGCAGGCTTTAAAAAGCAACGGATGAGACACCTCGGCGTAAACACAAAAGTCTCATTGACAACCTCTTGATAAATGATGATAAGCGCAAAATATGCAATGGAATCACAAATGAGGCAAACGTCTTAACTACTGATTTCGGAATTATATTGAAATCTTGAAAAAAAGGAAAAGGTGCTGCCAAGTAGCTCCCACAGCAATGTTATACATGGACATGACATTTTAATCATAAGTGAAAATTCAGTCCTCACAGTTGAAGTCCAAAGTTCTTGTTCAAAAGATTAACTAAAATGTCGGCATCAGCAATCGAAGGCTAAGTTAATGACGATAGTGCTCAAAACAATAAAGTGTAGCGAAAACTGCATATCAGGTCTTTTGGAAAAGTATGAATGGTAAGTGCCTTCTTTCTCTCCTCACTTTACGGTTCTGATACGAACCCGAACCTTATCAAACACATTGACTGAAAAGGTAAGTTTCAAAGTACGTTCAAAATCAAAGGATTGTGAACGTACCTTTTGAAATAAGCCTGAAACCTTAAATGGACTGGTTAGATGGGCGAAGCAAGAATGCTTTTCATTCCCCGTTATCTGTAGAGGAAAATGTAAGAATAGGGGGTTATTGTGCTATGAGCTCAGATCATGGCAGGAGGGTAACAGCAATAGCCGTCCTCAGTTAGAACTTCATTGGCTACAGCATTGCTATCCATTACCCTCTCTGGGTACCCATTTTAGTCGCCTCGTACGACATGCATGAGCTACATCGGGGCTGATAAGTAAGTAAAGCCCTGTATAAAAATTAGAATGATCCCTAGACCACTCACTCAATAGTGGCCGAAAGATCGTCCAATTCAGCGTTTGTTCCACTCAGTGACACCCCCCCCCCCATCACCACCACCGAGCAGAACTGCTCATATTCCAGGGAGAAGCATCCACCGACAAATCCCCTCACGGGCCACGCCGGAGAACACCCTCCCCCAGAGACTCAAAATGCTCTCTCAGGGAAACCCCCCGAAATCTAAGCCCCCCCCTCACCGGGAGCAAAATTCCGGAAGAAACCTGAGAGCGAAACTCTGCGTCCATTTAGTCGCCTCTTACGACACGCATGGATTTGCGGTGGAGCTATTCTTATCCCGGGCACCCTTTTGAAATAAGCAATTATAAGCAGAAAGAAGAACGTTGCTGTCTATAAAGGTGAAGCATAATGCTTTTAATCCCTGCTATCTGATAGGTTACTGTGTAGGGAAAAATTTATGAGCTACGTGCTCAGCCCGAGTTGGACAAGTTATAGATCTTGAAAGGACACCAGAATGGCCTTAGGTCGTCTATATTTGCATAATTCCGATTCATCATAATTTGCTGCTTGTTGAACTAATTCATTTGGATGTGAGGACGATTTTGAGAAGTACTTTACCGCGAGAGATTGCAGGAAAGAGTAGATATAAGGAATATTTTTGTCCCGATGAAGTGGAACATTTCTGATGTACCATGGTGCATTTAAGATCATGCGTAAGCATTTGTTTTGCAGTCTTTGCAGTTTAAGGATATTTGAGCTTAAAGTATGGTTCCAGGCTGGGGACGCACAAGTGATAATGGGACGAATCATCAACTGGTAGAGGAGCAGTTTGATTTTAATATCTAGTTTGCTGTTCCTATTGATAAGAGAGTAATGCTGTGCTATGACTTTTGATGCCTTTGCACATAAGGATTTTGTAAGCGGGCTGAAGGCAAGTTTTCTGTCTAGAAGTACGCCGAGATATTTAGCTTCTGTTTTCCAGGGAATCCTGATGTTAAACGGAAAGATGTCTTCTTTGGGAGATGTTGAATTTTTGTGAACAGAAGAGCACTGCTTTTTTGTTAGGGTTTACTTGCAGTCTCCAAATGGAGAACCAGTGTTCCAGTTTCAGCAGGTTATCTTGATGCAGTTTAAAACTTTGTAACAAGATGCAGTTTAAAATATCTGACCAGTATTGCTGTATCGTCGGCATAGAGAGCAATGATAGATGACATTGGGTTATGTGGGATGTCCGTCCATGTAAATCGAGAAAAGTATCGGCGCCAGGAAGGATCCTTGAGGCATTCCAGCCAAGATCCGCAGCTGGGTAGATACCGCCCCATTTAGTTTAACTTGCGTGCATCTTCCAGAAAGAAAGGACTTAATGAGGTGGATCAGATCCAAGGAATGCCGGTTAAAATGAGCTTGTATAGGAGTCCAAAGTGCCATAATTTGTCGAAGGCCTTTTCTAAGTCAAGAAAGACTGCTCCGGTGTAATGATGCCAGTTGAAGCTGGTGGTAATGTATTCAGCTAGGCTATGGATCTGTTGAGTAGTGCTGTGGAGTTTGCAAAAACCAAACTGCTCTAAAGGTAGGATATTTAGCTTGTTTACAGAAACTTGAATTTTGGAGAGGATGACTTTTTCAGCGATTTTGCCCAAATTGGAAATCAGACTGATGGAGCGATAACTTTGTGGTAGCTATGGGTCCTTACCGAGCTTATAAATTGGGACCATATCTGTTAACTTCTAAGCATAGGGAAAGTATTTTAATCTAAGCATGGCATTTATTATTGTTGTAAGATGTACGATGGCCTTTCGCGGTAGCAGTTTAATAACTTTATTAGGGATGCCGTCAGGTCCAGGAGCTTTTCTATTTTTTAAATTTTGTGTGATGTCGTAGATTTCGGCTGGAGAAGTAGGTGTGAGTTGGCTGATACAGGTATAACACTGTTTTAGTACGTATCTGATGTGGCGGTGTATTTTATAAATATGATTAAAGTTCAGATTATCATATGAAGGGCTACACTGCTCTTCTAAGTTTTTGATTATAGTTTCAGCTTTTTCATCATCTGAGTGGACTATGCCTAAATCTGATTTGAGAGGAGGAAGAGTTTTATTTTTATTTTTGATATTTCTTAACAGTTTCCAAACAGTTTGATCACCGGTTGAAATGGAAGCTAATTTATCTTCCCATAGTTTGTTTCTGTGCATCCCTCACTGCACTATTGAACCGGTTGAGTGACTTTTTATCTTTGGGAACCCTGGTATTAAAATATCTTTTTCTTGCCTGATTTTTCTCCCTGATCAAGCTCATAATATCTTCTTGAAGTCTTTTAGGCTTAGAAGTAGGCGTATTTGAGGTGATAGATGATAAGGCTGCATTGATTTGTTGAGTACATTTATTGACTGCAGAATCAATTTCTTCTTTAGAGTTAATATGAGGAACAGAACCAAAGTAGTTTGAGAGCACATTGGATAATTTTTCCCAAGGTATGAAGGTGTGAGGCTGGGGGAACAGTCCCTTCTGATTGCTAATTGAAGAAGAATAGGGTTGTGGTCAGAGGTTAATTCGTCAAGTGAATCCAAGTTGTACTGCAATTTGACATTTTGGAGGACAGCTATATCTAGGACGTCGGAGGAGATGAGTTGGTATTGAAGGACCAGCCACAGTTTTGCAATTGGAACTTGAGTAGTTAAACAGTATGCGACCATTTGTTGGTAGATTTACTGTTCCAAGCAGGATGTTTTGCATTGAAGTCTCCAGCTATGATGACCGGTCCTTTTACGCCAAGGATGGCATCCAGATCTGAGGTCAATAATGTTTTTGTTGGAGGGTTGTAAGCAGCAAAAATGTTTAGGTTTCCAACGAAGTTTGTGAGGACATTAATGCCTATGATTTCGAGGTTGGTGGTTGCAGGGTTGGTGATTGAACGATGGTTTATATAGTTTTTGATAAGGGTTGCTGTACCCTCCACCTCAATACCCAAGTCAGGCGTTTCTGTAAACCTGATACCCTCTGATTTTTAGGTTGTCATCAGGCCTCAGGTGAGTTTCATTGATTAGAAGTATATCTGGATTATATCTATTATTGAATTCCTGGATTTCCAACACTTTGTTTTTGATACCGTTGGCGTTCCAAGCGATAATCCTAAGCGAATCTTGGGTGATTTTTTTCCTATGCATTAGAGAGTACAGATAATATGAATTGAGTTTGCTGTAAAAAATTTTTTGTAACACTTAGTGATGGGTTTGTGTTGCTGAAATCCTGTAGCATATTTGCAAGAGAAGAGATGATAATATCTGATAGATTTGAATGTGGATTAGCCAGGTTCTGATTTTGTATCTGTTTGGAACAGGCCACATCGGCATATGTTCTCGATTGATGTTGAAGATTCATTTTCTTAAGAGGCTCAGTTAATGATGAGCGAGCATCTGTTGTCATGTTCTCACTTTTGGAGGACTGAGGAGCTTGAATTTCAGGAACTCTCGCACTAGATGACGAGGTAGGTTGACTATTTCGATCGTTCCATCTGTTTTTGGAGTGATGAATACACCCTTTATAATTAGCGGGTTGAGGACCGCCACAATTAGCGCACTTAGACGAGGTGGATTTTGGCTTGGTGCAAGTGTTTGTGGGGTGATTCTCGCCACATTTTAAGCATCTAAACTGAGCTTTGCACAACTTTTGGGCATGGCCAAACTTCTGGCATCTCTGGCACTCCTCAGAAGATGCTCTTTTCCTCAATGGTACTGGGATGATTTTAATTCCAGAGATTGACTTTAGATTGTAAATATCCTTGTAAATGTTATGAATCTCTACTAAAACTAGAGGCATAGGTGTCTTATTTGATCTGAAGATTCCACTGACCATTATGGGAGGTAGATCCTGTAAGTTGAGGTCAGTGACTATGTCATCCGTGTCAATATTCTCGGAGACTCCTCGGAAGACCACTTTCAGATTTTTTTCGAAGGTAAGTGAAAATGTATGGTATTGTATTCCTCTTGCGTCCAGCTCCTTTGTAAGATTTCTATAATCACCCACCGTGGCAGGCTGAATTTTTATGCCCTCAGTGATTAATCCAAGTCAGGCACGCTTATATCGATTTAATTGCGTATGAGCGCAAATATAAATCCGGCAGGTCATATCGGACCTGCCAGCAAAATTTCTGTAGAGAATCCCGCAGCCGTAGAGAACTGCCTGCAATGCCAAGCGTTGGCTAATGCAATAGTCTACCAGATAGACAATAGAAGTGCAAAAATAGTCACAAAATGAAGAAGCTTACCTCTAAAAATCATTCGGAATTCCCCCCAAAAAATATCACATTAATCAAAACGCAAGATTAGTAGCTTTAGTAACAAGTACACGTAAACTCTCTTCATGATAGGCGCCGATAGCTCATCTTCGCACTTACCGCCAATATTTAAGCCTTTCCAACTTACCACCATCACTCTACCGGAAGATACAAAGTTAAGTGCAATTATAAGCAATTACCGTATTTTTCGGACCATAAGACGCACCTTTTTACATAGAAAAATCGACTTAAAATTGAGGTGCGTCTTATGGTCCGAAGGTAACATTAAACTACGAATCTTTACACTGTACCGAAGCTATTAGCGAAGTTCAATTACTGGAGCAATATGTTAATAAAATTAGTAAGTACGCCACTGAAGGTAGTCACCTAAGTTATCTCGCTGCATGTGGGTGAATCACCGATTTAGAGCGTCAATAGTCATTAGTGTGTAAAGACATGTGCTTTTGTACGGTTCATTTGAATTATTTTTTAAGTCGTTAAAATTTTTATCTTAAAATTAGAAAATGATGAGTGTAAAACAAAAAAAGACTTTCATATAACGTGAGTTATAAATTAAATATGATAAATTATGGAAAACAATATGGAAACAGAGCAGTAGAAAGACATTTTGGTCCACCACTAACAGAAAAAAAAATGGTTCGTGAGTGGAGAAAACAAGAGGAACGATTAAAACTGCTATGTAAACACAAGAAAACATTCCGTTCGCACCTAGAAAAATGGCCAGAATTAGAAGTACAAATGAAAAATTGGGTAACAAATCATCGAAACATGGGAACATCTGTTTCTACGAAAATGGTAATTTTTGAAGCGAAGTGATGGGCAACTGCTAATGGAATTCTAGATTTTACCGGATCACCGTCTTGGTGCTTTAGATTTATGAAAAGACACGGATTATGCATGTGTACAAAAACCACTCTAGCCCAAAAAATGCCGGCTGACTATGAAGCTAAAATTATAGAATTCCAGAGATTTGTCATATCAGCGAGAAGGAAATTTAACTTTGAGCTTAATCAAATTGCGAACATGGATGAATTTCCTCTAACTTTTGATGTTCCTTCAAATCGGCAGTAGATTCAAAAGGCACCAAATCAATAGTGATCAAAACAACAGGTCACGAAAACACTCACTACACTGTAGATTTTGCTTGTTGCGGGGACGGAACAAATCTACCCCTCATGTTAATCTTCAAGAGAAAAACGTTACCGAGAGATGAAATTCCTCGTGGCATTATTATCCACGTTCAAGATAAAGGCTGAATGGACGAAACAGGAATGAAATTATGGATACAAAATATATGGGCAAAATGTCCAGGTGCATTATTTAAAAAGCCTGTGATGTTAATGTGGGATCAATTCAGAGTGTATAAAACAGAATCAACAGAAGCTTCTAAAAGAAATGAATACAGAATTAGCTGTCATTCCTGGAGGCCTTACAAGTCAATTACAACCCTTGGATGGATCAATTAATAAACCATTCTATGCAGGAAGAGTGGAACAAATGGATGGCAAAGCCAAATCACTATGTTACAGCAACAGGACGTATGAAACGGCCAACAATTTCAAAAGTACAGGGTGTTCGGGATAAATTTGACATATTTATAATTAATTATATTTTTCCGTAAGTTACATGTATTAACACACACTTCTCTTCATTTAAAAGTTTGGACCCTTCTTCATTCATATACAAGATGTCAGAAAGGATGGATAGCTGGAACCCACCTGAATCATGGAAGAGAATAACTTGTATCATGATGATTCGTGCCCGCCATCAAAATAAGGATATTACGACTGCTGCCCAATGCTCCCTGAATACAGTAAAAACAATCAGGCATGAACTAGAGACTTGCAATGGTGACTACGAGGATGTAGCAAGAAGAAAGATCCCTAGCAGACGATCTGATTGCGTTCGTACAGCAGAATTCCTCGCAAATCTGCAGGAACAGGTGTTGAAGAACCCTGGCATTGGAATTCGGGCTTTGTTCGTGGAGTTGCTAACTGTAGTCAAGCCCTGGATAACAAGGGTAGCCAATGGTAGGCCGTATGTATGGCAGCAGGATTCGGCCCCTTGCCACACCTCTGGGAAAAGTCAAAAATGGTTGTCTGAAAATTTCTACGACTTCACCAGTCCAAATGTTTGGCCTCCAAACTCGCCAGACCTTAACCCCATGGATTATTTTGTATGGGGCGCAGTTGAAAAAGACACCAATCGCACTTCCAGTAATACAAAAGCCCAGTTAATGGATAAAATTAAAACAGTTTTTGCGGCCCTTCCCAGGGAGACTGTAGCATCAGCTTGTTCGAGGTTCCGAAGCAGAATTGAAGCTGTGATCGATGCTAATGGTGGTTATTTTGAGTAAATCTTGTTGATAGTATTGTAATTAACTCTGCCTGTAATGTTTTTTTGTCAATTCATTAAATTTAATAGATACAAAGAAGATTTTCTTTTTCCTTACGAAACTGTCAAATTTATCCCGAACACCCTGTATGTACCTGGGTGAAAAATTCATGGGAAGCTGTGAAAGAAGAGACGATTATAAAGTAATTTAAGAAATGCGGGATAAGTAATGCGATGGATGATACCGAAGATGACGCAGTTTTTGAAGGGAGCGACAACAACAGTTCAGACGAAAGTAATACGAACGGTGACATTAACGAGACCAGTGATAGTACCGAGAGTGAAGATGAACTGAATATTGCTAATACAAATGATTGTAACAATAAATAAAAATTAAGTAGGAATTTGTAAATATCTTTATATAATAAAATATTTTTTTCTAAAAATCGTCTCATAAATTTGGAGTGTGTCTTATCGTCCGAAATAATGACTGGCTTAAAGGAGCTAAGCAAGATTGCTTTTCATATTCCCCGTTATCTGTAGAGGACAGTGTAGGGATAAGGTGTTATTGAGCTATTAAAGCTCTGATCATGCCAGGAGGGTAACAGCAATAGCCGAGCCTCAGTTAGAACTTCATTGGCTACAGCATTGCCATCCATTACCCTCCCAGGGTACCAATTCTAGTCGCCTCGTACGACATGCATTAGCTACATTGGTGATACTTAAGTAAAGCCAATCTCTAAAAATTGAGACGATCCCTAGACCACTCAATAGTGGCTGAAAGACCGTCCAACTCAGCGTTGACTCCACTCAGTGACGGGCTCCCCCACCACCGAGCAGAACCACTCATATTCCGAGGAAAAGCATTAGCCGACAAAGCCCCTCATCGGGCAGTGCCGGAAAACACCTTCCACGGAGACTCAACTTGCTCCCTTAAGGCAAAAACCTTAAGAGAGCGAACTCAAACTCTCGAATACAACAAATATTTTAATACAACAAAAAAAAAACATATTGGAATGAAATATTTATTTCTCTATTTTGGAAAACCAAAGTTAGAAAAAACAACAGATTGATTACAAACTCACAAGTTACAGGAAATGCTGGTTGATTAAAAAAAAAAAAAAAAGTTAATGTGAAATTTGGCATTGTTTGGACTTCGCAATATTTTCATAGTCAAGTTGATATGAAGAAGCCAATCGCAGATAAATCATCCAAATGATCAGTTGTAATTTGGTTTCTTAATTGATTTTTTATGACAGTCATATTTGAAAAAGCGGATTCTGATAAATACGTCGATCCGAAACACGACAGAATTTTTCGCGCAATATCAGTTAATATTGGGAATTTTTCATGCGCATACTTCCAAATGACTTCATTGTTTATTGATTTTAAATGTAAACTATTCTGAATGTTTATTATCTCAAGTTCTACTTCAGCTTGGTTTATATCAAACAGCCCACTAATTTTATCTGAAATTTCTGTGATGTTCAAGTTTTCTTGAAATGGATTATTGATAAAATATACAACAATCATTTCAGTTTTATTAAAATCTTTTTAATAAATTCTTTTAAATCATAGCGAAGCATTTCTTGATTTTGTTCAAAAAATTTTAATAAATATGGGAGATGCCTAAATTCACGGTCATTTATATTTTTCTTTAATAAAAGTAAGTATTGTTGGAAAGTTTTTATTGAACTTAACATGCCAATTAAATTTTTAGCTCTACCTTGTAACTCTAGATTTATATTGCTTAATCTCGTACAAAAAAAATCTTTTATCACTCAATTGTGTATAAATTTTTCCTTTTTCATCAAGAAAAAATTTTATATCGTTGTTAATTAATACAAGTTAATTTCTTGTATTACTTAATGTTAATTAATACAAGACATCTTTCTAAAAATTGACTTTCGCTGAGCCAGCGAACATTATTGTACAACAGAAGTTCCCTATCATCATCTGCTGTAATTTAAATAACCGCCGTTGCAGGGCTTTTCCTCGAACAGAATTTACAATTTTAAATGTAATATCCAAAACATCTTTTGTGTTTAATCTTTTACTATCCAGTACTTGTTGGTAAATAATACAGTGGTACGTTAAAAAAATCTTGATATTTGTCATCGTTTTTACATAATGAAATGAAGCCTGATTTATTACCTATCATTGCAGGAGCACCATCGGTAGTGATAGACACAAGTTTAAAAAGCGTAAGTTTGTGTTCTTTCACAAATTCATCAAATTTCGAAAAAATGCCTTCTCTCCTAGTCCTTCCCAATAATGGTATAATTTTCAAAAGTTCTTCTTTACTTGAATAATCTTGAAATACCATGCGAATAAATACCACTAACTGAGCAATATCAGTGAAGTCGTTTGATTCATCAAATTGTAATGAAAACTGGTGAATATCTGACATTAACCTGGCCTGGAAACTTTTCTCCGGCAATTGGAACTCTTCCTTTCAGCAATTTGAAACCTTGTCTGCGGCCTATAAGTAGTCTCTCTCTAGCGACGTCTCGAACCGAGAAGCTCCTTTCTGGAAGCTGGAAACTCCTCTCTCAAGCAACGTGGATCATGGCAAACTCTCTGACGGCGACTCTGGACCGGGTGGCCTCCTCTCTGACAGCAATTCTGGAACCGGGACCCTTTCTGCTTGCTTCAGTCCCTTTTTATTAGGCCTGCTCTGAGACATCACATGAAGTTTGGCAACCCCCAAAGGATCGGTATGAGTCTTTCATCTTAAGTTTCAAGTTCGGCACGCCTTTTGTTCTCCTCCGCTTTCTTTTGATTGTAAGTTGCCGGCCATCGGAAAGTTGTTTGAACTCTTTCTGACTGACTTCGGAGATGTTTACACTTAGAGCCTGCAAGCCTTTCTCATACATACAACTTTCAATAACAATCTTGCTAATGCCTCCATGTACAGCTTCGGTGACAAAAATATTGTCTTTGTTTTTAATACTCTAACATATTCTTATTAAAGCAGTATATACAGTTAGCTTCATCTAATACAAACATCAAAAACATCTAATACAAACTATACCGAGACAAATAAAGTTTATTTTTTTACAATATTCACACGGGACTTAACCTAAGTAAAAAATCGATGCAATGTGCTTTGGAATATTTAATATTTAAGCTACAATCGAGTTTTTACACTTTGCTTATAATCGTATTCACTCAGCTCGCTGTTTGACTTCCACTGATCCAAATTAATTCATTTACCCGGACTTATAAGAAAATTACTGATTTGACAATTTTAACGAAAAATAAATAAAAAATAGTAATACATTTAAAGCGAATTAAAAATAATACAAAATAATGATAAGTGAAATATATGTTTTCAGTTTTAATTAAATTTGTAAGGAGGAATACACAAGCGATCAACCAAAAATCGCTCCGCGATCGACGGGTTGAACACCCCTGGCGTATTCGATATCATTCCACTAAAAACTCAGAGGCAGGTACGAAATGCCCTTTTAGAAATTGATGATAATAATAAAGACATAATATTCTTGATCGTAAGCAAAGTTATGCATTAGCAAACACCCACTTTTAAATTTATTTGCCCAGTATTAATTTTATGTATAATTTTAAGTAAAATGATGCCGCAACCAATATTCAGTGTATAGTAATTACCTTGAAAGCGCGGATTATAAAAAAAAAAACTTCTTAGAAAAATTAAGCGGTCTTGTTTAAGATAACTATATTATTTATGCTAAACAAATTGTAGAATCTTTTATCACTGACGCGAACTTCGCCAACATACTGTAGTTGGCGAAGTTGGCTATATCAGTCCACCTATGATCCGAAACCAAATTTCAAAATCAATTTATTTATTTATTTTTATGTTGGATACAATCAATACACCATATTTAAAAGATGTATGATAGTAAGAGAAGTGTTCTAGATGGCGTATGTCATTTAAAGAATTACGATAAAAGTGCAACTATGTAAAAATACGAACGAAATTGATTGGTGAACGTAGTTAGGGATGCGATATTGACGAGACATCGATGCATGAGGAACTAAAAACCTCAGGTTGTTTTCTAATATCTAGTTGAAGTATTTCTTTAATATCTGTAACAATAATTTACAGGATACATTTGACTTTGCCAATATCAGTCATCTGTAGAACAGCTTTTCAAAATTAAAATGGGTTTAAAACTACTCTACAATGTCACAAATTTCATAGAAACGTCGCCATTTCTAATGTAAAAAAAAAAAAAAAACGAGTGATAAAGAATTTCGTTTCTATTCAGCAACTACATCGATGATCTGATATAGTGCTAAATAAAATAAATGAATGTTATAGTTTAACTATTCGGAACTTTCCAGATATTCTAACTTATTTGATCTTAATTTTGTGTTATTAAGCATCCACTGCCTAAGTAGAGGTAAGAATTTTCAGCAACAGATGCTGGGAACTGGGAACTCTTTTAGGTGATAGATTGAGTCCTTGACTCTTCATCCCTTTATCTGAGTTCTTGATTGTGGATGAGAAGTCTGGTATGGGTATTTTACCCGCTCTTTGTGAGCATTTCATGCTGTATCAGCTTCCTCTTGCGCTGAAAGATTTTGGTTCTCTATGTTTGTATAGCTCAGTAGAAGTCGCGTTTGCACTCTACAGCGCTTGACCGCACGATGAAAGGCGTTCGAATCAAGTTGCCGACTAGAGGAACTTTTTCTAAGCCTTTTCTCGACCGGTTCCCGAGTTAGTCGATCTCTGGCACGGGCTAGCGGGTTTTTCCTCCTGAAACTCGGGTTTTTCGTCCCGTAAACTCAAGAAAATCGGCCGTCGAACCCACACTATTTTCAGACATTAAAAATATTGTGTTAGGGTTAGGGACAACCAGATGGCGGCACTTACTAGCCGCCATCTGGTCATGGAGATTGAACTGCCCACTCAGTCTTCAAAAAGTTAGGTAGGGCTAAAAAACGGCCTCGCCTACTCCCTATACTGGAACAAAAAGGCGTTAGCTGATTTTTTTTTTTTTTTTTTTTTTTTTTTTTGAGGCGATCTGAGGGTTTGTAATCGGTGGAAGTTTGGTTGGATGCGAATTCCTTTTTCTGTATTGGTGGCTTTGGTGAATGTTATTTCTAATGTTCGGAGTGAAGTGACAAAGGAATGTCCAGTGATTTTTATCTCTTAGGATGACCGGGAGTATTCTTTCTTTTGAATCTGTATTATTATAAGTCTCCATTTCCACTGGTTTGGGTGTTTTTCTAGTAACGGAGATTTTCCTCTCTTTTTTTTATTTTTAACTATTTGGAATTCCTCCTGTATGTCAGCTGTGTCCGATATAAGGCATTGGTTTGGAATTTTGCCTGATGCTCAGGATTTGATGACTGCCCTGAGTCCTGTTGTTTAATGCTGTCTTGTTCTCGTGGTTTCGGTCTTCAAGACTATCTTCTGTGACGATTATTGGGGGGGGGGGGACGTCTCATAGAGTTTTATTTTTCCTGGCCAGTTATTATTAAGTACTTCCCCTCATCTGATGAACTCCCGATGTACGTCTTCGAATTTCGTTTCATCTATTAGTTTTCCATGTCTATCAATGTTAAGATTAAAAAGTTTTCCTTACCTACGTTTATCGCAGCAATTCCCAGTTTAATCGTGCAAAAAACTTTCACTATAATTGCTATCACTTATCACGATTCCTTTTAATTCTTACTCATCATTCACAAACACTACTCACTCTCACACGGCGAGATCACAATTCGAAAGAAGCAGCAACCGATGCAACTTTTTTATAACAAATATGTTGTAGAGCCATATGAGTTACTAATTACTGTGATTAAAAATTCGACTTTTATTTTTGCTATATAATTTGATTTGTTTAATATAAACAGCATACTTTATGTTTATTAATTTTTATTATTAAGAAAGAAATAATATATTAAAGTTTTACTTGAAGAAAGGGCATCTATTTGTAATTTGCATAAAAAGTAAATATATATATATATATATATATATGTTAAAGATACCAAGTTATTTTAAATATAAACCTGGTTTTATTTACTCCATTTCCCAAGTAAGCAAACAGACAAGTCAGTCAAGTTTGCGCCTGCTCTCCCACTGATGAGACCTCAATAAAGGTCGAAACCGGTCTGGGTAGTGGCCCCTTGCCTTTAATACATGGCATCATACATCTCCTCCAGGAGATGTGCTTTGCATTAAGGGTAAATATTAAGAATAGTGATCAGAACTTATACCACCTTTACCACGAGTTGCCTTGGTCTTGCACTACGTACAGGATCAGCTAGACTTGCAATACTTGCAGGCGCAAACTCGACTGACTTGTCTTGCTTACTTAGGAAATGGAGTAAATAAAACCAGGTTTATATTTAAAATAACTTGGTATCTTTAATATATATTATACCCAAGGTAAAAAATTTTCTATATATATATATATACTGTGTCATATGTATATATTACAATAAATATTTATTTATATAGTGTAAACTAATACAGGGCAATTCAATTTGTTCAAGAAAATTATAGCTCTATAAATGAAATCTCAGTGTCAAAATATCGGTCATAGGTTCATATCAACTTTTGATATCGCGGGAATTCTCTCGTGGCAAGCCTTCCTTCAGTTCATCTTCTCTGCCCTGGGTTTCATTGTCCTCCCCCCCTTAAGTTACTAAAGTAAATAAATGGAAATCAGACAAATTTAAATCTGTCATTTCTTAGCCTGATTAGTATTGGTGGCGTGCACCAATGCTTTATGAAACGAGTGTTCTCTAAATTGGACTGTTTAAAAGGCAGTTTTGAGATAGAGTTGTAGAACCTCTCTGATTATCGTAGAGTATAACTTTTTTTTTTTTTATAGGATATTGTGCGTCCTGTTTCCGAATTCTCCATAAATGGTACTTGAATTCTGTAATTAAATACTTTTTTTGCTGTCAACATACACACACAGGGTCCTATTAATGCAAAACCAGTTATATCTTATCAGAGGAGAGTAGCAAAAGAAGAGGTTATCTGTTTCGAGTATTCCACATATGGAACAAGTTGTATGGAGCAAGTTGGGTTGTCTGTCTAAAATTTACTGTGTTTGATCCACTTCACTGGAATATTCCCGTGTGCTACCCCCACGACGTCATGTGGAAAGGTTACAGCGAGGTTTATAGAGGCTACTAGGGAAAGAAATCGTATATCCATATTCAAGTTCAGTTATATAATGTCTAAATCAAGAGCATTCTAGATAAAACCCATGACAATGACATATATAGTCCTTATAAGGACTGGCTTAAAGGAGTGATGCAAGAATGCTTTTCATCTTCCCCGTTATCTGTAGAGGACAGTGTAGGGATATATGGTGTGCCTGAACATTTTAATTGCACCTTGAATTTATTTGAATATGAAGTATTTTTTATTGCTCTAAATCATACGTTATAAATACAGTAGTTGTTGATTTTCTTCTACTGATAAAGAATAAATCATAAACTAAATTAAATTATATGATAAATATAAATAAAAATAATAAATATTAATAAAGTCAATTTTTCTTGTACTGTATACTGTATGTTATATTATATAATATTCATCAAAGCTTGATTTGCTTCCTCAGTCCTTCCAAGGGCCTATGAGTTGTGGAAATACTTTCTGAAAATGAAAGCTGTGCCGAACAAAGCGGCCTTTTGCAGCTGCCCAATTTTTAATCCATCTAACTCGAGTGCTTCTAGATGTTTTTTCAATGTTTTAGGGATGGCGCCTAAAGCACCTATTATTATGGGAACAACTTTCGTTTTCTTTTGCCAGATTCGTTCAACTTCGATTTGCAAATCGCGATATTTTGTAATTTTTTCATTTTCTTTGTTGTCAATCCGACTATCTCCTGGAACTGATATTTCGATAAACGTAACACCCTTGTTTTCACTTTTTTCAACCACTGTGATATCGGGTGTGTTACATTCCAAGCTTTTGTCAGTCTGGATTTTGAAATCCCAGAGTATTTTAGCTTTTTCATTCTCAACCACTTTCTGGTGAACTTTATGCTTCCAATAGTCTTTAGATACTTCAAACCCATACTTTTTACATAAATGCCAGTGGATTATCTTAGCTACGTTATCATGCCTTTTACGGTACTCAATTTGTGCGATTTTGCTGCATCCACTTATAATGTGGTCTACTGTTTCTTCCTTTTCTTTGTACAATCTACATTTACTGTCTTCTTGAATTTTTTGTATTTTTGCCTTCATAAAGTTGGTTTTAATGACCTATTCTTGTGCTGCAAAAATTACCGATTCTGTTTCTTTCTTTAGTGCTCCATTTCTCAACCATTGCCAGGTCAAGTTGCTGTCAGCGCTGTCCTCTATGCTGTGAAGGTATTTTCCATACAATGCCTTATTTTTCCATCTTTCGGTTCTCATTTTTACTTGGTTGGTTTTGTATTCCAATTTTGTCTCCATGGGTTTAAATAAACCCTCTTTCCTTACCTCAATTAGAAATTTTTCCGTTGTTTGCTGCAGATAATCATTTAAATTTCGTTTTTCTTCTTCAATAACTTGCTTCACTTGTAATAATCCTCTACCTCCTTTTTTGCGTGATAGATAGAGCCTATCAATGTCACTGCGAGGATTGAGGGCATGGTGCATTGTCATTAATTTTCGAGTTTTTCGATCTAAATCTTCTATCTCTAGCTGGGTCCATTCAACAATGCCTGCTGAATATCTTAGAACAGGTATGGCCCAGATATTAATTTCTTTTATCAAATTTCCAGCATTAAGCATTGATTTAAGGAGTTTTCTTAATCGTCTTATGTATTCTGCTCTAGTTCTTTCTTTGATCTTATTGTGCAGAATTTGTGATGCTTCTAAAATTCCCAAATATTTGTAGCTGTCTTCGAATTTTATTGCTTTGATTATTTCACCATTGAGCAGCTGGATTTCGTTCATATCTTCAAACTTTCCTCTTGTTATTCCAGCAATTGCACATTTGTCTAAGCTAAAATCCATTGATATATCTTGACTGAATATGTGCACAGTGTTTAGCAACGATCTGAGTTCATTTTCTGATTTTGCATACAACTTCAGATCGTCCTTGTATAAAAGGTGAGATATCTTTGCACTCTTTTGCGCAGTTTGATAACCATGAACAGTTTTATTTAAAATTCTAGTTAATGGGATCAATGACAATATAAACAATAGAGGAGATAATGAGTCTCCTTGAAAGATGCCCCTTTTTATGTTTACCTCTCCAATTTCTTCTCTATTTATAACCAACGTTGTTTTCCAGTTTTTCATGCTGGATTGCAAAAATTTTTGCACGTTTTCGCTAATACCAAATAGTTAAAAAAAAATTATATATATATATATATTTTTTTTTTCTACTGCATATAAAAGATAAAATGGTGTATTTGAACATTTTACTGCACGTTTGGCATGAATTCATTTTATAGTGATTTTATTTTATCAAGATTGCCCTTAGGATGCTTCAAATAGTTCACTTATTGTAAAGCTTATCCAGCTGCAGTTAACAATAATAAACATGCTTGAAATGCCATGTGAATGTTTAGCCCTGCACGTGGTCTCCTTGTAATTCTACTTATCCTCGCACCCAGATGTCTAAAGCTAATTCGTCAAAGAAATAGACTACCACACTCTTTATGTTGCTACTTCCCTTCAGAAGAAGACTAGTGGATACCAATCGTAAAAACCTTTTACCTCGTGTCGCTATAAGTGATGTGTTCTATAGGTGTTAATAGGGTTCTACATGGCTGAAAGTCCAAAGCCATGTAGAACACAGCAGTGGTCTTCGAGAGGAAGTGAGCGCGTGCTCTTTGTGGATACAGTTTCTATGACTGATTTTTCTGTCTGCTTCCGCAGTCCTAATGGACGGGGTGGTTACGACCGATTAGGCATGAATGAGTTATTGTGATAAGTAGGTAGCTCTCCGCCTTCCACTTTAAACTTCTCTAACCCCCGGCTATCTATGTACAGTGAGGACTGTCAACCTCAAGACCCATATACCATACACTCTACTACTGTATTCCTTGCTATTAAGTGTACGTATTGAGTGTCAACCGCAAGCCCCTTGACTCTTTTATATACACTGCGAAACACCTGCATTTTTCAATACCTGGAACAATTCTTATGGACACTTTTGTGTAAGTTTCTTTAGATTTTCTTTCCGAGGATTTAATGCTGTTCTTTAGAAGCGACCGATAGCATTATTTTCTCCCCACCAGGTTACACCGTCCCAGCTGTAAATACCATGGTGTTTGTAGCATTTATAAATGTAAATACTAAAATATTAACTCGGGTAAAGAAATTGCTGCAAAAGACAGATTTTTCCAACTGCGGAATTTTCACACGGGATGGAGCCACCTGTCATTTACGTGGTTTAATTTTCGAACATTTAGTAAAAACGACAGTACATTTAAATACGTAGTGGCAATATTTGTATTTTATTTTATTTTATGTATATTTAAATGGAGATAATATTTCAAAGCAAACTAAATATAAACATATAGCCTCAACATTTCAAGGATGGATCCTAGAAATAGACTATCCGTATTTCTTGAGCTTACCGTAAGAAACTTGAGCAACAAATTCTGAATTTGCTTCCTCTATATATTATTTACATTATAATAAAAATATATATAAGTATAAATATTTATACTTAATCATTTATATAATTATAATATTTATAATACAATTAAATTTATTTAATATAATCTAATTATGTATATAGGTTTATGAAATAACTTCCAACACCTTTTATTTTTAGTTCAGAAATTCCTTTAATAAGGCTCCACACACAATCATATGCCATTCGGGAATTGTCCTTTTTAGGACTTCCAGGGTAACAAATGGCAAAGCGGTAGCCAATGAAGTTTTAACTGAGGCTCGGCTATTGCTTACCCAGCCATGACTAGAGCTTTTTTTAGCTCAATAACATCTCATCCACACAGATTTTCTTCATTCAGATGACGGGATAAAGAGTCAAGGACTCAGTCCATCGCCCAGTTCTTTTAAGAACCTTAAGATATGCCATTCGATTGTGACTGATTCGATGCGTATTCCATGGCGAAGAATAAATAAATATATTCTCTTAAAAAGAATATCTTAGTCCTTATTAAAAAGAATATCTTAATCCTTATTAAAAAGAATATATAATTTAGCGAGAAGTACAGTTTTCTTTCGTGTGAAAATGCAGTAAATCACCTATCTCGTTTCTTTATTACTTTCATTGATGCCTCAACCCAATTCGAGTCTCCTTAGCGTAGCGTAGGTTCGAAAGACATGGGTTAGAATTCCATGTAGGATGCATTGCGCTTTTCAACTTAAGTTAGGCGGTCAGTAGTAGGCTGGGCACTTCTGACCAGATCAAGATAAGATAAAGAATCGTGACGTGTTGGTTGATAAGAAGATGACGTCATGAGTTTGGAATTTCCCTGTGGACATATGTGTCAATGGCTTCAGTTCTTGTGTGTTTTGGTTCGCGTATGGAATTATGGGTGATGGTAGAGATAAGGATTCGTGTCGTGATTGGTGGTGCACTTCTGACCAGATCAAGATAAGGAATCGTGTCGTGGGTGTGTTGTTTTCAGATGTAGATAAGTGACGTCATTTGTTGTTGTCAATAAGTGACGTAATTTGTTAATTGTAAATAAGTGACGTTATCGTTTTGAATGGAAAGGAAGATATATTAGTGGATAAGGAATCTCGTGATTGGTGGGACACTTCTGACCAGCTCAAGATAAGATAAGGAATCCTGACGTGGATGTGTTGTTATCAGATGAATATAAGTGACGTAATTTGTTAGTTGTAAATAAGTGATATAAATGTTAGTTGTAAATAAGTGATATAAATGTTAGTTGTAAATAAGCGACGTTATTTTTTGAACGGAAAAGAAAGATATTAGTGGATAAGCATTCGTGTCGTGATTGGTGGGATACTATGAACCAAATAGGGGTAGGGTGAAAGAGGAAGCGATGTCAGTGTCCTGGATGTGTGTTGTTATCAGTTGTAGATAAGTAAACGGTTTGCGTATGGTATTACAGGTGATGGATAGTTATAAGATAAAGTTTGGAAATGTTTGGAATTTCGCTTGGGCCCTCATCTGTCAGGGACATCACGTGATGTGTTTGGTTTGCTTACAATATTGCGGGTGGTATTTAGAGATAAGAATCGTGACGTTATGTGTTTGGAAATTTCTGGGAAACATATGTCTCTCTCTGTGATATAACATAGTGTTATACCACAGAGTATGGAATTGTGGGTGATGTTTTTGAGATAAGATATCTTGGAATTTTCCCAGGGTGACACACACGCGCCCGTCATTGTCGTCATGTTTTGTCTTAGATTGTCTAAAGATGGCTGTACTAATTTTCCAATACAGTTTGGAGTATTTCTTTCCTGTTAAAGGGTGGGAATTCTTGAAGTAGAGTTGTGATGGTTGCAGTGAATAGGCTGTTCTGAATAATTTAATTATATGCTGGTGTCCCTCAAACACACACTTTTTTTCCATAGGTCATACATATTATATTCTATATTCATATTCTAAAGACTATGGGGATTCTTTCTAGAAATTCTAATGATAATTTAAATTACTTACAGTCCTTCCAGAATGGCTCTTCTAAATGCGAATATTCCAAAATAATTGAATTTTATATCCACAGCACAACACAAACGCTCACACAGAACAATATTTCTGTAAATAACCAGAAAATATAGTTGACTACATCGTTTAGATTTCCACCTGTTTGGTTCCGTTCGTTTTCTTGGAGATGACTCATTAAATGATACCTTTTGAACAATACCGCAACTATTAACATATGAGTTGCGGTATTGTTCAAAAGGTATCATTTTCCCACGGTTGGATGTTTCTCAAACACTTATATATTGAGTAAGTGATTAGCATTCACGTGATTGTGATGACACATATCCTAAAAGAAATCCTTAATTCATTCCTGATTAAGGATTTTATACACTTATTGTTTTCAAGTAGATGGCTTGTTTGTTTGTTTATATTTTGTGTAGCTAGGAAACTAGAATTTATTTCAAATGAATATTAGCTCTGTAATATATATACTTTGTTAATTTCTATGTTACCTTTTATTTGACTGTAATATTATTAACAAATTGTATTTACTGAATCTAACATACAGAAATTAAATAAACTGAAAAAGACAGTATTTTTTTTCTTATTCTTTTGATTTCACATTTGTGCTGGTGTTCATAGTGTATGATTTCCCACTGTTGCTTACATATATTCATGTAATTTTTCTCCATGTTACATTTCAAAACAAGTTGAAGTATGGTTTTTACATCGTTCAATTATGTAAAACTCATTTCCGTTAGTCCAAATTGACTGTTGTCCTCTCAGCCACATTTATTTTACACTAGGAATATTTATATATATATATATATATATATATTAACACAATTATTATATTAGATATTCTTTCTGATACAAACAAATAATTATTTATTCTTATTTCAAATGAAAATTAGCTCAGAAAGAAAGAAAGAAAAAAAATTTTACCCTCAAATAAATGTTTATGAACACAGCAAACAAGAAATTCATCAGCTTTTTCAAAGTTTTGAAAAATTCATGCACATATTGTTTTCATCATTTGGTATCATTTAAATGAGGAACGGGTCTGGCTATTAAGTTCGTTAATGTTTTTTTTTATATTTTCTCTTCCAGTGACGAGTATTATTTGATATATGCATGTTGATTCACTTGATTTTTTCTGCACACTACGATACCTTTTTTTCTACAGCAATCTTTTTAAGAGTTTTAGTAACGTGTTGGTTTTAAATATCTAAGGTCTCTCTGTAAAATAACAAAATTCTAACAGTATTGTGACTTTTCAGGTGAAATCTTCTCCACTAAAATTCTGGCTATTAATTTAATACCCGATTATTCCTTTTGCTTCCAAGAGTTGAGAGTTTCTCGAAATATTTCAGGGCTTGTATGAACAAATAAGACTTTTAATTCACTGAGTCAAAAAAAAGTCTCTGGTTAGTTTGGCAAACTGGTGCGTTCAATCTAAATCCCCCCCTACGAAAATGCTTAATATCTTTGTAACATGACAATTTTTAAAGCGTTTTAATAGTAGACCTGTACTCGATCATTGCACTGTAAATAAACCATTTCACTGTGTCCTCTGGATTTCTTTTTCTTTTTTTTCTTAAATGTTTAAATTGCCAATGAGCGCGTTATGTCGATTCCCCCCCCCCCCAGGTTAATGAGAGGACGTCCTGTCTTTTGGTTTAAAAGATTTGGGTTCAAATTCTTTCTAGGACCTTCATTTTAAATCCCTTATAAAGGGCTTTTCAAATGAAGATTAGTCAGCCCATCTCATATGGTGGTAACAGCATTTTTTTTTCATTCTGAAAACTCGAGTTTTTCATCCCGAAAAACGAGTATATCGGCCACATACAAAGAGAGAGCCTAATCCATTAGTATCTTATTCCAAATTTGCTCTTACAATCATTATAGATTGGCAAATTTTTATTCATCGAATTGTACTAAATCTAAATCTGATACTTACTTTAAAAAAAAAAAAAACAGCAACTCAGATACAGCATTGCTTAGCTTGGTCTAAATTACACAGAAACATTCATAAGCTTTGGTTCTGCCATAATTCAAAACAACGAACTAGGCAATTTTGAATTCACGACAGAAGCAGCTAAGGCTGTAAGGCCAATGTATTGTCTGTAAATCGCGTGTGTTGTTCTTCTGGCCAGTCTTCTTTTCTATGGAATGAAAACTCCTCCCCCGTATGAGACTGGTTCACTCACCTTCAGTTGAAAGACGGAATTCGAATCCTGGTCTTTCCAGACATCGTCGATACTGATAAAGTTATAATGTTATGAGGCCAGTATACCATGATGTGTTAAATGCGCAAGTCGTTGTTGTTGTTTGGAAGTATGTCCAAAGCAATTGAGACTATAATGACATTCCATGCTGTGAATTCTGGCCAGGTTGCGGTATTTTATTTTAGTTTTTTATTTATTTATTTGCATGATGACAAACCCCAGCCACTGCTGAATGAGATAAACTAATTTACTTTCAATTATAAAAAAATCTCGACCTATTCGAACGCAGATTCTTCTAGTGACAATTTATCTGTCTGTGGGATGAATAATAGTAATTAACTTGCCATCTTACACTCTTCTTGCGCGAGCTGCTTCAATGGTAAATAATAAATAATTCACTAACGCCTTTTATTCTCTTATAGTAGTGTTTCTCAAAGTGTGGTACGCGTACCCCCGGGGGTACGGGAAAGGTCTTCAGGGGTCTGTGGCAATTTTCGGCTATGCGTCATTAACGCATGGAATCATTATTAAGGAAAAAAAAGAATTATTTTAAACGTATATATTTCTCAATAAATTATAGAATATGTATGAATTCTCCTATTCAAATTGCGAGTTACTATTGCCACGACGTTCACGTCCTGGCGATAGTAACTCGCTCCCTACGGTAAACAACACGACCTTCCCAACAGCGTCGCTATAATGAAGACGCAAGAAAAACAGGTAGTTTTATTGCATCACTGAATAAGGTACAGAGACATTTGCCGTCTGTGTAATATATTTCTCAACAAATAGTGCAATTAGAGACAACTGGAATAACAACGGCACTAACTAATGAATCACATCACCCCTCCAATCGAAACTGCTGTATAGACTCAAGCAAAACCATACGTTGTCTTATTAAAACTAAGAAATATACATGGTGGTTCAAAATTCCACGTTCAAACTTTGAAGGGAAGTAGAGAACATCAAAATCAACCATATTCACATAGGAAAGCATGATCGGAAACGCTACCGGAGGGTACTAACAGGGACACATTACCAGAACAGATTGCTGTCTGTTTTGCGCTCTGCTTTCACTTCTCAATAGTCATTCCTGATGGATTGTAAATCCATCAGGATTGACTTGTAAATTCTGTCTTGTAAAGTCTCAAGTCTTGTAAATTACTGGTAATTTTTGCTTGCAATAATGGGAAAGAAGATGAAGCTATTTGGGTAGATGACTTTGACGATGCACACAAGGAAACTGTTCTCGATGCTAAAAGTAGTGATAGCGAATAGGAGCTTCTTAGTAAGTCACACCATTTTCAGTTGTTTTTTTTTCTGAAAACTTTAGTTTCTGAAAAATCCCTCATATATCGCGCACTGCGATTTTTTAGCTTTAATTTTGGGAAAAAAAGTGCGAGTTGTATTCGAGTAAATACGGTAATTTTTTTAACTTTCAAATTCTTAAGTATGGATCATTTGTTAAAGACTGGATTTATAAAACGCAGAAAGGAGAGCAATATTGCAAATACAAGCAGCTGTAAGCAACAAGAAAACGTTGATATTGCATCTGGATCAAATGAAATTGATAAGGGTGTGTCGTCTGACATCTCTAGAGAACCAACTAGGAAGACGATGAAAAATCTTCGTAAGTATTTTTATTAATATTATTATTATTATTACGGGCGACTCAAGGGAGTTCTTAGACTCATCGAGGGAGGCCCTAAACATCATGTCCACACAACTATTCGACATTCTCACAGTATCTATCATACCTTGCCTTGAACTCACTCACTGTCGCAGCACCCACAACAGACTCTGGTAGCTTATTCCACTCATTTACCACTCTAAAAGTAAGGAACCCAGCTCTAACGCCCTTTCTAACCACACTCTTGCCCAGCTTCCATATATGTCCCCTAGTCCTCTCACCATCAGTCCTGATCTCAAAAATATCCTCTGAATTAATCCTATAGAAACCCTTCAGCAATTTGAATGTCTCAATCATATCTCCCCTTTTCCGCCGATCAACCAATTTCTGCAACCCACAAATCTTCAACCTGTTCTCATAAGGTTCATTCCATAGACCTGCTATCATCTTGGTCACTCGCCTCTGGATCCTCTCCACCTCCTTCCCATCAAGAAGAAACCTCGGTGACCAAATCTGGGCACAGTAGTCGAGATGAGGTCTTATCAAGGGTAGGTACAGAGGTACAATAACTTGCTTGTCTCTGCTCGTCAAAGTATTTTTCAACAACCAAGTGAGTTGATGAGAAGTATGATATGAGTACTTGAAATGTGGATTATCATGGACTGGAAATGAAGAGGACCTATTCCAGATTTTGTTCTATTAAAAATAAATCATATTTTTTGTTTACATGAACATATAAATTCAAATAAAATAGCCATTTATAATGAAATATACTTTATTTATTTATTATTATTTTGATAAGGGGGTATTTGGTAATAATGAAAATTTAAGAAGGGGTACACAGATTTCTCGAATCTGAAGTTTAAGAAACACTGTCTTACAGAGAGTAAGCAAGGCTGTTTTAGCCCAATCTAAGTTTTAGAGACTGAGTGGACAGTTCAATCTCTATCGGTAGCCAAAGTCAGAGATAGTTGGCCCAAGACTATCCCTAATTTTAAATGGCATCCAGTGAAGAGACTGGCAAACAAGTGCCGCCATTGCGTGTTCCCTAAACCTAACACAATATTTTTATATGTCTGAAATAGTGTGGATTCTACGGTCGATTTTCTTGAGTTTGCGGGACAAAAAGTCGACTTTGCGGGGAAAAAACCCGCTTGCCCTTGCCAGAGATAGATTAACTCGGGAACCGTTCGAAAAAAAGGCTTAGAACAAATTCCTCTAGTGGTGATTAGAATTAAACCTAAGTCTTTCTTCGGGCGACCAAGAGCTGAGAAAGCAAACGCCGCTTCCAATGAGCAGCGCATGCCTTTGCTTCAATGGTACTAATCGAAAACATGAGTCCGATGAGGACCGTATTACTGTTTTAGGCATTAGCGTTTGATTTTGCTAATAAAGCATAAATATTATATCAACTGCAAGGAAGCAAAACTTACATAGCATTGATGTTGCTCTGTAACATAATAACTTCCCAAGAGCAAAATACTCTTCAAAAGGTCATTCATTCTTCTATTATGCCAAAGTAAATAAAAACAACTCAGTAAAATGTAGTAGCAGATTGATAATGGTAAAACTAGAAGCAAAACCAACAAATATAATAATACAAACTTACATGTCTACTAGCGACCACAGTGATGATGAAGTTGAAAGAGTATATGTAGATATTGAGAATCTAATCAAACTAACTAAGAAGGAAGATAACCTTATTGTCATGGGGGATTGGAATGCAGTCATTGGTGAAAGCAAAGATGGTAGAGAGGTGGGAAAGTATGGACTTGGATGCCGAAATGAAAGAGGAGATAGATCTTTGGAGTTCTGCCACCAATTCAATCTGATCATTACCAATACCTGGTATGAGGTACCAAAAAGAAGAAAGTACACTTGGAAAATGCCAGGAGATATAGGAAAGTACCAAATAGATTATATTATGACAAGAAATAGATTTAAAAATCAAATAAAATCATGGAAAAGTTACCCGGGAGCTGATGTTGATAGTGACCACAATTTGGTTTTATTGAAATGTAATCTGAAATTTAAAAAGCTGTCACAACCAAGGAAAAGGCCCAAATGGAACATAAGTAACCTGAAAACAGAGAAAAACCATAGAAACTATAAACAGCAAAGCGATGAAAGCATTAAAACTGGAGAGAGGGAAAAGAAAAACATAGAGGAAAAATGGATTCATTTGATCATCAACGTTGCCAATGACTGCATAGGATTAAGGAAGAAGCAAATAAAAAAAACCATGAATCACCCAGGACATTCTAGATCTAATAGATGAAAGAAGAAAATACAAAACCTCCCTAAAGGAAGAAAGCAAAAACAAATATAAACATATAAAAAATATGATAAATAGAAAGTGTAAAGAAGCAAAAGAACAATAGTACACAGAGAAATGTAAAGAAATAGAAGATCTAACAAAGACTGGAAGAATCGATAAAGCTTATAACATCATAAGAGGAATAAGCCAGCAAAACAAGACACGAAGTACAATTATCAAAAATAAACAGGAGAACATACTTGTAGATTAAAAAAAAAAAAAAAATCAGCTAACGCCTTTTTATTCCCGTATATACGGGAGTAGGCGAGGCCATTTAGCCCTATCTAACTTTTGGAGACTGAGTGGGCAGTTCAATCTCCACTGGTACCCAATCAGAGACAGATGGCCCAAGGCTATCACTAATTAAGCGGTACGCAGTGAAGAGAGACGGCTCAAATGTGCCGCCATCTCGTGGTCCCTAACGCTAACACAATATATTTAATGTCTGAAATAATGTGGGTTCTACGGTCGATTTTCTTGAGTTTACAGGACGAAAAACCCGAGTTTCCGGGAGGAAAAACCTGCTTGCCCGTGCCAGAGATCGACTAACTCGGGAACCGGTCGAAAAAAGGCTTAGAAAAATTTCCTCTAGTCGCCGACTATACTCGAAACCAAGACTTCCTTCGTGCGGCCAAGCGCGGTGGTATGCAAACGCCACATCCACTGAGCTACACATAGATAAGGAAGAAATTTCGGAAAGATGGAAGGAGTACTTAGAAGATCTATATAGTGGAAAAGATCTAGATGCCAAGCCTATAGATGATGAAACAAGACTTGATATGGAAGAAATTGGTGCAACTATATTAAAAGATGAATTTGAATGGGCACTGAATGAATTGTCAGACAACAAGGCACCAGGCACTGATAACATCCCCTCAGAATTAATAAATACTCAGGAAACATAACTAAGTCATATCTTTTCAAGATCATAAAGGATATTTATGAAACGGGGATCATCCCCAAAGATTTTACACAATGCTCTATCATACCCATTCCTAAAGTAAATAATGCAAACAAGTGTGAAAATCATCGAACAATAAGCTTAATATCACATGCTTCGAAAATACTACTCAAAATTATACAAAAAAGACTAACAAAGAAGGTTGAAGAATATGTTGTTGGCAATGACCAGTTTGGATTCAGGAAACAGCAGGGGAAAAGAGAAGCAATCCTAGCTCTAAGAACAGTTATGGAAAGAAGATTAGAGAAGAATCAAAATACTCTGGTAGTCTTTCTTGACTTGGAGAAAGCCCTCGATAGTATTGACTGGAATCAAATGTTTCACCTCCTAAAAACAATAAAGGTAGATTGGAGAGATAGAAGGCTCATATTTAATCTTTACAAGCATCAAGAAGCCCTAATAGAAGCAGCCAGCAATACAACAAAAACCGCAATAGCAAAAATACGTAAAGGTGTAAGACAGGGGTGCTCTCTTTCACCCATATTGTTTAATCTGTACATTGAAGATGGAATAAATAAACTGAAAGAACTAATAGAAACCGGAACTAAGATAAATGGAATTGATATTAACTGGCTCCGGTTTGCGGATGATATAGCAGTTTTAGCTGATAACGAAAATAAACTGAAAGCCACCCTAACAAAGATGGAAGAAATCTTCACACAGTACAGCCTAAAAATTAATTATAAGAAAACAAAATTATTAATTACAAGTAAAGCAAATCCAATGAAAATAAACCTGGAAATAAATAATAACCTAGTACAACAGGTATCCTCTTTTAAATATCTTGGAAGTCTTATCACAGAAGATGGAAGAAACCAATCAGATATTAAAGCACGAATAATCCTAGCCATAAAAGCATTCTACAACAGAAGAAACATTTTTACCAGTAAAGGACTTAGCATCCAGCTCAAAAACAGGCTAGTGAAAACATACATATGGAGCATTGAATTATATGGTTGTAAGGCCTGGAATCTAACAAAACAAGACATGAAAAAGTTGGAGGCATTTGAAATTTGGTGCTGGAGAAAGATGAAAATTAGTTGGACAGGAAAGAAAAGTAATGAAGAAGTTCTTAATATAGTTCATGAAGAGCGGTCATTAATGAAACACATCAATAAGAGAAGAAAAAGCCTAATCGGACACCATTTGAGGCATGGGGGATTGATTACAGAAATAATGGAGGGGACTGTAGAAGGAAAGAGGCCACGAGGCTGACCAAGAATTTCATATATAAATAACATAATGATGCTAACTGGCGGTATTAGTTATGAAGAGATAAAAAGGAAGTCACAAGACAGGATGTTGTGATGTGCTGCTATATTTACCAATTTTCGGATTGATGCACCAAAGAAGAAGATTGGCGATAAACGTATTGTACTTAGATATAACCAGAAATGTTCTCCAGATACTTCAGGGCCTCCTTAAATTTGCATAAAACATCTGCTCTACTTTCACTTTATTCTGATGGAAGTTTATTTCACTCAGTGACTATTCCTTCACCGAAGATCGTATTGTTAGTTATCCAGAACGGCTCTTCGTTAGATTAAAACTGTTTCCCAGTATACGGTTCCTTAGTAAAGTATGAAACTGTCCATATACATTGATTCCTTTAACAGCTTTATATATTTTTATATGCTTCAATCAAATTTACAATATCTACAGTCTCTTCTTCTTGTTGTCGCTTTAAGATTTATAACTTACAACATCAAAGCCTTTCTTAGTATAAAAGTAGCCATCCACTTATGTCTATCTGGTAATTCTTCGTTGTACCTTTTCTGGAATATTTAGATTCTTTCTTACACGAAGGACCCCAAATGTGAACTCTAAATGAGTTCTAACCATTATTGTATATGTGTTTACCAAACGGTTTTGCAGATGAATGAAAACTCTCGTTTGCTATTCGGTTTGCTTTGTTCTATTGTTCCTACGTCCTTCTTTATCTTCCAATGTCTGTTGCAGACTTCATGAGTTACCCCTGCTAGAAGAAATGGCCTGAAATTTCATTGTTAACCTGTTCCACTTTTGTATCTGCAAAATTACGTATTAAACATTCAACTTAGACTTTTAATTTCAATCAGTATCGAATAAAAATTAAAAATAACCGACCCAGTCATTATGGAACTCTACTGATTACAGAAGCTGAGTTGGAAGACATTGCTATTCAACAGCATCTCTTTACTTTCTCTCCTCTAACCATTCTTCTAGCATCTTTAGTGTCATCCTTAATCCTTTAATTTGTAATTAAGACAATTTTACCGTAATGTATCTAATATTCCGGTAAATTCCAATATCGAAATGATCTCTAGGTTTCCTTTATCATAAAGTAAGTAATTAAATTTAATAAACCATTATCAAACATTAGCAAGCCACTCGTATCCCATCTCTCTCTCTCTCTCTCTCTCTCTCTCTCTTTTCTCACATATGGACTGAAGTAACATTTGCTCTTTTCTACTCAACTGAACTTCTAAATCTAATGAAAATTCTCTAATTATGAAACTAATGATAGTATCAATGTAATATAAGTTTATCAGAGAAGCTAAACCTCATCATCATCATCAAATTCCTGATATATACCCTCACGGGGTGTACAGGATATTATGATAGTACTACATGAAGAATTTACATCATTACTAACTTCCTATCTGAAATTTTCCTCCAAATCAGTCTGTTACTTGTCAAGACTCCAACATTATCAGATCTTATATTTCTATCGTCTAAAGCACTTTGTACCGTATCAATCCACCTATATCTTGGTCTTCCTCTGGGTCGTTTTCCTGCCAACCTGGCAGAGAACACTTGTTTTGCTAATCTTTCCTCGCCCATTCTGTTTAAGTGACCATACCACCTGAGATTAGCTCTGCTAACGCATTCCTGGATGTTGACAATGTCAACTTCTTTCCTAATATACTCGTTTTTAATATGATATTGCCATTGATTGCCAGTTCACGCCTCTAATCTTTCTCAGGACTCTCATATCTGCGGTCTCTAGTCTTTGGTCAAGTGTTTTACTTCTCACCCAGCTCTCAGATCCATAAGTTAAAACTGGTTTGAACACTGTCTTTTATACAGCTAATTTAGTGTTTTGCTTAATTTCTCTCTTATTCCATATAAATTTATTCAGTTGACTTCCTACCATACCAGCTTTGTTGATTCTTTTGTTATTTTCCATATTTAACTTACCATCTTCAGTAAAAAATCGTGCCTAAATAGCTGAAAGGTTTTACCTGTTCTATACGTTCTCCATTCACAATGCAGTTGACATTTTCAATGCTTCTGTCTATTTTCGTTGTCTTTGTCTTGTTACTGGTGACTATCATTTAAACCTTTAAATTAAAGTTAAACCTTTATTGATTAAAACAGTAACAAAGTTCCCATTAGACTCTTGTTTTTCTATTAGTACCATTGAAATGCAAGTTGCTTCAATGGCTCTAATAGTTCTACAATGGATTCTTCTGTAACACTTGATAAATTCTTTACTATTGCATAAAGAAATAAAACATAAATGCAAATATATATATATATATATATATATATATATATCCGAAATTGTTAGATTTTTTTACATTTACTTATTTATAAACGCCTTTATAAGTAATTGTCCCAAAACACTTTCTTTATCCTTATCCACTTCTATTTATCTTTAATATTTAACCTACTCTTATCTACACAGCACTAATGTGCGGTGTGTAGATAAGAGCACTAATGCGTTTTAGATTTTTCAAGTTGATATACGTATTAACTCAATATTTTTATCCGGTTACTTTACCGCAATTATTTACTTCGGTATTCTCTCCTTTTGCAGCCTGTCTGCTGATGAAAAAAAAAAAAAAAAAAATCTATCAGATCCAGAAACAATCCAATCCAAAAACAGTTCCATTTCTTATTAGAGAAATATAAGTTTCCTATCGTTAGACATTTATAACGATAGGAAACGATATTTATATTTATAGACATTTATACTTACAGTCGTTAGACATTTATATTTTCAGGTCCATTTAATTTGTTTGTGAAGTTCGTAATCATATTTGGAATTAAAAGGTTGAATTATTAAGTTTAACCTCAAAGCAAACGAATTTAATAAAATGAGGTCGACATTTTCACATGGAATCGAATTTTCCACTACTCAGCCAAACAACCTCAACCTCCTCGCTCTTATTCTCAATCTTACTTATAAATTACACAAATACTGTATTCAAATTCAGAGTCCTGAAGATTAAGAGGACACCATTCTCTCTCTCTCTCTCTCTCTCTCTTTCTGGATTCTTACTACTGAACATTTATCACTTTTCCAATTGTTATCACTTGGAAAAGTGATAAATGTTCATGCGTTAGCTTAGGTTATTTGGTATCGTGTAAACTAAACACTAAGTCAGTTCAGCGCATGCTCTGAAGCGTTGTATTGTGTCTCTCAGTTAGATACAGTAACGTTAGCTTCGTGTATTTCGTCGGTTGTAAAAACCCAAGAGTTAGTAGAAAGCACTCTTCCATCACCTCCGAGATAAGCAGTAGTTGGAATTACGAACGAAACAACCAAGGCCATAAGGCCGCTGTATTATGTCCCAAGGGGGGGGGGACTGCACAGAGAACTCTCCTATCCCCGGCTAACCCACCTTTAGCTGAAAAGGTTATAAAGGTTCAGTAATTCGAAACTATTGATTTTTTTCCCTAATTATTAGCTAAATACTTTGCAATTGAAAATATTTCTTTATTATCGTTAATTTAGACAAGTCTATCCATGTGTAAAACTTGCACGTTTAGCACCAAGGGTCAGCTAATGGTTACGCTAATAGCCAGCAACCGTGATAGGATGAGCCTGCTTACAAGAAGCAGCACATCTTATCACTTTATAAGAAATCAAGTTAACTAACACACTACTGCCAATGTGCTAGACATTTTCAGATCACTAAGTCTAATAAGAGGTGGGAACATAAACAACTTTAACTGCATTCTGAATGGAGAACCTACAGAAGAAGTAAAACATTTCAGCTGTTTAAGCACAATATGCAGTGAAGATGGCAAATTACATTTGGAAGTAGACAACACCAAACTAGCAATATATGTGACATTCTTCACGCGCCAGTTTTAAATGATGTACCTGAGAGTCAGGTTAGAATTAAAACAGTTGATTAAATAGTAGAGATTACAGATATGAGAGTTCTGAGAAAGAACAGATGGCATCAATGACAGAATCATCTTTAAAATGTCGATATTATGAAGGAACTTGACATTGTTAGCATGTAGGAATGTGTGTGGAAAGCTAATTTCCCACAACGTATGGTCATTTAAACAAAATGGAAGAGGAAAGATTAACGAAGCAGGTGCTTGATGCTAAGATGATAGGAAAAAGAACCGGTGGATGCTGAAATAAGAGACTAATTTTGAAGAAAATTGTTGATAGGAAGTTAGTATTAATGAACTTTACATATAGTACCATCATAGTATAATACGATTTTCAATTAAAAATATTGTGGAAAAACAGTGCAGTTCTGCGCTACGAAAAATATTAAATCGTGATTTGCCTATTGTCCAGTGACTTCCAAAATAACTAAATAACGAAGATGTGCTTAGGAATCTGCTATCTTTATTGTTACTTCAGTGTGTTCAACGTTTGGTAGAGACAAACACGTTGCGTTCCAAATATATATATTTTTTTCGTGGCTTCAATTTGTATGGGCGTGTGCTGCCATCTAGTGGAAATAAAATAAATCATTACCACTCGGCATTATAACTTTGGTATTCATCACGGAAGTTTGCAATTACCTGCATTATATAACAACAAGGAAATAAGCGTTTATTTATTTTTTTTCACCTCTATGAACTTAAAATATTTCTGGAAGCTGCTTAATCATCTTCTTGCACAAGTGAGCAGCTTCTAGAGAAGAGTCAAGTTAAAAATTTAAGTCAAGATGAGACGAGATAAGAATTTAAATTATGATAAAATTCCATTCACATTAAGTAAAAACAAAGGAATGAAAAACAAGTTTTTCGTAACAGCTTTTATTTTTATTTTTTGTATGTTTATTTTTATTTTTATTTTTATTTTTTTTTTTTTTTTAATCGCAATAATTCTATTTTAATAGTAATGTGAAAACAACATTTCTGGTTCCATATTGCTAGAGGGTCCAAGGAAAGACTGCTAAAGATTATAAGCCCATTTAAGTTGCCAACTGTAGTAACTTTTTCTAGACTTTTTGGCGACTTACGAAAGTCGGATTTTTAATGCCAAAAAGATTTAATCTCTCAACACTAATATGACTATAAAACTGACATTACTCCAGACAACAATACGAGTTAGGATTTAGGATCACGAAAGCAGCAGTTGTCTGCCATACTTTCCTCCTGATACCTTCAAAAATAATCTGCATCAAGATATCCGTTATTGATCAGCTAAGTGAAGATATTAGCTGTCTGTTGATCTCCAGGAGTGTGAGGTCTAAAAGGAGTTCTATCTAATCAAACTCCACCACACAAAACGGCGTTAAATGGTTTATTTATTCTGCATCGCTTATTAAATGCGGTTTAAAATGCCTAACAATGCTAAATCGGTGATGGCTAAAGATGGAGACCACTTACCACCAATTTTCCAAAAGTTGGCAACCAAAACGAAAAGAACACCTTGTATTCTGTTGGAAATGAAATGTGTTGGACGATTATTTTTATTTATTATTTTTTATAATAAAAATATATGCTAAAATGACAATAAATAATCTACGGTATACAATCCAAAAGCAGCTAACGGGTGTAATTGTATTCAATAGATATCAGTTGCGTGCTATAGATATCAATATACTAAAATGTTATCACAAAATGCAGTTTTTCGATGGTTCATTTTTACACTTGTAATATGTATTTTGGTCAGACTCCAATGGACTCTGAGGAGAGGATGCAATGATCAAAGCTATTACTTTGCAAATTTGGGTAGAACAAAATAGGTCCTACAGTCCTAGGCATAAGGCAGGCACTCAATAACTATGAGAAGAGATTCGGGTGGATCTCTGAGAGAGAGAGAGAGGGATCGTCATTTAACTGTACTGCCCTCTTCTCGATAGCGTCAAGTAATCTTAGAGAGGATTTTGGTGCCCCACCCCAAATGTTTGAACAGTGTTCCACAGTTGGATGAATTTGAGATTTGTACAGTGTTAACAGAGCCTCCGTAGCTCAGTCAGTACAGACGAAGCCCTTTGATCGGCATGACCTGGGTTTGATTCCCGTCCGTGACGTGAGAAAACTTTATCTGGTCTCTTTCGACGAAAGGTGAGTCAGCCAGTCTCATATGGTGGTAGCGGAGGGGGGTATTCACCCGGAAAGTCTAGTTTTTTTGTCCCCCCAGAAATGGTGAAGTACCCTGTAAAAATCTCACTGGGAACACTTTGTGGGCAATGCTTACAAAGTCACCTAGGGTCGGAAACGACTGAAGGGGAAAACCCACCACCACAGAGTTAACCACTGTACAGGTGAGAAGTGGTGCTTTGAGCAGAAAAATGCACTAAAGTTTTTAGTGGCTGCAGAAGCTATGAGTGAGACGTGTTTGTGCAGGAAACTCTGGAGGTGTCGGTCTGCCCAAGAATGACATCTGACTGTGTTTGAATATCTGTGTATTACTGAAAGTGGGAAGGGACATGAGATCTTTCTTGTAAGATATTAGACAGGTTAAGTGAGTTTAGGTGACACTGAAATATAACAAGGATCAGAGTTTAGGACATTGGTTACAGCAGATCTTGAGGTTTTGGGCACTACAAAGTTTTTGTCAAATTAAAAGGAAGAATGATGTGTACTATCATCAGCAAAGCCATGGATAGGACTTGAAATGAGTAAGAGCAGGTTGTTTATGAAGAGAGTGGGAGAAAGCACAGGGTCTAGGAGTATCCCCTGCATTTTGGAAATCCAAGGAGAGGAAACCATCCACTGTGACTCGTAATGAGAGACTAGTGACAAAGCTGGCGATCCATAGGATGGTAGTTTGCTAAGTACGCCTCTGTACCAAACCGGATAAAACGCTTTAGAAATGTCGAGAACAACCACGCGAGTAACTTCAACTTTTTCCATGAGATGGGTGGTGGAAACTAGAAGATCAACTGTGGATTGAGAATGGCGGAATATCTGTTAATTCTATAAAGTGAGTTATTAACACAGCAGGTAAAATTCAATCAGGACCAGATGCCTTGTTTGGATCCAAGTTATTAAGGATTCTTCTGATTTCTTTCGTGCTGTAGAACTGGGTTGGTATGGGGTGAGAAGTTTTTGGTAAAGTAGGTGGAACTTTGCGTTGGTCATCGATACAGAAATTGATGATGCCACTAATTCAGGTTTGTCGTTGGGTGATATCACAATAGTACCATTTCAATGTAAGATCAGTTAAATTTTAATAAGCTAACACCTTTTATTCCCTTATAGGGAGTAGGCAAGGTCGTTTTAGTCCTATCTAACTTTTTTGCAGACTGAATGGCCAGTTCAATCTCCACCGGTAGCCAATCAGAGATAGCTGGCTAATGATTATCACTAATTATAGGCGCACTGACGAAGAGATGAGCAAACAAGTGCTGCCATCTCTTGGTACCTAACCCTAACAGGATGTGTTACTAAAGTCTGAAATAATGTGGGTTCCACGATCGATTTTCTTGAGTTTACGGGATGAAAAACCCGAGTTTCCGGGAGAAAAAAAACTCGCTTGCCCGTACCAGAGATCGACTCACTCGGGAAGTGGAAGAAAGGCTTAGATAAAGTTCCTCCAGTCAGCGACTAAACTCGAACTATAAGTCTATCTTCGTACAACCAAGTGCAGAGGATGCAAGCATCACTTCCACTGAGCTACAAGAGCATTAGAAACAAGGACGGACAAAATTATATCTAATGTCTTTAGCAAGGGAACAAAAGACTGCTGCCTTTGGATAGGAGGTGAGTTTATAGCATTTGGCTCTTTTGAAATCTGAATTAGATTTTGTCGTTTATTTCATAATAGGTAAAATGTGCAGGATTCAATGATAGTACTACATAATCAAGTTTACATTATGACTAGCTTCCCATCAACAATCTTCTTCCAAAATAATCAGTTATTTGATAAATGCAGGATACTATCATTTCGATCTTGTTAGGCATTACTAACTGGCAACCAATGTAGCAAGTGGAGAGAGTATCTGTTCTAAAACCAACAAGCTGTAGGTTTAAATCCTTCCATGTGACGGGATGTTCGTAAAGATACATCCTTAGACGAATGTCATTGTCTTGTGTGAGACCACTGTCCTGCACATAGGAGGTCTAAAATGGCTTGAAGCAGTTTCACATAGGATCTACAAAGCAGTATTTCTGGATTATACAACCCACTAATCACTGTGCTAATGTCATACTATACTTTACTATACATTTGCAGGTAAAATGGTTATAAAATTACATTTTTATAAAATTTTTAAAATTACATTTTAAAAACTGCATCAATCCACCTGGATTTTGGTTCTCCACTAGGTCTAAGAAGTTGACAAAATGGGTATTTCATGCCAGAATGGAAGATTTTTCTGTCTTCTTGGCAGCGCTGTTGCCAGATTAGATCGCTCCCTGAGGCAAATTTAAGACAAAAATATAAGAAAATCTCCAATTGCTGTTTTGTTACATTAATGCAAAACGATTACATAATAATATTAATTAAATGTTTGTAGTATACCGGTTACTTCTGACAAGATCAAGATCAAGATAAGATAAGGAATCGTGACGTGATTGGTTGTTGAGATGATGACGTCATTGTTTGTGTGACGTCATTGAGTTTGGAATGTTAGGAATTTTTCTAGGGAGCATCTGTGTGTGTGACATCACGTTGTTTGTTTTGTTCGCGTATGGAATTATGGGTGATAATTAGAGATAAGGATTCGTGTCGTGATTGGTAGTGCACTTCTGACAAGATCAAGATCAAGATAAGATAAGGAATCGTGACGTGGGTGAGTGTTGTTATGAGATGTAGATAAGTGACGTAATTTGTTAGTTGTAAATAAATGATGTCATTTGTTAGTTGTAAATAAGTGACGTAATTGTTATTTGTAAATAAGTGATGTTATTGTTTTGAATGGAAAAGGAAGGTATCATTTTCGTGTAGTGATTGCTGGGATACTATGAACAAAATAGGGGTAGGGCGAATGGGGGGAAAGCTACGCCAGTGTCTTGGATGTGTATTGTTATGAGTTGTAGATAAGTGAATGGTTTGCGTATGGTATTATGGGTGATAAGATAAAGTTTGAAAATGTTTGGAATTTCACTTCCCCCTCCCCTCTGTCAGGGACATCACATGGTGTGTATGGTTCGCTTATTGAATTGTATGTGATGTTAGAGATAAGAATCGTGACGTTATGTGTTTGGAAATTTCTGGGGAACATATGTCTCTCTGTGATATCACATGGTGTTTTGGTTTGCCTATGGAATTGTGGGCAATGTTTTTGAGATAAGATATCTTGGAATTTTCCCAGGATGACAAACATCCATCATTGTCGTCATGTTTTGTCTTTGGTTGTCTGTACTAATTTTCCAATACATTTTGAGGTATTTCTTTCCTGTTAAAGGGTGGGAATTCTTAGAGTATGGTAGAGTCTAGTGGCAGTTGCATTTAGGCCTTTTCTGAATAATTTAATTATATTGTGTTGTCCCTCAAACCGACACTTTTTTTCCATAGCTCATCCGTATTTTCTTCTATATTTATATTCTAATTCAAATTCATATTTTTTTCATAATTCATCCGAATATTTTGATTTGTCTAAAATTAAGATCTTAAAGTTCAATAAATAAATAAATAAACAAATCGTGTGTGAATTCACTGTGATTTCAAACTGCGATTTCAAAAGTGATCGACTTAAACACACATAACACATCGACGACACTGTTTGTTCTTTTAAGTTTACATATTTATTTCACAGATATTATTTACAGTAGTACAATATGCAGAAATAGGAATTTACAGATATCACCAATGCATGTGGTGTTTTTCTTATCGAAACTTTTCTTTGATGAGAGATGTGTGATTGCCTGATTTTGATACTGCTTCCCAGATGAGTATAGTTAATAGAGTTCGCAGTGGGGACGGAGAGATAGCGGAGGAAACTTTCTATGAACCTCAACTGCAAAAGGCTGATATACCCAATGAACTTCCGGAAGACGTGTATCTAATCGAACAAGTACTTAAACACCGCAAACAGAAAGGAAAGCTTCAGTATTTTGTTAAGTGGCTCGATTATCCCTCATCGTATAATTCTTGGGTTCGTAGTGAAGATGTTTTACTTAACCCTTCCCACGCCAGTATGAAAATGTTTCCTACAAACACGCAAACGAAATTTCAAGAAGAATTACCACACGAGATCAGACTTAAAGGTAAACGAGAAGTTGCTCTTGCCGAAATTCATCTTCCGGGAGAATTTAATAACATCGATTCCGGTTACGATGAGTTTCATATGATACGTGCAGTTGGAGGAGGAGGAGAAGGAGTCAAAACTATCGACAACAACAACAACATCACAGGAAATAAAGTTTTCGAAAAGTCTAAAGAAGGATTTTACAAAGTATACAAGATTCCCCATGGCAGTTACAATTCACCCTTTGAAATTCTTCAAGCAGTGTTTGATGTGAGTTCTGTGATTACTGGAGCAAAGAACCCAAACAACACAATTTCTCTGACATTCCCAAAAGATTACAACCTGTGGTTTCCCAAGGAGACCTCGGGTTTGGGATTTCTACTGGGTTTTAATCAGATTGGTGTTAAACTGAAAGGTACAATCACAGGGAAATATCCAGTTGATATAAAGAGGGGTGTAGCCGCATATTTTGTTTATTCTGATTTAATTAAGAATAGATAGTTGTTGATACATGTGCACCATTGTTACGAGTTGTTCAGTGCAGCACTAAATGTTCCTTCGTTTTTGCTCAACCTGATTATTATCCGTTACGAAAACAAACATTTCAGTCAATTAGCATTGAAATTCGTTCTGACAGCGGCGAGTCGTTCCACTTTCGTGGCGGCAAGACAATAGTTAAATTACAGTTCCGACAAGTGAAGGATGACTGATTATCTCAGATATTACACAATGCAGGCAGGTGGGGCTCAAATGTTTACAGGGCCCCCAATACAGCGTGAGTACGGATTAGGTAGCATTTTCAGAAGTATCTTCTCCTTTCTAAGTCCGCTTTTAAAACCTGCAGCTCAATTTGTCGGTCGTCAAGCCTTAAAAGCCGGTCAGCATATGATAGGAGATGTATTGGAAGGGGGGTACCTGTACGTCGAGCCTTTATAAACAGAGCATCAGTAGCTGGGAAAACCATTGCTGAAAAGGCTCAGAGCCTATTACTTCAGAGAGGTCAAGGAAGCAAGAAGAAAAAACGAATACTAAAAGCGCAAGCGAGATGACATCTTATGCTGAGGATATGATGTCAGAGTTAGATCTTTTTTCCCACCCTCGTGTCAACATGTGTGTGGAAAGAAGTTCTTATGTCACCTACCAACCAATATCCAGTACTGACAGTGGAGGTCCTGTGGAATTTTGCATACCAGGTACATTTGAAGATTACTTGGATTTGGGAAAATCATACTAACGCGTTCATGTGCACATCACTGACAATGATGGTAAACTCCTATCGAAGATTCTTCAGTTGGTGTTGTGAATAATTTTTTCCCATTCCTTGTTCAGTCAAATTGACTTTTTTTCCAAGATAAACTAGTGAATGGAATCAGACACGTATCCTTATTGGGCTTATATTGAAAACCTACTAAATTATGACAGAGATGCTAAAAACAGTCAACTGACAAATGAACTATTTGTTAAAGATGATGTGACTAATGTTAGTGATATGTTTACCAAAAGTTAATGTGGGATGCGTAGACGACAAGATCAAATTAACCAATCGAAAAGTGTTGAGATGCTAGTGCGAATACACGCTGACATCATGCATCAAGACCGGTACTTGATCAACAACGTTTCTGTTCGTATTCGTATGGTTCGCAGCCTCCCGAATTTTGTTTACTGACTGCAAATGCTGATTCTAAGGCTAAAGTGCAAATTGAAGAGGCTATACTTTTTGTCCGCAAAGTCGAAATAAACCCAGAGATTCAACTGGCTCACCTGTCTATGTTAGACAAGTCAAACATGGTATATCCCATCAATCGTGTGCAAGTGTCTTATTTTTCGAATCCCAAAGGTATGTCAGATGCCACACGAGACAATCTGTATCTAGGTGAAATACCATCTAGATTAATTCTTGGACTGGTCGCTAGTGATGGATTTAATGGCACTTTCAACAGAAATCCATTTAATTTTCATCATTTCAATCTGAATTTTCTTGTGGTGACAGCTGACGGTATTCAGTATTCCTCACAACCTTTGACCCCGAACTTCAAAGAAAGGCATTACAGCAGATGTTATATGTCACTGTTCACATCACTAGGTAAATGGAACAGAGACTGTGGTAATGACATTTCTTATGAGGAATACGTAAAGGGAAACGTTCTCTATGGATTTGACTTATCGCCAGATCAAAATGCCGTTGTCCCCCATGTCAGCCTGTTAAGAAGAGGAAGTGTGCGACTCGAAGTTAAATTTGCTCAACCTCTTCCTGAAAACATCACAGTGGTTCTTTATGCAGAATTTGAGTGTACGTTATCCGTAACAAAGGATCGTTCTGTGTTACTGGACTATGAACACTGAACAATTAGTAAGCATACTAGAGTTAGAACCCACCACGAGAAAAGTGGGTTTAAGAGTTTGTGCTCGTGATGAATTGCCACAACATCCGATCAGACAACAACAGTCGATGTTCGTCGTGAACACAGATCCGACCTGGTTGCCAGGACGACATTGACAAGCTATTTATATTATTAAAGACAAACACGGCGACTTTTTCAATAGCTTCGGTCGTCTACCCGAAAGCGATATTGTTAACTTTCTGAATATCAACACTAATAAATGGCATTATAATACTGCAGCTGTACAAGCTAATGAATCTGTCGCGTGTGGTTTGCACTGTGTATATTTTTTAATATTGAGATGTCGTTGTTTTTCTATGCAAAATATTATTAGCAAATGTTATTCTAAGGATTCGTGGTTAAATGATATTGTAGTAACTTATGCTGTTACAGATCATTTATTGAAAAATAAAAAATAATTAAAAGAACATTTTTTTTTTCACTTACCATTTTTTCCACACCAGTTTCTTATTCCCACGCAGCTTTCGGGAAGATAAAAAGACGAACTTGGTATTGGTTCTTCGAGCTCTCCTGCAGGCAGGGAGTGGACTGGAAGCATTTTCCTAACTGGGACTGGCTGACGTCGATGGTTGACGGGAATAGTTCTGGGTATTTGGTTTGTTCAGTGTAGGTTCTGGATGTGGCAGTCTATGTTCCTGTTGCTCTCCTTCTGTGTGAGCCAATTGGTTTTTCAAACCTAAATACTTTTGCAGAACATTTAAATATGCTTTTACTTTTTCATCTGCATGTTTATTTCTTATTTTTAAAATGGCACTCATTTCATCGTCCAGTGAATTTACGTTCCTCTGGTGATTGGAGGAGTGTAAATCTTTTAAACATATGATTAATTTTCTAATAAGTGAACTCAATAATAAAGGAACAATGATACTGCCTAATAATGGGAACAGTGCTTCTCCGTGCTGTAAAACCGTTTTTTTATAGTAATGAAGGGAAGCGATTTGTTACTTAGTGCCCTTATAATTTTTTTTCCTTCGTAGACGTGACTTCTGGTTGTGTTTTAGTGGAATATTTCCAGATAAAACATTTTTGCAGTTTTCACAGAGTGTGGTGATTTGGCTGGAGGTGCAGTTTTAAAGCATCATTTGCTTGTTTGGGAGAGGAATGAGATAAGTACTTGATGAGATATTCATAGCGTTTGAGTCTATCAGCCATTCAGGGATAAACACTGTGTTGGGTTCTTCTACTGGCAAAATCCGTGACCTTAAGTGTAATATATAAGGTGTTTCCTGTCTAAAGTCTAAAACTAAATATGAGTGGGTTTCCCGTGTTGCATCTTTATAAATCTGAACTAATACGTTCGTTTGTCCTGGAAATACTTGGTAAGCTAAATGAGAAAACTGTAAAGAGTCTCGGGGATTTTTAAAAGCAATAACATAATGGCTATTGAGAGAAATTGTCCGAAAATGTGTACCTTTACAGAATAAATTTTGTGTCAGTAGAATGACACTGAGGTTACGGTGATGTTGAACCTTTTATGAAAACATCAGCTAGTTCCGTGCTGTCCTTAGCCTGGTGAACCAAATCATCGATTATGGGTAAATTTTTCACATTAGAATCAAACTCACGTAACTTCAAACCATTCACGAATTCTATGTTGGTCATTTTTTTTTAAATTTATCCTGTTTTTCACTGTTAACAGTAAACTATTTGCTCCAGTGGTGGTTTGATTAGTTGATTACAATGTTCTATGAGAGACAACACAAATGTTGTTTTTCCTGACTGAGTAGTTCCCGAAATAATGCATGTAAATAGATGTATGAACATGACGAAAATGATAACATAATTAGACTGTGATTACTTTTATATAATCAGAGATCATGTAAAAACAAATAGATACTTGTTTTAATATTAAAGAAATCTCCCCATCAAAATTTTTTTTATCACAGTCACCATGTAATCATGCCAAGACGAATTTTTTCTTTTTAAATTCTAAGGGAAAAAAAAGCTATTGTGGAAAAATAGTAACAATAACAGTGATGTGAAAACTGCACAAGAGAAGGGTGCCACTGCAAATTATCATGTTTGGAAACAACCATGGATTTTTACCTACCAGGTAGAATGTTGCTTAGTTTTCTGTCCCATAGATGGCATCTTTTGCTTATGGGGTATATGTGAGTGTAAGGAATTATTCTTTAAAATACCCATAGGGAAAAGTGCATGTGTCTGTTGTCACTATAAGCTTCGCAAAAGTGTATCCAGATCATTTTGTTATGGAGGTCGTTTTGAGTTGACAGCTCCAATTGTCTCTATGGACAGAAAATGGTACAGGAATTTCGATGTTTTGTGGCTCATTCCTTACTGCTGCTAGCATAGATTCCAGATTAATATCAGTGGTCGCACGAGAATTTATAGTAATGTCTTTGCATTTGGTCACAATCTTACCCCCCCCCCCTGTGTTCTGTAGGAATAAGATTTGGGACCTGTGGTAACAAACTCAACTATAAAGTCACCGTCGAGTTCGTCATCACCTAGCTCCCCAAGGTAGTGGAGACGGTGAGTATTCACCTGGTTTTTCACTGAAAATGACAGAATCGGTGGCTGTGTATAAAAGCCGCCTTTGCAAAGGTTCCATGACCTCATATAGCTTTATGCTACCGTAGGCATCTACAAATGAAGAGATGACAGCATTCCCGTTCCTATTTTCAGGCTCGCTCCCTTCAATAGGAGAGTAGGCAACCATCATCTGCTCTTCTGAAACTAACCTGGCATCTTGGATAACTTTACTGTTATCTAAAAAAAGTTCTACGAGGTCTTCATAACAGGAAATCATCTGCGTCTCAGTTCTTAACATTCTCATGCCAAGCCTTCCCCATAGAGAATTCAAACAAAGCTTAGCAAGTGAACGTTTACCAGGATTTTTACTAATCTGTTCACTATTTAGTATAATACCTTCCCTTAGCAAAAACTCATCCAGATAAGACTGTCGGTTTTTACCTTCAGGCCATCCAGATGCTTCCTGTTTCAGCTTCAGAAAGATATCAATGTAGTGAGCAAAGAAGGTTTCTTCACCTTTTTTCTTCACTGCGGTTATAAAATTCTATAACTTTATAACTGTGAGCATGTGCTAAATCTAATTCTGGACTGCACCAAAAACCTGTAAAAGATCGGTCCGTATGAGAGTATAATGGGGCCATTTTGGAAGCACACTTTCCATACATGGGAAGGATTAATTTTTCGTTAACTATGATGGGCAAAACCGGTAAAAATAGATCGGTAGGTGCTTCCACTTTTGCATGGCAAATACCCAAAGTATACCCCAGAAGAATAGTCGAAATTATCGAGAGTAACTTCGGGATGCCCCATAGGAAATACTGGTATTTCATTACCCATTGATAAAAGCTATTGAAGTCCAAATAGCGAATAACTTCCCCTTCTGACTGAATTTTGTGATACATTTTGTAGCAGTCGGTTCTGCCACCATGCAGAGCACTACAAGGTAAAATGGGATCTGGAATATTAAGAGCAGCAATAAAGGTTTTCAAGGCTGTGTTTTCAGAAATTTCTTTATTAAATTGACATTCCCAAATTGAGATCACATCGAATCCTTTGCTACGAAAATAGTTTTCGCGATCCTTTGTTTGCTCAAAAAGGGAGATCATGTTTGTATTTCTATATGGATGGTAAGTATTTGCTTTATAGCATTTCTGACATCCATGGTAGAAGAAACCGTAGTATTCATATAAAACACTTCCACATTTCCCATCAACAAAATAAGGGCCGATGCGGATCCCCCTACAGAACGTGTTGTGTGGGGGGAAGTCATAAAACAACATATTGTATGGTTATGTTGTTCTGTTGTTCTTGCCATTTGAGCCAAGCCAAAGCCTTTCAACTTTGCACATTTCCCCCCCCCCCTTGTAAACCCAAGCAGGAAGTATTATGGCCAAAGTATTAGGTTTTAAAAGGTTCTGGAGAAATACTCTCAAACATACTCCTGCAATTGTAATGTCATGGAGAAAGGGATCAATCTGGGTGAGCTGTGTGAAGAGAGCACGTAAAATGTTGCAGCTGTCATGCAAAACACGCACGTCATCTTTCATATAAGCTAATAGTTCCACTTTCGGACAATATTCACTGTCTAGCCGATTTTCGTACCAATTTTTGAACTCTGTACGAGTTTCTTTGTTCATAAATTCTGGCTGGAAATATGATTTTTTTGGGGATGACTCCATGATAATCCAGAGAATCGGATGTGTGAAACATATGAGGAAAGAAGCCCTTACAAACTTCTGGGAGATCAAACATGGCTGGTAGTTTCTTCAGACCCACACTAATGTATGAAAAACTGTTCAAGAAATATGATGTTTAAAGGGTCATAATAGATAGTAAGTATCTTCGACCCATCAAACACTACACGGGGTTGGATATTTTTTGAAAAAAGGTATTCCAAAATAAAATACCCATCAAAACCACAAAAATTGTGTGTAATCACACGAATATTTTCGTATTTTGGTTTGACAATCTGAAGGATCTTACCATCTCGATTCCTTTTCATGATATTCTTGACAGAAAACAACTCATCTAGGAACTGACCCACACAGTTTTCACCCCAGAACTCGCATTGGTGACTACCAAAATCAGCTATACATAAAACAGGAACATGACGATGATTTTTACCAATAGTTTCTGTGTCAAAAAAATCATAGACACCTGCTTATTTGAGACCTCTGATTTTTGCACAAAACAAATCTGCTTTGAGTGTTCTAATTTGCAGCGGCGGCAGTAATTTCCAGGTGGGCAGATGCTTTTATCTGTAGAGAAAGTAGTCAAACACTGTCTGCAACGATGGAATTTTGAACAAATATTATTTTGTATGTGCAAATTCAGACATTCGTTGCTGTAGAAAAATCTATTGCATGACTCACACAAAAGAAGGTTCTGGACACTATGAATGGCGTTTGTGTGACAGTGGATGCATGCATTTCGGCATCTATGCAATTGTAATTTGATTGCGTTTTTGTATGTTTTTAAGCAATTGGGGCAATAACAGACACCCCCAAATAGAGCTGGCACACTATGCACAAAATCATAATGAGATTGGCGAAATAAAAGACAGATCTGTTTACTTGCATTTGGACCATGAAACACCACAGAAAAATTAGCATCTGCCAAAAAAATTACGATTTGGTATTCTGGAGTCAAATGCTTTTGAAAGAGACCTGCTTCTGGAATACCACAAGAAATGAGCACAACCCCTGCAATTATTTTGTGGAGAGTTAAAGCCCTTTTTGTTTGTAAATTTTTACAATCTAATCACAATTGTCTATATGTTTTGGCATCATCAACGTGTGATGAAACACCCAGAACAAGTGCTCAAGCCATGCGAAGATTGTCTTTGTTGGTAATTTCTGCAACAGCTTTTTTTATTTTCACAAATTCATCCAGGCTAAGCAGCATTCTTCTTTTTACATTGGATCTGTCTCCACCATTGTTACTGATGTTAATAAGTACAATATCAATAGTAAGATCATTTGCCAAAAGAAACTCATGTTTCGATTGGGCGACAGCATAAAATGCATCATTGGATAGTTAATTCAGAAAGTAACATGAATGGTAAGTTAATATTGCTTTCTAAACTGGGTGCACTAACGGAAGTGCAACTGAACGTGAGAAAAAGTTCCTAAACTCGATAAAACGCTGAATGATCTCATTAAGCATATCTCAAAACATTTCATAAAAACACTATGGTGGTAGGAGTTCAAGATCACGAAATCGAATTTGACACTTCATTTGACGAGTTTGATATTTGATAGAATTACTTGATCGGCCCACTAAAACAGTATAAAAATCCCTGTAGAGTGAGGGGTCAGTAGTGATAGAAGAGCTTTTAGTTTCACATTCAGAATGCAAAAATTGTGGGGGGTCACGAGAGCTTCCAGCCACACCAGCAAGAGAAACACATAGATTAATGCCATGACCTGTGTGTTGTTGTTCATATTCACTTACAGATGAATCTGTTAAACCAACTTCGACAATAACTGGTGCATGATTATGCATAATGTCACCACTAACAAACCGAATGACTGATGATTGCTATAAAAAAATTACTTTCTAGATTCAGAAATCTCTTTTATAAATAAATGTTACTCATCATAAAGCGTTTTTTGCAATTTCGACACTATGTGATGGTTTCACTAACACAATTTACTACACATCAGCCCTCAAAATCAGATATTTAAAAAAATACTTCCTAGATTTCAGATAAATGTTACTCATCATAATATGATTTTGCCATTGCGACATTACGCGATCCTTTCACTAATACAATTTTACTAAACATCACCCCTCAAAATTTTTCACAAAAACCCTAACAAGCAAAAAAATAAATAAATAAATAAATGACTTATGGACATTTCACTAAACATGAAACAGTTTGAAGTATTTTCATGAACATGTTTTTAATTCCATTGCAAAACCACCTTATAAACTTATATTAAAAACTTAGACATTAAAAAAAAATTACTTTCTAGATTTCAGATAAATGTTACTCATTATAAAGTGTTTTCGCAATTTCGACACTATGCGATGGTTTCACTAACACAATGTACTAAACATCAGCCCTCAAAATCAGGCATTAAAAAAATACTTTCTAGATTATTCAAATTAAGGGGATATTAAATCCTACATTGTTTTAAAACCAAATAAGAAACTCAAAGATTGGAATCAGAGAGTTTCATGCCGAATATAGTAAACTATAAAAGTATCGGCAGCCACTAAAAACACATATCCTAGGAAATGTGTTTTTACATTATGGAAAATATCAAGATTAGCGATCAGAACTTTCCCCACCTTTGCAACGAGTTGCCTGAGATTGTACTACGTACTAGGACTACTTGCATTAGCTCACGCTAGTGGCCACTGATACTTTTATAGTTTACTATATTCGGCATGAAACTCTCTGATTCCAATCTTTGAGTTTCTTATTTGGTTTTAAAACAATGTGGGATTTAATATCCCCTTAATTTGAATAATGTTTATATCGCCGAAATGAAGCCTATTGGCTCTTTATATTTAAGTATATATACTTTCTAGATTTCAGATAAATGTTACTCATCATAATGTGTTTTGCAATTTCGACACTACACGATGATTTCACTAACACAATTTTACTAAATAACCACACTCAATATCTTTTCCCAATCAATAACAACAATAACAACAACAACAACAAAATATATATATATATATATATATATCTATGATGACTTATGGGAATTCTCTTAACACAAAACAGATTGAAAATCATCAACATGATTTTTAATTTTCATTGCAAAAACCACCTTATAACTTTATAGACAAAATTCGCTAATGTAGTCATAAAAAATTCAACTAATGTTAAAAATTTCAAATGACATTGCTATAAAAAACGACATAAAATTAACTTACGTTTTCTCCAGAAAAACTCATTTTGGAACTACAAACTTCTGAATGCATACAGATATTCCAAATACTAGAAAGACAAAGGGAAGCATCGAGCCCAGTAGTCTATTTATAAAAAATTCAGAACCAATGGGAAACCAATAACGACAACATGTGACACCGAATAACATAGTTCTCATCGATCACACGAGGTCAAATTGCAAACCTTTGCTACCCAACAGTATTATAATCAATTCCTGTATCAACTCGAAAACAATTAGTCACAACAGAAATCATGAGTAATCCTGGGAAAAAAATTTACCTTTGAAGAAACCGTGATATGTCTATGAAAGGAAGTGATTCGAATAACTTAATTCTCATCATCACATGAGGTCAAATTGCACACCTTTGCTGCCCAACTCTAGTGTAAACATCTGGACACATCAGAAATCATGAGTAATGCACAAACACTGGGAAATTTTACCTTTAAAGAAACCGCAATACGTCTATGAAATAATCACTATGAAAGTGATTATTTATTACAAATGTCTAACTAATGTTTCCAAGCTCTGAAAGAGATCTGACCGGATATGAGTCACTCAGTTATCTACAAACAAGTCTAATGAAAATTAAAATAAAAAATGAATTTTAAAAATAAAATAGAAATAACAAATAATTTGAAAAAAAGAACCATATCAAAAAAAAATCCGCATTGAGAGATATTACCGATCGCTGGCGGATATATTAGTCAGGAAAGGACATTTTGAGGTTACACTCACCACCTTGGGAATAAAAACATAGTATGACCCAATGCTAATAATTAATGGTGTACCAAATGGACAGAAAAGAACAAAAGTCAAATAGTTTTTCAGGTTATTACAGAAATTTCGTTCTCTCAAGATTGTATTTTTGTGTATTGTAGTGTGGATAAAAATTCAACTATTTTGGAATATCTATTTGCATTAAGAAGAATCATTCTGAAAAGAGTGTAAGTAAATTTAAATTATCATTAGAATTTCTAGACTACATACAAAAAAGTTATTGTAAGCTTTTAAGTCTCTGTTTATTTTTAATTTATTTTTTTAAAATGCCGTTTGGTTTTTTTCTTCATGTAAACTAAAAAAAACACCATTACCCAAACATTAGTAAACAAGATAACGTTAATTCGAAAGGAGGTTGTCATTTGCCAATAATCTTTTAGTGATGTCACCTCCAACTGACAGTGATAACATCGGAGCAAAAAAAAAGTGCATGTTTGAGGGACACCAGCATATAATTAAATTATTCAGAAAAGCCTAATCACTGCCACCACCACGAATCTACTCTAAGAATTCCCACCCTTTAACAGGAAAGAAATACCAAAATGTATTGGAAAATTAGTACAGCCATCTATAGACAACCAAAGACAAAACATGACGACAATGGAAAAATTCCAAGATATCTTATCTCAAAAACATTACCCACAATTCACTCAGGCAAACCGAAACACCATGTGATATCACAGATTTCCAAACACATAACGTCAAGATTCTTATCACTAAACAACACACACAATCCTTTAAGTGAACCAAACACACCACGTGATGTCCCTGACAGAAGGGGGACCCCAGCGAAATTCCAAACATTATCTTATCACCCATAATACCATACGCAAACCATTTACTTATCTACAACTCATAACAATACACATGCAAGACACTGGCGTCGCTTTCCTCCATTCGCCCTACCCCTATTTTGTTCATAGTATCCCACCAATCAAAACATGAAAATAATATCTTCCTTTTCCATTCAAAATAATAACGTCACTTATTTACAATGTTTTCATCTGAAAACAACGCACATTGACAATTGACAATTGACATTTATGTCTTTAGGGGTGAAGCAAGATGCTTTTCATATTCCCCGCTATCTGTTGTGGTTTCAGTGAAGGTAAAATTTATGAGCAGAATGCTCGCCCTGATTGGGCATGGAGATTATGCATCACTAAAGGAGGCCAATATAGCTTTTGGTCTTCTATATTTGAATATGTCCGTTGGATCGTATGCTGTAGCTTGTTGAACCAAATCGTTGGGATGTGTGGACGTCTTTAGGAAAAACTTGGTGGCTAAGGATCGTAGAAAAGAGAAGATATAGGGAATATTTGTGTCTCTGTGGAGTTGAGTGTTTCTAACATACCACGGGGCATTCAAAATCATTCTCAGGCACTTGTTCTGCACTCGCTGTATTTTGATGATGTTAGCATTAGAGGTGTGGCTCCAGGCCGGAGAGGCATAGGTGATTATAGGACGAATCGTCAACTGGTATAGCTGCAATTTGATTCTGTTGCTGAGCTTGCTATTTCTATTAATTAGCGGATAGATCTGTGCTATTGCTTTAGATGCCTTTGTGCATGCAGACTTGGTGTGTTGATTGAAAGATAGCTTTTTGTCGAGAAATAAATTCCCTGGCAGTCAGAAACAAATTACCCAGGTAATTTGTGTCTGACTGCCAGGGAATTTTAATATTGAATAGTAACAAATCTCCTACAGGAGACATTGGCCTTTTTGAGAAAAGAACGGCTGAGCTTTTCTGGGGGTTGACTTCCAATCTCCATTTAGAGAACCAACCCTCCAGCTTTAGAATGTTTTCTTGAAGCTTTCTGGTAATGAAAAGGGGTCTGAGAGATCTGGTTAGTATTGCCGTATCGTCTGCATATAGGGCCAAAATGGAAGTCATCGGATTGTGTGGGATGTCTGACATGTATACAGAGAACAGCAATGGAGCCAGTAGAGATCCCTGCGGCACTCCAGCAAAGATGTGGCGCTGGGAGGATGTAGAACCGTTGATTTTTACTTGCATTGATCTATTTTGAAGATATGAGTGGATTAAATGAACCATTTTAGGTGAGATGCCGGCTGAGATAAGCTTGTGCAGGAGTCCAAAATGCCAGATTTTGTCAAATGCTTTGGATAAGTCTAGGAAAACAGCGCCTGTGCACTGGCGCCAGTTGTAGCTGGTTGTGATGTATTCAACAATTCTGTGGATTTGCTGGGTAGTACTATGGTGTTGCCTAAAACCAAACTGTTCTTTTGGAAGGATGTTTAGGTCATTTATTGAGGTTTGAAGTCGTGAGAGGATGACCTTCTCTGCAACCTTACCCAGATTTGAGATGAGACTGATTGGACGATAATTTTGGGGTAGGTGTGAGTCTTTGCCTGGCTTATGTATGGGAATTACGTCAGCCAGTTTCCAGGTGGAAGGAAAATAGTGAAATCTTAAAATTGCATTTATTATACTGCTCAGGTACACTACTGCCCTCCGGGGCAGAAGTTTAATCACACGATTAGTAATGCCGTCTGGTCCAGGAGCTTTTTTGTTCTTTAAATTTTTAATAATGTCATATATCTCAGCAGGTGATGTTGATGCAATATGGTCAGTGCTGGTGATAGGAAGTTTGAGTGAGTGTCTGACCTTGCTGTGAATCTTATGTATGTGGTCAAAGTCAAGGTTTCCATACGAAGGCCTGCATTGCTCTTCCAAGCTGTGCGCTATAACCTCTGCTTTGTCCACATCTGTGTGAGCAAGGCCCTGATCAGTTAATATTGGGGAAAGGGATCTGCCTTTGTTTTTGGTATTTTTCAGTAGTCCCCAGATGGAGTGATCACTAGGTGAAATGCAGGATAACTTTTCATCCCATACATAGTCTCTGTGAGCTTTCAGTGCATCTCTTACTGCCCCATTTAGTCTGTTTAGATTTCTTTTGTCTTGTGGTGCACACGTGTTAAGGAATCTCTTTCGAGCTCTGTTTTTATCTCTGATTAAGTTCATGATGTCTTCAGGCAAACGATCTGGCTTGCGGGCAGATTTGTAGGAGGAAGCTGCCTTTATAGCAGAATTAATTTGTTGTGTGAGATTTGTAACTGCAGTTTCTACTTCTTCTTTTGTGCGTATGTGAGGAACAGGTCCAATATAATCCTTGAGTGCTGCTGACAGTCTTTCCCATACAATGTAGGAGTGAGAAGGAGGACACAGGAATTCCTGATTTCCCAGCTGCAGCAGTATTGGATTGTGATCGGATGATAGTTCATCCATACATACTGTACTGAAGTTTAATATCCTGCAGGATAGCTATATCCAGGATATCAGCAGTGCCGAACGTACTGAGATGAGTTGGTTCGGTGGGGCCTGCCACAACAGCGTTGCTTGATCCTAAGTAATTGAAAAGGATGCAACCATTCTTGTTTGTGGTTGAACAATTCCAGGCAGGGTGCTTGGAATTCAGATCCCCGGCAATAATGGTGGGCCCTCTGATGCCTAAGATGGCATTTAGATCAGAGTGAAGTAGAGATTTTTGGGGAGGGTTGTACGCTGAGTAGATTTTCAGTTTGCCAGTGGAGCTGGTGACTACTTCCACTCCTGTGATCTCAAGGTTAGTGGTTGAAGGAATGCTCACAGAGTGGTGCTTAATGTAGTTTTTAATGAAGATGGCAGTGCCACCACCTCTGTAGAGTAGTCTGTCATTTCTGTATAGGTGATAGCCCCTTATTGTAGGGTTGTCTGAGGGTCTTAGATGAGTTTCGCTGATTAGAATTACATCTGGCTGATACCTAGATGTGAAGGCACGGAGTTCCAGGATTTTGTTTTTGAGGCCATTTGCGTTCCAAGCAACTATTTGAAGAGATGCTGGAATGAGTTTGTTACTATTCATTTATGAGAGCTGTGAGGATGACCTGTGTTTCACGAAGAAATCTTTTAGTGGAGGTTTCAGTAGGGTTTGATAGGCTAAAATTTTGTAGCATGTTTGCTAGTGAGGCCGTGATAATAGCTGTTAGGTTTTTAGGTGCTCTTCGTTGATTTTGTTCTGGAATTGGCCTAGTTGTACGGGTCACATCGGCATAACTTCTTGTTTGCTTTTGGTTGGAGGTCTCCGACTGTGGTCGCTGAGTCTCCGGTTTTGATGTCTGGGCCGCTGGTGTTCTTGTACTGTAGGAGGAGGGCTGATTGATTGCCTCCATCCGTCTGTTCTTTGGGTGTTGAGTACATCCTTTGTAGTTCGCCGGATGAGGGCCACTGCAGTTGGCACATTTGGCCGAGGTGGTCCTTGGCTTAGTGCAGGTATTGGTTGGGTGGCTGTCTCCACATTTTAAACATCTATATTCTGCTCGGCATAGATTCTGGGCATGGCCAAACTTTTGGCACCTGTGGCACTGCCCAGAAGATGATCTTTTACGGAGTGGTTCCGGTGTGACGATGAGACCACAGACTGTTTTTAAGTTGTAGATATCCTTATATATTTTGTGAATCTCAACAAGGACTGTTTTGTCTGCTTTGTACATTCTGCTCACTTTGACTGGTGGCAGATCCTGAGAATTTAGGTCAGCAGCGATTTCTGCTGTGTCAATGTCTTCACAGACACCACGAAGGACTACTTTTAAATTTTTTTCTGAACTGAGCGCAAAGGTATGATACTGGATGCCTCTGTTGTCCAGTTCCTTGGTCAACCTTCTGTAGTCTGTCACTGTTGCTGGCTGAATCTTTATGCCTTCATCCATGTTTTTGGCCTTAATGAAGCCAATATGCAGATTGGACATTGTGGATCGTAAAGCTGCCCACTTTTGTTTTTCTCTAAGGATGACCGGAGGCACCTTTTCTTTGGGAGAAGTAGCGGCGTCCGAACCCTGAGAATCCTGTTCCATTACAGTATTGTCATTGTGCGGTTCTTCTGTTGTTCTTTGCTTTTTGCGAGCACGCACTTCTGCAAAGTCTGAAGGAGTAGAAGGCATCGACTCTAAATGATCTTCAGCGACAGCGTCTGAGACACATTCGGGGGGAAACGTGTCATACAGTTTAACCTTTCCCGGCCAATTATCACTCAGTAGCTTTCCCAGTCTGAGGAATTCCCTGTAGACTTCTTCGAATTGGGTCTCATTTAGAAGTTTTGTCATTTCAAGAAATAAAAATGTGTTGAGACACAGATGGAGAAAGAGTAGAGGTCCCTCAGGTGCCCCGAGCAGGCAAAGACAATCCTGTGGACTTTTGAGGGTCCACTAGCAGATCCCGTAGACACTCTTAGGTGTCTACCAGCAATAAAATGTTACTCTATTATATATATATCCCGTAGATCAAATCGATCTACCAGCAACGGTAGCAAATATTTCACCTTAAAAAACCTCAGAAAATGAAGAACACTTACCTCTGTATATATCATTTATCATTCAAAACTATCGCCACTAATTAACAACACAATGACTCAGCTGACTCTTTAATTTCATCATCAATAATACACTACACAAAACACTAACACACAGGCCGCCATTTTTTCATCATCTCCACTACCCTATATTATTGCAGCCATAACATAACCTTTTATCACAACGCACATACACGTCACAATTCCTTATCTTATCTTGATCTTGATCTTGTCAGAAGTACACCACCAATCATGACACGAATCCTTATCTCTACTCATCACCCATAATTCCATACGCGAACAAAACAAACACTGTGATGTCACACACACAGATGCTCCCCAGAAAAATTCCTAACATTCCAAACTCATAACGTCACACACACAATGACGTCATCATCTCAACAACCAATCACGTCATGATTCCTTATCTTATCTTGATCTTGGTCTTGTCAGACGTGACCAGTATACTACTAATGTTTGCTCTATGTGGATATCGCACAATAAAACTGTTTTTAAGCTCTTCTAAATTTAAATTATAAGCTATGTCCGCCTCTATCGATATTGTTGCTAGATCAACCAATCTTTCTTGGGTTATTGCTGTTCGCAAATAATTTTTAATCCGTTTAAGCTTGGAAAAACTTATTTCCGCACTTGTTAGCGTAGCTACGGTGCCTACCGCAATATGACTGAATGAGCGCCCTTATTAAGCTGTGCTGTGAGGCAGGCTGCCTCTATGCTACACCCTGTCGACAGTACTGCATCTTGGTACACATGTTTTGCGAACTTATCTTACCTTACTCTATTAAATAATCAAGCTTGTAAACACAGAACAACAGTCGTTTGCTGCACTCAATTCTCCAGATGCTGTTAAAAATAAATGATAATTTGGACAAGATATCTCTGATTGGCTAAGAGTGGAGATTGGCTATCTGCAGTCTCCAAAAATTAGGGTTAAATGGCCTCGCCTATTCTCTATAGCAGGGATTCTCAACCTATGATATGCATATCACTGGTGGTACGTGAGCCACTGCCTTACTGGTACATCTAATATCCTGAATTAAATATAGTGGTATGCCACTGGAAAAGGTTGAGAACCCTGCTCTATAGGATTAAAAGCGTATTTATTTAATTTATTTTTAATAACAGTTAGCAAACACATGATCATAGTAAGCATAACAGAAGAAGGAAAATGAAAAAATTAAAAGACATTGAAGAAGAGATAATACATTTTAATTTGTCACACACGAAACCTAAACCGTTTTCATAAATTCTTCTTATTGCAAAATTTTATATAAATTATTTGATTACATTTACTGAGACAATCTTTGACGAAAAAAAGATTCATAAACTTTTAAAATGCCAATTGATGAATAAAAGTTTATGACGCAGTCTCAAGAATTATTTCCTTAAAATAAGGAAATAATTCTTGTAAAGTGGAACGCTTTCTCTGTGGCGAATTCACTTTGATTTTTTAAATAACTGTCTTTATTTATTTATTTATTTATTTTGAAATGCGAACTTGAAGTTTGAACTTAATCCCATTAAACTATGCTGGTAGGACAAGTCAATTATTCAATGAATTGGTTGAATTATCTCCAAAAATTCAATGAATTATCCTCAGGGTAACTATGGTTATGCGATCAATGCAATGAAGCATGATTTTTTAAAATACAGCTATCAATAAATGCTATCAAAAAAAGTAGAAAGCATGATGATTGAACATAGGATTTTGACAGGTCTAAATGTAAATACTGAAGTCAGTTGCGCCATCTCGTGGAGAATATTTTCGTTAAAATAAAGGTCTTTATCTTAATAAAATATTATGTAACTTTCACAAGAATTGTGACTTTGTGTTTTATGCGATTTCGAAACAGGAAAGAGAGCTTGTCCTTTCATTTTCACTACCACTTCATATTTTGTCACACTTCATTATCTTTCTTAAGAGCCGAAACTAATATAAGCATAATTCAATGTCAACATGCTTCACTTGTCGCAAACAGTTTCGTTGCCAGTAGTGCAAACAGGAATGTGACGAGAAGCGGAACGATGTCAACGAAGCATACGAATTTTCTTCCACCTCACTTTCCAAGTACAGGACTCTGCGCTAATGCAGTATTTGCGATATATTTTTCGTGTATATATGAGAGATGTACCATATTTCGGACTGAAATTATTAGTATTAAATGAAGCATCAGAAATTTTAATGGCAAATAAATAAAAATAAATAATTTCTCTAACTCCTTTAATGCTTTTAATTTTAATGCCCTTATTTTAAATCGAATTCTAACGAGCAAGTTTTACAAATAAGATAAAACACGTTTAAAAATAGGACGCAAAAGTAAACTGATTAAAAAAAGCAAGCTTATAAAAATTAAAACACGCGCGCGCGCGCAAGCATCAGATTAATTATGCTCATAATTTAATCAATATAGCCATAGGATTGAATTGTTTAATGAACCAAGTAATTCGAGAATTATTTACTTTTCTAATTAAATAATTCACTTTAGTTATCTAATTAAGAACCTAGTCTACCGTGACGAATAAAATATATCAACTATATTAAACTCCGTATTCATATTATTTTAATAGTATATTCATTTTAGTCGTATATACTTCGTATATCCGAAAAATCAGCCATGACTGATGAAGTGATTAAACAAATGTTTTTGTTAATAAATCTTCCTGTTGCAGTAATAAATACCGTATATGAAAATATATGAATGAATATAGCAGTCGACTTTGCACTAGACTCTCTGTAAATTGGCCTAATTTATTATTGTTATTGTTATTTGCCAAACACCTCCTAAAGTCAAAGACTAATAATAAATACATACTAATAAATAAAATACATTCTTATTGAAATCTTATAATATAAATATTTATAAATTTAAACCTAGATTTTAAAAAAATAAGTTTTTTCTTGTTAATTGTATTTTTTTCTTTTAAAAAAATAAGTTTTTTCTTGTTAATTCACAAACTTTTATTTTTATTTTATTTATTTATTTATTTATTTATTTTATTTATTTATTTATTATTTTATTTATTTATTTTTCTTTTTTATTTTCTTTTATTTATTTATTTTTTGAAAGAAAATTTTTCCATGCTATTCAAAAATTATTGAAATTCACGATGGTATATATGCATTTTTATATGTGGTGGTAATAACATTTAAAATAACACTGAAATACTTCCTATAAAGAAATATCCTGGTGAAAAGTTTCATGATAGGATTTTTTTGATCCTCACAACTTCAAAGAATGATGGAGAATCACCGTAGCGACTCTGCCGAGTAATATAGTGATTCACTGAATGTTCTCAATGAAAAAATTATTGGGATCAGAATTCAACCTGTTATAACTTTGTAGGTTATAACAGGCGGACTGATAATAATTTAATATTATCAGTCCGCCATTTTATTCGATAGAGGTATTTAGCAAGAAATAGCTTAGCTTAGCCAGTTTGAAAGATCTAAAACTGGGTACCTACCAAAAACTGCAGTCATCATGATAAATTCCTCATGACGATGAATCAAGAGATGAAGAAATCCACTAAACATACAGAAAACGAATGTCAACAGCCATATACACCACCCATAATGGCGATGAAATTAAGCATAATAAAATCTTCTAAATACTGAAGTCAGTTGACCCAAGAAAAACTCCTTAGTAAGGACGGACTTTAGTGACACACACACTCTTTAGAACGTTTCTTGAATTTCCGTTGCCTACAACGAATAACTCCAGACAGGATGATTTCTTTTAATATGGAAATGTTCAAATCTTATATCTATAATCAAATCTGAAAAAGAAGGTTAGCAAATAGAGACCATTTAGTCTCAAATGTCACTTGAAAGATACCAGAAAAACTTCTAAGAGACCAATCAATGTATCTTATCTTTTCATTCAATCAGTATGCATTTGAAACCCAGTCAAGCATTGTAGAGGCGATTATGGAAGTTAAAAAGTTTACACAAGACAGCCTTCAAAAGGTCCGTATAGCCATAGACATTTGATATTTACATCCATTGCTAATTAGATGAAGTTTTTCTAGGCCTTTGTCTGGCCGATTTCTGAGTTACTCGATCTTTGATACATGCGAGTAGGATTTTTCTCAAAGAAACTCGAATTTTCAACACCACTTCTCAAAACAAATCGACCGTCAAACTCACGTCATTACAGAGAATAATACGAGAGATGCATTGATAGTTTGAGCTCACTGTCAGTAAAGATTGAAGACTGGCTATCACCTGTCTTCGAAAAGTCAGTTAAAGGTGCACGAACTTCGCATACTTTTTTTGGGAATAAAAGAAGTAGAGGGTGTTTTTAGGAGAGTGTTCAGCAAAAGAATGGCATACTATTGATCTCCGGGAAGTTCAAGAAACTTTCGATGCTGCATGATAGGCAACAATGGTTAATTAATTAAGGGATTTGCATATAAATATATTCTCTTAAAAATATATTTTAAAAGAAAGAATAGCAGCTGTGACATTGAAAACAACATCTGTGACGAAGCAAGTAAATTGAGGCAACCAGTAAGCTTCTTGTGAAACTGGATTCTGGAATATCCAGTACGATCTTTATTGGGATTTTCTTGCATTATTAGAACAAAAGTTACAGCATTTATCGATAACAGAATGGTCATGGTTCGAGGATGGGATGGCGTACAATAGAAGCAATGGCCATCGAAGGTATATTTACAATTGCAGAATGAACCAGAGAGAAACGTTACATTGTTGCTCTTCAACAAAATAGTATTCTTCCTTAGCGGAGAAATTATAGAAGTAACCAATGAGATAATATACCTAGCAATGATGGAAAATTCAGTATCAACAAGTGGCTCTCGTATGTCACTGATAAATGCTTCCAAGCAAACAAACGTTTTAGCGAAATCAGCAAGGACAAATAGTGAATTAAACCATCGAGCGATGGAGACAAAATATATAGGAACAATTTTAGATGACGTCAGCAGTTTGTTTGTTTGTTTCTTGTTTTGATTTTACAGTTGTAGCAATTGAGGCTATAAGGACAATGTAGGCTGACTGTAAATGTGTTTTCATGCCAGTTTGTGTTTTTGTTGAATGAAAACCCCTAGTTTCCGGGAGTAAAACCTGTCACTTTCGTATGAGATAGGCTAACGTACCTTCATTTGAAAAGCCTTGGATTTAATTCCGTATAGGAAGCGCGCAGAATCTTTATGAAATAAAACCCATGAAATAAAAAAAAAATCTTGCGTTGTATACAATGAAGCATGTAGAAAATATAGTTACCTCCTAGTAGAGACACTATAGGGAAGACAGAACAAAATTAGTAGGCATTATTTTGCCTTGCGGTCGTAGTTACATTGAGCTATTACTAAACAAGTAGGTTCCACGTATACTCATATAATAACTCTTAGTATGAAGAGATTTGTAATTTTAATTGCAGTGTGACAAATTTAGATCTGAAGGTGAATATTTTTGTGAAGACCAGGGCTAATAGACCGAAGTCTTTAGTTCGAATAACTATAACAGCCCATTGTAATTCTCGTTAGTTTAGAATCTGGAAGTAAATTTTTCAAATGAATTATGATAACTTTCACAATTTATCCTTAATTGTAACAAAGAATCGTTTGTATTGCCTTGTTTTAAGCTAAATGATTCATTTAAAAAAAGTGTTTCTGAATTGCTGCATAACTATGTTTAGTGGTGATCACATTGTTTTGATGGAACGAAATTCAAAGAAGCTTGATTGATATAATTTAACGCACTTATTTGTGACTAACTCATTTAATTTTTTTTTCTTGCAAATTTTTGAGTATACTATCGAAGACGAGTGTTATCACTTACTAAATTAGTTGATGAAATGCAGAATGCAATGATTTTGATACAAGAGAATTTGCATATTTGATAATAGTTCTGTCAATTGTAAAATATTTTTAATTGAGCTGTATTGGGACTTCTAAATAGTCTGTACAACTTAGATTATGAAGAGGTCTCAGTTATTTTATTTCTAAAGGATCATAGATTGCACTTATATATCTCATGTTCAATATTCAATCGATAGTTTCTAATTATAATAGATATGCGTCGTTTTTGTGAAAACGTCGCTTGTTCAAAAATGCTAAATCCCCAGAAGAAAGACAGTTATAGTCAATCTTTGGTGCAAACATATAGAGTTGTGTTCACTCAGAAACCCGCAGCAAAAAAAAAAAAAAAAAAAAAAAAAAAAACCTACTGTTTCTGACAAGATAATAGTGTTGGAATTTAGGACTACGAGATGACGGTACTTGTCCACCATACTCTCATCCAGAGGTCTTAAAATGATTGATTGTTTCTAAACTCAGCTATCTTAAATGATGGGTAAAGACTGGCTGCGAATAGATTTCTCCCTCCCCTCCCCCTACCAAAAAAAAAGTTAGGCTAAAAGAGTTCCATTTAGTCTCTTTGGGAAATAAAAAAGGCGTTAATGGATTGGAGTTTGGATATTTGGAAGAAAAAGAAAAGCATACCTTGCTTTTCTTTTTCTTCTATAACAAAAAAGAGGTTTTTAAAATCCATTTGTATTTCTAGTTGGACACACAGTAAATGCTCTTTAATAACATTTTAGTTTTATTAATAACAACTGTGACAAAATCCATTTCTGTTTTACATCTAAAATTTTTCGCAAGATATAGTAGAATCGTAATCCTTTGAGGTTCCTTATCCTAAAATTTTTGATTATGTAATTTAGACATTAAGTTATATCGAAAGAACGTAGTCATCCAACCATTCTTCGTTACGCGATACATATGTATTTTCCTTCATTTAGAAATTCTAAATGCTGTTTATATCAAATAACGCTGAACCACAGTATAGTGAAAAAGCCATCATACAATAAAGGTGATATCATGAAGAATACAGTTATCATCATTTCAGCACGATATCCCTTTAATATATTTTCAACTTATAGGGCGTCAGGGTTTTACTCAGTGAAGTTTATTGATGAAGCAACAGAACCAATACGTCATGATAAGACATAAAATTAAAATAATTCATCCATAATTGAATGGCAGACAATGATAGTGGGAAGGTTTACTTAGTCATACATTTTAGTGAGTGATACTGATGTGTTCTCAAAGAGCCATATGCTTCGTTGAGATAAGTATTCAAGATACCCTTGATTTAGAACGAAACATACCAATATTTATATTTATATCTGCATCTTCACACATAGTCTATACTGCGTTAAAAGGCAAAGAGATTTGGTATTTATAGCCAACTGTCATTTGTATGCTGTTAATCATACATGAAGTAAAACTTACGGAGTTTTAAATAAGTTTTATCACTGGATATTTCTCGGTGCCTTACCATTTAGTGACATTGTTAAAAGACTATTAACCAAAATCCACTTTAGGCAATAGTATGCAAATGAAAACGCAAGGGTGCTTAGCCAAGAAAGCTAACACAATGAAACCAAAGAGTATGCGGCAAAAATGGTACAAAAATCCTGGCAGTGTCTAGTGTGAAAATATTCATTCAAGAGTTCAGAGTCTAGAAGGATTCAAATAAGTATTTCCATGAAAGGATAGTGGACATAAGCCAAATATCCATCATGACAATTAACAGCACACATCGCAATGATGTAAACAACACCGCGACTGATAGCACAGTGAAAGTTCGTGATATGTAGAAAGTTTTTTTAACTTGGGTATATTATGTATTCAAGATACCAAGTAATTTTATATAAACTTGGTTTTTAACCACCTTACCGGCCATTATGGATCAAATACGCTTCCTCATACGCTTTGTATCCATCATATATTTCAATGTAATATCAATGGTATTACAATTTTAATATGCACTTGGCATTCTATGATAACCTTGACGTCCATAGACGTCTTGGCCGGTAGCGTGGTTAATCCTATTTCCCAAGTAAGCAAACAGACAAGACAGACAAGTTACCACGAGTTGCCACGACTGGTACTACCAAGAGTTGCCTTGGACTTGCACTACGCGCAGGCGCAAACTTGACTTTCTTATCTGTTTGCTTACTTGGGAAATAGGATTAAAAACCAAGTTTATATAAAATTGCTTGGTATCTTTAACATAATATATATACCAAAGTTAAAAAACTTTCTACATCTATCTCTCATCCTGAGATTTTATTTATAACGTCAAAGCACCTTGTGGCAACTTGTTTAGGTAAAATCATAATGAGCTCTGCATTACTTCAACCTTAGCATTTTCAGGTCTGGCTCCCACTGATGAGACCTCAATAAAGTTCGAAACCGGTATGGGTAATGACCATTGCCTTTAATGTTTAGCATCATACATCTCCGCAAGGGGATGTGCTTTACATTAAGGGAAAAATACTAGGAAAAGTGATCAGAGCTTTCCCCATCTTTACCACGAGTTGCCACGTTAGTTGCCAATTAGTCCAAGAGTTGCCTTGGATTTGCACTATGTGCAGGCGCAAACTTGACTTTTTGCTTACTTGTCTTGTCTGTTTGCTTACTTGGGAAATAGGATTAAAAACCAGGTTTATATAAAATTTCGTGATATGTAGTCACAAATCATGCCTTTCATATATATGGGCAAATATGGATATGGCAAACGCATAAGGCTTTACCATATGCATAATTGTCTGGTGCTGTTTCTCCGAAAATAGATTCAGAATTTTGGTTACAGTGTTTGCAAAGGTGAACATTGATGAAATGCAATACTTTCTATATTGTTGCATAGCAACGTGCGGACATACGTCTCTTTCACCATGAGAAGCATATGGAATTTTTTTTATTTCACATGTCTTTGCTACATGATTTGAATAAAGTGATGTGCTTTATTCAAAAGGGCCACCACAGTTAACACCTACAGAGCCCGCGATCTCAACCTAAGAGAAACCTTTGCGACCAATTGGAAGAACAGTGAGTCAGATCAGTGTATTCAACAATGACAAATGACTGTAATGTGCTGAGAGAAGAATGGTCCAGAGTACCTGACTCATTTTATCAGAAACTGATAGTGAGTGTCTAGAAGGTCGAAAGCATGATCAAGGCTAATGGAGGATCCATGGAATCTAGAGGTATATTCATCATTTATCATTTTTCTTCTTCTTCTTTTTTTTTCTTTGCTAAAATAAGAAATGTAGTGCTCCTCTAATATTTAATTCAACAGAGTGTGCTTAATGACAAGACCTAGGATATCCCGAAATACTGGGTGATCTGAAAAAGGTTCTCGGCCTCAACCATAAATAGCAACACTATCGGCAAGATTTTTTTTCTAAGTTGTACATCTGTCATAAGTATCCACGTGAAATTGCAAGTCATTCTATCAAGTAGTTTGTTTTTTACAGCTGTCTGAAACAAAAGTGTTGTCTATATCCCTTGAAATGCATAAAATTGAGTATCGGTTATAAAATTCTTTCTAAAAGAAGGTTTAACGCCAAACGAAATTCATTCAAAGTACATAAACGTTTATAGGCACTCTTCTCCTTCGTTTTCGACAATTAAGGAATGGGCTGTCGAGTTTAAACGTGGCCGTACGAGCCATGAAGATGATCCACGAGAAGGACATCCAAAAAAAGTGTAACAACACCAGAAATCATTGATAAAGTGTACGCCATGGTATTGGATGACAGGCGAGTCAAAGTGCGTGAAATTGCTGACACTATAGGCATTTCAAAAGAACGTGTAGAATACATTTTGCATGAATAATTGCAAATAAAAAGGCTTTGCGCAAGATGGGTACCACGCTTGCTCACAGCAAATCAAAAACGCACTCGCATGAAAATCTCTGAACAGTGCTTGGAGCGTTTTAACAAGAATAAAACTGATTTTGTGTGTTGATTTATTACTGGATGAGACTTGGAATCACCATTACACACCAGAATCCAAACAGCAGTCAAAACTAGAGTCGCCGCTCTCCAGTCAAGAGGATGTGGGTTCGAATCCCGCCGTGGGCATGGACGTTTGTGATTGTCTGTGGAAATACTAGTAGTGGCGGTCGGCAGTAGATGGCGTTGGTGTAATTGCAGTCAATTGGTGGATTATGAGTGGTGGAAGGAGAGTTGTAGAATAGATGCCCTCCCTCGATGAGTCCTTGGACTCCCTGGAAGTGACAAATAAGTATAATAATAATAATAATAATAAAAACAGTGGACAGAAGCCAGTTGTTCAGCGCCAAAGAAGACAAAATCGGTTCCATCAGCAGGAAAAGTCATGGCATCGGTGTTTTGAGATGCTAAAGGATTTGGTCATTAATTATCTTGAAATGGGTAAAACAGTAACCGGGGAATATTATTCCGATCTTTTAACAAGACTAAACGAAATAATTCGTAAGAAAAGACTCGGTTTGTAGAAGAAAAAAATCATCTTTCATATGGATAATGCACCTGCCCACAAATGTGTTTCGGCAATGGAAAAATTAAGGGATCTGCACTATAAATTGTTGTAACATCCACACTGTTCCCCAGTTTTGGCTCCCTCTGACTTCTATCTCTTCCCAAAACTAAAACTCTTTCTTACTGGTCAGCGTTTTTCTTCGAATCAAGAGGTGATTGCAGCTGTAGAGGGGTATTTTGCAGATCTTACTGAGAACCACTACAGGAACAGAATAATCGTGCTGGAGCATCGCTGGGAGAAATGTATTAGTCTTAAAGGGAGATTATGTTGAGTGTAGCTCAGTGGATGTGGCGTTTGCACACCACGGCGCTTGCCCGCACGAAGGAAGACTTGGTTTCGAGTCTAGTCGGCGACTAGAGGAAATTTTTCTAAGCCTTTTTTCGATCGGTTCCCGAGTTAGTCGATCTCTGGCACGGGCAAGCGGGTTTTTCCTCCCGGAAACTCGGGTTTTTCGTCCCGTAAACTCAAGAAAATCGACCGTAGAACCCACATTATTTCAGACATTAAATATATTGTGTTAGGGTTAGGGACCACGAGATGGCGGCACATTTGAGCCGTCTCTCTTCACTGTGTACCGCTTAATTAGTGATAGCCTTTGGCCATCTATCTCTGATTGGTGCTAGTGGAGATTGAACTGCCCACTCAGTCTCCAAAAGTTAGATAGGGCTAAATGGCCTCACCTCCTCCCCGTATACGGGAATAAAAAGGCGTTAGCTGATTTTTATGTTGAAAAATAAAAATAATTTTGAAATTATAAATTCGTTTTTTCATTGTTAGGCCGAGAACTTTTCAGACCACCCTCGTAAACAACACTGTGACTGGTGGCACAGTAAACGTTCGTGATATGTAGTCACAAATCATGCAAATATGTAAGGCTTTGACATATGCATAATGATCTTGTGCTGTTTCTCCGAGAATAGATTCAGAATTTTGGTTACAGTGTTTGCAAAGGTGAACACTGAGGACTGCAATACTTTCTATGTCGTTGAATAGCAAAGCGTGGACATGTCTCTTTCACCATGAGAAGCATATGAAATATCGTTTCTTTCAAGTGTCTTTGCTACATGATTTGAATAAACTGATGTGCTTTATTCAAAAGTTCCACCATCAGTTATCATCTGCACATCCCCCCCCACTCAATCTAAGAGAAACCTTTGGGACCAATTGGAAGAACCGTGAGTCAGACTAGTGTATTCAACAATGACAAATAACTCTAATTATGCTGAGAGAAGAATCGTCCGATTACCTGATTCATTTTATCACATACTGATACTGAGTGTCTAGAAGATCAAAAGTATGATTAAGGCTAATGGAGCATCCATGACTTATAGAGGAATGTTCATCTTTTTTTTCTTTTTTTTTCTTGCTAAAATAAGAAATGTAGTGTTTCTCCAATATTTAATTCAACACAGTGTGCTTCACAGACCTCGGATACCCCGAAATGTTTACATTGCAACCTTTCATTAATACATTCTTGTCTTTTTTGTGTTTGCAGTATTATTAAATAAATGAAATATAAATCTGTTAACACCTTTATTCCTATAGGGAGTAGGCGAGGCCATTTTATCCCAATCTAACATTTAGAGCTTGAGGGGAAGTCAGACTGCACCACAGCTAATTAGAGGTAACTAGCTGAACAGTATGATTAATTTTAAGAGGCAGCTGTTGAATAAACGGAAAATTTCGCGGTCCATAACTTTAACATAATATATTATTGCCTGAAATAGTTTGGGTTATAAGGTCGATTCTCTTTGTCCTATGAGATGAAAAACCCAAGTATCTGGGAGTAAAAAACGCTTACTTGTGCCAGAGATTTCCTAATTCGGTCATCGGTAGGTGAAAGGCTTAGAAAGTTCCTCTAGTTGGCAACTAGAAACGAACTTAGAGCAGTCGTTCTTTGGCTAGTCCTAGAGCTATTGATGCAAATGTCATTTCCACAGGCCGTAAGTATTTATTAATATAAATCATAAAGCATTCTTACTTCTTTTGATAAATTAGAAGGAAGGGTTTATTTCTTGATGCATGCATGCATGCATTGTCTTGTTGTAATGCTTTTGTGTCTGGAATGATAAACCGCCACAACAGCAGATGTCCTAAGTTTGATTCTAGTTTGATTTTGCCTGAAGAAATTTTTATGCTTTTTTCCCAGCAGGTTATAAGTTAGTTGATCATTGGCGGGGACAATCGAATCGATTTTTTATGAGAAATTTTGCTTTTTAATTCATCCATAATTTTTAACCCCTAGAACTCACATTGTTTCAGACAATAATATTTTAATTAGAGTTTCAGAATAAGATAGAGGAAAGTGTCTGATACTCATGCCTTCAAATCTGCAAATCGTCTATAGCTAACTCAACAACCAGTGACGACCAGGAGTGGAAATGGCTGAGTAGCGATTTCAAAAAGTTAGTTTGGGCTAACTAGTTCTACTTACCCTTTAAGAAATAAAACATTAAGCGGATTAATTTATTTTATTTAGTGCATTGCTCAGACAACACCATTGTATGATACTGGCTGTTATTCAAGTTATTTCTTCTGTTGACAACAGGTTATACATGAAATTGCATAGTTAAACACATTAAAGTATCATTATTGATTTAATCGATGGCGTTACAGGGGTTTTTCAATGTATTGAGACCCTGTTGCCATGTCAGGGCTGGCTGCAGATATAACCCTCCATAACTTCATCCTGTTGGCTGTAGTGGTGCCACTAATCATACACAACTGTGATCCAACCAAAGCTACACACTAGTCGTGGTGAAGAGGGAACTGACTCAGACAATAATTTCAGAAACACCAGATATCCATAAACGCCTTTCACCATCGGTTTATGCATAAAGAGCTATTCGCCTCAGAAATTAAAACTAAGCTTGTTTGATCCACTTTCCTCCCCCTCATACACAATCTCCATACTATGAAATAGCTTGTATATTCATGCAGAAAATTCTGAATTTCTTCCCCCTCCTCCCAAAAAGCAAATATGATACAGAGAGCACATGCAATTAAAATACACTTCTTGGAAAGAAATCAAAGGACACTATAGTGTTAGGAACAAACAGCCATGGTGCCCAACTTAATAAGATGTAGGACCTTCTTTCACTGTAATGAGTGCAGCAATCCTACGGGGCATACTTTCCACAAGTCTACAATATCGATCAACGGGAATTTTGGACCATTCTTCCTGTAGGCAAGAAATGAAGTCCTAAAGTGTTGTGGGGCGAACGTCCCTTGACGTCACCTGACGCTCCAGTTCATCCCAGAGATGTTCAGTACTCTTGAGATCAGGGACGTGTGGAGGCCAGTCAAGTGTGGTGACGTTCATGTCCACAAACTACACAGCTGAAACAAGGAAACGCCACAAAGTACAAAGCATTGCATTGTCCTGAATGTTCAGATACCTCTTGGAGTTCAATGTTCATGGCACCACAAACAGAGGTCTGAGGCCAAACCAGGAAAAACATGAAATTACCATCACACTGCCACTTGCAAATTACATAGTTGGAGTTATGCACTCTGGTAAGAGAGGTTCACTAGGTATCACTCACACCTATCCATCTGCTTGGTAGAGAGTGTACCGATTCGCCACTCCATAACACAGTTTTCCAAGTTTCAACATCCCACAGCTGTACATGCTTTTTGCACCACACAAGCAAGACGACATTGCTTGTTGGTTCGGGTAATGTGGAGCTTACATATTGCGGTCCTATCATGAAAACCCATGTTTTTGTGCAGATTAGTGTTCATTCGATGCCAGAAACTCCGCATTCAACGTGTCGGCCAACGAATGGTGGTTTTACATATTATGCTTCGTAGCACTACGTCACTTCCAATGAGTGTCGTTTGTCGTCCACTGCGATTAGCACCTGTAGTTGACTCCCTGTACTTCATCTCAGTATGGAATCACTGATTGTTAACCTGGGATGGCTAAATTTGTCAACAATTTGCCGAACAAATAGGCCTGTAGCACGCATCTTTTTACATCACCTTTTATCAAACTCCATTAGATCCCATCTCATAGCGATTAGACCCAGACACAGTTTCACTGACTTGGGAGCATCATATTCCTGCAGTTTATACCAGCTAGAAACATGTGACTCGTTACATGGCACGATGCACCTTGCCCATGGGGAGGATGTCCGTTGACTCTTTTCCGAGCACTGTAAATGATATAATCGGATGTCAGTGTCAGTTGTTTTAGTGTGATGACCACCCACAGCAGTCATGGGATCAGTTCTTTTACTAATATTCTTTGGGAGGAGGAGACAGAGATTATGAAGCAGAAAAAACAGCGAACGCTTTTCATATTCCCGTATAGGGAGTAGGAGAGGCCGTTTTAGCCCTATCTAACTTGTTGAGCCGTCTCTTCACTGCGTGCCGCTTAATTATTGTTGCCGTCGGCCAGCTACCTGTGATTTGTTACTGAGTGGGCAGTTCAATCTCCACTGGTACCCAATCAGAGGTAGCTGGCCAAAGGCAATCACTAATTAAGTGGCACGCAGTGAAGAGACGGCTCGACAAGTGCCGCTATCTCGTGTCCCTAACACAGTATATTTAATGTCTGAAATAGTGTGGGTTGTATGGTCGATTTTCTTGAGTTTATGGAACGAAAAACCCGAGTTTCCGGGAGAAACCCACTTTCGCGTGGCAGAGATCGACTAACTGTGGGACTGACTTTTCGACTAACTGGTCGAAAAAAAGGCTTAGGAAAATTTCCTCTAGTCGCCGACTAGATTTGAAACCAAGTCTTCCTTTGTGCAACGCAGCACGAAGTGGCGTTTGCATACCACGGTATGCAAACGCCAGATCCACTGAGATACATTAGGTAACTTTTCGATTGCAAAATGTTTCTCCTTTTACTGTTACTTTATTAATATCATTTATTATTTTTATTGTTATTATTATTATTATTACATGACACCTCCAAGGAGTCCAAAGACTCATTGAGGGAGGACACCTACTCTACAACTCTCCATCTCCACCACTCAATCCACCAACTACAACTACTTTCATCATCTACACCAACGCCATCTACCGCCGACCACCGCCACTGGTATTTTCACAGAAAATCACAAACATCCATGCCCACGGTGGGATTCGAACCGCAGCCTTTTGGCTGGAGAGCGGATATGCTAACCACTTGGCCAATCAGGCCGGCTATTTATCACAGGTGACTGGTGCATAGGCGCTGTGGAACTGCAGCACCCCCAATTTTTCTGGATATTATTATTATTATGTAACACCTCCAAGGAGTCCAAAGACTCATCGAGGAAGCAGTGTGCCAGCAGCATCGAACGATTGACGCTCTTCCAACTACTTACCATGCTCAAACTTGCTTAACGTTTTGCGTGAGCCATTAGGTTGGTAGATTCCACCACTCTACCAACCTTTACTATATATAAATATATTTATTAATTTTTTATATTTGCTTGTAATATTTATTTTTATCATCAATAATCCTATACAATTCTCTTATTTTGTATAAAAAATAATAAAAATCCATCTTGTAGCACTTAGGAGGGCGAAGGATGCTAGCAGCACTGTGTTTACCACGGTGTCATATTGGTAGTATTTGCTACGTGCACAAGCATATGCACGTCATAATGAGATGCGAGCTATTAGCGTAATGGGGCACTGTCCGTCGCGCAGTTCCACTGTTGTTTATATGCAGTTTGCGCCAATAGTAGATTGTTCGTAGTGCTTATCGTGTTTATTCCTTGTCTTTAAATATTTGGACAATGAAAGACATAACATTTGTTATAGTTTTTATGTTAGAACATTATTGGGGTTATGATAATGAATTTTATTTTTAAGTAATTTTGAATTATACCAAACTGTATAATTTTATCGATAGTAAGCAATATTTTTTCATGTTTAATTTTTACCATAATTTTGATATTTTATCCAAGCATGTATACACTGTACAGTGTGTATGTATATTTCGAAGGTTGCAGCACCTCCACGATTTCAAGCCACGTGGCCACTGTCATTTACTCAATTTTTTACTTACTAATATTTATTTCAAATTTATATTATAATTCAAATATATACATAGGCTTCGAATTTTCTTATGTAACTGAATATATTTATTTCTGAATGAGTTTTGAAGGGATTTCCTTCCTCCAAATGGCGGATCCAGATGGGAGATATTCTTTCTGGATTCAAATAAGCCTGAAAAGCATTATAGTTAGATACACGCATGCGCACAGAAAATTATATGCTATTACAGTGCAGGTGGATTTTATTTTCATGTAATGTACAGTATCAAAATTATGAAAATTTTTTCTAGTGTATTTTGGACAAATATTAGGAATGGCATGTCTTCCAAGTAACCATAACAGTTTAATTCAATTTATGAATATATCAGCATTAGATGAATGTAGCGATTAATCTCATTGCAAAGTTTTATTCGAAAATACTAGGAAACACCTTCATCTTGTGACATATATTGCGTTGTCTCATCAGACACATGGCAACAGAGTAAGTGTAGTCATTATATGTAATCATAATATTCATCCCTTAGTTTACAATGCTACTTGGAATTATTTATGGAAAAAAAAGCTCGTTGTATTCTATAGTAAAGTTTATCTGAGTAATAATTATTGCTTGTGCGTAAAACATTTTTAACACTTTCCATCAAAGTTAATTCTTAAAATAGGAATAAACCTTGATGGAAAGTTGTCTAAAATTTATTTGTATGTAATTAATAAAACAAAAAATACTTTTTTCGATGTTTCTTTCAGTTAATGGTTAAAAATTCCGTACGCTGTCAGATATAGAATCTGACAGCGCACCTTTGCATTACAAAATTTCGTTCAGCGTTGGTTATTATTGGCGCATTGTAGTTTTGTCCTGGGTTACTTCAAAATGAGGAAGAAATTTTAAATTTAATTTTTCGCCCTCTTCATTGCTCTTTCACAGATTTCTGTTTTATAAATATTATTTCTGGAAAATTTTCCATGTTACTCTTCTAAATTATTATTAATTTTTATGGCTATTTTTCTTTAGGAGTACCCCTAGTATAATGGATTTTTTTTTTTTTTTTTCGGCGGGGGAAGCTTACGAACGGATTGGTATCAGTAAATTTATTTGTATGTAATTAGTAAAACAAAACCTACTCTTTTCGCTGTTTCTTTTAGTCAATGGTTTAATATCTTGTGCTCTGTCAGATATAGCATCTTTATTCAAGTTTTAAAAAATTGGCGGTATATGTGGGAGCCTTCTAAACTACATTCGCATTGTTTATACTCGTCCAGTGTAATTTCCCCCCCCCTGGGTTACTTCAAAATGAGGAAGATATTTTAAATAGAAGCTTACGGAAGTATCAGTAAAATTGATACTTGTATCAGAACATATTCGGGATGAGAGAAGAATACGCCCGAAAGTGTGCTATACGTTACGCAGTTGTAACTATATATCAATGTATGTAGTTAACGTATCTTTACGAAATCTTCTTTTCTTATCATTCTTCCTTATCCCCCCCCCCCCCCGGCTACAGTACATTACAGATTCATGATATTATTGTTTTTCCTTCTTCAGAAAAGAATGCGATTTCTATTGTATATGTTGCAGGTTGTTTGATAAGATACAGAAACAAATAGTTATAAAAGGCAATTCTGCACATATTATCGCATCAAGATTCTATTTAGTTACGGGGAGAAAAGAAAAAAAAAGCTGTTGAGAATTTTTTTTTTCGAAGAATACAGTTTGAAAGAAAGAGAATATAAGAAAAATTAAGTAAGAGCGGTTGTACTAACTTGAGAATTCAGAAATAGACGAAAATTTATTAATAGATGACAAGCTAAGTAATCAATATCATATATAAATGCATTAGCAATTGCTATTTTAGTAGTTTTTAAATATTTGAGAATAAGATAAGGGCAAAAAAAAAGAAGTAAAATTACAATGCCAACCTGCGTATCTAATGTGTGTGTGTTCTAACATACGAATAAATGGGAACTTGGAAAGATGTGTTTACACCAAGGTGGGCTACACCTTAACTTTCGCGTGTCCAACTGCCCATGCTCTGTGGCATCGCCGGACATGGCGCCATCAGTAAGGTGAGTGTACGTTGTTGTGCTGTGTGTGAATTTAGAGTACCACTATTTAGAATTATCTGGGATTAAAATTAATTCTTAGATATAGGAAAATCTATTTCTGATGCCCTGACATGGGTATCACTGATTCTGTAGAGATATTTAGAAGTAATATGGCTTGAAATGATGTCCTAGAATAACCTATATAGAACAATAAAGTAGCTATGAGCGAAAGGTACTTGTACTCGTTCACCTCCTGTATGAATGGACGGAAATGTGTGGGAGTGATGGGTAGTACGCAACTGCTACCGTGGAATCGATGACATCTAAGACGTGAACGAAACGTCTGTGATATTGGAACTGTCATTGTATCAAAAACTGAATAATATATGCATGCATGTTTTGCTACGTTACCTGCAGACAGCTAGTCGTATTGGTATCACAAATACACGTTAATAGGTTATAAGGTTATTTCTTGTTGGACAAGTTTATTACTAATCGTTTTTTAAATATCTCAAATGAAGATATTAATATAAAAACACATGTTGATGAATGATTAATAAGTAACATTTCTTGTAGTGCAATGTAGCGTAATAAAATTTTCGATCTTTAGCGAAATTAGTCACATCCATCTTTCAAGACATACGAGAAAAATTTGCACAGAAAATCCTCTTTTTAAGTGATATCACAGTCAATGAGCAGATATATGGTACAATTCATTGCGTTAATGTCAACTCTTAGGCTACAAAATATAATCTTTAACATAGACAGAAATATGATGTACAATGTGTTATGTGAAAATGTCACCAATTGAGATGGGTTGGTTTGACAGTGGCATATATAATTTTCATTCTTAATTAAGTTATTGATATCAGAAATTATAATGTAAAATGAATATCCATTCGATTTTCAAATTACCCATATAGATTATCCATATTGCTATTTGCTAAAAGTTATCTTTTGTTCTGGCTTATCAAATGAGATAAGATATTTGACCAAACTAAAGCATCATCTTTTAATCTGTTTATTTATTATTATTTTTGTTTGTTTGTTTGCTCCTTATATTCATAGAGTATAAAATGTTGTCATTCCCCATATAAATTAATGTACCTGGTGCATGCACTGTATAAAGATAAAAAGCTAAAACACATATTTGTATTTATCATTATCTGCTTCCTTTCTAATAACCTGCAACTATCAGGTAATTTAGTTTCTTAAAGTTCTGTTTTGAATAGGATCAGAGAGTTAACCCTGTTCCAGTGATTTGCTGTTTTACAGTTTTTGCATGTGTTCTCAGAATAGCAGTGTACATGCTTTATATATGTGGGGGGGGGGGATGACTGTCCACTATGTTTTGCTTGAAAAATGTGTAGGAAGTTTCTCTCGTTACAGAATAGAGTCGATTCTAAGTCTTTTCTCAGCTAAAGAATATATATATATATATATATATATAAATTTAATATATCTGTGTGTTTATGGTATGCCAAAACTCACATATCCAATTTTGTTTATGAAATACAACACATATTTAAAAGAAATATATAGGTAGGAAATTGGCTGTTAAAGGTTTGTTTCATGCACACCATGCCACTATTATATTGCTTTTATTTTCTGTGTGTGTGTGTGTGTGTTGGTTTAGCATACCAAAATTTTCATTCTTTCATTTTGCGATTATCCTAATATGGAACAACAGTGTAAACATAATTATATGTATCATTAAATCAGTAACTGGGTCAAGTTGAATATTAGTTAATAAATAACTGAATTAATAGAGCATGATTATCTGCAGAAAAAATTACTTTTCCAGAATTTTTGTCTGGAAAAGTAACTTTTCCACATAACCTCAATAAAGTTTCTTCCATTTAAGTTTTCTAAATTTCATTAGAAGGATATTATTTCATTCTCTTTATGATAGACCTTCAACCAATGTTGACTAAAAATAACAGCCATAGTATATCTATATACTATACATAGTATAGTATACAGGTGCTTTGTTTCCTATCAGTTAAGCTGAGTAAAGCATTAAAAATTAACTTTATTGAATTAAATCTTTGAAGAGGTGTCAACTTATTATTACATATTAATGTGAGCACCTTTAGCTGTGTGGTTTTTATTGTCTCCGGTGCAAACACCACAGGTCTACTTATTGGAGGCCTGGAGTGTCATAAACTAACATCCTTTTGCATTTTTTGGCATCCTTTAAAAAAAAAAAGGAAATGGAAATGTAATAGACATAATCATAATGAATAAAAGACAGCCAAAAATTTTGCTATGATTCACTTTCCACAATGATACCTGTGATATAAATGGTGGTACCATTTATATTACAGGTATCATTAGTACAAAAAAAGGAACAGAATAACATACAGCTTAACAGAAAACAATTCAATACAGTGCCATTGACAGCTTTAGTAAGGTAATAAATGGTCAGTAAAGTTGTAGAGTTAAAACTAAGAAAGATTAGGAGATAGTACTTCTTCAATTTTCCATAAGGAGGTAAACATAAGGCATCAGACTTCTTCCAGTTAGAATGATGTAATAATGTTTCACAACTTTTTTTTATATATAACCTTTTTTTTTATGAGGAATCTACTCTTATGTAGAATTTTTGTATTGTTCCAAAACTCTGTGTTTATATGTTCTATAAACACAGAGTTTTCTAGCTTTACATGTTCTGTAACAATCTAGCTTTACATGTTCTGTAAAGCTAGATTGTTCGGGTTCATGGAATTTGATGCACGTTTTATGTTCCTTGTGATGAACTGAGGCAAATCTTCCAGATTGCCTAAAAATAACATAAGTCACAAGTGCAAGGTAGATGCCCAGAAAGTTCAATGGAGGAAGCTTGTCTTTAGGTGAAGAAAAATTTTCAGAACTGGACAAAATGCTATATGAATGTCAAGCTTCTTGAGAATTCTAGCAGTACATTTTGATATTCCTTTGACATAGAAGTGGAATGCATGTAATTTCTTCTTGAGTCGAAGCAAGAATCCTTGTTGATAAAGGTCTCACTCATTAGTTAGAAAAATTGACTTAATGCATTGTAACTCTTGATGTAGTGGTCATCTGTAGAACATAATCAGGTACATAGTCGGGTACGAATGAATTGAAAGGAGATAAATTTTTTATGAGAGAGGACTTGAAAGTATTGTTAAAGGTAGCAAATGAAAAGAGTGACAGAGTTAGGATGGTGAGTCTGTTGCCGTGGTATGACAGAGAGGGGTATAGAAGGAGGGCCATAATCACAAATGACTTTATGTGCAGGTTATGCAGACGGTGTGGTGTGGAATGAGTTTGATGGGCGAAAGGATTTATACAAGATGGGTGGCCTGCATTTGAATGAATTTGGTGTGCAGAGACTGGAAAAAGTGTTGCTGAATGAAGTGAAAATGGATGTGCAGAACATCCATTTTCACTTCATTTTCACAGGGAAACTAGAACTACCAAGGAGGGGGGGGGTGGATATGCAGACATCAGTGAGACAGTTGAGTGTAAGAATGTATATAATGTACCCGAGCCAGTACTAAGGACAAGAAATCGAAATGGGATAGTTAGAATAACACATCAAGAGATAGGGGTGGGACAAAGGGACCTCTGCATTTCATGTATACTAATGCCAGGAGTATTAGGAACAAGAAGGAAGAATTTTTGGCCTTGATTGGCCAGGAAGAGCCAATCACTAATGCCACAGGTTATTGGCATTAGTGAAACATGGCTGACGGAAGATGATATAGTTAGTGGGATAGAATGATAGGTTATAGTGTGTTTAGGAGAGACAGAGAGAATAAAATGGGGGGAGGAGTGTTATTGATGATAGCTGATGAAATGCAGCCAAGGAGAATTAAAGTTGTATCGCAGGATAGTGAAAAGAGCTCATTTTGAGGCTATTTGGTGTGAGATTGAGACTGGCAGAACAAAATATACAGTTGGGTGCTGCTATAAATCAGTGATGGAATAGATGGTGGAGATAGTATGCATAAACAAATTGATGAAATGAGTGGAAGGAGGGTAACTATTATGGGGGATTTCAATTATGGTAACATTGATTGGAAGGAGGAGAGGACACGTGATGAAGGAAATGGATTTTATTCAATTATTAAGGGATAACTATCTGAGACAGCATGTAATTGAAAATACTAGGGGTGTGAGAGTGCTTGACCTGGTAATAGCATCTGAGAATTTGACTGTAATGAATATGACCATGTTGCCACCTATTGGTGAGAGTGATCATAAGGTCTTGAGCCTTTATTCTTGAGACTAAATTCCACACCTTTAGCCACCTGGGAGGTGGCTAAAGGTGTGGAATTTTCAATTAAGACAGTATATGTGGAATTACTGTGCTGGCAAGTATGACAAGCTTAGGAGATTGCTTGGATCAGTGCCATGGCATGTACAACTGCAAGGGGCTGGATGTCAATAGAGCATGGGAAGTGGTCAAGCAGCACATACAGGAGGTTATGGCTGATTGTATACCTAGGGTCTGAATAGTAAAACAAGTAGTGGTTAAATGGATGAATAACCATTAAGCTTGAGCTGCAAATAAAGAAACAACTGTGGAGGGAATTTAAAGAAAGAGGTGACCTGCAGGCACACGAACGGTATAAAGTGCAGGCCAGAAGGGTAACGAGTGCGGTAAAAAAAGCAAAAGCGGATTATGAAAGGAAACTAGCTATGCAAGCTAAAGAGAATCCCAAACAGTTCTTTCAATATGCTGCAAGCAAAAAAAAAAAAAACTGTACACAACAAAATGATTTTAAGGAATGATGATGGTAAGGAGGTCACCGAATCAGTCGATATAGTGAATTACTGAGCGAGCACTTTGCAAGAGTATATCATCCAGGTGGTGACATTGAAAAAATGAAGGAACCATTAGTTTATACAGGAATTGTGATGAATGAAGTGGAGGTGAATAGTCTATTACAGAACCTTAATGTGAATGCATCTGTGGGATTGGATGGTATACCAGCACGGGTCTTACGTGAAGCGGCTAAAGAATTATCAGTGCCCTTGACCATGTTGTTTAATCTAAGTCTCGGGTCTGGTTTAGTCCCAAAGGTGTGGAAAGAGGGGAAAATAGTTCCACTGCATAAAGGAGGAGAGGACACATTGCAAATTACCAACCGATCAGCATATCAGGAGTTGTTGTCAAGGTCTTGGAGAAAGTAGTCAAAGGAAAAATATAGGAATGGATTAATGAAAATAAGATACTGTATAAGGGACAGCATGGCTTTGTGAAGGGTAGATCATGCCTCAGTAACTTGCTCAAGTTTTATAACACAGTGATGGCTGAACTGGATAAGGGTAATGGGTTTACAGAGATGCTGCTGGACCTGGCTAAGGCATTTGACAGGATACCACATGGAATTCTAATCTGTAAACTACAACATATGGGAATTGATATAGGGTTGGTGAGATGGATAGGTGGGTTGTTGATGGAGAGATATCAGAGAGTAGTTTATTCAGGAGTAGAGTCCAAAAGATGGCCTGTGACTAGTGGTGTGCTGCAGGGTTCTGTTCTTGGACCACTGCTGTTTAATTTCATTAACGATATAGGGAAGGATCTAAGAGGAGCAGTTCATTTGTTCGCTGATGATGCAAAGTTGGGTAGGGCAATAGTGAATGCAGAAGATGTCAAAATCTTGCAGGACGACTTGGATAGATTGGAGTTCTGGGCTAAGGAGAATGGATGTCAATTTAATGTGACAAAATGTAAGGTTATGCATTTTGGGGTAAAAAGATTAGCAGCAGAATACCACATTGGTGGAACTGTACTCCAGGAGATTGATAAGGCCAGGGACTTGGAAGTGTTGGTGGATAGGGAGATGAAGTTTAGGGGGGCACATTGCAAAAGTAGCTAAATCAGCTCATGAACTCACTTGGTTGTTGAAAAATACTTTGACGAGCAGAGACAAGCGAGTTATTGTACCTCTATACCGAGCCTTGATAAGACCTCATCTCGACTACTGTGCCCAGATTTGGTCACCTCGGTTTCTTCTTGATGGGGAGGAGGTGGAGAGGATCCAGAGGCGAGTGACCAAGATGATAGCAGGTCTATGGAATGACCTCATGAGAACAGGTTGAAGATTTGTGGGTTGCAGAAATTAGTTGATAGGTGGAAAAGGGGAGATATGATTGAGACATTCAAATTGCTGAAGGGTTTCTATAGAATTAATTCAGAGGATATTTTTGAGATCAGGACTGGTGGTGGGAGAATTAGGGGACACCTATGGAAGCTGGGAAAGAGTGTGGTTAGCAAGGGCTTTAGAGCTGGGTTCTTTACTTTTAGAGTTGTAAATGAGTGGAATAAGCTGCCAGAGTCTGTTGTGGGTGCTATGACGGTGAGTGAGTTCAAGGCAAGGTATGATAGATACTATGAGAATGTCATATAGTTGTGTGGACATGATGTTTAGGGCATCCCTCGATGAGTCTAAGGACTCCCTGGAGTCGCCTGTAATAATAGTAATAATAATAATGTATGGGCACAATCTATCAAGATTTTAATTGTTCCTCTTTTCTGACAAGGAATGATAGTGTAATGTGCATAGATGTAATATCCTATATGTGTTTTCTTCCAGAAATTCTGTTGACAAAGAACAAACAAATATATAAAAAAAATTTACCTGTTTTTTTCCTTCTCCCTAATATGAACTGTGTTCTAGGATTAATCTTAGACACAAAATTTTCTAGGTCAGAGGGAAGAACTAATCCGAACTGCTAAGATGTCATCAGTATACGTCTACCATAATAATGTAGTTCTGGGAGAAATATTGCTTATGAGACGTTCATATTATTCCATTTTGCAAGACTGGGTGAGAGGGGACTCGCCATTATATCTTCAGTTTGTTGGTAAAATTTATTCTGAACTATAAATTATTCAGAATGAATTACATAATCAAAATGATTAATGATATCAGTAGGAAAATCTTGTTTGGTGGTACCTATTAAGGATATGTTGGTAAAAAATGAGACTATACCCAAACCGATTCATAATTCAGAGGGGGGCCCAGACTATTCGAGGTATTCCCTTATAATCTGTCGACTGCAGGGTTTGCCCAGCATATCATCTCTTCAAACATCTGTCAACTTGGCTTGCTTTTTTCACAGAGAAGTTTGTCTTTCATATTAAGAGCACTCTTCCTGCATAGAAAGATATTCTTTCAAAAGAATCTGTGTTAAGAGGAGATAGCATGTTTCACAACGCTAGACTACTGAAACATGAAACTTGATGTAATTTTTATGGTCTGTATGATGAATAGAGGTAGGGCTTCCAGATTGACTAAAACACCACTTGAATATTAAGTAGTCTGAGAATTTTGGAGATAACATTCAGGTACTCCTTTGACATAAGGGATGGAAATGTAGTTTCTTCTTGAGAGGAAGAAGTTGGAGTTTTGTAACTATTGATTGCTTTGTTGATAAAGGACTCATTAAACTGTAGTTACATAGATCTCATGTTGTAATTCTTGATGTAATGACACTTAAATAGGTGAATACTATTTAGTTGAACTACTTATAGCAAATAAACATGAAACACTCCACATAATATCTATATCTTTGATATATAGACATATAGCTTGGAGCTTCATAGTTGTAAAAATGCCTCCTAGTGCAATTGGAAGAGTGACAATTTCGATTCTCATCATTATGAGAGGAATCTTTATATGGACTTTTTCATTTGAAGGTCTCATGCTGATCTTGTGTGGAGGCAGCAGATATTTTTCTCCCAGAAACTTGGGTTTTTCATCCTGCGTATAGGCAAATCAGCCTTCAGAACACACATGGTTTACAGAAAAAATACTGTTGTTGGTGGTGAGGGACAGTGGTGATGATATTGATGGTAGTTGTGTGTATTAGGAGAATTAAGTAGTCGCAGAGATGGTTAGATGTGTGGAGTAGAGTGCCCTCTCGTGATGAGTCCTTGGAGGTGTCATGTAATAGTCAAACATTTTTCCACTTGGTTATACTGTAAATTAAAGATGCTAAGAAATTATATTCTTAGTGTAATCCTTTATCCAAGTGTAAGCAAACAAAGTTTGTACATGAAGTAACTTCACGACTGGGCAACTCATATGTAGAGGCTAATGACTTCACATCACTTGCCTTAATATCTCATAATGCAAAGCCCATATCCTTATAGACATATATAATACTATGCATTGTTGGAAGGGTCACTACCCAGACTAGTTTCACTATATAAGTGAAGGGAAGTCTCCAAAAACTGAGGTGATCCCTCTGACCAATGGGGTTCACCCCACCACCAAGCAGAACCATAAACTCAGTAGCGGCCCCACTTTGGGAAGTTCTATGCAACCATATTTATTCAAATTGGGCTGATTTTTAAGAGCAGCAGCAATTCTAAAAACAGTCTTTCTCTTCTAAATTTACTGTGATGGAGCATGATGGTATTTTTCCAATTGATTCTGTGAGCTGTATCCAAAACATAGTCTCTGCAAGGCCAGATTGACCATAGTCATGACTGCATTTGTATTTTTTATGTTCTTCCTGTCTGTCCATAGTAGGCCAACTTGCAGGAACAAGGAACTATATATACACCTGCAATTGAGAGAGGAGGGAGTTTGTCTTGGATGTCCTGGAGTGGATAAGGGTGGCTAGTTTTGAGTGCATTTTAAAAGTGGTGCAAAGATTGTTTTTCTTTTAGATTCTGGATATATTTTCTGATGTGTCTCAGACATAGGGGATGGCCTTACTAAAATCTCTCTGAAGAGAAGGTAGCCATGGATTAGGGGAAGAATTGATTATTTTTTTGATATTGTAGGAACTGTAGACATTAGAAAAGCATGGTATATATGATGGAGTTCTAGATGGGGGAGAGGGGAATGATGGGAGTTTTCAAATGTATCTGCCTGTGTGAGTGAATTTTCTATATATTGAAAAAGACAGGTTACCATTAGGTAAGTAGGTGACCAAGGTGTCTAGAAAGACCAGACTATTATTCGTTTCCTTTTCCATTGTATATCGGATTCTAGGTTGACTATTGAGGTGACAGAGAAAAGTGTCTAATGTGGCTAATGAAATTATATCATTTGTAACCTAGGTCACTGGCAACTCACAGGGTGAATCGGTGGAAGACCATTTGCATCGTCTGTTTCCATATGACGATGAAATTGCAGGATGAATGGAAACATGGTCATGTCTGACTTGAGTTGTAGAGATGCATAGTGTGATCCATGATCTTTGTGTTAAAATACTGCACCAGCAAAAATTCATTGACCAAGGAAACCACATGTCACAGAAATAAGTTTAGCATAACTCCTTTGCTAATGGAATGACTTGTTAGAGACAAGTGGTGTTTCAGGCATCCAAGAATATCCAGTAGATTGATGCATTAAACTGAGTGACATTTTCCAAGTTTAACATCCTACTGAGTATTATGATGGTTATTATTTGGTCCTTTTCACTAAAATTGATATATAATATTGGATTTATTGGACCATGGTTTTGATAAACATTTTTATATAATCGTCGACTAGTTTCGCCAGCTGTGTCTGTCTGACTTTATCAAGACGAGAAAGGTTATACTAATATTAAATGCAAAAACAACAGAATGCAGTAACGGCTTAAAAAACACAAGGTAATTGTTTAGAAAAAGATAAATGCAAAAAGGCGAAATTGCTTAACTTCACTTTCCTAAAAAAGATGTAGACAGTATTCTATCACCCCCCAAGTTCCTAATTGTCAAAGAACATATAAAATCAAAAAAAGCAAAACACATTTATTACAAAACTTCTTTAGCGTTACTCAGAGAAAGGATCCAATATGTCAGATACGCATTAAACAAAATTGACCTTAAATGCCGGAACATTTTTGATGATATTTCCAATAGCATAGACAACTCAACTTGGAATATAATTGACCACATGATACACAATAGCTACAACAAAGCCTTTCAGTCTAGTAAAGTATCTCAAATTAAAAAATTTGATCAACTCTATGGGAAAAAATACAACTCTAGACCAAGTCTCCCAGATGATAAAGTTATTTTTAACCTTTCAGACTACAGTCTTTCAAAACAAGAATCAGAAATTTTAAAAAAAGATTTTAACTTTTCTATTGCTCCTAATCATATCCCAAACATAGACTTCATATGTAATATTGAGAAAGGTCCTTCTTCACTCTCAGAGACAATAGCAAATGAAATAAGATTCAAAAGTAATCATCTTCTCTACAGCAAAACCACCGAAACAGAATATTACACCTTCAGAAAAGAAGACAATTTTGAACGTAAAAGAAACAAAGACATTATTGCAATTAAGGCAGACAAAGGTAACGCCACAGTCATTATGAATACCAAAGATTATATTACAAAGATCGGGACTTTACTATCTGATCAGTCTACATATCAAATATTAGAGAAAGATCCAACCATGAAAAACTACAACGAGACCAATCTTTTGATTTACAATATGAATAAATGGCCTCAAGATTTACAAAGAAAATTAAAATCTTTACATCCATTAACACCACGCCTATATGGTGTACATAAAAATGAGGTTCTGCTCTGCCCGATCGTAGATGACAGATACTCTCCTACATACCTACTAGCCTATTAAAAGAGAAGATAAGGAAATCAACTTTATACATAAAGAATTCTCAACACTTCGTTGAAAAACTTAAAAACATTAATATATCCAACACAGACATATTGGCTAGTCTGGATGTGGTCTCTTTGTTCACAAATGTACCAGTTGAAGAAGTCATTGAGATTATAAAAGATCTCTTTCTAAATGATATTACACAGCGCTTCCGCCACTGCCTCCAACTCCAACTACTTTAAAGTAAACAACATAGTATATCAACAACTAGAAGGCTTAGCCATGGGCAGTCCCCTGTCGCCACCATGTGCAGATCTGTTCATGGAAAAACCATCAGTCTGGTGGAGATATGTCGATGATGTGTTCGTTATCTGGAAATACAAGGAAGATACCTTACACAAGTTCCTCCAAAAAATAAACTCTTTCCATCATAAAATTAAATTCACATTAGAATTGGAAAACAACCATCAATTACCCTTTTTGGATGTATTAGTTAAAAAATAAGATAATGGACAAATCAAACTTACAATCTATCGTAAACCTACAGATACTGGATGTTATTTCCATTTTACATCTAATCATCACTATGCACAGAAACTTAGCATTATACATATGCTAAAAACAGAGTTAAAATATCATCACAGAAGAAAAAGATGTACTTGCTGAGCTTTCCCTTATATCAAAAACTCTATCACAAAATGGTTATCATCAAAATATAATTAATAAAATTCACTATAGAAACAACCTCTGGCGACATAGTACATATCATCCATAATCATACCCTATGCAGGCTCAGTCTCCACCAAAATAGCAAGAATCATGAAGCCTTTTAACATCAGAGTTGTTTTTAAACCTAACATAACTACACGACAGTTATTAAGATCCCCTAAGGATAGCGTTGCTTTCTACAAATATGCACGTGTTTACAGCATACCATGTACGTGTGGACTGACTTACATAGGCCAAACTTCACGAAGCCTAGAAATCCAAAAGAAGGAACATATCGGAGATGTCAGTAATAATAGAACAGACACCTCAGGGTTAGCACATCATTTCTCAACTTCAAACCATTCAGTAGATTGGGACAACAGCTCCATGCCATATATCAAAGAGGATTACAGATGTAGAACCTTGAAAGAAGCTGTAGTAGTCCTACGGACAGGAAATAACCTCAATAGAAACCAGGGAATATGTTGGATTGTACATCCTGGCTTTGGATCCGTCATCTTGTTGGAACATTATTCTTATGTAAATTATCTGTTTTTATTTGTTAGATGCTTAATGATATTGATCTGAATATAGAGAAATTTATATTATCCTATGCCACCCTATATTCAGACTAGTCTATATAGCGGAATCAATCATCAACTAACTTTTGTTATCTCACTTTATACAGGCCAAGGTTAATACTATCATTTAAAGCTTCCACGAGGTCCGATATTTTTTTATGAGCGGTGCAATGAAGAGAATCAGGCAAACACCAAATTGAAATCAATGAAACAAAACATTTAATGCAGGATTATATAACATGTACATTAAGTATAACTTTGAAAACAAGATAATGCAAATCAACTTAGTTCAGGTATTCATAACAAACATAAAACATTAGGCATCAGACATCCAGCTGTCAATTCTACATTCTTTCGAATAATTAAAATGGTTCACATAGTTCAATGTTACAGAATCTTACAGTAAATACTCTTCTAGTTGAACTCTCTAATTCTTTCTTAGTCAGCAAACACTTAATTCAATTATGAAGCTGTTATCACTTCAAGGGGGAAACACTTTTAAGTTCCATACTTTGGCTAATTTTAGTAGAACACCATAGTTAATGTTAAGATATATCAGGCAGAGCTAACTCTTATTTCTTCACGCTGAAATATAAAAAAGTAGACTGCTCTTACCGGGTTATATCCTTTGCACATCGGATTCATTATAGGCACACTTAAAACTGAAGTTAATTATCACTTTAAAGTATCACTATTCAAAAGGAATCTTCACTATATAACTGAAATATTAAATATAGAGCTTCACAAGTCTTGAAGCGCTCGTTTTAGGTAATCTACTTAATCCTTGTTTTCTTCTATGCATTAAATTCAGCTTTGCACTATTCTTCCTCAAAACAATTGGAATTTGTTGTAATTTTAGAATTCCATATAAATATTCCTAATTGCCTATTAATTTCCCAGTTCCTTCTTAATTTATTTACGACATTTCCAAATCCCCTCACTGCCACCCTTTACTTTACTCCTTGCTGTCCTGAATGTTTCTCCCCTGTTTACTTTCGTTTTCCAATTAAATACGTTCATTCTTCCCGCCAAAATCCGGTTCTAGCCAGTTCAGCTCATATCAACTCCTTCTCCCTTCGAATACCGTAGCTCACGCTCCATGCACGCGCTGTCTAAAATTAACTCCATTTCCTTGACAGCAGCCAATCAAATTCAATCAGAAGAATTTCTTAAAATTACTTTCTCTTTCAGAAATACTAATAAAAAAAATATATCACAGTTCACATAGGGTACATTAAACTTGCATCTATACAGTTGCTAACAATAAATTTTACAGAATAAAGTAAATTAAAAGAATGATATTTTTATACAGTCTTTTCTATAACTATTACATATTCTAGATTAAATAATTAAAAACAATAATAAACTTAAAATAATTATATGAATATTAATTTATAAGCAAGAGACTAACATCAAATAATATACACAAGTCTTGCTTATGATATGGTGGATTATGTTAAATGTGAATGAAGAATTAAAACGTACAAAATAATTTCATTCACAATTTAACAGAATAATATTAAAAGACGTGGAAAAACCTATTCAATTCATTAAGTTTAACAGAACTAAATTATATGGGAAATTATAAAACATGACTTAATAACAATGACTAAGTCTTCATGCATTTGATGTCAAGCATGCTCTCCAATTTGTTTAACTGTTTTTTAAGTTGTTACTGTATTCTGTTTTTGCATTATTAAATGCAAAAGGTTATACTAATATTAATTAGTATAACCTTTCTCGTCTTGATAAATCCAGACAGACACAGCTGGCGAAACTAGTCGACGATTATGTAAAAATGTGTATCAAAACCATGGTCCAATAAATCCAATATTATATATCAGTCTTACTGAGTAATGTATGGAGAATCATTCATGACAATTTTTATAACTACAGGAAAAACTTTTGCATGCTGGGTTACCAAAGCAACTTTGCAAAAGCTCTTCAGATAGGATGCTCTCTCTTCCCCCCCCCCCCATATTCATTCATTTGATTTACTACTTTGATGACAGAGTGCAATTTTTATTGTGCATTATTATAGTGTTACTTGGGTGCATGTTATACAGTATGGTGCAAAAAAAAGTACCAAATAACTACAATATATATATGTTATGGAGTAAATGGACTTATTAACAAATAAATATGTTTACACATGATGATATGTACATCCACAACTATTGGTGGAATCTTGGTTGAATAAAGCATTAACAACAGTAGATTATGTACTCAAAATATAATTTTGAGTACATAATAAAGGCACCTTGTCTTTCAAGATAACAGGTTTCATAGCACCTTAGTTCATCAATGTTTGAAGGTGGGTCACAATGGAATACCCATTCCTTCAACATGCCACAAATGAAGGCATGGGTATACGGAAATACTGTGAACCTCGAAATCAGCCTCCTTGGGAAGTGTTCTGATAAATAGGCTCTAGAACCATGTAATGTGTGACAGGTTGCTCCATCCTGTTGGAATATCTGTGCACAAAATGGAATGTTTTTTGCATGACACATCCTATGCAAATCCTGGGTGAATGGAACCATCACATTCTCAATGTAGCGTTCAGTATTCAAGGTCACGGTTACAGTACCCTCTTCAGTGAAGTAGGACTCAATAATGTCATCTCGATTAAGGCAATGATTACACTATTCCTTGTGGCACACTTATAGAAACAACGAACAAACTACTCACAAACATGTTGTAGGCTTGGACCATTTGCTCTACCAACTCTATGAACGAAAATAATGCTCAACAATAAATGTATTTTTTTCCAATGTCACCATTGCACAGCTAAATGTAATGCCATAGACTCTACATGTTCTCTTTTATTAATGTGCATTCAGTCGAACTGCATATCTCATAGCACGTTTACTGAAGAGGGGTGTTGAAGTTCAGTGCTGTCTTTTTGTGCCATGCTGTATCACCAGAAATGAAAAAAAAACAATTTTCAAAAACAAATGTTTAGAAATCTTAAGGATGCACTTCTAGTGGAGTTTCTTAATTGGGGGTGAGAGCACGACTGTTTACCACTGTAATGTACTGGATCAGGTCCAGCTGGCTATTTGTCACAAATATTTCTGGGTTGTTGTGTGTAGGTATCATTACACCTGCAATGTCAACCACAAGCACACTCACATGAGCTTTTATGACTACTATTGGAATGTTCTGTACCACCTATATGGTTCTGATCTTGCACTGAGTTATTTTCATTTTTCTGGATTACCAAAGGCACATCTGGGTGGAAGTGATTTGCAACTGTCAGTGATGTACAGCACACTGTCATTTGCTAGTTAAATACACATAACATTGATTTCTTCTACATTTATCTGGTTAGACACCTTTGTGCTATGTCAGGACAGATTTATTATTATTATTGTACGGGCACCTCCATGGAGTCTGAAGACTCATTGCGAGATCCAAACTATTGGGATGTTTGATTGAATAAATCTGTCATACCTCTCCTTCAACCCATTAACAGACAAAGCACTCACAACTAACTCTGGCATTCATTCCACTCATTCACAACTCTCCAAGCAAAAAATCTAATCTTCACATCCCTACTAACCACACCTTTATTCAACTTCCATAGACCTATTGTTCTGGCCATTCTAGCCAAGTGCTGAAACATTTTCCCTGCATCAATCCTATAAAATCCTTTAAGCAACATAAATGTTTCTATCATATCTCCTCTTTTCTCCTATCATCCAACTTCTGCAAACCACACACCATCAATCTATCCTCATAGGGAACATTTCACAGACCACTCATCATCTTGCTCATTCGCCTCTCAATCTTTTCCACTGCTTTCTCATCCCTAAGAAAGCCAAGAGACCAGTACAGTAATGGAGCACAGTAATAGAGATGTGAACATATCAAGGCCTTATAAAGAGGAATAATAACTTCCTTATCTCTATTGTGTGTTCTTCGATAGCCAAGTAATCTTATGAGCTACCTTAGCAACTTCTGTCTGTTTGCCACTTCAGCTATCTGTCTATCACCACCCCTAAATTCTCTAACTTCATCTTTTTCATGGAGTACAGTTCCATCAATGTGATATACAACTAGTAATCTTTTCACCCAAAAATGCATAACTTTACATTTCTCTGCATTAAACTGATGCACATTATCTTTTGTCCATACTGACAGCCTGTTTAAATCGTCCTACAAACTCTTCACATCACCTCGATTAACTATTACTCTACCTAATTTTTCATCATCAGTAAACAACTGAATATTTTCTTTCAGGATATTTCCTATACATTTATGTACAAATTTAACAGTAGTGGTCCCAGCACTGAACCTTGCGGCATACTGCTAGTCACCTATTTTTGCCTTGATTCTTGCCCCTCCATATACAACTTTTTGATATCTATCCAGCAGCGATCCTCTTATCCACATAACCAGTGTCATATCCATCCCCATTTGTTCTAATTTGTGTACAGATTTCTATGTAGTATTCTGTCAGATGACTGCCAAATCCAGCAGAATCATCATGTAGCCATTTCCTTTATCCTCAACTCAGCTGTTGCTCTCTTATAAAAAGTTAATAAATTACTGAGGCATGACCAATCCTTCACAAAGCTAGGTGTTGCCCCTCATACAGTATCATATTTTTATCCACTCATTCTTGAATTCTTTTTTTGACCAACTTTTCCAGTACTTTTACGACGATGCCTGAGATACTGATTGGTCTATAATTTGCTACTTCAGTCTTAGAACCGCCCCTCATTCAAGGGAATTATTTTCCACTCCCTTAGAACTCTGCCAGAGCTGAGACTTCAATTAAAGAGCTTAGTCAGAGGCATTGCCAGTTTCCTTGCACATTCTTGCAAGACCCAAGCTGATGACCTGTCTAATCCTACTCATTCAATCACCCATAGATGAGAAGGATGTATAAATATTTTTCTAATCTATGGCAAAAAAAGTTAATGTTCACACATACATTTATGTGAAAATAAAGTTTTTTACATGAGAGAGCACTTGTTATCTTACTTTTAAACACTCATATATAATCTAAATTTTATTTTTATTAAATAATTATTATTGATTATGACATGTAATATAATTCTATATCTTTAAATTTATAATGAACAAAAAACATTAAAATTCTTTATATCAATTCCACACATAACAAGACATAAAATCTATAGTAGCATCAGTAGTATGTGGGTGTGTGTGGGTGGTTAATAGTTTTCAAAAATACCTTTAAATGTCAATAACCTTTCCCCTTTTACTGATATGGATAACAAAACAAAAAACTTGGGAATAAGGATGTGGTGGAGAGGAGTCAGGCAAGTGTCCTGTGTAATGTTCCCTTTAAGGATATGTGTGGATTACAGAAGTTAGTTGATATCAGAAAAAGAGTAGGCATGATAGAAACATTTAAGTTGCTTAAAGGGTTTTATAGGATTGATGCAGGGGAAATGTTTCATTACTTGGCTAGAGGGATCAGAACAAGGGTCATCCCTGGAAGTTGAATAAAGATGTGGTTATTAGGGATGTGATGACTAGATTTTTTGCTTAGAGAGTTGTGAATGAGTGGAATGGGTTGCCAGTCAGTTGTGAGTACTTTGTCTGTTAATGGGTTCAAGGAGAGGTATGATAGATTGGATCTCCCACGATAAGTCTTTGGACTCCATGGAGATGCCCATATAATAATCATAATTTCCTAGAGATGTGGTATAACAGAAAGACAACAAAATTTCTCTAACTATATGATACCTATATCCTTTAAATCAGTCACCTAACTACTAGTTTCTTTATTGTCTTTCTTTTCTTCCCCACCCCTTCACTATTTTGTGTTATTCTCAGATTGCCTTCTGTTGCCTGATGATAGTCATAGTCAGACAGGGAGTGGTGTTGGAATTTGAATATAAAAAATGATATAAGAGTAAATTAGTATTAATAGTCTGGTATTTCATCACTTGGCCTTGATGTTAACCATAAAATAAAATGAAAAGAATGCATCCTCTGCTTGAGCAAATACAAAACGAAAAGATTTTTTTTAAGAATTTCAAAAAGTGACTTTAAATTCTTGATATCTGAATGTATGTGACTGAATTAACACCTAATATTTGTAGCATTGACCCACGTAGGCAGAAAAGAAGACCATGTTTTCAGTGGTTAAGGGCAAATGCTCATGCAGTCAAGGATGATTTAGCAAAAAAAAAGTGCAGGGTTAATCATTACCCATAGTTATCTTCTTTTATGTAACAATTTTATTGTTAACAGCTTTCTGAAGATGTCACTATGACAGCAGCAAAATCTTGGAATATGTTAAAATAGTTTCCAGAACAGAGCCCGTACAATCCTTTCGGTTGATTTTGTATTTCGGTTGAAAATTATAGTTGCCATAACAGTCAGTCTATAAATCTTCAATTAATAGATTTCTTCTTCTTACCTATACCTGAACCTACAGCACTAGTCCAGGAATATCATTTTAAAAACACAATTAAGCTTAAGAATCCAGAGCTTGGTATGGAAGAAAGACATTTTATTATACAATGTAAATAATTGTCATTATTATTGATTTTGTGATTTGGGAAAGAACATCTAAAGCATAATTAAGGTTTTATTGAATCAAGATATATGGCATTCATTGTATTTGATGTTGTTATGCTTCAGTGTACAGAGGACATTAATATTATTGCCCCTCCACCTTAAGGTAGATAATCTGTTTATTTTTGTTTACATTTTATTCTAGAGTGCAGATAAAATGTTCCATATATATATGTTATGGATAACGTAATAAATCCGGTTATTATTAATAATTACGGCTATTATTAATACAAACCAAATAACAAGGTTAAAGTGAATAATTTACGAGAGTTAATCACATGAACCGTTATTAATAATTCCTAGTGGAGTCTGGTAAATGTAATAAAAACATGTTTTATAAAAAATATTTTATTTAATAGCAGAAAAAATAGGAGATAAATACCTTATTATATGATTATATTGTTGTTCGGTTAAAAACAAATTACTTATTTTTGCAGGAAAGACCTCTGTGGCACTTGGAATTACAAAGGATTTCTGACTTTTTACATATGCAGCGATTTGAGTTACAATGGGCTGTACAGTTGCAATAATGGAAACCTTGACCACCTAAATTAGAATTGTTGTGGGCACATTCTCTTAGACTTATCTCAATATCAGGAATTTCATTAACTGAAATAAAAGTTTCCTTACAAACGGTAAATTCATTCCTCGAATAGAGTCGGTTTAAAATACCATATTTTGTACCTAATTTATATAGGTTTTCATTCTCAATAGAAATTATAACAGCTATAATATTCCAGTTATTGGTCTTAGCCCTATCTGCATCTGGAATTCTTATCCGAACATTTTCTCCTACATTTGCAATTGGAAATTTAGTCATTGAAAGCCGTAACATTTTTTCAGCTTGCTTCTTAAGTGACTGCTTAGCAGAGTTTCAAGATTCTTGAATTTTTTTCTTACTTTTTTCATTATTTTCTAATTCAACGTTAGTTATATTTTTTATTTTGTTATCTTCCTCGTCGATCGTTCCTGTTTCAGAAGAATGTTGTTTTCCTTCGATTTGGCTAACACTCTTATTTCTATTTTTGTTTGGATCTCCAACAGATAAGTCTTCACTTGTATCATCTATTTCCCCTTCTACATTGTCACCATTCTCTGTCCTAATACCGCTTTCTCTCTCTGAGATTATCTTCTGACATTAAACATCCTTATTAGTTTGATCTTTTAATATCATCTCAAGATTTTCTTCACTCGTGATTTCTGACAAGGTATCGACTGGTAAGTATGTTTTCAAACCTACCTTAGCTTTATAGCCAAACATAGCTTCATAGGGACTGCGATCTATTCCAGAGTGATGTGCTCTGCTTTTCATAAAATGAATAAATTTTATCTTCCAATCATTTTGTTGTTTTATTTCTTTCAAGCCATGTGGATAACATTTTTTTCAATGTCTTGGTATTATTACATTTACCATCAATAGTTGGGAAGTATTAATAATTACTGGTTCATGTGATTAATTCTCATAAATTATTTACTTTAACCTCATTATTTGGTTTATTAATAATAGTCGGTAATTATTAATAATAACTGGATTTATTACATTATCCGTAACACACACACACACACACACACACACATATATATATATTATATTATATGTGGTCCACACGTGAAAGGCCACAAAACTTATAGCACATTAGTGCCATGTGTGGGCAAGAGGAATAGAAGAAAGCAGGGATCTGTTCACATTTTGCTTGAACAGCTGAGGGTGTTGTAATCTTTTGGGAAGGCAGAGTGGGGGAAGACCATTCCAAAGGACAGAAGTAGATGGAATAAAAAAAGGAGGCAGTGAAGTTGGTTTGGTGAGTTTTAAGATGGACTGTAAGAAGGATGTTGGTTAGCAGTGGCTCTTCTTTTAATGATTTTGGAGGAGAGTGGATGAATAATAGTGGCCAATTCAGCAGAGCAACTTATGCATCTAACTCTTAGGTAATTGATTTCAAATTATATTTTATCCGATTTCAATTAATTATTATTAAGAGAAACCGTCAGGGATCCATCCATTGAGGTGAGGAGACACATATTACCCCTACCTGCTGTCTTACCTTTTCTTGAATTCATTCACATCACCTGCACTCACAACTCCAAAGACAATCCATTCCAATCCTGCACCATGTTATGAGAGAAAAATCTAGCTCTTACCCCTCTTCATTAATGTATAGATTGAATAGCAATGGCCCAAGGACTGATCACAGGGGTATAGTATACCTAAGGGTAAAAAAAACTGACAGATTCGCACCTCCAGTATATCACTTTCTGATACTTGTCCATCAGCTACTTGTCCAAGTCCAACAGTACAATAATACATTATCTTACTGTAAGACTGTATTCCAGTTACCTATCCTCTAGTTTATGCAATAGCCTTTTATGCAGTAACCTATGAAATGCCTTAGCATTTCATAGGTTACTTCTGTATAATAATGCATCAGTTATCATACAGTATGATAATATATCCATTCCCTTTATCTAACTCAACTGTAATGTTATTATAAAATATGAGCAAATTGCTCAGACCTGATCTTCCTTTAGTAAACCCATGTTGTTCCTTGCAAAGTATAGTTTGTCTGTTAATCCATTTCTGTTTGTGACTTCTTTGCAACGTCTCTAAATCTTCATCACCTCTCTAGAGGTACTGATAGATTGGTAGACGTTTAGACACATGGGGTTTTGCATCACTCTTGTATAATGGGACTATCATACATTCTTTCCATTCCTATGGACCTTTCTTTAACTGAGACACGAATTATACAAGAGTGATGTAAAAACTGGTTGGATGCTGAAGGAATGTTCAGCTGAAATGGATCTAGTCATTTCGGCTGAACATTCCTTTAGCATATGTGCTGATATCCCATCTGTTCCTTTTGCCGAATACTCATCCAGGTCGTGAAACAACTCTTGAATTTCCTTCTCATACACTTCTATCTTTTCATCCAGTGTAGTAGTAGGTATTTGTAGTGATAGCACTACATTTAGTAATTTATTAGCAATTCATTTAGTAACTGATACCATGGGACCAAACAGTATTCTCTTGAGTTTTTCATAATTTCTAGCTTTGTAGTTCAGCGTGTAACCTGTCTTAATTGGAACATCCATACTTAGCTACTTTCCAGATCAGTATAGCATGATCACTGGGACCCCTTCTGATGCTATGATTAAATCTCACTCTCTTTGACCTGAAGTTCCTTCTTTCACATGCTGCTTGAGAAATTTGTTTTTCAACAGCTCAGTAAATTCTCCTTCATTCTTATCAGTTTCCTCTGCTACCCAATTAATGTTTGGATAATTTAAATCACCACTAATGATGACTTTTTAGTACTCTTTAATTTGGTGATGCATTTCTGTGCCTCCAGTAACTTAACTGCCAGGTCTGTTGCAACACGCTACCATATATTTCATCCTATTAGCCTCCACTTCATACCATATAGCACCAAACTCATTTTTACATGGGACATTATTAACATATTGCTTTCATGAGTTTTTATGTTGGCTAAGCTCAAATCATCTGAAATCGTTAGTAGTCCTACCTCCCCCTTGTCTCCTCTATCTTCTGTCCTTCCTAAAAATATAATCTAACATAATAAACGTTTATACTCAATTCCGATTAATACATCTTGTTCTAAGAGCTAGGTTTCACCAATGCCAACAATCTTCGGCTATATCTTAATCATTAAAGCAACAGACTCGATCCTTTTGCCCCTGGTGCTCCAATATTTGCACGTAGACTTAACAGGTTACCTCCTGACTTTTGTCATCTGCAGTCTGCTTTGCCCGGTTAGGCAAACACTCTTCTCTCTCTTTCTCTCCCACTCAAAAAGTCCAGACCCACCCACCTCTTCACTAGATTTTTATAACTGTGCTCATTGGCATTCATATCATTATCATGTTTGATACCTCAGCTGAACTTACATGCACAATCTCACTGTTCCTCCTATGATGATCTAGTGTTTCATTGTACATTGTCTCGCCCCAATAAATAATTTCTCCAGGCTCCTGATGACAAATTCATTCAAATTCGGGCTCTCTCTCTCTTATGCAAGTTTCTCTGTTAACTACTGTGCACAGATTTATTCACCTGCATTTCTTAGGGATTATGAAGTAGTGGCAAGGATTCAGAGATGAGTGACCAAGCTTGTGACAGGTCTATGGAATGCTCCCTATGAGAACAGATCGAATGTGTGTGCAGATTGCAGAGTTTAGCTGACAGGCAGAGGAGAAGGGATATGATAGAAACTTATAAGTTTCTAAAGGAATATAAGATTGACACAAAAGAAAATTTTCAGTACATGAGGAGTAGGGAGGAGAACAAGGGAGTCACACTTGGAAGTTGTCTAAGAGTGTGGTTAGTAAGGGTGTGTGGACTAGGTTCTTTACTTGGAGAGTGGCAAATTAGTGGAGTGGATTGCCAGAGGTGGTTGTGAGTGCCACAACAGTAAATAAGTTTAAGGAGATGTATGATAAGTATTGTGTGAATAATGGGTAGTGTGAGTCTCCCACGATGAGTCTTTGAACTCCATTGAGATACCCATGCAGGTAATGATAATAATACAAGTTTTTTCTGCCATCAAATGACTCACTGTATCTAAGAGCGCTTCTTTTACACAGCTTGTGCACTGAACCATTTGCTATCATAGCCCTCCTTAACTCATTAATGTCATATTTTGGCAGTAGACTAACAATTTTCACTCTATCACTCTTCTTTCTCGCTTCTTCCAGCAATCCTTTCATATCCTCTCTTATTAGATAGAATGTGGAATTCAGAGTTTGAATAGGAGGAAGAAAGGAGATATGATAGAGACCTTCAGTTTAGTTAAGGGATTCTACCAGATTAATACCGAACCCACAGCCAAAAGGCTGTGGGTTCGGATCCCCCCGTGGGCATGGTTGTTTGTGATTGTCTGTAGAAATACTAGTGCTGATGGTGGTGGGCAGTAGATGGCATTTGTATAGTTGGTGGAATGAGTGGTGGAGAGAGAGAGTTGTAGAGTGGGTACTCTCCCTCGATGAGTCTTTGGACTCCCTGGAGGTGTCATTTAATAATAATAATAATACAGAAGGAATTATAAAAAGAATGGATGTTAATTAAAAATGGGAAGAATGAGAGTCCTTCCCTGAAAGTTGTATAAAGATGTGGTGAAGAAGGGTGTGAGGAGTAGATTTTTTATGTGGAGAGTTGTTGGCGAGTTGAATACATTGTTGAGTACATTGTGAATACAGGGAGTGTAAATAATTTCAAAGGTCAGTGTAATAGACATGTTGCTGGTTGAGTGGGCCTCCCACGATGAGTTTATTGATTCCATGGAGGTTACCGTAATAATACAGTATTTATTACTACTTAAATACTTTATTCCTATGAGCACTACCAGCTCTTTTCTTTTCTGTTTCTAATAATATACATGTATACATGAGAAAGAGGAAACATATTAATATTGGATTTGAAGATCTACATTTCCCTGTAAGTTATGCATAAAAGGAAAGATTTTCAGAAGACTTGATAAATGCAGCATGTGAAAAAATGTGACTCTCAAAGTGAGATGTAGTAGCTGGAATCGAGTGTAAAGGATATAGGAGAGAAATGGTACAAATGATACCAGATGATTTGAGTCTAGCGTGGGAAGAAACTCATAACAGTAGAAGGAATAACAAAGAAGAAGGGGGAAAAAATGTTTTCAGTTTGAACTGTGAAGGCATGTTGAATAGCTGCTGCATGTATTTTAGCAAAATTGTGAGAAAATGAGGGAATTACTGAACTCACTTCTTATGAATAGTAATGGAAAATGCAAATAGGAGAAACTAAATATCTGTATGGAAGAGAATGAAGTGAATTGTTGATAGATGGGTGTGATTCATCAGTCTGATCACTGTCTGTCTTTCTACCAAATTTAAGGAAGCTCTTGGAGCCAAACTCTTAACTTTGAGAGCACTGTTCTATGGTTGGACAAAATTTTGATTTGTACAGAGTTAATAGGTAAAGTAATACTGCATTAAGTGAAAGAAAAAACTTGATTTTTTAGATCTTGAGGAGACAGTTCTTTTAATATGTTGATGTCAAGAAAGTTTTGAAATTAGATTTACCCCAAAAAGCCAAATATATTGTCTTCTCCAGAGATTTTGTTTTTATAATAAAAAATAAAATAAAGTAATGGTAAAGTTTGAGGATAAAGATCCACCCACATCACACATAATGTGTGACTAGAGTAGAGAAAAAGCTCATTTGTAGAAGTCAGAAGACAGACCATATGACAGGATGATTGGAGCTTACTTAATTAGGCCTTTGTGTCGCAAACAGATTCCTCAGAGATATCAAGAGCAACTACTTGAAATCTTCTCCCTATCCCAACTATTATTATTATTATTACCTCATGGAGTCAAAGACTCATCTGGGAGGTCCTTTTATAACACACACATCTCATCATACCGTGTCTTAAACACACTCAAACTTCTTGCAGACACCACACTCTCAAGCAAGGCATTCCAATCATTCACAACTCTGCACGAAAAAACCTGCCTCTCACTCCCCTACTCACATCCTCTTTATACAGTTTCTAGGGATGACCTCTGGTTCTCCCCTGATCTCCCACTATTCTCTGTAGAACTTCTCCACCATTGATCCTATAACAACCCCTTACCAACTTGTAGGTCTCTATCATATCTCCCCTCTTCCTCCTGTCCACCAGACTGCAAATTACATCTTCTCAATCTTTCCTCATACTCGACATTCCAGAGGTCAGAAACTACCTTAGTCAGCGATCTTTGGACCCTTTCCGACATCTCTTCAGCCTTCTGAAAACCCGTGGCCAAATCTGGGCACAATAGTCCATGTGTGGCCTAATCAAAGCCTTATACAACGGAACAAGAATCTCCCTACTTCTACACGTCAGTGTCCTCCGCATCATTCCCAGAAGCCTTTGTGTTGTCTTCACAATTTTGGTGATGTGTCCCATAAATTTTAGATCCTTATCCACTATCACCCCCAGATCTCTTATTTCCTCTACCTCCAACAATATATCTGCTCTAGTCACTCCACTAGTGACTTTCCTTTTCCTGGATATCACACCCCCCATACACAACTTGTTGATACCTATCAGATAGCCAGTCTCCAATCCAATGCACTAATCTAATATCCAACCCCATCTGCTCTAGTTTGACTGTCAACTTATCCTGAGGTACTCTATCAAAAGCCTTTGCGAAATCCAAGTATATTACTGTGTATCCTTCTCCTCTGTCCAAGGAAGCAGTCACTTTATTGTAATAAGTAAGTAGATTACTAAAACATGACCTCCCTTTAGCAAATCCATGCTGTCCATCAAAGATTATACCATTGTTGTCAACCCAACTCTGGATCCTAGTTCTCACAAGCTTCTCCAACAACTTAACCACACCTGACACACAGATAGGCCTATAGTTTGATGCTTGAGTTCGATCACCTCCTTTATGAAGTGGCACAATCTTGCCCTCCTTCCACTCCTTAGGAACTTGACTAAGTGCAAGACTCGTATTAAAAAAATATGTCAAGGCAGGTGTCAACTCCCTGGCACATTCCTTCAGAATACGCGGTGATATATTATCAAGTCCCACAGCCTTATTTACATGTAGTTTACTCAACTCCCCAAACACCTCTTGCTCACTTACAGTCAGTCTCTCCTCCCCATCATCAACTGCTCTCAATCTCTTCGTGACATTTCCATGTCATTTGCCAAGATCTGAGTAATATTATGATTATCCCAAGATCCCATGGAGTCAAACACTCATTGCAGGAGCTCCCTTTTTCATATGCAGCTCATCATACCATACTTTAAATACATTCTCTGCAGACATCACTCTCTCAGGCAGTGCATTCCAGGCATTCACAACTCTCCATGCAAAAGACTTTCTTCTGCTTCCCTTGCTTCCAGCTTCCAGAGATGACCTCTTGCTCTTCCCCCCCCCCCCATCTCTCACCATTTTATGAAAAACTTCTTCAACATTAATCTTATAACAACCTCCTTACCAACTTGAATGTCTGTCAAATCATCCCCCTTCCTCCTATCCACTAGACTCTGTAAATTGCATTTACAGAGTCTAGTGTAGGACTTCATATCATGAAGTCCCACAGAGTTATTAACACCTGGTTTACTCAATTCCATATATATCTCTTACCCACTCACAGTCAGTCTCTCCTCTTCCTCCTTATCCACTGCTCTCAAATTCTCTACAATGTCACACTTATGAGGACATAAGACCTTTATGAACTGCTCATTTAATATCTCAATTATATCCTCCATAGCAGTTATCATTATACCATTTTCTTCAATAACTGTCATTTCTACCATAATCTTTTTTTTTGCTGCAACATATCAAAAGAACTCCCTAGTTTTTTTGTTTTTTTTTTCTTGCTTCATTTAACTGCTGCTACTGCACTTTTGCTACCCTTACCAACAAAGTTTGGCTGTTCTTTGTACTCCTCATGGAATTGAGATTATTACCACTTATCTTATGTTGCCTTCATAATGTCTTCTTTCTCTGTATTGCATGCTTAATCTCTTCATTCATCCATTTCATATCTACCTTATTTAACCTTCTGACCCTTAAAATATATTTAGACATTGCTTGTACTAGATAGTTATTGAATAGCACGCAAGCAGCATTGATTTCCTTTCATCCAACTCCTCATTCCATGTACTGCAAGCTGCTTCTGAGCTTTTCATAATGAAAATTTGATTTTGAAAAGTTCCTTTTAGTTTCATGTGTACCCTTTCCTTATACAGGGTATCCCAAAATTCACACAAGAAGTAATTTTGATAGAAAACACAGGTTTTTAATTAAAAATTGTAATTTCTTATTGATTCATAAAGTATACAGTATAGGGTTATGCATGGAATAGCATATCGGGTAAATGGCCTCCACGGCTTTGCTGGTACATACGCACTCTTTTGTCAAAATTTTTCATGACCATTTTGCATAAATGTGGCTGGATTTCGTTGATACAGCGCTCAGTTTCCTCCTTCAAGGCATGGGCTTGTTGGCATAAACCTTAGACTTCAAAAAAATCCCAAAGAAAAAAAGTCCAACGGCGTTAAGTCACATGATCTGGGCGACCAATTCTAATCACCAAAACGGGAAATTACATGACCAGGAAATGACTCATGCAGTAATTGAAATGTTTCTCGGACTGTATGGCATGTGGCACCATCTTGTTGAAACCACATGTTGTCCACATCCATATCTTGCAATTTAGGCACAAAAAACTGGATTATCATGTCGCGATAGTGAGCACCATTAACTGTTTTTGCCTTACCAGCTGCATTTTCGAAGAAGAATGGACCAATGATGCCTCCAGCAAATCCGCACCAAACAGTGACACGTTGTGGATGCATTTGTTTCTCAACAATCGCTCGTGGATTTTCTGAACCCCAAATGCGACAATTTTGTCGATTAATGAAGCCATCAAGATGAAAATGAGCCTTATCACTGAAGATGATTTTGTTCGAAAAATAAGCATCCACTTGTTGTTGTTCCATAATCCATTCAACGAACTCTCTTCGCTGTGTGTGGTCATTTTTAATAACCCTGAACTGTCAGCTGTCACGGTGTCTTTTTTTTCTTGTTGGCAACACTTACCGCACAAATGGTGTTAAATTTAAACCTTGCGTGAATTTTGGGACTCCCTGTAGAAGTCCTCACATGGCTGGCAGCCATCCAGGTAACCGCTTCATGGTCACTCTCACCAACTGGAGTGAGATTTAACACCTCATTTTTAATTATATCCTCTGATGAGATGATCAAATCCAAGACCTTCAATCCTCATGTGCCTCTGTTACATACTGCATGAGGTAGTAGTCCCTTAAAAACTCATCATCATCATCATTAATTTCCTGATATGTACCTCCTGAAGAGGTGTTCAGGTTACTATGACAGCACTAGATGATTAAGTTTACATTATTATTAATCTCCTCTCAACAGTTTTCCTCCAATCAATATATTACCTGTGAGTATTCCAATATTGTCACATCTAACATTTCATGCTTCTAACGTACTTATTACTGAATTAATTCACATAGACCTTGGTGTTCCTCTGGGTCTCTTTCCTGCCATCTTGACATCAAACATCTCTTTTGCTAACCTTTCCTCACCCATTCTATTTAAGTTTCCATACCTCTTAGATTAGCTCTGCTGACACATTCTTCAATGCTATTAATGTCAAATTCCTTTCAAATATCTTCATTTTTAATGTGATTCTGCCATTGGTTTGCTTCTTTAATTTTTCTCAGAACCCTCATATCTATGGTCTCTAGTCTTTGATCCAGTGCTTTTTAACCCAACTCTCAGATCCATAACTTAAAACTGGTTTGAACACTGTCTTGTATATTGAGTATGACTTTATTCAGTTGTCTACCCATAACAGTTTTGCTTATTCTGTTGTTTATTTTCAGATTTAACCTGTCGTCTTCACTAAAAACTGTGTGCCTAAATAGCTGAAATATTTTACTTGTTCTATAGGATCTCCATTCAGAATGCAGATAAAGTTTTCTATTCTCCTGCCTATTTTCATCGTTTTCGTCTTTTTATTGCTGATTTTCATGCCAAATTTGTTACAGCTGTTATCCAGTTTAGTTAGAGAATCCTGGAGCCTTTCACTAGATGTGTTTAGGAGTGCAGCATCATCTGCACTCCTAATGCAAAGAGCTAAGTTTGACATCTCCAATTCTAATGTCAGGCCTAATTCCACTTTCTTTCATAATGTGATCTGTAATAACTGATGAATAAGAATGGAGATAATGTGCATTCTCGTCTTACCCCTGATTTTACATCAAACCATCTTTCTTTATTTCCTTCAATTCGAACTGCTGACTGACAACTTAAATATAGACTATGTATTGCTCTGTATAATATTCCATTCAATCCATATAATTGTGTTTTGTAAAGCTTTTCTCTTGGCACCTTGTTGTATATTACAGATCTACAAAACAAAAGTACTTTTCTAGATCTATAAAACTTAAGTACAGATCCTTGTAATATTCCAACTATTTGTCTTAAAGTGAAAATCTGATCTCTACAACTTCTGTTTGTTTGAACCCAGCTTGTTCTTCCCCAAGTTTCTCTTCCACAATCGTTCTCAACTTCTTTTCAAGTATACATAAATCTTACTGGGAACACTTAGTAGAGAAATTCCTCTGTAATGCTCACATTCAATTTTATTCCCTTTTTAATAAAAGGGTATTACGAGAGCTCTACCCCAATCATTGGGAATTCGACCTTCTGACTAGGCGCTTGGAATTATGCAGTGTTGCCACTGCAAAATGTTTATACCTCCATTCTTGCTTAGCATTTCTGGTCAAATATCGTCTACTCCAGCTGCCTTTTCACATTTCAAGTTTTTTACAGCTTTTTCTACTTCAAGTATTGATGTATTCTTCTTGAAAATTTTCTTGATTCTGTCACTGCTTGTTTCATTTAACAGTCCTTCAAAGTAATTACTCCAGACATCTAGGATAGCCTTATCTTCAGTTTTCATGTCACTTTTATCATCTTTAATTCCTTTTACAGTACTCTTTCCTCCATTTCTAAGCTTCTTCAATAGCCTCCAGAACATTTTGCCACCTTCCTGATATTTATTTTCCATACTCTTACCAGTCTTCCCACAACTTTTGTTTAGCTACTTTTACATATAGCTTAGCTCTCTTACATTTTCTTCTGTATTCTTTTAGGGCATCTGCTGACTTATTTGCCAGGAACTTTTGGTATCTTTCTTCTTTTCCAGGACTGCTTCTTTAACTTCTTGTGACCACCATGGTGTTCTTATTTTTCTATCCTTGCGAACAACTTTGCCACATACTTCCTCAGCTGAATCAGTTAATGTCTTTTCCAGTTTGCCACTGAGAGTCCAAGGTTTGGTTCTTGTTTTCAATTTGTTTCATTTTTTTTTCTTTAATATTGTTTGTATAGCCGAGTCTACAATTTACCTGTCAAAGCTGCTTAACTTTAATTCTTTTTAAAACTTTCTTACATACTATTCAAGAAATTCATTTTCTTTATATCTGGTTGCTATCTTGTCATCCCAATCTATATTTACCATAATTAAAATCACCCATAATGATTACCCTTTTTCTGTTTGCTTGGCTAACAGAAAAAGGGTAATCATGTTTATACATTTCATGGTCACTACCCTCCGCATTACCAGGTCTGTAAAAACATCTAAGTATTTCATTCTACTCACTTCTGCCTTTACACCATAGTATCTCAAAATCACTGCCTCTATTTTCTGCTCGCATCTTTACTTTGTATGGACATAACTTCTTTTCTATCATCAGTAGCACTCTATCTCACTTTTTTCCTTTTCTGTCTTCACAAAAAAAAAATACTCTTCCATGTCAGGATACATCTTCATCCAACCATGTCTCACTTATTCCAACAATTTTTGGGTGAATGATTTCAATGAAACCATTTCATTTCCCTTGTTTCTGATACTTTTAGCAAGCCATAATATAAGCAAGACAATCCTCATGTTAATTGACAGTGGTGGAATTCATACTGACATTTTGGAATTAGTTAAAAGGTCTTCATAAAGTTGACTGTTACCGGTTTTCTTTATAAACAGCTGAAGTGAGTGTAATTGGCTGCTAATTTGGAGAATATTGTTTGCCCTTATCAGAAATATAGTTGAATATATGCCAGTTTCCTTGCTGCATTATATATATATATATATATATATATAGGAGAAAATAAAAAGGCAAGACAGTTCTGGAATTCAAACTTTCAGAATACTCACATATATATTATCAAAGGCAGGAGATATTTTGATATCCAGTTTCTGCAAGTTTTAATATTCAGTTTCTGATCTCTTTCTAAAAAAAAATCAAAAGGGGGGGAATGACTTCAATGTTTTGTATTTGGAATGATATGAAGACATTTAGTAGGAAGAATGCATATAAAGGGAGAGGTGGAGACCAAATTGCATGAGGAATATAAGGCTCAGGCTAGGAAGGTGACTAGTATAGTAAAGAGAGAAAAATTAAAATATGAGAGGAGATTGGCACTGCAATCTAAGGAGAATCCAAATGAGTTCTTTTGCTGTGTGACCAATAGGAGGAAAAATGAATGATGGACAGATTACTTTGCTGGATATCAAGTGACCAAGGTTGATAACATAGTTCAACTATTTGATCACTTCATTAGGATGTTCCATCCTGGTAAAGCAAGCTTTATTCCTAAAGGGATGAAGGATTAGAAGTGAATGAAGAGGCTGTGTTCTGAATACTGAACACTAGATGTCAGTAAAGCAGTGGAACTAGATTGGATTTCACCGTGTTTTAATAGAATGTGCTAAGGAATTGACTGTGCCATTAACATAGCAGTTTAATGAAAGTCTTGGAGAATGAGACACGTTCCTGAGGAGTGGAAGGAAAGTAAGATAGTGCCATTGCACATGAGTGGTAGTAAAAAGGAGGTATTAAGTTACAGATCAGTTTGTATTTCTTCTGTGGTTAAGATTTTGAAAAAATTGATAAGAACCTGCATATAGATAGAATTGTTTACTTGAGGGCAATATTATTTATGAAGGCCAGCATGGATTTAAGGGGCTCTCTTGTTTTAGAAATCTGTTGTCTTTTTTTATTATTATATGGTATTTCCATGGAGGCAGGAGACTCATAATAGAAGATCCATACTTACCTTTATATATATACAATACATATAGAAAGGTTTTGGTGTCGTTGATAATTCATAATAATGTTTTATGGTATAAACAACAACAAGTGAGGAAAAATATATATATTTATTAAACTCGCTCATATTTTGCTGATTTTCTTACTAGCATCATCAGAGCACAATTAGAACTGTGATGGGCACACAGCATTAAGCTATATAATTGAAAAAAAAAAAGTTTAAATTGCAACTGACACCTAATGTCCTTACATGTGTCCTGTGGGTCAGATAATAATTATTATTAAGAGAGACCTCCAGAGAGTCAGGACTCATCGAGGGAGGCCACATACTACATGCACCAGCTATCATACTTATTCTTGAATTCATTCACACTGCTTGCACTCACAACATCCATTGGCAATCCATTTCAATCACACACACACCATCCTATGAGAGAAAAATCTAGCCCTCACCTCCTTCTTAGTGGCATTCATTCTCAGCTTCCAAGAATGCCCTCTTGTCTTTTCCCCACCCTCCATAAATTGAAAAATTCCATCAACTGAAATCGTGTATGACCCTTTCAGAAATTTGTAAATCTCAATCATATCACCCCTCTTTTTCCTGTTTGCTAGTGTCTTCAGTCTACAAATTCTCAATCTTTCTTCATGATCAGTATTCCATAATCCTGATATCATTTTTAACACTCTCCTTTGCACTCTTTCCAATATATCAGAATCACAACGGAAACCAAGAGACCAGACCTGCGCACAATAGTCCAAGTGAAGTTCTTATGAAAGCTTTGTAAAGAGGCAAAATGACATCTTTATCTTTACATGCAAACGTTTGTTTCAGCATTGCAATTCTTTTTTTAGTTGTATTTGTATAACCATAAAGTTAATTTAGAGAAGTCAGGCTATCAGGTGTTAGATCCTGAATGGAGAGCTTTACAAATAAATTCTTTATTCAGGATTTAACATGATACCTACTACAAATTAAGGAGATATCTGCACATCAGCTAATAATTATGAAGTATTGTTTTATGTTTTGTAATAATGTGTAGTCCATGTGTGCCATATAGTGAGAGTTATTCCTGCATAACTGAAATGAGAAGCAGAGAATTTTGTGTCAAAATAGTAACAATTGTGTAAGGGAATTGTTGAGTTATTTGTAATTCCCATGTAAGCTGTCTAGTACATTGAGAAATTCTGAGAAAAATTATAAGTAGTAATCTGGAATTATCGCGTATAATCTGTACGAGTCGAGCGTAGCAATGGAAGCTATACCTACACGGAAAATGACGTCAGAGCGGCTACCTAGAATAATATGACCTGACAGATTAGGGAGAGTGTAGGATCACCCAAAGGGCATGAACGATGGGGTTCGTGAGTGAAACCCACATCGAATAGAGGGCGCCCGAATATGGCGAAAAAAAAGACGAAGCACGCCGTTTTAAGGGGCTTTTTGACCTTTTGATCTTCAGTTGCTGGATTCGAGTTTTAGGGGGAGTTGGTCGGAGGATTCGTGAGAGAGCGGTGAGCCGACTATGGTAATGACGGACGGCAGGTTCTTTTCTTGAGAATGCTTGAAGATTTTCAAGCAGAGCTGATCGCGATATGACGGCCTATGTGGAATCGAGCCTTAATAGAACGTCCCATTGGAGAAAGTTTCCTGCGGAGCGGTAGACAGCATGCAACAGTCGGAAACGATTAGAAGAAAAAGTGTAGTACATCGCCAGGCGCAAAGACGGCTGAAGAATATGCAGTAAGGTAATCCAGACCTACATGAGATGGCGGCATGAAATCTGAAAGAATCCGGTAATGTAAAAGTTTTCGTTCTATGTTAAAATTCGTTTAGAAGAACAAGAAATTTGTGTGCATTGTAACTAAAGGACACTAGTAGAGAACTTTTAGTGAGAATTTGACTGAATTAATTAAGCCCTTGTGGAACAAAGAAGAGTTGGTAATAGGCAGTAATTTGTGAATGGCTAGGCTTGCAAAAAAATGAAATTTTGAATTAAGATAGTTATTGATAGAATATTAATGAAAGTGTTCAATGTGTGTTCTGTGAATAACTTGTGAAAGGAATTATATAGTAGTAATATTATGCTTGAACCTAATCTTATCCTTTCATAATTGAGAGATTTAACTTACCCAGATTCATTATGATTTAGTATGAGCCTTAACTTAGAATAAATTTTGATCCATTGAGTATTTAAACTTACATAACTGTAAATGTTTTATGTTTTTCCAATAAACATGTTTTGTACCTTATACCTGAGTTTATGCCTGATATTACAAATTCAAACCACCACTTATGAAATAGAACCTTTTTGGCGGGAAGGAATTTAGATATAATTGCTTAAGTGAGATTCGGTCTACGACTGCTAACTGAATCTGCACAGCACTAGCATGAGATAAAATAACTGTGTGTATCCCTTTAGAATTTAGAAATATTTCCCTGAACAAGAGTCTCTTCTGTTATAGGATATTGGCTGGCGCAGCTAAATATAAATTTTGCCAATATCTGAAGAGGAGATAGATCTAAATTGATATCTTAAGGGCATGACAGTAGATTAGAAGGAGAGTTATTATAGACGTAGAATTACGATACAACAATAAACATTACGACATAACAATAGAGCAGCCGGTAGGATTTTGATTGTATAAGGTTATAAGTAAGCAAAAGGATAGATTCAAGAAACAGTAAATTAATGTATGATAAGATTAAACTGACTATTAAACAAAAGACATTACTATTTAACACAGGTCTTAAGAACATAGTCTCTCAAATCTTTGATAAATTAATGCAACCATACTTGTTGAGCTTAGGAGAGTATTTCATAGCTGATGCTGATTCTAAAAGTAGTCTTTCAAACCTATAATGACTTTTATGTGATACTTTCCTTCATCTACTGATCCTATGTTAAGGAGTATATTCAGAGTAGGGTGTGCTAATCCCAACTTGCCATACAGATGATTACAGAAGTAATTTTTGTGTTTTTTGAGATGGATGTTAACTGATCTACTAGTCTGTCTGAAGTAGGCAAGACTGTAGGCACAGGAAACAATATACACTCTGGGATGCTTAAGAGGATGATCTCCAGAACATATGATGGTAGCTTGCTGAATGAAAGGTTTGAAAGTTGCATGGAGATCATATTTGTAGAGAACTTTGGAAATTTTTTTTGATGTGCCCATAACATAATGGGATTAAAATGGTTTTGTAACAGGTGAATGTCCAATTGGAAAAATGTCACCCTTCTTCATTCAGAAGGGTTGGTAAGATTTCCAAAAAATGTAAAGAAACTGCGTTCAGGAGATATCCTTATTGAAGCAGCTGCAATAGCACAATCAGAAAAATTACTCCATGCAGTATTTATCGATTACAGTTATCCCCCACAAAACTTTAAACTTTTCTAAAGGCATAATATCTGAGTGGGATCTCCTTGATGTACCCAATAAAAAGATATATTCTGAACTCAACGACCAAGAAGTGACAGTCATAAGAAGAATAGTAATATGTAGATATTGCATCTCATTCTCACTAGAAACATCATCCTAACCTTTATAAACCTTAATGAAACTTTCTTTTACAGTTGTCTTCTCAGTGTAAGAGGATTTAGCAGATGATGTTGCTACTGTTGTGATATACTCTCTCTTCATCTCCTCTTACATGATGCATTGCTAGGGTTTTATATTATATTATAGATACTTTTGTATCTCCTTTTCATCCTTCTTACCTAGTGTGTGCTCAGGAGCATGCCAGGCAGTCTCCCACACAGTTAGAGCATTTTGGTAATTTCCTGTTACAGTTTTATTTTCATGTTCCTTACTGCCACATGAGGCACAGATGGCAGTTTGAGAATGACCATATTTCTGGTTATTCTCAAAAAGCACCGTAAGGGGTTTGGTATATAGAGCCGTACTGGACAGCTGCAATATGACTGTAACAGGAAATTACCAAAATGCTCTAACTGTGTGGGAGACTGCCTGGCATTCTCCTGAGCACACACTAGGTAAGAAGGATGAAAAGGAGATACAAAAGTTAAAACCCTAGCAATGCATCATGTAACAGGAGATGAAGAGACAGTATATCACAACAGTAGCAACATCATCTGCTAAATCCTCTTACACTGAGAAGACAACTGTAAAAGAAAGTTTCATTCAGAACATTGACAAGGATGTCAATCTCACCTTCTCACAACTACAACATCCATGAAAGGATGTTGTAGTTGTGAGAAGGTGAGATTTATGATTTGCTCACTATCTCCTTTGAGCAAATGAAAGAAATCATTTTGAAATTACTCCTGAAGATATGCCAAAAAAGTCCCACAACATGAAAATCCTCTTATTAAAAACATATTGGAGCATGCACTAGAGAAGATCAAAGATATGCCTCCAGACCCTTTAATTAGATGGCCCATCAACAGGTAGCATGGATACTTCTGCTACCCCCCCCCCTCCCTCTAGGGCAATCATTATACCGATTGCCCTAGAGGGAGTGGTATTTTATGACGTCTTGGATATTTTTCCAGAAGAAGAAGAAATGATGAATATTGGCCATCCACATTCTCATAAAAAGAAAATATCAAAAATTAATGAAAACAAAAGCACTGATCATAGGAAGCTGATAATACCACAAAATAGAAATAATGAAAACATTTCTACAGTGGGACTGTTGTGTATTTCAACAAAACATAGATGACATCAAGGCTCTCTCTCTCTCTTGTAGAAGTATAAACCAATATGCTTCTGCTTGCAGGAAACATACCTAAAACTGAGTAATCTTGCTCTCCATAATGTTACACTATTCTTAAGGACAGGACTGGGAATGGACCTACCCATGGAAGATTCACCATCCTTGTTGACAACCATATTCTCTCTTCCAACAGAGCCAAATTAACACCAGCATAGAAGTAGTTGCTATATGACTATTGGTTGGAAATATAATAACAGTATGCTGCATCTACTTCCCTCCTGTTGCAGATTTTTCTCAAGATGATCCTAATGATGTCATATCACAGTTACCATCTCCTCCCCCCTTACTTTTAATGGGAGGGGATTTAAATAGACATAACATTCTGTGGGGTAGTACTCAAACAAGCACCAGAGGAAGAGTTGTTGAGCATATGTTGAACAATAACAATCTTTCCCTCTTAAACACAGGAAGCAACACTTCTTCCGTATGCCTATCTGATCAACCACTGCCATTGACTTAACTATCTGCTTACCTTCCTTTTCCAACTGTTTAATTGGAAAACTGATGACATCCTATTATTATTATTATTTGACACCTCCAGGGAGTCCAAAGACTCATCGAGGGAGAGTGTGCCAACAGCATCGAACGATTGGTCCCCTTCCAACTTACTTAACTGAGCCATTAGTAGCAGAGGCTCTACCAATCGGCCAACCTATTTGTGAGTAATCACTTTCTCTTGATATCTACTTTTCTACATGGGCAATTATATACTACATCATGAATATCATGGTGGAAAATTGAACATGCTGACTGGTCTACCTTTTCCTCATTAATAGCTTATGATTCTGCAACAGCTAGTTCATCTCTTATTAGAAAGCATTTAACAGAGTGTATTATATCAGCATCCTCAGTTGCAGTTCTTAACACATTTAGTTGGTTCCTATGCTTTCCTAAGCCATAGTGGAATAATGATTGCATGCAACCAAAGAAGCCCAGAAGAAAACTTGGGGTATTTTCTGCAGATGCCTTACAGTGACAAACCTCATTGCTTCCAAAAGAGCTCAAACAAGACACATCAGAGCTAAAAGGAATCCTGAATCTAATTTACTTCTATATCAAGATCCACCAACAGCAAAGAAGTATAGGAAAAAATCTGAAAAATGAAAGGCAGATATGCCACTGGTCTCTATCCTTGAGCAGTTGCTAATCCAGTAGCTATTGCTGACACACTTGGGTAGATTTTTGCAAAAACATTGGAAACACATTTTAATCTATTCAAGCGAGTTCCTTGCCCAGAAAAGCAAAGTAGAAAAACAGCAAATTCCATTTTTCTTCTAACAGCACAGAAGAATACAACAGACCATTTACCAAAGAAGAAATGAAAGCTGCTTTGTTTAAATGTCATCCAACTGCTGTTGGACCAGATAATATCCATTCAAGATGATAAAACAAATGTCAGTATTGGCTATTGATCAACTATTGCACCTTTACAGCAGAATTTTCTGTGAGGGCATATTTCCAAATACCTGCTAAAAGGCAATTATCATTGCCTTTCCTAAGCCAGGGAAGGATCCAAAATTCTCAAATAACTACTGTCTAATCTTTGACCAGCTGCTTAAAAAAAATAGTTAACTCTCATCTTTTATGGTTTCTGGAGAGAAACAACCTTTTTTCCAGAACACAATCTGGCTTTAGAAAATATCATTTACCACTGATCATCTTGTCTGGATGGAGGAATCCATTAGAGATACCTTTCTAAAATTCCTAAAATATGAGCAATGTGAAAGATGTATGTAATTTTGGTCTTAGAGGAAATCTCTCTCTTTTTATCAAAAAACTTCTTATCTAACTGAATCTTGTAAGTCCAAGTGAGAACTGCTCTCTTCTGCCCCTATAACCAAGAGAAGGGATTCCCGTAAGGTTCTGTTTTAAGTGTCACACATTTTGCAATCAAGATCAATAACAGAACAATTTCCTCCACCAGAAATTAATGCTCTATATGTGGATGACTTTACCATCTTCTGTCACTCATGTAATATGAGGGTGTCATAGAAAGAAAGCTGCAGCAAGCCACTGACCATTTCTCAAAATCAGCGTTTGCAAATGGTTTCAGGTTTTCATAGCAGAAGACAGTGTACACTTTTGCCACAGACATGTCGCCAGGACAATTACTAATTCCATTTCCATCAAAAGCTAAGGTAACAATTTCTGGATAAGTAAGGAACTAGATAAGAACAGAGATCTAAAAATTGCCAGACTATGTCATGCAGACCACAGACAAGTGTATACAAAAGAGCATGTAGGTAATTTATTATTTCTGTACATAATAAATCTTCTGATTTATTATGTACAGAAAAGAAACTAGATAAACAACGTATTTAATGGCAGGTGTCCAAGGTATGGTCAGCAAGTCCTGAGTGGCTATAATGGTGGAAACGGATATAATTCTTATGTTCAGATATCCTGATATTAGCAGTCCTGCCTGTTTGGCCTTAGTAAGACAGTTTACAACTACAAGGGGCCTGGTAAACTCCAGGTAGGTCTAGAGGAAGTGGCTGGTCCTTGGGAGAGATGGTATGTGGGTGATGATGCGAAAGTGATTGTTGAACTAATGAGGAGCCGTTTTGCTAAAAGCTGTGAACCTGATATATGCAATATTGAACTCACCGCTACCTCTTCACCATATGAGGAAGCTCATGTGAATGAGGAGGAAGTGCTAGAGCTCTTGCACAAACTGAATAAGAATTCTGCAATAGGAATTAATGGGATATCAGCGAGGATGCTAAAGGGGGGGGGGGTGTTCAGCTGAATCGGTTATTCCCTTGACCAGGCTATATAATTTGAGTCTCAGAACAGGGAAGATTCCACAAGAATGGAAAGAATGTATGGTAATCCCATTGCACAAGGGTGGTGCAAAGACCGATTAGTCAATAGTTGTATCCAACTGCTGACCAACAGTATCTCTGGAGTGGTGGTAAAGATTGTAGAAAAGTTGGTTAGGGCTTGCATTTAGAATTGTGCTGACAGAGAATCTCTACTTTGCAACAAACAGCATGGGTTTACTAAGGGAAGGTCATGTTTTAGCAACTTGCTCACATTCTGTAATAATGTTACCACTGAATTAGACAAGGGGAACGGATACACTATGATACTTTTGGATTTTGCTAAGGCTTTTGACAGAGTACAGCATGGAAGAGTGTTGCATAAATTGGAGAATATGGGATTGGATTATGGATAAGATGATGGTTGACTGACATATATCAAAAAAGTTGTATTTGGGGGGGGGGGGGGTGAATCTGCAAGATTCGAGGTTACCAGTGGTGTGCCTCAAGGATCATTGCTTCGTCCATTGTTATTCAATCTGTACATTAATGGCATTGGGAAGGATTTGACATGCAACATACAGCTGTTGCTGATGATGCAAAGATAGGTAAGGGAGTGCTACTGATATGCAGTACTTGCAGAATGATTTGAATAGGCTGGAATTGTGGGCACGTGAAAATGGTTGTCATTTCAATGTTAATAAATGTAAGGTCATGCACTTTGGTGTGAATAGATATCCAATGTCATATTATATTGGTGGGATTATGCTTGAAAAAACTGATGAGACCAGGAATTTTGGAGTTTTAGTAGACAGGAAGTTCAAGGATCATATTGCAAAAATTGTAAATACAACTCAGAGAATAATGACAATGCTGAAGCAAACCATGACATGTAAAGATAAGGAAGTCATTATCAGACGTGTGTGCAATAGTCCAAGTGAAACCTTGATAAGACCTCACTTGGACTATTGCACACAAGTCTGGTTTCCATGGTGATTCTGATACAGTGGAGAGAGTGTCAAAATATATATATCAGGATTGTGGAATACTGATTATGGAGACAGATTGAGAATTTGTAATCTGCAGACACTATCCCCCCCCCACACACACACACTCTTCCAACATGCAGTAAGAGTAATTCCCTCTAAGATATACCAATCTCACTTTAGTAATTCCCTCTAAGATATACCAATCTCACTTTAGTAATTCCCTCTAAGATATACCAATCTCACATTCAAGGGTACAGCAGTAAAACAGTTCCAAGCTAGCCATTGGTTGATACATGGGACCGAAAACTGAGTAGTAATGAATCTGGAGGCTTTCCGATCAGCTAGCGAAAAATCCTGCAGTCATGTATTTTGGCAGTTCATGACTGGAGGGAGACCAAATACTGCTGCTGCAGGGGGAACTGTTGAGGCCACGTATGGACAGGAGACCGACTTCCCTTTGTGTGGGTGCTGTGTTTGCAAGTCTGTCACCTCTCATATGCCCTACTTCCTTTTATCTCTTCTTCATCAAACACAATGAACCACAATTGAAAGAAAAGTGTTTTAATGGATCTCAAAAATTCTCACACACAAAATAGTTCAAAAAAATCATAAAAGACAACAGAAATCCAACCAAATAATCAACCAGCATCCACTCCACTCCAGCATTCATATCTTAAACACAATATAAACGATGTGGCACCACCAGCTGCAGTCATCTAAACTTGAATTACTAATCCTTTCAGAACCCCAACTGGCATCATCAACAGCCACTGTACACCTCAACTGCCCAAATTACACATTACATAGCTTTTTTTCTGCCACAAGGGTGGCACTTGTGCATTCATGAGAACCAACATACCATACCATGCCAGAGACTGCAAATCCTTGAATCCCTGCTGTTTGATCTTCTTTGGCTCAAAATTTCTCAACCAAATCAACCACTATCAACCACTCTGACTTCTTCAACTTTCTCTATCTAAAGCTTGACTTTTTACAGTCAAAGTGCCCCAATAGTGACCTCATCCCTCCTGGAGACTTCAGTGTCCACAACTCGTATTGGCTCCCTTTCTCCAGTTTCACTGACCATGCAAGATGCTGAAGTGTTTGCCATCAGCAATGACCTGTCTCAGATCATCAATCTTCCCACCAGAATACCAGACAACTCCCTCCAATTTGCTAACACACTTGACCTCTTCTTAAGCAGCTCCTCTTGGAGCTTATTTGGTCCAAGTTTCCAAGAGGAGGAGGAACCCGCCTCTTCGTTCTCCTCTTAGGAACTCGGACCACAACCTCATACAAGTGTTTTTTGCAACAGAACAATCTTCATCCACCAGGTCTCAGTCTCGTGTCCTTTTTACACTACAAAGGTCCCAATTGAAAGAACCTCCATGACTTCTATTCCTCCTTCCCATGGTTCGACTACTGCTTCAGTTCTCCTACTCCAAACACCTACTCAGACCAAATAACAAAAATCATCCTCACAGTAATGAAGGCTTTCATCCCCTATTCCACTCCGAATTCTCAGCCACCATCCATGCCTTCTCAAAAAAGTGTGCCAATGCTGTAAAAGGAAAAAACCTCTGCTTACTACAATTGCCTCAAGACCAGAACTCCAGCTGCCCTCTCTGCCTATACTGCAGCCCACAACAGTTGCAAAAGAATCATCACCAAGTCCAAGTCAGACTTTGAAAGGGTAATTAAGCGCAACTTCTGCCCACCCAGTTTTCCACGACTCTCACACCCAGATGCTACTGTAGTCACCTCACCAACTCTTCTCTTCCAATTCCTGCATTGATGACCTGAGCAAAGTTCCCTCCATGTCTCATAGTCTTCGGACAAAAAGAAATCCGAAGAATCCTGAATAACCTGAACCCAAACAAGGCATCTGGTCCTGATGGTAACTCACTTATTTTGTTAAAAATTGTGCCCCAAAGCTAACACCTATCCTATATCGTTTCTTCAATCTGTCCTATTCAATTGACTTCTACCCGACAACATGGAAACAGATCGATTCCGTGGAAACCAATTGCTCTTACTTCTGTTCTCTCAAAAATTATGGAGAAGGTCATCAACAACCAACTCTTGAACCACCTAGAGACATACCAACTAATCAGTTACCAGCAGTATGGATTCCACCACTCACAATCTACAGCTGATCTTGATTTCACCACCCACCTATGGACACAGGCCATGGAGAAAATTGGAGCATCTCACGTGGTTATGCTTGACATCTCAAAGGCATTTGATCGGGTTTGGCACAGGGGCCTCCCACCAAACTGCCATCCTGTGGTCTGCCTTCCTTACTCTGCAAATGGATTGCCAACTTTCTCACTGGCCACTCACTACATATCATGGTAAACGGCTTACTATTCTCAGATTTCCCCACCAATGCAGGACCCCAGGGTTATGTTCTTTCACCTACTCTCTTTCCCTTGTATATAAATGAATTGCTCTCACAGACTTCCAATCCTATCCATTGCCGATGACAGTACACTCCATTCCCCCTTTTCATTCGGCAAACCTGTAAGTGCTCAAGTATTAGAATCCTCAAGATCTACCATGACCAGGGACCTGAACTCAGATCTAGCTATATCTCAGTGGGGCAAGGACAACCTTGTAAACTCCGATGCCACCAAAACTCAGTTCTGCCTGATTTCTTGCAAGAAAGAGCTTGCATCACTCCCCCTTACTTTCAGTAATACTGAGGTATCCAAACACGATCAGATTTCCCTTCTTGGACTGACTTTCACCTCCAACCTTTCCTGGCACAAACATATTTCAACTATGGCTTCTGCAGCTGCCATAAAAACTTGGTGTACCTTTTCGCACAAGGCACTACTTCACAGCTGCTAACTATGGGAACAATATTCCCAGCCATGGAATATTGCTCCCATATTTGGGTGATGCACCAAAAGCCAATCTAAAATTGCTCGATTCTATCCAAAAGAGGGCAGTTGTCTAATTAATGATCCCTTTCTGAAGGTTCTAAAAAATGAACTACAACATCTACAAAGAACCTTCACAAGTAATGGCAACTCGTCGAAAACTATTAATAAGCATCTATACCACCACCATCAAAACAACTCAGAAACAAAGACAATCCAAAAGGTTATATCTCCTTACCATATATCAGCTCGCTCTCCACGAAACTAAGAAGAATTTTAAGAAAGTTCAACATAAAAACCTGTTTCTCTACTCTTCCTAAACTAAGATCGATTTTAAGCAAATACAAACAAGCTCACGACCATCTACAATTCCCAGGAGTGTACAAAATCACGTGTGACTGCGGGAAGCAATACTATGGCCAAACTGAAAAATCCATCCTCCTACGTCTAGAAGAACACAAGAGAGACATTTCCTACAAAAGAACTAGAGAAAGTCCCCTGTCAAGCCATGTACTGTTTTCAGTAAACACAAATGATGAAGGCCGTCAACATGAGATAAACTGGACAACAACCTCAAACCTTCATATATGCCGTGACGAGGTGGAGCGACACATAGTCGAGTCTAAGGAAATTGTTATGGACCCTCATCACATAAATAATAACCTCAGCTATAATCTACTGGACTCTTTCAGCTCTGCTATCCGATATTGGCACATGTGTGAAATCAGATGCACGCAGCTACTTAACAATAGAACTTCAACACGGACTGTAGCTACAGTTCAAAGCTAACTGATTTTATAATAGTCGTTTTATAGTGATATGATGTTTCTTATAGTGTTTACTTGCTTTCTATGTTCCCACACTGAAGAAGTCGGACAATCCGATGAAACATGTTGCATTTTGAATAAATTTAATTGTTATTCTAGTCTCGGTTATAGTCAGTATATATAAATATGAACATATCCCAGTACCAAGTTAATACTACAAAATGTATATATATATATATATATAACCTAGCGAACATGAGAAGGAGGGGTTATACAGAATTTCAGTAGATGGAATTTTTCATTTTATGGAGGGTAGGGAAAGGATGAAAGGACATCCATGGAAGTTGAGAATGAATGCTAAATTTTTCTCTTATAGAGTAGTGTGTGATTGGAATGGATTGCTTTTGGATGTTGTGTGTGCACGTGGTTTGAAAAAAATATCCATGTTTGGTCTCTAGAGTATGGTTTCTGGATCAGCTAAAAATGAATTTAAAAAATGCAAAAAACTTACAAAAAATAATTTAAAAAAAAAGAAAAAACATTACCCCATCCACATTATTACTGTACTGTAGGTTTGTAACCTTTCCTGTCTGAGATTCACATAAAAATGTGGATTAAAAAAATTAAAATTATATAATAAATACTTTTAATTCCTTTGTCTCCCTTTACTAATTTGAAATTTTGTAGTTCTGGACACTTAAAGAAAAATTCTCCTTAAGTATGCATAAGTCGGCAATCATTGGTTGCTGTTATCATTAAATGAATGGCTGGCTTACTACTAACATAAAATATTATCATCATCAGCTAATGCCTTTTATTCCCTTATAGCGAGTAGGCCAGGTGTTTTAGCCTTATCTAACTTTTTTGTAGACTGAGTGGGCAGTTCAGCTTCACTGGTAGCCAATCAGAGATAGCTGTCCCAAGACTATCACTAATTTTAAGTGGCATCTCATGGTCCCTAACTCTAACACAATATTTTTAATGTCTGAAATAGCGAAAGTTCTGTGGTTGATTTTCTTGAGTTTACGAGACAAAAAAACCCTGAGTTTCCAGGAGAAAAAACCTGCTTGCCAGTGCCAGAGATCGACTAACTCAGGAACCAGTTGAAAAAAAGGCTTAGTTAAAGTTCCTCTAGTCAGTGACTAGAATCAAATTTAGAACACAGTTTCTTTGTACAGCCTAGCACCAAGCAGTGCATACACGACTTCCACTGAGCTACACAGGCTAACATAAAATATAAAAGAATAAAATCACAGAACAAGAAATTCAGCACTAACCTAATCCTTTTTTTTATTATTTATGTAGCAGCTAAATTTAATTTTAATTTTCTGCAGTAAAGCATGGTCTGAATTCTTGATTTGACAAATTGAAGGAAGTTATTTAATTAAAAATTTATTTTAAATGCTTAATTGCAACTCTCATTTAGACCTGTTTGCTGATTTCATTTAACTAAAAATCATATTGCATGCTGCATTAGAGTTTCATACGTAAAGAATAAATTTCAAAAAGATTTCTTCATTTGGTGATATGTTATTTAAAAAAAAAATAAAATCTATTGTCCTTCACATTTCTAATAAAAATTAAATACATGTATTTGTAGATTTACTCCAAACTGCAAAAAATTTGGGACCTAGAGGTAAAAAGAAAACTTTTAGATTTCTCAGACTGAGTATTGCTGTTTTAGTCAGATAGTAGTTGATTACTCATTATGCATACTGCATCAGTATATAGTAATCCCTCAATTATCCAACCACAGAAGCAGAGCGGTTTGCTTGTTGGATAACTGAAGGTACAATTACATGGTGCTCTACTAGCAGAAAATCATTTGACACACCAACCCATTCAAGGATCCAATAAGCAATGGTTTGTTCATTTGAAGATTGGATAAATGAGAGATCACTGTAATATAAAAGTTAACAGACAGTAGTAAAATTAAAAACAGTTAAAAGTCTGGAAGATTTTGTAGAACTGCCCCTCTCTTCCATGAGACATATCTATAAGATCAGGAAGGCCAGCAGTTCTGTGGTTGCTACTAATAATTTTTTTTAAGAATGGAATTCCTGATATTTGTGTGTATTTGATTGAAAATTTAATTATTCCCCTCTCTCTCTCTCTAAACTTTATACTTTGCAGTCATTTCATTTAATTGTTTAAATTAGTAATGGCCATGGAGATGTGTATTTTCTAAACAAACATAACTTATTATCCTGTAAAGATGAAGTTTTGTAATGATTTAAAAAAAAAAGGTTAGAAAATATATGAAGAAGAAAAAAAATTCAAAACTATAAACAGTTGATCTCTAAGTAAAAAAATACTGCAAATCCCCCCCCCCTCCCGTTGGTTGGAAACGTGTATACTAATACTGGTCTGAGATAAAATCTTGGGCATTAGTTGTTAAACAGGAAAATGGTTTCTTTTTGTTTAATAATATCTGAATTAAAAGCTTGAATCCTGATTTTTTTTTTCCTCTTTTTATTTTCTTAAATTTTAGCTGAATAATATTTTCTATAAGTTCATAAGCAGCATTGATGATGTTTTGGACTACAATTGATAATGTAATAATAACATTCTTTTAGCTGATATGAATGGATATTAGCAACAGGTGGCTGCTGTAAGTAGGCCAGTCTGGTAATGCATGCAGAATTTACTAATATGGCACTGTGACCTTTTAGGTCTAGTAATTTTTATTTAGATACATTTCTCTTGAACTACAGCTATATTGTACTTTTTTTTTTTCTATCATCAATCGTTATTAATAATACTGAGATATTAATGAAATTTTAAATTATTGATAGGGATCTGCTGTTAAGGAAAAAGCATTTTTGAAAATATGAATTTTATTTAAAAAAAAAAAAGAATAAAAAATGTTGAAAATAATGATAGAAATTTTAGATCAAAGTGGTCATGAGTTTGGTGCAAGCATCAGTTGTATTTGATCTTTGTATTTATATGGTAATTTTATATGTAATTAATATGACACTTTTATTTATTTATTTATTTTTTAATAGCATCAGGAACTTCTTTCTCTTCTCTTCTCTTGACCTACTAGTTTTTCCAGTTTACAAGAATTGAAAAACTTGGTAAATTTTTAAAACAACTTGCAAATGAAATTTGATTTTAAAACAAAACCATTTGATGGTAATCCTGGTGACAGAACTGAATTAGGTCATTCTTAAGAGTATTCATTTTGTTAACGTTAGTGGTTTCAGCTATTTTGTGGCTGATAGGGAGGAAGAAATTTATAGTGGGAAGGAAGTCACTATTGTAAATTTGTAGTGCAAGTTGTAGAAATTCATAGTGCCTTTTGGGAATTTTTTTGTGACATGTTCATGGAATTGTTTTTTCAAAAGCAATTTGTACATAAGATGTAAGTCATTCTTTCTTGTGCACTTTAAATTTGATATAATTGCCAGGACAACTTATGAAGAAATAGTTATAAGAATGAATTATCTTTTAATATTATGCATTTTAAAAGTAAAGCAGTTTCTATGAATAAGTGATATACTGTACATTTGAATTCCAGTAGTTGAACACACAGCCTTCACAGCTCAGTCAGCAACATTGCTGCCCTTTTGAAAAGATCTGAGTTTGAATCCTGTCCACGATGTGAAGAACTTTTTTTAATTAGATTTGTATGCACTAAGTTATTTGGTTATGACAAGCCATTGAGTCTAACATATAATGGAAAGTCTAACATAAAATTTATTATAAAAGTTGTATTTTTAGAATTGATACCTGTGTTAATAAAGAGTTCAGAAAATATATGTGCTAGACAGTTGTTATTCTGTTTGAGAAATGAAAATTTTAAAATAATAATAATAAATCATGTTTCCTTCATTTTAATATATTTAAGACTTGATTTTGTATACTTGTTTTCTTTTCTTTCCCAAATTGTGTTTAATTTATTCTATAAAGATACTGTTGCTTAATCATTAATTCTTTTTCAAATATTTAAGTATCTTATTCTTTTTATTTTTTTTGTCTGCCCAAAAAAGTAAAGAGGAATTGATGAGAAATTCAGATCCATTATCATGGGGACTGAGTGGAGAGAGTCTTATGACTGAAGCTGAGAAATATCATAGGTAATAATTCTGTAGTAAAAGTGTCTTATTTTATTGTTGCATGAATACATTTTTCCTAATTGTTTTATGTGCTGTACTACTTCAAAACATCTTCTTATAGTATATATAAAAATCAAAATTAAAACAAGTTGTTCTTGGAGCTTAAGAATTCAGGAATTTCTATTTTTATTTCAACTTATTTTATGAACCCCCCCCTGCAATTCTTCTGCATTGCATGGGGGGGGGGAGAGTTCTGTTTTCATGAACACCTCCATTTTTTTAAATTTTTTTTCCCCTAATTTACAAGCAAACGTACCACTACTGGTATTGTTTATCTTCTCATTACAGCAAATCATAACTCATCCAAAAACCATATATCCCAGAAAGGCTAGTTATCGGAACTGCAGATATTGTTTGGTCCAAAAAAAAAAAAGTAATTCTATAGTAAGTCATCACCAGAAGTGCAGTGAACACAACTTCTTTCTCAGACACAAAGAGTTTTTAAAATCAATTTTCAGTTGATCGTGAGTCAGTCAGGCAATCATATAAGAAGGCAGGAGGTTTTACCTGCCAGAAACTGAAGTTCTTCTAATGAACTAAGATTTATGCATTGTTAGCCATTGTACTGGTGAGAAGGAAGTGCTTTTATAAGAAAAGCATAACTAGTTTTTGGAGGCTGCAGAAATTATAGCTGAAATGTGTTTGTGCAAGGAAAGGCATAAGTTAGCACAAGAAAAAAAATTCTAATCATGCTTAGATATTTGGGTATTATCAAGAGTAATGAGAAGTGAAGTGAAATCTCTCTTGTAGAAATAAGACAGGACTGTGCTTTGGTAGCATTCAAAAGATTATCCTTGTCTCATTGCATAAGACTATGGAAATCCTTATGAAAGGTGATTGTGCACTATGTGGAATGTCAAGAAGAGCACTAGAGTGGTGTATTATCATCAACAGAGTTCTGGATAGGATTTTGAAGTCAGTAAGAGTTCATTTATGTACAGGAGGATGAGAGTGGGTGAAAGCCTGAGACATTCCAGCATTGGTGGGGGATATATGTGAAAACCATTCATCATAACATATTTTCTGAGTGACAAGAAAGGAAGCTACCAACTTTGCAAAGGATAGAAGGTAGACCATGGTAGTTTACTGAGTAGGCTTCCATGCCAGACCTGATCATGCCCTAGAAATATCAGTTGGCCATCTGAGTTTTTCTGCAGACTGTTCTGGCTTATGTTCATAGGTGGGTGAAGATGACCAAGGAGATTGGCTATACGTTGAGAGTGCTGAAATTCATATTGCTGATTATTAATTTGTTTATGATTCTATTAGTTTATTAATTTTAGTGTTGATGACCTTCTCCATGATTTTCGAGGGAACTTAAATAAGATAGTAGTTTGTTGGTTGACTTTTATCACTTTTTTTTTTCTGTTTTTTGGGAATGGACTTGTTTCTATGTTGTAGGGTGGATGCCAGTTGTGAGTAGGAAAGATTGAAAAGATAGTGTAAGATAAGCGTTAATTCCAGAACACAGATTTTTAGCATAGTAGGAGGGATGCGATCAGGACCAGATGACTTATTGGTATTTCAGCTATTCGGGATTCGTCTTGTTTTTTTTCTAATGAAAGACTAGTGGCAGCATCCAGTGCTATGCATGCGTCTTGGTAGTGTGTGTGTGTGGGGGGGGGGGTTGTCTTGGTCATGAATGCAGGAATTGGAGGAGAAGACTGATCATGCTAGCCTTATCTTTAGGTAAGACTCTCCAACCTGTGCATCCTGAATGTTACAACAGTACCATTTAAGAGAGAGAGAAATATGGATAGTCAGAAGTTGAAACCAATTACAGACTAGAAAACTTGACTTCTATTCCCTAATTGGGTTCAACATTGCAGCTAACAACAGTTGTAAAAAAACATTTTAAAAAATCCATATCTGATTATGACAGGGCCAGATGTAGAAAACTTGCCTCCTGTTCAAATGTTTGTCCAAATGACTGCAGCTCATAATATCTACCAAAAAACATTTAAAAAAAAAATCCAAATCAGATTTAGATAGGGCCAAATGCAGAATAAAGAATAAGTGTGACCAATGAAATCAATGGGTATTCTACCCATTCTGTGGAAAGAGCATCGGCAACCCTATCACTTTTTCTTGTAGTGACTTCGCTCCAGAATCCTAATATGGGTAGGCTTTATAATGAATCTTATGCTTCATCTGCTCATGCAGATGAAGATGTCAGATCTGCATCAGGACTTAGGCAGAGGGTCTTGTTTGAGAAGTATATTACACAATTCAATATTACTGTCAATGAGAAATACTGAAAACATGGGATTAGCCTTAGAGCTGAACACAGGTACATGAATGTATGGGTGGATACAGATGGGTATTCTGGATATTGTCTGAAGAGAGATGGAGAAGCACAGAATTGACATCCTGAGAATTACAGAGGCCAGATGGAATGACAAAGTTCATTTCAGAAGGCCGAATGGTGAACTAGTTTTTTATTATTCAGGCAGTGATTCAAAGCATTACAGGGTAACTGAGGAAAGATATGGCAAGAGCTCTTCTCAGTTATAAGCCTATTAATGAGGATACCTTTTATTAGATTTACGGTTCATCCTACCAATGTGTCAGTCTCAGTTATTTCAGCATCTACAGATAGGTCTGATAAAGAGAGTGAGGAGTTCCATGAAATTTACAGACTGTTTTGGACTGCCTACCAAGGAGATATGTTCTTTGTCATCTTGGGGAGGACCTAAGTGGGAAAGAGCATGATGGTTTGGTCTGGGAGAATGTAATGCCTGTGCTGAAAGGCTATCGGAATTTGCCCATGCTGACAGATTAGTTATTACAAATAACTGCTTCTAGAAACAAAACACCTGCGACATACCTATACTTGGACCTCAAACATTGATTGGTCAAGGCACAGATTGATTAATTACATCCTGGTACTCCAACAGTGGAAGACAAGCATCTTTGATGTGCAGACTGTTGCACAGACCATCAGCTAATAAGAGCCAAAGGAAGACTGAGACTCCGAAACCTTCCAGGTGAGGCCCATCCTAGAATGGATCTTAGGGTAATCTAGTGAGTTCACAGAAGAAACATCAAACTGATTCACTGCTCTTTTTGTAGATAGTGATGAGAATACAGCTGGAATTCTCTAGGAAGGAGTCACGGTTATAATACTTCTAATTGAGCCAAGAAGCATCTAGGCTCAATTAGAAGATCAAGAGACCAACAGATCTCTGATTCAGCATGGGATCTGCTCAGATGGAGAAGGTTGGAGAAACAAAGAGCAAGGACTACAGAATAGAGGGGAGATATGATAGCGACCTACAAGTTGGTAAGGGATTGTTATAGGATCAATGTTAGAGAAGTTTTACAGAGAATAGTGGGAGATCAGGGGAGAAGCAGAGGTCATCCCTGGAAACTGTATAAAGAGGGTGTGAGTAGGGGAGTGAGAGGCAGGTTTTTTTCGTGCAGAGTTGTGAATGATTGGAATGCCTTGCCTGAGAATGTGGTGTCTGCAAAGAGTTTGAATGTGTTTAAAACATGGTATGATGAGCTGTGTGTGTGTGTGATAAAAGGACCTCCCAGATGAGTCTTTGACTCCATGAGGTCTTGGGGTGGTAATAATAATAATAATAATAATATGGAAAGTTGCATAGAGAAGTCAGAAAACACATCATGCAGGACAAGGAAAAATATGATGCTAAGAAATGTGAAGAGCTAGAATTCCAGATGAGGGAACACACTGTTATAAAAGGATGTTTGGGTGAGTTCATGACCTTAAGCACAAGTTTTATCCCAGATTGAATGTTATCAAGGACAGGAATGGAACAGTACCAAAAGAAGAATAAAAATTAAAAACAGATGGAAACAGTGCTATGAAGAACTGTATCATAGAAAGGATAAAGAAAATTGGGAAGGGAGAATTTTTTATTGGAACTACCTCTGCTTAAGCATGAGGTTGTAAGAATAGTTAAGGAATTTAACAACAATAAAGCCTCAGGTGCATATGGAATCCCAGAAGAGTTTAATTAACACCACAGGGGATGGAGAGATAATAGTATTTCATAGCTTCATTACAAGAACATGATGGCGTAGAAACTGGAAGAAGTTAGTATTCATATCACTGTACAAGAAGGGAAATATGGAGGACTGCAAATTCTATTAAAAATCATTCTAAATGAGATTGAGGGCAAAGATGCTTGAGGAATTAGTAGGTTGCAGGAAAGCCAAAGGTTCTAGAGATCAGATCCTTTGCATTAGACAGATCACTGAGAAGTGTAGAGAATTTAGACTCCATTTGGTATTGTTCTTCACAGACTATTACAAAACTTTTGAGCATATTTAACATGTGAGACAGCAGGCGATAATGAAAATAACGGTTTTTCCTTAACAGGAAAATGTACAGTGAGCAAGAAACTGCGGTTAAAAACGGGTGTTGGATTAATTGATTGGCTCAAGATAGGTAGGAGAGTTAGCTAAGGGTGCTTACTTTCTCTTCACCTGTTTAGTATCTATGCTAAAGACATCATGAAGGTAGCATTAGATGAGCTTAACATAGGAATTAGGATATGTGGCAGATGGGTCAGCAATCTCAGCTACTCTGATGATGCAGTTCTCCTTTGTAATTTTTTTTTATTCGTATGGGGTCACCCCCCGTTCCTCCACCATCCTTTAGGACTGGTGGAGCTCTCCTAGTGAGAGATTATGTATATATTTTATGACTGTAGTTTGTGTGTGTTCACAGACCAGTTTGCCTGTTCTGAAGTACAAAAAACCTGAGTTTCCGGGTGGGAAAACCCTCTACCTCTGTATGAGACCAGCTGTCGAACGAGGCCAAATAAAGGTTCCTTTCATCATGGACAGGAATCGAACCCAGGTCTTTCCAACCAAAGGGCGTCATCTATACTGACTGACTGAGCTATGGAGTCTCTACTCCTTTGTAATGATGAGGAGGAACTAGGACAAATTCTTGACAGAGTTAATGAGATCATCAAGAACAGAGGACTTACACTCAACCCTAGTATGACCAATATTATGATTTTAAAAGGAAATACAAACAAGAAAGCTCCTGAGAAACTCCTGAAAGTTTCTCTAAAGTCATTTGTGATATGAGAGATTTTTTTTGCAGGGGGTAGGGGAAGGAACTGCCTTGCCAAGACATTTTGGTTGGATGTGTGGGGGAGGGGGGGGTGAAAACTTCATTCCAGTAAGAATTATTCCTGTTATTTAGTCAGAGCAGGCATATGGGTCAGGAAAGTAGGAGAATTAAGTAATAGTGGAGAGATGTATGATATTTAGCAAAGTAGAGTAGAGTGAGTGCCTTCCCAAGATGAGCTCTTGGAGGTTACTTAATAATAATAATAATAAAATGACAATGGAAATGGTAATCTGGTCATGAAAAGGAGAAGTAAAAGTCATGATTGCTGTCCTATTTGGCAAGGATATGAGACTGAGAATGGTTGGGTGAAGGGTAGGTATTACATAATAAAGGAAATATGATTAAGGTTATAGTCACATTGACACCTAACAGTGTATTTGGAAGGAAGATTTGTTAAGAGATGTACTCTCTCTCTCTCATTTTATCATTTTCAAAAGTTGCAAATGTCCATGCTTAATGAAAATACAGCAGTAGGTCCTAAAGAAATGAAGAATTCCAGGCAAATCTCTAAATATTCTGAGCATTTCAAAAAAAAAGTTTAACTCTATTTTTATACCTTTTGTCAGCAAGTGCCCACACAACATGTTGGGATCCAACCATCCATAAAATAGGAAGCAAAGATGCAGTAACAAGTGATCATTGATTGTCTGGAACAGTGCCTTATCATTCTTGATGAGATTTTCTCCTCCAAAATCAAATCAATGGAAATTAGTTTAAAGTGATTCATGATCATTGTCTCAATGATAATGTATCTATTTTTATAGAAACTTTTACAGTTTACATATATAAAAAAAATATAGAAGTTGATCCACAAACTCTGTGAAAATTTCTAAAATTAATTGGTACACGTGTTCCATTAAAACTACGTATTGATAATGCCTCTACCAATGAAGACACCAATGGGCTTCATAACCTGACTGTGTTGTCATGTCATGATTCGGTTGAGCAGAAATAAAAAAAATGTAATGTGGTCATTCCCAACTTCCACTCAGAAACTTGTATATAGAGGCTACCAGAAGCCCAGCGTGAAGTTACTTCACGTGCAAACTTTGATAAAGAATGATAATTCTTTATTTAGAATGAAAATTTGATAATAAATATACTTGGATAAAGAATGAAAGCAAGAATATAATTTCTTGACATCTTTAATTTACAGTATAACCAAGTGAAAAACATTTCAGCATCTATCCCTAATCCAGAGTATTTTAGTAATAAGGTGTGACACCTTTTGACTACTTGTATATGGAAGGATGACGTCTGCATTACTCCAACTTTAGTATCACTTCTGGGTCTGCTTCCACTGATGAGACTTTAATAAAAGTTGAAACTGGTCTGGGTGGTGACCCTTCTCATAATGCATGCCATGATACATATCCATAAGAGTGTGTGTGTGTGTGTGTGTTGCATTATGGGATACTAAGGCAATTGATGTGAAGTCATTAGCTTCTGTATACAAGTAGCCCAGTTGTGAAGTGACTTTATGCACAAACTTTGCTTACATTTGGATAAAGGATGAAAGTAAGAATATAATTTCTTGGCATCTTTAATTTATTGTATGTTGTGATTATAGCCTTTCGGCTGTTTAGGGACAGCTATACAGGGTGTTCGGGATAAATTTGACAGTTTCGTAAGGAAAAAGAAAATCTTCTTTGTATCTATTAAATTTAATGAATTGACAAAAAAACATTACAGGCAGAGTTAATTACAATACTATCAACAAGATTTACTCAAAATAACCACCATTAGCATCGATCACAGCTTCAATTCTGCTTCGGAACCTCGAACAAGCTGATGCTACAGTCTCCCTGGGAAGGGCCTCAAAAACTGTTTTAATTTTATCCATTAACTGGGCTTTTGTATTACTGGAAGTGCGATTGGTGTCTTTTTCAACTGCGCCCCATACAAATTAATCCATGGGGTTAAGGTCTGGGGAGTTTGGAGGCCAAACATTTGGACTGGTGAAGTCGTAGAAATTTTCAGACAACCATTTTTGACTTTTCCCAGAGGTGTGGCAAGGGGCCGAATCCTGCTGCCATACATACGGCCTACCATTGGCTACCCTTGTTATCCAGGGCTTGACTACAGTTAGCAACTCCACGAACAAAGCCCGAATTCCAATGCCAGGGTTCTTCAACACCTGTTCCTGCAGATTTGCGAGGAATTCTGCTGTACGAATGCAATCAGATCGTCTGCTAGGGATCTTTCTTCTTGCTACATCCTCGTAGTCACCATTGCAAGTCTCTAGTTCATGCCTGATTGTTTTTACTGTATTCAGGGAGCATTGGGCAGCAGTCGTAATATCCTTATTTTGATGGCGGGCACGAATCATCATGATACAAGTTATTCTCTTCCATGATTCAGGTGGGTTCCAGCTATCCATCCTTTCTGACATCTTGTATATGAATGAAGAAGGGTCCAAACTTTTAAATGAAGAGAAGTGTGTGTTAATACATGTAACTTATGGAAAAATATAATTAATTATAAATATGTCAAATTTATCCCGAACACCCTGTATATATACACACCACCATCCAGGGAAATGACTATGAGCAAGGTGGTTTCCCTTGCCATGGGGCTGGTTTGCCTGCTTGCGGGATCAAAAACCCCAGATAAACTGGTGGATAAAACCCTGCTGTCCACACCCAAGACCGGCTAACTTGGCTATGGCTGAGAAACATCCTTAACCACCTTACCAGCCATTATGGATCAAATATGCATCCTCAAAAGCTTCGTATCCATCATATATTTCAATGTAATATCAATGGTATTACAATTTTAATATGCACTTCGCATCCATGGCAACTTGGACGTATATATATGTCCTGGCCAGTAGCGTGGTTAAGCTCCTCATGTCGTCGACGGGAATCGAACCTAGGACACTCCTTCCCCAGGTTGTGAACCGCATAGCCACTAGGCTAATCATGTGGACTGATTTATAGTATAACCAAGTGAAGAAACTTTCAACAAAAAGTATTCAAATTGTAGGCATAAGTTGCTGTGGTTTAGCAGTTCAAAAGAAAGATTCCGGTTTTGCGACCACATATTTATTAAGATAAATAAAAATAAACAAACCCGACAAGTTTCATATGTTGTTTGACTTACATCTTCAGGGTTAATGGTAATTAAATGTTTAAACACAAGAAATGAGAAATTACTCAAAATGATCCATTCTATGATGTTATGGATGTCTAACTGTTCATTAAATTAAAAATCCGAATTCAGAATCTGTGCGTGCGAAGTTTGAACAATGCTGGATGTTGTCACATTCTGTTGTTCACATTCACACTGTCCAAGGTCTGACTTAGGTATATTTTTTATCAATGCTGACCAAACTTGGTGTAGAATTAGGCCCTGATTTTTGTTGCATTGCGTTGGAATTCTAAGCATATTAGCTTCTTTAAATTTCCTTGTGAAACAGTTTTTTTCAATATAAGACATGTTCGTTTTATGCCAGAGTACATTATGGCTGGTGGAAATTGTGTGGGATGCTAGACCCGATTTGTGTTCGCTCCTTTTTTGCACGTCTTTTGGTGTTCGTTCATACAAATTTCCCCTGATCTCCCTGTCTGGCTTACGTAGCAGATGCCACAGGAACAATGAATTTTATATACACCTGGTTTTTTTAAAGGGTGATGTGGAGGTTTTGGGGTTGTAGAAATCTTGATATTTTTTTCTAGTGGAAGAAAAGCAACTTTAATGTTATGTTTACTTAGTAATTTGGCCAATATGTCTGTAACATTCTTGATGTATGGTAGGGTGATTGCGTTCTTCTTGATTCTTAGGTTCAAAACCATATTTTCTGAGGATTGTGTTAAATAATGTAGTTCTTCGTTTCTCTTTTTTTCTGTGTTGGAAATATTGTAGGCTCTCTCCCTCAAGGTTTTTATCAAACTTATTTTTTGCCTGGGATGGTAGTGTGAGGCTGCATTAAGAAATCTTCCTGTGTTGGTGGGTTTTCTATAAATGGACAGCCCAAATTACTACTTAGCCAAAAAATTAGCAGCCACACTCAAGGAATTGGTAGGTCAGTCCCCTTCCTACATAAAAAATACACATTTCATAAACAAAATTAAAAACATTACACTCAACGACCAAGATTTATTAGTCAGCTTTGACATTGCTCCTACAGAACATATTTCCACACGACATCACAGCCCTCTTTGCCCATGTACTTCACTCTAGATATTTTGTGTGGCAAAACAACTTTTATCTTCAAAAAGAGGGTACAGCTATGGGCTCACCAATTTCCTCCCAATGGCTAACTTTTATATGGAAGACTTTAAGCAACGAGCTCTAGAGTCAGCGTGCCTAAGCCCAAAATTTGACTCAGATTCGTCGATGATATTTTCGCCATTTGGCCCCACGGTCACGAAGCACTAAATACATTCCTTAGCCACCTGAACAAATAACACAAACGTATCCAATTCACCATTGAAATAGAAAAAAACAACTCTTTCGTTCCTAGACACACTCGTCACACGTCTTCTCTCAGGCTGTCTCTCCTTCTCAGTCTTCCACAAACCTACACGCACAGGCCAGTACATACACAAAAATTCTTATCACCACCCAACACAAAAACTAGGTGTCATAAGCACCCTTAACACAGAGCTCAAACTATTTGTTCAAATGAAAAAGCTCTAAACCAGGAATACAAGATAATCAACCATACATTTATAAAAAATGGATACAGTAAAAAAAACTATTCACAAGATCCTCCACAGAGATACTAGCAAAAACAAAAAAAGATTTCAAGAATGCTATTGCCATACCTTATGTTAGAGGCATTTCCGAAAAAACAAAAACTCAAAACCACCTTTTTAAACCCCCTACAAAATTGAGACACCTACTGAGTTCTTCCGAAGATCCTCTTCCATACCTAGCCCTGGGTGGGCTAGGTATGGAAGAGGATCAAAATATAATGTTTACAAAAAACTAGGTATACAAAATACAATGCACATATAACCTACCATACATATGGGAAACAGGGCGAACCATCCCAACTAGGAAGGACGAACATAAACGACACATTAAATATCTCCAGTTTGGGAAAACCTACCTTTCTGATCATGCACTCCAAACATATCACAAAATTGATTGGAAAAATACCAAGTCCCTACACTGCACCAAAACCTGGTTTGAGAGGAAATTTAAAGAAGCATGTGAAATGCTCAAACATAACCCAAATCTGAACAAAAATGATGGCCTAACCATTCCAAGAATGCAGAGGACCCATTTGCAACCTTTATAGCAACCAGAACAAGCCGAAGAAAACTCCCACTATAAGGTGAAGTGTTTTTTTTTCCCCTTAACAATCAATAGCAACTTGAACTGTACAATTCCTGAAGAAAATCATAGTATAACGATCTGAACTGTACAAATCCAGAAGAATCTTAGTGCATGAAGACTTTAGCAGAGTTTATTGTAGCTTTTTATTTATTTTATTTATTATTTATTAATTTTTTTTAACTATTTATTTTATTTTATTTAATTATCACTAGAGGTCAGGCTAAGAAAAAGATTAATTAACAGCGTAGATTTAATTTACCAGTATAGAGTGCAAGAACGTGTAGCTTGGTTCCCTATACACATGTATCCTTCTGATGATGACCTCAATACAGGGGTTGAAACGTCAAGTGTTATTTTATAATAATTAGTAAAATAATCATTTCAACACATGTGTTTTATGTCCCTAAATTCATAAATATGAATCTATTATTTTTTTTCAATGATTTCTATTAGGATATCAAGAAAAGGAAGTTTTTTATGTTCTTCTGATCCAAAGTGAATTTTATGTTGTTGTGTAGATTATTAAGATAATCTTTAAAAGATGTAAGTCAAACGACATACGAAACTTGTCGGGTTTGTTTATTTTTATTTTTATTTATCTTAATAAACATGTGGTCACAATTCCAGAATCTTTCTTTTTAAAAAGTATTCAGTTTTACTTTTGTGTTGTGAATAACTTAAATTTCTTTATTACCATGTTTAACACTGATTGACAGACATGCAAATTCAGGCACAGAGTTTCAAGTAAAGAATTTGAGTCATTACCATGTAAATTCAAAAAAAAAATTGTTCGCATTCCTAGTGTTGATTAAAAAATATATTAGAAGCATGTTATTAGGAATTATTGGTATTATTAGAAGCTGGTCTTTGTGTAGTATCAGAGTAATTGATTGATCTTTCTGTATCATATTTCTCACAGCTGAGATAGTTTTCTTTTTTTTTTTTCTTTTTTTTTTTTTTTAAGAACATGGGCTGACATCAAGCACTCAGAGTGGAGCTGTTTTCATAATACTAATGATCATTAGGTTTTTGATGTCAAACTTCTGATTAAGAGAACATATCACATTGTTAATTTAAAAGCCAATGCATTACTCATTGCTTAGGAATGGCCTCAATAACCTTACAGTTGCTATAGAAATAAGCCAGAAGACATGAAATGGCGAAAATATTTGAATTCAATCCAAATAATTAAACTACACTGCTTTATTGTACTTTGATAAATGTAAGTGAAACAGTTTTTGGTATATGTTGCAATTTTGGGATTGTACAAGGGTGTGCTGAAAAGTTGTGAAATCACCATGAAGGAATTGAAGTAGAACCATGTTCTAGGTGTTTATCAGAACTTTTTACCCATCCCTCATATATTGGTCATCCTTAAACTAGAGACCACAGAAGTTATTGTTATTAATTATGACATAATCGTTTCATTTCTAAGTGAACATATCATTGTAGCTACTAGCTAAACATCTCAGGAAAGCATAGACACAAGGTAATGCACTAATTAATGTTCTCTTCTAAATTGTCTGTTATAGTTGATGGAAGTTTTTTCACTACCAATTATATATTTGGTTTAACCGTTTATCCAAGTGTAAGCAAACACCTGAAATATTTTCAGGCCTGGGGCAACTCGTTGCAAAGGTGGTATAAATTCTCATCACTTGCCTTAGTATTGTTGTGTCCCTATTTACGATTATTAAACTTTCCTTTTCTCCTTTCAAGTGAGTCTCTATATTTTCTTTAATCAAAACTTACTATGCACGAGATATTACAAAATTCAAATATTTAAGCTTTTTCTCCCCTTAGTGCCCCTAATATTTATATTATACTACGCCTTTCAGGACATTTAGTTTAAGATATATAATTCGAAAACAAGGAGCAAAATGCAAAAACATGTCTGAGTGTGAAACTATTAAGCAGTCGTGACCCTCTATCTCGTAACTTAACACATTAATTTCCCCCGTGGTTAGGTTCGTACTTTTTTCAAGTGGTGCATTAGGCAGCAATTTCAGATAGCTGTATTATTAGTGAACAAAAGTTTATTAAAAACCTCAAACATGGTACAATTTAATTTCTATTATATAAAACACAATTCAATACTAAGAATAAAAATTACAAAATTACACAAGTAAAATACAAGTATTAGGGTAAAATCCTATATGGGAATTTGCGATCATGCCGTCATAACAGACCTTATACCTATTAATATACACATATAATCCTGGAACAAGTTAACACTTTACTGAACCTTATACTAGTCAGAATGCTCTATATTGCCATAATACCATGGACATTAATATTTATATTCAGTCTACCTTATCTAACTTACAAACAAACAATATAGGTTAAACTATCCTTTCACTATGCCCATACATACATTTGATCTTTAAGACACTCATATGAAATACCATGCACATACATAAATCTCTAGCACATGAATGCTTATCAGATAATATAAACTAGTTTACTCTCATTCTACTCTGATTTGTACTAAAGTCCTAGTATATCTTCGACTGTCCAGTAATTAACAATGATTGTAACTATATGCAATTTCAATTGATACAAGATTTTACAGTACCTTTCTAGGACGAACCCTGGTTTTCACGATCTATACCTTTCGTGCTTGAATAAAGGACACACACAGGATCTTCTACTCTATCGTTATGGAATTCATCACGGGAGCACGGATTTCTGTTTGGATTTTCTTTCCCTCGATATGAGTACTGGATGATGAGATACATAGACTATTCCTTCCTTCTTGTAACTTAATGCATTCCTCGTCTCTTGCAATAGGAATATGGGATCGAATTCCCGCACACTTTGTTTCCTTGTTGCGTCGGACGGAGATAACTCCACACCGTCACTCAGGAAAACCCGTGTTACCTATACGAAAAATTCGTGAAGAAACTCTCAGGAAAAAAAAAAACCTTTGGGGGGGTTCTTAACCCTTTTATCTGCATGGCCCCTATCGGTACCTTCTTCAGTTTCTTTTCTCCCCCCCTACTGGAGTCGATCTCACTCACCAATTAAAGTCATGTTTTTCTGCCCAAAACATGCTACGGTTCCTTGCACGCAACTCTCACTTCAAGAGTTGACCTTGAACAATCGTCATTTGTTTTAAGCTAACCTTTATACTAAATTAATCCCCTTTTTAGAATTTACTTGAATATTTTAATCTCCTTTTTTCAAGTGTTAAACTAGCCTCTCACATACAAATTCTTATCTCTAATCTTCTTTGTCTTACTTAACCTATTTTTTCCATATCCCTTTTTTATTATTTAGTTAAACAAACAATTTCTGCTATAATTAATTTTCTTGGATGCAAGCATATTTTTTGTCTTTAAATATCTTGTATTAGCTACTTACATAAGATTTTATATTTTTATTTTCTTGTTACACCATGATAACTGAAATTTTTACATTCTTGGTTATCAGGGTGTAACAGTATCCCATAATGTAAAGCACATCTCCTTGCAGACATGTATAATACTATGCATTAACAGAAGGGTCACTACCCAGACCAGTTTCGACCTTTATTAAGGTCTCATCAGTGGGAGCCAGACCCAGAGGTGGTGATACTAAGGTGGAAGTAATGGAGAAGCCATATTTCCATATGCCAGTTGCCAAAAGATGTCACACCTTATTATCAAAATTCTCTGGATTAGAGATAAGTTGATGGAAGTTTTTTTTCACTTGGCTATGCTACCAATTATATATTTGGTTTAATCCTTTATCCAAATGTAAGCAAACAAAGTTTGCACCTGCAATATTTTCAGGACTGGGGCAACTCGTGGCAAATGACATGGAAATATGACTTCTCCATTACTTCCACCTTAGTATCACTACTTCTGGGTCTGACTTCCACTGATGAGACCTCAATAAAGGTAGAAACTGGTCTGGGTAGTAATGCATAACATTATACATGTCTGCAAGGATATGTGCTTTGCATTATGGGATACTAAGACAAGTGATGAGAACTTATACCACCTTTGCCACGAGTTTCCCCAGTCTTGAAAATATTTCAGGTGCAAACTTTGTTTGCTTATACTTGGATAAATGATTAAACCAAATATATAATTGTCTGTTATAGTTGTACACCAATGGTACCACATAATGTTGGATGTTTGTGATTGTCTGTGGAAATACTAGTGATAGTCGACAGTAGATGGTGTTGGTGTAGTAGTGGTCATTTGTAGGATTGAGTGGCGGAGATAGAGCAGGTGTCCTCCCTCGATGAGTCTTTCGACTCCCTGGAGGAGTCAAATAATAATAATAATAATGATAGGTCCTTAAGCTTTTGCAGGTGGAGTTGTTATTTAAAAAAACAAAACACTTGAGATTGAAAATTTTTCACTTTTAATAATTAATAACTCTCAATGATTTTTAAAATGTTTAACTTTTTTTTCACTACTTTGTAAATATTTTGATTAATGATTCACAATGTTTCTTTCTCTAGGACATGTGAAAGGATATGGACAGGATTAAATAGCAGAGCATGCAATATTATAATAGTGATTCTTGTGATCACTGAAGGCCTAGTCATTTTATCTGAAGTGCTCATTGATTTAAGAGTTGTTCAAGGTAAAAATCATTTTTGCATAAAATTAATAAAGAGTGACATAAAGTATTTTCTAAGAATAAGAATCAATCTCTTCAATTTGATATAAGATTATGCCATTCTTTTATTTATTCATACACATACCTGCCACTGAATTAGAAACCTTTATGCAGATGTACATAAATGTCATTTATGCAGCATATATGCAAAATACTTGGTCTCGTGCTTCCCCACATGTTCTGGGCAACTATTTAACAATGCTGCTGTTCAGTAATCATGAATAGTGTTGATCACAATGGGAAAAACAAAGGATCTTTCGAAGTTCGATAAAGGGCTTATGGTGGGTGCACGTCTGGCTGGAGCCACAATTTTGAAACCAGTATAGCTGACTGTATTGCTTATCTAAGAGACATAACTGTAATCCTAAGACAGTGTCAGGAATTACGAGGTTGCCATCATCTGAGAAAGCTTGTATGGATAAACAGAACTACCTGCATGCAGCAGTTGACTGAAGCATTTAATAAAAGCTGTTTCCAACTCATATCTCACTGAACTATGCACAGGGAATTGAAGAGGATCAGTATTGGTAGTCACTAAAGGAAGTCCAACACAGTATTAAATAAAAGTTTCTAATTCAGTAACCAATATGTGTGCATCTCCTATAGATGAGCTGTATTCAATGTTTTGACTTTTTACTCCACCAAATCATGGATTGGGAAATAAATTTAGTAAGAAAAAGCACTTCTCTTTGTTTGATGAACATAATGGAAATTTTTACACACTTTGATGTTAGAAATATTTTCACTATCTCATATTACCATTTCGACATTTACTGCAAAGCATTCTCCACTATAACTGTAATCCCTGTCACTGCTTTGATAGTTGAGTAAGACAAAAGTGATGCAACTGTTAATCATTCATTGAGAAGTAGCAAAGAGGCACATCATCATAAGCTATATTTATTTACACTCTACTCACCAAAGACTGAGTACAATGATTATAATCATTGTACTCAACTTAGTTGTGATTAAGTTGAAACGGTATAAAATGAATGTAACTTATTTATCAGGCAGATTTTTTTTCTTTTAATGGGAAACTAAAATACAAGTTGTGAGTCAGCAGTTAGAATTGAAAGAGGTACCACAAGATGGTTTGTTATGAAATCAGGTGTGAGACAAGAGTGCACATTATTTCTGCTGTTATTTGTCTGTATGGTTTGTATTATGAAGGAAAGTGGCATTAGACCTGTTATCAGAAATGAAGCAGTTATTGAGCTCTTTATTTTATGTAGATCATGTGTTTTTACTCTTAACAAGCAGTGACAGTAGTAGAAAAATTTCAAGAGGAATGCAAACAAAAGTATATATATATCAATACTTGAAGTAGAAAAACTCATCAAAAACTTGAAATGTGGAAAGGCAGCTGGAGTAGAAATGCTCAAATATGTAGGTATAAATCTTGCAATGACTATATTGTATAATTCAGAGGGCCTGGTCAGAAGGTCAAATTCCAGATGATTGGAGTAGAGCTCCAATTACTATGTATAAAAAAGGGAATAAAGCTGAATATGTGAATTACAGATGAATTTTTCTAAGTGTTCCCAGCAAACATACTTGAAAATAGGCTGAGAAAAATTGTAAAGAGAATCTTAGATAAGAATAATGTAAGTTCAGGTCAAATAGAGGTTATCCAGATCAGATTTTCCCTTTACAACAAACAGTTGAGAAATCATAAGAATAACAAGGATCTGTACTTAAGTTTTGTAGATCTGGAAAAGGCATATGTCAAGGCACCATGAGAAAAGCTTTTCAAAACACTAAAATTATATGGGATAAATGAACACATTACACAAAGCAGTATATGGTTTATATTTAAATTGTAAGTCAGCAGTTAAAATTGAAGGAAATATAGGAAAATGATTTGATAAAATCAGGGATAAGACAAGGTTGCATATTACCTCCACTCTTATTCATCATCATCTATATGAATCACATTATGAAAGAAAGTGGCATTAAACCTGATATTAGAATCAGAGATATCAAATTTAGCTCTTTGCTTTATGCAGATGATCTACTCCTGTAATCCTGAAGCCTAACACCTCCAGTGTAAGGCTTCAGGATTCTCTATCTAAATTGAATAACAACTGTTACAAATTTGACATAAAAGTCAGCAATAAAAAGACTAAAACTATGAAAATAGGCAGGAACATAGAAAACTTCAGCTGCATTCTCAATGGAGAATGCAGCTGAAGAAGACCCAGAGGAAGACTAACATTTGGGTGGAGGTTGTTAGAATCACTTTAGAAGAATGAAATGTTAGATACAACAATATTGGAGTGCTAACAAGTAATAGTCTAATTTGAAGGAAAATTGTTGATAGGAGATTAATAATAATGTGAACTTAATCATGTAGTGCTGTTTTAGTACCCTTAACCCCCTTTGAGGGTATCAGGGAATTGATGAAGAAATAAATCCTGTACAAATCTGATGGATTCCTTAACTCAATTGACTATTGAATAAATTTATATGAAATAAGAGAGAAATTAAACTAGCTGTGTAGAAGACAGTGTTTAAACCAACTTTAACTTATCAATATGAGAGCTTGGATTAGAAATAAAATAGACTGGAGACCCCAGATGTGAAAGTTCTAAAAAAATTAGGAGAGATGAATGAACAAATGATATCAATAGCAGAATTATATTAAAAATGAAGGTATCAGAAAGGAACTTGACATTAATATTTAGGAATGATGTGTGAGCAGAACTGATCTCAGTATGTTCGTTTAAATAGAATACGAACGGGAAGATCAGCAAAAACAGGTCTGTGGTGTCAGGGTGCAAAAAATAAACTGAGATCTATCTGAATTAATGCATTTAGAAGTGCATGAGATGATTGAAACATAAAATCTGACAATATTGGTGTCCTGAGAGATAACTGACTTATTTGGAGGAAAACTGTTGATAAGAAATTAGTAATAACATAAACTTTTTTTGTGTGTAGTATTATCATAGTATTCTGTACACCTCTTGAGGATATACATCAGGAATTTGATGATAAGGATGTTTTTTTTTTCTTTTAAATTGGATTCATATCCTCTTGATCCCTGATTTCGACAAGTCCAAAATGAGTTGGATCTAGCAAAAGTTGATTATTAAACATGATATGTATTTCTCTGCAGAAGCAGAAAGCGATTGTATAAATTTGCTATAAATAAATAATGATTGGTGTTTATGCTAACATCTATTAAACCTGTTATTAAATCCTTTGGACTTATTGGACTTATACAAGCAACTCTGCTAAAGACTGAACACAGTGATTATAATTATTGGTCCCAGTCTATGGCTGATCGCAGTGCCAATAAATATAGCTTTGTGTGCTGCTTCACACTGAAAGTTTACATTGTATCACTTTTATCAAAACAGAGTAATGACAGGATTATAATTATACGAGGGTGGCCTGAAAAGTTCTTGGCCTAACAATGAAAAAACGAATTTATAATTTCAAAATTATTTTTATTTTTCAACCTAATCCCTCTTAAGACTAATACATTTATTCCAGCGATGCTCCAGCACCATAATCCTGTCCCAGTAGTGGTTCTCAGTAAGATCTGCAAAATACCCTCTACAGCTGCAATCACCTCTTGATTCGAAGAAAAATGCTGACTAACAAGGAAGAGTTTTAGTTTTGGGAAGAGATAGAAGTCAGAGGGAGCCAAATCTGGGGAATAGGGTGGATGTTCCAACAATTCATGGTGCAGATCCCTTAATTTTCCCATTCCCAAAACACCTTTGTGGGCAGGTGCATTGTCCTGATGAAAGATGATTTTTTTTTCTTCTGCAAACCGGGTTTTTTCTCATGAATTTTTTCATCTAGTCTGCTCAATAGATCGGAATAATATTCCTCCTGTTATTGTTTTACCCTTTTCAAGATAATAAACAAAATGCCTTCAGCATCCCAAAACATTGATGCCATGACCTTTCCTTCTGATGGAACCGACTTTGTCTTCTTTGGTGCTGAACAACCGGCTTCTGTCCACTGTTTTGACTGTTGTTTGGATTCTGATGTGTAATGGTGACTCCACGTCTCATCCATAGTAAGAAATTGATGCACAAAATCAGTTTTATTTTTGTTAAAACGCTCCAAGCACTCTAGCGCATTTTTGATCTGCTGTAAGCAAGCACAGCACCCATCTTGTGCAAACTTTTTTCATATGCAATTCTTCATGCAAAATATATCCTACATGTTCTTTTGAAATGCCTATAGTCGCAGCAATTTCATGGACAAAGTCATCCAATACCATATTGTGCACTTGATCAATGATTTCTGGTGTTGTTACACTTTTTTGGATGTCCTTCTCATGGATCATCTTCATGGCTGGTACAGCCATGTTTAAACTCGGCAGCTCCTTTCTTTTGGCGTTAAACCATCTTTTACAAAGAATTTTATAACCACACGATACTCAATTTTATTCATTTCAAGGGATACAGACAACACTTTTGCTTCAGACAGCTGTATAAAACAAACTACTTGATAGAATGACTGCAATTTTGTGCGGATGCTTATGACAGATGTACCAACTTAGAAAAAAAAATCTTGCTGATAGTGTTGCCATCTATGGTCAAAGCTGAGATCTTTTCAGACCACCCTCGTAGTTAATGGTAGAGAAGTAAATTTTTGCAGTAAATTTTGAAATGATAACATTAGATATTAAAAATGTCTGACATTAGAGCATGTAAAAATTTATATTAAGTACATCATGCAAATAAAAGTGCTTTTCTTAACTTGATTGTGATTTGTGTCCTGTCCCAAGGCAGAAAAGTCACTTTTATATATATATTAATGCTAAGTGACAAGACAGTGTTCAAACCAGTTTTAACTTATGGATCTGAGAGCTGGGTCAGAAGTAAAACACTTGACCAAAGACTAGAGACCGGAGATATGAGAGTCCTGAGAAAGATTAGAGGCATGAATAGATGGCATCAATGGCAATATCATATTAAAAACGAGGATATTAGGAAAGAACTTGACATTGTCAGCATCCAGGAATGAGTTAGCAGAGCTAATCTCAGGTGGTATGGTCACTTAAACAGAATGGGCGAGGAAAGATTAGCAAAACAAGTGTTCTCTGCCAGATTGGCAGCAAAACGACCCAGAGGAAGACCAAGATATAGGTGGATTGATACGGTACAAAGTGCCTTAGACGATAGAAATATAAGATCTGATAATGTTGGAGTCTTGACAAGTAACAGACTGATTTGGAGGAAAATTGTAGATAGGAAGTTAGTAATGATGTAAATTTTTTTTCATGTAGTACTATCATATCCTGTACACCCCTTGAAGGTACATGGCAGGAATTTGATGATGATGATGATGCTAAGTGACAAATAGAACTAACATAATCTGTGTACTAATATTTTAGCATTTGTCACAGATGTAAAAAAATAAATAACCAAAAAAAAGAAGCAAATTACAGAATTGTGTAATTCTGAATTACAGAATGGACTGTACGTGTACACTAAGTGAACGTGTAAGTGTACGTGTACACAAAATGGTAATGTCACATGTTCTAACATAAGTGTTGTTACAAGTATAAGTTGAATTTGTGTGGATCACTGTTATTAATTTACGGTTTATTGAGTTTTAAATGAACTAAGTATTCCTGGGTACACATTCATTATGATATCAGAGCTGCAAATCCTTTTATTTTATGAAATTAATCATAACATTACTGAAATTGATCACATTAGTAATAGCCAGATTTAACTATTATTTTATAATAATAATTATGCTAAATGCATACAAGATGTAGAGTTTCCTTTCTTCTATATAATAATAGCCAGTGTCATCCTGCTAGTTGGTTCATGACTCCATGGTAACTGAACTGAAAAGTTCTCATATCATCTTATCTCATCTTCCCTTACATGCTTGGCTCAGTGGCCTATCACATACAATTAATTTGGCTTGACAGAAACCTAATTGAAATGATGGGCTATGATAGAGTGGTTAATTCTGTCTACATAATCTGCTCTGTGAATTCTATGTATGCTCTGACCAGTTGGTCTGTTTTGCAGAATTAAAAACCCAAGTTTCTGGGAGGAAATATATTCTGCCCAGAAACTTGGATGGAATATATTTCCCTTACAAAGGTTCTTAGGCAGAATTTGAATTCAGAATTTTCCAATCCAAGGGCATTGTAATTACTGGCTGAGCTGAGGTCTAGTGTAAAAGTTAGAAACATGAAATGTATTTCACTTCCTGAACTGTTTCTGATCATGAAATGATAATTAAAAATAAACTCTGTTTTCAGTTATCAGCATATAATCATCAGATTCCTGATATGGACCATCAGCCGACATATAGGATGTAAGAATAGATAACAGAAAATATTCTACTCTTAATTATTTTGCAAAATTTTTTATAGCTTTACTAATTTTTAAATATGTACAGCACTGATTATTGAACTATATTAAACTAGCTAATAAGAAACTTGCCTAAGTAGCCTAAATTTCAAGATTACTTCTCCATATGAAATAAAATGAAAAGGGTAAATTGAATTTTGGCCCTTAGCATACTTGCTGGAGCCTCTGTAGCTTTGTTGGTTAGATGAGCTCTTTGTTTGGAAAGACCCAGGTTTGAATCCTGTTTATGATGTGAGGAACCATTATCAGATGTCTTCAGTGAAATGGTGAGTTAGAGAAATATCTATCGGAATAAAGCCATGATGTATTTCACTATTAGAAGTAAGAAAAGCTACTAGAGATCCAGGCTGGAGTAGATTCTACCATTGCTTATATGATGGTATAAAAATTTTACAATTGCTACACAGCAACTCAAAAGGCTTGTCAGAATCTGTCAAATTCTAGGCGACAGAATTAAACTCTCAGTATTGTAATCATCTATAAAAAGGGAAATAAAATTAAATGTCAGAATTGTGGAGAAAGTTTCTTATTAATGTTCTAGGTAAGATTTATACAACTATAAGCATACATTTAGTTTCTTCTGGTGTGTGTATCTGATGTATGTATAAGCATACATCAGAAGAAACTAAAAAAATTATTTTAAGAAAAACTTGGTATTGTTACATGAAAAATCCTGGAAATATACCAGTGATGTGTATTAAGTTATATATATATATTACTTAATCCTCTTCACTCCACTTCGGAGCATAGGTCTTCCACCACCATTTTCTACCAGACTCTGTTTTTTGCTTCTGCTTTTATTTGGTTCCAGTTTTTATTAATATTTGTTATTTCTTTCAGTATTGTTTTGTTTCCATGTTTCTCATGGCCTTCCTCATCTTCTTTTACCCTGTGGGTTCTGATCTAGAGCCTGTTTTACTATTATTTTATCTCCTTTCCTCAGCACATGCCCCAACCATCTCCATTTCCTTTCACGTATCTGTTGCAACATGGGTTTCTGGTTTGTTCTCTGCCATAGTTCTTTGTTATATTTGTTTTGGCCAATATATTCCCAGTATCATTCTTAAACACTTGTTTAGGAAGACCTGGACTTAACTATATTTTTGTTTAACATCCACTTTTCTGATCCATACATTAGTATTGCCTTTACATTTGAGTTAAATATTCTCATTTTAGTTTTTATAGACAAATTCTTGTTTTTCCAAATATTTCTAAGTTAGTTGAAAGTTGAATAAGCCAGCTGTTTCCTTCAGTAGTTCCTCCTTTTATTGATACTATTGAACCAAGGTATATAAATTGTTCTACTTCTTTAAGCGGTATTTCTTCTATTGTTATTTGTTTATTTTGCTTTGCATTTATTTTCATCAACATTGTTTTATTTTTATTTATCCTAATACCAACTTTTTTGGCTGTTTCTACAAGTGTTGTTGTTTTTTGTTCTATATGTTGGTGCTTCTGTGAAAGTAAGCAGATATCATGCAAAATCTAGATCGTGGAGTTGGTTTTGAATTATTATTATTAACTGAAAAAGAACAGATAAATAGATGGGTGGAATTCTTCTCAGAGAAATTACAAGAAATTTCAAGAAATATATATATATATATAAAAAGAGAGAGAGAGAGAGAGAAAAAAAATGGTTATATACATAAAGAAAGATGATTGCTAGTGATATTTCAGGTTCGTGTAGGATATAAGAGGATACTGTAGACAAATCTGATACTGTGAATTTGAAATAGGAACTGATCACCATCTGCTATTGAACAAGATAAAATGGAGTATCTCATTTGGGGGGGGAAGGATCAAAGTCAAGCAACTCAGATGTGAATTGTAGACTCAAATATACAGTTGTTTAGAGAAAAAAAAGTTTAAAAAATAAGAACTAAACCAAACAGATGTATTGTCCTCTATTTGGCTTTCACCTGGCATGAGACCACTGCCCTGCTAAAGGAAGCCTGAAATGGTTTGGTCTCTTGCAGCAGTAACTTCTTATTTAACAGATAATCAAGAAATTGTGTGAGTTTTTGTGAATATTCCAGCTATGAAATTTATAACTTGTATTAGTACTATAGGTAGACTAAGGTTGAGATATTCCAGAAATTCTAGAGACTAAATATGAAAATTTTTTTCAAGCTAGTTCAGACCTCCAAACTCTGTTTAAGTTTTGTTGATCTTGAAGAAGAAAATTATTAGGTTCTAAAGGGGAGAAAAGACTCTTCAGAACACTAAATCTATTTGATGTAAATGAAATGGTCATCTACAGATTGATTCATAGTGTTGGATCGTCCATCCTGTCTTTTGATCTGCTCTTGTTTTAATGTTGTTCTTATTAAGGTTAATTAATTGTGTGTTGATTACTAATCCAAATATAGGGAAATTTCTATTATACTGCGCCACCCTATATTCAGATTAGTCTATGCAAAATAGTGTAATCAAATATTAATTAACTTTAGCAGTCTAATGTTTAATATATAGGCCAAATTTTACATTAACATTTTAGGTTCCCACTAGGTCCGATAATTTGATGAACGGTTCAGTGGAAAAGAATCAGGCTAACAACAAATTGAAATCAATAAAACAAAACATTTAATGCAAGGTTATATAATATATACATAAGCATACTTTGGATACAAGATAATGCAAAATTAACTCAGTTCAACTACACATAACATTCACTTAACTTTTGGTATTAAACACTGAGCTTCAAAATCTAATTTCTCCTTAATAGGCAAAGATAGTTCTAAAGTAAAGGTCTTTACCACTGAAATTCACAGCAAATATTTTTACAGTAGTATTCTTTATCTATCCCTTAGTCAGAAATCACATAGCTCAGTCAAGAGATAGCTATCACCTTAAGGGGGTGGGGGAAGACTATTAATCTTCTAGCTTCGGCTAATTTCAGCATAAGCACCACAGTTAATGTTAGGATTTAACAGAAGGAGATAATTCTTATAACTTCACTCTAAAATGCTATAAAGTACAATTGTTCTTACCAGAATAAATCTTTGTGCATATTATTCACTGAGGCACACTTAAAACTTTAGTTAATTATCACACTGGAGCTATACATTTCAAAAGTAATCTTCTTTAAATTAACTTAATCTTTAATTTCAGCACATCACATAGGCAGGCACACTTGCACTAGAAAATCTACTTATTCCTCATATACTACTTTACAATAGAATCAGCTTTCATTTATCTTCCTTGAAAGCTCTGGAATACAACATTAACGTCAGAATTCCATATCAATATTCTGAGTTGTCAATTTACATTTAGATCCTTTGTAATCTGATCACAGCACTTAATTCTTTGTACTACAGCCTCTTATTTAACTCCGTGCTGCCAATAAATTATTTCCTCATCTCTGTTGTACTGTTCTCAGTGCCATTACTGTGCTGAGTGGTCCAATTGTACTCGGTCCCTAGTTCTAGTGCTAACTCTGCCGACCAACTGCTGACCCACTGCTCTTGTTTTCTCTCACTTTCCATTTTTATATTTTCACTCCGTTTTTCCTGCCAAAACTTGTTCTCACCATGTAGCTTATATCAATTCCATCTCACATTCCATAACTCACCCATACTACACTCGCACTTTCTACTTTTAACTCCGTCTCCATGACAACAATTACAGCAGTACATAAGCATAAGCATTACATAACATTATACCTTTACATACAGAAACTAAATAACAGTATATTTTTCAATTCAAATAATATATAATTAAATATGATGAACACAAATTCTTCTACTATTAATATAGGAATAAATAAAATAATCTGAACGTTATTTTTATATACAGTCCTTTCCATTATTAATACATATCCTAGATTAATTAATTAAATAAAAAAACTTAAAGATAATTATATGAATAATAGATTATAATAAGAGATTTACATTAAATAATATCTACAGATGTAGCCTTTGATATGGTGGATTATGTTGGATTCTGAAAGGAGTATTAATAGTTTTAATTTCTCTTCATTCAGAATCCAACAATAGCTTATAGTTAAGTTGCAGATTTGCAGTTAGAATTGAAGGATGTATGAGAAGTTGGTTTTATTTTATTACCATCAACAATAGAGCTATGGGGTGAAATTTCAGTATAATTGGAGGAAGTTGTTAATATGTACAAGGAGAGAAAAATTGAAAGAATGGAGTCTAGACATATTCTCATCTAATGCAGGGATCAATAAGGATCTATTGATCTCCACATAGTGTGGAGAGGAAACTGGTAATCTGATTGTATAAGACCACTGGCAGACCATATATGATTGTAGTTTACTCAGCAGTCCTTTCTCCCAAAATTAATCTAACATCGTAAACAAGTACAGAGCTGCCACTTCAATTGCCAGAGGCTTTGGTCAGGTTTGTCAAGAGAAAATTGAGATAAGCAAGAAGATCCCTCTGAAATCACTAGTGGAATACTCACAGACAGTCAATAATTACTAGAGAGACTTCAGAATAGTACAGAAGTTTGAGTGTTGATGAATTTATTCATTCTTTTAAATGGGATCGAGTTGAGCAATAAGTTAGTAATTCAATTGCAAAGATTATGTTTTCTTTCTTGGATATATACTAAATTCTGTGTAATAGTATGAATACCAGGAAGAAATAAGAGATTGTGAAAAGGCCACACAAAATAGGAATTAACTCAAGAGCACAGTTTGAAGAACAGTTCGGAGAAATGCTATCTGAACTAAAATACTTTTTGATATCCTCTCCATATCAAGATTCTTTTGAAATCTTTCTGGACAGATATCAAAGGAGATGTCTGAATACACTATGTTTGGCATAGATTTGATTATGCTACCTATGAATAAATAATCCATGATGTTAGCTTTTGTGCAGAAGTAATATTGCAGTAGAATTATCTTGACTGTGAAATGGATTTAAGCAAAACTGGATAAAATAGTTGGTTTCAGAAATTATATGAGGTTTCAGTTTTTGTCCTTTTCAAAATCAGTTTTGGATTTGTTAACAGTCATTTTAAGTTATAGAGTGATCACATGATGCAAAATGTAGCACCCCAGATTAACTTTAGTTGGCTAAGTAACCCAAGGTGTAAGGGAGATAGTGGGATCATGGGGATATTTCAGTTTATGTATACTAATGTCAGTATTGAATACTTCCAACAAGTTGTGCTAACCAATGCACTAAGTTATGCATTGATTAGTACAACTTGGCCAAAAGTTATAGTCATTAGTGAGACATCATTGACTGAGGATGATATGGTCATAGGAATAGAATGCAAAGGATATAGCGTCTTCAGAGAGGACAGAAGGAACAGGATGGGGGGAGGGTAAGGTTTTGCTAATGATAGCAGAGGAATTAAATCCAAAACGAGCAGAAATACATCAAGGGAAGGGGGATTCAGAGGGCAGTTCATTTGAGGCTATCTAGTGTGAGAAAGAGGCCAACAGGACTAAATATGTAATTGGCCGCTGCTATAATCCAGGGGATATATGGGAAAATGTAGATGACATGCACTTGCTAATTAGCATGATGAGTACAAGTCAAGTAGCTATTATTGAGGATTTAAACTATGGGGACATAGATTGGGAAGAGGAATGGTCACAAGAAGGGAAGGAAATGGAATTTATACAGCTGCTGAGAGATAATTACCTGGAAGCAACATGTAATGGAGGGGGACACAAGGTTCAAGAGTGCTGGATCTGATCATTATATCAGAGAACTTAACATTAACCAATCTAGCTATGCTGCCTCTGCTTGGAGAAAGTGATCATGTAGTCTTGACCTGGGAGATTGTCAAACATGCAGACTTTTCTATTAAGAAGGGATATATGTGGAACTACAAAGCAGGTGATTATGACAAGCTGAAGAGACAGCTTTCAGCAGAGCAATGGCATAAGAATTTGGAGAGGAAATATGTTGTTGGTATATAGGAGGTGGTCAATGGATATTTGAAGAAAGCAATATCTGAATGAATACCTAGAGTCAGAAGGATAAATCAGGTGGAAGTTAGATGAATGAATAGCTTCATTAAGCAGGAGTTACACAGAGAAGGTTGTAGAAGGATTATAAAGAATCAGGTGATCAGCATGCCGATGAGGTGCTTAAGGGTCAAAGCTGTATAACTGAGAGGAGACCTCCACATAGCCTTTAAAGGAATGCGGAGAACCGACCAGGGCTTCTGACCTAATGTCCAATCCTCACCTTCTCGTGGTGCACCCTGTTGGGTATCTACTTGGATACTGAACGGACGAGGATGGGCTGGCAGTTTGGGATTTAGCCGACCAAATTGTATTCTTATTGGTTAAACCAAAATATAGAATGATGGTACAACATGACAAAATTTCATGCCAGCTGGGGCGTCGCCCGGTTAAATGAGGCCCCCGTTGTTTTCGCCAGGGAACCAGGGCGAACAGTGAAAAGTCAGCTACTGGAACAAATCTGAAAATAAACCCCAACTCAACATCACCAGAGTTAAAGATCAGTACTATCAACGTAAGAAGCCTGAATGGCAAAGAAATGGAGCTAGCTGAGGAATTAGATAAGTACCAGATCGACATAATAGGGGTGACTGAAACAAAAAATGACCAAAACTGGTGAGCTCTTTCTGAGTAATAAATGCAAAATGTTATATTATATTCAGGCAATGACAATCAAGGAAAAGAAGGGGTAGCCATAGTATTCAACACAAAATACTAGGCTAATCTTCTTGAATGGCAGTCAGTCTCAAGTAGGGTAATGTGGGCAAATATGAGAATGGGGAACTGGACAATGAGACTTATTTGTGCCTATGGTCCCACAGAAGGTTCTACTAAGGTAGAAGTGGAGGAATTTTTTGATGCTCTAGAAAAAGCAACTGACACAATGAAAAAGGAAAAGTTGGTCCTTGTTGGGGATCTAAATAGCAGAGTAGGAAATGATTGTGAGACATACAAAAATATTTTGGGAAAATTTGGAGAAAAGAGCAAAGCTAATAATAATGGCAAATATCTGTTGGATTTCTGCTCAGGACATGGACTGGTTATTACTAACACCATGTTCCAACATAAAAATGTGCACAAATTCACATGGAGAGAAGAGGCTAGGAATAAGAAAAGTCTCATTGACTATGTTTGTTGATAGTGATGTTTTCTCCCTGGTGCAGGACATCAGAGTGTACAGAGGATTTGAAATTGGAAGTGATCACTATTTAGTCTTGAGCAGGATAAAATTGAATTTCATATTGAAAAGAAGAACATGTAAGAAAGTTTTAAAGTGAATAAAAGTTGAGCAGCTCTCAGATGTGAACTGTAGGCTAAAATACACAAAGATTATTGAAGAAAAAATGAAAGAGTTTGAGAACAGGAATCAAACCTTGGAGATTCAGTGGCAAACTCTGAAAAAAACATTGATTGATTCTGCCAGAGAGGCATGTGGTGAGGTTATCTGTAAGGATAAAAAAATCAGAACTCCCTGGTGGACACAGGAAGTTAAAGAGGCAGTGAAGGAAAAGAAGAAAGCATACCAAAAGTTCCTGTCAAATAAGTTAGCTTGTGCTCTTAGAGAATATAGAGACAAATGCAAGAATGCTAAACACTGTGTAAAACTAGCTAAACAAAAGTCATGGGAGGACTTTGGCAAGAATATAGAAAATAAATATCAAGAAGGTGGCAAAATATTCTGGAGATTGTTGAAGAAGCTTAAGAATGGAGGAAAGAGTGCTGTAAAAGGAGTTAGAGATGATAAAGGTGACATGAAAACGGTAGAAAAAGATATCCTTGTAGTATGGAGTAATTACTTTGAAAAACTGCTAAATGAAACAAGCAGTGATGACAGCACAGTGGTAAAAAACACTGACCAGGCATGCAGTCAGGAATACATATCCATACTAGAAGTAGAAAAAGCCATCAAAGGCTTGAAATGTGGAAAGGCAGCAGGAGTAGATGATATTTGACCAGAAATGCTGAAGTATGGTGGTATAAGAGTCTTACAGTGGCTACACTGCATAGTTCAGAAAGCCTGGACAGAGGGACGAATTCCCGATGATTGGAGTAGAGCTCTCATAGTACCCATATATAAAAAGGGAAATAAAACTGCATGTGAGAATTACAGAGGTATTTCCCTACTGAGTGTTCCTGGCAAGATCTATGCAAGTATACTTGAGAAACGGTTGAGAAGAATTGTGGAAGAAAAGCTTGGTGAAGAACAAGCTGGATTCAGGCCAAATAGAGGCTGTCAGGATCAGATCTTCACTTTACGACAAATAGTCGAGAAAGCATGGGAATATAACAAAGATCTGTATTTAAGTTTTGTCGATCTGGAAAAGGCATATGACAAGGTGCCAAGAGAGAAGCTATTCAATACGCTGCAGTTATATGGTGTCAATGGGGCATTATTTCAAGCAATACTTAGTCTTTATTTGAGTTGTAAGTCAGCAGTTAGAATTGAAGGAAGTACAGGAAGATGGTTTAATGTTAAATATGGTGTGAGACAAGGATCTACATTATCCCCTCTGTTATTCATTATCTATATGGATCACATTATGAAGGAAAGTGGTATTAAACATGATATCAAAATTGGAGATGTTAATGTCAGCTCTTTGCTTTATGCAGATGATGTTATACTTCTAAATAAATCTGTTACAAGTCTGCAAGATTCTCTGACTAAATTGAATAGCTGTTGTAATAGATATGGTATGAAGGTCAGCAATAAAAAGACAAAGACAATGAAAATAGGCAGAATCATTGAAAATGTCAACTGTGTTGTGAATGGAGAACCTGTGGAACAAGTAAAACATTTCAGCTATTTAGTCACGATTTTTACTGAAGATGGTAAATTAAATATAGAAATAGGCAACAGAATAAGCAAAGCTGGTATGGTGGGAAGTCAATTGAATAAATTCATATGGAATAAGAGAGAAATTAGTCGGAACACTAAATTAGCTGTGTACAAGACAGTGTTCAAACCAGTTTTAACTTATGGATCTGAGAGCTGGGTCAGAAGTAAAACACTTGACCAAAGACTAGAGACCACAGATATGAGAGTCCTGAGAAAGATTATAGGCGTGAACAGATGGCATCAATGGCAATATCATATTAAAAACGAGGATATTAGGAAAGAACTTGACATTGTCAGCATCCAGGAATGTGTTAGCAGAGTTAATCTCAGGTAGTATAGTCACTTAAACAGAATGGGCGAGGAAAGATTAAGAAAAGAAGTGTTCTCTGCCAGGTTGGCAGCAAAACAACCTAGAGGAAGACCAAGATATAGGTGGATTGATACTGTACAAAGTGCTTTAGACGATAGAAATATAAGATCTGATAATGTTGGAGTCTTGACAAGTAACAGACTGATTTGGAGGAAAATTGTAGATAGGAAATTAATAATGATGTAATTTTTTCATGTAGTACTATCATATCCTGTACACCCCTTGAGGGTACATGGCAGGAATTTGATGATGATGATGATGATGTGATCAGCATGCCGATGAGCAGTATAAGGTGCAGGCAAGAAGGGTTACCAGTATTGTAAGGAAAGTCAAAGCTAATTATGAGAGAAAGCTATCTGATGAGGCCAAGAGAAATCCTAAGGAGTTCTTTCATTATGTGGCAAGTGAAAGGAAGAATGACTTTAAAAAGTGCTGATGGTGGGGAGGTAACAGAACTAAACCAAATAGTTGAATTACTGAGTAAGCATTTTGCAGGAGTTTACCATTTTGGTGGTGACATTGACTGATAGAAGATGATTGTAATAAAGATGCTATCGGCCTGTGTATTACGATGTTCAAGGGAATTATCAGCTCCTCTGACCAATCTGTTTAAGTCTCAGTAGTGGAAAGAGGGCAAAATAGTCCCATTGCATAAAGGAGGCTTCTAGACAGAAGTAGCAAATTATAGGCCAGTCAGGATCTCAGGAGTAGTGGTTTAAGGTATTTGGGAAATGTGAAAGATAGAATTCAGGACTGGTTGGATAGGTATATGATACTCTATAAGGGGCAACATGTTTTTATGAAGGATAGGTCTTGCCTTTGTAATTTGCTTACTTGTTATAATCAAGTGACAGTAGAATTGGATAAGGGAAATGGCTACTCAGTGATATTGCATAAATTGGAGCAAATAGAGACGAGTATGAATCTGGTGATTTGGATTGGAGAGTGGCTGATGGACAGATATCAAAGAGTGGTCTATGTTGAGTCCACACAAGAAAGCCAGTGAGCAGTGGTGTACCACAGGACTCAGTACTTTGTCCTCTGTTATTTAATATGTATATCAATGATATAGGAAATGATTTGACCGGAAATATTCAGTTTAGTGACTGAGTTTAGCAAACATTTGTTAAAATCAGAAGAGCAATGGTAAATGAAGGTGATGCTCAGATCCTGCAGGAAGATTTAAACAGACTCGCAAAATGGGCAAAGGTAAATGGTTGTTAGTTAAATGTGGCCAAGTGTAAGGTCAAGTGCACTTTGGGTAGAGATCAGCTGTGTAGTATATTGATGGAACTGAACTGCAGGAAACTGATGAGGCCAGGGACTTTGGTGTGATTGTGGAAAGGGAGTTGAAGTTTAGAGGCATATTGCAAACAAAACAGCACATCAGATTATGTGGTTGTTTAAGAACATACTAACAAGCAGGGATAGAGAGGTTATTGTTCTCCTATATAAGACTTTAATAAGGCCACATCTGGACTACTGAATATAGATCTGGACTTCCTGATTCCATTGTGATGAAGAAGTTGTGGAGAGGATCTAGATGCGAGTGACAAAGATTGTGGCAGGACCATGGAATGCTCCTTATGCGATTAGATTGACAGTCTGTAGGCTACAAAAATTAACTGATAGATGAAAAAGCGGAGACACGATGGAAGCATTTAAGTTATTAAAGGAGTTTATAGGATTGACACTGAAGAATTTTTTCAGTACATGGTAATAAGGGAGAAAACAAGAGGTCACCAGTGGAAATTGTATTAGAGTGTGATTAGCAAGGGTGTTAGGACTAGGTTTTTTGCTTGGAGGGTGGTGAATGGGTTGCTAGAGGTAGTTGTGGATGCTTCATCATTGAATGAGTTTAAGAAGTATGATGGGTATTGTAAATGATGGCTAGTGTGTGAATAAATGAATCTCCCATGATGAGTCTTCTGACTCCATGGAGATACCTATATAATGATAATAATAATAAATAATATTTTGAGTTATAGGTTGTAGTAGAAACTGATAATGAAACAAGATTTCAACAAAAAACCTATTATACTATGCCTGAATGTTGTCTTAGCCTTTGCATTTGTTGGAACCCAAGTCTTAGATAAGGGGTGAGAGTTTAAAATTGACTTGAAGGAATAAAGGTTTGCATAACTACTATATGTCATTTGTTGGATGCCGTTGTTTTCTATCAAGGTGGAATGAGTAGTTTTTAATAATACTTTCTCCATCAATTTATTTATTTTTTTCCCCTAATAGCTGGATTATACATAGTAACTTAGCTTCACTACAGCAAAGGTTATTTCACTGTTCTAGTGAAGAATATTTTTCCTTTGTTATAAGAATATTGTCTGTCAGAGCAAAAATATCCAAACATAATGAATGTTTTATGAACATTTACTAAGAATGGATTCATATGCTCCAAGAACATGTGGTAAGAAATAGTTTCATTCTGCAAAGGAAAGTAGCAGCAGTTTGGGCATGAAATACTCATTTGCTGTTTCTACAATAAAAGAATTACATCAGATATGTAAATATTTTATTTTGCATTGTTATCTACAGCAAAGATGAGAGCACACAGTATTCAGGTAGTGAGAGTGCGTGCGTGCGCACACAGAGAGAGAGGGGGGGGGGAAGAAAGAAAGTAAAATCTTACAATGTTTGCCATTTATGTCATGTACACGATATAAACTTCAGTAGAGTACTAAAATGCAGTGACAAGAGAAAATTCCTTTTGTATTTGTCCTCTTTTTTTTTTTTTTTTTTTTTTTTTTTAAGCAAAAAAACTGTTAATTTATGAAAACTGCATGCAAACATTTAATATGTTTTTCATGTGTGGGTATATCATTAGTGACTTAGAATGCTTGATTTATTTTCATATTTAAAATTTCCATTGTAGCATTTTGAAATTATTTTTACCCCTTCTTTTGTTATTTAAAAAAGTGTTTTTTCTTGCAGATCCAACCTGGAAACCAAGGAATACAAACTGTACACAGACGTTATTTTTATCTGGTGACTTAGTTAGTCCTAAACTTAAAACAGCCAAAACTATCTTTTCTTATTTAAGCATTGTATTGTTAACAATATTTACTTTAGAGGTAACTAACCTTTTTTTATGTTTATTATCTTTGTTCTTGTAAATAATATCAGTATAATATAATCTTTTGCAAAACTCTCTCTCTCCACACACACACACACCATTTCTATTTAGCATGTCACTTAAGGTGTCAAAACTATGCAAGTGTGAGAAGTGTAGAAGCTATGTAAAAGATCTCTAACTTAGAACTCTAACTTACTTTCCTCACCTTCCTATGCTGTGTCCAGCTGGATGCTGATAAGCGGACATAGGCTTAAAATTTGGGACTTTGTCATCCAAAATGTACTTACTCTACATTGGCCGAATTTGCATGTATGTACATCTATGTACATGCCATTTGCGGTACAGGATGATTATAATTAAAGTTCACATTTCAAAAGGCTGTAACTGAGTAACTACTCAGCAGAACGATTTAATATTTAACGTGATGCAGCAATGGAATTTTATATTGCACAAAAGCCAACGTTAGTTCTAAAAGTTGCCACTAGGGCAATACATGTAAATTACATCTATTGTTATTTAAAAAAGTTAATGACAATTATGCTAATGACAAATGTCCCCAATGATATATGCTTCAAAAGAAGCTTCTATAAAAGCAGGTAGCTACAGAATGCATCAGTTCATTGTTCTATGAACAGACAACATGTTAAAGCACATTGCGCACTTCTCATGAAGTTGTTTTACCAAAATAATAGCTGTGCCTTGACAGTACAAAAGTTCAGAGCATTAAAGGGATTAAAAACAAGTCCTATGACTGCAAATAGTTTACGCAAAATGATCCGGAAATTTGATGAGACAGGTTCCTTAGATGTCAAACCAGGCAGAGGACAGAAGCCCATTGAACACCAAACAATGGAGGAAGTATCCACAGCTTTAGAGGAAGAAAGGATGGCAAATGTCATAGGAAGCAGCAGCTCATGGCATATTGCATGATTCACAAAGTCATAAGACAAATTCTGCACTTTTATCCTTACAAGATTTCCCACATTCAGCAATTGCTTAATCCTGACAGAGGTGCATGAGAAACATTTGCCCTGCAGTTCTTAAACAACAGCAGCAACAATAATAACATCAACAAATTACACCTTTAAATCTTACAAAAAAATATTAACATAAATATATATATTTTTTTTAGAGACAAAGACAAGTGATTTTGTTGTGACTAAATTTAAAATTCATAATGGACTACAGTCGATCCTCACTATAGCAAACCTATAAAGATCACTGGAATGGTTTGATATAGTGAATTTCTTTTATCATAGCATTGTACATGTAGAGCAGCTTCAATCAGGACTTTACATTAGTTTGTTGTGGTGGTGTTTGCTATAGTGAGAGTCAATTGTATTGGTATAAAATATCCTGACAGTATTCCATTACTGTAAAAGGGGAAAAAAAACTTTTACAGTAATTAAGTAAAAGACCGATTACTTTAAAATCAAAAAAGGATTAATGCATTTAATTATATCTTAGTCTATTTTCCTGTTCATCTAATTTAACCCAGTTTAATCTTTGAAAGTATATATTACTGAAACATAATATGTGGCATATTCAAATGATAATCAAAATATCTTATGACAAATGATATACAGTTTTTTGAACTGGCCAGTTGGGTGAGTGAGTAGCGTATCCACCAACAAACAAATCTCACCATTCACAGATATTTGTAAATATCTTTAGGTGGTAAATAAATTTCATATTATTTTTTATTATATTTTTATATTATTATTTCAGAAATTTCATACAAAATTGCGTAAAATAATTATTATTAGTTTTTAAACTACTGTACTAATGATGTCCTAAGATACTTAGGACATCATCAGTACATTATTTACAAGTAAATAATTTTCACTGTGGTTAATACGTGCGTTTCTTTTAATTAAATTCCATATTGTTTGGTGTGACCATCACCCTGCTTACTACCTCCTGTCCTGTTCTGTCAGGTGTCTTCTCCCTCCAGAAGATCAACTACCATGTGTCTCCACCATGTCCTATTCTGCGCCTCTCTGCTATATTCCTCATATGAGAGATAGGTCCAGGCTTTTATATTTTTCATCCACTCCAGTCTTTGTCTTCCTCTCCTTCTTTTTCCCTCAACAGTTCCTTCGAGAAGTGTCATTCTTGTAGATGTTGGTAACACGACTGTTAAATTATTTAAAGAATTTACAATGTAAACTGGAATATTAATTAAAAGAAACTAATAAATACCTCCTATAATTTGGTAATATCACGTTGCCATCTTCATGGGAACATACAACTATGACATGTGCATGCAGGCACTACAAATGAGGCAGAAGAGAGAAAATTACTGTTGTTCCTAGAGTCCTAAAGGTGCCCCCTAGCAGGCTATATTGGGTTGTCTTGGCTGTTGGGCTGAAGTTCTCAAGATGCAAGCTTCCTAAATTTGGGGCAGTCTCATGCACCCAAATTTGTTAAGGTTTGGAAAGTTTTTAGAACTGAGGCTGATTCCATGAACAATCTTTCATATTTAAATTTGCTGCGATGTATTAACATGGCTTTCTTCCAATGTATTCTGTGACGGGTATCCAAAGCATGGTCTGCAAGTCTAGAGTGGCTCTATTGGTGAAACCAGATGTAGTCTTTGTGTTCCGAAATCCTGACATTTGCTGTTCTGCCTGTTTGGCCAAAGTAGGACAGTTTACAGCTGCAAAGGACTTGGTATACCCCTGGTAGGTCTAGGGGAAGTGACTGGTCTTTGGTGGAGCGGATAAGGGATGCCAGTTTCTTATATAGTTTGTAACAGGAAGTCAGGTCATATTTTTTTAAGATTTTAGTTAACTTTTCAGAGGTGCCCCAGATATAGGGAATGGTGATGGATTTAGTGTAATCTTTGTTATGAAGAGGGGGAGGGGGTTGTGGTTAACTGGTTTTAATATTTTTTGGGGATTATAACCATTGGCTAAGAAAGTGTTAAGGATGTGGTTTAGTTCAATGGTTAGGGCATTGTCACCTGAACAGATTAATTTTGCCCTGTTATGTAGTGTTTTTATAACCCCATATTGTTGTGGAGGAGGATTGCTGGTGAATGTATCTGCCTGTATTGGTAGTTTTTTTGTAAACAGAGAAAGCCGAGGATCCATCAGGCTAACGAGTGATTAAGAGTGTCTAGGAAAGGGAGACTATTGTTTTCCTCTTTTTCCAAGATGAACTGGATTCTGGGGTGTTGGTTGTTTAAGTGTGTTAAGAAGGAGTGGAGTGTATCTGAGCCATGTGGTCAAATAGCAAACACATCATCAATGTAGCGAAGCCAAACAGTGGGTTTTTTGTGGGGCTGAGTTTAAGGCTTTCTCTTCAAAAGTCTCCATAAAGAAGTTGGCCAGGGGTGGGGAGAGTGGTGAACCCATGGCTGTCCCCTCTATCTGTTTGTAGAATTTTTCTTGCCAAACAAAATAGCCTGAGCTCATTGTGAACTGAAATAAGGCTGAGATATCAGGAGGAAATTTGGCTTGGATGAGCTCTAAGATTTCCTTGAGTGGGACATTTGTGAATAGGGAGGAGACATCAAAACTGACCATTATGTCAGTATGTTGGAGTGAGAGGTTTTCTATACCGGCTTTGAAGTGGGCTGAGTTTTTTATGTGTGATGGTGTATTGCCAGTATAGTGTGTGAGCGCTTTAGTAAATGTTTGGCTAATTTTTATGTGGGGGAATCAGTTCCATCCACTATGGGACGTAATGGCACACATTTTGTTTATGTATTTTTGGAAATCCATATATTCGGGGGGGGGGGGGTCTAGAGTTAAAAGGTTTTAATTTGTTGTTAACTTCCACAGTCCAAGAAGTGACCTTCTTAAGGAGCCTTTGGAGTGTTCTAATTTGGGAGCTGGTGGGATTATACTCAATAGGGAGGTAGGTAGTCTGATCTAACTATAAAGCATTAAGCTTACCTGTGTAGTCGGTTTGGTTGAGAACCACTGGCAGTTCCCTTATCCGCTTTGGTGATTACTATTTCTTTGTTTTTCTTCATTTCTTGTAGAAATATTCTCCTTTGGATAGGTTGGTTTTTGGTGGTCTTGCTTTGGTGAGAACACCGGCTACATCCAGTCTGATATTATTGGCGATATGGTTTGGAAGGTTGCAGATACCACGTTCTATCTGAATCATTATTTCGAGAAATGTCCTTTGTAGGCAGTTATGTCTGAAAATATGTCCAAGATAGCTTACTTTTCTCTTTTTAATTTCTTTTATCAGGCTCCTGTTTATGCCTACCATCCCTATTTGTCTTTTTGTCTTTCCATGTATCCTCATATTTCTTCGCAGCATCCACATTTCAAAGCCTCCAGTTTTTTCACACTCAGATTGGCGAGTGTCTATATCTCTGTTCCATATTATAATGTGGACCATATGTAACATTTAGAGATTCTTAGTCTTATTTTTAGATTTAATTCTCTAGATGTCAGTATATTTTTTATATATTGTTGAAAGCTTACCTGAAGTGGTTTTAAAAAGTTACATTTGGTCTCTAATGTAGGGTTTCTGGATTATTTAATTCTTAGTTCATCCATGTTCATGCACTATAGGTTTACAACGTTTCATGGATGAGAGGTACATTAAAAAAAATAATAATAAATTTGATTTGATTGCTTCAACATAGCAAGCACGTCACCTTATTAAATATGTATTCCAAATAGTGTTGTTCAATATAAGAGTGAATATAAATCAGACTCTGCTGAAGTGATGAATTTTATCTCAGTTAGCTTAAAAATTGTTGAATAGTGAATTTGTAGTAGTGTTTTATTACCTGCAATTTTTTGTTTTATGAATTGCAGATCATTTGGTGGTTTTAATTGTGTGATGAAGATTAAACACTCAGCAAAATATCAGTCTAAGTGTAGCAACTGGTGCTGTTAAAGAAGCTAGATAATAACATCGGAGGTAATGAAAACCTGCAACATTTAGTGCTTCAATGTTAGCAAGACAGTGAAATAGAATTTTGAAAAATATAGCATCCTTTTTCTTTAGGTTATTAAGATGTCAATATGATGATTTTCAGTTATCTAAAGGCTCAAGTTATCATCATCATCATGCTTTCAAGGTATGCTAGGCCATCATGCTAGGCCTAAATCCTTATCAAGGATTTAGGCCTAGCATGGCCTCTTCCGGCCTTAGAAATCATCGTTGAATCATTTAAGAGGACGTCCTGGTTTTCATTGAACGTGTTCCATCCATTTATGTTTATATTTTTTAATTTTTTCTATTACTGGTTCTTGGTTTAATTCTGGAGTGCTTAAGGGTCAAAGCTGTATAACTGAGAGGAGACCTCCACATGGCCTTTAAAGGAATGCGGAGAACCGACCAGGGCTTCTGACCTTATGTCCAATCCTCACCTTCTCGTGGTGCACCCTGTTGGGTATCTACTTGGATACTGAGCGGACGAGGATGGGCTGGCAATTTGGGATTTAGCCGACCAAATTGTATTCTTATTGGTTAAACCAAAATATAGAATGATGGTACAACATGACAAAATTTCATGCCGGCTGGGGCGTCGCCCGGTTAAACAAGGCCCCCGTTGTTTTCGCCAGGGAACCAGGGCGAACAGCGAAAAGTCAGCTATTGGAACAAATATGAAAACACACCCCCAGCTCAACATCACCAGATTAAAGATCAGTACTATCAACGTAAGAAGCCTGAATGGCAAAGAAATGGAGCTAGCTGAGAAATTAGATAAGTACCAGATCGACATAATAGGGGTGACTGAAACAAAAAAGACCAAAACTGGTGAGATCTTTCTGAGCAATAAATACAAAATGTTATATTCAGGCAATGACAATCAAGGAAAAGAAGGTGTAGCCATAGTATTCAACACAAAATACGAGGCTAATCTTCTTGAATGGCAGTCAGTCTCAAGTAGAGTAATGTGGGCAAATATGAGAATGGGGAACTGGACAATGAGACTTATTTGTGCCTATGGTCCCACAGAAGGTTCTACTAAGGTAGAAGTGGAGGAATTTTTTGAGGCTTTAGAAAAAGCAACTGACACAAAAAAAAATGAAAAGTTGGTCCTTGTTGGGGATCTAAATAGCAGAGTAGGAAATGATTGTGAGACATACAAAAATATTTTGGGAAAATTTGGAGAAAAGAGCAAAGCTAATAATAATGGCAAATATCTGTTGGATTTCTGCTCAGGACATGGACTGGTTATTACTAACACCATGTTCCAACATAAAAATGTGCACAAATTCACATGGAGAGAAGAGGCTAGGAATAAGAAAAGTCTCATTGACTATGTTATTGTTGATAGTGATGTTTTCTCCCTGGTGCAGGAAACCAGAACGTACAGAGGATTTGAAATTGGAAGTGATCACTATTTAGTCTTGAGCAGGATAAAATTGAATTTCACATTGAAAAGAATAACATGTAAGAAAGTTTTAAAGCGAATAAAAGTTGAGCAGCTGTCAGATGCGAACTGTAGACTAAAATACACAAAGATTATTGAATAAAAAATGAGAGTTTGAGAACAGGAATCAAACCTTGGAGATTCAGTGGCAAACTCTGAAGAAAACATTGATTGATTCTGCCAGAGAGGCATGTGGTGAGGTTGTTTGTAAGGATAAAAAAATCAGAACTCCCTGGTGGACACAGGAAGTTAAAGAGGCAGTGAAGGAAAAGAAGAAAGCATACCAAAAGTTCCTGGCAAATAAGTCAGCTTTTGCTCTTAGAGAATATAGAGACAAATGCAAGAATGCTAAACACTGTGTAAAACTAGCTAAACAAAAGTCATGGGAGGACTTTGGCAAGAATATAGAAAATAAATATCAAGAAGGTGGCAAAATATTCTGGAGATTGTTGAAGAAGCTTAAGAATGGAGGAAAGAGTGCTGTAAAAGGAGTTAGAGATGATAAAGGTGACATGAAAACGGTTAAAAAAGATATCCTTGAAGTATGGAGTAATTACTTTGAAAAACTGCTAAATGAAACAAGCAGTGATGACAGCACAGTGGTAAAAAACACTGATCAGGCATGCAGTCAGGAATACATATTCATACTTGAAGTAGAAAAAGCCATCCAAGGCTTGAAATGTGGAAAGGCAGCAGGAGTAGATGATATTCGACTAGAAATGCTATACCCATATATAAAAAGGGAAATAAAACTGCATGTGAGAATTACAGAGGTATTTCCCTACTGGGTGTTCCTGGCAAGATCTATGCAAGTATACTTGAGAAATGGTTGAGAAGAATTGTGGAAGAAAAGCTTGGTGAAGAACAAGCTGGATTCAGGCCAAATAGAGGCTGTCAGGATCAGATCTTCACTTTACGACAAATAGTCAAGAAAGCATGGGAATATAACAAAGATCTGTATTTAAGTTTTGTCGATCTGGAAAAGGCATATGACAAGGTTCCAAGGGAGAAGCTATTCAATACGCTGCAGTTATATTGTGTCAATGGGGCATTATATCAAGCAATACTTAGTCTTTATTTGAGTTGTAAGTCAGCAGTTAGAATTGAAGGAAGTACAGGAAGATGGTTTAATGTTAAATCTGGTGTGAGACAAGGATGTACATTATCCCCTCTGTTATTCATTATCTATATGGATCACATTATGAAGGAAACTGGTATTAAACATGATATCAAAATTGGAGATGTTAATGTCAGCTCTTTGCTTTATGCGGATGATACTTGTAAATAAATCTGCTATAAGTCTACAAGATTCTCTGACTAAATTGAATAACTGTTGTAATAGATATGGTATGAAGGTCAGCAATAAAAAGACAAAGACAATGAAAATAGGCAGAATCATTGAAAATGTCAACTGTGTTGTGAATGGAGAACCTGTGGAACAAGTAAAACATTTCAGCTATTTAGGCACAATTTTTACTGAAGATGGTAAATTAAATATAGAAATAGAATCAGCAAAGCTGGCATGGTGGGAAGTCAATTGAATAAATTCATATGGAATAAGAGAGAAATTAGTCGGAACACTAAATTAGCTGTATACAAGACAGTGTTCAAACCAGTTTTAACTTATGGATCTGAGAGCTTGGTCAGAAGTAAAACACTTTACCAAAGACTAGAGACCACAGATATGAGAGTCCTGAGAAAGATCAGGGGCATGAACAGGTGGCATCAATGGCAATATCATATTAAAAATGAGGATATTAGGAAAGAACTTGACATTGTCAGCTTCCAGGAATGCGTTAGCAGCGCTAATCTCAGGTGGTATGGTCACTTAATCAGAATGGGTGAGGAAAGATTAGCAAAACAAGTGTTCTCTGCCAGGTTTGCTGCAAAATGACCCAGAGGAAGACCAAGATATAGGTGGATTGATACGGTACAAAGTGCCTTTGACGATAGAAATATAAGATCTGATAATGTTGGAGTCTTGACAAGTAACAGACTGATTTGGAGGAAAATTGTAGATAGGATATTAATAATGATGTAATTTTTTTCATGTAGTACTATCATATCCTGTACACCCCTTCAGGGTACATGGGAGGAATTTGATGATGATGGTTTAATTCTTTCATAATATCTTCGTTTCGTTTGTGATCAAATAGGGTATACTTTGCAGTTTTTCTCATAAACTTCATTTCTGCTGTTGTTAATCTTTGTCTTTTTGTTTTATTGTCCAGATTTCGCTTCCATACATTAAGACTGGTAGGGCTAATGTATTGTATACTTTTAGCTTGGTTTGTTTTTGAACTAGGTTTGGTTTAAATATAGAGTTAATCAACCTGTTATTTTTAAATATTTTGCAATTTTTACATTTATATCTTTTTCATTTTCATATGTGATCATACATCCTACGTAGTTAAATGAATTCACATGTTCTAAGATCTTGTTATCTATTACTATTTTAGTTCTTGCTGGATCTTTAAAGGCCATAAGTTTTCGATTTTTCCATTGATATTATCACTGGAAATCTGAATTATCAATGGATATCTCATTTAGATCTAAAATAGCTTTCTGTAAGTTATCTTCAGAATTTGTAATTATTATTTGGTCGTCGGCAAAGAGGGGAGTGTTTAAGTTAACTGTAGGAGAAAGTTTAATTCCTTGATGTAAATTTTTGTTCCATTTTATTATTATTTCATTTAAGTAGATATTAAAAAGAGTTGCTGAGAGGGGACATCCCTGTCGGACCCCTTGGTTTATCTCTCTCGTATGTGATAGCTCGTGATTTAATCTAATTTCTATTTGATTAAAAGGCTAAAGGCTAAAGTTATGCATTAAAAAAAAAGTGCTTATATTTATTATTGCTTAAGAATGGTTGCAGGAAAGCTGTACTTAAATAGCCTGAAATGTTAGAGGAATGTGATTGATATGTATCCAAAAAGGTAAGATTAATGTATACTAGAAGAGAATGTTTAACAAACTTTTCTTGCAAATGAAATAAAATTAATAAATCACAGTTCTGTTACTGAAGTATTATATTTTTGATTAGAAATGAAGGGTATTCAGTATTATTTCATGAGTTTTTTGTTTGTTTGTTTGTTTGTTTTTTGTTTTGTTTTGGACATGTACATTTTGTTGCAAAATTAATGGATACTTGAGAATGTTTCCTCAGCATTTATTTTCACTGACCTCACTATGTTAGCCCACTTTGGACTGTGATTTTAGATGCCATTCTCGTGAATACGCTTTCTGCCAAATGTCAAGAAATTGACTTTAGTATTTGCTTAAGACAAAATAACATGAAAACACAGAGAAAACAGTTAGTAAAGTATTAAACTTTAATGGCCAGATCCTTCTGTTTTTCCTTTATGGCACAAGTATCCTTAAAAAATCATTATTTTGCCTATTTCTATATAATAGTTTCTAACTTTTGTTCTATTATTTCTCTGTAAAGGCAGTCAGTTTGACTTGTAAGGGAAGAGTTTATCATGTTAGTCTCATCCTTAACTGACATTTTATCTCTTCCCAGAAGTGCTTTATAGAGTTGATCAGGACTGTGTGTCATTTTACCTTTCCACTTCTATTTCCTCAAGCCAAGTTGTATTTTCAGTATATCGTGCATTATCTTGTTGATACTCGACTAGATTATTTCCAAAGAACTCTTTCAGCATAGATATGTACATTTTGTCAGCATAATTTTTGATGTTCATTGTTTTGGGCACCATGCAAAGGATCAATGAAAAGCATTCCTACACCATAGCATTACTAATACAGTTAATAGAATTGGGATGATATAGTTTGGTAAATAACATTCTTGGGAGTTGCCAGAACAAAACATTTTCATTTAATTTGAAGAACGTGTATTATGATTTGTCACTCCATAAAGGCTTTCCAGTGGTCGGCTATCTCGCCTATTAATATCTCACCACATAAGTTAAATCTGACTTGTTTGCTTGGTATGATGTTTGAGTTATATTCAACAAAAAATAAAAAAATCCACAGCTGTAAAGATGTGCGCCATGACTCTACATCTATATTATATAAGATTCTGGCACACATCTTTACAGCTGTGGATTATTTTTATATGAACTCCCACTCACAAAAGGTTGTAAACCTTTTGTGAGTGGGAGTTCATATAAAAATAATCTTATAACCTTATAATTAGTATATAAAAATAACCTTATAATTATATATTATAAGGTATTATGGTACTAATTATAAGGTTATTTTTATATATCATAAAAATAATCTTGTAACCTTATAATTAGTATATAAAAATAACCTTATAATTATATATTATAAGGTTTTATGGTACTAATTATAAGGTTATTTTTATATATTCATATAAAAATAATCTTATAATTAGTACCATAAGTGGGCTGAGGACTTTTTTAAATTAATTTTATATATTTTTTGTATTTTTATTTATTTATTATTTTTTTTTTATAGTCTGGAAACCTTGATCTAGAGATCAAACATGGAACCTTTCAACCACTTCGGGACTCCATAAGCAGAGCCGTGGTCTCACAACAGGTGATGAAATTCATGTCACCTAAAGACAGTAACAAACATCCATGCCGAAATCAGGATTCAAACTTGCAGCATTGATTGGAGAATGGATGTGATTAACCAGGCTGACAATGCTCTGAACTTCTAGTAAAGAATTTACTGATTCATAATAAGAGAACTTAAGCCCATTTTCATAAACATTTTCCTGCCTTATTTTTCCTTAGTTTTCTTTTTCGATCATATGTCCATCTTTCAATTTTGCCATCCACAGCTAATCTTGAGTCTAATTTGTGCTGCAGTTGGCTGAACCAACCGATGAATAATATGCTAGCTATGGTCATGTTAATTAATCTCAATGGGAGTTTGTTAATGCTGTTTCATTTTCAGTATTGTACACAACTATAGTCCTTAACTATTTGTTTCTCTTTATACATCTTGCTATACTATTTGTATGATAAAAGATAATAAAGAATTTTGCATCAAGGAGATATCTTTTCTGTTTTTTAATTTTTCATAAAACTTTTTTTTTTATATTTTACTTGTCACTTTATTTCAGTTACTGCATATTCTGGTGTAAATGTAAAATTGAAGATCCGCATTATTTTAGAATTACACATAAATCAGTATGCTTTGTATGATACAAGAACATTGTAATGTCGAGCACTGAATCTTTGTTTGTTAATCACCATTCTCATGACATTCATAAATGAAATTTAATCTATTTATAAGGTAACTATAACATAATCTTATTTTTGTTTTCTTTATCATTATGATCTTTAATCTTAAAATCCGTACTGAGGCACCTTTCCACCTTTCAGTGTATAATATAGATAATTTCCAAAGACAGTAACAAAAATACGACTTCTTATTTCAGATAAATAACATGTTCTCAGTACCACTGAAAATTAATTTATATATAAAACTCTTAAATTATTCATAAATAGTGTTTTTTTTTATATTCATAAAACTGTAAGAAATAAATGCAGCATGGATTTTGCAAATAATTATTTTAATTTTCATGAAATTATAAATGTTGTTCAAATATTTAAGAACTAAAACTTTTGTTTTTCAGATCATTTTTAGGATATTAAGTGGCAAAACAAAATTTATTGTACAGGGTGTTGAGGTAAGAATTGAGAAATTTTTACAGTATGAATAATTTTTCATAAAAGTTAAAATTAGCAGATACAAGGTGTAATAAAATTGTAGAAAATTTATTATGTGTGTATTTATTATATACATAATTCTGAAATTGTCACATGTTAATTTTTCTTTGAATGCACATCTACCATACTCACTGAATTTAAAAAATAGCAGAGATGCAACTAATACTCTTGAAATATTCAAAAACTGCATATGAAGATAATGCTTGTTTAAAAAAAAAAAAACTTTTTGAGCGTATGCATTTTTTATAAAATGACAGACATCCATTGATCTAAAAACAAAAGCTCAGTTATCTCAAAGGAAAATATATTTGCCATTGCCAGGGAAGAGGAGAAAGGCAGATTACTCAGGGTGTATGCTGATTTTTTTTTTTTTTTTTTTTTTTTAATTGATAGTTTTGTTCTTACTGGTGAGAGTATAAGTTTACAGGAGGATCTGGAAGATTATAAATGTTGGCAGAAGGAAACTGTAGTTGTGGCATTTGTCGAATTTGGTTTTGCATAAACCTTCACATTTTACATTTGGTGTTTGCTATTTGAGAAATTTGGACAAAATACATATTCTGATGTGTTTCCAACCATCCTGTTCTAGACTTGGACCCTGACTTTCCTATTTGTAAAATTGAAATCATTATTAAAAGAGAGACAATTTGATAACATGGATGCCATAAAATTAGCAGCATAGCCGAAGAGTTTTTCCAAAGAAGATTTTTAGGTTTTAAAAAGTGGAGGCAGTGGTGCATTATTTTGAACGAGATAAGTTCAAGTAATAAAAAATTTTTACCAGTAAAGATTGCATTGGTAAAAAAGGTTAATGCTTTATGATCACTAGTATATCACATTCATGTAATTTGACTATTTTATTAATCTAATAAACAAGTTATATGACATGTTATATTGATCAATACATGGCCTTTATTTTTTAAGTCATAAGTCAGTTATTTATTTTATTTATTCATATGGCATGAATAACAAAACATGCAGTACAATACACTGTCACTTTAAAAACATATAAAAGTAAAAGTCATTTTAAAAACCAATAAAATTGAAAGGTTACATCCATATTGGTCAAATAGTTCATAGCTTCGGGTGTAGCACTTAAAAAGTCCAATTTGTCTCCTGAATATGCTCTGAGTTTGAGTTTGTCTTTGAGCTCCACAATCACAATGTGGGGATGGTCGTTTGCCCCATTTAAAAAGCATGTCCGCACATACACCATGACCAGTTCATATTCTATTAAGCTGAGTCCAGCATTTTCGTGGGAGGTGTGAGCCAGCATCAAAACTTTCTTGTAATTCTTTGAGAGAAAATTTTGTGATGTCATCTGTCTGGCTCTCCCACTGTTCTTGCCACTTTTGCTTCAGGTCAAAGTTAGATTGTAGTAGTAGTTGGGCTAATTGTAGTGGTGGATGCCTTGATCTCAATCATCGTATACTTAAGTCTGGAAGATCTAAATGTATTGGTAGGCCTGTGTTCTCCAAGATTTTCTTATACTCCTGTAAGATAGCCTTAGTCCTGCACAGATTTGGTGGAACAATGTTGCTAAGAGCTGGAAGCCAGTGTGTGTGGGCATTGATTTAATTGTGCCAGAAATCAGTCTCATTGTATTATTTAGTTGGCTATCAACAAGTTTAACATGTGTGCTATTTAGCCACACTGGTGAGCAATATTCGGCAAGAGAAAACTAGACCAAGAGCTGTAATCCGCAGATTTTCAGCTGTTGCTCCCCATGTCATGCCTATTGGTTTTTGTATTATGTGGTTATGGGTTCTTATCTTAGCAGAAACGTTTGTTAGGTGTTGCTTGTAAGAGAGTGTGCAGTCCAGTCTCATGCCCAAGTACTTAGGAAACTTATTATGTCGTAGTAAACATCCTTCAAAGAAGATATGTAAAGTGACATCTGCCATGTGATTATTAAGGTGAGAGCTTGATACTTCTGTTTTGTCTGGATTGAGCTGGAGTCTCCATTTTTTGTAGTATTCACCTATTGTTTTCAGATCTTTTGTAAGGACGTCTTCAGCCTGACTCATGTTTGTGTCGAATGGCAATTATAGTGTCATCAGCATAACAGAACTTGCGTGAGATGGTAGCAGGCAAGTCATATGTGTATAGGTTATAAAGTAAGGGTGCCAATACTGACTCTTGTGGAAGACCATTATTAAGTTTTTGTTGTTGTGACATTTTATTTCCTAATATCACTTGAAAGAAACGTTCAGTGAGCATTGAGGAAATTAAGTGTGCAGTCCATTTACATGGGACAATACTAAGAAATTTGTATATAAGACCTTCACGCCATACTGTATCATAGGCTACTGTTAGGTCCAAGAAGACAGCTGATGTTTTTTCTTGCTTCTGAAATCCAGCATCTATGTATGATGTTAAAGTTAGCATTTGATCACAGCAAGCACGTTTTTCTCTAAAACCAGCTTTCAATCGGGACATGCTGCATAATTGGTATGGACAATCTGTTGTACAGAAGGCATTCTAACATTTTATAGTTGCAACTCAATAAAGCAATAGGTCTGTAACTTTTTGCCTCCTGGGGTGATTTTCCAGGTTTAAGAATAGCAACTATTTTTGACTTCTTAAACCGGCAAGGTAGTCGGCCAGTCAATAATATATCAGAAAAGAATTCACAGAGCCATTTTATAGTATTGACCCGCTATTAATCAGATATTCAGGATGGACACTGTCGAAGCCTGGGGCCTTGCCTCCTTTGATATCTTTTATGACGGCTTTTACTTCATCTATAGTGAAGATTGAGGCATATTGTGAGAAAGCAGGGGCATTTGTTTTTAAGCTCTAAGTTCTTTCTTGGTATGTTCACGGTTCCTAGGTGCCCTTGACATATTAACAATTTGATTAGCTATTTTCTCAGGGGAGAGATAATTGTGCTTTTTCTTTTAGGTAGATTAGTTGTGGATAGTTGTTGAAGATTTCAAGCTTTTCTACTTGATCGTTTGAAGTCAAGGTTTTCAACCGTATCAATCCATTTTGTTTTTCGAGATGAGTTCAGGCTATGTAGTAATTCAGCTGCTCTTTCAGGATCTTCACTTTTCAGGAACTCTCTGTAGAGATGTTCACTCTCTTCATTCCATCCAGGGACATAATCTTTTCTGTAACCTCTAGGGATATATTTTTTCGCAGTTGATATGATTGCTCCTACAAATCTCTTGTACTCCGCAACTCTAGCAGGTATCCAACGAACACATTTATCCAATTCATTCACAAAATTTCTCCACTTTGTTTTTTAAAATTCCAATGTGGTTGTGGAAAGGATCTTGCTATAGGTAGTGCCATACCAACTTCCAGTAACACCAGTCGATGTTGACTGTGTGGGAAGTTAGAAAGTACATATCGTCTTGCTGGTAATGGTTGCCCTTCTGTGTTTATTGAAACAAAACATGTCCGGATTACACTCTGTTTGCCATACTGATGATCTAATGGTGTTTCTATCCTTGGCATCAAATACAAGGTGTATATTATTTATTTCTGCCCATTGAATGAGGGTAGTACTGCAGTCATTGTTATTACGGTACTTCCATTCTTCATGATGGCTATTAAAATCACCAATCCATACTGTTGGATGTTGATAAGTAGGTATGACATCTATAGACCATGATGTTAAAGTAGGCTTATAGACATTGACTATTGTTATGTTGTGAATTTTCACACTCACAAGATGAGTATCGTTATCACATCTTGTCAGAACAGAAGCATTTTCTATATCATCCTTGATATATGTTGCAATGCCATAATTCCGGTGGTATGTAGCACCAATCAGAGTGTAACCAGTTATTTTTCCTCTTCTATTAAGGTCATCTTCATTTTCAGCATGCGTTTCTTAAAGAAGCACAATGTCAATGTTATTTTCTTGTAGTATTTTGCAGAGATAGTCACATTTTGCTCTGTTAATTCCCTCGATATTCAGTTGACACTTCTTAAGGCTAAATCCCAGTTTTTTTGTCAGCATCATCAATAAAATTAGAAAAATCAATATTGTTTGCCTGCATGCCTTAGCCAGGAGAACTAAGTGTTAGACTGGCTGCCAAATTGCTCTAGCTTAATTAGCGTTACCCAGAGTGCACCACAGGTAACATGGTGCACCCTAGGTCATAAGTCAGTATTTAGAATTGATGGAAGCACAAGAAGATAGTGTGTACTTTGCCTTACATCAAACTATGTCCAACGTTATTCATCATCTGTATGGATCACATTATGAAGAGAAATGGCATTAAACTTGATATGAAAATTGGAGATATTGATCTCAGATCTTTACTTTATGTAGATGATGTTATATTCTTAAATAATCTAGTACAAGACTTCACAATTCCTTGACTAAATTTAATAGCTACTGTAACAGATTTTCTTGAAAATCAACAAAGCTATGCAAACATTCAAAACATCAGTTGTACCCTGAATTATGAGCTAAAGAACGAGTAAAACATTTCAGAATTTAGGCACAATTTTTAGTGATGTTTTACTTTATGCAGATGATGTTATATTCTGCAATAAATCCGGTACAAGATTGCACTATTCCTTAACTAAATTGAATAACGCTGTAACAAATTTGGCATAAAAATGGCAATAAAAAGACAAAGACTGAAAATAGCAGGAACATTGAAAACATCAGCTGTAATCTAAATGGAGAACCTATAGAACAAGTAAAATAGTTCAGTTATTTAGGCACAATTCTTAGTGAACATAGCAAATTAAATGTGGAAATAGACAACAGAATAAGTAAAACTGGTATCATGAGGAGTTCAACTGAATCACTTTATATGTAATAAGAGAGAAATTAGTCAAAACACTAACTGTATACAAGATAGTGTTCACACCAGTTTTGACTTATTGATTTGAGATCTGAGTTAGAAGTAAAACAGTTGATCAATGACTGGATACCAGAGTATGAAAGTTCTGAGGAAAAAATTGGGGGGGGGGGGGGGTTAAACAAAAGGCAGAATCTTATTAAAAAGTGAGACTCCATAGCTCAGGTTTTATAGATGAAGCCCTTTAGTCACAAAGACTTGGGTTCTATTCCCATCCATGACATGAGGACCTTTATCTGGTCTCTTTCGACAAAAGGTGAGTTAGCCAATCTCATACAGAGGTAGGAGATTTTTTTCACCCAGAAACTCTGGTTTTTCATCCCCCAGAACAGGCAAAACTGGCCCTGTGAACACACATGGATTACAGTCAAGAATACTTAAGATAGTCCCTCTAGCCATAGGCCTGCTATGCCAGTCCCAAGCCCGAATAAAAAAATATGGAGGGGATTGAGATGGTGTCATACCTCCCCTTAAAAGCGGCTCACAGCTGTTGTATCATCATACAAAATAAAAAAATAAAAATAAAGTAAAAAGTAAAGATATTAGGAAGGAACTTGACATTGTTATCATTCATTTGTGAGCAGGGTTGATCTCAGGCAGTATGGTCATTTAAACAGAATGGGAGAGGTAAGGTTAGAAAAAACAGGTTTTTGATGTATGTCATCATCAAATTCCTGCCATGTACCCTCAAGGGGTGTACAGAATACGATAGTGCTACATGAAAAATTTACATCATTACTAACTTCCTATCTACAATTTTCCTCCAAATCAGTCTGTTACTTATCAAGACTCCAACATTATCAGATCTTATATTTCTATCGTCTAAGGCACTTTGTACCGTATCAATCCACCTATATTTTGTCTTCCTCTGGATCGTTTTCCTGACAACCTGGCAGATCTTTTGCTAATCTTTCCTCTCCCATTCTGTTTAAGTGACCATACCACCTGAGATTAGCTCTGCTAACGCATTCCTGGATGCTGGCAATGTCCAAGTTCTTTCCTAATATCCTCGTTTTTAATATGATATTGCCATTGATGCCATCTGTTCATGCCCCTGATCTTTCTCAGGACTCTCATATCTGCAGTCTCTAGTCTTCGGTCAAGTGTTTTATTTCTGACCCAGCTCTTAGCTCCATAAGTTAAAACTGGTTTGAACACCGTGTTGTATACAGCTAATTTAGTGTTCCAACTAGTTTCTCTTTAATTCCATATGAAGTTATTCAATTGACTTCCTACCATACCAGCTTTGTTGATTCTGTTGTCTATTTCCATATTTAATTTACCATCTACACTAAAAATCATGCCTAAGTAGCTGAAATGTTCCACAGGTTTTCCATTCACAACACAGTTGACATTTTCAATGCTTCTGCCTATTTTCATTGTTTTTATCTTGTTATTGCTGACCTTCATACCATGTCAAGATCTCAAAATAAAGACAAGAGGAAGACCTGTGTGGATTGATGCATTTTGAATTACCCTAGATGACGCTAATATAATATCTTTCACTATTGTAGTCCTGATAGATATCAGACTAATTTGGAGAAAAATTGTTGATACAAAGTTATGACAATGTATACTCTCATGTAATGATATCATAGCAATCTGTACATTCCTTGAGGGTACATATCAGGAATTTGATGGTGATAAATGATATAATAAAGTAATTAATATCATCTGCATAACCTTGTTGCTTCTGTACGAAAGTGTTAATTAAAAGTGTTGCCTTCAGTTGAAAATCACTTATAAAAATGTTTCTTGCATTTTAGATGAAAATTGCTACCATCAAAACTGGAAAGGGGACAGTAGTAGTAGTAAGTACAGATGCACAAAGCAGGCAGCATTCATTAAATCAAAAGCTGTATAACTGAGAGGAGACCTCCGCACAGCCTTTAAAGGAATGCAGAGAACCGACCAGGGCTTCTGACTTAATGTTCAATCCTCACCTTCTCGTGGTGCACCCTGTTGGGTATCTACCTGGATACTGAACAAACGAGGATGAGCTGGCCATTTGGGATTTAGCCGACCAAATTGTATTCTTATTGGCTTAAACCAATATACCAAATGATGGTACAACATGACAAAATTTCATGCCGGCTGGGGCGTCGCCCGGTTAAATAAGGCCCCCGTTGTTTTCGCCAGGGAACCAGGGTGAACAGCGAAAAGTCAGCTAGTGGAACAAATCTGAAAGCACACCCCAACTCAACATCACCAGAGTTAAAGATCAGTACTATCAACATAAGAAGCCTGAATGGCAAAGAAATGGAGCTAGCTGAGGAATTAGATAAGTACCAGATCGACATAATAGGGGTGACGGAAACAAAAAAGACAAAAACTGGTGAAATCTTTCTGAGCAATAAATACGAAATGTTATATTCAGGCAATGACAATCGAGGAAAAGGAGTAGCCATAGTATTCAACACAAAATATGAGGCTCATCTTCTTGAATGGCAGGCAGTGTCAAGTAGAGTGATTTGAGCAAATATCAGAATGGGGAACTGGATAATGAGACTTATTTGTGCCTATGGTCCCACAGAAGGTTCTACTAAGGTAGAAGTGGAGGAATGTTTTGAGGCTCTAGAGAAAGCTACTGACACAATGAAAAAGGAAAAGTTGGTCCTTGTTGGGGATCTAAATAGCAGAGTAGGAAGTGATTGTCAGACATACAAAAATGTTTTGGGAAAATTTGGAGAAAAGAGCAAAGCTAATAATAATGGCAAATACCTGTTGGATTTTTGCTCAGGACATGGACTGGTTATTACTAACACCATGTTCCAACATAAAAATGTGCACAAATTCATGTGGAGAGAAGAGGCAAGGAATAAGAAAAGTCTCATTGACTATGTTATTGTTGATAGTGATATTTTCTCCCTGGTGCAGGACACTAGACTGTACAGAGGATTTGAAATTGGAAGTGATCACTATTTAGTCTTGAGTAGGATAAAATTGAATTTCATATTGAAAAGAATATCATGTAAGAAAGTTTTAAAGCGAATAAAAGTTGAGCAGCTCTCAGATGTGAACTGTAGGCTAAAATACATAAAGATTATTGAAGAAAAAATGAAAAAGTTTGAGAACAAGAACCAAACCTTGGAGATTCAGTGGCAAACCTTGAAGAAAATACTGATTGATTCAGCCAGAGAGGCATGTGGTGAGGTTGTCTCCAAGGATAGAAAAATCAGAACTCGCTGGTGGACACAGGAAGTTAAAGAGGCAGTGAAGGAAAAGAAGAAAGCATATCAAAAGTTCCTGGCAAATAAGTCAGCTTGTGCTATTAGAGAATACAGAGACAAATGTAAGAAAAAAGATAAATACTGTGTAAAACTAGCTAAACAAAAGTCATGGGAGAACTTTAGCAAGAACATAGAAAATAAATATCAAGGTGGTAAGATATTCTGGAGGTTGTTGAAGAAGCTTAGAAATTGAGGAAAGAGTGCTGTAAAAGGAGTTAGAGATCATAAAGGTGACATGAAAATGGGAGAAAAAGATATATTTTTAAGTAAGGAGTAATTACTTCAAAAAATTGCTAAATGAAACAAGCAGTGATAGCACAGTGGTAAAAAACACTCAACAGAAACGGTTGAGAAGAATTGTGGAAGAAAAGCTTGGTGAAGAACAAGCTGGATTCAGGCCAAATAGAGGCTGTCAGGATCAGATCTTCACTTTACGACAATTAGTTGAGAAAGCATGGGAATATAACAAAGATCTGTATTTAAGTTTTGTCGATCTGGAAAAGGCATACGACAAAGTGCCAAGAGAGAAGCTATTCAATACACTACAGTTATATGGTGTCAGTAGGGCATTATATCAAGCAATACTTAGTCTTTATTTGAGTTGCAGGTCAGCAGTTAGAATTGAAGGAAGTACAGGAAGATGGTTTAATGTTAAATCTGGTGTGAGATAAGAATGTACATTAACCCCCTTTGTTCATTAATCTATATGGATCACATTATGAAGGAAAGTGGTATTAAACATGATATCGAAATTGGAGATGTTAATGTGAGCTCTTTGCTTTATGTGGACAATGTTATGCTTCTAAATAAATCCTCTACAAGTTTGCAAGATTCCCTGACTAAATTGAATAACTGTTGTACTAGATATGGTATGAAGGTCAGCGATAAAAAGACAATGAAAATAGGTAGAATCGTTGAAAATGTCAACTGTGTTTTGAATGGGGAACCTGTGGAACAAGTAAAACATTTCAGCTACTTAGGCACGATTTTTAGTGAAGATGGTAAATTAAATATGAAAATAGACAACAGAATCAACAAAGCTGGTATTGTAGGAATGATTGATTAAATTCATATGGAATAAGAGAGAAATTAGTCGGAACACTAAATTAGCTGTATGCAAACAAGACAGTGTTCAAACCGGTTTTAACTTATGTATCTGAGAGCTGGGTCAGAAGTAAAACACTTAACCAAAGACTAGAGAGTGCAGATATGAGAGTCCTGAGAAAGATTATAGGTGTGAACAGATGGTATCAATGGCAATATCATATTAAAAATGAGGATATTAGGAAAGAACTTGACATTGTCAGCATTCAGGAATGCATTAGCAGAGCTAATCTCCGGTGGTATGGTCACTTGAACCGAATGGGCGAGGAAAGATTAGCAAAACAAGTGTTCTCTGCCAGGTTGGCAGGAAAACAACCCAGAGGAAGACCAAGATATAGGTGGATTGATACGGCACAAAGTGCCTTAGACGATCAAAATATAAGATCTGGTAATGATGTTGGAGTCTTGACAATTAACAGTCTGATTTGGAGGAAAATTGTAGATAAGAAGTTAGTAATGAGGTAAATTTTTCATGAAGTACTATCATATCCTGTACACCCCCTTGAGGGTACATGTCAGGAATTTGATGATGATGATGATGATGATGATATATTTGAAAGCTTGAAAGAAACTACAGTATGTATTATTATTATTATTACTGTATGGGCATTCCCCCCTGTGGAGTCCAAAGACTCATCGCAGGAGACCCAAACTATCCACACAATAATCTATCATACATATCTTTGTATGTATTAGGAAGGAACTTGACATTGTTATCATTCATTTGTGAGCAGAGCTGATCTCAGGCAGTATGGTCATTTAAACTGAACGGGAGAAGTATGGTTAACAAAATAGGTGTTTGATGTATGTCAGGATGCATATATATATATATATAATCATCCAGATGTGATTTGCTTCCTTAGTCTTAAGTAAAAGGCTGGTTATATTCCACTAATTCGAGCCCTACCCAAAGGCCTATGAATTGTGGAAATACTTTCTGAATATGAATGCTGTGCCAAAAAAAAATGGCCTTTTGTAGCCGCCCGATTTTTAATCCATCCAACTCGAGTGCTTCTAGATGTTTTTTCAGTGTTTTAGGGAATGCTGCCTAAAGCACCTATTATTATGGGAACAACTTTCGTTTTCTTTTGCCAGATTCATTCAACTTCAACTTGCAACTCGTGATACTTTGTAATTTTTTCAGTTTCTTTATCGTCAATCCGACTATCTCCTGGTACTGATATTTCGATAAACTGAACACCTTGTTTTCACTTTTTTCAACCACTTATATATCGGGTGTATTACTTTCCAAGCTTTTGTCAGTCTGGATTTTGAAATTACAGAGTATTTTAGCTTTTTCTTTTCAATCGCTTTCTGGTGAACTTTATGCATCCAGTAGTCTTTAGATACTTTAAACCCATACTTTTTACCTAAGTGCCAGTGAATTATCTTAACTTGACATTGTTATGTTATCATGCCTTTTATGGTACTCAATTTGTGCGATTTTGCTGCACCCACTTATAATGTGGTCTACCATTTTTTCCTTTTCTTTGCACAATCTACATTTACTGTCTTCTTGAATTTTTTGTATTTTTGCCTTCATAACATTGGTTTTAATGGCCTGTTCTTGTGCTGCAAAAATTACCAATTCTGTTTCTTTCTTTCATGCTCCATTTCTCAACCATTGCCAGGTCAAGTTGCTGTCAACACTGTCCTCTATGCTGTGAAGGTATTTTCCATGCAATGCCTTATTTTTCCATCTTTCGATTCTCACTTTTACTTGGTTGTCTCCATGGGTTTAAATATACCCTTTTCCTTACTTCAGTTAGAAATTTTTCCGTTGTTTGCTACAGATAATCATTCATATTGCGTTTTTCTTCTTCAATAACTTGCATTACTTGTAATAATCCTCTGCCTCCTTTTTTGTGTGATAGATAGAGCCTATCGATGTCACTGTGAGGATTGAGGGCATGATGGATTGTTAATTTTTGAGTGTTTCTGTCTATATTCTCCACCTCTAGCTGGGTCCATTCAACAATGCCTGCTGAATATCTCAGAACAGGTATGGCCCAGGTGTTAATTGCTTTTATCAAATTTCCAGCATTAAGCATTGACTTAAGGAGTTTCCTTAGTCGCGTATATATTCTGCTCTAGTTTTTTCTTTGATCTTATTGTGCAGAATTTCTGATGCTTCTAAAATTCTCAAATATTTGTAGCTATCTTCGAATTTTATTGCCTTGATTTTTCAGTATTGAGCAGCTCGATTTCGTTCAGATCTTTAAACTTTCCTCTTGTTATTCAGCAATTGCGCATTTGTTTAAGCCAAAATCCATTGATATATCTTGACTGAATATGTGCACAGTTTTAAGCAATGATCTGAGTTCATTCTCTGATTTTGGGCACAATTTCAGATTGTCCATGTATAAAAGGTGAGATATCTTTGCACTTTTTTGTGCAGTTTGATAACTGTGAGCAGTTTTATTTAAAATTCTAGTTAAGGGGATCAGTGACAAGATAAACAATAGAGGAGATAATGAGTCTCCTTGAAAGATACCCCTTTTTTATGTCTACCTCTCCAATTTCTTCTCTATATTTTCAGAATTCAGAACTATTCAGAACCAATGTTGTTTTCCAATTTTTCATGCTGGATTGCAAAAATTTTTGTACGTTTTCTCTAATACTGAATATTCATTTTAAAATCCAAGTATGAGGCACCAAATCAAACCTTTCTTATAATGTCTCCAAGCCATATGAAGGTTGGTTTTTCTATGTTTGCAATTTTTCAGAATCATTTTATCAATCAGCAATTGGCCTTCTGTGCCTCTTGAATTTTTGCTGCTACGTTTTTGTTCAATTGGAAAAGAGAATTTGCTTTAAGATAGCTGTATATTTTGTCAGCTAGTATGCCTGTGAGTAGCTTAAAAGTTGTTGGTAGGCAGGCAGGTTATTGGTCGGAGACGTTTTCTGGCTTTGAGCCTTTTTCTTTATGATTAAAAACGCTTTCCCCACAGTGAGCCACTCTTCTTTGCTTTGTCCTTCTAAAACATCGTTAAATTAGTTAGCAAGTCTTTCATGTAAGCCTGTCAGATATTTCAACCAGTAACCATGTAATTCATCCTTCCCGGGTGTTGACCAATTTTTTATCCTTTTAGCTTGCTTTTGAACCTTTTCAGTTGGTCCATTTTTCGTTCTTGAGATTCGTTCAATCCACTTTGCCTTGTTATTGTGCCTCTTTAGGTTGTCCCATAGGTTTTGCCAAAATTTAAGTGTATTTTCTTTGTCTGTGGTATTTATATAAATATAAATACAGGAATTAATAAATATAAATACATGTAGGAATGATAATCTTAAAGAAAATATAAATATTTTCTTTAAGATTATCATTCCTGCAGCAATCAATTTTCTTGTAAAATTGATGCTGATTCACTCGAAACATTGAATTTTGCTTATACTGTTCAATGCTTGCACTGTGTCTTCTTATTTTAGCTGCAACTGCAACTATTTTTTGCTTCAGTTCCTCTAATACTTCATCAATAGGTCATGTTCCAATATTATATCTCTTTATGAGGTTATTTCAATTTTCGTATTTTTCAGCTTCTTTTCCTTAAGGTTTTTCAAATTGCTCACATTTGCTCGGAGTTTAAGAATTTTATTCTCCAGTCGATGCTTTCATTTTGGTTCCTGAGCCTTACTGCTTTTGGGTTTTCCAATCTTATATCCTAATTCAGATGTTACGACATAGGCTGTTGAGTACATAACTTGATTTGTTTGTCCGGTAGGGATAGCCCTTGCAGCTTTATTGGTTTCTTGTAGGAGTTCCTTCAGTTTTTGTTGAGGTACTTGTCTCAATACTGAAAGCCTAACTTGTTCCAGGTTGCTGTTCATTTGCTCGATAATTTTTGTTGTGAGTTCTTGTTCCTTCTCTGATTAGCTTCCTTTCAACTATTTGTATATTTTCAGCATTCTGCACGTTGGAATCTGGTTTTGCACCATTCATATTCTCGGTCAGTTCAGGGTCAGTACAGTCTTCTTACAGTATTTTTGGGAGTCCATAAATCCGGGGGGGTGGGGTATGGAGTTAAATGGTTTTAATTTGTTAGTGATTTCCACAGGCCAAGAAGTGACTTTCTTAAGGAGCCTGTGGAGTTTTCTAATTTGTGAGTTGGTGGGATTGTACTCGATAGAAAGGTAAGTAGCCCGATCTAACAATAGACCTTTCAGCTTACCTGTGTAATCCTTTTGGTTTACCAAAAGGATTACACAGGTAAGCTGAATTGAAACCAAAAGGTTTCAATTTTCAAAGATTTACCAAAAGGATTATATATGTAAGCTGAAATTACCAAAAGGATACACAGGTTTCAATTCAGGTAAGCTGAAAGCTCTATTGTTAGATCGGGCTACTTACCTCCCTATCGAGTACAATCCCACCAACTCACAAATTAGAAAACTCCACAGGCTCCTTAAGAAGGTCACTTTCTTGGCCTGTGGAAATCACTATTTAACTATTCAAATTAAAACCATTTAACTCCATAACCCCCCCCCCCCCCCATATTTATGGACTCCCAAAAATACATAAGGAAAATGTGCCATTACGTCATAGTGGATGGTATTGATTCCCCCACATACAAACTAGCTAAACATTTGGCCAAGGCTCTCTCACACTATACTGGCAACACACCTTCACACATAAAAAACTCAGCCCACTTCAAAGCCAGCATAGAAAACCTTACACTCAAACACACTGACATAATGGTCAGTTTTGATGTCTCCTCCTTATTTACAAATGTCCCACTCAAAGAATCCTTAGAGCTAATGCAAGCTAAATTTCCTCCCGATATTACAGCCCTATTTCAGTTCACAATGAACTCAGGCTATTTTGTTTGGCAAGGAAAATTCTACAAACAAATAGAGGGGACAGCCATGGGTTCTCCACTCTCCCCACCCTTGGCCAATTTTTATATGGAAACTTTTGAAGAGAAAGCCTTAAACTCTGCCCCACAAAAACCAACCATTTGGCTTCGCTATGTCGATGATGTGTTTGCTATTTGGCCACATGGCTCCAATGCACTCCTCTCCTTCCTAACACACTTAATCAAATTCACTTTGGAAAAAGAAAAAAAACAACTGCCTTCCTTTCTTAGACACACTAGTCACTCGCTAGCCTGATGGAACCTTGGTTTTCTCAGTCTATAGAAAACTCACCCATACAGGCAGATACATTCACCAGCAATCCCACCACCGCTCCTCGCAACAATATGGAGTCATTAAGACACTACACAACAGGGCTAAACTTATCTGTTCAAATGACAATGCCCTAACCACAGAACTAAACCACATTCTCAACACTTTCTCAGCCAATGGCTACCCCACCCCACCCCCCAAAAAAAATCCAAAATATATTGAAACCAGTAAACCACAACCCCACACCCCCCACCCTCACAACAAGGATTACTCTAAATCCATCACCATACCCTATATCCGAGGAACCTCTGAAAAAATTACAAAAATCCTAAAAAAACATGACTTAACTTCATGTTACAGACCATATAAAAAATTGGCATCCCTTATCTGCTCTACTAAAGACCATCCTCCTCCCCTAGACCTACCTGGTGTATACCAGGTCCCTTGCAGCTGTAAGCTGTCTTACTTTGGCCAAACAGGCAGGACAGCCAATATCAGAATCTCAGAACACAAGGACTACATCCAGTTTCACCAATACAGCCACTCTGGTCTTGCTGACCACGTACTGGATACCTGCCAGAGAATACGGTGGAAGAAAGCCATGATAATACACCATAGTAAATACAAATATGAAAGGCTTTTCATGGAATCAGCTTCAGCCCTAAGAAACAATCCAAACCTCAACAAATTTGGATGCATGAGACTGCCTCAAATTTGGGAAACCTACATCAGAAGACCTTCAGCCCAATCGCCCAAGAATACCAACATTGCCTTCTAGGGGGCACCATTAGGACTTTAGGAGAAAGAATAACTTCCTGCTTCTTCCTCAGTTACTGTTTGTTGTGCCTGCGTGCATGTGTCTTGTTCTTAAGTTTCTTGAAAATGGCAACGTGACGTTGCCAAAATATTGAAGTATATTAAAATTTATTTTAATGTATATCCTAGTTGACATTGTAATTTCCTTAAATCATTCAGTAAAAAATATAAAAAATATATATATATATATTCTTGTATATATATTCTGTACATCCCTTGAGGATACATATCAGGAATTTGATGGCAATAAATGATATAATAGAGTGATTAATATCATCATTAATTCATGTAAATTAGCATGCATATATATGTGTGTGTGTGCACGTGTACTAATTTACTATATTGCATGTATATTTTTTAATAACAACATGCACAGGAAAAGTTACAAAATCTGTAACTGTCAACAGCAATGTGTAGACAGGTGATCTGGAGGTTGTATCTTTAGTAGATTATATTGGCTGTTTCTTAAGAGTATCCCAAATATAGGTTGGTATAGTAAGGAGAAAAAGAAGCTTAGTGTTTTAGTAATCATGTCTAGGGAATTAGCCAATGGTCAAAAAAGGTATTACAAATGTGAATTCAGCAGTATTAAGGGAAGTTGCGATTGATGCAGATATTTTTAGTTCTCTTTTCATAAATGTTTCATTTATGCTGTATTTTAATGAGTGTTTTTAAATGAGTGTACCTGAATGTGTGCCGAGTGGTTATGTGCTCCGCAACCATATGCCTGGGAAAGGAGTGCCCTGCGTTCAATTCCTGTCGCTGACGTGAGGAACTTAGGATCTTTCACAGACATAGCCAAGTTAGCCGGTCTTGGGTGTGGACTGCAGAGTTTTCCCTCCCACAAGCAAGCAAACTGGCCCCTTCAACACACACTTCTACAGACATAGAATCCCTCCAGGAATAAGGAGTAATCAACCTATTCCGTAGGACTTCCGAATGCCTAGACCATAAAAGGTGTAGGTCTACATGCAGTGGTGAGTTATGGGAATTTTAACAAAAGGCTCGCATCGTCGAGCAAAAAAAAAAAAGCAGTATTTCACACAAAAACTTTTATTAATACAGCTTGTGTACAAATGCCAATGAAAAAGTATGAGGGAACAATCAACCTGTAAAGATTATCATTTTTAAACAAATATTTCATGATCTAAACATGAAATATTTGCACACAATCATCTGTGTTAATTTATCTTACATAAGAAAAACATTTTTTAACTATCAAAATACAGGGTGTTCGGGATAAATTTGACATATTTATAATTAATTATATTTTTCCGTAAGTTACATGTATTAACACACACTTCTCTTCATTTAAAAGTTTGGACCCTTCTTCATTCATATACAAGATGTCAGAAAGGATGGATAGCTGGAACCCACCTGAATCATGGAAGAGAATAACTTGTATCATGATGATTCGTGCCCGCCATCAAAATAAGGATATTACGACTGCTGCCCAATGCTCCCTGAATACAGTAAAAACAATCAGGCATGAACTAGAGACTTGCAATGGTGACTACGAGGATGTAGCAAGAAGAAAGATCCCTAGCAGACGATCTGATTGCATTCGTACAGCAGAATTCCTCGCAAATCTGCAGGAACAGGTGTTGAAGAACCCTGGCATTGGAATTCGGGCTTTGTTCGTGGAGTTGCTAACTGTAGTCAAGCCCTGGATAACAAGGGTAGCCAATGGTAGGCCGTATGTATGGCAGCAGGATTCGGCCCCTTGCCACACCTCTGGGAAAAGTCAAAAATGGTTGTCTGAAAATTTCTACGACTTCACCAGTCCAAATGTTTGGCCTCCAAACTCCCCAGACCTTAACCCCATGGATTATTTTGTATGGGGCGCAGTTGAAAAAGACACCAATCGCACTTCCAGTAATACAAAAGCCCAGTTAATGGATAAAATTAAAACAGTTTTTGCGGCCCTTCCCAGGGAGACTGTAGCATCAGCTTGTTCGAGGTTCCGAAGCAGAATTGAAGCTGTGATCGATGCTAATGGTGGTTATTTTGAGTAAATCTTGTTGATAGTATTGTAATTAACTCTGCCTGTAATGTTTTTTTGTCAATTCATTAAATTTAATAGATACAAAGAAGATTTTCTTTTTCCTTACGAAACTGTCAAATTTATCCCGAACACCCTGTATAATAAGAATAACATCTTTTATAATCGCACGTATGCAATAGTTCGCATTTTTTATAAAGAAAATAAATTTGTTTTGTTTGCGATAGAAGTTTTTATGACAATCAATCTAAAACTAATAAATAAATATTATCTAAACACAGTCATATTGAAATACGTTATATTTCTCTTTTGTTTTTATACTTCAAGTGATAATCAACGGTTTTACCATACAATTGGCTACCAGCTGGGAGAAGGATAAAGATAGCGCATGTGCTTATTTTATTTTCAAACTTGGACGCATTCGTTGTAGAAGAGTTGAAACAATAATTCCAAATAATCTATACACTGCCGAATAGACTAATTTTTGTTAGGTTACCGTATGAGTTTGTCGCTTAATATATTTCAAAAAATTATGTTTTTTTTTTTTTTTTTTTTTTTTTTTTTTTTTTTTTTTTTTGAAAAAATAAACCCTTATAGCTCACCACTGTCTACTTATGAATGTAAATCAGAATCAGAACCTGAATATATGGAATATATTTCCTCAACCAGAAAAAGATTATTATCATCATCATCATCATCAAATTCCTGACATATACTCTTAGTGGGTGGTACAGGATCTTATGATAGTACTATATGAAAAGTTACATCATTACTAACTTTGTATCAACAATTTTATTCCAGATTAACATGCTATCTGTCAACAGTCCAATATTATTAGATTTTATATTTCTATCTTCTAAGGCACTTTTTACTGTATCAATCCACCTATATCTTGGTTTTCCGCTGGGTCTTTATCCTGCCATCCTAGCAAAAGAAAAAGATTAAAGATCTGTTTAACAGGCTTGTGTTATTAAGCCAGCCTGGTTGGCTGAGTGGATAGCATACCTGCCCTCCAACCAGCAGATCGTAGGTTTAAATCCCACTGCGGGCATAGGTGTTTGTAAAAGCCTGCTTCTGAACGAGCTTGTATAGCTCCTTGAGTTTATAAAGGCTTGTCTTTAAAAATAAAAAATAAAATGTAACAGTTATGCCAGAATTATCTATTTTTTCAATCATAAATTACATACTCAATATAGGATGTACTAAAAAAATTGTAATAATGTGGGCTGTGTGTCCAAATTGGGAACATATTATCCATATAGCATAGCTCCAACTGTAGGCAAATGTGTCTAATGCTTTTTTTTTTCCTCCCTTCAAAGTACTCATTGTAGTTTTGTCACATGAAGCAGCTAAAATATAGGACAGTAATGTGAATGAAATTCTTGGTATCCTTCAGGATTTATATTTATAAAAAGTTGAAGTTATAAATAACTACTTAAAGTTTAAAAGTTATCAGTAATCTGCTACATACTGTTGTGTCCCAATTTACGATTATTAGACTTTCAACTATCCTTACATGTGAAACTCTACTTGTCTTTGTCCAAATCTTATTTATATACAAGATATCACCCAAATACAAATATTCAAGCTTCTTCTCCCCTTAGTGTCCCTAAATATTTATTTTATACTGCACCTTTCAGGACATTTAGTTTAAGATATAAGATTCAAAAACAAGGAGCAATTACCAAAATATGTCTGAGTGTGAAACTAATATGCAGTCGTGACCTGTATCTCGTAACTTAACAAAATCCCCCCCCCCCCCGCATAATTAGGTCCGTACGTTGTTACAAGTGGTGCATTGAGTGGCAATCTCAGACAACTGTATTTTCAATGAACAAAAGTTTATTGAACTCTTAAACATGGTACAATTCATTCTTTATCAAATAAAACTCAATTCAGTACTAAGAATATATAATACAAATTTTCACTAGCTAAACACAAGTATTAGGTTAAGACCCTACATGACAATTGTGATCATATCACCATAACAGATTCTATACACACAAACATGTATAATCCTAGAACTAGTTGATCCTTTGTCTAATCTGGTTTGATCATGCTATAATTCTGTATTTTCTAGGACATATATAATCAGTTATGCTAATTTTCTCACTAAGACATATGGATTAAATTATCCTTTCGCTGAGCTAATACACACTTTTGACCTTTAAAACTCTCTTAATTAAAATACAATGTACATGCATAAATCTCTAGGCACATGAATACATATTAATTAATAGTAACAAGTTCATTTTTATTCTAGTTTGACATGTACTAAAGTCCTAGTATAATTCTCATTAATCCTTTCAACTGTTCAGTAATTGAACAATGACTACAGTTACATATGATTTGAATTGACACAAGATTTTACAGTACCTGTTTGACTTGGGTCTTCTACGCTGGTCTCTACCTTTTTCCGATATTTTACCTTCCTAGGATGAACTCTTCTATAACTTATCACTCCTAAGTTCTTTTGGTACTAAGGTGGGCTTTCACAATCTTTACCTTACATCTGCAATCAAGGATATACATAGGATCATCTATTCTATGGCTGTGAAATTCACCACGTGGGCACTGACTTTTTTATAGAAATTTCTTTCTCTTGCTATGATCACTGGACGATGAAACACACTGATATTATCTTCTCTCTTTTTAACTAAACGGTGTCCCTCATTTCTTACAATAGGAACACAAAATCGAAATCCCGCACACTTTGTTTCCTTATTGTGTCGGACAGAGAAAACTCTTAACCCGTCACTCAGGAAAACTGCGTGAGACCTATACAAAGACTCATGAAGAAAACTCTGAGGAAAAAAGCCTAGTGGGGCGGGTCCTAACCCTTTTATACGATAACCCCTACTGGCACCTTCTTCAATTTCTTTTCTTCTCCCCCTTACTGGAGTCGATTTCACTGACCAATTAGAGTGGCGTTTTTCTGCCAAAACATCATGTGGTCCATGTGCACGCGACTGACATGTGACGAAGTCTCAATTTGGGAATTATGACCTTGAGCTTTGGTTTTTGTTTAAGCTAACCTCTATGTCATCTATACTAAATTAATCCCCTTTCCAAGATTTTCTAAGAATTAACTCGGATCTTTAATCTCTTATTTCAAGTGTAAAAACTAGCCTCTCATATACAAAATCCTATGACTAATCTTTACTTTACTTAACCTTATTTTATCATATCACAACTGTAAATTCCCTTCTTTTTTTTTTTTTTTAATTTAGTTCAACAAACAATTTCAGCTATATTTTTCACTTGGATGCAAGCATGTTTTTCTTTCCTTTTATTTTTTGTATTCATCACTTTCAGAGGCTCTTAATGATATCTGCTTAGGAACAAGCTTGCTTACTTAGTTATCCATACAGGGTTTTTATTTCTTTTGTTACATCATGATAACTGAAATTTTCACATTCTTAAGTTATCAGGGTGTAACAATAGCTTTATGTAAACTGTACCCCCTACATGCCTTTGTGCTAAAGATAATATTTAAGCATTTTCCAAACCATATTTTCCAATATGGTTTGGAAAATGCTTAAATTAGATTAATTATTTATAGGCATCTGTTTTATTTCCATTAAAACACAAGATAAATGAAGAGTAATCCAAGCTTTCTGAATACACATTGGTGATAATGCATGGAATTCAATCTTCATATAAAGCCCTCAGTATAGTATTATGCAAACTGTGACAATCTAAACTTTCTGACAGGCTAACATTCCTTAAATAATGCCATCACTGTTGTTATTTCTACATACGTAAATTCAAAGATTCTCCTTAAATAGATTAGTGTTACATGTGCATGCTAATATTAACAACACTATATGGCTTACATGGTAAAATTTCTCATATCTAAAATGCAGAACCATGATCTGTCCTTTCTGATATATGCTATTACATCATCTCATAAAAAAATTTGAAAAAGTGAACTGATATATGAAAAAATTCACTGACTTCACTAAAAAAATCCAGGTAAGCTACAAGGGTGGTCTGAAAAGTTCTTGGCCTAACAATGAAAAAACAAATTTATAATTTCAAAATTATTTTTATTTTTCAACATAATCTCCCTTAAGACATACATTTATTCCAGCACCATTATCCTGTACCTGTAATGGTTCTCAGTAAGATCTGCAAAATACCTCTTTACAGCTGCAATCACCTCTTGATTCGAAGAAAAATGCTGACCAGCAAGGATGAGGATTTAGTTTTGGGAAGAGATAGAAGTCAGAGGGAGCCAAATCTGGGGAATAGGGTGAATGTTCCAACAATTCATAGTGCAGGTCCCTTAATTTTCCCATTGCCAAAACACCTTTGTGGACAGGTGCATTGTCCTGATGAAAGATGATTTTTTTTTCTTTCTGCAAATCGGGTCTTTCTCATGAATATTTTCATCTAGTCCGGTTAAAAGATCGGAATAATATTCTTCAGTTATCGTTTTTCCCTTTTCAAGATAATTAATAAACAAAATACCTTTAGCATCCCAAAACACCAATGCCATGACCTTTCCTGCTGATGGAACTGAGGAACCGATTTTGTGTTCTTTGGCGCTGAACAACCAGCTTCTGTCCACTGTTTTGACTGCTGTTTGGATTCTGGTGTGTAATGGTGATTCCAAGTCTCATCCAGTAATAAATCAACACACAAAATCAGTTTTATTCTTATTAAAACGCTCCAAGCCCTTTTCAGTTTTCATGCAAGTTCGTTTTTGATCTGCTGTGAGCAAGCGTGGCACCCATCTTGTGTAAAGCTTTTTCATTTGCAATTCTTCATGCATAATATATCCTACACGTTCTTATAGAATGCCTATAGTCTCAGTAATTTCTTGCATTTTGAGTCGCCGGTTATCCAATACCATATCGTGCACTTGATCAATGATTTCTGGTGGTGTTACACTTTTTGAATTCATGTGGATCATCTTCAAGGCTGGTACGGCCATGTTTAAACTCGGCAGCCCATTTCTTAATTGTCTAAAATGAAGGAGAAGAGTGCCCATAAACTTTTATGAACTTCGAATAAATTTCTTTTGGTATTAAACCTTCTTTTACAAAGAATTTTATGACTGCACAATACTCAATTTTATCCATTTCAAGGGATACAGACAACACTTTTGCTTCAGAAAGCTGTATAAAACAAACTTACTTGATAGAATGACTTGTAATTTCATATGGATGCTTATGACAATGTACCCACTTAAAAAAAAAAAAAAAAAAAATCTTGCTGATAGTGTTCCCATCTATGGTTGTGGCTGAGAACTTTTTAGCTCGCCCTCATATTATCACTAAGTAATAATAGTTTACCTGGGTTCTCAGCATTGGTGATAACTTTGTAAACCCACTTCCCCCAGTCCAAAGGTTAAGTTCAACATTGACTCTTTGGCAAGGAATCAATTTATATTCTCCCTTCCTTTCAGCATACTGTTAACTTCGCTTAAATATAGCCGACATCTTAAACCAGATCAGATTATCAAAAAGTAATAAAAAGAAAAGTAAAACTTTATTATAGGTGTTATTTCTGGGAAAATTCCCATATTACTCGTATAAGTAATTATTAATTTCATGGCTATTTAGCCTATTTTTGTTTAGGAATGCTCCGTTTTTATAATGTCATTAGCCTTTTACTCAATTTTAGGGTATTACTGAAGTTTTGCATAGGTAGATATATGAAGAATATAAGAGGGAAAATTCAGACATGCCTTGGTACGATGTTGCTGGCTGTCTTCTTATTCAGCAGCATCCCGACTTGTGGCAATATATATTCATCGCTGTTAAAGGAAGAAAGGTGGTTGGAAAAGTAGGGGTAGAGCAATGTGGGAGAATTATTGGTGAGACAAGGGGTATGTTGAATTTTTTGAAAAACCTGGGTATTTTATATATACATTATATTATTATGGGTGCTTAAGGGTCAAAGCTGTATAACTGAGAGGAGACCTCCACATAGCCTTTAAAGGAATGCGGGGAACCGACCATGGGTTCTGATCTAATGTACAATCCTCACCTTCTCGTGGTGCATCCTGTTAGGTATCTTCCTGGATACTGAACGAACGAGGATGATCTGGCAATTTGGGATTTAGCTGACCAAATCGTATTCCTATTGGCTTAAACCAAAATACAAAATGATGGTACAACATGACAAAATTTCATGCCTGGTGGGGCGTCGGCCGGTTAAACAAGGCCCTCCATTGTTTTCGCCAGGTTCCATGGCGAACAGCGAAAAGTCAGGTATTGGAACAAATCTGAAAACACACCCCCAGCTCAACATCACCAGATTAAAGATCGGTACTATCAACGTAAGAAGCCTGAATGGCGAAGAAATGGAGCTAGCTGAGGAATTAGATAAGTACCAGATCGACATAATAGGGATGACTGAAACAAAAAAGACCAAAACTGGTGAGATCTTCCTGAGCAATAAATACAAAATGTTATATTCAGGCAATGACAATCAAGGAAAAGAAGGAGTAGCCATAGTATTCAACACAAAATACGAGGCTAATCTTCTTGAATGACAGTCAGTCTCAAGTAGAGTAATGTGGGCAAATATGAGAATGGGGAACTGGACAATGAGACTTATTTGTGCCTATGGTCCCAGAGAAAGAAGGTTCTACTAAGGTAGAAGTGGAGGAATTTTTTGAGGCTTTAGAAAAAGCAACTGACACAAAAAATAATGAAAAGTTGGTCCTTGTTGGGGATCTAAATAGCAGAGTAGGAAATGATTGTGAGACATACAAAAATATTTTGGGAAAATTTGGAGAAAAGAGCAAAACTAATAATAATGGCAAATACTGGATTTCTGCTCAGGAATGGACTAGTTATTACTAACACCATGTTCCAACATAAAAATGTGCACAAATTCACATGGAGAGAAGAGGCATGGAATAAGAAAAGTCTCATTGACCATGTTATTGTTGATAGTGATGTCTTACTGGTGCAGGACACCAGAGTGTACAGAGGATTTGAAATTGGAAGTGATCACTATTTAGTTTTGAGCAGGATAAAATTGAATTTCATATTGAAAAGAATTACATGTAAGAAAGTTTTAAAGTGAATAAAAGTTGAGCAGCTCTCAGATGTGAACTGTAGACTAAAATACATAAAGATTATTGAAGAAAAAATGAAAGAGTTTGAGAACAGCAATCAAACCTTGGAGATTCAGTGGCAAATCTTGAAGCAAACATTGCTTGATTCCGCCACAGAGGCATGTGGTAAGGTTGCCTGCCATAGAAAAATCAGAACTCCATGGTGGACACAGGAAGTTAAAGAGGCAGTGAAGGAAAAGAAGAAGAAAGCATATCAAAAGTTCCTGGCAAATAAGTCAGCTTGTGCTCTTAGAGAATTCAGAGACAAATGTAAGAAAGCTAAACACTAAAAACTTTCTAACTAAACAAAGGCATGGAAAGACTTTGGTAAGAACATGGAAAATAAATATCAAGAGGGTGGCAAGATATTCTGGAGGTTGTTGAAGAAGCTTAGAAATGGAGGAAAAAGTGTTGTAAAAGAAATTAGAGATGAAATAGGTGGCTTGAAAACTGGAGAAAAAGATATCCTTGGTGTAATTACTTTAAAAAATTGCTAAATGAAACGAGCAGTGATACCACTCAGGTAAAAAACACTCAACAGGCATACATTCAGGAATACATATCCATACTTGAAGTAGAAAAAGCCTTGAAATGTGGAAAGGCAGTAGGAATGGATGATATTAGACCATAAATGCTGAAGTATGGAGTTATAAAAGTCTTACAGTGCATAGTTCAAAAGGCCTGGACAGAGGGACGAATTCCCGATGATTGGAGTAGAGCTCTCATAGTACTCATATATAAAAATGAAAATAAAACTGAATGTGAGAATTACAGAAGTATTTCCCTACTGAGTATTCCTGGTAAGATTTATGCAAGTCTACTTCAGAAACTATTGAGAAGGATTGTGGAAGAAAAGCTTGGTGAAGAACAAGCTGGATTCAATCCAAATAGAGGCTGTTAAGATCAGATCTTCACTTTACGACAAATAGTTCAGAAATCATGGTAATATAACAAAGATCTGTATTTAAGTTTTGTAGATCTGGAAAAGGCATGACAAGATGAGAAGAGAAAAGCTATTCAATACGCTACAGTTATATGGTGTCAATGGGGTAATACTTTGTCTTTATTTGAGTTGTAAGTCAGCAGTTAGAATTGAAGGAAGTACAGAAAGATGGTTTAATGTTAAATCTGGAGTCAGACAAGGATGTACATTATCTCCTCTGTTATTCATTGTCTATATGGATCACATAATGAAGGAAAGTGGTATTAACCTGATATCAGAATTGGAGATGTTAATGTCAGCTCTTTGCTTTATGCAGAAGATGTTATACGTGTAAATAAATCCACTACATCTGCAAGATTCCTTGACTAAATGGAATAACTGTTGTAATAGATATGGTATGAAGGTTAGCAATAACAAGACAAAGATAATGAAAATATGCAGAAGCATTGAAAATGTCAACTCCATTGTGAATGGAGAACCTGTGGAACAAGTAAAACATTTCAGCTACTTAGGCATGATTTTTAGTGATGATGATGATAAATTAAATATGGAAATGGACAACAGAATCAATAAAGTTGGTATGGTAGGAAGTCAATTGAATAAATTCATATGGAATAAGAGAGAAATTAGTCAGAACAATAAATTAGCTTTATACAAGACAGTGTTCGAACCAGTTTTAACTTATGGAACTTAGAGCTGTGTCAGAAGTAAAACACTTGACCAAAGACTAGAGAGCAGATATGAGAGTCTTGAGAAACATTAGAGGCATGAACAGATGGCATCAATGGAAATATCATATTAAAAACAAGGATATTAGGAAAGAACTTGACATTGTCAGCATCCAGGAATGCATTAGCAGAGCTAATCTCAGGTGGTATGGTTACTTAAACAGAATGGGCGAGGAAAGATTAGCAAAACAAGTGTTCTCTGCCAGGTTGGCAGCAAAACGACCCAGAGGAAGACCAAGACATAGGTGGATTGATATGGTACAAAGTGCCTTAGACAATAGAAATATAAGATCTGATAATGTTGGAGTCTTGACAAGTAACAGACTGATATGGAGGAAAATTGTAGATAGGAAGTTAGTAATGATGTAAATTGATCATGTAGCACTATCATATCCTGGAATTTGATGATGATGATGGTTATATTATTAAGGGTGAGAAAAGAATATATTGGGATGGGGAGTGAAAAATATAAACTATTTTTTTGAGAAGGGAAAGGATATGATGGGATAAGGTCAGGAATGGGAGTAACGGGTTGTGAGCCATTTCGACAGTGTGTCGTCTTCTGAGCTTGTAGGGGAAGTGAAGGCTATGTCACGTTGGCTTTGTGTTTCTGTCTTTGGTGTAAAAATTAGGTCACGACTCCGACCAATAGGAAATAACACAGTTATTTCCTATTGGTCAGAGTCGTGACCTAATTTTTATGTTATGGAGCTTCCAACGCTCGGAGATTATTCATGGCCAGTGGATGTTTATTGAGTTTTTGTCACATTTTATGGCTATCATTTCTGATATTCTAAGCATTGTTTCATTATTTTGCATATCTATTATTATGGCCTTTCAATTTGTGGGATATGTTTCTGTTCAAGGGCATGGACTGCTATTTATGTTTTCCCTGTACTTTGTATTCTGTTTTTCTTTTGGTTGTTGCGTTTTTTTATTGTTTAAATGTTCTGGAATAGGGATGTTACAGTCACTGAAAACATTCCATTTCACTAACATTTGTGTTCTCAACATAAATTTAAATGATATTTATCACCATTTGCAGACAACTTAACCTGATCTACTATTCTTAACAGAAGGACCTCAGCTAACAGCATCAGCCACTACCATCCACCTCAGCTTTCTTAACTACACTCTGCATGATTACTATCATCACAAGGGTAGAACCCTGTGGCTTATAATTTGCCTTGCTCCATTCATTTGCTGTCTATATCACTCTACAGATTATGTAACAAACATTCTAACCTTTTCCACTTTGTCTGTGAAGCTTGATCGTCTACAGTAATACCCAAAATAGTGAAGTAATATTTCTTGGGGATTTCATTGTTCACAACTCGCAGTGTCTTTCCTTCTTGAATTTCACCAGTCAAGGCTAGTAGAGATACTGAGACTTTTGCTCTCTGCAACAATCTTGCACAAATTGTCCACTTGTCCATTATAAATATCCAATAATCCTTCTCTCCCCAACACACATGATTTCTTCTTAACCAGTTCTCTTAATGAGACCATAATCAGACACCGTGTGTTTTATCACACTTGTAATTTGTGTTCCAAAGATACACTATAGATGTCAGCTCTCGTGTTGGTAATTCACATCATAACATTGTATAAGTTTCCTGCCCAACTGACACCACTTTCGGTCTCTTGTTTTTTTGGTCAAATAATATCACCTACATGATTTCTACCCCTCTTCTTAGGCTGATTATTGTTTTCACTCTTTAGATCCAGACACCTCCATCTGAATAACAAATAATTCTTACTGGAATGGAGGCCTTCATTCCCTCCTCCATTCCACCATAGACCATTATCCTAGCAAGTGTGTCAAAGCAGTTCGAGAGAATTCTGCATATTACAAGTGACTCAAAACCAGAACTCTAGCATCACATTTCTTATAAGGCAACACCCAGCAGCTGCAAAAAGACCATGAGCCAGTTCAAATCTAACTATGAAAAAAGCCAAGTGCAATAAACTTGCCTCCTGCTTAAATGGTAGTCAACCTTTCTGACCCCTCACAAAAGTCATTGGCCGCAACTTCTACTGATCAAGCCTCTGTAGCCTAGTTAGTATCAATGATACCCTTTGATTGCAAAAACCTAGGTTTGTATCCCACCTAGAATGTGAAGATCCTTTATCAGAGTTTGGCAAGTTAGCCGGTCTCGTATGGCTAACTTGCCAAACTCAGGTTTTTCATTCTGAAAAGCAGACAAACCAGCAATAAGAACACAATCAATTAACAGACATAATATGCTGACTTCATTAGCCTTGGTTGCTTCAGCTGTAAATCCAAAACTGCTTCTGTTTATCCATGTTTTCATCTCTCTCTTTCTCACACACACACACACACACACATCTACATTGTCTATTGTACCATCATTTCTTCATGTAACATATAATGTAACAATGAAACATATTCGTCTCTTCCAACTTGTACATCATTGATAATCAAGACGAAATACCCCCAGCCTCACCAGTCTTTCATCAGAAAGATATCAAAAGAATCCTGAATATCTTGAATAAGTCTTTTAGTTGTGATGGTATTTCTACCCCCTCCCACCACCACCACCCAGTTGTGCTTAAAACTTGTGCTCCTGAACTAATGTGCTCATCCTGTATCATCTTTACAATTTCTCATACTCACTTGACATCTAGCCCTCAGCATGGAAACCAGCCCATTTCCAATCAATCCCAAAGAAGCCAGTCATCCAATTATCATCCTATTGCACTTCCATTAGTTCTATTGAAAATAATGAAGAAAGTAATTAACAGTCAACTCCATTACCTACACAATAAGACACTGCTTCTTATGACAATTATAATTTGTCATCCAAAGTTGTTTATTTGAAATCAAGCAAAATTATTAGTAACTCAATAAATGATATATTTATTTTGTTCTTTTGATGTTTATACCATAGAGTGCTATTATGAATTCATAGACATCTACACCATGATGCAACTTTAGCTAGTCAGATTAGTATTCTGCTTACACATACATTTAGGCACAATCTATATGTAGAAGGTGAAGTAGAACAAATTCTGAATATTCAAAAGATAAATTTCTTCAAGACAGTATTCATATTTCAAATTAAATGCCTTCTTTATTAATAAGCTCTATGTGCTATTCACAAATTCTAATATACTGATTTAATAATCATTGATTTAGTTATATATTTTTTTTCTAGCCACTAAAATTGCTTTGAATGCAGAAAATAATGATAAAAGATGAATGTTGTTGTTTTCTTGGGCTTTTCTAGGTTATCGATGCAGTTGTAGTCTTAATTGCTTTTGGATTGGATGTTACTTTTTTAATTTCATCTTCTAGCGATGGAACAGGTAAACAGGCAGCTGTTTTCATAATTCTCCTTCGCCTCTGGAGAATAAAAAGAATAATTCAAAGTAAGTTAAAATTTTTTGCTTCTGCAAAAAGAGTAAATTTAGATTTTGGTTATCAGTTTGCTTATAGTTCAACTCTCACTATAGCAAGCATACAAGGACCACAGGAATAATTTGTTATAATGGATAGTTTGCTACAGTGAATTTTTTTAGAGCAAGAATTGACTATAAATTATTTTAGTTTTTGGTGGAAGCATAACAACAATAACCCACATGATATCTGGAAATTTCAGGACCCCTAGTATACACAACATAATTGAAATTCCGAATATTATGCATTTACTGGAAATGCACTTCCAAGCCTGATCAGATGCGTTTGAAATGTTGAGGGCCACCACATGAGTTTCTTCAGATTTTTCCATTGCTTGATATCAGAGGTGGGTAGTGAAAGCAATCAGTTGTAGATTGCAAGTGGCAGAATTTGTACTGCTGGTCACTGATTTGTTGGTAGTTCACTGGTTGACTGTTATCACCTCTTTTTGGGATGGATTGGATGTAGTTTTCTCATATTGTTTATAGTGTTTATAGATGCCAGTTGAATAGGACAGATTGAAGATGTTACTTTTGGGGGCACAATTTTTTTAACACAGTAAGTAGAATACTGTCAGGACCAGATGCAGTGTTTATGTTCAGGCTATTAAGAATTCTTCAGATTTCTTTCTAACAGAAGACTATGGGTGACATGGAGAGAGCTGTTTTTGGTAGAGTGGAGGAAACTTTATCCAAGGCATCAGTGCAGGAATTGGAAGAGAAGAGTGATGCCTGTAACTTGGCCTTGTCATTAGGTAAGGTTCTGTGCCGATTAACATAATCTCGGTGGGGTGCAAGTCCACAAGTACTGCACACCAATGCACTAGCACATTTCTTTTTCGAAAACCGAGTATGCTAGCCCTGTTTGGGAAAGGTCATCACATGTCAAAATTATTGACAAGGTTCTTAATGAAACATGTTGGCACATTACCAGCTGCCTTAAGCCCACAAAAATTGACCATCTATACTCACTGTCTGGTATTGCACTTCCTCACATCAGGACTACACAGAGTAAATATGAGCAGAGACAACAACAACTAAATGATCCTTTGTATGGACATGTTGCAGTACATAGGAGACTAAGATTAAGGAAAAGTTTTATTACTCAATGGAATCATTTGTTGATTCCATAAAAGCTACAAGGCCAACAATGTGTGCAAGAATAATATCCAGAGCCTCTGAACTTAAACGAATCTCTTCCTTCCGGCTTACATCTAGACTGGCAAAGATGGAAGACATTGAATAGACTTTGTTCTGGAATGGGCAGATCAAAGCAGAATATGGCCAGGTGGGGCTACACAGACAATGGCAGCTGCTCGTGGTGCAACACAAAACATGGGTCATCTTCTTAAATGCTGCTTAATAGACATTACTAATATATGTACCCGAGAATTTAATGCAGTGTAATGAAACAGCTTTAAAGTATATTAGTCACTGGATGGGTGAAATTTGACATTTTTATCATTTAATTAGTTACAAGCACAGGTGGGTCATCATCCTCATCATTGCATTCTTCGTCAAATTTTTGACATTTGGATTTAATGACTTCAACAATTGCATCTTCGAAGTTTTCATTTTCATCGTAACATGGTAAATTGTCATCTATTGTTGAAAATTCTTCATTATTCATGATAGGAGCTTGCAGTATGTCATTTTCATCACTACTCAAAATTTCAAGAACCTCCAAAGGTTTTAAACCACAAACAGCAAAGCAGTTTTGTATTCTGCTGCTTTTTATAGCTCACCAACAGTCAGAGACAAACTGTATTGCTTGCAAAATGGAAATTTTTGCACTGGTGTCTATCTGGCTGGCTGTTGATGAACTTGTTAATAGGTTTTCATCAATGGATTCCAGTATGTAATTAACCAATTTTCCTCGATACAACGTCTTTAAATTTTTTATTATCCCCATGTCCATTGGTTGCACTAAGGATGTTGTATTAGGAGGAAGAAATTCCAGCCTTATATTTTTTAGATTATCTAAATGAGGGTGTACAGCACAATTATCAAGAAGCAACAAAATTTTCCTCTGCTTAAGTTGTAATTCTACGTCCCAACTCGTAATCCAATTCCAAAAAATTTCAGAAGTCATCCATGCATTACTATTGGCATGGTACTCTATTGGTAAACTCTCTATTCTTAATCCCTTAAAGCATCGAGGCTTAGCATTTTTTTCTACGATTAGTAGTTTTCGTTTGTCTGTACCCGACATGTTTGCACAGCATAACTAAGTAATGCGGTCCATTGCTCTTTTATACCCTGAGAGTGCAGTGTGCTTATAACACAGGGAGCCGTCTGGCATAGCACGATAATAGAGGCCGGTTAGCGTTGTAAATATCATCTGAACAGAAATTCTCTAAAAAAGTAAGGATTTTAGTATTTTGCCATTGTTCATCGCTTACGTTGCCGGCACTGCCCTTTTCACCGTGCACTTTTTTAAATTTGATATTGTGTCTCACTTTCCATCGAGACAACCGACCAGCAGTTGCTTTAAAATCGTTGTGGTCCAGCTTTTTAGCGATCTCCTCTGACTTCGCCTTCAACACTGGGCTGCTGATATTCACGCCTCGCCTGCTAACTATAGAAAACCATTGATCTAATGCTTCTTCGACTTCTGGATCCTTTCCATCACACTTTCTTTTGGATGTTCCTGAAATTTCTTTCTGTAATGTCCACTCCTCACGCAGTTGATTTTCTTGTTGTAGGAGACGCGCTATGGTAGATTTTGGTACACCAGTTATATCAGCAAGTCTACGATGGCTTGTATTTAATGGCTGGCTTTTAATTTTATCCAGCAAAGCAATTTTACTTGAAAGTGTAAAATCATTTCTTGGCATCTTGGCAAAGATTTAAAAATTTTAAATAAAATTGACACAATAAATCGATATCGCTAGATACAGTATATAGTAAGGATAGATTCTTAAGCAGACACATACTTGCCAGACGCACGACGAAAGATAACTGATTTGCATCACGCTAGTGTTGCCAAATATTAGTGTACATAGTGTTGCCATATTTTCGAAAAATCCATAAAATATATCAAAAATTGCTAAATTCCTTTTCAGCTACTATCCCAATTAAGCGTTTAAATTATGGATTAATATGTTGGTTTGGTTTCCATTCTTTGAGAATTGGCCCAAAAAAGCGGCTGCCCCAATTAACCAGTGGCCCAATTAAACGGAATCGACTGTACTTGCTTTGTTGATTTTCAGAAAGCATTTGATAGTATTGACCAGAAAGTGACATTAGCAGTTCTGGAATCCTATGGAATTGATAAAAAAACTAATAGCTATATTAAAAGATGTTTATCAGAATGCAGTTGCAGCAGTTAGAATAGGTGATGATTTGGTGAAATGGTTTTTAAAACAAGCAGAGGTACTAGACAGGGAGACCCAATATCACCAAGCATTTTCATCGCACATTTAGAAAGAGCAATGGACAAACTGAAGGAAGATGCCAAAGGAATATCTGTACACAGAATGAGAATTAACAATCTGAGATTTACAGATGACATTGTTTTTATGAAAGAGAACTACAAAAAACACTGAAACTGTTAAATAAGGAAGGGAAGAAATTTGGACTTGTTATGAACTTGGAAAAAACAAAGACAATGGTATTTGGTGAGAAGAACATGAAACAGAAGATACAAGTGGATGGAACTGATATAGAAAATGTAGAACAATTCACATATTTGGGAAGTAAACTGATGTATGACTTGGACTGTGAAAAAGAAATAAAGATCAGGATTGCAAAGGGAAGAATGAATCTGAAGACCATGGATAACATCTGGAAAAGTAACGTGATCAGCCTGCAAACAAAACTAAGAGTACTGGAAACATGCATCTTCAGCGGTGTACTGTATGAATCTGAAATGTGGGTAATAAATAAGGAATCAAGAGAAAGAATTTTGGCATTTGAAAGAACTTGCTACAGGAAGATTCTAAGAATAGGATAGGTACAGAAAATCACCAGTGAAGAGCTCTATCAGAAGATACAACCAAAACAAAATCTAATGCAGAAGATTATAAAATGCAAGCTGCAATTATTTGGACACATCTGTAGAATGAGTGAGGACTGGAAGATAAAGACATTTATGTTTGGTATTTTGGATGGTTTAAACAGAAGAGGTAGACCATACAGAGAATGGATAGACGATATAAAAGACTGGTGTGGAATGGGTGTACAAAAACTGCGACACTGTGCACTGGACAAAGAAAGGTGGAAGAAGATAGTGAAGTAAACATCAGACATCAACGGGCAGTGAGCCCATGGTTCGTGATGATGATGAATCTCTCAGGCAATAAAATTGTATTGTATTGTAAAAGGTATTGTGTAATGTAATTTTGTAAAAATAAATAAAAAAATGTAATTTTACTAAGGCAAGTGATGTGAAGGCATTAGCTTCAATATACGAGTTGCTCCAGTCCTGAAAACAGTTCAGGCACAAACTTTGTTTGTTTATACTTGGATAAAGGATTAAACCAAGTATATAATTTCTTGGTATCTTTAATTTATAGTATAACCAAGTGGGAAAACTTTCAACAACTCACTAATATTCCCTTAAACGACACCTTAGCATGTATAAAGAAAGTTTCTCCTCCCAATATTACTGATCTGTTTTCCTTTGCTATATGTTCTGGATATTTCTCTTGGAAGCACAAAATTTATAAACAGATAAGAGGATACCTGTATGGGGTTTCATCTCACTTCAATAAAGACCTCAATAAAGGTTGAAACCGGTCTTGGGTAGTGATTGTTCCCATAATGCATTATACATACCCATAAGGCAGAGCTTTCCAAACTGTGTGTGTCGCGACACGTTAATGTGTCGGCTGCAGTGTGAAGGTGTGTTGCGCATACATAAAGTGTTAAACAGAATAATCGCTGAAAATTTCCGCAGTGGAATCTGTTTCGCAGAGTACCGGTATGACTTTTAGTTAGCGCCCTTAAAGAAGATATTTGGTCAACTGCTTGGAATCCCTTCCCTGAGTCTATATCGACCTGCATGCAACCATCACCATCAGTTTCGTTGGGGTTTTCTATAGTTCATTCAAGTATAAGTGACAGTAAATGTAAACAGAAGCTAAATTGTGCAGAGCCGCACTAAGGAGTCTCAAAAATACTTTACTTGATAGAATGTAATTGCAAGGTGTTTTACATTCTAGAATTTAAATTTCACTTTCAAAATTATATATACAAACTATCTTTTAATTATTTTTAACATTTAAGAATATTTCATATCAATATATTTCGATAAATAATGGAGAATAAATGCAGTCAAATTCATCCCTGTGGTTTTATCATGTCACTCAGTTTTATTATCGTTCGACCAATAAAAATGAAGCACCCCACTTATTCATACAAATGTTATTATTGATGTTTATTCTAACTGCAGCGTGAATAAACGAAGAGCTGGTGCTTTTATTTTATGTTTACTTACTGTTAAAGCTTTATAATAAATTTGCACAGTTTTATTTATCAAATTGGTGTTGAATTACCCGTAAAATGGATAAGTTTCTAATTAATAAAAGAAAAGCTGAAGGTGACGTTTGTGATGAACAAAATATATTGACTATAGAGGAAACTACACAAGAATCAACTGTTGAAAGGTCTGCATTAATATGGAAGAAGTGTAAAGGAAAATTTTCCACGCCTCGTTTATACAATAAAGATTATATGAAATTGGAGTTCACATTTTCTGGTAATGAAAACTATCCTTGTCCCCAGTGTTTAGTTTGTGGGGTGATACTTGCAAATGAAAGTATGTTACCAAACAAATGAATGCGCCATTTTACCTCAAAACACAGTCATTTGTCAGAAAAGCCAGTAGAATACTTTACTGAACTTTCAATATCTATAAAGAAAGTCTACATTACTCACCAAGAGAATGAAGACATCAGAGAAAGCTCAAAAGGCAAGTTACTTGGTTGCTCAAATAATTGCCAAAAACAAGGAGCCACACGCTATTGCCAAAACCACTATAAAGGAATCTTGCTGTGCTATTGTTCGAACAATGTTTGGGCCCGAATTTGAGATAGAAGTTAATAAAATCCCTTTGGCAGATTACACGATTGGAAGACGTATTCAAGACATGTCTTCTGGCATTAAGCTGCAAATAAAAGATATTTTTCAAGACGTCAATATGATTTTTACATTGCAGTTATATGAATCAAGAGATGTCAGTGGGTTAACGCAATTACTCGTTTTTATGCGTTTCATTCATACCAACAGAATTATTGAGCAATTCTTGTGTTGTCTAGAACTTCCAATGAAAACTAGAGGCGAAGGTATATTTAAAACAGTAGATTGCTTCATGAAGGAAAATAATTGGCTATGGTTAAATTGTGTACAAATATGCACAGATGGCGCTCCTTCAATGGTTGGGGTCAACAAAAGGTTTCACAGCTTTAGCAAAGAAAGAGAATGAAAATATTATTATTACTCATTGCTTTTTACATCACGAAGCACTAGTCGTGCAAACCACTGGTATTGAATTAAAAAAGGTTATGGACAAAGTTGTTCAAATGGTCAATCACATTAAAAGTAGACCTCTTAAATCAAGATTATTTGCTAAAATTTGTGAAGATATGGGGGCAAAATTTAAAAAACTTATACTACACTCAGAAGTTAGTTGGATGTCAAGAGGTCGAGTGCTTTGTCATGTATATGAATTGAGGGAAACGATGCTTAAATGTTTTGAGGAAAAATCAACAAAATGAATTCTGCAATCTAATTCAAAACAAATTATGGTGCACAAAATTGGCATATCTTGCTGACATATTTGAACACGTGAATAAAATAAACACCAGTATGCAAGGAAAAGGAGAAAATATCTTAACAGCAGTGGATAAAATTTGTGCTATGAGAGACAAGATAGAAATTTGGAAAAGGAAAGTGAAAGAAGGAAATTTTGAAATGTTTTCCAAAACTGCAGATTGTGAACTAAAATGTGATATCAGCTTGTTAATTGTTGACCATTTAACAATGCTCGGAGAGAAAATTCATCACTACTTCCCAAATATTGAAATACATGACTATGATTGGATCAGAAATAAATTTTTTCAACTGCAACGATTAACTTGTCACTTATTAAAGAAGAATTAGCTGAAATAAAAAAGGATCGAAATCTGTTAATGATGTATGAAGAGGGTGATTTAGACAACCTTTGGATTCATGTTTCAAAAATGCATTCAAACATAGATAAAAAAGCGTTAAAACTTCTTTTGCAGTTTTCCACTACATACATGTGTGAAGTATCCTTTTCAACGATGGCAAACTTGAAGACATTGAAACGTGGAAGAATTCCACCAAATATTGAAAAAGCTGTGTTCATCCCATGAAGCTCATATATCTCATTAAAATTCTATTATTATATATTTCTTTCTATTTCTTATAACAATGACATTAATCTTGGAAATAAATATAAATATATTATATATTTTTATTTTGTATATTTTATTATATATAAAAATACAGTATTATCGAAAAAACTCAACAAGTGAGCTATGAAATCTGTTTTCCCTATATTAAATACATTGAAAAATTAAGAAGAGAGAATCATTTCAGCTCACTTGATGTGTTTTTTATTCGATCATACTGTATTATATATTTTTAATAAAAATGAAAGGTTTTCATGAGATAGGTTGTGTCATGAAACAAATTTAACCTCTGGTTTGTTAATAGACTGTGTCGTGCCCTCAAGACAAGAGTATAGTCTAACTATATCATGCAACCTTTAAAGGCGTTATATGATATTTGATCTTATCAAATATCAAAAGGAGTTGCTTGTTATAGTAAGGATGGGATCAGTTTTAAAAGATTAATCACTTACTATAAATAGTGAATTTTTATTAACCCGGTATCAGATGAACAGGAAGAGATTTTTAAATAAACCTTCTAAAACTTATACAAAATATAATTGTAAAAGCATATACTTAAACTACATCTGATCTGGCCACATGACCCATGAGAGGCACATCAGACTGAATTACTGCGCTACAAAATTATGTTTGTCTAAAAAGTGTGTCACCAGCATGAAAAGTTTGGAAAGCACTGCCATAAGAATATGTGCTTGCATTATGGGATACTAAGGCAAGTGATGTGAAGTCATTAGCTTCAATATACGAGTTGCCCCAGTCCTGAAAATAGTTCAGGTGCAAACTCTGTTTGCTTACACTTGGATAAAGGATTAAACCAAGTATTTTCTTGGTATCTTTAATTTATAGTGTAACCAAGTGGAAAAACTTTCAACAACTCACCAATATTCCCTTAAATGACACCTTAGCATGTATAATTATTATTTTATTATTATTATTATTGTTCCCGGGCAACTCCAAGGAGTCGACAGACTCATCGAGGGAGGCCCTAACATCATGTCAAGAATAACTATTCGACATTGACACAGTATCTATCATACCTTACCTTGAACTCATTCACGATCGTAGCACCCACAACAGACTATGGAAGCTTATTCCACTCATTTACCACTCTCCAAGTAAAAAACCTAGCTCTAACTCCCTTGTCAACCACGCTCTTGCCCAGTTTCGATGCATGGCCCCTAGTCCTCCCACCACCAGTCATATTTTCAAAAATATCGTCTGGATCAATCTTATAGAAACCCTTCAGTAATTTGAATGTCTCAATCATATCACCCCTCCTTCGCCTATCGTCCAATCTCTGCAACCCACAAATCTTCAACCTATTCTCATAAGGTTCATTCCACAGACCGTCTATCATCTTGGTCACTCGTCTCTAGATCCTCTTCACTTCCTCCCCATCACGAAGAAACCCTGGTGCCCATAACTGGGCACAGTAGTCCAGATGGGGTCTTATCAAGGCTCGATACAGAGGAACAACAACTTGTTTGTCTCTGCATGTTAAAGTATTTTTCAGAAGCCAAGTGATTTGATGAGCTGATTTAGTCACTTTTGCAATGTGCCCCCTAAACTTCAATTCCCTATCCACCAACACTCTCAAATCCCTGGCCTCATCAATCTCCTGGAGTACGGTTCCACCAGTGTGATATACTGCTGCTATTCTTTTCACCCCAAAGTGCATAACCTTACACTTTGCCACATTAAATTGACATCCATTTTTCCTAGTGCACTCACAATTGCTCTACCCAACTTTGCATCATCAGCAAACAAGTGAACACTTCCTCTCAGATCCTTTCCTATATCATTGATGAACAAATTGAAAAGCAGTGGTCCAAGAACAGAGCCCTGCGGCACACCACTAGTCACAAGCCGTCTTTTAGACTCCACTCCTGCATAAACCACTCTCTGGTATCTCTCCTTCAACCACCCTCCTATCCATCTCACCAACCCTATATCTATCCCCATCTGCTCCAGTTTACTGATTAGGGTTCCATGTGGTATCCTGTCAAAAGCCTTGGCAAGGTCTTGTAGTATCACTGTAAACCCATTACCCCTATCCAGTTCAGCCGTCACTGTGTTATAAAACGTGAGCAAGTTACTGAGGCATGATCTACCCTTCACAAAACCATGTTGTCCCCCATACAATATCCCATTTTCATCTATCCAATCCTGTATTCTTTTCTTGACTAATTTCTCTAAGACCTTGACAATGATTCCTGATATGCTAATCGGTCAGTAATTTACAACAGTAGCCTTGGAACCACCTTTATGCAGTGGAACTATTTTCCCCTCTTTCCACCCCCTCGGGACTAACCCAGACCCGAGACTCAAATTAAGCAAAATGGTCAAGGGTACTGACAATTCTATAGCTGCTTCTCATACGACATGAGCTGGTATACCATCCAATCCCACGGATGTATTGACATTGAGGTTATGCAATAGACTACTCACCACTTCATTCACCACAATTCCCGTATAATCTACTGGTTTATTCATTTCTGCAATGTCACCACCTGGATGATATATACTTGCAAAGTGCTCACTCAGTAACTCAACTATATCAACTGATTCATTAACCTCCCTACTATCGGCATTCTTTAAAATCATTCTGCCATGTACATTTTTCCTTTTACTTGCTACATATCTAAAAAACTGGTTAGGATTCTCTTTAGCCTGCATGGCCAGTGTTCTTTCGTAATCCTTTTTTGCTTTTCTTACCACACTCGTAACCCTTCTGGCCTGCACTTTATACCGTTCATGTGCCTGCTGGTCACCTTTCTCCTTAAATTCCCTCCATAGTTGTTTTTTCTTTTTTTGCAGCTCAAGCTTAATGGTGTTATTCATCCATTTAACCCCTACTTGATTTATTATTTGGACTCTAGGTATACAGTCAGCCATTGCTTCATGCAAACACTTCTTAACTACCTCCCATGCACTATCAACTTCTAGTCCTTGCAGTTGTACATGCCATGGCACTGAACCAATCAAACTCCTAAGCTAGTCATACTTTCCAGCCTGATAATTCCACATGTACTCTGTCTTAATTGAAAATTCCACACCTTTACCACCTCCCAAGTCAAGACCCTATGATCACCCTCACCAATTGGTGGCAATGTGGTCATATTTGTTACAGCCAAATCCTCAGATGTAATTACTAGGTCAAGCACTCTCTGACCCCTAGTATTTTCCATTACATGCTATCGCAGATAGTTATCCCTTAATAACTATCTGCGATATCTTGTTGTTCCTCTGTATCAAGCCTTGATAAGACCCCATCTGGACTTCTGTGCCCAGCTATGGGCACTAGGGTTTCTTCGTAATGGGGAGGAAGTGGAGAGGGTCCAGAGACGAGTGACCAAGATGATAGCAGGTCTGTGGAATGAACCTTATGAGAATAGGTTGAAGATTTGTGGGTTGCAGAAATTGGACGATAGGCGAAGGAGGGGTGATATGATTGAGACATTCAAATTACTGAAGGGTTTTTATAAGATTGATCCAGAAGATATTTTTGAAAATATGACTGGTGTTGGGAGGACTAGGGGCCATGCATGGAAGCTGGGTAAGAGCGTGGTTGACAAGGGTGTTAGAGCTAGGTTCTTTACTTGGAGAGTGGTAAATGAGTGGAATAAGCTTCCAGAGTCTGTTGTGGGTGCTACGACCGTGAATGAGTTCAAGGCAAGATATGATAGATACTGTGTGAATGTTGAATAGTTGTTCTTGACATGATGTTAGGGCCTCCCTCGATGAGTCTGTTGACTCCTTGGAGTTTCCCGGAACAATAACAATAATAATAATAACCGCATAAAATCCAATTCCTTCCTCCCGTGTGTCCTCTCCTCACTCCAATCAATGCGACCATAGTTGAAATCTCCCATAATAATTACCCTCCTTCCACTCATTTCTTCTATTTGCTTGTGCATACTGTCACCACCATCTTTTCCATCACCTGGTCTATAGCAGCACCCAATTGTATATTTAGTTCTGCTAGCCACAATCTCACACCAAATGGCCTCAAATGTGCTCTTTTCTCTATCCTGCAATTGAACTTCTATTCTCCTTGGCTGTAGCTCATCAGCTATCATCAACAATACTCCTCCCCCCATTTTATTCTCCCTGTCATTCCTGAACACACTATACCCATCACATTCAATCCCGCTAGCTATATCATCTACAGTCAGCCATGACTCACTAATACCAATAACCTGTGGTCTGGAAGTGCCAACCATGGCCAAAAACTCTTCCTTCTTGTTCCTAATACGCCTAGCATTAGTGTACATGAATTTAAGATCCCCATTAGCCCCAACCCTACCTTGATGCCTTATATTAACTATCCCACTCTGATTTGTTGTCCTTATTCGCTCAGGCATATTATATTCATTCATACATTCAACTGCCTCCCTAAGAACTGTATATCTACCCCCCTTTAATAAATCTAGTTTCCCTGAATTTGCACATCCATTACATTCAGCAACACTTTCTCAAGTCTCCTTACACCTTACTCCTTACACCATATCCATTCAAATGCAAGCCATCCATCTTATATATTGTAATCTGATAAGGTAAGGTACGGCCATCTTCTAGTTGTTTACCAGCAAAGATAAGACGCTGTTGATCAGGAGGAATTCCTTCCTTATCCTGTATTTTGGCCTTTACATTTTCAATTGTATCACTTGGTTCCACTTCCAAAGTTATAGTTTTTCCTGTTAGTGTCTTGACAAAAATCTGCATACCACCTCTCAACCTCAGAACAAGGTGCAATGTGGATTCTTTCTGGATATTATAATCTGAGAGTGTACGACCATCTTCTAGTTGCTTGCCAGCAAAAATCAAGCGCTGCTGATCTGGAGGGATACATTCTTTATCTTGAATTTTTGCTTTAACGTTTTCAATGGTATCACTAGGTTCAACTTCAAGGGTAATTGTTTTTCCAGTAAGGGTTTTCACAAAGATTTGTATGCCACCTCTCAGTCTCAAAACTAAGTGCAGTGTAGATTCTTTTTGAATGTTGTAATCTGAAAGAGTACGGCCGTCTTCTAACTGCTTGCCAGCAAAAATTAGACGCTGCTGATCAGGGGGGATCCCTTCTTTATCATGAATTTTGGCTTTCGCATTTTCAATAGTATCGCTGGGTTCAACTTCCAATGTAATGGTCTTGCCAGTAAGAGTTTTTACAAAAATTTGCATACCACCTCTCAACCTCAGAACAAGATGAAGTGTTGATTCCTTCTGAATGTTGTAATCAGAAAGAGTACGACCATCTTCCAGTTGTTTGCCTGCAAAGATCAAACTTGCTGATCTGGTGGAATGCCTTCTTTGTCCTGAATTTTTGCTTTAACATTTTCAATGGTATCACTAGGTTCCACTTCCAAGGTAATGGTTTTTCCAGTAAGAGTCTTCACAAAGATTTGCATACCTCCTCTAAGTCTCAAAACAAGATGCAGTGTTGATTCTTTCTGGATATTGTAATCTGAAAGAGTACGGCCATCTTCTAACTGCTTGCCAGCAAAGATCAAACGTTGCTGATCTGGTGGAATGCCTTCTTTGTCTTGAATCTTAGCTTTAACATTTTCAATAGTATCACTAGGCTCAACTTCCAAGGTGATTGTTTTTCCTGTAAGAGTTTTCACGAAGATTTGCATACCTCCTCTCAGCCTCAGAACAAGATGCAGTGTTGATTCCTTCTGAATGTTATAATCCGAAAGAGTACGGCCATCTTCTAACTGCTTGCCAGCAAAAATTAGACGCTGTTGATCAGGTGGGATCCCTTCCTTATCTTGAATTTTTGCTTTTACATTTTCAATGGTATCACTGGGTTCTACCTCCAGTGTTATGGTTTTCCCTGTCAGTGTTTTCACGAATATCTGCATGGTTTCACTTTACAACTGCACAAGCTCAAACCTAGTAACTATCTTCTGGAACTCAGCTAACCTATAGATATTTTCGCCCATCGAACTCACTCCACACATCCACAAATTCCACACCACTCTTCATACATAACCCCACGCATAAAGTCATTCGTAATTATGGCTCTCCTTTTAAACATTTCACTGTCATACCGTGGCAAAAGACTAATCATTCTAACTCTCTCACTCTTTTCTTTTGCTACCTCAAACAATTCATTCAGGTCTTCTATCATTTCCATTTTATCTCCTTTCAAATCATTCGTACCTGCCACAACAATCATTTCTTTCACCCTTTCCTTTTGCTCTCTAATGGACTCAGTTACATCCTTTATGGTCGCACCAGGTTGGTACGATTTTGTCAAATCCTCTACTAACACACCTCTTACTAACGAGTCTCCATACAGCACTCTATCCTTCATTTTGTTCATGTTCACACTCATACGCCTATTTTTCCTGTCATACTTTCTATTATTTGTTGGTTCATTCAGTTGACTTTTGCTCATACGCTCTAGCTGCTGTTTTGCCCTTTGTATCGCACCATTCAACAACGCGATCTCACTCATTGCATCTATCTCATCTTTTTTATTCTCTGCAAAACCATTAATACTATCATTCACACTTTCTACATTCACACTCTCACAATTCTCTGGTACAACCTTGCCGTTTCTTGTCATATCCCTATTTTCTTCATTCTGAAGTTTGACAAAAATATCACACTCACGATCCGAAATACACTTCAATTCCTCATTCTCCTTACATTTTCTACACACATTCACTCCTTTATTATCATCTAACCGCACTCCGCAAAGCGTACATTTCGCAGATTGTATACTGAATCATCTCCTTTACATTACCGTTCTTGAAAGAAGATGGCGAACCATCATTACTGGCCGCCATTTTCCTTCATACTGGAGCCATACTTACTAGTAATGTATTTTATCAAATTATAAATTATAAACACCAAAAACACACAAACAGATGCACTAAGATACACAAGGCAAACAAAACTACGCAATATTAAAGTAAATTTATCAATGATAACTGAAAATAACGCTTATCTTATATGGAGCTTTCATGAACACACTACGAATCCCTCTAGTGGCGACTTCCCGACATAGATTATGTTATAAAACACTTTAGTACACTAACTACACTAATAAAACTACAATAATATACTAAAATTACACAATTAAATCTAACAAAATATTAATAAATCAACAAAAATCACAAATCTTTCAGGAGCTCTCCGACAGTACGTCCTTTCACCAGCTAGCCTTGACACCAGTCCATAAAGAAAGTTTTTCCTCCCGATATTACTGATCTGTTTTCCTTTGCTATCCATTCTGGATATTTCTCTTGGAAGCACAAAATTTATAAACAGATATGGGTTTTCCCCCCTCTCAACCCACTTGTCACCTCTGGGTCTGGCTCCCACATACAAGACCTCAATAAAGGTTGAAACCAGTCTGGGTGGCGATCCTTCCCATAATGCATAGCATTATACATACCCATAAGGATATGTGCTTGAATTATACATACCCATAAGGATAGTGAGGCAAGTGATGTGAAGTCATTAGCTTCAATATACGAGTTGCCCCAGTCCTGAAAATAGTTCAGGTGCCAACTTTATTTGCTTACACTTGGATAAAGGATTAAACCAAGAACATAATTTCTTAGTATCTTTAATTTAAAGATGTAAAGGTAGTTTTGAGCCTAATGAAATACATTGGGAACAAGAGAGAGAGAGGGGAGTTTTTGGCACTGGTAGGTGCAACCTCCTCAAGGTTACAGAAATTCTTGAGACTTGGTTGACAACAGATGATGGTACAGAGATAAAATGTGGAGAGTATAGTATTTTCACAGAGTGTGAAGAGGATAAGATGGGAAAGGTACTGCTGATGATGTCAGATGAATTGCACCCATGTGGAAAACAGTGCACTGATGTGAGATGGAGACCAACAGGACAAAACACGCAGTTGGTTGCTGCTATAGGCTAGGAAAGTGCAAGGGAAGATTGTGACATGCATTAGCAAATTAGCATGATGACTGCAGACTGAGTAATTATTATGGGAGACTTCAACAGTGAGGACTCAGATTAGGAGGAGGAAAGATCATATGGTAGAAGGAAATGGAATTATTTGCATACTAACAGATAATTATTCAACATGTGATAGTGGGACTCAGGATTTGAGAATGCTGGATCTGGTGATAGCATCAGAGGAGCTGTTCATAACCACATTGCCTCTGATTGGGGAGAGTGATCGTGTATTTAACTTGAGAAATTACCAAATGTGGAATTTTAACTAAGAAGTAATACAGATTATGACAGGCTTAGGAGACAGCTTGAAGCAGTGCCATGACATATAACTGCAAGTGAAGGATGTTAGCAATGCATGGGAGGTAATCAAGGGGTGTCTGAAGGAAGCAGTATCAGATTATATACTCAAGGATCAGAGGGTAAATGACGTAGTGGTTAGATCAGTGGTCGCCAAAGTGGTTGATATCGGCCCCCCAGGGGTCGATATAACATTGTTAGGGGTCGATAGAAAAATATAAGACATCAATCTACGGGTAATATTTAATTCGGTTAACTTGGATTACCTCCATCCTGAATGACAATGCAATTAAGAGTGAATCGTGGAACAGTGACATGAATAGGACCTGTAAGATGGAGAAAGGTTATGAAAATAGTTACGGAAGCCAATCAAGTAGGCCAAAATGAACGGATGTCGGTGGTTCCCGCCTGGCAATGAAGCACACCCTTCACATTGACAACGTTAGTAAATTGTATACTAAGTTAATAAAAGTCTTATTTTCATATATTAAGGAAGATTGTATTATTGTTATTTTGTTATCAAAATTAAATTTTATATTTTATATATTATTTATCCCTCCTATCAAATATGTAATGTTAAGAAAGACGTCAAAAAAAAAAAAAAAAAAAGTATCCCTTTGACGTTAAGCCAATATAATAATATATATTATGTTATACATACAATAAATACTGCTATAAAATAAACAATCAAAAACTCACATAAGCGTCTTTTTTACTTGTCCTATTATAATTGCATAATAGTAAAATAGAGGGGGTCGATAAAAAGTCAAGAAACTCTTGAAGGGGTCGATGGTCAAAGAAGTTTGGCGACCCTTGGGTTAGATGGATGAGTAGTATCATTAAGCCGGGGCTCAAAAAAAAAAAAAAAAAAATGCTGTGGAAGGTATGTAGGGGGAAAAAAGTGATCAATAAGCTCATGAGCATTGTAAGGCACAGACAGAAAAGGAAACCAGCATTGTAAGGAAAACAAAATCAAGAAAATTAAAGGAAGAATTACTGTGAAAGGATAACTTATAACTTTAATGAGTAGTACTGATTGTGCAGTTTGCAATCAGCTGTCATCCAGGTGTAGATACTGCTACAGTGGCATGTGACAGAAACTGATGTGGGAATAGAGATTGATGAATTGGAAGTACTTAGGGTTTTGCAGAATCCCAATGCAAATAGGGCCATGCAATAAGATGAGATATCAGCTCATGTATTGTGCAAATGAATTGGTGTTGTTTCTGACTTGGCTATTTAACTTCAACCTTAGCTCTGGTAAACTCCCAAGAGAGAGAGTTAAAGGAAGGCAAAATAGTTCTGTTGCAAAAGAAGGCTCCAAGACAGAGGTAGCAAATTATAGACAGATCGCTATCTCAGGAGTAGTGGTAAAAGTATTGGAAAAGCCGATCTGAGACAAAATTTAGGAACAGGTGGATAAGATTGAGGATTGCATTACTTTTTAAAGGGATAACTTATGTCTATGTAATTCACTCATTTTTTTTATCAGAGTGACAGTTATGTTGGATAAAGGAAATAGCTACACACTGATTCTGCAAAGGTGTTTGAGAGAACTACTTGAAACTTTGTTACACAAATTGGAATAAATGGAGATGAATATGAGCTGGTGATACATGTATATGAGAGGTTACTGATGGACAGTTAACAGAGAGTAGTACAGCATAATATGGAGGAACAGAGTCCAGATGTTAGATGACTAGTGATGGACCACCGCTACTTAATTTGTACATCAATGATATGGGAAATATTCAGTTGTTTGCCGATGATGCAAAATTGGTAATAGTTTTTATTTCTTATTTTTTTGTTGTTGTTCTCACCCACGAAAGGTTATTTGCACTGTGACTGGGCAAAGGATATTTTTTCTATTTTTTTATCAATTTTATATATATATATATATATATATATATTTTTTTTTTTTTTTTTTTTAATTTCATTTCTGCATAATCCTGAAACCCTGCTTTAGAAACCAAATATGTATCTTTTTTTCAAATCACTTCAGGTCTTAAATATATATATAACCAACTTATGCCCAAGTTGGTTATATATTGTGGTTAGTGTATCAAGTGGTACTTTTAGCTGGCCAACCAAGCCAACTAAAAATAGCTGATAGTACATGCAAAAGATAATTGCTGTCAGTTTAATGTGGAAAAGTGGAAAGTTATGTATTCTGTGATGAAAATATTTATCACAGAATATATAACAAATCCCTAGCTTTACCAATATGCAGAGTTGGTAAAGCTAGGGATTTGGAAGTGTTGGTTGATAGGAAATTGAAGTTCATGGGACATTTCATTACAATGAAATGCTGAGACGAACGTTCGCATGTAAAAATAAGGATGTTATTTTGCCTCTTTACAAGGTCTTGATAAGACCTCACTTGGACTATTGTGTGCAGGTCTGTCTCCTGGTTTCCATTGTGCTTCTGATATATTGGAGAGAATACAAAAGAGAGTGTTAAAAATGATATCAGGATTGCGGAATACTGATTATGAAGACATCGAGAATTTGTAGACTGCAGTCACTAGCAAACAGGAGAAAGAGAGGTGATATGGTTGAGACTTAAAAACTTCTGAAAGAGTCATACAGGATTTCGGTTTATGGAGGGTGGACGAGAGGAGCATCCTTGGAAGCTGAGAATGAAGGCTGCCAAGAAGGGAGTGAGGGCTAGATTTTTCTCTCAGAGGGTGGTGCATGATTGGAATGGATTGCCTTTGGATGTTGTGAGTGCAAATAGTGTGAATGAATTCAAGAATAAGTATGATAGCTGGTGTGTGTGTGTGTGTGTGTGTGTGTGTGTGTGTGTGTGTGTGTGTGTGTCCGTCCGTCCGTCCGTCCGTCCGTCCGTCCTCCCTGGAGGCGTCTCTCTTAGTAATAAAAATTTTGCCAAAGTAGCTCATAGGATTACTTGGTTATTGAAAAACATACTAAATACAGAGATAAAGAAATTATCATTCCCCTTTATAAGGCTTTGATACAGCCATGGATTACTGTGCGCAGGTCTGGTCACCTAGGTGTCTTGGAGATCAAAGTATAGAGTGACAGAATGCAGAAGTGAGTGATGTAGCATTCCAAACACCACTCACCAAGGTGGTGGGTGGTCTGTAGAATGCTGTATACAAGGACAGCTTGAGAGTTTGGGTTACAGAAGTTGATTGGTAGAAGGAAAAGAGGGGTTCCTAGAATTGATGCAGAGCAAAGTTTTTCAGCACTTGGCTTGAGGAGCAGAACAAGGACTTGTCCCTAGGAGTTAAGTAAGAGTATGATTAGTATGGTTTCAAGACTGGATTTTTTGCTGGGAGAGTCAATAAGGGGAATGAATTTCCATAGTCTGTTGTGGGTGCTTTGTTGGTGAATGTGTTTAAGAAGAGGTGCAATAGGTATTGTATAGATAGTATAAGTTTCCTGCAATGTCTTCACAGACACATGCAGTAATAATAATGTAGGTGGGGCCTATCAACAGCCACCTTCTACATTACCTGGAAGTTCACTTTTAAGCAGTATCCAAGTCCCTTGATATGTCCACATCTGGATTACTGTGCTCAGGTCTGGTCTCCTGGGTTTCTTGGAGATGAGGAAGTGGTGGAGAGGATTCAGAGGAGAGTGACCAAGATAGTCTGTGGAATGTGCCCTAAGAGGATAGCGTGAGTGCGTATTGCAAAAGTTAATAGGAAAAAAAGAAAGGATATAATTGAAACATTTAAGTTACTTAAAGGATTTTATAGGATTGCAGGGAAAATGTTTCAGCACTTGGCTATAGGGACCAGAAGAAAAGGTCATCCCTGGAAGTTGAATAAAGGTGCAGTTAGTAGAGGTATGAAGACTAGATTTTTTGCTTGGAGAGTTGTGAATGAATGGAATGGGTTGCTAGAGTCATTTGCAAGTGCTTTGTATGGGTTCTAGGAGAGGTATGATAGATTGTGTGGATAATTTGGGTCTCCTGTGATGAGTCTTTGGACTCCATAGAAGTGCCCATACAATAATAATAATAATATATTCATTGCTTTTTTTATCCATCAAGGACTGAGAGTAATTGATTATTTACTGGATCATCTATACCATATAACCTGCTTTTGGACATCTTTCTAGACAGGGAGAAAAGGATAAATAAAGGGGGATCTATTTCTGACTGGAAATCTCATTCATATTTTTGCTGATGGCATCACATCATTTTATTTCTCCTCACCTTTGAAGGCACTGATTAAACAATCAATCAGTGCCTAAAAGAACATCTATTGCTGCTACTACTTTCAATGTTATTTCTGTGGCATCCTTTATTTGTAGGGGAAGACAAATCTGGTCACCTTCAATCTAGCTAAAATGCAGCCTGTTTTGTTTCTTGAAGGGGTGGGGGGGAGGCATGTTTTCTCTCCTTATCTAAGATAATACCCAAACATGATCAGTTATATCTCCAGCCTTCCTGTTAAAAACACATTGCATTTGTAGTTGTTGAGTCTAATCTACTTAACCTAAGAGGTTAAGAAAAGGAAGTTTGACTTTCTTTCCTGCTCTAAGTATTACTTGTGATCTAAGCAAGTTTTATCTTTTGGTTATATATTGTGGTATTACTATCCAGATGGTCCGCACGGTTAGCCTAGTGGCTATGTGCTTCGCAACCAACCATATGCCTGGGGAAGGAGTGTCCTAGGTTCAATTCCTGTCGACGATGCGAGGAGCTTAAGGATCTTCCTCAGTCATAGCCAAGTTAGCCGGTCTTGGGCGTGGACAGCAGGGTTTTTTCCACCAGTTTATCTGGGGTTTTTCATCCCGCAAGCAGGCAAACCGGTCCAGTGAACACACACAGATCACAGTCAGGAATACTAACCCAGCCATCGGTCTGATTTGTCAGCTATGCTGGTTCCGGAAACCAGATAAAATTTGGGGAGACTGAGATGGTGCCGTACCTCCCCCATAAAGGAGACTCATGGCCGTGTATCATCATACAATTATTATGATTATTACTATCTGATATCAGTGCGGTAGACAAGACTGTGCAGAATTTCCTGTAACTATTCATTTGGGTTTGAGCCTGTTTTTGTCCTTTTCAAAATCACATCTGGACATTATTTTATTTTATTTATTTTATTATAATTTTTTCCTCAAACTATTGCAATCTTCTGTATCAGAAGAGAAGAAATATGAATTTCAGTTTCAAGCCATATATGATATGCACATTTTTAGCATAAATTGGAAATTCGTTTTTTTCAAATGAGCAGTGATAAAAACAATGATATTCTTGAGAACTCTATAAATAAAAGATCCTAAAAAATGGAATACATGAGAAGCTTATCAATTAATTTGCTGTGCTGCTTAAACATCTTAAACATAAATTGTTTAAGATGTTATAGAGTTTAGCATGAAATTAGCAATGAACACATGATGTATATCAGTAATCAGATCACAGCAAGTATTCAAAAGAAATTCGATAAGAAAAATGGCAAAATTGCAACATTTTGCAATTTTGCCATTAGGTTTCTTCAAGTGTACTTTATAAACTTCTCTGTAGGATTTCATGATTACTTTATTAGATCTCTTAAACTTCATACTCCTCTTGCTTAAGTAGTCTCTTTACCACTTAAAAATGATGGAAAAGCACAAAAATAATTAAAAACATGCAAATATAAAGTAGACTTTGGTAGTCTTTGTTATAACTGAGACTACTCTGTGTATTGCAGACTGATGAAATTTTATGAGAGAGCAATTCTTACAGATCACTCAGCTTTATTACAGATTATAATCTGTAAGAGAGGATAATTATCCTCTCTCTCTTTTTGTGAGTACTCAAACATTCTGCTGTGATCCTCAAAAAACAGGATCCAAAAAACTTTGACTGCAAACAATAAAATAGCAGCACAGCAAAATAATTGATAAGCTTCTCGTGTATTCCATTTTTTAGGATCTTTTATTTATAGAGTACTCAAGAATATCATTGTTTTTACTATTGCTCATTTAAAACAGTGAATATGGCAAGCTTTGGTGTTTCATATTTTTAATTATGCATGGCTATACAGTCTTGTTAGTTTGCTAGTGATAATGCATTACAGCCATCTTATGTATTTATTCATTCTTATTTTATCAGGTGCTATTAATTCAGCCAAAGCAAAGCTGGGACATATCATCGTTACATACCAAAGAGAAAAGTCACAAGCTGAGCATAAAGTTGACTTACTTATTTTAAAAGTGGAAGATTTAGAGGTAAATATGTTAGGAATTTCTTTAATTTCCCTTTTTAATTATTTTGGTAAGATATTGTTTTGATTTGGCTGAAAGTCCCATTACCTCTAAATGGGACTTTTTCTCTTAGAAATAAAGCATCTTATAAACAATTTTTATATAAATCTACTTTTAAAATTTGAAAACAACTGCCATTTGATATTATTCTAGTAATGCTCATAAGCCAATCCCACTTTTCTGCAATGTGACCTGCAGGAATAGGGTTATGACAAATACAAGTACTGCTGCTGCACAAGCATGCCCTACTTAGTCGGAGAATATGTTGGCATCTTCATTGCCTTGCTTCCACCACCACCATCTCACTTATGAAGTCTGAAATAAGTGTTGCCATTGCCATGTTTGTTCTTCAGAGCAGAGCTTCTAGTTTTTCCTCCAGCCTTCTTACATGTAGTGCAGGTGATGATACTCTTCAAGGATATGCCAAACACACTATAGATAAAAACTTCTCCCATTTGAGAATACATCCATTCTGCAAGATCAAGATATTATATTGGAATGAAACGATGGGAGTAAATCAGGTGAATTTCTGACCAGCTAAAAGTTATTTTGGTGGCACTTGTCTGGAGAGGGAGTCTGAGTGCAATAGTTTACTAGGCAGCACTATCAAGGCCATGCATGGGAAAGAGATCACTCTCGCTCTCTCTGTGGACACATTTACTAGCCTTTCACTCCCTGCTACTTCATGTGCCCCTGTTCTGTTCAACTCTTCTTCCCATTAACCATGAAAATGTCATGAAGAAATACAGTTATTCTGCAAATCAGAAAAATATTTTCCACAACAAAAACAATAACAAAAAAAATCAATCCAAGCATAAAAATCACCAAAAAATGCACTAAACCTGGTTTTTTTCCCCCCACATTCACTTTACCAACATTTATTCATCATCATCAAATTCTTGATATGTACCTTAAGAGGTATATACAGGATACTCTGATAATACTACATGAAAAATTTACATTATTACTAACTCCCTATCAACAAATTAGTCTTTTAAATTAAAAATGCCAAGAAATTATATTCCTGGTTTAATCCTTTATTCAAGTGTAAGCAAGCAAAGTTGCGCATGAAGTATCTTCATGACTGGGCTACTTGTATATAGAGGCCAATGACTTTACATCAATTGCCTTAATATCCCATAATGTAAAGCACACATCCTGTCAAGTGTATAATACTATGCATTATGGGAAGGTCTGCTACCCAGATCGGTTTCGACCTTTATTGAAATCTCATTACTGGGAGCCAGACCCAGAAGGGATACCAAGATTGAAGTAATGCATTAGTCACATATTTCCCATATACAAATAGTGAAAAGGTGTATCACTGTATTATTAAGTTATACTAGATTAGAGATAGATGTTGAAAGTTATTCACTTGGTTTTACTATAAATTAAAGGTCAAAACCGATCTGGGTACTGGCCCTTCCCATAATGCATAGCATTATATACACCCAAAAGGATGTGTGCTTTACATAATGGGATGCTAAGGCAATTTATGTGAAATGAAGTATCCAGTCGTGAAGATACTTCACGCACAAACTTTGTTTGCTATACTTTGATAAAGGAATATAATTCCATCAAGAATATAATTTCTTGTCATCTTTAATTTATAGTATAACCAAATGGAAAAACTTTCTACATCTATCTCTAAATTATTCTTTTATCTATCAAGTCTCTCCAGTATTATCAGATATTATATTGGGATTTTCTAAGGCACTTTTTTTTCCTTAATGGTGTCATAAAGGACTTTACTTTTAGAGAACAAGTGGTCTTCAAGCACTTGATCAGTAAGCTGTCATGAAATGAAACAGCAAAGAGGTATGGAATATCACGAGTTGCAAGCATCATAAGGGGATTTACTTATCTGTAGTTGCTGTAAAGTATTTGTGGTTTTTGTCTGTTTTTTTCTTCCAAAAAAATGAAAATCTATGAAAAATATCTTTACTTATGCCATAAATTTATTCATATAACATTACATAAACAAATTACTGTGGCCATCATATAAATGATATTCACATGCATGTGCCAATACAGACCGTTTAGTGTTGTAACGCTCTACCCTTGATCCTGTAAAGTCTTTCCTGATAATCACATATTTTACTTTGAAAAATCACTATACAATTAAGCATTATAGTCTGTTTGAAATCTTTCAAAAGTTTGTCATGCCATCCAAGTTTTGGTTTCATTCAGACTATTTGCAGCACAAAGAGACTGTATGGAGAAGTGATTCAAACCTAATATTAATAATTCTACACTGTTTGTAATATAATGATGTTCGATATTTATGATCCTAGTTAAATTTGTCAAATCATTATACTTGGGTTGCGTTTGAACTAATTTTAATGGAAAATTAGACAACAAAAATTGCATCTAAAGTACCTAAGCTAAATACAAGATTTCATAAATACATTATGGCTTTTGACATTCCCATATTATTTTTTTATTACCATACCGTTTGATAGATTCATCTTGCGTTGTATCTTAAAATTTTGTTAAGAGATTGCTGGTCCAGTGTGTGTGTGTGTTTAGTGATATGCATACACTAGAGCCTAATACAGCTGTTTTCATTTTTAAACATTCCCTGTTTTCTCCCTCTTGTTTTGTTATAATTGGACTATTTGTAGTGACAAAACAGTTCAAAAAGAATAACTAATTCTTTTCTGGCTTGATGAAAAAATTAATGAAATTTGGTATTCATGATCATTTGTTGGGTTATTTCATTTGAGCCATTAATATTAGGTAAAACGAAATTTTCTTTGCTATGTATTCAATTGAAATAATAAGTGGTATTGCTGTAAAAATACTATTACAAATGCACATCTTTATTTAAATATAAAGAGCCAACAGGCTTCAGATTATTCTTATTCGGTTTTAAAACAATTGCCATTGCACCATGAAGCACTGTAGTGTTTTGCTAACCATTAGGGCTATCACTGCATTCATCCATGCTGTCTATGATAATGATGATGATATTTAGCTGGTTTTTTATCTGCTACAGGGTGAAGGCCTCTCCCATTGTGGGAGTTGGGTCTACTACCCCCATGGTGACCAAGCCCATCTTGGAAGAGTTTTTATTCACTTGTATGAATGAGTGTATGAAGGTGAAAGACAATCACAAACATTCGTGCCTAGTTGGGATTCAAACCTGCAGCCTCTTGGTTGGAGAGCAGATATGCTAACCACTCAGCCAACCATGCTGTCCATAGCATGGATAAATGCAGTGATGGTGTTCTTAAAAGTAATTGCAGAAAATAAATTTTTATATATATGTGTATATACATATACACAAAAAAGTTTTTATAATTTTTTTTTCAAAAAGCTTAATTGCATTAAAATTATTTAAGATGTTATAGCAGATCTAATTGTTTGCTTTTTTTCTTCCAATGATGCAAACAAACAAAAGCCCTTGTCTTGTTTGCATCATACAAGAATACTGTGTAAGTCTGCTCCTTACCCAGTACCAAACTTTTGTTTAATAATACAATATTAACCATGCACAAATCATATTTGTGCATGTTAATACTCTATTATAATAATATGAAGTAAGTACTAGAATTTTAGAACTAATCTGGGCATCTTCTTATTTAAGCATTTTTCTGCGGAGCAGAAGAAAAATGCTTAAATAAGAAGATGCTTAGGGAACTGATTGGGGAAGGAGAGAAACCAGTCCCCATACAATTAGCTATTTAAAAGTGTGTCCAGAAAAACTTGTATTCCCAACTTGTGTGCTCAGAATTCAACGCTGTATATTCTCATGAAAAAATAAATAAATAAAATTATGATCAAATTAGGAGAATATAATCTTTGGTTCCATGGTATCAGTTACTGAATGGAAATCTTTGAAAAATTGTTTAAATGAGGTGATATCTGAATATGTTCGAAGAATAAATAGGTTGGGAGTGAAATGGATGTGCAACCTTATTAAGCAAGAGATTCACAAAAAGATGATGTGGAAAGAATATCATAAGAATGAGAGGAGTTATGAAATATATAAAGTGCAGGCAATAAAAAGTAATAATTATTTTGCGGAAAGCTAAATTGGAGCATGAAAAAAAATTGGCTATGCAAGCTAACCTGCACCTCTAACTATTGATGAATAGTTAGAGGTGCAGGAAAACGAGGTTGAAAAGCTGTTGCATAACCTGAATAAGAATTTGTGAATAAGGACAGATGGAGTATCAGTACGTTTGCTAAAGGAATGTTCAACCGAATTGGCTAGACCTTTCACATGTTTGTATAACTTGAGTCTCAGCTCACAAATAATACCACAGGAATGGAAGAAATGTATGATAGTTCCATTGTACAAGGATGGTGCAAAAACTGATGTGTCTAACTACCAACCCATCAGTATATCTGGTGTGGTAGTGAAGATTTTAGAGAAGTTGGTAAAAACTTGCATACAGAAATGGGTAGACAAACAAACTATACCCTGTAAGGAGTAGAATGGGTTTACAAAGGAAGGTTCATGTTTTAGCAATTTGTTCATATTTTATAACAATGTTAAGCGTATCCATTCCCTTTATCCAAGTTGGATAAAGGGAATGGATACGCTATGATAATGTTGGATTTTGCTAAGGCATTTGATAGACAAAAGCCCATACAGACAAATCGGCCCTTCAGAACACACGCAATTTACAGACAAAAAATACTAGCTGTGGTGGGCAGTAGATGGCGCTGATGTAGATGATTGGTAGTAGAGGTTCGGTGTGAGAATTGTACAATAGGTGTCCTCCCGCGATAAGTCTTCGAACTCCTTGGAGGTGTCACAAATAATAATAATAGGATACCACACAAACAGCTGTTTCATAAACTGGAGAATATGGGATTGAAATACAAACTCTTGACTTGGATCATTGGATGGTGGACAGACAAATATCAAATGCCATTGTTGTTCAGTCTATACATTAATGACATTAGGAAAGGTCTAATAGGAGATGTACAATTGTTTGCAATGATAGGCAGAGTAATCAGGGATGTTACTGATATCCAGCAGTTACAAAATGATTTGGACAAACGAAAATGACTGTTGGTTTAATGTTAGTAAGTGTAAAGTTATGCACTTTGGTGTGATGAGATTTCCAGCTGTATATTATATTAGTGGGGTTATGCTACAAGAAACTGATGTGGCTAGGGATCTTGCCATAATGGTGGATAGGAATTAATAAGTTCAAAGGTCACATAATAAAAGTTGCAAATACAACTCAGAGGATAATTGTGATGTTGAAGCGAACCTTGACATGCAAGGAAGTCATTTTGCCTCTTTATAAGGCCTTGATAAGACCACACCTGGATTATTGTGTGCACATTTGGTCTCCCAGGTTCCAAGGGAATAAAGAGTCTGTGGAGAGGGTGCAAAGAAGTGTTTACAAAGATTATAACCAGATAATGGGATTTAGATTATGAGAACAGATTGCAAGTATGTGGAGTACAGAATCTGGTTAACAGGAGAAAGAGGGAGTGATATGATAGAGGTTTATAAACTTCTGAATGGGTGTGTTATAGGATGTCTGATGAAATTTTTCATTATATGGAAGGTGGGGGGGAGAACACGGGGGCATCCATGGATAAAATTCATCGGATGATATCCTATAACACCCACTCAGAAGTTGATAGACCTCTCTCATATCATCCCCCCCCCCTCTTATTCCTACTAGTATGTACGTAAGTATGTTGTCCGCATACTTACAATCTGTCATCATAATCTATATTCCATAATCCCAGTATAATTTTTGTAACTGTTCTTTGAACCGTTTCCACAGCTTCTTTATCCCCTTGCAACCCAGGAGGCCCTCCCCCTGGGTTCCAAGGGGATAAAGCTGCACACAGTAGTCTAGTTGCAGTCTTATCATTAATGTCATTAATATATAGATTGAACAACAATGGCTCAAGGACTAAACCCTGAAGTACACCACTGCACCTTAAATCTGACAGATTCACATCCATGTATACCATTTGATATCTGTCTGTCAACCATCCACTGATCCAAGTCAAAAGTTTATATTTCAATCCCATATTCTCCAGTTTATGAAACAACTGTTCATGTTAATATTATTGAGAACAGTTGATAGGCAAAAATCTTTGTCATTTTATTTATGTCATTACAGTAAATATTAATTCTGGCATCATAAAGTCTGTTTCTCTGTGAAAGTCACTAGTCACATTAGGTCTCACAGAAATGGGAACACTTCCATAATACAGTATATAGTGACAGTGGCCTTTATTTAAAAAAGTTAACTTGACTCCTGTCATACGTGAAAGAACCGTTATATGGATTTTCAGCTGAAAGTGAGTTAGCCAAACATGTATGGAGGCAGATTTTTCATCTGGCATAAGCAAATCAATCAGATAATGTAGGCAGTTATAGCACACTTTACAGTAGATAAATAAACCAAGGAAGCTTAGTTGCTTCATGTAAAGATAATTATCTTTTGATAAAGATTTTTATAAAAAAAAATAGAAAGATAAAATAAAGAAAAATAATAGAAAGATAAAAAAGATAAATAAAATGGGAATAATATTAGTTGAGAAATATAACCATATTTGTGATTTTAAAGCAGTGATGTTTAAAAATGCAATTTAATTTAAGAAAAAATGGCATTAGTAAAAAAAAAAATTACGGATTATATATCAGTAAAATTTTTGTGATGTAGAACTACATTTTCTTTGTTCCAGCATGAAGTAGCCTATTTAAAAGAAAAGCTCAAGAAGACAGAGAAAGAACCCCTTTTTGCCAAAAGACGTAGAGCTAAAGATACTTTATATATCCAACCAAAGCATCCTACTATCACGATTGCTATTGAAACTAGTCCAGCAAATCACCCCTCTGCTGGCACACAGACATATATCCAAGGGGATTATGACAGTTATAGTCCTCTGTTCTCAGAAAGTAAGATTTATTGGATTTCACTTTATTTTCAATATAATTAACAGTAAATATCCAGAGTAACTATCAAAATTAGTTACATATATTTTTGTGTGTCATTAGTATTGAATTAATTATGCACAGAAAACTCATCAGTCAAGTGACAAAATATTCTAAATCATGGAGCATAGTGAATTATTTTAGCAGCAAAAAAGTTTCTCGTCTGAATTAAGCTGTTAACTCAGAAAATTGTGACGTCTCTGAGATAAGCCTTTCTTTTTTTTTTTTTTTTTTTTTTTCATTATGAAAAACTGATTCTTGTTTTCATTGTGTCATTAGCTTTCTCTAGAGCCTCAAAAAATTCCTCCACTTCTGTGGGACCATAGGCACAAATAAGTCTCATTGTCCAGTTCCCCATTTTGATATTTGCCCACTTCACTCTACTTGAGACTGCCTGCAATTCAAGAAGATTAGCCTCGTATTTAGTGTTGAATACTATGGCTACCCCTTCTTTTCCTTGATTGTCATTGCCTGAATATAACATTTTGTATTTATTGCTCAGAAAGATCTCACCAGTTTTGGTCTTTTTTGTTTCAGTCACCCCTATTATGTCGATCTGGTACTTATCTAATTCCTCAGCTAGCTCCATTTCTTTGCCATTCAGGCTTCTTATGTTGATAGTACCGATCTTTAATCTTTAACTCTGGTGATGTTCAGTTGGGGTGTGCTTTCAGATTTGTTCCAGTAGCTGACTTTTCGCTGTTCGCTCTGGTTCCCTGGCGAAAACAACACGGGCCTTGTTTAACCCGCCGATGCCCCAGCCGGCATGAAATTTTGTCATGTACTCCAATTATCTGGAATTCGTCCCTCTGTCCAGGCCTTCTGAACTATGCAGTGCAGCTACTGTACAACTTTTATATCTCCATATTTGAGCATTTCTGGTCGAATATCATCTACTCCTACAGCCTTTTCACATTTCAGGCTTTTGATGGCTGTCAGGAATACATATCCAAGTATAGATATGTATTCCTGACTGCATGCCTCGTCAGTGTTTTTTATCACTGTGCTGTTATCACTGCTTGTTTCATTTAGCAGTTTTTCAAAGTAATTACTCCATACTTCAAGGATATCTTTTTCTCCTGTTTTCATGTCACCTTTATCATCTCTAATTCCTTTTACAGCACTCTTTCCTCCATTTATGAGCTTCTTTCAACAACCTACAGAATATTTTGCCACCTTCTTGATATTTATTTTTATGTTCTTGCTGAAGTCCTCCCATGACTTTTGTTTAGCCAGTTTTACACAGTGTTTAGCTTTCTTACATTTGTCTCTGTATTCTCTAAGAGCACAAGCTGACTTATTTGCCAGGAACTTTTGATATGCTTTCTTCTTCTTTTCCTTCACTGCCTCTTTAACTTCCTATGTCCACCATGGAGTTCTGATTTTTCTATCCTTCTAGACAACCTCACCACATTCCTGTCTGATTAAATCAATCAATGTTTTCTTCAGAATTTGCCACTGAACCTTCAAGGTTTGGTTCCTGCTCTCAAACTCTTTCATTTTTTCTTGAATAATGTTTGTGTATTTTAGTCTCTATTTCACATCTGAGAGCTGCTCAACTTTTATTTGCTTTAGAGCTTTCTTACGTGTTCTTCTTTTCAATATGAAATTCAATTTTATCCTGCTCAAGACTAAATGGTGATCACTTCCAATTTCAAATCCTCTGTGCACTCTGGTGTCCTGCACCAGGGAGAAAACATCACTATTGACAATATCATAGTCAATGAGACTTTTCTTATTCCTTGCCTCTTCTCTCCATATGAATTTGTGCACATTTTTATGTTGAAACATGGTGTTAGTAATAACCAGTCCATGTCCTGAGCAGAAATCCAACAGGTATTTGCCATTATTATTAGCTCTGCTCTTTTCTCCAAATTTTCTCAAAACATTTTTGTATGTCTGTCAATCATTTCCTACTCTGCTATTTAGATCCCCAATAAGGACCAACTTTTCATATTTCTTTGTATCAGTTTCTTTCTCTAAAACGTTAAAAAATTCTTCCACTTCTACCTTAGTGGAATCTTCTGTGGGATCATAGGCACAAATAAGTCTCATTGTCCAGTTCCTCATTCTGATATTTGGTGTTGAATACTATAGCTATATATGAAGCTATAACTATAGCCTTATATATACACAAACATTATATTGCTCAGAAACATTTCACGAGTTTTTGTCTTTTTAGTTTAGTCACCCTGTTATGTTGATCTGGTACTTATTCAATTCCTCAGCTAACTCCATTTCTTTGCCATTCAGGCTGCTTATGTTGATTATACCATTCTTGAACTCTTGTGATGTTGAGTTGGGGTGAGTTTCAGGATTTGTTTTGAGAAGTACTGAACTTTATAAGGCATTGTGTATCAAGAGTTAATTAAGAACTTAAATTATTTTTCAAAAGTGCATGCACGTGTTTGTCAGCTAGAAAGAACTGCTTCATCTAGACCAGAAATTCCCAAAGTGGTCATAGCAATCCCCAGGGCAAGTTTGAAGGGGAGTCTTTAGTCCCTAATAAAGCCAGTGAGGGTCGGTAAGATTATTTTAATGGTCTTTAAAGACCATTAAAAATATTTCCTTACAAAGATAATTCTTGAAATCTAGAATTGGTATATGAAACAAGTCGTTAACTCAGGCAGTCAACAAAGTGGCTTATCCTTGTGCACTTGAAAGTACATCAAATGTGTGCCCTGGGAACTAAATTTTTTTATTTAGTATCCAAGGATATTTTCATTTGAGTGGTCATTCTCAGTTTGCTTTTACAGCCATTGTTGTCATCAAACTTCAGTGCTATTTCCGGTGTCACTAGATTTTTCATTCTGCTGTGTTTGGGAGTGGATTATTCATTTTGTTGAAATAATTTCTTCCTGAAAACCCCTCATGATCATGTCTGACTCAAAAAAAGAAGTGTCGTGAATATTTGGTAGAATATTTAAATTTTGGATTTGCGCAATGTTTCATTACTTCTCCTCTTTGTTTGTTTATTACTTTTTTGTTTATTTAATGAAAGAAAACCCACATCTTTTATGTGAAAAAACGTTTAATAATGATGCTATGAAACCTTCAAAAATGAAAGAACATTAAAAAAAAAAACAGCATTTTAACTAAGTAGAGAAATTGAATGGATCTTAAAAATAATGGAGATCTAAGATTAGAACTAACAAATCATGGATTGACTATTTCCTCTCTTCTAAAAACACATGAACCTCACACTAACACTTACATGTGGTAAGTGTAGTGTTCGTTAAATTTTTTAATATGCATTACGAATCACAATTGGATGCATTTTCTAAAAAAAAAAATTGTTTATAAAATATATCAACTTGAAGCTGATTGTTCTTGGAGATCTTTGTTATTACTGAATTTTTAATGGGGGGGGGGGGGTCTCTGCCTTAAAAAGTTTGGTAACCCTTGTTCTAGACTATCAAATTATATTTGTGCAATTTAACTCATTTGAAGCCTTTTTAAGGTTCCATTAAACACAATGTAAAAAAACTGCATGTTTGCCCTTATGTGTAAACATTAATACTAACAATGAGAATAAGGAGTTAATACAACTTGTTATATTAACTGGTGCATTCATTAAATTTACTTTTATATTTGATAATTTTAGTGTTATATATTTGTAATATATACCAGTTTATTTAATGCATTAATAATTTTGTTTTATTTTTGTTATGTAGAAAATCAGTTGAATATATGTAGCTTTGCAGAAAATGAAGCATCAGCAATCATCAGTAGTGCTTTATGTCTGATAAGTCAGTTACACTTATCTTCAGAAGTATTTGTTGATGGTGTTGCCAATGGCCAAAAAAACAAACTAAGAGGACGACTCAAGAGAAGACCTGATGGAAGTATGGAAAGTGGATATGGATCTGGAGCTAGTGCTATTAATTGGAATAGAGTAAAATCTCAGCCAAGGATAGAGGATAAGCCCTCACCTGGACCTCCAGTAGCTGTTGTTCGTAATAACTTGAAGTGTCCTGAGAGTAGTCCAGAAAGTGGATATGGTTCTGCTAATCATCCTAGAACAAGTAGCACCAGTCCTTTAGATACAGAAGGAGATGGTACTAATCCATCCAGTGGTTCTAAACAGACTGATACAGTTTTCTTGTTTCCCGAACCTTCTCAGCAGTCAGATATAGATGATCATGGAGTGGAATTAGAAGTTTTAGATGAGGTATCAGAAATTGAAAGGGTAAAACGCATCGAATTTGATCCTAACAGGCAAGAAAAGGTAAATTTCATCTTTAATATCTTAAAAGAAATATTAGCATATGCATCTTTCATTTTGAAACTATACTTTATCATCAGTGAGTCAACATTTTTTTAAATTTTTTTATTATTATTTTTTTAAGCACATAATCATTTCACTTCATGTCGTCACTCAACTCTTATCAGACACTGTAAACTTGCACTATTGTGATCACTGCTCCAATTAATACCCTTTGTCATAAATTTCCATGGTGATTTAACTTCTAAACCTTTTAAAAACATTAGGGTTTTTTTTTTTTACTTAAGTATAAAGAGCTAATAAGCTTCATTTCGGCAATGAAAACATTACTTAAATTAAGGGGATATTAAATCCCACATAGTTTTAAAACCGAATAAGAAACTCAGAGATTGGAATCAGAGAGTTTCTTGCCGAATATAGTAAGCTATAAAGTATCGGCGACCCTAGCGTTAGCCAATGCAAGTGATCCTAGTACAATGCTGGGCAACTCGTTGCAGAAGTGGAGGGAGTTCAGATCGCTATTCTTAGGTATTTTCCATAATGTAAAAACACATTTCCTAGGAAATGTTGTATGCTGTTATTACATTATGGAGGGAGGTCATTACCCAGACCAGTTTCAGCCTTTTTTGAGGCTGAACTACGTACTAGGATCACTTGCATTGAGTCGCCGATACTTTATAGCTTACTATATTCGGCAAGAAACTCTCTGATTCCAATCTCTGAGTTTCTTATTCGGTTGTAAAACTATGTGGGATTTAATATCCCCTTAATTTAAGTAAAATTAGGGATTTTATTATCCTTAATAACTTTCATCACTATTTAGATTGATACCACTACTAATAGATCATTTTGAATTATTAACAAACTAGTCCCCTAAGTTAATAAATGCAAGTGTCAAAGATCTACATATTCAAAAAGAGGAAATTATAGCTAGGTTTTATGTCATTTCCTTCTTCACAAATACAGCTACAGAAAAAGTTCTAGCTCTCGTAAACGATAAATTATTGAAAAAAATCATGTCCTTATTAGCCTGGAGATTTTTTTTAGTAGTTTATAAAAAGTCACATCGCGTAAATGCCTTCCATTTTCAGCTTTACAAAGGCGAGCCCTTTCTGTGGCATTTCCATGACAGCTGTTAATGTTTCTGACTGTAGCTCCCTAATTTCTTCACAAATGTTCTCTTTCAGTTGTTGGATTGCCTGGAACTTATTCACATACACCCTTGCCTTCAGGTATCCCAATGGAGAACACAGTGCCCACAATCTTTTGCAGTCCAGTTTTGTCATTGTAGTGCATAGCTTGTTATTTTTTCAACCCAAAGTGTCATACTGAATTATCCTGCAAGATCTTCCCATCACCTTTATTAACTCTATCTCTTCTCAGTTTTGTGTCATTAGCATATAAATTAAACTTCAGCTGCTCCAGTATAGAGCTCTGCAGTGCACCACTTCTCTGGTCACCTATTCTCCTGGATTCTACTCCACCACATAATAGAGTAGAATTAAGGATTCACCTTCTTATCCATTTCAGTTTGCTCTAATTTACTTAATACATTTCTTTATAGTATCCTATCAAATATTTTTGCAAACTCTAACAATATCATAGCGAAACCATTTTTTTTTTATCCAACTCAACCATCACTTTATTATAAAAAGTGTGTAAATTACTAAGTCAGAACTCTACCCTTGGGGTGCTTAAGGGTCAAAGCTGTATAACTGAGAGGAGACCTCCACATAGCCTTTAAAGGAATGCGGAGAACCGACCAGGGCTTCTGACCTAATGTCCAATCCTCACCTTCTCGTGGTGCATCTTGTTGGGTATCTACTTGGATACTGAACGAACGAGGATGGGCTGGCAATTTGGGATTTAGCCTACCAAATTGTATTCTTATTGATTAAACCAAAATAAAAAAAAATGATGGTACAACATGACAAAATTTCATGCCGGCGGGGGCGTCGCCCGGTTAAACAAGGCCCCCGTTGTTTTCGCCAGGGAACCAGGGCGAACAGCGAAAAGTCAGCTACTGGAACAAATCTGAAAACAAACCTCAACTCAACATCACCGGAGTTAAAGATCGGTACTATCAACGTAAGAAGCCTGAATGGCAAAGAAATGGAGCTAGCTGAGGAATTAGATAAGTACCAGATCGACATAATAGGGGTGACTGAAACAAAAAAGACCAAAACTGGTGAGATCTTTCGGAGCAATAAATACAAAATGTTATATTCAGGCAATGACGATCAAGGAAAAGAAGGAGAAGCCATGGTATTCAACACAAAATACGAGGCTAATCGTCTTGAATGGCAGTCAGTCTCAAGTAGAGTAATGTGGGCAAATAAGAGAATGGGGAACTGGACAATGAGACTTATTTGTGCCTATGGTCCCACAGAAGGTTCTACTAAAGTAGAAGTGGAAGAATATTTTGAGGCTTTAGAAAAAGCAACTGACACAATGAAAAATGAAAAGTTGATTCTTGTTGGGGATCTAAAGCAGAGTAGGAAATGATTGTGAGACATACAAAAATATTTTGGGAAAATTTGGAGAAAAGAGCAAAGCTAATCATAATGGCAAATATCTGTTGGATTTCTGCTCAGGACATGGACTGGTTATTACTAACACCATGTTCCAACATAAAAAATGTGCACAAATTCACATGGAGAGAAGAGGCTAGGAATAAGAAAAGTCTCATTGACTATGTTATTGTTGATAGTGATATTTTCTCCCTGGTGCAGGACACCAGAGTGTACAGAGGATTTGAAATTGGAAGTGATCACTATTTAGTCTTGAGCAGGATAAAATTGAATTTCATATTGAAAAGAATAACATGTAAGAAAATTTTAAAGCGAATAAAAGTTGAGCAGCTGTCAGATGTGAACTGTAGACTAAAATACGCAAAGATTATTGAAGAAAAAATGAAAGAGTTTGAGAACAGGAATCAAACCTTGAAGATTCATTGACAAACTCTGAAGAAAACATTGATTGATTCTGCCAGAGAGGCATGTGGTGAGGTTGTCTGTAAATATAAAAAAATCAGAACTCCCTGGTGGACACAGGAAGTTAAAGAGGCACTGAAGGAAAAGAAGAAAGCATATCAAAAGTTCCTGGCAAATAAGTCAGCTTGTGCTCTTAGAGAATATAGAGACAAATGCAAGAATGCTAAACACTGTGTAAAACTAGCTAAACAAAAGTCATGGGAGGACTTTGGCAAGAATATAGAAAATAAATATCAAGAAGGTGGCAAAATATTCTGGAGGTTGTTGAAGAAGCTTAGGAATGGAGGAAAGAGTGCTGTAAAAGGAGTTAGAGATGATAAAGGTGACATGAAAACGGTAGAAAAAGATATCCTTGAAATATGGAGTAATTACTTTGAAAAACTGCTAAATGAAGCAAGCAGTGATGACAGCACAGTGGTAAAAAACACTGACAAAGGCATGCAGTCAGGAATGCATATCCATACTTGAAGTAGAAAAAGCAATCAAAGGCTTGAAATGTGGAAAGGCAGCAGGAGCAGATGATATTCGACCAGAAATGCTGAAGTACGGTGGTATAAAAGTCTTACAGTGGCTGCACTGCATAGTTCAAAAAGCCTGGACAGAGGGACGAATTCCCGATAATTGGAGTAGAGCTCTAATAGTACCTATATATAAAAAAGGGAAATAAAACTGAATGTGAGAATTATAGAGGTATTTCCCTACTGGGTGTTCTTGGCAAGATCTATGCAAGTATACTTGAGAAACGGTTCAGAAGAATTGTGGAAAAAAAGCTTTTTGAAGAACAAGCTGGATTCAAGCCAAATAGAGGCTGTCAGGAACAGATCTTCACTTTACGACAAATAGTCGAGAAAGCATGGGAATATAACAAAGATCTGTATTTAAGTTTTGTCGATTTGGAAAAGGCATATGACAAGGTTCCAAGAGAGAAGCTATTCAATACACTACAGTTATATGGTGTCAATGGGGCATTATATCAAGCAATACTTAGTCTTTATTTGAATTGTAAGTCAGCAGTTAGAATGGAAGGAAGTACAGGAAGATGGTTTAATGTTAAATCTGGTGTGAGACAAGGATGTACATTATCCCCTCTGTTATTCATTATCTATATGGATCACATTATGAAGGAAAGTGGTATTAAATATGATATCAAAATTGGAGATGTTAATGTCAGTTCTTTGCTTTATGCGGATGATGTTATACTTCTAAATAAATCCGCTACAAGTCTACAAGATTCTCTGACTAAATTGAATAACTGTTGTAATAGATATGGTATGAAGATCAGCAATAAAAAGACAAAGACAATGAAAATAGGCAGAATCATTGAAAATGTCAACTGTGTTGTGAATGGAGAACCTGTGGAACAAGTAAAACATTTCAGCTACTTAGGCACGATTTTTACTGAAGATGGTAAATTAAATATAGAAATAGACAACAGAATCAGCAAAGCTGGTATGGTGGGAAGTCAAATGAATAAATTCATATGGAATAAGAGAGAAATTAGTCGGAACACTAAATTAGCTGAATACAAGACAGTGTTCAAACCAGTTTTAACTTATGGATCTGAGAGCTGGGTCAGAAGTAAAATACTTGACCAAAGACTAGAGACCCCAGATATGAGAGTCCTGAGAAAGATCAGGGGCATGAACAGGTGGCATCAATGGCAATATCATATTAAAAAGGATATTAGGAAAGAACTTGACATTGTCTGCGTCCAGGAATGCGTCAGCAGAGCTAATCTCAGGTGGTTTGGTCACTTAAATAGAATGGGAGGCAGGAAAACGACCCAGAGGAAGACCAAGATATAGGTGGATTGATACGGTACAAAGTGCCTTAGACGATAGAAATATAAGATCTGATAATGTTGGAGTCTTGACAAGTAACAGACTGATTTGGAGAAAAATTGTAGATAGGAAGTTAGTAATGATATAATTTTTTCATGTAGTACTATCATATCCTGTACACCCCTTGAGGGTACATGGCAGGAATTTGATGATGATGATGATGAATATACATAGTTCAATGAAGTTAAAATTTCATGATCATGTCAATAGATTTCTTCTAAACTGATCTATTATTTACCAAATTCATGATTTGATCAGTTGTTACATTTCAATATTCTAAAATATATTAAGTTTAAATGCTAGAAGAAATTCATATTAGAGGCTTAATGGAATGAAACAGCACTGAGAAAGGATTAAAAATATTATTTAATTCTTCCAGTCATGGAAGAATTAAATGCTTTTGCTTCAAATGCTTTCAACACCTCTTTAATGTGTTAGGCTCAATTGCCAAGCAACTTTATATAAACCTAATTAATGTCATCATAGGGCATTTAATTCTATCTACATGATTTTGCTGTATTGTCTAAGTGTGTGTATTCTCCAGCATGTTTGGTTTTTGGAATGAAAAATCTTGAGTTTCCTTATAAAGGTTCTTTACATCCTAGATCAGATGCATACCAAGATCTTTCCAACCACAGGTCATCGTTAATACTGACTGAGTCATTGAGGCATTTCTTCAAATGCTTATTTTGATAGTCTGTTCATCTCTCATTCTATTTACATTGCCATACAGTTAAAATTAGCTCTACTATTATATATTATTAAATATTAGTAATACTAAGTTCTTTTAATACAAGAATTCTGAGGAAAACTTTCAGTGAAGTTTTCCTCAGAATTCTTTGTTATCTGTGTTTTGAATCCTTAGATCATTTACTTTATTTCTAAACCAACATTCAGGCCTGTATTAAAATTGGTTTGAACAATGCCTTGCATGCTGCTAATTGGTGCTTGATGATTCTTCTCCCTCATATGAATTCATTCAACTAGCTTCTCACCTGCAAGTGTTAGTTAGCTAATAATCTATTTTTATATTTAGTCTGCCATCTTCACTAAAAATTGTTCTTAAATAATCAAAATGTAACCAGTTCTACAGGTTCATCACTGAAAATGCAGTTCATATTATTTTCTGTTTCACTACCTTTTTCACAGTTTACTTTTCTTACTGCTGATTTTCTTATCACATTTTTGTCACACCACTTATTTAATTTGACTGAAGTCCTTACAAACTTTACCAGCTGATTTATTTAAGAGGATTATGTTATTTACATACAGTAAAGAGCTATGTTTAATATTATTATTATTATTATTATTATTATTATTATTATTATTACTACGGGCTACTCCAGGAGTCCTTAGACTCATCGAGGGAGGCCCTAAACATCATGTTCACACAGCTGTTCAACATTCTCACAGTATCTATCATACCTTGCCTTGAACTCTCTCACTGTCATAGCACCCACAACAGACTCTGGCAGCTTATTCCACTCATTTACCACTCTAAAAGTAAAGAACCCAGCTCTAACACTCCTGCTAACCACGCTCTTGCCCAGCTTCCATGGGTGTCCCCTAGTTCTCCCATAACCAGTCCTGATCTCAAAAATATCATCTGAATTAATCCTATAGAATCCTTTTAGCAATTTGAATGTCTCAATCATATCTCCCCTTTTCTGCCTATCAACTAGTTTCTGCAACCCACAAATCTTCAACCTGTTCTCATATGGTTCATTCCATAGACCTGCTATCATCTTAGTCACTCGCCTCTGGATCCTCTCAACCTCCTCCCCATCAAGAAGGAACCGAGGTGACCAAATCTGGGCACAGTAGTCGAGATGAGGTCTTATCAGGGCTCGGTACAGAGGTACAATAACTTGTTTTTCTCTGCTCGTCAAGGTATTTTTCAACAACCAAGTGAGTTGATGAGCTGATTTAGCTACTTTCGCAATGTGCCCCCTAAACTTCATCTCCCTATCCACCAACACTCCCAAGTCCCTGGCCTCATCAATCTCTTGGAGTACAGTTCCACCAATGTGGTATACTGCTGCTAATCTTTTCACTCCGAAATGCATAACCTTACATTTTGTCACATTAAATTGACATCCATTCTCCTTAGTCCAGAACTCCAATCTATCTAAGTCATCTTGAGGGACTTTGGCATCTTCTGCATTCACTATTGCCCTACCCAACTTTGCATCATTAGTGAACAAATGAACTGTCCCACTTAGACCCTTCCCTATATCGTTAATGAACAGATTAAACAGCAGTGGTCCAAGAACAGAACCCTGTGGCACACCACTAGTCAAAAGCCTTTTTTTTGGACTCTACTCCTGAATAAACTACTCTTTGATATCTCTCCATCAACCACCCAGCTATCCATCTCACCAACCCTATATCCATTCCCATATGTTGTATTTTACGGATTAGAATTCCATGCGGTATCCTGTCAAATGCCTTTGCCAGGTCCAGCAGTATCACTGTAAACCCATTTCCCTTATCCAGTTCAGCCGTCACCTTGTTATAAAACTTGAGCAAGTTACTGAGGCATGATCTACCCTTCACAAAGCCATGCTGTCCTCTGTACAGTATCTCATTTTCATCAATCCATTCCTGTATTTTTCCCTTGACTACTTTCTCCAAGACCTTGACAACGACTCCTGATATGCTGATCGGTCGGTAATTTGCAACCATAGTCTTGGATCCTCCTTTATGCAGTGAAACTATTTTCCCCTCTTTCCACGCCTTCGGGACTAAGCCAGACCCGAGACTCAGATTAAACAACATGGTCAAGGGCACTGATAAATCATTAGCCGCTTCATGCAAGACCCGTGCTGGTATACCATCCAATCCCACAGATGTATTCACATTAAGGTTCTGTAATAGACTATTCACCTCCACTTCATTCATCACAATTCTCATATAAACTAATGGTTCCTTCATTTTTTCAACGTCACCACCTGGATGATATACTTTTGCAAAGTGCGCGCTCAGTAACTCCACTATATCGACTGGTTCAGTGAACTCTTTACCATCGTCATCCCTTAAAATCATTTTGCCATGTACAGTTTTTTTCTTGCTTGCAGCATATTGAAAGAACTGTTTGGGATTCTCTTTTGCTTGCATAGCTAGTTTCCTTTCATAATCGGCTTTTGCTGTTTTTACCATACTCGTTACCCTTCTGGCCTGTACTTTATACCGTTCGTGTGCCTGCAGGTCACCCCTTTCTTTAAATTCCCTCCATAGTTGTTTCTTTTTTTGCAGCTCAAGCTTAATGGTGTTATTCATCCATTTAACCCCTCCTTGTTTCACTATTCGGACCTTAGGTATACAATCAGCCATAACCTCCTGTAAATGCTCTTTGATAACTTCCCATGCTCTATCGACGTCCAGCCCTTTGCAGTTGTACATGTCATGGCACTGATCCAAGCAATCTCCTAAGCTTGTCATACTTGCCAGCACGGTAATTCCACATATACCCTGTCTTAATCACAAATTTCACACCATTAGCCACCTCCCAGGTCAAGACCTTATGATCACTCTCACCAATAGGCGGCAACATGGTCATATTCATTACAGTCAAATTCTCAGATACTATTACCAGGTCAAGCACTCTCACACCCCTAGTATTTTCAATTACATGCTGTTTCAGATAGTTATCCCTTAATAATTGAATAAAATCCATTTCCTTCCTCACATGTGTCCTCTCCTCCTTCCAATCAATGTTACCATAGTTGAAATCCCCCATAATAATTACCCTCCTTCCACTCATATCATCAATTTGTTTATGCATACCATCTCCACCATCTATTCCATCACCTGGTCTATAGCAGCACCCAACTGTATATTTTATTCTGCCAGTGTCAATCTCACACCAAATAGCCTCAAATGAGCTCCTTTCACTATCCTGCAATACTTCAATTCTCCTTGGCTGCAGTTCATCAGCTATCATCAATAACACCCCTCCCCCAATTTTATTCTCTCTGTCCCTCCTAAACATACTATAACCTAAACATTCTATCCCACTAACTATATCATCTTCCGTCAGCCATGTTTCACTAATGCCAATAACCTGTGGCCAGGAAGAGCCAATCAAGGCCAAAAATTCTTCCTTCTTGTTCCTAATACTTCTGGCATTAGTATACATGAATTGCAGTGTTCCCTTTGTCCCACCCCTATCTTGATACGTTATTCTAAATATCCCATTCCCATTTTTTGTCCTTATTGCTGGCTCAGGTACATTATATACATTTTTACACTCAACTGTCTCACTGATGTCTGGATATCCACTTCCCCCCCCTTGGTAGTTCTAGTTTCCCTGGTTCTGCACATCCATTTTCACTTCATTCAGCAACACTTTTTCCAGTCTCCGCACACCAAGTCCATTCAAATGCAGGCCATCCATCTTGTATAAGTCCTTTCGCCCATCAAACTCATTCCACACATCCACGAATTCCACACCACACTGTCCGCATAACCTGCGCATAATGTCATTTGCGATTATGGCCCTCCTTCTAAACTCCTCTCTGTCATACCGCGGTAACAGACTCACCATTCTAACTCTGTCACTCTTTTCTTTCGCTACCTCATATTCTTTAATGAACATAATGTTAAACCATAATTTATGCAGACCACCATTTACTGAGATCGATGTTATAATAACAGTGGAAACAGTATACAACGTTACCTTACACCTGATTCAACATCTACCTTTTTCCTGTGCCTCCTTCAATTCAAATGCCTGTTTGCAACTTAGTAAGCTACATGTCGTTCTCTATAAGCTTCCAATGTAGCTCATCATATGCTTTATTTTTTTATTTTTTCAGATGAATGAAACTTAAAAAGGTTCTTATTATGTTCCCATGAATTCTCGACTATTTGTTGTCAAAAAGTCATGGTCACAAAGTCAACAACTTTGCAACATTAGCAATCCATGTTTGTCCTCAACTCAGTTTTTAATCTAGTTTTTCTTAGTCTTTTTTAAGTATGCCTAAATAAATCTTTCTGGAACACTCAGAAGAGAAAGTCTTCTATAATTCTCACTTTCAGTTTTATTTCCCTTTCTGATATACCTAGTCTAGCCATAAATACTGTTACAACTTGAACAGTGCATAAACCTTTAATCTATCAGTAAATCATTTACAGTTTTCAGCACATACAAATGACATGTATAACATGCATATAGCAGCACTCAATGTTTGAAAGGCTCTTTTTTGCCTTCACATACAGCTAAAGTCTGTGAGGCCACATATTGATGGCAGCATGCACAACATCTAATGGAAATGCTGCCACTGCTCACTCCAAATCCACCTTCAGGTTGGCAATGCTTGGGTGTCGTTACTTGCAGACTACTCTCTCAAGCTCCAACCACAATTTGAAGTCCAGCGGATTCAGATCAGCACTTCCAGATAGCCAATCAGATGGTGATGTGTGGTCGGACACAATTGCCTCCAACCAGTGTTGTGTGGTCCTCGCCTTGCGTGCAGGGGCTGAGTCCTGTTTGTTGGAAAGTCCACTGCCTACTGTGAGACAAGGTGTTGTTCAGGTGTCATACCATAGGTTCCAACACAGTGTCTTGATACACTTTGACAAAGGTTTTGATCCCTTTCTCGCAGAAATACAACTTGGATACCCCTGATATATCATCCCCCTACCAAACCAACACTGATGCAGGGTGATGATCTCTCTGAATCATGGGTGCTACAGCACATGTTGTGTGACCATCCAGGGCATATACCCAATCGTTTTGGCAGTTAAATGACTCTTCAACAGAGATATTTTTTTCACAACAAAGAAGATTTTCTTAACTGTGAAGAGGATATCTCTGTGTCTGTTGTTCACTTGCTTCCAGAGAAGTGCTTTTGATTTTATCACCCTTTGCCACATAAGTTGTGATGTTAGGAAGTGTCCAGTAGAACGGCAATAGGCTCTCCCACCCCAAGTCATAAGTTAGTGCACATGACATCGTTCTCTGTGAAACGTTCATCTCTCACAGCATCACTTTCTGTGTTCTTACAGGATTAAGGCAAAAGCATGCCTTCACAGCTCTCACAAGGTGTTGCATCCTTATGTAGTGTGGGTCAACCTGTCGTTATAACAGTTAATAGTCTGATACACAAACATTCTACTGATCCAAGAAATGTTTTTAGCATGTTGAAATAACAGGTGGCTACATTCTGACTTTGTGAAGTGCTATTACAGCTACATGGTTCTCATAATCTCCCTGCTGCAAGTTAACCCATACAGCTAAACAACCTTCTTTCTACTGATAAACATGGCTGTGCAACAGAACCAGGCTCGCACAATTCTTTGGGCAGCACTGGGGTGTGCAGAAGTTGTAATAGTATTTATGTGGGGGGGGTACTTAAGGGTGAAAGCCATATAACTATAATTGGAGTGAGACCTCATCACCACCTTTAAAGAATGCAGAGAACCAACTGAAACTTCTTACCTAATGTCCAATCCTCACCTTCATGTGGTGCAACCTGTTAGTAGGTATCCACTGGGTACTGAACAAACAAAGATGGGCTGGCAATTTGGGACTTAGCCAATTAAATTGCACTTTCTATTGGCTTAAACCAAATATATATGATAGTACAACATTGTGAGATTTCATGCTGGCTGTTGTTCCCTGGTTAAACAAAGCCCCTGCTGTTTTCATCAGTGAACACTGAAAAGTCGGCTACTGGAAAACAGACTCCAACTCAACATCTAGAAGAAGAACAAACCCAATGAATGAATCATCAATAAATATAAGAAGTGTTAATGGAAAGGAAATCAGGCTTGCAGAACTGGAAACATGCTATGTGGACATACTTGACATTCTGAGACAAAGAAGATAAAAACTGGTGAGATCTTACTAAATAATAATTATAGGATGTTACGTTCAGGCAGTAACAATCAAGGAAAGGAAGTAATAGTGATAGCATTCAGCAACAAATTGTTGCTGAATGCTATCACTACTACTATGATATGTAGAAGTTCACGTGGAAAGAAAACACAAGAAATAAGATAAGCCTCATCAATTATGTCATTGTTGATAGTGATATCTTCATGCTGGTTCAAGATATAAGAGTGTACAGGGGATGTGAAATTGGAAGTGATCATCACTTAGTTCTGAGTAAGATAAAAAATATATCACAATGAAAAGAACAGTATGTAAGAAAGTTTTAAAAAGAATTAACTTGTGAGCAGCTTTTACAGTTAAACTGAGGCTCAGCTATACAAATGTTATTGAAATAAAAATGAAACAGTTTGAAAACAATGACCAAACCTTGGATCTCAGTGGCAGACTCTGAGGAAACATTGATTGATTCAGCTAGGAAGGCATGTAGTGAAGTTGTCTGCAAGGATAAAAAAATAAGAACACTATGGTGAACATCAGATATTAAAGAATCAGTCCTGGAAAAGAAGAAATCATACCAAAAGTTCCTAGCAAATAAGTTAGCAGATATCCTAAAAGAATACACAGAAAAATGTAAGCGAGCTAAGCTGTATGTAAAGCTCAACAAATGTCACGGGAAGACTTTGGTAAGAATATAGAAGATAAATATCAGGAAGGTGTAGAATGTTCTGGAAGCTATTGAAAAAATTTAGAAATGGAACAGTAAAAGAAATCAAAGACGATAAAGGTAATATGAAAACTGAAGATAAAGATATCTTAGATGACTGGAGTAATTACTTTTAATGACTGTTATACAAAACAGGCAGTGACAGAACCATACTAGAACATTTTCAAGATTCTAATTGAAAGGCTTATACGTTGACTTCTTCACAACTATTATTTTTAGGAAATAATGTATACTAATTATTGATTATAACAACTTTAATTATTACTTCCTATATTTCGGCAACATCACATTTGCTATCATCAGGGATCACAAAGCAATGATATGTGCACACAGGCACTAACACTGGAAAAATGAGGCTGAAGAATAATTAGAACATTTTCAAGAGGAATTCAAAGTACATATCACTATTTAAGGTAGAAAAAGCCATCAAAAACTTGAAATCTGGAAAGGCAGCTGGAGTAGATTATATTTGACCAGAAATGCTTTAAGTATGGAGATATAAAAGTTTTGCATTGGCTATACTGCATAATTCAGAGAACATAGTTAGGAGGTCAAATTCCAGATGATTGGAATAGAACACTCATAGTATCCATCCATAAAAAAGGTAATAAAGCTGAATGTGTGAATACAGAGGAATTTCTCTACTAAGTGTTCCAGGTAAGATTTACAAGCATACTTGAAAAGAGGCTGAGAAATCTGGAGAACAAGCTGGGTTCAGGCCAGATAGAGGTTGTCAAGATCAGCCTTTCACTTTACAACACATAGTTAGATGTTATAGGAATATGACAAGGATGTGTACTTAAGTTTTGTAGATCTGGAAAAGTCATAAGACAAGATGCCAAAAGAAAAGAAAATCAAAACATTACATTATATGGGGTAAATGGAACATTATACAAAGCAATACATAGTCCACATTTAAGTTATAAGTCAATAGTTAGAATTGAAGAAAATATAGGAAGCTGGGTTGATAAAATCATGGGTAAGACAAGGATGTACATTTTCTCCACTGTTATTCGTCATCTATATGAATATCATTATGAAAGAAAGTAACATTAAACCTGAGATATCAAGCTTAGTTCTTTTCTTTATGCAGATGATCTATTCCTAAATACCTCGGATGTAAGAAGCCTCCAGAATTCTCTAATTAAATTGCATAACATCTATAACAAATTTGGCATCAAAATCAACAATAAAATGACCAAAACTATGAAAATAGGGATGAATATAGAAAACTTGAAGTACATTTTCAATGGAGAACCTATAGAACAAGTAAAATATTTCATCTGTTTAGACACAAATTGATAGCCAACTAAATAATACAATGAGACTGATTTCTGGCACAATTAAATCAACGCCCACACACTGGCTTCCAGCTCTTAGCAACATTGTTCCACTGAATCTGTGCAGCACTAAGGCTCTCTTACAGAAGTATAAGAAAATCTTGGAGAACATAGGCCTACCAATACATTTAGATCTTCCAGACTTAAGTATATGATGACTGAGATCAAGACATCCACCACTACAATTAGCCCAACTACTACAATCTAACTTTGACCTGAAGCAAAAGTGGCAAGAACAGTGGGGGAGCCAGAGAGATGACATCACAAAATTTTCTCTCAAAGAATTACAAGAAAGTTTTGATGCTTGCTCACACCTCCCACGAAAATGCTGGACTCAGCTTAATAGAATACGAACTGGTCATGGTGTATGTGCGGACATGCTTTTTAAATGGAGTAAACAACTATCCCCGCATTGTGATTGTGGACCTCAAAGACAAACTGTGAACCATATTGTGACTCAGTGTTATCTCAGAGCATATTCAGGAGACAAATTGGACTTTTTAAGTGCTACACCCGAAGCTATGAACTATTTGACCAATATGGATGTAACCTTTTAATTTTATTGGTTTTTAAAATGCTTTTACTTTTATATGTTTTTAAAGTGACAGTGTATTGTACTGCATGTTTTGTTATTCATATACAAATAAATAAATAAATTAGTGATGATAAGAAATTGAATTTTGAAATAGACAACAGAATAAGTAAAGCTGGTATGGTGAGGAGCCGGTTGAATAAATTTATATGGAGTAAAAGAGAAATTAGCCAAAACACAAAACTAGCAGTATAAAAGGGTGTTCAAACCAGTTTTAAGTTATGGATCTGAGAGTTGGGTTAGAAATAAAACACTTGATCAAAGACTAGAGACCACAGTTATGAGAGTTCTAAAAACATTAGGGTAGTGAAGAATCAGATTAAAAAATGAATATGTGAGTAGAACTAATATATAATGGTATGGCCACTTAAACAGAATGGGAGAAGAAAGGTTAGCAAAACAGGTGCTTGATGCAAGATGGCAGGAAAGAGACCTAGAGAAAGACAATATATAGGTCAATTGATTCAGTCACTCGAAGTGCCTTATGAGAACAAACCATTAAATTTGATAATACTGGATTGCTAACAAGTAATAGACTAAATGGGAGGAAAATTCTTGATAAGAGATCAATAATAATATAAACTTAATCATGTAGTGCTGTCATAGTAGTGGTCATGCTGAGTGACCATGTCTGATCTACCATGCACACGATGGTCCTTGCTAAACATAAATGGATTTCCATTTATGAAGCATATATCTTCTTCATAAATGGATTTCCGTTTATGAAGAAGATATAAATATCTACTTCATAAATGGAAAATCACCAATCAGCCAAATTATGAATGCTCTGCTCCACAAACTATGTATCATATAGTGGAGTTCTGTCCAATTTCCCATTTTCCAGGCAGAATAGCTGAACTATATCAGGCACCTGTTTTGCTAACCTTTCTTCTCCCATTCTGTTTAAGTATGGAAGAAGAATATATGTATTTGACCATTACACGCACGCGCGCGCACACACACACACATACATATATATATATCAAGTGATATGATTAGAACTCCTTCAGTCACCTGGGATTTGACTTTCTGACTAAGCCTTCAGCATCATGCAGTGTAGCTTGTAAAAACAGTTGACTCTCTCACTAGAAGAACCACAGTAATAATTTATTATAGTAGATAGCTTGCTATATAGTGCTAGAGTTAATTTTGTTCAGAATAGCATCATGCTTAATGGGACTTCAGTTAGCACTTTTTCAGTAGTTGTTATATTGGTATTTGTAGTTTGAGTTGACAGTGCTGTCTTTTGCCAACAATTCAGATCAAATATCATCTTCTCCAACTGCCTTTTCACAATTCTGATTTCTGGTGGATTTTTTTCTACATCAAGTATTGAAATATAGTCATGATTTCATTTCCTGTGGATGTTATCTGTTGCTTATTACCTCATTTAATAATTGTTCCAAGTAATTACTCTTTGAAAAAATATTTACTCTAAAGAATATATTGATCTTCAGTTTTTACATCATCTTTATGATCTTTGATTCCTTTTGTTATATACAAATTTTTCCATTTCTAAGCTGTTTGAGTATTTTTTTAATATATACAGGGTGTTCGGGATAAATTTGACAGTTTCGTAAGGAAAAAGAAAATCTTCTTTGTATCTATTAAATTTAATGAATTGACAAAAAAACATTACAGGCAGAGTTAATTACAATACTATCAACAAGATTTACTCAAAATAACCACCATTAGCATCGATCACAGCTTCAATTCTGCTTCGGAACCTCGAACAAGCTGATGCTACAGTCTCCCTGGGAAGGGCCGCAAAAACTGTTTTAATTTTATCCATTAACTGGGCTTTTGTATTACTGGAAGTGCGATTGGTGTCTTTTTCAACTGCGCCCCATACAAAATAATCCATGGGGTTAAGGTCTGGGGAGTTTGGAAGCCAAACATTTGGACTGGTGAAGTCGTAGAAATTTTCAGACAACCATTTTTGACTTTTCCCAGAGGTGTGGCAAGGGGCCGAATCCTGCTGCCATACATACGGCCTACCATTGGCTACCCTTGTTATCCAGGGCTTGACTACTGTTAGCAACTCCACGAACAAAGCCCGAATTCCAATGCCAGGGTTCTTCAACACCTGTTCCTGCAGATTTGCGAGGAATTCTGCTGTACGAACGCAATCAGATCGTCTGCTAGGGATTTTTCTTCTTGCTACATCCTCGTAGTCACCATTGCAAGTCTCTAGTTCATGCCTGATTGTTTTTACTGTATTCAGGGAGCATTGGGCAGCAGTCGTAATATCCTTATTTTGATGGCGGGCACGAATCATCATGATACAAGTTATTCTCTTCCATGATTCAGGTGGGTTCCAGCTATCCATCCTTTCTGACATCTTGTATATGAATGAAGAAGGGTCCAAACTTTAAATGAAGAGAAGTGTGTGTTAATACATGTAACTTACGGAAAAATATAATTAATTATAAATATGTCAAATTTATCCCGAACACCCTGTATATATATGACACAATATTGAAAATACTGTATCTCATTTGTGATATTTTTTTTCTGTATTGTTTCAGAATCTTCCCATGAATTTTGTTTAGTACTTTTACACATCCTATATTTTTATTTATATTCTCAGAGTATTGTGCATATTAATCAACATTTATATGATTTCTTCTGTTCACGAACACTGCTTCTTTAACCTTTCTGGATCCACCATGGAATTTTTATTTTCTATCTTTATAAAATACATATCAACAAGATTCCTTCTTTTTCTTACCCTCTTGCCCATGGTACTGATGTGTTATAGGTTCTGCAACCTTTCATATGCAAGTTTGAGATTTAAAAAAAATAAATAACTTCTCCATGCGTTTTCTTTTTTTCCTGAGTCAATCAGCATTTTATTCTGATTTTGTTATTCACTCTAAGATTTAATCACACTTTTTTCACTTTTCCAAATAGGACATGCAATCTTGCAGTTTACTTAAACTGACTGCAGAAACTCTACTTTACCTTTATATATGACTGCCTTCTTCATCTTAGCATCACAAGGGGAAAAATCTGGGTATTCCTCTTCACATAAAGAAAATAGAAAAACCTCTTTCTTGATGAGAGAATACAGAAAAAAATAAGAGAAGTCATACTGATGATGTTATTGCTGATTGTGATATTTTCAGAATGGTTCAGAATACAAAAGTGTGCAGAGAGTTTGAAACAGGAAGTAACCACAGAAGTAGGATACTACTATTATCCTACTTTTCTATTTTCTTTATGTGAAGAGGAATATCCAGTTTTTCTCCCCTTGTGATGCTAAGATGAAGAAGGCAGTCATATATAAAGGTGAAGTAGAGCTTCTGCAGTCGGCTTAAGTAAACTGCAAGATTGCATGTCCTAGTTTGCTCAGATAAACTGACATTTTAAGGGAGGGGAAATTCTACATGTTTGGGAATTCTACAGATCTGGGATTAATTTCCTCCTTGCTCTTTAGGACCTCACCAAGAGCCAGTTTTTGTTTTTCTCTTTATTTGAATGGAATGCACAGTTCACTATTTTGTATTTGTTCACTGCTGTTACTGAACTGGAAAAGGCAGTGATAAATAAAGGTGATATAGAGATCTTGCAGGAGATTTTAAATAGACTGATATTGTCAGCAAAGGATAATGGTTGCCACTTCAGTTTGAAAAAGTGGAAGTTATGCACTTTGTGACTTTACATGATGGGACTTGACTACAGGAAATTGATGGGGCTAGGATTTGGGGGGGGGGGTTGAGTTCAGAAAGCATTATTTTTAAAAATGGGGAGATCAACCCAAATGGATGTTGAAAAACACACATGTAGCATTAAGAAAGTTATTAATCCCTGTTTATAAGACTTTTATCCTACTATACCCAGATTTGGTCCTCTGGGTTTTTGATCAATGACAAAGTGGCAGAGAGAATTCACAAGCAGGTAACCAGTGACAGGCCTGTGGAATGCTTAATATAAGGATAGACCGAAGGTTTGTGAGTTACCAAATTTGATAAGTGGAAAGAAGGGATGTAATAGAAACATAAGTTACTCAGAGGATTTTCATAAGATAGATACAGAAAAAAATTTTCAATATTTTTTTAGTTTAGCAAGGATTTAAGTACTTAAATCCTTGCTAAACTCTCCAATAAAATAAAGTACTTTATTTTATTGGAGATCCTAGCAATTCTAGAATTGCTGTTTCAGAAGACATCAAAATAAGATTAGGAATGACTAAAACAACATTCAGTGACTTGTCTAAAATTTGTCAGGATGGATCTATCTTTAAGGAACAAAGTTGAGGATTCTAGCTGCAGCTGTTTTTTTTTCAGTAGCAACTTATGGATGTGAAACTTGGAAATTATAATGATAGCTACTTTTTGAGGTGTGGTGTTAAAAGAAACTGTTGAGGATCTCATATACTGAAGGGCAGACAATTAGATAAGTGCTAGAAAGGATCGGTAGAACTTTAAGACTCCTTAAGGATATAGATAGAAGAAAGTCAAAATACTTTGGACACATTGAATGGATGAAAAGAAGACTTCTGAAAACAGTAATAGAAAGTAAAGTTCTTGGAAAAGGAGGAAGTGGTAGACTCTCATTGAGATGGATGGTGGATCTGGAGCAATTAGTCTTCAGAGACTTGAAGCCTCCAGAAATGCATACAACAGGACTACCTGGTGAGGACTTGTGTGGCACATCACTAAGGAATAGAGTGACCATGCAGCATCTGATTATGCAGTGAATCTATGGATGAATGATTGGAATAGGCTACTACATGTAGTTGTGAGTGAATTGTCAGTGAATGAGTTTAAGGATAGGTGTGATTACTATTATGTGAATAATGGTAGGTGCAGGCCTCTCCACAGTAAATCATCGGACTGAGGTGACTGAATAATAGTGATGATTTTTTTTGTCATCTCATTGTCCAATTTCCTATTTTAAAATTTACCGACATCATTCTACTTGAAATCAACCTCTGTTCAAGAAGTTTATCTTCATGTTTAGTTTTAAATTCTTCCTTTCCCTAATCTCTATTAATTTAATAACTAATCTTATACTTATTATTTAGAAGAAATGTAACTGTTTAAGTCTTCTTTGTTGTTCAGTAACACCAGTTATGTCAACATGGTATTTCTGTAATTCCTTTGCTAGCTCTATCATTTTTTTAGATATTGATGCTTCATATGTTAATGGCACCTATCTCAAAGTTGGTGATAAAGAAAGATAGGTAGCAAGTTAATTTGATGTCAACATATGGTTATGTATTTATATATTAGAATTTTAAAGTGAACTTCTCATATCCCTACACGCTCCAAGTTGCTTTATGTTAATTTAAATAATTAACAGAGAATGAGGTGAATGAAATAATTAATCTCATTGATTTGACAAGTGAAAGTGAATCAGACAAATGCAGAGAGAGAGAAAATTCTTAGCATATAATCCATTCTCAAACTTTAAGTAATTAAGAAATTTTTAGTTGCTTTTAAATTCAAAAAAAAAAAAATGACCTGAAGGAATTGCAAATTTAAATGTGGTAATTTATGTTTCTGTAATTTTTATAATAGTGTGTGTATGTATATTGCATGTTTTGTGTTTTTCAGAATATTCTTGTCTTACAGAGAGAATATATATTATTTGTTTGTTTTGTTTTTCAGAATATTCCTATTACTACGTTATAGAGAAATTCTGTAAATCTAACATCTTGCCTGTACTTTGTGATCTTTACAGTAGCCAAATAGGAAAACCAGGGAGGGCATATGATGTCCTCACATTCAACTTGATATGAGTGATATAAAAATAAATAAATAAATAACCAACTGTGAAATAAAAGAATAGTTTTGAATTTTACTTCCATTTATAGAGAATATGAGAAGAGACTACTTAAATCAGCACATACTGTTGTTATGTTTAATGGAGTAAAATAATGCCATGAGGTTTTTAAATGATACAAAAGCTGAACTTCACTTTTACATAAATGTTGAAGAGATGTTTTTTTGTGCAAAATGAAAATGGCGGATTTGTTAAGGCAGCTATTTGATCTCTCTAGGGTTATAAATGTTGGACTTTATAATGTGTAAATTAATGTTATTTGCTCAAATGTTTACCTGGTAGAAGTTTAAATCAGCAATCATCTAAATGTATTACCCAATACTGTTACCAATAGTTGTTTCTTATAACTGAACAAAGCTTGTTATTTGGAAATAGATTTTTATTATTATAATAATAGATTATTATTCATCTTTCCCCTAATGTCTATCTTAAAAATTTTAATACATGATCATGATTAACTTAAACCAGTTTATTTTTCGTTTAGTTTTTAGCACTTCTGGATGCCAGTAATTGATACTTGAAATAGGCATGTATGTTCAGAAATATGGGGATGTTAAGATAGAGAGAAAGGGAGAGGGAAAAGGGAGCAAATAATTCATTCCCCATCTTCAAGCCATTAGAAATTACTTCCATAACTGCTTTATAAAATATTGAATCTTTGGTGAATACTGGTCTCATTCAAACAAGTGGACCAGTCATGAAGATTCTTCACACACAGCCTTTGCTCATGTCTGAGTAAAATGCTTATAAAACAAGGATATAATTTCTTGTCTATTATAATTTACTTTAGAATCAAGTGGAAAAACTTCCTACAACAATCAGTACAGTTCCAATAAGTAGCTGAAAAAGAATTTAACAAAAACTAGAAGTAATCCTATTCTGTCAGATATGAATTATTATTGTTATTATTATGGCTATTATAGCCTGTTTTTGTTTAGGAGTGTCCCTTATTTTAAATACATTGGCTATTTTTACTCAATACATTATGGGTGAGTATTGAAGGCAATTATAGCAGAATAAAAGAGGAGGAAAAATTTTGTACATAGGGGGAAGGGGTTTACTTATGGAAAAACTGGGGCAGGGTAGAACGTTAACGAGGTGCGAACCATTTCGGTTGACTGACCATCATCAGAACATTTTTGGAGTGAGTGTAGGGCTATATCATGACTGCAAGTTGATTGAATCTGCCAAATATGGGCATAAGGGCACTAAATGGGACGCAACAAATGCCCTTATTTGGCAGATTCAATTTGCAGTCATGACATAGCCCTACACTCGTTCCGAAAATGTCTGATGATGGTCAGTCGACCGAAACGGTTCACACCCCATTAACGTTCCCTGCCCCAGTTTCCCCATAAGTAAACCCCTCCCCTTTCCCCCCAAAAAAGCGCCCTTAAACACAATAATATATATATATATATATATATATATATATTATTAAAATAAACCCGGGTTTCCAATTTATTCTTCCTGCATCAAAACACCTCCACCCCCACGCTCCCTTCCCTCTTGTTATAAACAACCTTCAGCAGGAACATGGAATTTGAAGACATCCTAGTATCAAAACAAGGTATGTACAAAATTTTTCCTTCTCTTTTATTCTGCTATAATTGCCTTCAATACTCACCTGTAATGCCCTAAAATATATATTTAAAAAAAAATTTTCAGTAAAAATAGCCAATGTATTTAAAATAAGTGACACTCCTAAACAAAAACAGGCTATAATAGCCGTAATAATAATAATAGTGTTTAAGAGGAGTAGCATGGGAATTTTCCCAGAAACAATACCTAATGAATTATTATAATACTGATTGAGATTGTGCACAAATCACATTCTTTAACAAAACCTTATTTATTTGTATAATGAATTATAATCAACAGCAATAATTAGTTAATATGCTGTATTAATAAGCTGCAGTTTAAATTGAACGTAAGAAAGAAAGAAAGATGTTCAGCTGAAATATAACAGTTTATTAAAAGAATGATTTATCCTTTCCAGTAAAGCTTTTCAATTGAAGGATTGTTCTCATAATAGAGGTTGCACAGTTTTCCCTTCCAGAAATGTAGCATTTTTTATCCTGACAAAACAGATATACTGGCTAGGAAAATACATGCAGAGAACAAGTATAATATATTGGTCCCATTGTTAACTCTTCTGTAATTCTAGCTAATTTTGATAAGCATATTTTATGAACAGTTACACACAGCACTGATTAACAGATCTATTTCATTCCTTATATCTAGAATGCCTCAAAAATAATATCAAAACCATATTGAAAACTTACATGAAATGAATCTCCTCCCCACTCATTAGCATATCCTGGAGTTTAATAAAGTGCCATGTACATATAAGCATTTAATCATACAGCATTTAATAGCACCTCTGTAGTGCAGTTATGAGCAGATCATACTATTTGTCCTTACATTTGACATTTTTTAAAAGATGTGTTCAAATCTCAGAAACCTCCAGGTCTTTTCAACTAAAGGTGAGTTAACCATTCTCATGTAGAAGTGATAGGGTTTTCTCTTCTAGAAACTCAAATTTTCCATCCCACAAAACAGGCATACTGGCCAAAGAACACATGCTGGCATCATAAATCATCCATTATCAATCAACCAACCAAACTGGAAAAACTGGAAAATCTTAATTATCTTAAAATTCCTCCCCCCCCCCACACACACCTTTCTCAGTGTAATACTGTGCATTCATAAATTAATGAAATGATGTCTATTACAGGATTAATAGTTAAATCATTGTTTAATATTTTTGCTTTATTGTTTAGAGCATGTTTTTATTAGATTTTTTTTTACGCTGGTGCCTGGGTGGGGGCTGTTCTCTCCCCCCTCCCCCAGTACGCTGCTGTGGGTGCCACAAGACTACTTGTCCATTGGTTTCTTGCCTAGTTTTACGGCCCCTCAACAGGGGGCCAACTGCCATTGATAGTAGAAGTGGTAGGGTCGCAGATGCCCTTTCCACAGAGAGTTAGAAGGACAATCACAATCCATGCCCTTTTTGGATTCAAACCCGAAGCCTTGAGAGCTGATACACTAACCATTCAGCCAACCAGACCAGCCTTTACTTAGAATAGTGTTGTTCTGTTATGTGCATTCAGATATCATTTAAACAAGTTCTTTCAAATATATGTTTTTTGAAAAAGGGGGGGGTATTATTTTCTAACTTAGTATTTCTCAAATTATCATAGGAAAGCATTTCTGAGATGCATTTATTATCTATATGCATGCTACTAAGCAAATCTAAATGATTACCAGAGACATTTACAAAGCCATTACAACATTTATCCTAAATTAAAAAAGTCATGGATTTTAAATCTATTCCATTTTAATATTATGATGTAAAGAAGCTTGATAAAGAGTTTTCATTTGGAGGTAATTCAACAGGTCTTGATGGAAGGTTTCCTTTCAGAAACTTAAGGTTTCATCCCTTAAGATATTCATGCCAGCTTGAGAATGAACACTTAACAGACATACTGAATTCATAGCCTTAATTACTTTGGCCATAATCCCAGCTGACTCAACTCAACCCAAGTCAGAAAGCTGAAAGTTAACATGTGGGAAGGGGGGGGGGGTCTAGAAGCACAAAATTTAATCCCCCCTTCACACACACACACACAAAAAAAAGTTTGAATATTCTAAACACAAGAGAAAAGCTTTCTTCCATTATTGTAGCATCTAAAAAATGTCTCCCTGCCTGCCTGAGATCACATGAATCTTCTACGAAACATTTCGGTTTTGAAACTGCAAGGTTTTTTTTTTTTTTTTTTTCAATGAACAGAACTGTATGTTGCAGTTTTTGGTGATGACATTTTTTGTTTAAAATCATTCAAAAAAATAGTTTTAAAAAAAATTACATTCAGAGTCATGGATTCTGTATTTCTCTATGTAACCCTAAGTCATAATTTTTTAGCCCTAAATGGCATTGGCTGATGGCACGAAAATATACTAAAGAGAGGAAACCCCAGAAGAGAGTTGATAAATGAAAGAACAAAGCCTCTAGTTTGTAAATGCATACATAAGTTTATTTTGAGATTTTTAAAAGAATAACTACAGGCTAGACTGTTTAATGTGACAAGGTCTCTTACTCTTTCATTGCAACAAAAAAGGAGCTTACAGAAAGGCAAGGCGAAATATAATGTTATGTTGTTTTACATATCCATGCCTATCATGGAAACTTCCATTCAGGTGAGAAGTTGCTCTTTATTTCAAAAAAAAAGGGGAATGCTTACTTCTTTTTTTTTTTTTTTTCTAAATTATTTATACTTGACCCTGTAGTGATACTGAGCCTCATTTACCAGGGTGTGTGTTGAGGCATGGCATATAGTAATATGTAACTGTACATATGAATGCATAATTTATATAAAATAGTTGTCATCAGGTTTCTAATAACAAAGTTTAAATTTTCTGTAGCTCTTTGAAGATAATATGATCTCTCACTCTCTCTCTCTCCCTCTCTCTCTCAATTTTTAGCCAGATTAGTTTACTTCAAAGTGTAGTTAACATAGTTTATTTTTTTAAAAGGTAACATTTCCTGAAACAATCAAATGCCTTTAAAATTTATTAATCTAATTCTTTATATTGTATTTGAACCAGTGTTAAACAATTTTTATATGAATGAAGTCATGGATGGTATTTTCCAATTTGTGTGATATTAGCTAGTCATTTTTATTATATAATGTAAATAGTTAAAAGGAATGGTGTACTTTCTTTTTATTAACATTAAGTGTAATTATCAAAATATTATTGTTACTTTCAAAAGAATATTTCTTTTTTTCTGTATGTATATGTATATAAATATGACACACAATGCACAAATCATAATTCTTTATGCTTAGTAATTGTGAAAAATGTGATACTGAATGAGCATATACCGGTAAACTTTAACCCAATTATGATCAGGTTAATGAATAAGATAAATTTTTGATTCATAAAAAAATTTGAGTCTTGGCAATATTTATTTATATTGATGTGTTATCTCAGTATTAATGGTGATATGTTTACAGATTGATTTTTAAAATCTGATAGCATAGCTCTTTGATAGCATTAACAAGCAATGAGAAGTTAAACGTTCAGTACACATTCTCTCTCTCTCTTTTGATATTGCTATTAGATGTATAAATGTGGACCAATTATGGAACATTCAAGCTGTGAATGCTTTTACTCTTATTTTGTAATCCTTTTATTGTACAGCAATTTTGCACATTTTTCGTTATTTATTGAAAAGAAGGTAACATCCTCGGAAATAATAGAAATTCCCTGTAAAAATGAACTAGAAGGATTATTTAAGAATTATTGTATATTTAAAATGATTTATGCTGACCCTTCTATGTATTTCCATTTTAACTTATAATCTCATTGTTTTTTTACAGTTTATTTTTGTTGTACATAGTACATTATTTAAATACAGTGATTTACATGCACTACAGTTTGTTTGTTTTAATGTTTGTTTCACCAAATAGGTTTGGAAACTATTTCTTCTTTACATTTTGTTAATATTTGGATTATGTGGATTTTTAACACTTTAAAACAGATTAATATGTGACAATTTAAAATCAAAATAGTTGGTTGAATTTTCAAAGAAGCACTCCTGAAGAAAATCATTTAAAAAGTTAAAATATTCAGTTAGAGTTTTTTTTAAAAAAATGCTTTCTATAAAGTAACATTTATGTATATTGCTTTGTGCACAGTTTTTTGTAGATGTTTTTTTACCAAGAAAATCTTTTAACGAAAGTGAAAACAACATTGCAATTTTGCATTTGTATTCATTTTTTTCGTGTAATGTTTTTGCAGCGTACTTTAAATTCCATTCATGAAAATATAAAGTGGTCAACAAAAAAGGCAACAAATTTAGCAGGTGTATGAAAAACAATCCTTGTAATTTAGCCTTGCTTTGATTTGTACTACCAGTTGCTGGTATGGATTTCTTAGCCATTCTTATCTCAGGCTATACATATTGATTCAGATTATTAGTGCTACATGTTCCAAAGCCATATAACCACTGCAAAAATTAGAGTGGTAGAAAAGAAAAAAAAAAGAAATCGTATTTTGGAACTTGATTTAGATATAGGTGACTTTGTTTTCTTTTCAAGAAGTGATGAATTTAAACCCAGAACTGATTTCCAAAATAACTTTAAATTCTTTCTAGTAGCAAGGCTTATACGTTGGTCATACATAACTGGTAATTAGTTTAGGAATTAACAACGCATATAAAGGATATTAATTAAAGGCAACTTTAATGAATAACTTCAATATTTCAGCAACGTCATGTTGCTATCTTCAGGAACATAAAAATATGTTATGTGCATGCAGGCACTAACAAAAGCAAATTAGGAAGAAGGCAAGAAACTAATATTGTTCCTAAAGTCTTAATGGTGCCCTCTGGCAGGCTAATTTGGTTGTCTTGGCCGTTGGGCTGAAGTTCTCATAATGTAAGTCTCCCAAATTTGGGGTAGTTTCATGCACCCAAATTTGTTGAGGTTTGGGTGCATGAAACTTTTAGAGTTGAAGTTTTTTAGAGCTGCTGATGAGCACCGTTTTACTTCACAGAAAGCTCTCCGTATTTATAATTGCACTAGCTTCGCCCTATTAAGAGAACAAATTACCGCGACGCGCGTTCTCCTTGCCGACGAAAACAAAACCTTACAGGCGCTAGAGGAAGAACTTTCAGATATGCTTGGCCATGATCTTTGGACGATTCTTTATGACGTCTCATGTGCTTCAGCAAGAAAAGAATTCGAAAAAATACATAGTCGGCACCTGAAAAAATACGAGAACCTGATAAAGAATTCTACTTCCTCGCCACTGAACACTAGTCAACCTCTCGTCCGTAGTTTTCAAGCCTGAAGCACTGACTGCACTTTCACGTGGCCACAATTTTGCCTTAGCTCCTAAAAGAATACCTGCCGAGGAAATCATGATCCAAATAGAACGTGGGATTTGCAACCTTCCTAACCATATCGCCAACAATGTCAGACTGGATGTAGCCGGTGTTCTCACCAAAGCAAAACCTCCAAAAACCAACTTATCCAAAGACGAGTATGCAGCTCTACTAGAAATGAAGAAAAACAAAAAAATAGTAATCACCAAAGTGGATAAGGGAAACACCACTGTGGTGCTCAATCAAAAGGACTACAAAGGTAAGCTTAATGCTTTATTACTAGACCATACTACCTACCTCCCTATTGAATATAATCCTACTGGCTCTCAGATTAGAACTCTCCACAGACTCCTTAAGAAAGTCACTTCTTGGCCTGTGAAAGTCACACAAACTAAACCCTTATAGCTCTAGACCCCCCCCCCCGATTATATGGAATGTGCCATTACGTCCCATAGTGGATGGCATTGATTCTCCCACATATAAATTAGCCAAACATTTACTAAAGCGCTCACACACTATACTGGCAATACACCATCACACATAAAAAACTCAGCCCACTTCAAAGCCGGTATAGAAAACCTCTCACTCCAACATACTGACATAATGGTCAGTTTTGATGTCTCCTCCCTATTCACAAAAGTCCCACTCATGGAAATCTTAAAGCTCATCCAAGCCAAATTTCCTCCTGATATCTCAGCCTTATTTCAGTTCACAATGAACTCAGGCTATTTTGTTTGGCAAGGAAAATTCTACAAACAGATAGAGGGGACATCCATGGGTTCACCACTTTCCCCACCCTTGGCCAATTTCTTTATGGAGACCTTTGAAGAGAAAGCCTTAAACTCCGCCCCACAAAAACCCACTATTTGGCTTCGATACGTGGATGATGCGTTCGCTATTTAGCCACATTGCTCAGATACACTCCATTCCTTCCTAACACACTTAAACAACTAACACCCCAGAGTCCAGTTCACCTTAGAAAAAGAGGAAAACAACACCCTCCCCTTCCTAGACACTTTAATCACCTGCCAGCTTGATGGATCTTTGGTTTTCTCTGTTTACAGAAAACCCACCCATACTGGCAGATACATTCACCAGCAATCCTCCCCCCACCTCACAACAATACGGGGTTATAAAAACACTATATAACAGGGCAAAATTAATCTGCTCAGATGACGATGCCCTAACCACTGAACTAAACCACATCCTCAACACTTTCTTAACCAATGTCTATAACCCCCAAAAAATACTAAAACCAGTACCCCCCCCCCCACAATAAAGATTACACCAAATCTATCACCATCCCCTACATCCAGAGCACCTCTGAGAAAATAACCAATATCCACAAAAAATATGACCTGACTTCTTGTTATAGACCATATAAAAAGTTGGCATCCCTTATCCGCTCTACCAAAGACCTACCTGGTGTATACCAGGTCCCTTGCAGCTGCAAATTGTCCTACTTCAGCCAAACAGGCAGGACAACAAATATCAGGATTTCAGAACACAAAGACTACATCCAGTTTCACCAGTACAGCCACTCTGGGCTGGAAGACCATGCCTTAGATACCCACCATAGAATTCGTTGGAAGAAAACTAAAATAATACACCGCAGCAAGTTTAAGTATGAAAGATTATTCAAGGAATCATCAGCAGCTCTAAAAAACGTTCCAATTCATCCCACAGGTGTTCAATGGGGTTGAGATTTTTTATTTTACCATTAATGTTTGTCTATGACAATTACAAAACTTTATGCTTCCTTATATACCTGTATGAGCCATGGTTGGGATGTATATAGTCATATTCACTGTTACAAAGGATGTCCAGATATTTTTAATCAGATAGTATATATACAGGGTGTTCGGGATAAATTTGACAGTTTCGTAAGGAAAAAGAAAATCTTCTTTGTATCTATTAAATTTAATGAATTGACAAAAAAACATTACAGGCAGAGTTAATTACAATACTATCAACAAGATTTACTCAAAATAACCACCATTAGCATCGATCACAGCTTCAATTCTGCTTCGGAACCTCGAACAAGCTGATGCTACAGTCTCCCTGGGAAGGGCCGCAAAAACTGTTTTAATTTTATCCATTAACTGGGCTTTTGTATTACTGGAAGTGCGATTGGTGTCTTTTTCAACTGCGCCCCATACAAAATAATCCATGGGGTTAAGGTCTGGGGAGTTTGGAGGCCAAACATTTGGACTGGTGAAGTCGTAGAAATTTTCAGACAACCATTTTTGACTTTTCCCAGAGGTGTGGCAAGGGGCCGAATCCTGCTGCCATACATACGGCCTACCATTGGCTACCCTTGTTATCCAGGGCTTGACTACAGTTAGCAACTCCACGAACAAAGCCCGAATTCCAACACACTGTTCCTGCAGATTTGCGAGGAATTCTGCTGTACGAACGCAATCAGATCGTCTGCTAGGGATCTTTCTTCTTGCTACATCCTCGTAGTCACCATTGCAAGTCTCTAGTTCATGCCTGATTGTTTTTACTGTATTCAGGGAGCATTGGGCAGCAGTCGTAATATCCTTATTTTGATGGCGGGCACGAATCATCATGATACAAGTTATTCTCTTCCATGATTCAGGTGGGTTCCAGCTATCCATCCTTTCTGACATCTTGTATATGAATGAAGAAGGGTCCAAACTTTTAAATGAAGAGAAGTGTGTGTTAATACATGTAACTTACGGAAAAATATAATTAATTATAAATATGTCAAATTTATCCCGAACACCCTGTATATATTCTAAATGTGGATCCTAAAATGGTTTTAATCTAGCAACATAAGTGTATTTAATTTGTTATCCAAACGAAAATTCATTCTAACAGATTATAAGCAAATAGAAGTTTACATAAGTGAATATAAGTTTCTATTCTTATATCACACACATATCTAATTTCATCATTCACTTGCTGCAGTGGAGGAATATCTCCCATAATTAAAGCAGTAATTCACTTTTCTTCAGTGTAAGGAGAGTTGAGTCTTCAAATGTAACATGGTCATTCATACATAAATTATAGTTGGCATTATTAGAAAGTTGTAATAAACTATGAAGTGGTAATTGAGTAGAATCTGTTTTTAGAGGGATAATGAGTACAGTCATGTTGAATGAATTTAAGGAAAAGTATGGTAGATATTTTTGATATCATGAATAAACTTTGACAAGTTCATAAAAGTGAAGGCAACTAATGATTTTGGGTGGTATTCTGAATGGTGATCTGGTTTTATCATCTCACTTTGTTTTTGAGATTTTCAATTAATATAAAGAAATAAATCTATATTGACCTGTTGTTTATAGTAAATTGGTTTATCTGCTCATAGCCTTTATATTACTTTTCAGTTTCATTATTGAAGCCAGAATATCATTGATTCTGTTAATTTCAGGAATTATTCGATATTTGTGATATCTTGGATATGGACTATGATTAAGTTTTTGAGATTAGATTTACTTTCTTTCATTGAATAATACAACACCTTCATTTCATCCATTGTAGTTTACTATCATCTGCAGTGGAAGTGATTTGATAATTGTCTAATTATATTAAATTTTAAATTTTCAAATCTGTGGGACATTTTTCTCTGCTCGTTCCTCTTGCAGGAAACACATTATTTCCATTCTAGCTTCTAGTTTTTAAGCAGGTTTTCTTTTGAGCTTTTAGAAATATCTCAGCATTCATAGCACAGGTTGTTCCTATGGATATGACAAAAGTTATGCCAATGGTTTAAAATAGTTTGTTTCTGTTAAGACAGTTTTTATTTTATTTCTTTTTCCTGAATGAATATTTTTCAGGTAATTTAGAATGTCAGAATAAATTGAAAGAATGTTATTTTTTAGTAAATAGAAATTACCTTTAGACTGGAAAACACAAATGGAAAGAGAAATTAGTCACATGTACTTCAAGCCCATGGGCAAAGATGCATAGAACTCTTGAGAATTCAGGTTAGTGGTTTTTCATTATCATGTTGATTCTATGTGCAGTATGCAAGATTTGATCTTGCTAATACTGTGAATAGGATAGAAATGGGTAAATGGAGTGGTGAAATTGGACAGTGCTTATTAGTATTCATTGAAGCTTGCTCCACAATTTACTGCTGTCAGTTTTAAATTTTAAAGTACTATTTCAGAAATTATAATAAAAGATGGAATCCCAACATTAGTAGCTTATTTTGATGATTGTTATTAGAGTGATTAACCTTTAGAATGCCTTCATGAATATCTTTTTCGTTTAAAAAATAAATAAATAAAATAAAAACAGAAAATTTTTAACATACATGTCTCATTTTATACACATTGTATGTCAACAATTACAGATGATGAAAAACACATTGTTTTGAAAAGTTAAAGATATTTATCTACCTTTAGGGTCTAAGAACTATGCACTGTCACTGTCGTTACGTGCTGTGTGGTTGAAGTTGTCTACTGGGTGTTTGGGGGGGGGGGGGGGTCTATAACTTATTTGGTATTAATGATGCCCTTTGGCTTGGAAATGGGTTTGAATCCTTTCTGGGACTCAAAGAACCTTTATAAGATGTTTCAGCTGAAGGTCAATTAGATGGTTTTATACAGAATTGGAAAGCCCCCTCCTTCTGGAAACTCAGGTTTTTATCCTGCAAAATAGGCAAACTAGCCACAAGAACACATGCAGTTTACAGACATGGTACATCAGCCTCATAACCTTAATTGCTTCAGCTGTTCTAACAGGGAGGAAATAAGACATTTTTTTGCTAATAATATTCATCAGTTCCTTGGAAAGGATTCATCTTTCATTCCATCCGTCTACTCCAGTTCTGTGAAACAGAACTGAAGTAGATGGAATGGAAAATCAGTGGGAATAGCAGTTTCAGTGAGTCAGCAATTCAACTATAAAAGCATGTTGAGCAGCTGTTGCTTTTGTTATTGTAGGTTTAACAGAAATGGGAAAGGGGCATGGTAGATGTCAGTTCTGCTGAACAGTGCCATGGAAATATCTGTAGAAGAGAAACAGTACAGAAACTGATTATCTGTGAGACAGTGACTTGGAAGAGCCTTGCCACTGTCAATTAGCTAAATCCTCCTCTTCTAGATAGCATCAAGAACTTTTAGAGAAGCGTTTGGGTTCATCACAATGAACATGAGAGCTGAACAGGTGAAGAATAATGTCTTGAACAATAAAAGATGCCAAGTTTTTTAAATGCAGAGGATGTTATAGAAGTAATGTATTTGTGTCAGGAAAAGCCAGGGTAAGTGTAAGTCCAAGAAGAAAAATCTGCTAACTGTCAACATGAGCATTATCAAAGATAAGGGAGGGAAAAAAATGAAGATCATTTTTATTTGGAAAAAAAGACATAACTGTGTTTTGGAAGCATTAAAGGTTGTTATTGTCCCATTGAAGGATGGTGTAGTGATCAGTCTTTAGGACACATTGTAGATAATCTTGAAGCTTGACATGCTTGAGCACTGTAGAGTAGGATGAGTGGAGAGTATTATCATCAGCAGGACTGTGCATGGGAATTTAAGTCAGCAAGAGAAATTGTTTATGCATATGGAAAGAAGATGGGTGAAATAACACTCCTGTGGAACCTGCATTAATAGAAAAATCTAAAGAAAGAACACCTTCCACCATATACACACAATGAATGGCCCAAGAGAAAACTGGAAATGCAGTATTACAAAGGATGTTAGGCAGACAATTTGATGAGAAGCCCTCAAAGCCAAACTATCAAATGGCTAGGAAATATTGTGCATCAGCACAGGTTTCTCCAAACCTTTCCATGACTCATGTGTCCAGAGGTGGGTGATGCAGATCCATATCGATTGGTCACTGATTAGTTGATAGTTTTCCAGTTGTTGAAGAAATTGACTGTCAGTGACCTACATGACATATGACTGCCTTAGACAGCACTGAGATGAGGGATAGATCAGTGGTTCGATTATAGAAACACCTTATTTTGGAATTGGTTGTATATGAGCTTGCTTACATGCTGTATGGTGGATGTAAGCTGAGTATAATATAGCATAGAGATGATAAAGGACCTGCTCAGGAGCATATCTCTTGAGCACAATTGGAAGGATACCATTGAAACTTTTTTTGGTATCGAGGTTGAGCGATATTTTTCTGATGTTTCTCTTTTGCAAAAGGCTACAAGGATGCATGCGATGCATTGTTTCAAGTAAAGTTGGAGGTAATTTGCTTTGTCATCCATGCAAGAGCTGAAAGAGAAGAGTGATACTTAGGAAGTCGGCTTTGTCTTAAGTAATGTTGCAATATTCTCTCTCTCTCTCTCTCTCATCCCATCCCATCTGGATTAGAGAGAGAGAAGTGGGAGCATAGATAGGCAGAAATTGCATCCATCAGCTTTTGGAAGTTACCAGAAGACGTGACTGCCATTGGCACAGGTAACAAGCTTTTTACATTTAGACCTTTCAAAGTCACACTGAGCCCTGTTAATGGTTATTTTTGCAGATGTTGTAACCATTGGTGGAGGCAGTGAATGAAGCTGAAAGTTTTTGTTTCGAGCCACTTACAATATTTTTTTTTAAATTTTTTATTTTCCTTGAAGCACCTCCAGCATGTACCATGACTTATTGAATGAGAATTTTTAACAGATTGAGGAATGAAGACCCTCATTATAGTACGAATAATTTCATTAACATGATCGCATGTATCCAGATCTGGAGAATGGAAACAGTAGTCTGATCATAGAGATATTTCTATTTGGCATTGTTGTAGTGCTAAAGGATATGAAGTTGACTTGTTGAGGGGAAAGTATTCCACTGGAGATGAAATGATCTAAATGATCAAGAGGAGAGGTTATGCTAACAATTTATTTAAAAGAGAAACTTGTTAAGAAAAAATCGAGAGGATTGTCAGGTATTCTAGTTGGTAGAGGAAAAGTTAGCTTCAGTTCATTACTTACAGCAAATAGCTCAGCTTCTCTTCCAGCTTAGTCAGTGGAATGGAAGCTGTTTGGAGTTGTAAACAGATGAATGATATATAATGAGGCAATGAAATCTTAAGTCACAGAAGTTAAAAAAAGGGAAGATTCAAGATTAGGCATTTTCTGCTAATAAGATCAAATCACACAAAGCACATGTACCATCTTTGTGCTAGAAAGAATTCAAACAATTTGGACAGGATGGACTGAGGTTCTTGGGACACTAATTTGGGGTTTCATCAGAGGGGGTGGGGGATCAGGTTGATTTATTATTATGTGACACCTCCAGGGAGTTAAGACTCATCGAGGGAGGGCACCTACTCTACAACTCTCAGCCTCCACCATTCAGTCCACCGACTACAACGAACTACAACTACCATCATCTACACCAATGCCATCTACTGCCCACCACCGTCGGAATTTTCAGAGACAATCACAAACATACATGCCCAACCTTTTGGCTGGAGAGCAGATGTGTTAACCACTTGGCCAACCAGGCCAGCAATGATTATTTAAATGTCTATAAGTGATCATACACATCATTTAAAGTTGACATTTGTGTCAAAAATGTTGGTAAAGTGGATGTAGACAAGATTTTTTTTCCCAAAGTTTTTTTGAGTTTTGGTGGAGAGGGGTTGTTTGTCATTTTAACTGCAGTAACACTATATCTGTTTGAATTTACTGTCAGGTTGGTGTTTAAAATGTGAGGAGAAAAATTTAAGATGTGGCATGTCTGAGAGGACTTAGACATGTCACATTAGAAGATTTGAGGAGGGGGGGTCAGAAACCTGAACCACGCTTTGGGGACCAAACAGCATTAGCCACTTCAGGCACTTAATAAGCAAGGTGATGATATTTCATCAGGTTTCAACGAAGAGTGTCTACCACTTAGTAGGTCTGGTTGCCATTCCCTCATACTAAGAATAAGGAATGTATTCTTTGACAAGAGGAATGCTAGAGCCCATTTGGTAGAAACAGGCCACATCTAGAGAGTGTGGGATTGACTTTGACCAGGAGAGGCTGTATATTGCGCATAACCCCCATTAATGGTCATAGTTGCAGTGAGAAGGACATTAGAACCTAAAGATTGATATTCTTATTATTTAATGCAAAAAAAAAAAAACTTTTTTTAGAGGTTCTTAATAATTGACACAAAATGTGCGATTTTTACATTGAAATGTTTCTGTTTTCTTTTATAAAAATAAGCAAAAAAAAAGATCTCTGAAGGTTTGCTATTGTGATTGCATTGTTGGAAATGGGTTTGGATCCTTTCCAGAATAATATCTCAATTGTTTTGAAGTGGAAGTGTACTTTTATTCAGGCACTGTGAATGTTTCTTCTTCTTGGTGAATAACAAGTATATGATTTATCATAATATAGATTTAATTTAAAAAAAATATATGATGTGATATAACAATCAAACTGATAAATATTTACTTTTCAAATGTTTATTCTCACTATGCCATAAATGTACTTTACATGCAATTACAACTTGCTATTTTTCAACTTCATAAATGAAGAAAAGAGATTGCATATTATTTTAAAAAATAACTTTCTTATATATTGTAGAATTCATTATCACTTAATATATAAGAAATTCTGAAGATTAAATTATAATTTAACTCAGTTTCAGGCTAAGAAAATGATACCACTTATATTTAGATGATTTGCTTTCTTTTGTGAGAATTAATATTAAAAGGTAAGGTAAGTTATACCTGCTAACATAGCACCCCTTATTGTGTCAGAAATGTATTATTCAAGTACATATTAACATAACGTACTTAACTAATTAAGTACTCTTAATATTTCCCTACTTAAGTGTAGTGTTTGAAATTAGAACCTAAAGATTGATATTCTTAATATCTAATGAAAAAAATTGACACAAAATGCAAGAAATTTGCATTGAAATGTTTCTGTTTTCATTTATAAAAATAAGCAAAAAAAAAAAAGATAAATTCTGAAGGTTTGCTATTGTGATTACATTATTGGGGAGTATTGTAGAATTCTAGAACAATCAAATAAATAAAACTATTTAAAGTTTAAAAAAAAAAAAAAAAAGAATAAAATAATTTGTAACAATTTTCTGTCTTAATACATTTTAATATTTTTATTGTTTAATTTTAAAGAAAACTACTAATATAATGGAATATTCTGGTTTATGCAAGGAAATTTGTTCAAATAGATGCATTTTGTGTTCTTCCTGTCTGCATTTTCTGCTATTATCTTTTCAAGTTTTTGCAGACATTTCTATCAGTATTTTTATTATATTTTGAGAGAATAATTTTGTCCTCATCATAAATATTGGAATCACTCAGATTATTGGATAATATCACATTTTGTAATCTGAGTTATTTGAAATGGGAAATAGGCTGAAAATTTTGTCATTTCACAGCAGATTTGTTTTTTTCTGGGCAGAAGCTTCTTATTTATTATAATTATATATTTGTAATAAATATATTATTTTTTTACCTTTTTTGAATATTATTATAAGATATCAATATTAGATATCTTATACTTTTACAATTTTTTATAAAAAGAAATATTCTTTCTTTGAAATAAATTAATTAGTAGAATATTTAAAGAAATTATATTTGGCTTTGACTAAATTTATAATGATCTTAAATGGATTGATTTAAAGAAAGAGGACAAGAAATAATTGGATAAACAGCAATGTGATTTTGTATTAAATAGTCTGAACATTAAAATGATTATTTTAGAGCACCAATTTCCATATCAGAATATTCCATTAGATTGTTTTGTTTAAATATACTGCTACTATCACTTCGTTATCTAAATTTACCATCATAAATTTTTAATTCATGAAAGGTAATTCAAAATTTATACATGATCATTACATAATGATATAATCTTATTGTACACAACTATAAATGTCTTCAAGACATATATGCATTTTTTTTAAAATTATTTTATTAACCATACCAAACTTTGTATTTAAATATTTCTTGAATTAGAATATTAACAAATTGGAAATTTTTCACTTCGACTTTCCCTCCCTTTATGCTTAAGTAGTTAGAAATCTATTTCAAATTACTTGCTGTGGGAGAAGGCTAATTATGTAACATATTAATAATTTACTGTAATTGAAAAAAATTCTGCCATGATTTCTGAAGTTCATTATTTTTTAAATGGATACTAAAATGAGATGCAAAATCTGCAGATAAATCTAGAATCAATAGCTACCTCCATTTACGCATGCATCTCAAATCGAAAAATTGGTTTTGAACTGCCATTCTTCATTGTTTATATGAGAATTTAATTAATAAAGACGAAAACGTCGCAAAGAGGTTTAACCACTAAGAATTTTCCATTGTACACAAGTATCCTGAATAAAATGAGTTCTGCAGCAAAAGTAAATGATTTTTAGATATGTAATTCCCTCTCAACTTGGTTACAAATGACTAGATGATATGAAATCTCATGTATAATATGCACTGACTTTGAGTACATTACACATGACTTTCAAACAAAAGACTAACTAGTCATCTAAAATTTGATCCAGGAAGAAAGAGATGGCTAAAGTTTTAAACAGATTCACACTATTACGAAACAAGCTTTGCTAATTTATCTAGTTTTTAGTTAACTTAGTGACAGCCGAGGGTCTACAAAGGAGGAAATCTGGCTTGAGAATATACAAATAATCAACATTATTCTCTGCTTTGGTGATAAATCTGAACAGCTCAGTTTGCCTTGTAACCACATGTACATTGTATAATAATAAAAGCATACTTCCAAACATTTTAGTAGCACATCTTACACCTCTCACCTTTGTCCTTACATTATAGTTTAACAGAAGCTAGAAGACAATGTTAAATCTACTTTTTTTGTTTAAATATGTTACTATTTCTTTTTTTTCAGTTATACTTTATCTTTAGTTGCTCTGGTGCATATTTTACTGTTGGCATCTAGAAAGGGTGATGGTATACTTAATGAGTTGAATTTTTTTTTTTTTTTAATATATACATTTAATAATTTGGTTGTGTTGTGGGTAATAATATTGTAATGCTTTTATGGTTTAAAAATTACTATATAGTAATATTATTTTATTGTTAAATCTCGGAAAATATCTTTAAAACATGTACTGTTTCAAGGTATATTGAGGTGTCTTTGGAGAAATTCAAAGAAATTACTACCAGTGTATGTTATTAATATGGCATGGGTACAACCACTTTGACATGTCACATAAACATTGTGATGTATTTCCCACCAACTTTTGACATGTTTCCTTGTGCATAATATTTTTTTACTTGCAGTGATAAAGAATCTTCGAGAGAGACAATGAGATGTCTAAAAATTTGAAGTGCCAACTTTTCAAATATATGAAATTAAAAAATAAAATAAATAGTATGTTTCCTTTGCAATGGATTATTGCAACTCAGTTTAGTAATAGTTGTATTCATGAAAATATTTGGTACTGTATATGGCTGCATTTTAAAACTGTTAGTGTCTATAGCTTTTCCTATATAGAATTAGACAAAAAAATAAAACTATAATGTCTATCATAAGATTGCAATATGGAATTATAATTGGAGATATGCAGTCATATATTTATTTTTTTATCTGTTTCTCCATAGGTATAAAAGCTTAGGTCTACTTAATTTTTATACATCGACAATTCAGGAAAAGAGCAAATAGCAGAAATATTCAATGTAAGAAAGAACCCTTCTTATGTGCTTTGCCATTTGTCTCTTTTATTCCTGCAGAAATCTAGGAATTATTGATACCAATTTTTTGAATGAAGATGTATACTATTATTACCTCACATCATAATGGTACCAGAAAACTTTTGTTATTGAGAGTGATACTAACTAGGAAGATAACAGTCAGGATCCTTGCACTTTTACTACTAGGTCTGCAGCATGTATAGCTTCTGAGTTTGTATAGGATAGTTGACACATTGATAATACTGCATTATGATTCTTGTAACATTTACTTGACACAGTGAATAATGTCTGTAATCCATTTTCATATCTTTGTGGTAATGATGATCATTTTCCAGCTATGTCTTATATGAATTCCTTTCACTGTATTTGGCAATATGTTATTGGTTGTGATTTTCTAAAGTAAACAAGACCAAAAAAGTATTTTGGTCCTGTTCACTTTAGATAACAGAATACTTATCTATGACTTTTCTATATTTAACTTAATTCTTGCTGAAATTATATTCTAAATTTTTTTTGGAATATAATTCTGAAGAAAAAAAAATTCAATGCTTTATTGTAGTTTATGTCACTACAGGTTATATATAATCTCTAGTTACATTAACTTACATATGTCTTCTAAGAAAAAAAAAAAAGGTTATTCGTTTCATATTCAGAATTTTGTTTCTATGAATAACTGAGATATGGATAATTGCAATAATTATTACGAAAAAAAACATCTTCCATTACCTTAAATAATGGAACCTGTGTAATAAAAAGCAGATGATTTAAAAAATTCTGTACTAATGCTCTCTGTAGTAATTTTTTGTGAGTGAGGGATAATTCTCTCTCCTCAAGAAAAGGGTTGCTACTCTTTCTTGAAAAGAAATATCGGAGCTTTTGCTCAAATAGTTAATTAAATATTTTTGATTTATGTGATTTTAATTTTATTTCTATATTATATTTTTACTCAAATTAAGCTTTGCTCACTCACAGATTTCTTTGTTTTGAGGAAGAATGGTAAACTATCCTGTAGATTTTGCCTTATGTCAATTTACAAAAGAAGAAGAAGAAGAAATAACTGTGATGTCTACGGTGATAAAAGAATTGGTAATAATATAGGCTAATATAACAATTTCAGGTCTTACGCACAATTGCAGAATGCACATTGGATGAATTCATGTTGTGCAAGTGCCAACAACAAACACTGAATTTTATTAAATTTTCATGTTTTTAGAAATCGTGTATACATTTCTTGATTACATTTCCTTTGTTGCAAAAGTTTGATTTTTTTTTAAGTACATTTCAGTAGCTTTAACTTGAACAAAATTCATTTTAACTGTCTAAGATTAATGCTGAATATTTTTGTCTTTTTTTTTTTTTTTTTAATTTTTTCTCTCTATATATAACACATCGTTTGGAACTAATACTATATTTAATTATTAATTGACTTAAGGAATTCACAGCATACAATAGAATATAAATTAAATTAAACTTTAATATATATTTCGGCAACGTCACATTTCCATTTTCAAAGGAACTTACAATAAAGACACATGCACACAGGCACTACATACAGTAAATGAAGACAAAGCAGGAAGCTATCGTTTCTCCTAAAAGTCCTGATGGTGCCCCCTGGGTATTCTTGGCCATTGGGTTGAAGGTCTCATGATGTATGTCTCCCAAATTTGAGGCAGTCTCATGCAACCAAATTTGTTGAGGTTTGGCATGTTTCTTAGGGCTGAGGCTGATTCCATGAAAAGTCTTTCAAACTTGAACTTGCTACAGTGTATTATTGTGGCTTTCTTCCACGATATTCTGTGGCGTGTATCCAGAGCATGGTCTGCAAGTCCAGAGTGGCTATACTGGTGAAAACGGATGTAGTCCTTGTGTTCTGAAATTCTGATATTCGCTGTCCTACCTATTTGGCCAAAGTAGGACAGCTTACAGTTGCAAGGGTATACACCAGGTAGGTCTAGGGGAAGTGGTTGGTCTTTAGTGGAGCGGATAAGAGATGCCAATTTCCTATATAGTCTGTAACAAGAGTGTCAAGTCATGTTTTCTTAAGATTTTAGTAATTTTTTCTGAGGTGCCTTGGATGTAGGGAATGGTGATGGATTTAGAGTAATCCTTGTTGTGAAGGGGGAGGATTGTGGTTTACTGGTTTCAATATTTTTTTTTGGGGGGGGGGGACATTGACTGAGAAAGTGTTGAGGATGTGATTTAGTTCAGTGGTTAGGGCATTGTCATTTGGACAGATTAGTTTAGCTCTGTTGTATAGCGTATTAATACCTCCAATCCAATGATTCACCAACAAATTCCCCCCCCCCCTCACAACAGTATGGAGTTATTAAGACACTATACAACAGGGCTAAACTAATCTGTTCAAATGACAATGCCCTGATCACTGAACTAAATCACATTCTCAACACTTTCTCAGCCAATGGCTACCCCCCCCCCCAGAAAAAAATCCAAAAAATATTGAAACCAGTAAACCCCCCCCCCCCACAACAAGGATTACTCTAAATCCATCACCATTCCTTACATCTGAGGCACCTCAGAAAAAATTACCAAAATCTTAAGAAAACATGACTTGACCTGTTGTTACAGACCATATAGAAAATTGGCATCCCTTATCCACTCCACTAAAGACCAACCACTTCCCCTAGACCTACCTGGTGTATACCCTTGTGTGCTCCCAGAACACAAGGACTACATCCGTTTTCACCAGTATAGCCACTCTGGTCTTGCAGACCATGCTCTGGCTAGACGCCACAGAATACGGTGGAAGAAAGCCACATTAATACACCGTAGCAAGTTCAAGTTTGAAAGACTTTTCATGGAATCAGCCTCAGCCCTAAGAAACATGCCAAACCTCAACAAATTTGGTTGCATGAGACTGCCTCAAATTTGGGAGACATACATCATGAGACCTTCAGCCAAGAATACCTAGGGGCACCATCAGGACTTTTAGGAGAAACAATAGCTTCCTGCTTTGTCCTCATTTACAGTATGTAGTGCCTGCATGCACGTGTCTTTATTGTAAGTTCCTTTGAAAATGGCAACGTGATGTTGCCGAAATATTGGAAATATATATTAAAGTTTAATTTAATTTTTATTCTATTGTACGTTGTGAATTCCTTAAGTCAATTAATAATTATGTACAAGCCTTTCTACAAGACAATACTGTATATTTCAAGCAAGTAAATCACTCTTCACTTATCGCAACACTTTTATTTTTGAACTATTGTTTGCGATGTTGCCAACATGCACAAATATCAGTTTGTCCATTTAAGCAACTTTTACCCAAGCATTTTAATTTTCACTTTGACATCTGGACTCTCAAATATTAGAGTATGCTTTTTTTTTTTGTTTCTTTTCTTTTTCTTCTTCATGCATTGTTTTATAACATTTTAAAAACTGTATTTTTTGTTTACATTTTTATTCCATTGTGTTTGCTTTTTCAGACATTTTTAGGACTGACCATATCCTTTAAAACATGAAATCAGATTTGAATATTTCAGTTCCTAGAGTTAAATATTCTGTGATCCATTACTGACCTCTGCATTTTTCTATATAAAATTATTAACTACATCACATACAATTATGATTTGTTATTTTAACATTCCAGGTTACCAACTGTTAAATTTATTATTAATGTTATTCTGGTACATAGTGGTGTAAGAATGGCTTATGTTTTCAGTTTGGCATTTATGTTTATTTACTTATAGAGAATTGGTAGTTAATTTTCATTAAAGTTGCGTAATGATGAAATAAAGCAAACATTCCAAAAAAAAAGAAAAAGAAAATATATTTTTTTAATAAAAGCCTAATTATATTCTAACAAATGCATTGTCATATAACTGTGTGAAGACCAAGAATTAATTTATTCTACACCACCGGCAATTAATATGAAATGATTGTATTAATGTTATCTGTGATTTTTATCAATGCAAAAATCCAAGTTGAACCATTTTCATGGCTCTATTTACACGCACATGCAAATTCCTTCTTACTGTTTAGTAATGTATTCAGGATTTTTGCACTTTGAGTAAATTACTGTTATCTTTTGTGTGGTAAAAATCAGTATTGAAATATTGTGTGTTTAACTGTTGGGTGACTGGTTAAATTGTGCATGGTAAATCTTTCTCAGTGTAAGCAGATTAATTACATCACTGCCAGTATCCTGTGACAATTTTGAAATAACTTATGTGAACTACATTAAAAAAAAGAAAAGAAAAAAAAAGCTGTACAACTGTGTTGTGACTCTTGTGTTTAATCATGATTTTTTTTTCTATTGTACTTATAAATATCAAATACTTATATATTCATGATGATTATTTGAATATAAATTTTGTTAATTCCAAAAATAAATGATAATGCCCATTTTCATATAAATACTTGTAAATAAATACAACTCTTCGTTTTATTATGAGTGTTCTGATACATTTCAATAGCTGAAAAAATGAATAGTAGTATAACTAAATTCATAACACAGTTCTGTAAATTGTAGTGAAATACAAATACCCTGACAAATATTTATTTTTGTTTTGAGGAATTGGATTCATTCGAGTTTTGAAATCCTGCATATATTTTAAAAGACAAGTAAGAAGATAAAAGGGAAAAAATTAAATAAAAGCCTAATTATATTTTAACTAATGTAGTTACTTAATTGTGAAGATGAATTCATTTATGCTGTACACACTTTGCATTTATTCTGTTAATAGCACTCTAATATCATAGATGGGTTTAAGGTTGGGAAGAAAGAATAAGTTTATTAATACTGATACTGAAGATCTATAGGTTGAAATCTTCACGAAATACAATTAAAGGAAGGCTTTGTAGGAAAGAAAGATTTCTTACAATTGGTTAGTGGCTGATTGCTATGGCCTCTGTTTATAAGTGTAGCAAGTTGCGAGAAATTGTCAGAATCAAAGTCATTTCAAGTAAAAATATCCTGGAAAGATCTGTAGAAAAGACCCACATTGGACTTATTACATCTGTGATACAATAAGTTTATACCAAAGATAGAAGCTCAAGTTATTCCAGGTGTAGAAATGTGATCTTTGTGCACAGAAATAGAATGCTAGCAACACATGCATGCACACACAGAGATTCTTTATTTATGCATACTCCATTTAAAAATGTCATAATAATGTAACTGAAATTTTAGGGGATTCATTATATATATATATATATATATATATATATATATATTTTTTTTTTTTTTTTTTTTAATCCAAATTGCAGTGTTACCAAGTAAAACCTGATTTCATTATCATAACTGATGTGGAAAAAAAAACTGTTGTGGAATTGTAGTATACAGTTCAGTTTAGTATGAAGTACAGATGATATATGCTAGAATCAGACATCGCTTTTGATTTCATTAAGTCAGCATGCTTTTTAAACTTACCAGATAATTACTGAATAATCATCTGTTGATTTTTTAGTAGCTACCGCTGGTTCTCATGCTACAAATCTTCATTTTTTCTTTATATCAAATTATAGTGTCCAACCATGCTGATTAGAATATGGATATTTTTATGTTGATTTACTCTATCCTAAGATGTATTGTTATATGCAGTAACTCAAATTATCAAAACTTATTTCCTTTGATGAAAAGATCATTTTGTTTTTCAAATTATTGCTTAATAAACATATCCTCTTTACTAAAGGAGGAAGCCGTATCCTTAAAACAAGAAAATAGCAAACTCTTATAAACATAATCTGTAGGCGTGCCCAAAGAAGATTAATTGTGTATCTTACAGCATAATTAGAATAATGAGTTATTATCCATAAGCCTTTCAAAAATAGAGAACTGTGTTATCTGTTAAGTTATCCCACTTATGTGGAAAATGCTGTTCAAGAAATTAACAGTTTATTTTTTTGTTCTTTATATCTTATTCACATGTTGCCATTATTCTGTAGTACTCTACTACTACCACCATCACCATTACTAAGAATAAGCATGTTTGTATATAAAAATTTCTCTCATAATTGTACTCAGATAAGTAATCACTTCAGGTTTCTGTTATAAGTAATCCACTACTCTTCCATAATTGTGCAGAAGTTGTAATTTTTTCTTTTTCATATTTTTTTTAATGTATATCCACCCCTTGAAAGGTTTTAAAACTACTATGATATATCCCAGTCATGTTAAAACACTACTCTGGGAAAAAAACTAACTTCTTATTCTTAAGTTACGTAGACTACAGTATCTAAGCTAGAGTCTATGGACTTTTATGTGAAGTTATTCATTGAATTCAATTCAGTACTGTTTCATTAAAAAAAAAAAAAAAGACACTTAATGCCTTATATTCTCATTTTATAGCTGTTCTGTATTACTGAAAAACACCACATTTGTTAAAATTTTAACCTTGTGAGTGTATATATTCTTCATTATTGTCAGATTTAAGTTTCTCTTAAGAATGTAAAAGATAAAATTATGTCTTTTTAAATATCAGAATTGTGTATTTGTTTAATTCCAGGTGTGTAATATGACACTGCTTGCTTTTCAACAACCCACTAAATCATTTCAGAACTGTATGAATTATGTATGGTTTATGTGTGTGTTCAAAGTAACATTTTTGACATTCTTTAAGAAATACTATTTATTTAGGGAGTGGTACTTGAAATATCTCTTATTCTGTTTTAACAAAGTTTCTGTAAATTATATGTGAATGACATTTTCTTGGAAAACATTTTAATCAAAGGTTTTCAGATACTTAACCGAAATTCTGGTAAATTTCTAAAATGTAAGTACATGAGCAACTAAAATAAATATTTATTGTCCAGAACTTGCAGTTGTCATTTTTAGTACTTGTTCAGTCTATCAGTTTAAAATATCCCTTCTTAGAAAATTGTTTGTGAAATTAGCGGTTCTAAATAATTTGAAACTACTGCTTTAAATTCAGTTCAGATATTTTTATTACATTTTTTGAAAAAATAAATCAAGTAAATTAGTGTAAATATATGTGCATGCATGCACACACAGGCTCTACTGACGGTGCAACATGTGCATTTGCACAGGGTGGCTGTATTTGGGGGGAGGGGGGGAATTGCATTTACTCTGCATTTGACGAGTATACTTGTCTTCTCTTGATTTTAATTATCTATGCTGATGCACATCATTTTCAGTACAAAATTCCCTTTAAAGGGTTAATTGTCTCTCTCTGTAAAAAAATATAGTTTATGATCATTTTTCATTAACTTATGAATTTTCATTAGCTAATGCTACTATTTATTTACAATTTATGATCAGACATGCTGAAGCCTAGCTTAACATCATGGCTTTTAAGACGTTATTAAAAGTTTTTTAGGGGAGAAGGGGTGACAAAATTCCTAGGGTTGGCTCTGATCCCACACACAAGTGGTTGCATAACCTATACACATCGGTGTCATGTGATATCAGCATATGTTAAAAGAATGTAAAAGAATTAACCATGTGCCTAACCTGGTTGTCTGAGTCCCGACATGAGCATGATTCCTAATGAGTGGAAGGAGGGCAAGATAATTACATTATATAAGGGCAGAACTGGAATTGATGCAGCCAATTATAGACTAATCTATATCTCTGGAGAAATTAATAAAGCATTAGAGCAGTGGTCGATATAACATTGTTAGGGGTCGATAGAAAAATATAAGACATCATCGTACGGGTAATATTTAATTCGGTTAACTTGGATTACCTCCATTCTGAATGACAACACGATTAAGATTGAATTGTAGGAACAGTGACATGAATAAGACCTGTAAGATGGAACAAGGTCAGGAAAATAGTTATGGAGGCCAATGAAGTAGGCCAAAATGACGTATTTACCCAATAAACGGATGTGGTTCCCGGCCGGCGCAGCAGGAGTGAGATGCCAACACGTGCACGGTTGCTTATTTACTTATACTTACACGTGTTCGATCCCACTCTCATTTTTGCCATCGACATAAAAGTGAGCGTTAATGTTCTAAAATTCATCAACATATATATTATAATTCAATCGTTATTCATTCACGAACTAAACTTCTCTATGTTGAAGAGTTGAGAAGGGCTGGTAGTAATACCAGTATATTAATATCACTAGTAATATCAGTGATATTACTAGTGATAGTAGTAGTAATAGTAATATAATAAGTAATGCCTGTGTAGCTCAGTGGAAGTGACGCTTGTGTCCTCTGCGCTTGGCCGCTTGAAGTTAGACCTAGGTTCTAGTCTAGTCTAGTCGCTGACTGGAGGAACTTTTTCTAAGCCTATCTTCGACCGGTTCCCAAGTTAGTCGATCTCTGGCATGGGCAAGCGGGTTTTTCGTCCCATAAAACTCAAGAAAATTGACCGTAGTACCCACATTATTTCAGACAGTGACATATCTTGTTAGGGTTAGGTACCAAGAGATGGCAGCACTTGTTTGCCAGCCTCTTCATCGGTGGCTGCTATAATTAGTGATAAACATGGGCCAGCTATCTCTAATTGGCTACTGGTGGAGATTGAACTGCCCACTTAGTCTCCAAAAGCTAGATAGGGTATAAAGGCCTCGCCTACTCCCTATTAGGGAATAAAAAGGCGTTAGTCGATTTTTTTTTTCGATTATAATATATAATATAGTATATATTATATATTATACTTACAATAAACACTGTGAGATAAAATAAACAATCTAAAAACTCGCATAAGCGTCTTTTTCGCTTGTCCTATTATAATTACGTAATAGCAAAATAGAGGGGGGGTCGATAAAACATCAAGAAACACTTGAAGGGGTTGACGGTCAAAGAAGTTTGACGACCCCTGCATTAGAGAGATTGGTGGGAAATCACATACATAGGTAGATAACATTTGATCTTTTATAGAGGATATCATTGTTTTGTTAAAGGTAAGTCTTGTTTTACCAGCCTGCTCATGTTTTATGATAGAATGACAACAAAATTGGATAAAGGGAATAGATCCAGTGATTCTTTTAGATTTTGCCAAGGCATTTGTCAGAATTCCACTGAACAGGTTTATTATATAGACTCAAAGGGGTGACTGCGAAACAGGCTTGTGGCATAGATTATAGTGATGTATAGAGAAACAGAGTATGAGTCTGACACTGGGTTCTGTCTTTGGACCACTCCTGTTTAACTTTTATGTTAATGACATTCTTACCATTCTCTATTCTCCTTAGAGCACATTCTGACTTACTTGCCAGGAACTTTTGATGCACTTTAATTTTGATACCACATGCCTCTGGCTGAATTAATCACTGTTTTATTCAGGTCTGCCATTGAATCTTCAGAGTTTGGTTCTTGTTTTCAAACTGATTTTTTCTCGAAAAATATTTGCGTTTGAGCCTATAGTTCACCTCTTATAGCTACTCAGTTTTGATTTTTTTTTTTAAAGCTTTCTTGTGCACTTTTTTTTTTTTTTTTTCAAAATGATATTCAATTTTATACTGCTTAAAACTAAGCAGGATCATTTTATGTGATCACTTCCTATTGCAAATTCCCTGTATACCCTTTGTCTTGAACCAGCATGAACGTATCGTTATTAACAATAACATAGTCAATGAGAGAGAGAGAGATTTCTTCTTTCCATTTGGACTTGTGCACATCTTTATGTTGGAATGTGGTGTTAGCAGTGACTAGTCCATCCTGAACAGAAATCCAGCAGGTACTTACCATAATTATTAGCTTTGGTCTTTTCTCCAAATTTTCCTAAATCATTTCTGTATGTTTTTACTATGCTGTTTAGATCTCCAACCAGGGCCCATGTTTTTTTTTTTTGTGTGTGTTTTGTGTCAGTTGCCTTCTCTAATACCTTGAAAAATTCCTCCAGATCTTTCTTAGAAGTAGAAATATGCAGGACCATTTGCACAAATAAGTCTCATTGTCCACTTCCCATTGTGATGGAGCTTCCACATCGCTCTACTTGATATTGCTTTCCATTCAAGATTACCCCATATTTAGTTGTTGAATACTATATCTACTTCCTTTCCTTGATCATTATTGCTTGAATGTAATGTCTTGTATTTGTTATTTAGAACAATCTCAATTTTTTTTTCCTTTCTTCCTTTTCATAACACCTGGGATTTCTAAAGTGTCTTTGATATGGATCTCAGAAGGAAAACAGAAAAGGAGAAGGCCTAAATTAATTTTGCAAAGAATGACAGAAAAGGAAAGAAGACTGGCTTGCTGGAAGAACTGGAGAGAAGCCGAACTGGTGGCTCAGGACACAGGTATCTGGAAGAAATGGAACAAAAAAATTATGTTGGCTTGGTACTTCTTAACATTCTTCTGCCAGTTGCACTTATTTTCTGTGGTTACCTCTTATGGTGGTAATGTCGATCATGAATTCTGCCTCGGAATTCAAGATCTTTGAATTCTGAAGCCCACATATTGGAACATCGAGTGTTCCAGTATCTGGCTTTTCACCATTCTCCCTGGTTATCTGATGAAAACAGTGGGGTGTGCCTTGTTTAATCTGGTGATGCTCTAGCCCAGAGATCGGCAACGCAGTGCCCGCAGTGAATTTTTAGTGCGTCCTCAGAGAAATTATTGTAAACTGCTTTGGAGCTCGCAGCGTAGATCGCAGTATATTTGAGAGATACATTCATTACTAGTATGTGCTAAAATGCAAGTACAAAAAATTGCAAATATAATATACGATTGTGCAAATTAAGTGAATATTGAATCCAACATTATTTCATAGCCGAATATAGAAACTACACGAGTTTCGTGCCGAACATATAGAAACTAAAAGTTTCGGCGGATGCAAGCATAAGTAGTGCATTATGGGCAACTCGTAGTAAAGGTGGAGCAAGCTCCAGACCTTTTTCCATAAATGTAAAGCACATCTTGCAGAGGTCAGCAACCTTTTTAATATGAAGAGCGTAATATAAAATTTGAAAATTACGGAGGGCTCATGACACAGGCATTTTTCTTTCATTTCAGGCTTAGAAATTCTATGATTAGTTGTTTTTAAGAAAAATGAGATTTCAAATTTTAACATTCTTTTATTTACCTCGCTTTTACAACATATTTTTGTCACATATGAATGAATAAAAAATACCATAAAAAATGAATACAAAAAGAATATTCATGTTAAGTATCTGTCAGATCAGATGCTAGCGCCCTGCTTTATCAATCATAATTGTAAATGTATTTATTATGCAATATTAGTGTGGCTATTTCTAAAAAAAAGTAATATAGAAAGACATTTTAAAACCATTCATGCCAATTGTAATTTTAAGTTTAATTATTTAAATCAGGAGGAGTCGGCAACGCAGCGCCCGCAGTAATTAAAAAGGTTGCCGACCACCGCTCTAGCCAGTATGAAACTTCATATTTCAACAAGCGTAATGTTGCATCATCATTTATTTTGGTTTAAGTCAATTAAAATACAATTTGATCAGCCAAATCCCAAACTTCTAGCCCATTCTTGATCATTGAGTATCCCAGTAGATACCAACTAATGGGGTACCTAATGAGAAGGTGAGGATAAGGCGTTACTTCAGAAGCCCTGATCTTCATATTCCTTAAAAGGTTATGTGGAGGTCTTCTCTCAGATATGTAACTTTGAATCTTAAGCAGTTCCACAAGAAATTATATTGTTTTAATCCTAGACCCAAAGAAAGTTTGCATGTGAAGTATCTTCACAACTACACTACTTGTACATATAATTTACTATCAGCAAAACACAATACTGACTTATCTCCCAAAATATAATCATTTTATTTTAGCCTTACTCTCCACAACACCCAAATCTCTAGACAAGACCTCTTGGGATCATTCTATCATCAGACCTCTCTCTTTACATGGGCATCTTGCTTCCAAAAAATTAAGATTTTTGAACAGCTGATTGTTGTAATCTTTGAGGAAGACACAGTGGGGGGGGGGGGAATGTTCCAAAGAACAGAAATAGATGGGATGAAAGAGGAGGCAGTAAAGGTGAGTTTCAAGATGGATTGTAAAGGAGTGTTGGTAAGCATTGGCTCTTGTTTTAATGTTTTGAAGGAGAGTAGAGGAATAATAGTGGCCAATTCAGCAGAGCACTTTCCATGAAAGTATCTGCAGAAGAGGCAGAAACTGATCAGCCAGATCTTAGCTGGACTGCCCTCTTCTGGATAGAATCGAGCAATCTTAGAAAGGATTTTGGTGCACCACCCCCTAATATGGGAGCAATATTCCATGGCAACAAATTTGAGCATTTGAATAGAGTTAGCAACTGTGAAGTAGTGTGTGGCGTGAAAGACTAAACCAAGATTTTCGGCAGTTATAGAAATTGCATAGTTGAAATGAGGTTGAACCAAGAAAGATCGGAGGCACGGGTCAGTCCAAGAAGAGAAATGTGATTGTGTTTGGATATCAGTAAAATAACGGGGAAGGATACAAGCTCCTTCTTGTGAGAGATCAGACAGACAGGACTGAGTTTTAGTGGCACTGAAGTTTGCAAGATTGTCCTTGTCCCACTGGGATATAGCTAGATCTGAGTTAGGGTCCAATAGTCGATCTTGAGGATTCTAATACTTGAGTACTACAAGGTTTGTTGACTAAAGCGGGAATAGAGTGTACTGTCATCAGCAAAGCTATGGATAGGACTGGAAGTCTGTGAGACCAAGTCATTTATATACAGGGTGTTCGGGATAAATTTGACATATTTATAATTAATTATATTTTTCCGTAAGTTACATGTATTAACACACACTTCTCTTCATTTAAAAGTTTGGACCCTTCTTCATTCATATACAAGATGTCAGAAAGGATGGATAGCTGGAACCCACCTGAATCATGGAAGAGAATAACTTGTATCATGATGATTCGTGCCCGCCATCAAAATAAGGATATTACGACTGCTGCCCAATGCTCCCTGAATACAGTAAAAACAATCAGGCATGAACTAGAGACTTGCAATGGTGACTACGAGGATGTAGCAAGAAGAAAGATCCCTAGCAGACGATCTGATTGCGTTCGTACAGCAGAATTCCTCGCAAATCTGCAGGAACAGGTGTTGAAGAACCCTGGCATTGGAATTCGGGCTTTGTTCGTGGAGTTGCGAACTGTAGTCAAGCCCTGGATAACAAGGGTAGCCAATGGTAGGCCGTATGTATGGCAGCAGGATTCGGCCCCTTGCCACACCTCTGGGAAAAGTCAAAAATGGTTGTCTGAAAATTTCTACGACTTCACCAGTCCAAATGTTTGGCCTCCAAACTCCCCAGACCTTAACCCCATGGATTATTTTGTATGGGGCGCAGTTGAAAAAGACACCAATCGCACTTCCAGTAATACAAAAGCCCAGTTAATGGATAAAATTAAAACAGTTTTTGCGGCCCTTCCCAGGGAGACTGTAGCATCAGCTTGTTCGAGGTTCCGAAGCAGAATTGAAGCTGTGATCGATGCTAATGGTGGTTATTTTGAGTAAATCTTGTTGATAGTATTGTAATTAACTCTGCCTGTAATGTTTTTTTCTCAATTCATTAAATTTAATAGATACAAAGAAGATTTTCTTTTTCCTTACGAAACTGTCAAATTTATCCCGAACACCCTGTACATGAGGAAAAGAGTGGGTGAAAGAACAGAACCATGTAGGTACTCGTGCATTGGTGGGGAAATCTGAGGAGAGTAAACCGTCCATGATAACAGTAGTGAACAACCAGGGAAAACGTTGGCAATCCAGTTGCAGAGTGAGGAAGGCAGACCACATGATGGCAGTTTGTTAAGTAGGCGCCTATGCCAAACCCAATCAGATGCCTTTGAAATGTCAAGAGCAAAAACATGAGTTTCTCCATGATCTGAGTCCAGAGATGGCGGTAAAAGCAAGATCAGCTGTAGATGGCAAGTGGCAGAATTCATCCTGCTGTCACTGATTAGTTGTCTCTAGGTGGTTCAAGAGTTGGTTGTTGATAACCTCCATAATTTTAGAGAGAACAAAAGTGAGCAGTTGGACTGTAATTCATTGGTTGAATATTATGTTTTCTTTCGCATGAGTTAGATGTGGACCTGTTTCCATGTTGTCTGGTAAATGCCAGTTGAATAGAATAGATTGAAGAAACGATACAGGATAGGTATTAGCTCTAGGGAATAATTTTTAATACAATTGGATACGATCAGACCAGATGCCTTGTTCGAGTTCAGGTTATTCAGGAATCTTTTTGTCATAAGACTGGAAGAAATGGAGAGAACCGTTCTTTGTGGAGTGGAGAAAATTTGCCAAAGTCATCACTGCGGGAATTGGAAGAAGAGTGATGCAAGTAAGTTGGTCTTGTCTTTTGGTGAGGTGAGTACAGTAGCATCTGGATGTGAAAGTGGTGGAAAATTAGGTGACCAGAAGTTACGCCTAATGGCCTTGGCAAGAGACCAAAAGGAGTGACTGCTATTTGGGCAGGAAGAGAGTTTTCAGAATTTGTCCCCTTTCAAAGTGTGACTTGGACTTGGTGATGATGTTTTGCAACTGTTGCAGGCAGAGAGGACAGCTGGAGTTTTGGTCTTGAGGCAACTGTGATAAGCAGAAATTTTTTCTTTTACAGCATTAGCACACTTTTGAGAACCAAGACTTGGATGGCTGCTGAGAATTTGGAATGGAATAGATGATGAAAGCCTTCTTTCCTGTGAGGATGATTTCTGTTGTTCGGTCTGAGCAGTTGGCTGGATCGGAAGAACTGAAGAAGTAATCAGTCCATAGGAAGGAAGAATAGAAATCACGGAGGTCCTCTCAGTTGGCATGCTTGTAGTGCCAAAGGTGCGAGACCTAGAACTAGTGGATGAATATTGTTCTGTGGCAAAAGAGACTTGTATGAAGTTGTGATCTGAGTTACCAAGAGAACTGACATCCACAGTATACATGAACCTTGTTAAGAAGAGATCAAGTGTGTTGGCAAATTGAAGGAAATTGTCAGATATTCTGGTAGAAAGATTGATAATCTGAGATAAGTTATTGCTGATGGCAAACATTTCAGCATCCCTGCCTAATGGTCGGTGAAACTGGAGAAGGGGAGCTAATGAGAGTTGTGGACATTGAAATCCCCAAGAAGAATGAACTCACAGTTGGGGTATTTTGATTGCAGAAATTCGAGCTTTAGAGAGAGAGAGAGAGAGAGAGAGAGAGAGAGATAGTTTAAGAGGTCAGACTGGTTGATGGAGTTTGGAGAGTGAGAGAGAACCTATGAAAAGGGAAGGTTGGTTTGGTAGAGAAATTTTGAACCAAAGCAGATCAAATGGAGGGATTCAAGGATACACAGTCTCTGGTGTGGTATGTCGGTTATAGTGAATGCACAAATTTTCGCAGTTGAGGTTCATAGGAATATTCCTGGTTTAAATGACTGTAGGTGGTGGTGGTGGTGGTGGTGGTGGTGGTGCACATCGTTTATATTGCTGTTTAGACCATAGGTGTCGGAAGTGGATAGAAATTTTTTTGGTAAGAATTAATGTTAGTAGGTCGTTTGGTTGCATTTTAATTTTTTGGGGGGAGGTGGAGTTTTTTTGCTTTTTATGAGTTTTATAAAATTTTGGGGGAGAAAATTTTTAAGATGTGCAGTACAGTCACATTTCTTTAGGTTGTGGTTCGTTATGGTTTGTTTTGTGAGGAAGGGATAAAGAGAAATACCACCCACACAGCGGGGACCCGGTCTCCTTTCCATAAATGGCCGCAACAGTTCCCCATCCCCCTGCAGCCACAGTATTTGGTATTCTTCTAGTCACGAACTGGCAAAATACATAGTTGCAGAATTTGACACTGATTGATTGAGAAGCTTGCAGATTCGTTGCTAACTGGTTCGGTCCCGTGTACTATCAGGCAGCCGATATGCGCAACCGTTTTACTACTGTAACCTCGAACGAGGGAGGGTCCTGACTCTCTAAAATGAGACTGGTATGCTGATATGTCATTGAAGGTGTCATTCACTGCATGTGGGAAAAGTGGGAGACAGAAACTGGAACCCTTACTCTAGCGAAGAAACATGGCTGCAGCCACTTCAAGTAGCTAATAAGCAAGGTGGTGGCATTTCACCTGATGATTAAAAACATCTACCAAATGGCATCAGTAATTCTTCCACTCTTTGTTAAATCACTGAAGCACGCACATTAACTATTCAACACTCCACATTCCACTCTAAACACACATGATAAACTTCTTTCCTCTTACTTTTCATTTCAGACAAATTATGGAGACTACAACCGTGTTATAAATAACTACTTCAATTACCCGGTGTTTCGACGTTCATATGAAGGTCATCACGAGTGCGCGCTCGCGCACACACACACACATGTCTCTCTCTCTCTATACACACACACACACACACACACACACACACACACACACACATATATATATATATATATATATATGTGTGTGTGTGTGTAGAGAGAGAGAGAGATAAAGCTATATTACATTTCACAGTATGCCAAAGACAGAATGATTTGACCAAAGGTTATTCTACTGGCCTGACCTCTAGTGAAAAAAATTAAATAAAATAAATAAAAACAAAATAATTACAAAAAAAATCAACTAACGCCTTTTATTCCCTAATAGGGAGTAGGCGAGGCCTTTATACCCTATCTAGCTTTTTGGAGACTGAGTGGGCAGTTCAATCTCCACCGGTAGCCAATCAGAGATAGCTGGCCCATGTCTATCACTAATTATAGTAGCTGCCTATGAAGAGGCTGGCAAACAAGTGCTGCCATCTCTTGGCACCTAACCCTAACAAGATATGTCACTGTCTGAAATAATGCGAGTACTACGGTCGATTTTCTTGAGTTTACGGGACGAAAAACCCGAGTTTCCGGGAGAAAAAACCCGCTTGCCTGTGCCAGAGATCGACTTACTCGGGAACCGGTCGAAGATAGGCTTAGAAAAAGTTCCTCCAGTCAGCGACTAGACTAGAACCTAGGTCTAACTTCAAGCAGCCAAGCGCAGAGGACGCAAGCGCCACTTCCACTGAGCTACACAGGCCTTTCAAAATAATTGCATCAAAGCCATATTCTATTTATAACATCATCAGAGAACAATTTCATATAGATAATTTTACTGCAGCAAAAGGGATGTCCTAATTTAACATGAGAGTTGTTATATTAGAGTTGAGATCCTGGATTACCTACAGTCCTATTAATAATTAGCTCTTAGGCAGAAAGTTTATGTGGGTAGAATATGTGTCTTCCATATTCTTGGGATTTTTAGACCATCAATATTGTCAAGATTAGGGTGATTGATAAGAATTTCACAGGCTTCCTTAAATTCGCATTTATACCACGTTTTGGTGTGATGTCAAGCAACAGATGCTTTTCCAGTCAATTCTATGTGGAGTATCAGGAAGGCCAGATTCCATAGTCATTAAATTTAATATGCCATTTATGTTATTTTTTCTGATTAGAATTGTGTGTCCTGTTTCAACTATATAGGGTGAATTACAGGTGGAAGTGGTTCCTTGGATGAGTTGAATAAGTTTTTTAATTTTTCCAGGAGTTTAAAGGTAGTATTAATGTTGTATTTCTGTAGTATTCTGTTTATTTTACCTTATATCCCTTTAATGTATGGAATGGTTACAGTTTTATTGGGATCTAGTTTAATTTTGTTTTTAAGTAAGGTCTCGTGAAGAATTTTGTTGATAGTATTTTGGCTGTATCCATTTTTCAGGAAGGCATGACTCCCTGATGACTCTTAATTCATGTTTAAGTGCTTGTTCACAAATTTTCAAAGCCCTGTTTTTTAGTGCGTTAATGACACTTAGTTTTTGTGTTGAATGGTGGTAGGAGTTTATGTGTATATATTAGCCAGTGTGTGTAGGCTTATGGTAAACAGTAAAGAAAGACTTCCAGAAGGAAGACGTGTTACAAGTGTATCTAGAATGGGAAGTGAGTTCTGACTTTCAATTTCAGTTGTGACTTGTATGCGTTTGTGTTGTTTCTTTAGGTGGCTGAGGAAAGTGTCTAATGTCTGTTGGCAATGGGGCCAGATAAGGAATACATCGCCAACGCATCTAAGCCAGACTTTGGGTTTTTAAAGGAGAGGAATCTAGAGCACGTTGGAGATGTATTCTTCCTTATAAAAGTTAGCAATTGGGGAGGGATAACGGTTAGCCCATGACTGTGCCTTCTTTTTGTAGGTAGAAAGTGTTTTGTCACACAAAATAGCCAGAACTTGGTATGTGACAAGAGCGCTGCGATATCGGGAGGGAATTTGTTTTGTAAAAGAAGAATTGTGTCATTGATTGGGACATTTGAGAGAGACGTCAAACCGACTAATAAATCACTTTTTTTTTCTAGAGTGATGTCTTTAATTTTGTTTACCGAGTGTTGTGTGTTTCTAATATAGAGGGGGGGAATGACCTTCCAACTCCTTGAGTGCTGACACTAGTTTCTTGGCTAGATGATAATTGGGGCTGTCTATGCCTTCAACTCAGCCGCAGCGGTACGTTGTTTGTGAATCTTGGGTAGACCGTATATTCTCTGGGAACGAGCGTAGCGAGGTAGTTTTTTAACTGCTGTGTCTACAGGCCAAGAAGTAACTGAACTAATACTAGGAGTATTAGGAACAAGAAGGAAGAGTTTTTGGCCATGGTTGGCACTTCCAGACCACATGTTATAGGTATTAGTGAAACATGGCTGACTGTAGATGATATAACTAGTGGGATTGAATGTGATGGGTATAGTGTGTTCAGGAATGACAGAGAGAATAAAATGGGGGGAGGAGTATTGTTGATGATAGCTGATGAGCTCCAGCCAAGGAGAATAGAAGTTGAATTGCAGGATAGAGAAAAGAGCACATTTGAGGCCATTTGGTGTGAGATTGTGGCTAGCAGAACTAAATATACAATTGGGTGCTGCTATAGACCAGGTGAAGGAAAAGATGGTGGTGACAGTATGCACAAGCAAATAGAAGAAATGGGTGGAAGGAGGGTGATTATTATGGGAGATTTCAACTATGGTCGCATTGATTGGAGTGAGGAGAGGACACACGGGAGGAAGGAACTGGATTTTATGCGGTTATTAAGGGATAACTATCTGCGACAGCATGTAATGGAAAATACTAGGGGTCAGAGAGTGCTTGACCTAGTAATTACATCTGAGGATTTGGCTGTAACAAATATGACCACATTGCCACCAATCGGTGAGAGTGATCATAGGGTCTTAACTTGGGAGGTGGCTAAAGGTGTAGAATTTTCAATTAAGACAGGGTACATGTGGAATTATCGGGCTGGAAAGTATGACAAGCTTAGGAGTTTGATTGGTTCAGTGCCATGGCATGTACAACTGCAAGGACTAGAAGTTGATAGTGCATGGGAGGTAGTTAAGAAGTGCTTGCATGAAGCAATGGCTGAGTGTATACCTAGAGTCCGAATAATAAATCAAGTAGGGGTTAAATGGATGAATAACACCATTAAGCTTGAGTTGCAAAAAAAGAAACAACTATGGAGGGAATTTAAGGAGAAGGGTGACCGGCAGGCACATGAACGGTATAAAGCGCAGGCCAGAAGGGTGACGAGTGTGGTAAGAAAAGCAAAAAAGGATTATGAAAGAACATTGGCCATGCAGGCTAAAGAGAATCCTAAACAGTTTTTTAGATATGTAGCAAGTAAAAGGAAAAATGTACATGGCAGATTGATTTTAAAGAATGCCGATGGTAGGGAGGTAACTGAATCAGTTGAGATAGTTGAGTTACTGAGTGAGCACTTTGCAAAAGTATATCATCCAGGTGGTGACATTGCATAAACGAATAAACCAGTAGATTATACGGGAATTGTGGTTAATGAAGTGGAGGTGAGTAGTCTATTGCATAACCTCAATGTCAATACATCTGTGGGATTGGATGGTATACCAGCTCGTGTTGTACGAGAAGCAGCTAAAGAATTGTCAGTACCCTTGACCATTTTGTTTAATTTGAGTCTCGGGTCTGGGTTAGTCCCCAGCGGGTGGAAAGAGGGGAAAATAGTTCCACTGCATAAAGGTGGTTCCAAGACTGCTGTTGTAAATTACCGACCGATTAGCATATCAGGAATCATTGTCAAGGTCTTAGAGAAAATAGTCAAGAGGAAAATACAAGATTGGATAGAAGAAAATGGGATACTGTATCAGGGACAGCATGGTTTTGTGAAGGGTAGGTCATGCCTCAGTAACTTGCTCACGTATTATAACACAGTGACGGCTGAACTGGATAAGGGTAATGGGTTTACGGTGATTCTACTGGACCTTGCCAAGGCCTTTGACAGGATTCCACATGGAATTCTAATCAGTAAATTGCAGCATATGGGAATGGACATAGGGTTGGTGAGATGGATAGGAGGGTGGTTGACGGAGAGATATCAGAGAGTGGTTTACTCGGGAGTAAAGTCCACAAGACGGCCTGTGACTAGTGGTGTGCCACAAGGATCTGTTCTTGGACCACTGCTGTTTAATTTGTTCATAAATGATATAGGAAATGATCTGAGAGGAACAGTTCATTTGTTTGCGGATGATGCGAAGTTGGGTAGGGCAATAGTGAATGCAGATGACGTCAAAATTTTGCAGGATGATTTGGATAGATTGGAGGTCTGGGCTAAGAAGAATGGATGTCAGTTTAATGTGGCAAAATGTAAGGTTATGCATTTTGGGGTGAAAAGATTGGCGGCAGTTTACTGCATTGGTGGAACCGTGCTCCAGGAAATTGATGAGGCACGAGATTTAGGAGTGTTGGTAGATAAGGAATTGAAATTTAGGGGACACATTGCAAAAGTGACCAAAACAGCTCATCAAATCACTTGGTTGCTGAAGAATACGTTGACAAGCAGAGACAAGCAGGTTATTGTTCCTCTCTATCGAGCCTTGATAAGACCCCATCTAGACTACTGTGCTCAGATTTGGTCACCTAGGTTTCTTCTTGATGGGGAGGAGGTGGAGAGGATCCAGAGGCGAGTGACCAAGATGATAGCAGGTCTGTGGAATGAACCGTATGAGAACAGGTTGAGGATTTGTGGGTTGCAAAAATTGGTTGATAGGCGGAGGAGGGGAGATATGATTGAGACATTCAAATTACTGAAGGGTTTCTATAAAATTAATTCAGAAGATATTTTTGAGAACAGGGCTGGTCGTGGGAGGACTAGGGGACATCCATGGAAACTGGGAAAAAGTGTGGTTAGTAAAGGTGTTAGAGCTGGGTTCTTTACTTTTAGAGTAGTGAATGAGTGGAATGCGCTCCCTGAGTCTGTAGTGGATGCTGTGACAGTGAATGAGTTTAAGGCGAGGTATGATAGATACTGTATGAATGTCAAATAGTTGTGATGAATATGATTTGGGGCCTCCCTCGATGAGTCTAATGACTCCCTGGAGTTGCCCGTAATAATAGTAATAGTAATAGTAATAGTAATAGTAATAATGTGAGAGGGTGGACAGTCCTCCACTTTAAGTTTCCTGGGTAATACAATCCGTAACTCCTCACACTAAATTTGACAAGTTCCTTCTCGCCCATCCATTGTTCTAGGTTGTCAAATGTCTAGGATTATCACATCAATATCATTATGATAACATGATGGCATATTTCCACAGGCCTTGCAGTACTATGTTGTACTGCAAGGCCTGTGGAAATATGCCATGACGGAAATGAAAGCAAGGAATCCAATCTTAAGATTCTCATTTTTTTTTCTCATTTGGAATAACGCCCTAAACATTCTTAAAGTCATTTTGATGCTATCCACGTGGCAATTTAATTACAGATTACTTGAGTCTTTCAGATTAATCACGTGATGTTTTTTTTTTTTTTTTTTTTTTTTTTTTTACCTTCACAACACAGCTTCCAAACAATATTTTTTTACCAATATAGTGAAAACAGAGCTTCGGTGTTGACGACCCTTTAGTTGGAAAAACCTGACATAGAATCCCATTTAATACTAATAAATTGACAGACATGGAAATTCTGCTGATAAGATTAATCGTCCTATCAGAGCATTCATCAGTTTTTAAACAATCCAAGTTACCTGGCCGTGATGTTAGTTTATTTGAGCCTAACACACAAGGGAAAATGGGAATGTAGTAAAAATACACAGTATGTCATGTGCAATATACAGCTCAGCAATGATGTGATGTTCTGCCTTCCTTGAAAATCGAGATCGATTTACAATATTAAATAGCTGGATTCCTATTTTTCTGGAGTGAGAACTAATCAAACCTCCGATAACAATGTTTTTGGTTTCATATGAGGACAGTTTAAGCAAGTTTGAAGCAAACAAGTAAGTTTAACCAGTGAATTGAACATAAAAGGAGTGGGGAGATTTTGTAGGATAGATATAGAAGGAGATTGAATCCAATAATTGAAAATTATGTTTTTTGTTGTTGAAAATGAATTACATTAGGGGCAGAAGCAATGGAAGAGTCATATTTACCTATACAAGTTGCCAAAGGGTGTCTCACCTTATTATTATATTACTCTGGATTTAGAGAGAGATGTTGGAAATTTATTATAGTCTAACCAAGTGGAAAAAACTTCCAACAGTACAAAGCACAGGCCAGAAGGATAACCAGTGTGGTAAGAAAAGCAAAAGCAGATTATAAAAGGAAATTAGCAATGCAAGCTAATGTGAATCCCAAACAGTTCTTTCGATATGCTGCAAGTAAAAGAAAAAATGTATACAGTAAAATGATTCTATCCTATCTTTCAGACTTTTTTTTTTAATTAAATGAATTAATTCCCTCCCTTCAGGAAAATTCTTTAACTGTTCTTGATGCGTACGACAAAATAATGGCATTCGAGGGAAAAAAAATGGTTTTATGGATTAATTGCGTAAAAGACAGACAATTTGCACCTTTTCCAACATTGGAATCCTTTTTTAGTGGAAAATTGTAATTTTGTTGATTCTGACTTTCTGGAAAGGATTTTTGACCACTCAAAAATCTGAAACGGAATTTTGAAACATATTTTCCGAATAATAAATTTCTGTGGGTTCGCGATCCATTTGAAGGCTTGCAATCACGAGAATGACCTTCCGTTATCGAAAAAAGAATAGTTAATTGAGCTTTCAATTGACAGTGGACTTAAAATGCAATTCCGTGAGAAGTGAATTTCCCGAATTATCTGAAGAAGCATTGAAAATCGTCACGAAGTTTTCTACAACCTATCTTTGTGAGAAAGGATTTTCATCGCTCCTTCAAATAAAAACAAAATACAGACTTCGTCTTAGTGCATGTGTGTGTGTGTGCCTATCTTCGACTGAAGTTGACCAACATCGAGCCAGATATCCAGCAACTCTGCAAGGACCGAGAAGCTCAACCAGTTCACCTTGGAGACCTGCTGCTGATATGGGTACGGTCCGGCACGAAAATCACACTCTCTCCCTCGGATTTTCAAGGGCCGACAGGAGCGCTCCGGACACCACAGTGTTTTACGGGGATAGCATCCCTATCTCCGGACGAATTGGAAGGGGGCTAATCGTTCGATGCTGTTGGCACACTCTCCCTCGATGAGTCTTTGGACTCCCTGGAGGTGTCAAATAATAATAATAATATATTATATTATTTATTTGATACACTTTTAATCGTTTACTTCCAATTTAATTAATTATGTTTCCATATTTCCGTCCTTTTGCAGAACCATTTCTTTGCGCTGCCCCTAAACACCTCCCCAAACAGGTAGAGGGCCCATTGATGGGGTTTCTTCTAACAGAGTGCTGAGGAGGGGTGTCTAAGGGAGACTGTAACATATTTTTCGAATGGGTCCCTCTGCCTAAAACCTGAATGCATCCCTTGGTAACCTGCACGATGGACGATGTGGTATGACCATTGTTTGATGACCTGACCATGTTACAGTGTTTGGTAATGATGCCCTGTTAGCATAAGACGAAATAACACAGCAAAGTAGGAAAGATTCACCCTTAGCCCTCAAATACTCTAATAGCACTTGGGGTAAGGAACAAGAAGGGAAGAAAGAAGCAAAGAAAGAAGGGGAGAGGACCAGCCTACAGATAATATAACAGATGTATATTACATGAAGTAAGGCATGGTCCAGCATCAGGTACCTCGGGTTTGCCATGCCCGTACTACTCACTAAAATGAATCCCTGAACTCCTGAGGCGTTCTTTGCGTGACACACTCAGTCAGCCAAAGTCTCAAGGAGGGAGACCAGAGAGATTGCAGCAACTATCGTGACATCTCTCTGCTCAGCTTGCCTGGGAAAGTATATGCTAGGTGCTTGGAAAGAAGGTGCAGGAGCATAGTTGAGTCTAAGTTACAGGAAGAACAATGTGGCTTTCATCCTGGTAGAAGCACAACTGACCAAATCTTCACTTTGAGACAAGTCCTCCAGAAATCTTGGGAATATGCTAAGAATGTCTACACGTTTTGTGGACTTGGAGAAGGCATATGACCAGGGTCTTATGCCTTAAGATGTTCCTTAAGACTTTGTTATTTCATAAACTCCCTTCCTTTTATAAATAAACAAACTTATGTTGCTAATCTCAATCTGTATCCACAGTTTTACTGATGACTAATCTCTACATCATCCTTCAATGGTGAAATAACAATCTAGTCACCTTCAAGATTCTAAAATGCAGGTTTGTTTGTTTTTTTATTGCAAAAAAGACTTTAGTTCTTCTTCCTTTACCTTTGATAAAGGGAGAAAAACCATGCCTATTCAACTTAATAGTCAAGATCAGAGATCTCTTCTCAGACCTAGCCTTTTCCAGCACAAACACTTCACTTCATCTTCAGGCTGTCAAAAAACTTGGCATCCTTTTTCACTCAAGATGTTACTTTTCTTCTATCCAGTTTTATAAATCACAAATCCACTCAACCTTCAAATTGTGCTCTCTCATGCTGATAGTGCACCTAAACCTCTCTATGATGCTATTCAGAAGAGGACAGTTTAGCTGACCGACAACCCTTCTCTCACAGATTCTCTTCAGCCACTCTCACAGATAGTTTCTGCATTATGTTCTATAGATATTTCTATAGGCACCATTCAGCAGAACTGTCATCCATTAGTCCCCTCTTCATTTCTGCTAAACTTACAGTAATATGAGCAACACCTGCCTAACATCCTTTTATAGTTCACTGACACTGCTACTTATACTCATCTTTCTATCCATCTGCTTTGGTTCTCTGGAAGAGCCTTTTCCATTTCCCAAAGACTACAACCTCCAGCTCTTCAAAAAGAATATCAACAGATCTATTTGCTATTTATTCCTCCTACACAAATTTATTTGCTATAGGGCTTGCAACCTCTCTTGTGTAGGAGTCATATAAAACAATATTTTCCACAGAATGGAGGGAAACAGGAATAGAAAGAGAAGGTCATCCCTGGAAACTGTACAAGCAACGAGTAGGTTTTTTACATGCAGAGTAGGTTTTTTACATGCATTGCTGGAGAGCATGATGAGTGTGGAAACAGTGAAAGAGTTTGATGCAGTGTGTCTGTGACAGTGGAATTTCCTATGATGAATCCATTGAGGTCTAATAATAGTATTAAAGTTCCTATACCTGTAAGTTGCTTATTATGGATAGAGAAGATCTATCAGCATCTCTATGGAAAAGCATAAGAAATACATCTATTGCCACAATTATGGGCAGCTGAGTCTAGCAGACCACCATGGACACCACCCATGGCATCAACATGACATCAAAATGGAAGGAAAAATAATGCTATGTTTCATCACAATGAGTACAAATATGAGACTTTTTTTTTTGAGATAAAATATTAAAATCCAACCTCACCTAAATATACATGGTTACATGAAACTCTCCAAAACACAAGAATCCATAATTCTTAGACCACCTGCTTAGCAACCAAAGCTTCCTATTAGCATTCCTAGATGGTACCCTTCCCAACACTAAGCTTTTAGTCTAATCATTTCCAATTTTTTGTGTTGCCTGTGTGCACATTACTTTATGTTGGATTCCCTGATATACTGGAATTATTAAGCTATCATTTCATTTATCCTTCTGTATTATCTTTATTCTATTAAACTGTTAACATGAGCTTTAACCAACACTTGATATATACATTCCTGATTATCCTTTCTACTGTTAACTCTCCTTACAATAAACACTAATACGGAAAATTAAATTGCTATAACAAACTATGAAAAATGTCTAAGCCAAAGTTTTATAGTACTAATTCTATTTTGAAGGAAATTCATAATAGTAACAAACTATTCTTCTGGTTTCTATGAATTTACTACAGTGAGTTGAGTATACTGATTTCAATAAAATGGCTTAAAAGATGTACGGCACAATGCAACATGACCACATGAATGGCTGACATAATTACCCATAAGTTATAATTCAACTATCAACCATGTTGTGAAGTGCATCCAAAAAATAATAATTTACCATGAAACATACGAGTCCAGTACTACACCATTTAATTAATCTCAAAAGTTAAAACATATAAGTGAATTTCAGCAATAACTTAGTACATAAAACTATTATTTAAAAGATCAATCACAGACAAAAATCAATTATAACAGCCAATTTATTTTCATATATCACATATTTTACAGTTAAATAATTAGAAACAAAATCCATTACAAAATACAGCGATTCACATTGTGAATATCAATATCCAATACCATTTAATAATGCTAAGTCCTGATACCATGATTGTTTCATGGAGAAAAATTTGAAACTTTGTGTAGCCACTTCAAACCTAAAACTAACCCGGTACCAAGAGACAATTCTGGAAAAGGTGTTTTCCAATCATTTACACAATTTTAAACGAATTATGTGACACAGTAAGCACCCAAGTTATTATCAATTGAGTCAAAGAAGCAATAAATATTAGAAACGAAAAATAACAAGCTGAAAGACACCAGTATCAAACAAACTTTGAAATTTAATAATTCTTCAATTCATCCCCCCACCCACCTTATACATCATTATTGCAAAAGGTCAAACTTTATTTATTTCTATTAGTGCAAAAATAAAAAAAATTAAGAGATCTGCACAGCGATCTAAAACATTTCAGAGTCCAGACCTGAATTATTAATTTGTGGTTGTATATCTGCATCTGTAAAATAGCAAGTGAGTCACAAAATTTATTATATAAACATCTCCCGCAGTCAAGACTCATTTCCATTTATTATCATTTATGCAAACTTCCAGCATAATTAAGGCTACTAAAATATTTCAGTACATAATCTGTTTTTTTTTTTACTTTATATATTTATTTTTATTACTAAAAATATTAATAACAAACTAACAGAATTCTTAAAATCTTTTAAGAGTACTTACAACATTACAAGAGAAAATAAATACAATAGCTTTATTAAGCTGCTGATATTTTGCTGAATTTCAAACATGCTTCTTCAGAGAAGAAGAAACTTGTCACAGCAGCACAGGGCACTAATAATCAAGTTTTAAGTGGGAGATGAATTTCATCGCCTGTGAAACCACGACTATTGGAGATCTGAAGTGGCTTGACAAAGTTCCATGCTTGGTCTCTAGAGCAGAGTTTCCAGACTATGTAAAAAGTACATTAAAAATAGAAAAAAATATATAAAATTAATAACAAAATAGAAAAAAAATCCTTAAGCTATCTAGAGTATAAACATACTCTAGATAGGTTAAGGATTTTTTGTGAGTGGATCCACATAAAAAAAAAAATAAATAAATAAAATAAAGTAATTGTGGAAAAATTCAAAATTGTGATGGCAAAATAAAACAATTCTCAAAAGAGTTAATATCCTATGATGATACCTTGTAGGGATGGATTTAATGAAGTCCAGACCCTGAACTTCATTAAATGTTGTAAAAAGTCTTCATGGGCATAAGACTTTTTAAACCCTTGAAAACATTATAGGCTTCTCATATTAGGCAATTGTTTGCCTAATATGGGAAACCAAGAAGAAGAAGAAGAAGAAATATATACAGTATGTCATTCTCACCCACAAAATAAAACTGTAAAATTATTAACACATTTAGTGCTATGGGTTAGATAATCTAGAATATCTAACCCATAGCACTAAATATAAGATAAGATTATCTAGAAAGACTGCATCTAGAGCCTAAATACTGATTTTTTTTTTTCAAGTCATTTCATGCTTCCATTTAGTTGGATGATAGTCTCACACCAGGTTATGAAAATAATCTTCCACCTAAAAATTTTCAAAAACAGCTATGCCACTTGATTCAAACACATAGCCTATCAGCTGGAACAACAGAAATGCTATCCACTCATCCAATGATGAAGCATCTAGACATATACACATCTATACATACATCAACCCTATCTAATATCTAATTAAATAACTTACATTACTTATTAATGTAATTTGATTTATTTTGATTTGATTAATGTGATATAATTTGATTAATGTGATTTGATTTGATACTTATTAGGTTTTATAAACAAAATTCAGTGTCTGTTTGTTTTTCCGCTATGCCATCTAGGCCAAATTTTACATGAACATCATGTTTGACCAGGAAAAGACTGGAGGCAAGGTCTGGTCCAAGAATTCTGACCTTTTTCTTAGATTACTAACCCTTCATGTTATGCAGTTTTTGGCTTTCACACAAGAAGTACTGCATATACTACCATTAAATTTTCTGTGATGCAATATTTTACTGAAGTCCACTGCTTATGTTTGAATCCAAAGTTTGAACCTTGGATTAGTTTATCACCCTCCTTTCCTTCCTGGTTTTATGCAGTTTTTAGCTTATATCTCAAGAACAGTCAGTCCCTCATTGTTACTACCAAATCTTGCAATATTTGACCATAGACTACATTTGAATCCAAAATTTTAATTGTGCAAGGACAGCTGTTCCCTTTTATATAATTTTTGGCTTATAATCATGAGAACTGTTCAACATGCCACTACCAAAATTTTCAGACTTCGCTTCACTTTCAGAAAAACTGCAGTCTCTGGACCTAAAATTTTGACTTCCCTAAATAGTTTACCTAATAGCTCCTCTGATTTATGTGGTTTTCTATCCCAAGTAGTATAGGTATATGGGTTTTTCCTTCTTTTTTTTGTTAATTTTTCAATCAATAAAAGATTAAAAAACATTGTTTATGGCCCCTTTTGTTGTTTTCAAAGTATTGTTTAAAAAAAAACTTAACGTATTTTGTATAATTTAAAAATTCATGCTGATGTGAATTGCAGCAGCAAACTTTTTAAAAAATGTTTATATAAGATATCTGGAATTCGAAAAAAAGTAAATGAGAAAAAGAATTCTTCAAGAGCTGTCAAAACTTGAAAACTGATTTCTTAAAAAATCTATATCAATCATGATAATCCACCTAATGATAAATGCTTAACTATTTAAAAATCATTAAGAGTGGCTATATGACAAGTGAGATAAGACATATGCTGAACAGCATGTGAAAATCACACTGAACCTGTTTGCTCCCAAATTAAAAAGAAAGAAAAAAAATTATACACCAAACTGTTATTCACAATATTTGTTACTGGTGTAGCTTTATTTTTATCAGTAAATATTTACATTTAAAATATTAGCATTCTTATACAGAATTATGGGTATTAGTTTGTTGATAAAATATAAGAGACAACTGGATGAATTTCTATGTTACATTTTTTTTAAAATTCAAGATTTTGCGTATGCTATATAACATTGTTATTTTACACTTTTTCCTATAGTCCCACATACCTTCTTTACAGGAATTTTATAAAAGAAGAATAAGGCATGCTACACAATTGTTCATTTAATGAATAGATGAAAGTGTAAAAGCCCATAACACATTTATGCATTGTAACTAACTCAAAAAATATTTTCTTTAATATGGATAATGGTGTTATATTAGACAAGTGTGTAGAAAATGCATAACAACTCATGCAACAATGCATAACTCATTAATTAACCTCAATGTTTTGTGATTGCTGATGTTCAGAACTGATTGATTAGTGATATAAACAATGTTTATATCACATGAACACTGCTCAAAGAATACAATTTGATCCTGGGGAAATTTTCCATTGACATCCTGAGTGTTAATGCTTTAAGTTAACTAAATGCAACATGTAACTATATAACAATCAATTTATAACTTGTTTCTGTTTAAAAAAAAATAGTGAAGTAATTATGATAGTCGTTATTCTATTGTAAATCAATTAATGAATTCGGCATCAGCCCTTGCCTTTCAAGTGATGAAGATTAGCAACCAAATGAAGATGAAGATGGTGTTTCTTTGGTTTCAAATAAAAATTAAACAGAACTACTAGAACTGGAGTACAGACAAAATGAAAGGGGGATAAGTGGATATGTGGATAAGAAAAAGAAAAAAAAAAGAAACACAGAAGAAAGAAACATAAATAGTGATAGCATCAAGGAAACAACTGAAATTAAGAAGAGAAAGAAATTAAAAGTATTTCCTGAGCATGATAAAATTTCCAAGAAGAGAGTGAGAGATGAAAGCAAATAGAAAAAATCAAAGCAGCAATAGTCTGGAGCCTGAGGTGAAAGTTACTTACTTTACAAGAAAGTTGTAATGCCAGCTAAACTGCTGTTAGTGGTAACCTTTGTGGTGAGAAACATAGATTGAAATGACCTAGCAAAACACTAATTATTGGAGTTCTATTAATTAAGTTTAGATGCAAAAAATGCACTTTTAAGAGCATTATATTTCCCAGTGACACAGGAGAATTACAATACTAAATACATGGAAATGCTAAAAAGGACAAAATGTATTATTATTATTACTGCACCCTCCATGGAGTCAGCAGACTCATGAGAGGTTCATAATGTATTTATGAAATACAAAATGTACTTGTATAAGTAAACAATCACACGATAAGAAAAATAGTTGTTTGCAAAACAGCATTTTGCATGTTGTATCAGACTGGAAGAAGTAAATGTTAGATGCCATTCAAAACAAACTTAAAACTGTGACAGTACAGCCCCCAGTTTACATATGCAAAAATGACATATATGGCAACAGACTATGTAAGTTAAATGAACAAGTAGACAAGCTATGATTGTGAACATAAAAAATGAAGAAAAGTGAGCTGACATTTTCTTTGTGAAAAAAGCATCATTATTAACATCTGACCTCTATGGAGTCAAAGACTTATCATGGGAGGTACCCACAGAAAGCTCATCCAACCATGCCTTAAACTAATTCAATGTATCTACATTCACAACACAGGCAATGCATTCCACTCACCAATCACTCTCCATGTAAAAGAACCCTCTCCTCTACTCACACCCTCCTTATGCAGTTTCCAGGAATGGCGTCTTGTTCAATCCCCCATATTCTATGAAAAATCTCTTCCATATCAACCTGATAACAACCCCTGACTAGCTTATGTCTCAATCATATCCACCCCCCTCCTCCTGTTCACAAGGTTTTGCAATTTACATTCTCTCAGTCATCTGTCTTCGTACTCCATATTCCAAAGACCACTGACCACCTTTGTAAATCTTTGGACCCTTTCTAACATACCATATCACCATGAAAACCTGGTGACCAAATCTTTGCACAAATGATCCATATGAGCCTGATCAAGGCCATAACAAATGTTTGACTCTGCATTGCTCTCCCCAATTTTGAATCATCTGCAAACAGTTGCATATCACCAATTAAACCCATCCCAATACAAATTGAACAACAGTGGTCCCAAAACTGACCCTCATACACAAATCATACATGCAAATATTTTCAACAAATTCAATTTATCATTTAATCAATCCAAAAGTAATACATATAGCATTTGCAACCAAAGTACAGGTATAAAAAAAATCAGTAGCATAAAGAAAATGCCTACAGGCTGCTCATGTTTTGCAATGCACTGGCTGATGCAAATGATGCAATAATCTGCTACATAGCTACTGACTTGCAGCAGACCATGATACTGCCAAAGCTTACAATAACAAAAGCTTTTAATTTGAGACAGCTCAGGTTTTACAATTTTCGCATATACCTCTGGTGAGAATAGATGAAAACAAATCATTATGCAAATATGAACTGAAGATGTTTCCAGAAGAGGTAGTTCTGAAATTGCCAGCTGTTTATGGAATTTTGTACAAACATTCAATGAAATTAAAATTAAATACCATTTAATTGTTTGGTTAGATTCTTGTGCAGGATAAAATAAGAAATTTAACATTATTGCTCTGTGTCAGTTAACAGTGTTGAAAACCACAGTAGTTTACAGAAAATCACTTGTAAGTTTCTGAAGTTAGGCATAGCTATTTAGACTCTGATAGAAACCTTTGGAGAATCGAAAAGGTATTGAGGAAGCATGAATGAATATACATACCTCAGCAAAATTGAGATTTAAAAAAAGTGCGTTCACTTGTGCATTTTTTGTGCAAACACTTTATCTGTTCTCAAGTATCTCAATGCTGAGAAAGTACTTCTCCATAGCATTCACTTGTGCATTTTTTTGTGCATGATATAGAGAACTACTTTCTCAACATTGAGACACTTGAGAACAGATTATGACTTATTTACAGAAAGAAAAATGTGCAGATTAATTATTATTATTATTATTAATACTACGGGCTACTCCAGGAGTCCTTAGACTCATCGAGGGAGGCCCTAAACATCATGTTCACACAACTGTTCAACATTCTCACAGTATCTATCATACCTTGCCTTGAACTCGCTCACTGTCATAGCACCCACAACAGACTGGCAGCTTATTCCACTCATTTACCACTCTAAAAGTAAAGAACCCAGCTCTAACACCCCTGCTAACCACGCTCTTGCCCAGCTTCCATGGGTGTCCCCTAGTTCTCCCACCACCAGTCCTGATCTCAAAAATATCATCTGAATTAATCCTATAGAATCCTTTTAGCAATTTGAATGTCTCAATCATATCTCCCCTTTTCCGCCTATCAACTAGTTTCTGCAACCCACAAATCTTCAACCTGTTCTCATATGGTTCATTCCATAGACCTGCTATCATCTTAGTCACTCGCCTCTGGATCCTCTCCACCTCCTCCCCATCAAGAAGGAACCGAGGTGACCAAATCTGGGCACAGTAGTCGAGATGAGGTCTTATCAGGGCTCGGTACAGAGGTACAATAACTTGCTTGTCTCTGCTCGTTAAGGTATTTTTCAACAACCAAGTGAGATGATGAGCTGATTTAGCTACTTTCGCATTGTGCCCCCTAAACTTCATCTCCCTATCCACCAACACTCCCAAGTCCCTGGCCTCATAAATCTCTTGGAGTACAGTTCCACCAATGTGGTATACTGCTGCTAATCTTTTCACTCCGAAATGCATAACCTTACATTTTGTCACATTAAATTGACATCCATTCTCCTTAGTCCAGAACTCCAATCTATCTAAGTCATCTTGCAAGACTTTGACATCTTCTGCGTTCACTATGGCCCTACCCAACTTTGCATCATCAGCGAACAAATGAACTGTCCCACTTAGACCCTTCCCTATATCGTTAATGAACAGATTAAACAGCAGTGCTCCAAGAACAGAACCATGTGGCACACCACTAGTCACAGGCCGTCTTTTGGACTCTACTCCTGAATAAACTACTCTTTGATATCTCTCCATCAACCACCCAGCTATCCATCTTACCAACCCTATATCCATTCCCATATGTTGTAGTTTACGGATTAGAATTCCATGTGGTATCCTGTCAAATGCCTTTGCCAGGTCCAGCAGTGTCACTGTAAACCCATTTCCCTTATCCAGTTCAGCCGTCACCTTGTTATAAAACTTGAGCAAGTTACTGAGGCATGATCTACCCTTCGCAAAGGCATGCTGTCCTCTGTACAGTATCTCATTTTCATCAATCCATTCCTGTATTTTTCCCTTGACTACTTTCTCCCAGACCTTGACAACGACTCCTGATATGCTGATCGGTCGGTAATTTGCAACCATAGTCTTGGATCCTCCTTTATGCAGTGAAACTATTTTCCCCTCTTTCCACGCCTTCGGGACTAAGCCAGACCCGAGACTCAGATTAAACAACATGGTCAAGGGCACTGATAATTCATTAGCCGCTTCATGCAAGACCCGTGCCGGTATACCATCCAATCCCACAGATGTATTCACATTAATGTTCTGTAATAGACTATTCACCTCCACTTCATTCATCACAATTCCCGTATAAACTAATGGTTCCTTCATTTTTTCAATGTCACCACCTGGATGATATACTTTTGCAAAGTGCGCGCTCAGTAACTCCACTATATCGACTGGTTCAGTGAACTCTTTACCATCGTCATTCCTTAAAATCATTTTGCCATGTACAGTTTTTTTCTTGCTTGCAGCATATTGAAAGAACTGTTTGGGATTCTCTTTTGCTTGCATAGCTAGTTTCCTTTCATAATCGGCTTTTGCTGTTTTTACCACACTCGTTACCCTTCTGGCCTGTACTTTATACCGTTCGTGTGCCTGCAGGTCACCCCTTTCTTTAAATTCCCTCCATAGTTGTTTCTTTTTTTGCAGCTCAAGCTTAATGGTGTTATTCATCCATTTAATCCCTCCTTGTTTCACTATTCGGACCTTAGGTATACAATCAGCCATAACCTCCTGTAAATGCTCTTTGACCACTTCCCATGCTCTATCGACATCCAGCCCTTGCAGTTGTACATGCCATGGCACTGATCCAAGCAATCTCCTAAGCTTGTCATACTTGCCAGCACGGTAATTCCACATATACCCTGTCTTAATCACAAATTGCACACCTTTAGCCACCTCCCAGGTCAAGAACTTATGATCACTCTCACTAATAGGTGGCAACATGGTCATATTCATTACAGTCAAATTCTCAGATACTATTACCAGGTCAAGCACTCTCACACCCCTAGTATTTTCAATTACGTGCTGTTTCAGATAGTTATCCCTTAATAATTGAATAAAATACATTTCCTTCCTCACATGTGTCCTCTCCTCCTTCCAATCAATGTTACCATAGTTGAAATCCCCCCATAATAATTACCCTCCTTCCACTCATGTCATCAATTTGTTTATGCATACCATCTCCACCATCTATTCCATCACCTGGTCTATAGCAGCACCTAACTGTATATTTTATTCTGCCAGTGTCAATCTCACACCAAATAGCCTCAAATGAGCTCCTTTCACTATCCTGCAATACTTCAATTCTCCTTGGCTGCAGTTCATCAGCTATCATCAATAACACCCCTCCCCCAATTTTATTCTCTCTGTCCCTCCCAAACATACTATAACCTACACATTCTATCCCACTAACTATATCATCTTCCGTCAGCCATGTTTCACTAATGCCAATAACCTGTGGCCAGGAAGAGCCAATCAAGGCCAAAAATTCTTCCTTCTTGTTCCTAATACTCCTGGCATTAGTATACATGAATTGCAGTGATCCCTTTGTCCCACCCCTATCTTGATGCGTTATTCTAAATATCCCATTCCCATTTTTTGTCCTTATTGCTGGCTCAGGTACATTATATACATTTTTACACTCAACTGTCTCATTGATGTCTGGATATCCACTTCACCCCCTCCTTGGTAGTTCTAGTTTCCCTGGTTCTGCACATCCATTTTCACTTCATTCAGCAACACTTTTTCCAGTCTTCGCACACCAAGTCCATTCAAATGCAGGCTATCCATCTTGTATAAGTCCTTTCGCCCATCAAACTCATTCCACACGTCCACGAATTCCACACACCGTCCGCATAACCTGCGCATAATGTCATTTGCGATTATGGCCCTCCTTCTAAACTCCTCTCTGTCATACCGTGGTAACAGACTCACCATTCTAACTCTGTCACTCTTTTCTTTCGCTACCTTTAACAATACTTTCAAGTCCTCTCTCATAAAAAATTTATCACCTTTCAATTCATTCGTACCCGCCACAATTGTTAATTCTTTCACCCTCTGTTTTTGCACTCTAATACTCTCACTTACATCCTTAAATTTCGCACCCAGTAAGTACGATTTAGTTACACTCCCATCTATTACTCCTCTTAATAACGAGTCACCATACAACACTCTTTCCTTCATTACGGAAACTCTCCCACGCTGTTTATGGTTCTGTTTTATAATATTAAGTGGATCAGTGTTGAAGAATTTGGTTCTTACCTATATATATAAAAAAACATATAACAAGTGCATACCTTTTAAAGAAAAAAGTCGTATGTGTAAAAAAAAAAAAAGTGGGTACTGCTCCAAAACATCAAACAAAACAAAAAAAATCCTAAGACAATATAATCTGTGCTTTTGCCTGTACCATTTTATGTATAACCATTTTTCAGTTAATATTAAATAAAACTTTTTAATTTTGCTTTTTCATGACTTTTCTATTTTATTCAGCATTAAGTAGATAGTGAGTAAAGGTATTATGCACATCTTTTTTTTTTTTAAATGAAATATATGAAAAAATGTGTCAGTGGCTTTACATTTGCTAAAAAAAAAAAATGGGATAAAAGAAGTTGGTGATAGCAAAAAATGTACACTAACTGCACCCCCTAGAGAAAGAACAAATAATTATAGCTTCCACAACTAAACAAATTCTCATTATACAGAATTTCATGAAAAATTTAAATTTGATTTATTAAATTTCTTCATATTCTGCATTATATCAAAAGCTGGGCACTAAAGTCAAATTATTTAATATATAACCATTAAATAATTTGACATGAACTATAAAAATAATTGAGATGCTTCGTGTGAATGACTAGAATGTCTATTTAACATGTCATTTTGCCTCACAACCTTTGCTAATATTCAGCATATCATCACTTTAGAAACAGATATTCAGGAATCACTTTTAAACACTGGATATAGCTAAATACATAAAGACATTTTCTAATACAAATTGAGCATATTTTTAAAAAAAAGTTTAAACTAGAAATGGAATAGTTTTCAAAATGGATATAACAATTATGTAATTATACAAACTTATGTTCAAAATAAGAAGAATTAAATAACAATAATTATAAAATTGACTTAACAGACATATCTGTAACAATCAGCTACTGTACGATAAATAAAAATAAACAAACAAACACTCAAAGTAATTAAAACCAAATTTTAGAAACTTTGAAATATTAATTTTAGAATTTGAATTTAACCAATCTTGAGTTGTGAAGAATGGTTTATTTGAGATTCTTTGCAATTGCAAAGCTAGCTGTCCTACTTAGAACATCACCTCAAGGATGCCTTTTATTTATCTTAGTGTTTATTATATAATTACAGACCATCTCCCCCCCCCCCACCCACACACACAAAATTAAAAAAATGCAACCGTTCAACTAAGATAGTTCCATTCTCTAATTTTTTTATGGATCTGCATTTAAGATAGCAATTTTAATTTACATGATTATTAAGACATTCTGCTGTATATCTCCCACATCATGCACCAGGAAAGAGCTTGCTTGACTGCATATCTCATCCTTTCAGCATCATGCAAGCTCATTTTTACAAATCAGTCAATATTTATGGAATGCCAATTTCAATTTTTTTTGGAAGAATTTTCATATACTGTATAAGCAAGTGTTTAGCAACAAATGCACACACAAACTACAAGTTAAAATTACATATATTTAGCAACTTCCATTTAACTCCAACATGGTTTATATTTCTGATTTCTGATCCTGGGAATGCACTGCAAGTTACATATGCCATGGCACTGCCCCAAGCTGTTTAAGTTTGTCTCTCTCTCTCCCTCCCTCTCTCTGTCTCTCTCACACACACACACACACACACAAACACACATATACGCACAACCTATTTATAACTGGTTCCTTTTTTTGTGTGCAAAACTCTTTCTCCCTATAATGTTTCTTTTCTAACATAAGCTCAACATAAGTGTGCATGTGATTCATGAATATAGATTACAGACTACCAAGCAGAATTCATTCCTTCCCAGAGTAAGTAAATTCACTCCATCCTTTAATTTAACATCAGCCAAATATAGAAATTCTGTTAATAGTTATGTATTCTGAACATGATAGATTCTTTCCCCTTTGGTTTCAATGGAAAATATATATGTCCAGTCAGCACCTGATATGCAAACAGAAAGTACAAGATAACAGATAACTTCTTGTATCTCATCTATCAGTAAATACAACATGAGATGATTTGATCCTGCCCAGCAATGTATAAAAGGAATAATTGCATTAAACAAAATTCATACAAGTCAATGCTTATCTTATTATAGAATATCACATGCACTTTATATTAAATTATATCTGTTTTTAGCTGTCTTATGTTAATTCCCAGAAGAATCAGTACTATTGCAAAATGTGTAGATATGCAAATCAGCAGTTATTACAGATCTTCAATTACAGATCTTGACTTCTTTTCAGTTTCAGTCAGAGACTAATCTGCTCAATTTTTCTTTGAACCACGGTGTTACAATTTCCATGCTACTTCATGCATAAACTAATCTACAGACAGAATGAATATGCATTCCTTTCATATGTACAATAATATAATATATATAATACAATATTTTACACAGAACAGTACATTTTACACAGAATATGAATACATTTTATGTGTGTATAAGAAAAATAAAAAAACATGAGAAATGAATTTTTGCATAATACATTTTAAAAAATTCTATACAATATACCATACAATATGTTTTACAAAAAATCATTTTTTGTATTTTTTGTTTGATATGTTTTTCTCTGACTTTATGATTCCAGTGGTATTCTGCAATTGCATAAAATACTATATAAAGAGTGTCAGAAATTATAGATAACATACAAAAATCAAAGAAAGAATAGAAAGAAATGATAAACTCCCTTGTGTGACAATGATGAAATTGTATGCAACAAGAATTTCAAAATAATACAGCATAAGAGAGCAGCTGTAGTTTTTTTTATCAATGCACAATTAATCTATAGAACCCGAAATTAGTTATTTCACCTATAGATAGGCAAAGTGTGTGTGTGTGTGTGTGTGTGTGTGTGTGTGTGTGTGTGTGTGTGTGTGTGTGTGTGTGTGTGTGTGTGTGTGTGTGTGTGTGTGTGTGTGTGTGTGTGTTTGTAAGATGGCACAAAATAGTTTATCAAAGCATCTTAAAATTAATATCCATATGTGAAGTTTGAGTCATGATTGAAATTTCTAAATCCTTCACCTATAAAATATATTTTCTATATTTTCATCAAATATTTTGTAACAAAATAGATAATTTTAAATATAATTTGATTATAATATATATGATTTGGTATTTAAAAAACTACTAGGATATATAAAATCTGTCTTGTCAAAGTTAAACATTTTATAAATTATACTTCTGAAAAATTATAACGATTTAGATTTTTTCTTGTACTGCAGTAGAAGAATCTCTGCTGTCTCCAGAATTTTCTGAGGTTTCACTTTCTACAATATAAAAAACTCACATTAGCAACTTTTATATCTAATATTTCTTGTTTGTATGAAATATAAGGGGGGGGGGGTTCTGATAAACACCTAGAACAAAAATGGCATTAAAGCAACAGATATAACCACAAGAAAGAAAGAACATATAAATTATGTTCTTATATAAGAATATAAGAACATAATTTACCCTCATAACTCTGCTATCAGTATGTTATTTCTTTTTATTGGTTATATCAGTTGTTATTTTGTTCTAGGTGTTTATCAGAACATTCCAGACCCTTTCTCATACAGAATCAATTATGCAATAATTTAAAACTGTTTATATGATTATGTGCTAAAAACTATTGAATTATGCAACTCGTGTATGTTCATGACTATTATTATTATTATTATTCAGGCCTCTATGGTCAAAAGACTCATTGTGCAAAAAAAGTACCACACACTCCTGGGTGGACCTGAACCACCAATCTTTTGGTTAACAGCTGATCATGCTAACCAGTTGCCCCCCACAGATCATGAACCAAGGTGAAACAGTAATTTTTTTTATTTAAGGAAGAATAAAATTATCCTAGAATTATCCCTTCTATGAAACTCTACCAGATGTTTTGAAATGTAATTGATAATATTATTATTAAAATTAATTTTAATAATAATTTAATTTAATTATTAAAATTAGATCCCCCTCCATGGAGTCAAAATACTCATGGGAGGTCCTCAGTGTCTTATTCACACTTTTTATTCCACTCACTAGCTACTCTCTCTCTCTCTCTCTCTATGCAGAGAACCTGCTCCTTGTCCCCCTTACACCCTCCTTATCTAGCTTCCAGGTTTGACTTTTATTCTACCCCTACCTCACACAATTCTATGAAATTCTTCCATGTTAATCGGGTAATAACCTCTTACCAATTTGTCTCGGTCTATCTTCCCTACTCCTCTAACACTTTCTTGTCATATGTTGAAAAATGTATGTTTTCTGCATCAATTCTATAAAACACTTTTAGTAACTCATATGTTTCCATCATATCATTTAATCTCCTCTTTTCTGCTTATCAACTAAAATTTGTAACCTACAAATATCCAATCAATCTTCATAGAAAGCAACCTGTAGACCTGTCATCATTCTGCTTATTCACCTCTGGATTCTCTGTACTTTCTCATCATCAGATATTTTCAATCTGATCCACACACAAAAGGCTACAAGACCTATAGCTCATTAGTGCCATGGGTCAAGAGTAATAGAAAAAAGAAGGAATCTGTTCACATTTTGCTTAAACAGTTTAGGGTTGTAATCTTTGGGGAAGGCAGAGTGGCAGAGACTGTTCCAAAAGACAGAAGTAGATGGAATGAAAGAGGAAGCAGTGAATTTGGTTCAGCAAGTTTCAAGATGGACTGTAAAAGGTTGTTGGTTAGCAGTAGCTCTTGTTTTAGTGATTTCAGAGGAAAGTGGAGGAAGATAGAGCCTTTGTAGCTCAGTCGTTATATATCGTCCCTCAGAACAGGCGAACTGGCCCCATGAACACGCACTGTGATAGTCAAAAAATACACCCCCCCCCACCCCAGTGGCAGGCCCGGCAACAAGCTGGTTGGGGTTGTACTAACAGAAAAAAGTCATATCAATTGTAACATGCAGACCCTGCATTAGAAACAGGATAAATGTGCACAGAAAAAAGGAAGAGAGTGGAGGAATAAAGGAATAATAGTGGCCAATTCAGCAGAGCACTATCCATGAAAATATCTGTAGAAGAGGCAAGGCAAAAATTGATCAGCCAGATCACAAGAGGGATTGAAGCGGGCATGTGAGAGAGAGGGATCATTAATTAGTTGGACTGCCCTCTTCTGGACAGAATCGAGCAATCCTAGAGAGGATTCTGGTGAACAACTCCTCCAAATATGGGAGCAATATTCCATGACTTGGCAGATTTGGGCTTTGTATAGAGTTAGCAGCTGTGAAGGCATGAAGTAGTATCTAGTGCGAAAAAGTACACCAAGTTTTTTGGTGGCTGCAGAAGCTATAGTTGAAATATGGTTGTGCCAGGAAGGATCAGAGGCAGATCAGTCCAAGAAGAGAAATCTGATTGTGTTTGAATATCTCAGTATTATTAAAGGTAAGGGAAGGGATGCAGAACTGAACTGAGTTTTGTTGGCATCAAAGTTTACAAAGTTGTCCTTGACCCCCACCCCCCACCCCTCTGAATATAGCTAGGAGATCTGAGTTCAGGTCCCTGGTTGTGGTTGATCTTAAGAATTCTAATACTTGAGTGCCACAAGGTTTGTTGAATGAAAAAAAGGAATGGAGTGTACTGTCATCGGCAAAGCTATGGATAGGATTGGAAATCTTGCGAGTCATTTATATACAAGAAGAAGAGAGTGGGTGAAAGAACAAAACCCTGTTAGAGTACTCCTGCATTGGTGAGGAATCTGAGAAGAGTAAACCATCCACCATGACATGCAATTACTGACCAGTGAGAAAGTTGGTGATTCCCTGTGCTAAACCTGATCAAATGCCTTTGAAATGTCAAGGGAAACCATGCGAGTTTCTCCAAATTTCTCCATGGCCTGAGTCTAGAGGTGGGTGGTGCAAGGAAGATCAGTTGTAGATGGCAAGTGGCAGAATTCATACTGCTGGTCAATGATTAGTTGATGTGTCTCTAGGTGGTTCAAAAGTTGGTTGTCGATGACCTCCATAATTTTAGAGAGAACAGAAATGAAAGCAGTTGGATGGTAGTTCATTTGGTTGAATTTTATTACTTTTCTTTGGCATGAGCTGGATGTGCACCTGTTTCCATGTTGTAGGGCTGCTAGTTGCATAGGATAGATTGAAGAGGCAATACAGGAGAGGTCTTAGTTCTGGAGCACAATTTTTTTAACACGATAGATAGGGTACCATCAAGACCAGATAACTTGTTTGTGTTCAGGTTATTGAGGATTCTTCAAATTTCTTTTTGTCGGGAGACTATGGGAGATGTGAAGGGAGTCATTCTTGGTGGGATGGAGGGAATTTTGTCCAGGTCATCAATGCAAGAATTTAAAGAGAAGAAATGATGCCAATAAGTTAGCCTACTTCAGTACCATCTAGATGTGAGAGTGATGGAATCCTTGGTGGGCAAAAGTTGCTTCCTATGGCCTTGGAAAAGGACCAGAAGGAGCAACTGCCATTTGGGCAGGAAGCAAGTTTGCAGCATTTGGCCCTTTCAAAGTCTGACTTGGACTTGGTGATGATCCTTTTACAACAGTTGTGAGCTGCAGTACAAGCAGAGTGGACAGCTGGAGTTTTGGTCTTGAACCATTCATGGTAAGGAGAGGTTTTTTCTCTAACAGTGTTGGCACACTTTTTTTGAAGAACCAAGGCTTCAATGGTGGTTGAGAATTTGGAGTGGAATAAGGGATGAAAGCATTCCTGTGAGGATGATTTCTGTTATTCAGTCTGAGCAGCTGTTTGGATCACAAGAACTGAAGCAAAAGTCAGACCACTTACTCCTGCAGTTTCTATGATATTTGAATTTTCATGTCTTTTGTCATTATAAACATCTGCCACACCACTAGATTTCTCACCTACAAATCTGTCACTTTCAGCAGAAAATACATCACAAAAACACATTGCATTGCACAAGTCTCTCACATTAAATTCCTCAAAAAAAGTAATCTTTGCTGGCATTACCACACTATAATAATAAATAACTAAAATTGAAATAACATATATATATATCATCTGTGAAGTTGACAAATGATAACTGACACTGAGTTTAATAAGTCATGATAATACAGATATTTAAAACCGGCTATTTTCGCCACATATGCTAGTGGCTTTTTCTGGGTTAGGAAGAACAAAAAAATATAATAAATGGTTTTTTGTTTGAAAAATCTACATAATCATCAGTTTGTGAAGTTATTATTTATTCTATATATTTATATTTTTAATATCGCTGGCCATAAGTTTATTCTCTTAACCTTGCTGTCTAAAGGCCATTTTGTCATGTCTCTCCTTTCACAATAAATTCATACTGAAGAGCTAGGAGATACCTTAGCAAAAACTCAGTTAACTTATTTTCATTTTTTAATCACTAATTGTGTTCGGTGTTATTATTATTATGATCATAAGAGACTTCCAAGGAGTTCAAGGACTCATTGAGGAAGGCCATACATCACCCACAACAGCTGTCATATCTTAAACTCATTCACACCAGATGCATTCACTTCAACAGGCAAAATATAATGGAACTAGCATTTTTGTAATGAAATTCACATAATTGTGAATTTCACAAAGTTGATTTATTCAACGAAACTAGTAGTATCTTAACATTAAACTTTATTCTTTTTCATTCTCGGTATATAGTCATTCAAATTAATTTTTTATATCATTATCTACCGAGTAAATATGAATGATAATATATATATAGAAGCCACATTATCAAATGCTGAGGGTCTTAATACATTGGGCATAGTGAGTTTCTGTATTGCATTGCATTCTGTTGCAGCAGTTCTTGAAATAAAATTTTGTGGCAATACCATAACAACATTATTATTATTATTATTCAGACCTCCATGGAGTCAAAGGACTCATCATGGGAGGTTCTTTCTAAGAAACACAAGTCTATCAAGACTATTCGAGGGAGGGCCCTCCTAGGAAACGCAGTCTATCATACCACTTCTTAAATGCATTGACCGTTCTCGATCTCACCACTTCATCAGTTCAACCACCCTCCATGCAAAGAAACCACTCCTCACCCTGTTTCTCACGGTTTCCTTTCATAACTTCCAGGGATGGCCCATTATAACATATTGGTTTAAAAAATATATTATTATTTTTTAGCAAAAATTAAAATCCAGCAATGATTAGAGTGTTTTTTCTAATTGAAATACTGTATATACATAAAATCTCCATTTATGATACAAATCACTGGATATGTAGATTTAATGAACAAGGTAGGATGCTTCCTGCAGAGCATGCATTTGAGAACCAATGTTCAAATGGTTCTGAGGTATAATATACATGACATTAAATATTCATTGTGCTTCCATTTAAATTAATCACCATTAGCTTTCATCAATGTTCTTTGCTGCAAATTTCTTTTCTATTTTTCACTTTCTCTACTTGTTTGGTGACGGTCCAATCAATCCAATTGCTCAATAAAAAAAAATGTAATGTCATGTGAAAAGAGTAACAATTACCATAGATGGTGAAGTTTTTCTTTTATGGGGGGGGGGGGGTGGGGGGGGGGGGGGGTGGGGGGGGGGGGGGGTGGGGGGGGGGGGGGGTGGGGGGGGGGGGGGGTGGGGGGGGGGGGGGGTGGGGGGGGGGGGGGGTGGGGGGGGGGGGGGGTGGGGGGGGGGGGGGGTGGGGGGGGGGGGGGGTGGGGGGGGGGGGGGGTGGGGGGGGGGGGGGGTGGGGGGGGGGGGGGGTGGGGGGGGGGGGGGGTGGGGGGGGGGGGGGGTGGGGGGGGGGGGGGGTGGGGGGGGGGGGGGGTGGGGGGGGGGGGGGGTGGGGGGGGGGGGGGGTGGGGGGGGGGGGGGGTGGGGGGGGGGGGGGGTGGGGGGGGGGGGGGGTGGGGGGGGGGGGGGGTGGGGGGGGGGGGGGGTGGGGGGGGGGGGGGGTGGGGGGGGGGGGGGGTGGGGGGGGGGGGGGGTGGGGGGGGGGGGGGGTGGGGGGGGGGGGGGGTGGGGGGGGGGGGGGGTGGGGGGGGGGGGGGGTGGGGGAACCAATTCCCCTAGACCTACCTGGTGTATACCAGGTCCCTTGCAGTTGTAAACTATCGTACTTTGGCCAAACAGGCAGGACAGCGAATATCAGAATTTCTGAACCTGAACACAAGGACTACATCCGGTTTTACAAGTATAGCCATTCTGGTCTTGCAGACCATGCTCTGGATACTCGCCACAGAATACGGTGGAAGAAAGCAACAATAATACACCGGAGCAAATATAAATTCGAAAGATTATTTATGGAATCAGCCTCTGCCATAAGAAACTCTCCAAACCTCAACAAATTTGGTTGTATGCGACTGCCCCAAATTTGTGAGGCATACATCAGCAGACCTTCAGCCCAACGGCCAAGAACGCCTACTTAGCCCGCCAGAGGGCACCATCAGGACTTCTAGGAGAACAATAGCTTCATATCTTCATTCTCAGTTACTGTATTGTTATTGCCTGTGTGCACCTGCCTTTTTGTAAGTTCCTTTAGAAAATGGCAATGTGACATTGCCGAAATATCGGAAATATCTATTAAAGTATAATTTAATTTATATTCGGATCTACGTTGTTTCAATTCCCTAAGTTATTTAAAAAGAGTGAAGGCTTAGTGATTATTATGGGGGATTTTAATTATGGTGATATCAATTGGAAGGAGGAAATATCACGTAGCAAAAAGGAAATGGAGTTCATGCATCTTCTACGAGATAATTACTTGAAACAGCACATAACTGAAGGGACATGTGATGTGAGAGTGTTGGACCTGGTTATTGGTTCAGAGGTTATATGCATAAGTAAGGTGTCCTCGTTACCTCCAATTGGTGAAAGCGATCACGTGGTATTGACTTGGGAGGTTGCAAAATCTGTGGATTTTTCTGTTAAGAAGGTGTATATACAGTACTACAGATTAGGCAATTATAACAAGCTTTGGAGCGAGCTAGCAGCCATCCCATGGCAGAACACATTGCAAGGGAAAGATGTTAGCAGTGCTTGGGTTAAAATCAGCTAGTATCTGAGGAAAGCAATATCAGATTGTGTCCCCATGGTCAGGAGGTCAAACAAGGCAGGCATTAGATGGATGAGCAGTAGTATCAAGCTTGATCTGCAAAAAAAGAAAATGTTATGGAGAATTTACAAGGAGAAAGGCAATCAGGACACCCATGAGCAGTACAAGGCTCAAGCTAGGAAGGTTACCAGCATAGTAAGAAAAGCTAAATCAGATTATGAGAAGACCTTAGCCAAAGAGATCAAGGGTAATCCCAAAAAGTTCTTCCACTATGTGGCAAGTAAGAGGAAGAATGACTTTGGAAGGATAACTTTAGTGGGTGCTGATGGTATTGAGGTGACAAAATCAGATGTAATAGTCAAGTTACTGAGTGATCACTTTTCAAAAGTCTATCACCCAAGTGAGGATATCTCTATACCTGTAGCAATACCTAATGTGAGAATTGAAGCTAAAGAATCAGAGGTATTAAATATATTGCAAAATTTAAATGCAAACACTGCTGTAGGCTTAGATGGAATATCAGCTCGGGTGTTGCGTGAATGTGCAAAGGAATTGTCAACCCCTCTTACTTGGATATTTAATTTAAGTTTGAACTCTGGTATGATCCCTAGGGAGTGGAAGTTAGGCAAAGTGGTTCCTTTGCATAAGGGTGGCTCTAAAACTGCGGTATTTAATTACAGACCAATCACCATCTCAGGAGTAGTGATAAAAGTATTGGAAAAGTTGGTTAAAGACAAAATTCAAGAATGGGTGGATCAGGATATGATACTCTATAGAGGCCAACATGGTTTTGTTAAAGGTAGATCCTGCCTTAGCAATCTATTAACTATTCATAATAGAATAACATCTGAGTTGGACAAAGGAACTGGCTACACAGTGGTACTTCTGGATTTTGCTAAGGCTTTTGACAGGATACCCCAAAGAACACTGTTACGCAAATTGGAGCAGATGGGAATGGATATTAAATCGGTGATATGGATAGGAGAATGGCTCAGGGAGAGATACCATAAGGTGGTATCTCTCGGTTGTATCACTGGTCACCTGCCTCATTTTGGACTCGGAGGAGCTGAGTCCAAAATGAGGCAGGTGACCAGTGGTGTGCCTCAGGGCTCTGTGCTTGGGCCAATGTTGTTTAATTTGTATATAAATGATATAGGAAATGGCTTAAAGGGAGATATTCAGTTGTTTGCTGATGATGCAAAGTTGTGTAGTGCAATAAAAAATCAAGCTGATGTTGAAAGTTTGCAGGAGGATTTAAATAAGCTGGTAAAATGGGCAAAAGATAATGAATGTCAGTTCAACGTGGAAAAGTGTAAAGTCATACATTTTGGGATTAAAAGATTACCAGCTGTCTACTACATTGATGGAAAGGTACTCCAAGAGATTGATGAGGCTAGGGACTTAGGGGTATTGGTAGATAGGGAGATGAAGTTCAGAGGACGCATTGCTAAGGTGTCCAAGATTGCACATAGAATTACTTGGTTGTTGAGGAACACACTGACATCCAGAGATAAAGAGGTTATTATTCCCCTTTATAAAGCATTGATACTTCCACATTTGGATTACTGTGCTCAGGTCTGGTCATCTGGATTCCTTGGAGGTGAGGAGGCTGTGGAGAGGGTTCAGAGAAGAGTGACCAAGTTGGTGAGTGATATAAAAAATGCTCCCTACATTGATAGATTGAGAGCTTGTGGATTGCAGAGATTGGTTGATAGGCGAAGAAGAGGGGATATGATAGAAACATTCAAATTACGAAAGGTTTTTATAGGATTGATGCAGGGGAAATGTGTCAGCTGTGTGATAGTGATGGAAGAACAAGAGGTCATCTCTGGAAATTAAAGAAGAGTGTGGTTAACAAAGGTGTCAGAACAAGGTTTTTTGCCTGGAGGGTGGTGAATGAGTGGAATTCATTGCCTGACTTAGTTGTGAGCTCTTCGTCTGTAAATGAATTCAAGAAGAGATATGACAGATATTATTTTGCTAGTTTGGGTCTCCCGCGATGAGTACTGACTCCATGGAGATACCCATAATAATAATAATAATAATAATAATAATAATAATAATATCAGAGCAATCACTTTACTCCCAACTAAGAAAAATAACACTCAATGTTACTCTGAATGAAATGCAGTTTAGCTTTTTGAATGGTTTTGGTACTAGAGAGGCCCTTTTCTGTGCCCAAATGTTGATACAAAAATGCATAGAAAAGGGTTCGACAAAGTCAGACACACTAACTTAATAGAAGTCCTTCAACAAACAGGGCTAGACAAAAAAGACATAAGACTAATAAGAAATCTGTATTGGAATCAATCAGCTACCATTCAATTAGATAACATTACCACCAGTGATATTAACATTAAAAGAGGAGTGAGAAAAGGATGTGTAATCTCAACCACCCTTGTTCAACATATACTCAGAGGTAATCTTTAAAAAGGTATTGGAAGAATGTCCAGAGGAAATCACAATAAATGGAAAGATTGTTAACAATCTATGATATGCAGATGACACCGTGCTAATTACAGATAACATCACGAATCTCCAAAAACTCATTGACAGAGTATATATAGAAAGCCAAAGAATGGGAGTAAATATAAACCTCAACAAGATGAAATACATTATCATCAGCAAACATCCAACCTCATCAATGAAACTGACACTCAATGGGAAAAATATCGATCAAGTATAAAGGTATAAATATCTTGGTTGCTGGCTTAATGAAAGGTGAGATCCTGAAATAGATATAAAGACAAGGATTGAAGTTGCACGGCAGTCCTTGAAAACAAGAACATTATTCTGCAATAAAGATCTAAACACAGAAGTCAGATGCTAAATGCTGAAATGCTATGTCTTGTCTATTCTGCTCTATGGAGTTGAAACATGGCCATTGAAGGCAACAACCATCAAGAAAATTGAAGCCTTTGAGATGTGACTATATATAAGAATACTAAAGATATCATGGACAGAAAAAATTACCAATGAAGATGTCTTAAAATCCATTGGTAAAGCCAAAGATCTCATATAAACAATCAAGAAACGAAAAACATATCTTGGCTACATCATGAGAAACAGCAAATACCAACTTCTACAAACTAATTTGGTATTAAGAATTGATGGCAAAGGAGCTAGAGGAGGAAAAAGAATATCTTAGTTTGACAATATCAAGATGTGGACAAGAAAGAGCAGTGTACAACTGCTCAGATTAACACAAGAATGCAGTTTGTTCGCCAAAATGGTCGCTGACCTTCAATAGAAGATGGCACCATAAGAAGAAGAATGTTACAACCTCTATATCAAAGCCATCATCATCAGGAATGCATATACATGAACTAAACCACAAGCTACATCACAATACACATAAGCTATTGTGTAATTCATTTGTTAACTGTTTAAACTAGCCTGATCTGTGGTGAGGGAAAGAAAGAGAGCAAAATTTAAAATAAAAACATTTAATTTTTTAAATAAAAATTATAAAACATAAAATAAAAATCATAAAAATTTAAAGTATTTAAAATTTTTAATTATAAAAATATATTATGTCTAAATTCCTACATGGGTTGTAAATGAATACTGACCTCTTGGAATTGCTATTCCATAATTCCTGTTTGGGGTGATGAATAAGCATCTCACACAAGCTTCTCTAAATTTTCTTGCAAGCTAAATTTTGGTGTGTGTAGGGACTTGATGCCTTTCGATTAATTATTTGACACATTTGGAGTATGTAATTGGAAAGGCCTGTTTTACCATAATGAAGGAATTTAATGTGTTGTTTGTTTACTTTTCTTATTGGAATTGTATATCCTGTTTCTCCTGTGCAGGGAAAGATGTAGTTGCTCTGGATTTTGTTAACTCCTGGGTGGGCAAGGTAAAAAAGGAGAATCTTTGGAAGAACTAATAAGTGTGCTTTTTTTAAAAAAAAAATTTTGTGTGGGTTTTGAATGTTTCCTTAATAATGTATTTATGCAGTTTTCTATTTTTTATGATAGATGTACAATACGGCTATAGAATTATACAGTATGGCTATAGAATTGTTATAATCCTTTTTTTTTAATCTTTACTATTGTTGTGAATTATTGTGAACTTTTTTGCTGTTGTAACCATTCTTTATACAGGTTTGGCTTATAATTTCATATAATCATTCTTCAGCACTGGCTCATCAGAGCAAATTGTTAGGACTCTATAGCTGAGGATGCTGATGATCCCTAGTTGTTGTGTTGGATGGTGGACATTATTTTACATACAAAATAACTAGAATGAAGTATGTAAGCAAAGAGAGCTATGATATGAGGTAGAAATTTGTTTTGCAGGAGAATTGTGACATTCGTAACAAGGGCAGTTATGTCAAAACTGTCTAATAAATCTTCGTTGTTAAGTGTAATGTTTTTAACTTTGTTTATGAAGTGTTGTGCATTTTTTATGTAGGCGGAGTAATGACCTACCATCTCCTTGAGTGTAGCCTCTATTCTCTTGGCTAAATGATAATTAGGTCAGTCGATTCCTTCAACTATCAGTTGCACTGGTGAATTCCTTCTATGTATTTTTGACAGACCATAAATTCTGGAAGCATGAGCATAATGTGGTAGCAGATTTTTAATGTTTCTGTTGTCCATGTGGTCACTTAATTAACTTTCATGTAATTGGCCTTTTCACAAATGTCGAAGTCAGTGACACGATTCTTCTCCTACAAAACAAATTTCCGCCCAATATCACAGCCCTCTTTTCCAATGTACTACACTTCAGTTATTTTGTGTGACAAAATAATTTCTACATACAGAAATAATGGACTCGTGGCTCTTCCCCCCCCCCCGGTTAACTTCTGCATGGAAGAGTTCAAGCGATGGGCTCTTGAATCAGCAAGTCTAAAGCCCAAAGTTTGGCTCAGACATATTCACAATATATTCACCATTTGGTCCCACAGCCACCTAGCATTCCTAAGCCACCTGAATAAACAATGCAAATGCATCCAATTTACCACTAACATTGAAAACAATAACTCTCTTCCTTTTCCAGACACACTTGTTACACACTTCTCTCAGGCTGTCTTTCCTTCACGATCTACAGTAAACTCACACACACACACAGGCCAATACATTCACAAAGACTTTTACTACTGTCCAACACAAAAACTAGGGGTCATCAGCACCCTCAACTATAGAGCCCTAATAATTTGCTCTGATGAGCAGGTGCTGAAGAATGAATATGAAATTATAAGTCAAACCCATATAAAGAATGGCTACAACAACAAAAAAAAAGTTCACATGATCCTTCACAATAACGCTAAAAAAATTAAGAAATGCTATAGCCATATTGTACATTAGGAGAATACCATAAAAAATAGAAAGCTGTATAAATACAATATTAAGGCAACATTCATGGTTCACACAAAATAACATGCATACTCAGCTCATCCAAAGATCCCCTTCCTTACCTTGGCCACCCAGGAGTTAACAAAATCCAGAGAAACTGCAATGTACCCCAGAAGAAACAGGATGTACAATTCCAATAAGGAAACAAATGACACATTCAATTCCTTCAAAAGGCCCTTTCTGTTCATGAACTCTAAATGTGTCACATAATTGAAAGGCATCAAGTCCCTGCACAGCACCAAAACTTGGGTTTGAAAAAAAATTCAAAGAAGCTTGTGAGGCTAATTCATCACCTCAATCTCAACAAGAATGATAGAATAGCAATTCCAAGAGTCAATACTCATCGACAACAACCCATATAGCATTCATATATAGAACATCAGAAAAATAAGATGGCAGAACCCTAACTCAGGAAAACTGGATCAGTGGACAGAACCTAAAATGTGGTTCAACTTCTAATTTTTTATCATTTTTATTTTATTTTTTATACTTTTTATTATAATTTTTTATTTAAGAAATAATTTTTTTTAATTTAATTTTTTTCTCGCCAGAGGTCAGGCTAGTGTAAACGGTTAACAAAACGGTTTGCACAATGCTTATGTGTATTGTGATGTAGCTTGTGTTTTAGTTCATGTAAATGCATTCCTGATGATGATGACTTTAGGTCATAACATTGAGTAATATTTTTCTTAGTTGTGAGTGAAGTAATTGCTGTAACATATGTTTTTGTCTCCATAAATTCTACACAATGAATAACAGCTCTAAAGTTCTTGCAGTCTTTTCTATCTCCCTTCTTGTGCAGGAATATGAATACTGACTTCTCAAATCTATACACCTGTCTTCCATGTCCTTATAATCAAGCTATATAACACTTTTATCCCTTCATTCCTTGTAGCTTTAATTTATTCTACCTGGATTCTACTGCACCCCAGGGCTTTATTGTTATTAAATTCCTTAATTGCTCTTTCTTCATATCTAGCTGAAACCACTTTCAGCTAGATATGAAGTAGATCCAACTGAAGATCTCTGAGAAGGGATCTCTTTCAAATTTTCCTCACTCTTTTTGTTGTACAGTTCCTCACATGCCTTCTACCTATTTTTGATCTCCTGTTCTTCTGTTAGTACACTCCTGTTCCTGTCCTTGATAACACCAAATTTGGACTTAAATTTTACTTCTCAAACATCCTTTGATAATTGTGCCTCCTCATTTGGATTTCTCTCTCTTTATATTTCTTAGTGTATTTTTTGTCCTTGTCCTGCTTGATGCATTTTCTGACTTCTCTATGTAATCTCTTATAATTTCAATTCTTGTTGTCTCTGTTTCTTTATCCTCCTCCTCCTCCTGATCAGAGTCCATATTGATTCTGAGATAATCTTAGTCTTCAAATTGGACCTAGATGTTTCTTGGCTAAATGGCATATTATGTCCTTGCCTCCCTCCCAGAACACTTCAGGTGTGTTTTCCTCATTGTTCTCCAAAAACAGAATCCAGCTTTGCTGAAGTCTTTTGGAGTATCAGTCTTACTTTGGCTCTTACCAGCTGATGGTAAGAGCTAAAGTAAAGTATGGTCTGTCAACAATCTGCTACTGGACAAGTATGTACATCAAAGATTCTTGTCTTCCATTGCTGCAGTACTAAGATGTAATCAATCTGGCATCTTGTGAGTGCTTCTGCAAGCAGGTATTAGTAAGAACTAATCTGTCAGTATGGACAAATTCTAGCAGTCTTTAAGTATGGTTTTATGTACCCTAGCCTGCAACACTCAGGCCTAATAGTCATACTATTTCTCACTTTTGCAATGGAGCCTCCTAGCATAGAGAGAACATCTCTCTACAGCAGGCAGTGCAAAACAGTTGGTAGGTTTACACAGAACTCCTCAATTGACATCCAACCACAAATGACACACTGGTTGCATGAGTCTTAAGTATAATAAAAAGCCCCCACCCTGAAACCCTCAGGCCTAACAGTCATACTCTTTCTCAGTTTTGCAATGAAGCCTACTAAAATAAAGAGAACATCTCTCCATGGCAGACAGTACAAAATAGTTAGTAGATTTTCATAGAACTCCAACCACAATGTTGGATACACTGGTTGGATGAATCTTAAGTATAATAAAGAGTATCCCATTATTTATGGACTTGTAATAAAGAAAGGATTTTGCTGATCTTTCCTCAGTACCATGGATGCCCCATGGTGCTTTGAATTTCTCCCTGAGTAAACTAACTCACCATCCTGCCTTCCAAAATAATATTCCATCTGGTCTCTGTAACTTCAACGATGCCAATTTTATACTTTTCCATTTGTCTTTGGACTATGTTAAGAGAACCTATCTGAATTTCCTGAATATTCCATGTGCCTGTGTAAAGTTTGCTTCCAAGTTTAATAATCCACTATGTTTTATATCTCTCATTCACCATAATGCTGATCTGTATTGGAGAGTGTAATATACATTTCATATAGGAACATCTGCATAAGCCCTAAATGCAGCTCTGATTATTCTGAGTGACAGCTGATGCAACATAAGATTTGTTATAAGGCATAATCACATTAGGTTTTGGAATGAAGTCACTGCAAGAATAAGAAGAAGAAAAGTTGCTGAAGCCCTTTCCACAGATCAAAAGATCCAATGATCCCATTTGGTCCATGACTTCTTATTCTTTACTTCAAACAACCCTTTCAGGACTCCCCTCATCTGCCATCCCCAGTCTGATATTTATAATTAACTAAATATAAAATTTTCTGTATTTATTAATCTAATCATTTCATATATTATCATATCACTTCTAGCATGTACGTTGTACTATTCCTGAAGCACTTTATCCCTTTTCTTCCTCCATATGTTTCTTTTATGCCATCTTCTTTTTATGCAGTTCCTACTTAGCATGTCATAAGGAAATGACATTCCTGCATAAGATATGATACTGAAAGAACGTTGTGTACATCATATGTAAGTAGGTGAAGATATTGGAGAGGCTGGTTAGAATACAAATCTGGATCATTGAGAATGGAAAATTTTTGAGAGAGAGCAATGACTTTGGTAAGAAGAGGTCATGCTATAGTAACTTTGTTATATTTTATAAAGGGTAATTACTGAATTGGACAGAGAAGACATTTATTACAGTAATTAATCTGAATTTTGCGAAAGCATTTGACTGAGTTGAAAGTAAGAAAGATGGGGATGGATAGTCATTTGGTAGCTTGGTTACAGAGTTGGTTGACTGATAGGAGCCAGCAAGTTGTATATATGGGAGTGGAGCACCCTGAAAAAGGAAGGTGATGAGTGAGGTGCCGCAAGATTGTGTTCTGAGATCAACGTTGTTTAATTTATATATCAATGATATAGTTCAGGGTGTGAAAGGAGATATCTAGTTGTTTGCTAATGACGATAATGATAAATTAGGAAGAGCAATGCCAGAAAGTTCTGATGGGCTGTTGTTATAAGAGGATTTAAATAAGTTGGTGCTTTGAGTTGAAGAACAGGGGCATCATTTCAATGTTACTAAGTGTAAAGTTATGCACTTTGGCTAGGAAGATGGAATGAGGTTTACATATTGGAGGAACTTTACCTCAGGAGGTGGAGCAGGCAAGGGATCTGAGGACATTGGTGGATAGTAGGGAAGAAGTTCCGAACATACATCGTGGAAGTGTAAGGGTTGCCCAGCAAACTGCTGCTATAATACGAGGAACATTATAGCAGCAGTATTATAAATCTGGATAGGCAACAACAGTTTCACTCTATAAGGCACTAATTAGGCCTCATTTGGATTGTTGTGTACAAATCCTGGCTATATTGGCAATAAGGAAACGTTGGAAAGAGAGAGAGAGAGAGGTGTGCAGAGGCAGATAACTAAGATTGTCTCAGGACTCTAAAATATTGGCTATGAAGACAGATTGAAGGAGTGTGGTCTCCAGAACTTGACAGATAGGAGGAGGAGGTGATATGACTGAGACATAAGCTGATAAGAGGACCCTATCAAATAGATACAGGAGAATTATTACATATGATAATTGGTGATGCAAGAACAAGAGGTCATCCCTGTTAACTGTACAAAGGCTGTGAAAGGAAGTGAAAAGATTTTTTGCTTGGCAGGTGGTGAAGGAGTGGAATGTATTGCCAGAGTGGGTGGCGAGTGCTCCAATACTGAATGTATTCAAGGCAAGGCAGTCTCTGGACTTCATGGAGGCTGGAAGTAATATTAATACGAATGTCATTTGTACATTTAATTCACATCCAATTTATCCTTTTAGCTCTGGAAATGTAATCCAAAATTATATTTTTCAAATCAAATACTCTGATCAATTACATGCACTACTGATTTCTTTCTTTATTTCTTTCTTCTCCAATTCCTCATGCCACTGTATAGTCTACAGTGGCATGAGGAATTGGATATTGCATGTAGCCTAAAACTATACAGTTTTAGGCTACATACAATATAATTTCTTGGCAAGTATAATTTACCTGATTTGATATCAAACCATCTACATGTGCATCTTCGATTTCTATCTGCTGACAAGTATAAACTGTATGTTGCTTTGTATAATGTCTCATTTATACCATATAACTGAAATGTTTTCAGAAGCTTTTGTTTTTTTCTTGATACCTTATCATATGTATTTTCCAGAGCTATAAAACTTAAATAGATACTGGGGTCTTAAAGTTTTATTTTCAGGATTATTATTATTACCCAAGACCCCATGGAGTCAAAGACTCATACACACAGCTCATCATACCATGCTTTAAATACACTCAAATTCTCTGCAGACACTACACTCTCAGGCAAGGCATTCCAATCATTCGCAACTCTGCATGAAAAAAACCTGCTTCTCACTCTCCTACTCACACCCTCTTTATACAGTTTCCAGGGATGACCTCTGGTTCTCCCCTGATCTCCCACTATTTTCTGTAGAACCTCTCCAGCACTGATCCTATAACAACCCCTTGCTAACTTGTAGGTCTCTATCATATTTCCCCTCTTCCTCCTGTCCACCAGACTCTGCAAATTGCATTTTCTCAATCTTTCATCATACTCGACATTCCAGAGGTTAGAAACTGCTTTAGTGAGTCACTTCTGTACCCTTTCCAGATAGCAAATCCTGCAAGAGCAATGTAGGACAGACAGGAAGATCTGGAGAAATACACATGGCTGAACACCAAAAAGACGTACAATACAAAAGAGAACAAAAAACGGATCTTGCTTTCCATACCTCTTCCACTGGACACGATGTACTCTGGCAAAAAAACGACGATGTCATACATAGAAAACAACAGTTATGTAAGAAAATTTAAAGAAGCTGCTAATATGCTAAAAAACCCAACCCAATGCAATAAAACTCAAGGTTTAATTCTCCATCAAGTGTGGTCAGCTCTAATAAAAAAATCTACTTCAATCTGAGCTCGGACTGTATGAACGAGAACAAGAACACGTGACATCATCCAGTATTGTTCAACATCAATAACGTTTTATATCTGCATTCTGTTATTTGAGTTTTATGAATAGCCAGATGGTTATGATTTGTATTTATTAATTCTCTTGTTTAAACTTTAAGTTATACTATTTACCCCCTGAAGATGTAAATCCTACGATTTACGAAACTATTATTTCAGTATTTTGAATAACTGAATAATAAAAAATGTGGTGTAATCACCGAAATATATCTTTTGAACCAATTAGCCACAGAAGTCTACGCCTGCAATGAATTAGATATATCGATAACTGACCTAGTTGCTCCAGGAACGGGAAATGAATATCGGAAGATGAGTAGTGTGATAGGAGAGAATGAAGAAAAAAATATGAATGAGAAAATAATAGTCAATAGTGTGGAAGGCGTGAGTGACTGTGAAAGTTTCAGAGATGGTTTTGTTTGGGAGAATGAATTTCGATTAAGAGTGACTGACTTGCAGAGAGAGAGAGAGAGAGATAGATGAGCTGAAAGAGGAGGTGGAATGTCTTGTATATGAGATGAGAAGTATGAAAGATGAGATTAGGAGAATGGAAGAAGTAAATGCAAGGTGAATCAGAGTAGGGGAGAGAGAGATAGTTTTGGGAATGATAGAAGATGAGAGAATTTTATGAATGATAGAAGAGGAGAGAGAATGGAAACAGTAGGAAAGAGGGAAGAAGAGAGAGGTATGGGAATGCTAGAAGAGGAGAGAATGGGAGCAGTAGAGGAGAGGGAATGAGAGAGAGAGAGAGAGTTATGGGAATGAGAGAGAGAGAGAGAGAGAGAGTTATGGGAATGATAGAGGAGGGGAAAATGGAAACAGTCAGAATGAGGAAATGAGAAGAATGCGAGGGAGTGCTGGAACCAGGGACAGAGTGATGCGAGGACAGCAAGTAAGATAGGGGGGAACACAGAGAGAAAGGGTTAGAGGAGAGAGAGAGAGAGAGAGAGTGAGGAATGCAGGTGAGCAATCAAGGAACAGAATGGTTCGAGGTGTGATGTATGGAGACTCGATGAGCTCTGGTGTGCAAAATAGGATGCCAGAGGTGTGTTTGCCTGGAGGGATGATAGAAAATGTGGCTATGGCAATTAAGAGGGGTGAAAGGATGGATGAAATGATTGAATTGGTGGGCACGAATGACTTGAGAGGCAGTATAAATCGGGTGGCGAGAGATCTGAGATTCTTGCTTGAAGTTGTGCAAAGAAAATGCAAAGCGGGAAGATTGTGTGTGTGTTGCCCAGGTATAATAGTGACAAGCTGAGCAGAAGAGCAGTAATACTTGATCGCATAATAGCCAGAATGTGTGAGAAGAGAGGATTGGAATACATGGATGCATGAAGGGCGTTTGAGGACAGAAGGGAACTGTATGCTAGAGATTGCTTGCATTTGAATGAGGAAGGACGAAGGCATCTGTAACGATTGCTGTTTTCTGAACGAGTCAGTGTGTCAATGCAGGGAAACTAGAATTTAGAAAATTCTAGTTTCCTATTCTAGAAACTAGAAAAAGGTAGCAGGAGTTGCCTCTTGTGGGAAGGGGGATGACATCAGGTAACATTTAGCCAGGGGGGGGGGTCGAGAGGGTACAATGATAGGTATAGCAGCAGTGACATTTTTATGCTCTATACTAATGCTAGGAGTATCTGAAATAAAGGAGATGAATTGGTGGTGCTGATAGCATCAAACTGGCAAAAAATTTTTGGGATCTATGAGATGTGGTGGATGGAGGATGATATAATAACTGGAATTGAAGTGGCAGGGTACAGCATTTTTTGGCAGGATAGGAAAGGAAAAGAAAACATGGTGGAGGAGTCCTGCTTATGATAAGTGATGACTTATGTCCTCTACAAGTGGAGGCTTTGGAAGGCAGTCACACAAATGGTTTTGAAAGCATATGGTGTGAGATAGAAGTGGCCAAGACAGGATATTTAGTGGGATGTTGCAATAGACCAGGGAGCACAGAGGGTGGGGACCAGGAGATGTTTAGGCAGTTCAGCTTGACAAGTGCAAGAAGAATGATTGTTATGGGAAATTTTAACTCCAGCAGTATAAGCTGGGAAGAGGAAAATGCAAGTAGTAAGAAGGAGGATAGAATTTTTGGAATTCTTGAGGGACAAATGTCTTTGTCAGCATGTAATAGAGGGAACGAGAGGTTCAAGAGTTTTGATTTGGTCATAGCATCAGAAGAGCTGATAATAAGTGAGATTACATCTCTCTCCCACCAGTTGGAGAGAGTGACCATGTGGTTTTGACTTGCAGTCTATCAAAGAACGTATGTGGAATTATAAGACGAGTGATTATAATAGTCTTAGGTATCAACTAGGTATCAACAATCTTAGGTATCAACTATTTGCCCTCCATGGAACTGCAGAATTCGAAGGCCAGGATATCATTAGTGCTTGGGAAATTATGAAAGAATATTTGTTAGCAGCAATAGTAAGCTGTATTCCACGGGTGAAGAAACGGACACAATTTGGTGTAAAGTGGATGACAAACGATATCAAACAGGAACTGCAGTTGAAAAAGAGATTATGGAAGAGATATAAGGAGAGGGGTGGAGGACAGATACACGAAGAATATAAGACGCAGGCCAGGAGAGTGACCAGAATGGTGAGAAAGGCAAAACTGGAATATGAGAAGAGATTGGCACTAAGATCCAAAGAAAATCCTAGGGAATTTTTAGCTATGTGGCCAGTAGGTGGAGAAATGATTGTGGAAGAATGACATTGCTGGATAAAAATGGGAATAGAGTGAATGATGCAGAGAACATAGTGGAGTTGTTCAATGAGCACTTTATTGGAGTATTTCATCCTGGAGGAGATTTTAATACTAGAGGGATAGGACAGGTTCAGGGTTTAGAGGTGCAAGAGGAGAGTGCGTTCCAAATACTGAGTACTCTGGATACCAGTAAAGCTGTTGGACTGGATGGTATTTCACCAGGGGTTTTGAGAGAATGTGCTAAAGAACTGACAGCTCTGTTGACCTGGCTTTTCAATAAAAGTCTGGCTGTGGGAAAGGTACCCAGGGAAGAAGGAAGGTAAGATAGTGCCGCTGCATAAGGGCAGTAGCAGACTGGAAGTGTCTAATTATAAGCCTGTTTGTGTGTCATCAGTAGTTGTTAAGGTCTTGGAGAAATTAGTGAGGGACTATATACAGCATTGGGCAGATGAGGGTAATGTTATCTGTGAGAATCAACATGGATTTGTTAATGGGCACTCTTGCTTTAGTAATATGATTGCCTTTTACAATAAAGTGACAAGAGCAGTTGATGAGGGAAAGGCATATGCTGCCATTTTTTTTTTAATTTTGCAAAGGTGTTTGACAGAGTGCCACATGATAAGCTGATATTTAAGTTGCAGCACATGGGTTTAAATGTAGTTTTAGTCAGATGGATTCAGGATTGGCTGACTGATAGGTATCAGAGAGTTGTGCATGGTGAGGCAATATCAAGGAAGCAGAAGGTTACAAGTGGGGTTCCACAGGACTCAGTACTGGGACCTGCATTGTTCAACCTTTATATCAATGATATTGTCAATGGATTGCAAGGGGACATTCAGTTGTTTGCAGATGATGTGAAGCTGGGAAGGGTTATCAGTAATAGTGCAGATGTGGCAGCCCTACAAGAGGATTTGAATAAACTAGACAGATGGGCAAATGAATGGGGGATGTATCGGTTCAATGCAGCAAAATATAAAGTCTTGAGGTTTGGGATCCATCGATGGGAGGATGCATACTCAATTGGAGGAGGTAGGGGAGATGAGATCTGGGGGTGATGATTGATAGAAAACTGAAATTCAGGGAGCATATTGCAAAGGTGGTGAGGGTAACTCAGAGTATTGCTGCAATACCGAGGTAGGGGAGATGAGATCTGGGGGTGATGATTGATAGAAAACTGAAATTCAGGGAGCATATTGCAAAGGTGGTGAGGGTAACTCAGAGTATTGCTGCAATACTGAGAAGGACGCTGACCTGCAGAGATAAAAGAGTTATCATTCCATTGTATAAGACCCTGATCAGACCACACTTAGACTATTGTTCTCAGATTTGGTCCCCAGGATTTGAAGGGGATAAATTGACTGTGGAAAGGGTACAGAGGCAGATAACAAAGATGGTTTCAGGACTGTACAATATGAGTTATGAGGATCGACTGAGGGAATGTGGACTGTAGAGTTTAGTAGATAGAAGAAGGAGAGGTGATATCATCGAGACTTTTAAACTGTTGAGAGGCAGTTACAGGGTAGACATTGGAGAGTTCTTTCACTTGGTGTAACGGCCTTAAGGAGCCATGACAAGGGGCCATCCCTGGAAGTTACGAAAGGAGGCTGTGCGCAAGAGGATGAGGAGTGGTTTCTTTGCGTGGAGGGTGGTTGAACCTTGGAATGCATCGCTGGAGAGAGTGGTTGGAGTGGGAATGGTCAATGGATTCAAGGAGTGGTATGATAAACTTTGTGTTTCCTAAAAACGACCTCCCACAATGAGTCTTTTGACTCCATGAAGGCCGGATAATAATAATGATGCCTGTTTTATGCCTGTTAATTACACGTATTTCTTCTAGACAATTTACCTGGTTTGCAGGATGAAAAAAAAATTTCCCAGAAAGCAACTTGTTACATCCATATGAAGTAATTTATCATAGTTTAAAAAGTTCACTCCTAAAAAATTATACAAAATGAAATGTAACAAAAGCAACAACAATAATAATAACAATGTTCCAAAAAACAAAAAAAAAGTTACTTACAAAAGAATTCCAAATGCTAAAACTTGTATGCATGCTACTATTTCAAAACACAGTCCATGAAAGGACACAAGTGGGTATATGGAATTAAATATGAGAGACCCACTAAGCATACAGAAATTCTGTATTGCTGTTGTACAAGCAAATATTTTACCTGAAAAATAAATATTAACAGATTAAAAAAGTATAGATTATAAAAATAACTTTAAAGATATATGATTTCAGAATAAAAATTTATCTTAATCTTGGTTAATAATAATAATTAAAGCAGAAGATTTTATACCAAACACTACTTCAGCAAATGTTATATAATTTCTTTATTCTCTGTATGACAATATAGCAGCAGCGAGTTCCATATGAACAGGTATGGTACTATCTTATTAAGATAATATATTGCTATTGGTTAAAATATCTTTTTTGTCTGTAAATTATATTACGTTCTCTGGCCAGTTTGTGTTTAAAGGATGAGAAAAGCCATGATTACAAGAAGAAAAATCCTGCCACCTCTGCCTAACACCTTTAGCTGAAAAGCTAAACTTATATAAAGAAAAGTAAATTAATTAATAAAAATAGAAAAAAAAACCTTAGCCCATCCTCAGCACTTCACCTATAGGTTTACAACCTTTCATGAGTTGGAGTCGCACTAAAAAAATAATAGTAACTAAATAAATAATTAGAAATGAGGAACTGACCTTGAACAATGTCTGGAATCTTTAATACAATTTCTTATCACATATCATTTTAATTTTCCCAACAAATCATCTACAAAGTCTCAGAGAGAATAGATGACAATGCACATGTTGTGCATGACTGACATTTCATTTTTTTCAAGATATACTCCTAATGGTTTATCTGAGATTTGTTTTATTTGTTTTCTTTGTAGATACAGCTTTACCTTGAAGAAGTGGTCATTGGTTAGTAACTAGTCTAACATTAATGACTAATAAATCTCAGGTTTACATAAAAAAAAGCTCATATAAATGGTTCTTTCAAACTAAGAAGCAAACTAAACAGGTCTTTCCAACACTGACCATTATCACAACTGATTTATAGGATACAAAGTGTCTGTCTCTGATCTCTAAATGTGCAATTTTCTTAGATAGCTATTAGCTACCTAATGCTGGACCATGCCTTACTTTACTATTATTATTTTACAACATCTCCATGGAGTCCAGAGACTCATTGCAGGACTCCCAAATATCATACACACAAATCCTATCATACCTCTCCTTGAATCCATTCACCATCAGGGAACTCACAACCAATACCAATTCTGGCAATCCATTCCATTCACTCACCATTTTCCATGCAAAAAATCTGGTCCCCACACCCCTACTAACCCCACTCTCACATAACTTCCAAATCAAGTTCAATCTAAGTCTGAGACTTAGATTGAACAACCTCGTCAGGGGAAATGCAAATTCTCTTGCAACCAATTCTCTTTATTTAGATGTTATTTAGAGTATTCGAGGGATAGAGGTGAATCTTTCCTATTTTACTATATTTTTTCATCTCATGCAGTGGAAGTCTGCCTTCTTGCCCAGGTATTTACTGTACCTGGTAGGGTGAATCCTGAAATGCCTGGTCAGCATGGGTGGATAGACCAAATATCTCCCTTAAACAAATGGATTTGATAAGAATTGAAGGCCATAGCAGCCAAGGCAAAAATGGGCATGTGATCTTGAATACAATGTCAGCTTTTCAGACTAATGACAGAATTGGCTCAAACCCAAATGTTCTTTCTAGATAATGCATCTGAGAAGACCACCATGATAAGAAATTTGCACTCCTTTCAAAGTTCTGACATAATGTCAGAACTTTAAAAGGAAAAAAGAAGAAGAGCTGAAGACACTGGAGGAAATAAAATAGAATATTTTTGGACTTTCTGATATAAGAATAGAAGAAAAAAAATGACTGAAACAAACAGTTAAATTTTACATACCACTGGGAAAATCATGGCCAAGGAAGTATTAAAATTATGGTCCATAAAAGATTGAAAAATAACATCCATGAATTTAAACTAGTCTCCCAGAAAATTACAATTCTTAGATTGAAAATCACTAAGTGGTGTGATTTAAGTGTGATAAAAATATATGCACCCATCTCCAGTCATTCAAATGAGGTAAGTGACAATTTCTGTGAGGATCTTTCTAACACTCTCAGAGATAGTACATGCTACTTCAAAACTATAATGGGAGACTTTCACTGTAAAGTAGATGAGTAATTAATTAAAAAAATTAATTAAAAAAATAACAAGTGAAAGTTTGTAAACAAGATTTGCAGAACCCTAGAATTTCAGCTGTGGAGCCCACTTTGGGAAACCCTATACTAAACCATAAATTAAAATTTGAGAAAATAATGGAAGGAAAGAAGTATTAATAAATCAGGCTTATCTGATAGAATGGAAGAAATAGCTTCAACAATAATAGAAATTACTGAAAGTTTAAGAAAATCATTACTGGCGAATAGAACTTCTAGAGAAAAACTTACTTTATGGACACTTGATCTAATAAAAAAAATGGGGAAGAATAGAATTTGTGGAAATGCAAGAGTTAGAAAAGAAACCAGAAAATATAATTTTAAGAACAATTCAGAATATAACAGAAAACAAACAAAAAAACCTCTGGAAATGATCAAACAAGAGCTACATGAAAGAAAAAAAATGGATTCCAGAATTGAAAAATAAGCAAGGACTAGTACAGTACAACAGAGAAGAAATAATTAAAATATATATAGTCATTTTTATAGGGACTTATACACAGACAAGAAAAACAGGTACAAATCTTCTACCAGGCTGATATAGAACCAACAATCATAATAGAAGAATTATGGAAAGCCCTCAAGTCAGCAAAGAACAATAAAAGTACTGGAGAAAATGGTATATTAGCAGAAAAAATGAAATCAGGAGATTCCCAGTTTCATAAGGGTATGCAGATATGTTCAATGATATTTTAACTACAAAAAAAATTCCAATGCAGTGACATAAATCACTGATTATCTTATTACATAAAAAGGACAGCTGAGAGGAGATCGATATAATTATAGACCAATCAGTTTGCTATCACAATTGTACAAAATGTTTATATCCATTATATTGGATTTTTGGATGATGCACAGCCTTATCTACACTATTAACCAAGTAATTCAAAAAGCAAATGAATATAATCTTCCTGTATATTTATAGTGTTTGTAGAATTTGATGTACAGATTATTAAAAACTGTACATCAAAACTCAATAGCCAGTATAGAGTTAGAACATCAGGAAAAAGAATTGGGTATTGGAAGAGGAGTAAAGCAAGAGGATTCTATATCACCCAAACTGTTTTTTTTTTTTTTTTTTTGCTACTCTCTAGAAAAAGACTTTAAGAATGTCTCATAGGAAAACTATGTAATTAATATTAATGGAAAAAATCTCAGTACTTTACATTTTGCAGATGGCATTGTTCTTTTAGCAAAAAATAAAGCAGCAGCTTAGAAAATGCTAAATGACCTCAACAGAGAAAGAAGGGGGGAGAGTTTAAAGATTAACAAAACTAAACTAAAATTAGCAGATAATCCTACTGAAATTATGGAGGACTATATTTACCTTGGTCAATTAGTTTTAAGAAAGAAATAAGAGGAATCACACAAGGAAACAAAGAATTTTGGTTGTAAAAAGATTATCTGTTAGGAGATTTGCTTATATGCTTAAAAAAAAGGTATTTAATATGTGAATTATTCCAGTGTTTACTACCTATGGAAGTGAGACATGGACAATGACTAACAAGCACTGAAGAAAAGAATGCACCGCATAACAAAAAGAGATACTGGAATAGAACATACTGTGAAGTATTGTAAAGAATGTAAATGGAGATGGGTTGGCCATATTAGTAGATAGCCAGACAAAATTAAGCACTGAGTGGACACACACACACACACACACACACACACCAAGAGAAAGAAAGATCATCAAAGAACAAGATGGAGAGATGATCTTCAAAGGTTTGACAGGAGATTATGGAACCTAGTTAACAACAGATAGAACTGGAAAGTTGGGGGGGGGTTTCTATATTCAGCAGTGGATGGAAAGAGGTTAAAGAAGAAGAATGATATCCACCTTTGTTTCAATCCCAAATTTTAATTAGTACAGTAAACTTTCCACACACACACACACACACACTTCTTATAAGGTTTACAGAAAATTAACATGCATTCTTTATGCAGAATTGTGTTGGATTCTACAAAGATAGTGGCTTCCAGGACATCATTCCTCACACATCATTCCATAAGCATTCATTGAACTGGCCAAAGGCAACATTGTCATGTTCAAGACATGCTATAACAGACTCTGGTGCATTGTCTTGCATAAACAAGTATGGCCCTTCACCATATAATTTCATACATACAGGAATTGGTGCAGCATTAAATTCTCCATTCATGGAAGTTTCGTTAAAAAGCAAGGACCAATTCAGTACTATTACACTTCATGATGCTTTACAGTTGCGAGAATGCAGGCCTGCTTATAGTGCTTGCCAAGTTTCCAATGGATCCCATTTGATGAAAACAGACTATAAGAAAATTCACAGCTCCAGAGTACCTGTTTCCAGTTGTCTAGAGTCCAGTTTTTGCAGTTTAAGCACCACTAAAACCATGAGAACATGACTATTGTTATCAGGATTTGTAGGTTGCAAGTTGTTCAGGAAATCCAGTGTGTGCAAAACTCTGCATACTGTTTGTGCACTGATACTGAATGCGTGATTGTGCTATGTCATTTCTTATAAAACTACTTCAAAAACACATGCTCAAGAAATCACTTTCTGAGAAAATTCATGATCTAAGCCAGGATTCCACTTTAGTATTTCCATTCTCATTTATAAAATAAATATTGAATGGAAATTCCAGACAAACCATGGTCCAGGAGACCTTCTCTAACATATAAATGATTCATGTTGTTGTGCTGGAAAGTTTATAACACATCAGAAATCCATCTTATGCTCAGACTGCAATATGATATCTGACAACTCTATATTCAAAGTCTGCCTCACATTTTAATTCAAACTGAACATGGTGCTTATTGACATTGTACATATGTATGTTTTTAAATTGCCATCATTAGCACTGTTTCTATTTGCAAGTTCTTTGCAGCATGTGTTGTGTTTTCTACTAAGGTTCCAATATTTTTTCGTCATAGAGAGCAATTATGACATAACATTTGCCTATGATTTTAAACCTACTATCAAGAAAACTCATGTAAAATTTATACCTCTTTCATCTTTTTCAACAATTTTGGACAACATAGATCTGATGGCAGGAGAAGAGTATTCTGAAAATATAAACAATGCAGCACCTAAAACAAAAGAAAACAAAACTGAATTACACATATATGAATTCCTTGTTTATGAAATTTTAAGTGCAGTTTTAATGAAACTATTTTGCATTTAAAAAAAAATTCTTTTGTACTCCATAAGCTTAGTGACTACTCCCTTTTAGCTTCTATACCTAACAGTGAAAAAAAAAAAAAAAGTTTGGTAATTTATTTTGTTATAGCAAGATAATAAAGAGCCTTTCATAAGCATTAAAGGGAAATTAATACAATTATGCATGCCATATATTTCTCTGAATGAAGAATGAAAAACAGTACAGCAGTATAAAAACCTATATTCTAAAACCATACTATTCAAAATTAATGCATAGTGATGTTTTAATTCAGAGAGGAAGAGAAATTTATAGGATATGTATATTTTCAAGGAATGGGTCCAACAATTTTTTTCATGAATTAATTAGTTATTATACTTATTGAATTCTTCACTTTCTTATCAACCAAGTTCAAAATTCTTGCGTTGTTTAATTTTCATTCTGGTGATTTTGTTTTCACATACATTTTCACTGATTTACAATGATAGAAGATATATCACATATCTAATAATGAAGCAGAAGTAGGCTTTAACGGTGCTTTATCAGAAGAGAGAAAGATCTTGAGAAAACTGTCAAGTTGTGTTACATGAAAATGGAAATGAATCAGAATACAGGACTGAGAAGAAAAATATCAGACATCTTGATGGAAATACAAGTCAAGAAATAATGGGGAATGTAATGGTGTTCTTTATAATTGCATTGTTGATAAATCTGTAATCTTTTCCACTTCTTCAGTTTTGAATACAATGATTTAAAACTTTCTTGAAAAAAATGATATGACTCAATATGGAGAAAAGGATGATTATTAGTTGAAAACCCAGTTTTCAGCCAATATCTTAGAGAATTTCATTTTCTTTTTATTTCAGTATTAAGAGAAAAAAACAGAATCTCACTAGAATGTCTAGTGCATTTTCTATTATAAAAAAAATACATCAGTTATGTTAATATTGTAGAGTGGTATTGTGTGAGTGTATTGTCCTGTTCTGAAATATCCCATATGAATTTGTATTCATTAGCAAACCATTGCCTATTTGGCCAAGCCTCTACTTTGTAGCCTATAAGCTGTGAGCTCAAATCACCTATAGCATAGATGTTTCTTAAGTAGTAGATGATTTTTATCACTCATTATAAGACTGTCCCTCCTTATTGAAAGATTGAAGTATGAAAACATGTCATATTTCTTTCCAAGAGTGGGCTCCTTGGTTATTTAATAATTCTGATGCTCACTCGTGATACTATTATCTATAGCAGTGCTTCTTAAACTTTTTGCACTCGTGATCCCTTTTCACCCAAGAAATTTTTACGCAACCCCAGGTATATAAAATAGGTATACAAATCAAACATGTACTGATAATAAATCATAAATAAATTTATTTTAAAACAATGCTTTGGTGTACATATAATTTTACCACTACATAAAGAATTACAAACAATAGCCTCAAATCTGAATTAATTTTTGGCTGTTGCACGTTCAGAAACCTTTTACTGTCGCCAAAATTTTCACGACCTCCACATTCGGTTATGTTACCTCATTTGGGGTCGCAACCCACAGTTTAAGAAGCTCTGATCTACAAGACCACATCCTATGTAATAATATTGTTAGAGACTTAATTTTCATAGGTACAATTCTTATTTTTTGTAATTTTTTTTTAAAAATATTATGCTTTTTGTGACATTTTATATCCTTGCATTATTGTTCACTCAGAAAAAAAATATATTACTTTCATTGCCAGAATAGCTTTGCTTTGTCATTACTTTGTTGAATTTATTAAAATGCATTATAAAGAATCCTTAACTTAAAAAAAAAAAAAAACTGACACAGAATCCTCTGCAGACTAAACAAATGCAGCAGTGAATGGATTGAAGTCATTTAGCTTCTCAGATATTTCCAAAGTTGCAAGAAGGTAAAAAAAAAAAATCTAAAGCTGTAATAATAAAATAAAATAAAACAGAATCACATAAAAAAATGTTCAAATCAAGGATAAGGAAAATTAAACTCATCTGATGACTTTTGTTCATTAATCAAAACATGTAACATCACAAAAAACATACTCCTGTCAAAATAAGTATACCCATGCTAACACTGAGTGGATACATCTTTATCCCTACTGCACTACTTTTAGCATTCTTTTACTTCTAATATCTGTAGGCACCTTCCTCTTTAAGTTTACCAGATATGTGGTTTCAATCAATCCATTTAAAAAAAAAAAAAACTTGAGCAATGGCTCATTTCATATATAATACAAGTTTACATATTATTATTATTATTATTTGACACCTCCAGGGAGTCCTGAGACTCATCAAGGGAGGACACCTACTCTACATCTCTCTGTCTCCACCACTCAACCTCATCTACCAGTGCCATCTACTGTCCACCATCACCACTATTACTTTCACAGACAATCACAAACATCCATGCCCACTGCGGGTTTCGAACCCATATAATTGACAAGGAAACACCTGTAGGAAGATCCAAGCAAGATAAAAGTATAAGATAAAGACAGCAGAATGAACAAGCTCAAGACAGCATTTCCATATAAAAAATAAAGGAAATCCTGTTTCTGGATATAAATATACACACATGCTATTATACTACTGCTATTACTTCAGAAGCTAACAGCCCATTCTGTTAACAGGCCAATGATGTCACACTTAGTCTTTCTTTCTCTCTCTATCTGTGACTATCGAGACTGCGTATAGGGTGAAGTGTTCATTCTGCTGTCTTTATCATACTTCTATCTTGCTTGGATCTTCCTACAAGTGTTTCCTTGTCAATTATATTTGTCAATTGTTTAATCAATTATCTATCCTTCAAGCACGACCACATTAATAAATGCTAATGCATTGGGTCTTTGAAGCTTTCATAGTTCTTCATTATATTCATTGATATAGCCCGTATTTCAATTGTAAGATAGTCCAAAAATCTTTCTTAAGACTTTTCTTTCAAATGTAATAAGTTTCCTTTATCTCTATCTGTTGTAGACCATGTTTTATTAAACTGTAGGTTAATACTCGGTATAAATAACTTGGTTTTTCTTTTAATTTCTTTGATAACATCCTTATTTTAGTTGTGAGACTGTGAAGTACCATTTGATTGGCATTCATAATTCTCTCCTACCTGTATATCTCTCTTGATGCATGTTAATGCAGACACCTACATATTTAAAATTACCCACTTGTTCAAGCAATAATTACACAACCAAGATGAACTAACTGCAAAGAACTCTCAAAATGCACATACATTTAGTCTTTTCCTGGTTTATGACCCACAGATTTAATTGCCTCCTTAATGAAATTAAGGAGGCAATTAAACTAAATTAATCCTGATGTAATTGTTTAATTACATCAGGATGTTAATCCGGATGTAAAGCACCAAGAATAACAATGTCATTAGCATAAGCCAATATGATATTCTTCCCATTCAACACCAGTCTCCTTTGATCAAGTTTCTAATGACTTTTCCAATGCTATGTTGAATACTTGACAATAAACAAGCATTTCATATGTGAAAACACTTGGCTTATCGTAAAATGATTCTAAAGTTATAAGTTAATGCAGGAGGAGCTAAAAGAAAGAAACCAGAAACTTAATTAAATTCAAAGAAACCATATTATAAGGCATCAAGGTAGGGTTGGGGCTAATGGGGGTCTTAAATTCATGTACACTAATACTAGGAGTATTAGGAACAAGAAGGAAGAGTTTTTGGCCATGGTTGGCACTTCCAGACCACAGGTTATAGGTATTAGTGAAACATGGCTGACTGTAGATGATATAACTAGTGGGATTGAATGTGATGGGTATAGTGTGTTCAGGAATGACAGAGAGAATAAAATGGGAGGAGGAGTATTGTTGATGATAGCTGATGAGCTCCAGCCAAGGAGAATAGAAGTTGAATTGCAGGATAGACAAAAGAGCACATTTGAGGCCATTTGGTGTGAGATTGTGGCTAGCAGAACTAAATATACAATTGGGTGCTGCTATAGACCAGGTGATGGAAAAGATGGTGGTGACAGTATGCACAAGCAAATAGAAGAAATGGGTGGAAGGAGGGTGATTATTATGGGAGATTTCAACTATGGTCGCATTGATTGGAGTGAGAAGAGGACACACGGGAGGAAGGAACTGGATTTTATGCGGTTATTAAGGGATAACTATCTGCGACAGCATGTAATGGAAAATACTAGGGGACAGAGAGTGCTTGACCTAGTAATTACATCTGAGGATTTGGCTGTAACAAATATGACCACATTGCCACCAATCGGTGAGAGTGATCATAGGGTCTTAACTTGGGAGGTGGCTAAAGGTGTAGAATTTTCAATTAAGACAGGGTACATGTGGAATTATCGGGCGGGAAAGTATGACAAGCTTAGGAGTTTGATTGGTTCAGTGCCATGGCATGTACAACTGCAAGGACTAGAAGTTGATAGTGCATGGGAGGTAGTTAAGAAGTGCTTGCATGAAGCAATGGCTGACTGTATACCTAGAGTCCGAATAATAAATCAAGTAGGGGTTAAATGGATGAATAACACCATTAAGCTTGAGTTGCAAAAAAAGAAACAACTATGGAGGGAATTTAAGGAGAATGGTGACCGGCAGGCACATGAACGGTATAAAGCGCAGGCCAGAAGGGTGACGAGTGTGGTAAGAAAAGCAAAAAAGGATTACGAAAGAACATTGGCCATGCAGGCTAAAGAGAATCCTAAACAGTTTTTTAGATATGTAGCAAGTAAAAGGAAAAATGTATATGGCAGATTGATTTTAAAGAATGCCGATGGTAGGGAGGTAACTGAATCAGTTGAGATAGTTGAGTTACTGAGTGAGCACTTTGCAAAAGTATATCATCCAGGTGGTGACATTGCAGAAACGAATAAACCAGTAGATTATACGGGAATTGTGGTTAATGAAGTGGAGGTGAGTAGTCTATTGCATAACCTCAATGTCAATACATCTGTGGGATTGGATGGTATACCAGCTCGGGTTGTACGAGAAGCAGCTAAAGAATTGTCAGTACGTACCCTTGACCATTTTGTTTAATTTGAGTCTCGGGTCTGGGTTAGTCCCGAGCGGGTGGAAAGAGGGGAAAATAGTTCCACTGCATAAAGGTGGTTCCAAGACTGCTGTTGTAAATTACCGACCGATTAGCATATCAGGAATCATTGTCAAGGTCTTAGAGAAAATAGTCAAGAGGAAAATACAAGATTGGATAGAAGAAAATGGGATACTGTATCGGGGACAGCATGGTTTTGTGAAGGGTAGGTCATGCCTCAGTAACTTGCTCACGTATTATAACACAGTGACGGCTGAACTGGATAAGGGTAATGGGTTTACGGTGATTCTACTGGACCTTGCCAAGGCCTTTGACAGGATTCCACATGGAATTCTAATCAGTAAATTGCAGCATATGGGAATGGACATAGGGTTGGTGAGATGGATAGGAGGGTGGTTGACGGAGAGATATCAGAGAGTGGTTTACTCGGGAGTAGAGTCCACAAGACGGCCTGTGACTAGTGGTGTGCCACAAGGATCTGTTCTTGGACCACTGCTGTTTAATTTGTTCGTAAATGATATAGGAAATGATCTGAGAGGAACAGTTCATTTGTTTGCGGATGATGCGAAGTTGGGTAGGGCAATAGTGAATGCGGATGACGTCAAAATTTTGCAGGATGATTTGGATAGATTGGAGGTCTGGGCTAAGGAGAATGGATGTCAGTTTAATGTGGCAAAATGTAAGGTTATGCATTTTGGGGTGAAAAGATTGGCGGCAGTTTACTGCATTGGTGGAACCCTGCTCCAGGAAATTCATGAGGCACGAGATTTAGGAGTGTTGGTGGATAAGGAATTGAAATTTAGGGGACACATTGCAAAAGTGACCTAAACAGCTCATCAAATCACTTGGTTGCTGAAGAATACGTTGACAAGCAGAGACAAGCAGGTTATTGTTCCTCTCTATTGAGCCTTGGTAAGACCCCATCTAGACTACTGTGCTCAGATTTGGTCACCTAGGTTTCTTCTTGATGGGGAGGATGTGGAGAGGATCCAGAGGCGAGTGACCAAGATGATAGCAGGTCTGTGGAATGAACCGTATGAGAACAGGTTGAGGATTTGTGGGTTGCAAAAATTGGTTGATAGGCGGAGGAGGGGAGATATGATTGAGACATTCAAATTACTGAAGGGTTTCTATAAAATTAATTCAGAAGATATTTTTGAGAACAGGGCTGGTTGTGGGAGGACTAGGGGACATCCATGGAAACTGGGCAAAAGTGTGGTTAGTAAAGGTGTTAGAGCTGGGTTCTTTACTTTTAGAGTAGTGAATGAGTGGAATGCGTCCCTGAGTCTGTAGTGGATGCTGTGACAGTGAATGAGTTTAAGGCGAGGTATGATAGATACTGTATGAATGTCAGATAGTTGTGATGAATATGATTTGGGGCCTCCCTCGATGAGTCTAATGACTCCCTGGAGTTGCCCGTAATAATAGTAATAATAGTAATAAAAACCTAAATTCATAATTAATCTATGAATATATCTGAAGCTGAAGCAAGCTTTTTTGCTGGTGGGAAAATGTTTCAAAAATGATGTTCTTATTTGCATCTCAATTTTATTTAAGCAGTAAAATTTTGCATGTGAAATATCTTCATTACTGTACTATTTGTGTATAGAAAGCAGATGACTTCACATAAAACTGCTCTTTTATATTCCTTAAGGCATTCCCATAATGGTGAGATCACTACAAAGATTAGTTTTAATCTTTTATTGAGGTGGGCAATTTGTTCAAAAATGTGCCACTTAAAAAATTCTCTCACTGCTCTAATTAAATTACTCCAGGATATTGAGTCTCTTTAGTTTTACTGTCAGACAGCAATGTGTTGAACCTTGGTTCTCCTCAGTTGCAGACTGCAACATGCTCATCTCCACTGTAAACATCCTTGGCTGATCTTTATTAAGATGGACAATTTTCTCAAAAATAATATCAGTTTCAATAACTATTTGAGTTCAGCAGAATTCTATCAGTCTTCTAAGAATCTTATAAGTAATCCGAAAAAACATCTCAACCTGTCTTTTCTATAGGTATTTTTTTTCTGTAAGTATTTCCACGTACACTGGTCCATTGCCATTACAATTCATCTTTTAATCATATATAAACATTAGCATCTGCTGGTCAATACCCATATACAGTTCAGTTCTAAACTTATCAAACCAACTTCTCATCTTCCTTCTTTATTCTCCACACCTCTGCTCTTTGGAACAGTTTTTCCCTATACTGTTTTTCCCAATGATTACAATCTGCAGGTCCTCAAAAAACACATAAATTCCCTTCCTCTTTCTAAGCACATGCACATACAGTAAGTCTCTTTCATGTGTGTATGTGGATGATATTAAAAAATAAATAAATAATAAAAAAAACTGGATTATTCCAGGATATGGGTTTTTATGTTTCTATTGCCAAATTGTGCTGTACTGAACATTGTTGTAAGTTTTTCCACTTGGTTATACTATAAATTTAAGATGCCAAGAAATTATATTCTTGATGTAATCCTTTATCCAAGTGTAAGCAAAGTTTGTGCATGAAGTAACTTCACAATTGTGCAACTCGTATATACAGGCTAATGACTTCACATCACTTGTCTTAGTATACAATAATGCAAAACACATATCCTTATGGACATGTATGCACTTCATGGTCTGGTTCCCACTGATGAGACCTTAATAAAGGTTGAAACCAGTCTGGCTAATGACCCTTCCCATAATGCATAGTATTATACATGTCCATAAGGATATGTGCTTTGCATCATGGGATACTAAGGCAAGTGATATGAAGTTACTTCACAGACAAACTTTGCTTGCTTAAGGATTAAACCAAGAATATAATTTATAATATTGAACATTGGTTCTTCTAAGTGTTAAACAAATCTAGAAAGATCTGCCAGTTCTGAAAATATTCTCAGAGGTATCAGTGGAAGCTACACATGTGGAAATACTATATACTATTCCTATAGCAGAAGTCATATTTTCTATACACATAGTAAAAATGGTGTATCACATATTAATCTGATACTCTGGATGAAATAAGATAGGTGTAACAAGTTTGTTTGCTGAGTTGTAGAGATATATTATAGTTGATAAGAAATTATATTCTTGTTTTCATCCTTATTTTACACATGCATAAGCAAACAAATGTTTGCATGTGGAATGTCTTCATGACTATGCTACTTTTACACATGAAGTTGCTCTTTTGTAACTCACAAAAGAGCAACATCTTCGGCACACACACACACACACACATACACACACACAGACACACACACAGACACACACACTGCACCCCTCTCAGGCAGCTATAAGCCAATCTGGAGAGTAACTCTCATGTAATGTGTGATAATGTAAGATGATACATCATTCTGCAACATGTATCTCAAAATATGACATGATTGCTGTTATGTTTCCAGATATACATAGCAGAAAACATGACTGAAAAATATCCAAAGAGCAACTGTCTGTATTTCCTGTCGCTACAGCATTGCTGTCAATACAAGGAATAGCCTCCTTTCACTGTTATTACAGCCATTACCCTTTGGGGTAGGCTCTCAACTAAGTTCTGGAAACTACTGCTGGAATTCATTTCCATTCCTTCTGTAGTATGGCGAACAGCTGACGAGTGTTAATTGAATGAGTAGGTCTGGCAAGCACCCTTTGCTCCATCTCATCCCAAAGATGTTCAGTAGGGTTGAGGTTAGGGCTTTGGGCTGGCCAGTTTAGTTCTTCCACCTCCATGTCTTCAAACCATGGAGGTAGAGCCCTTGCTTTGTGAGCAGGCGCATTATTGTGCTGATCCAGGAAAGGACCCATTCCAAACTGTTGTCACAGTGTGGGATTGGAATTGTAGGAGGAATGGAAATGTCCAAAATGTCATGGTAGGCATCAGCATTTAAAGATCCAGACACAGAAACCATTGAGCCCAGTCCAAATCAGGAAAACCAGCCCCAGACTATTATGCTACTGCTTCCAAATTTCACCGTCGATACAAGACATTCCTGTATCATTCACCATGCATCTGCTAGGTTCCAGACACATCCATCAGATTGTGTATACTGCAATTCATCACTCCATTACAGTCATCTTGTTTTTTTCACAAGCACCACACACTGAAGACTGCTCATAATGTGCAATGTGATAAGAAAGCAAAAATCACACATGACACTTTTGTTATTGGCACTCATTTCTCATTCTTCCATTCATCCATAGTCAATGTTGAAGGATATTTTTAAATATAAAACGCTTATTTATATAATGCAGTAAAAAAATTGGTCAGCACATGCTTATTTAATGGCGGCTTGAACCACAATGTTGAAATACCTTCATAGTGAATATGTAAGTACATTTCCTTCGGTCACCATGGTAACCAGAGCTAAGGCTGCTTAATGAAGTTGCATGGATAGTTTGAAATTATAAAGAAACTTTTGACAAAAACACCATGTTACGTGAATTTTTAAACCAGTGTTAAATAAATTGTGATATCAATTTATTAACGATGTTAATTTGAAAAGCATGTGAAAAATTGGTACATCTATCTCTTGATAACACATTATTCTGCTATGTCTATCTGGAAACAAGACTTGTCATTTTATATAAATCAATTATTATTATTATTATTCAGGCCTCCATAGAGTCAAAAGACTCATTGCAGAAGGTCCTTCCTAAGAAATGCAGTTTATCATACCACTCCTTAAACTCATTGACCATTCTGGCTCTCACCATACTATCAGGCAATCATTCCACAGTTCAACCACTCTCCATGCAAAGAAACCACTCCTCACAGCTTCCTTTTGTAACTTCCGTGGATATCAAATCCAGCATTATTCCAAAGCCAAGTGTTTCTACATTTGGCTTTGAAATAATGCTGGATTTAATATCCACTTGATTTATATAATTTTGCATCACTGAACTGAAGCCTTTTGGCTCTTTATTTTAGTAAATGACTTGTCATGTTTATAGATCAATGTCATGTTTCCACATACATGTAGCAAAACACATTTGTCAGTGATATATCTCTTAGTATTTCCATGCATCTAGTTCTTTGATGCATGGAAATACTAAGAGAAATACTTACTGCAGACATTGCAATAAGTTATTCAGGGGATTATTACCATAGGCATAGGTTCCTGCCTACTGTCTGAGTGAAAGGATATGAATTCAAATACACAGAAAGATGTAATTTCATGAACTTTTTACAATTAAAGCAGATTTAATCTCAGGCAGTAGCAATATTCCTCCCAAAAACGTAAGGTTTTTCTCTTCCCCAAAACAGACAAATGATTCCACAATATGTGCAATTAACAGCTATAAAATACAGATTTAAAAAGAAGACAAGTAAATGGAGTAGATTTCTCATAATGCATCTTGTGACTTCGTGGAGATCTGAGATAACAATAATAGTAACATATTTTTCTTAGTTGAGTAAATGAAGACTTGCATTATTAATTATTATCCTAAGACCCCCATTCAGTTGCGGACTCATCTAGGAGGTATCCTTTTTGTCATACACACAGCTCATTATACCGTGTTTTAAACACATTCCAATTCTCTGCAGACACTATGCTCTCAGGCAATGCATTCCAATCATTCACAACTCTCCGTGCAAAAAACCTGCTTCTCACGCCCTCCTTATATGGCTTCCAGGGATGACCTTTTGTTCTCCATCCAATCACAAACCATTTTATGAAAAACCTCTTCAATGTTAATCCTATAACCGCCCTTTACCAACCTGTACATCTCTATTATATCACCCCTCTTTCTCCTATCTACTAGACTCTGCAAATTGCATTGTCTCAATCTTTCTTCATATTCAACATTTCAGAGATCAGAAACTATTTTGGTCAATTGTATCTGGACCCTCTCCAACATCTCTTCATCCTTTTGAAAATGACCAAATCTGTGCACAGTAATCGATATGTGGCCTAATCAGAATCTTATACAATGGAACCAGAATCTCCTTACTTCTACAAGTCAGAGTCCTCCGCATGATTGCCAGAATTTGTTGTGTTGTCTTCACAATTTTAGCAATATGTCCTCTAACTTTTAGATCCTTATCTACCATCACCCCAAGTCCTTATATCCTTATACCATTTTATACCAATTTTATACCTTATACCAATGTTCTTATACCATTTTATCCAATCTATCTTATTTCCTCCATCTCCATCAAGAGGAAATTCTACATCCCATCTTTGTTTTCCAAATTTTAAAACCTTACATTTCGCAACATTGAGCTGGCATCCAACATTGAACTCCCATGCCTATTCACTCAGTCTATTAAAGTCTTCTTTAAGGCCACAACATGTGCTCTACTCCTCATAGTTCTTCCCAACTTTGCATCATCTGCCTGTATATTCCCATTCAAATCTTCTCCAATATCATTAACATACTAGTTAAACAGCAATGGCCCTGAGGAACACCACTAGTGACTTTCCTCTTCTGGGATACTGCTCCCCCCATACACAACTTGTTGATACCTATCAGACAGACAATCTCCAATCAAATGAACTAGTTTAATCCAACCCCATCCACTCTAGTTTGACTATAACTTAACATGCAGTAATCTATCAAAAGCTTTTGCAAAGTCTAAGTATAGGAGATGGATACATAGTACTGCTATGTATCCATCTCCCAAGTCCAATGCTACTGTCACCTTATTGTATCAGTAAATAGATTACTTAAACATGACCACTCTTTAGCAAATCCATGCTGTCCATTAAAGATAATGCCATTGTTGTCAACCCAATTCTGAATCCTGATTCTCACCAGCTTTCAAACACTTTAACCACAACACCTGACACACAGATTGGCTTATAATTTGATGCTTGAATTTTGTCACCTCCTTTATGAAGTGGTACAATCTTGCCTTCCTTCCAGTCCTTTGGAACTTGACCAAATGTAAGACTCATATTAAACAAATATGTCAATGCAGATGTCAACTCCCTAGCACATTCCTTCAAATTACACAGTGATATATCATCAAGTTCCACAGTCTTATTAATATCAAGTTTGCTTAATTCTCCATATACTTCTTTCTTCCTCACTTACAGTCAGTCTCTCCTCATCATCCATTGCTCTCAAACTCTCCATGATGTCACATTCACAAGGATGAAAGACCTTTATGGACTGCTCATTAAATATCTGAACTATATATATATATATATATATATATATATATCCTCCACAGTAGTTGTCCTTATACCATTTTATCCAATCAATGCCATCCTACCATATTCGTTCTTTTTTTTTTTTTTTTTTTTTTTTTTTTTTTTTTGCTGGCTACATCAAAAGAACGCCCTAGGATTTTTTTTTGGCTTTATTAGATAACTGTTGCTCAAACTGAACTTTTGCTACCCTTACCAACCAAGTCACTTTCCTTACCTGTTCTTTGTATTCCTCATGGAATTGATTCTTACTGCTCCTCTTATGTTGTCTCCACAATGCCTTTTTTTTTTCTCTACATGTATTGCATGCTTAATCTCTTCATTCATCCATCCATTTGATACCTACCTTATTCAACCTTCTGATCTTTGGAATATGTTTAGACACTGCTTCTACTAGATAGTTCTTGAATATCACTCAAGCAGCACTGGTCTTTCCACTCAATTCCATGCAACAGCTGCAGGCTGTCTCCTGAGTTGCTCATAATCACCAGCCTTGTAGTTCCACATATAACCTTTCCTCACAAATGTCCTCACATGGTTGGCAACCAGCCAGGTAATTACTTCATGGTTACTCTCACCAATTCGAAAGAAATTTAACATTTCATTTATAATAACATCCTCTGATGAGATGATCAAATCCAAGATCCTTAATCCTCATGTATCTTCTGTTATATACTGCCTGGCCTGAAGTAATTATCCCTCAAAAACTCAATAAATTCCTTTTCCTTACTTCCAATTGCTATCTCATTATCCTAATCTATATTGCCATAATTAAAATCACCCATCACCCCTTTTCCCATTTGTTTTGCTAATTTGCTTATACATTTCCTGGCCACTATCCTCCACATTACCAGATCTATAGCAACATCCAACGAAGTATTTAATTCTATTCATCTCTATTTCACACCATACTGCCTCAAAACCAACCACTATTTCCCCATTGCATCTGTACCTTGTATGGACATAACTCTTTTTCTGTCATTAATAGCACTCCACCTCCCTTTTTACTATTTTTTATCTTCACAAAATACATCATACTCTTCCATCTCTATTCCTGTCAGGATGTCATCCTCATCCAATCATGTCTCACTTATTCCAACAATTTTTGGGTGAACAAACTCAATCAATGCAACCATGTCATTTCCCTTGTTTCTGATATTTCCAGCATTCATATACAAATATAACAACTCATTCCTGGATCTATAATAAGTTTCGCTGATACCACTTATTAGATGTGACTTCTCCATACTTTCCTCAAGCCATTTCTTTTTCTCCTTACTCATCTCAGAACCTTCTTTACATCCAACTGATTTCCCTATATTCCAGATGTCATCCCCTTCCCTTTTTGTCTACACATGCATTCACATCCTCTCGGAGCATCAACCTTTTTCACGGCATGTTCCCATGCCTACCCTGAGTCTCCCCATTTCCCTGCTTGTCTTGCACATTTATTCTCTCATTCTCTACACTCATGCTACCTATGTCATTCATAAGCATCACTTCAATCTCTCCTTCCTTTCTTTCCATCTCTTTAACATTGCTTCTTAATTGCTCAGATTCGTTCTGGGCACTCATTACTCTCCCTTCCAGCAGCAGTCTCTCCAAATGACTTGCACCAAAACCATTCAAATACAGTCCATCACTCTTATACAGTTCAGTTTTTCTTTCAAACTCATTCCCCACATTAACAAACTGCACTTCTGTCTCTTCACACATTTCTGCTAAGATCATTCTAATTCTTGTTCTCCACCTCATCTCATCACTCATACTTGGGCAACAATGCATTGAGTATCTTTCCTATCCCACTATTATCTTAAATCCTTCTCAACAACCTCCTAATATCCAATCTTACATTCTCCTTGTTCCCAGTCATCATTTTTCCCTACTACTACTACTACCAACTCCTTTGCTTGCTTACTCCTCATATCCAAAGCATTCAATCACTCTATTCATTTTACTTCCCAGAAAACAAATTTTTTACAACTTTTTATTTACCATACCTCTAATAATTGAATCACCATACAAAGCCACTCATGGATCTTTCGTTACCTTTTTCATACGACGTCATTTGTTTTAACCTTCTTCACTCTTCCATACATATTTCCAATTCCCTTCATTTTGCTCTGCATCTGCTTCATCTTCACCAACTCAGCTTTCAAATCTTGCATCCTTTTTACGCTATCATTCACTGTCACTATTTTATTGCCAGTCACACACACACACACACACACACACACACACACACACACACACACACACACACACACACACACACACACACACACACACACCTGTTTGCTGTCAACCCCACTCACCCCGTTACTGTTAATTGCACTTTTTTCAATGTCATTATTGTTCACTTTATTGGTAATTTCACTCTGATTTTTAACATCGTTATCACCCACTTTATCGTCAATTGAACATTTTTCCTCGTAATCACTTCCACACACTATCTGAACATTCACACAATCTTCCAACTGGCATGTCAGTTACGATGCCATATTCCCTATTCATATTTAAAGTATTTAAACTCATATTGAAGCATGCCTCATGGTCCATCAGAATATCACTTTTCCTACATACCCACACTTGTTCTTTTCTCTTATTCAGCCTCTTTACATATATATCTGCAACATCTTCCCATGCATACATACATACATACATACATACATACTACATTCACTGCATTATATACTATTTTTGAGAAATCCATGCTGTTTACTTTATTTGCTTTCCATGCAGACCTATGCAATGATTTGCCTTTTCACAACCATGTTGCATCACTGTGCTAACAAAAACAATGAATTTATGTTAATATTGCCTAAGAAATTTATCCAAACGCGTAATCGCTTCCACACACTATCTGAACATTCACACAATCTTCCAACTGGCATGTCAGTTACGATGCCATATTCCCTATTCATATTTAAACTATTTAAACTTATATTTAAGCATGCCTCACAGTCCATCAGAATATCACTTTTCCTACATAACTACATTTGTTCTTTTCTCTTATTCAGCCTCTCTACATATATATCTGCAACATCTTCCCATGCATACATACATACTACATTCACTGCATTGTACTATTTTTGAGAAATCCATGCTGTTTACTTTATTTGCTTTCCATGCAGACCTATGCAATGATTTGCCTTTCACTACCATGTTGCATCACTGTGCTAACAAAAACAATGAATTTATTAAATATATGAAAAGCCAAAGGCTTCAATTTGGCAACATAACTTATTTAAGTTAAGGGATATTACATCCCATATTGTTTCTTAGCCGAATAAGAAACTCAAAGAGTTTCATGCCGAATATAGAAACTATATATATAAAGTTCGGCAATTCCAAGCGTAAGCAAATACCTGGATACTGCAGCAACTGACCCTTAAGGTAGTGCAAGCAGAGGCAACTCATAGCAAAGGTGGAGCAAGTTCCGATCACTATTCTTGATATTTACCCATAATGTGAGCTTAGCTCCTAGGAGCTGTATTACTGTTCTATATTACAAGAGAAGGTCACTACCCAGACGGGTTTCAACCTTTATTGAGGTCTCATCAGTGAGTAGGTAGACCAAGTTAATAATACCAAGTTTTTTGCTTGGAATCGCCGAACTTTATATATATAGTTTCTATATTCGGCATGAACTCTGATTTTCTTATTCGGCTAAGAAACAATATGGAATGTAATATCCCTAAACTTGAATAAGTTTATATATCACTGAATCAAAGCCTTTGGCTCTTCATATAATTAATAATTTATTAGGACACCTTCTTGGCAATTCTCATAGTAGGGTAAATATCAAATTCACATTATGGGTAAATATCAAAAAAGTAATCAGAGCTTGCTCCACCTTTGCTATGAGTTGCCCCTGCTTGCACTACCTTAAGGGTCAGTTGCTGCAGTATCCAGGTATTTCCTTACGCTTGGAATCGCCAAACTTTATATATATATATATATATATATATATATATATATATATATATATATATATATATATATATATATATATATATATATATATTCGGCATGAAACTCTTTGAGTTTCTTATTCGGCTAAGAAACAATATGGGATGTAATATCCCTTAACTTAAACAATGAATTTATGTTAATATTGCCTAAGAAATTTATCCAAACACCGCATTCCACACTCCAATTTCTCGCAGTAATATCAATTTACAAGTTATTATTACTGTGATTACTATTAAATGAGTCCCATTTATGAGTCCCAATTTTATATTACTATTAAATGTGCACCAATATTGGGGCACATTTAAATATAAAATTTACTTATCTTGCTGCAGCCCACACAATGACAGATGTTTAACTCACACCACCTAGCGCAGAAGATTAAGTTAAACAATTTTGGAAATAATTGTCAAATCAAATAGAAATGACTGATACTGTGGATGAAATAAACAATTTAATTATATTTAAGTACTAATATTATATTAAAAAGTTTTTGTTATATAGTTGAAGTAGTAATTAAAAATAACACTCACAACAGAATATCATAGCAGTATTTGTGCTCATGCCTAAAAGTATAAGACCTGCCATTCGAGATCCAAAACCAAGCATTCCAACTGTTGTATCCTGCAACTCACACACTTTATATGCTAATGGCAGACCAAATATTAATGCCATTCCTGCTATTGCAAAGTTCAGTCCTGTGAAGTAACTGTATGATGTTGCATCCCAATTGAGTGGTTCATCCCGAACAAACAGGTACATCAGTGAAATCTGAACTGCAAAAATAAATAAATACATCATATAATAATAATAAAATTACCAAAAACATTAAAAACAGGTATAAGAATTACCCAAATCTTTTATGCTAAATTTGTATAAACTGGCTACTGAATCACAACTGCATATTATTATTATTATTATTATTATTATTAAACAAGACCTCATGGAGTCAAAGACTCATCTAGGAGGTCCTTTTATCTCACACACATCTCATCATACCGGGTCTTAAACACATTCAAACTCCTTGCAGACACCACACTCTCAGGCAAGGCATTCCAATCATTCACAACTCTGCACGAAAAAAACCTGTCTCTCACTCCCCTACTCACACCCTCTTTATACAGTTTCCAGGGATGACCTCTGGTTCTCCCCTGATCTCCCACTATTCGCTGTAGAACTTCTCCACCATTGATCCTATAGCAACCCCTTACCAACTTGTAGGTCTCTATCATATCTCCCCTCTTCCTTCTTTCCACTAGTCTCTGCAAATTACATCTTTTCAATCTTTCCTCATACTCGACATTCCAGAGGTCAGAAACTACCTTAGTCAGTCGCCTTTGGACCCTTTCCAACATCTCTTCATCCTTCTGAAAACCAGGTGACCAAATCTGGGCACAATAGTCCATGTGTGGCCTAATCAAAGCCTTATACAATGGAACAAGAATCTCCCTACTTCTACACGTCAGTGTCCTCCTCATCATTCCCAGAAGTCTTTGTGTTGTCTTCACAATTTTGGCGATGTGACCCCTAAATTTTAGATCCTTATCCACTATCACTCCCAGATCTCTTATTTCCTCTACTTCCAACAATATATTCTCACCAAGCATAAATTCTGCATCCCATCTTTGTTTTCCAAATTTTAAAACCTTACATTTTGCAACATTGAACTCACATCCCCATTTGCTTGCCCAATCACTCAATTTATTCAAGTCTTCTTGCAAGGCCACAACATCTTCACTACTCTTTATGGTTCGTCCCAACTTTGCATCATCTGCAAACAACTGAATATCTCCATCCAAATCTTTGCCAATATCATTAATATACAAGTTAAATAGTAATGGCCCTAAAACAGATCCCTGAGGCACTCCACTAGTGACTTTCCTTTTCCTGGATATTGCACCCCCATACACAACTTGTTGATACCTATCAGATAGCCAGTCTCCAATCCAATGCACTAATCTAATATCCAACCCCATCTGCTCTAGTTTGACTGTCAACTTATCATGAGGCACTCTATCAAAAGCTTTTGCGAAATCCAAGTATATTACTGTGTATCCTTCTCCTCTGTCCAAGGAAGCAGTCACTTTATTGTAATAAGTAAGTAGATTACTAAAACACGACCTCCCTTTAGCAAATCCATGCTGTCCATCAAAGATTATACCATTGTTGTCAACCCAACTCTGGATCCTAGTTCTCACAAGCTTCTCCAACAACTTAACCACAACACCTGACACACAGATAGGCCTATAGTTTGATGCTTGAGTTCGATCACCTCCTTTATGAAGTGGCACAATCTTGCCCTCCTTCCACTCTTTAGGGACTTGACCAAGTGCAAGACTCGTATTAAAAAAATATGTCAAGGCAGGTGTCAACTCTCTGGCACATTCCTTCAGAATACGTGGTGATATATTATCAAGTCCCACAGCCTTATTTACATCTAGTTTGCTCAACTCCCCAAACACCTCTTGCTCGCTTACAGTCAGTCTCTCCTCCCCATCATCAACTGCTCTTAATCTCTCCATGAAGTCACATTCACAAGATTGAAAGATCTTTATGAACTGCTCATTAAGTATCTCCACCACACATTCTGCAACAGCTGTCTTTATACCATTTCCTCCAATCAATGTCATCCTTCCATAATCATTCTTTCTTTTGCTGGCTACATATCGAAAGAACTCCCTAGGATTCTTTTTAGCTTCATTAGCTAACTGCTGTTCATACCTCTCTTTAGCTGCTCTCACCAACCAAGTCACTCTCCTTGCCTGGTCTTTGTAGAACTCATGAAATTGGTTACTTCCACTTCTCTTATGCTGCCTCCACAATGCCCTTTTTCTCTGTATTGCATGCTTAATCTCTTTATTCATCCATCTCACACCTAACTTATTTAACCTTCTCACCCGTGGTATACATTTAGACATTGCATCCACTAAATATTTTTTGAAAATCCCCCAAGCTGCATTGATCTCTTTTCCAGCTAACTCCTCATTCCATGCTACACCTGCAAGCTATCTCCTGAGCTCTTCATAATCACCCCCCTTGTAGTTCCACATATACCCTTTTTTCACACAGGGGTCCTTGCACTGCTGGCAACCACCCAAGTAATCACCTCATGGTCACTTTCGCCAATTGGTGGATGATTTGATACCTCATTGATAATTACATCCTCCGATGAGATGACCAAATCCAAGACCCTTAATCCTCTTGTGCCCTCTGTTACATACTGTCTGAGGTAGTTATCCCTCAAAAACTCAAGAAACTCATTTTCTTTACTTCCAGTTGCTATCTCTTCATTCCAGTCTATATTGCCATAATTAAAATCACCCATAATGATCACCCTTTTCTTATTTGCTTGGCTTATTTGACTATACATTTCACTATCACCACCATCCACATTACCAGGTCTATAACAACATCCCACCAAGTATTTGATTCTATTCACCTCTATCTCACACCATACTGCCTCAAAACCACTGGCCCCATTTCCCCCTTGCATCTCTACCTTGTATGGACATAACTCTTTCTCTATCATCAATAGCACTCCCCTTCCCTTTTTATCCCTTCTATCCTCACGAAACACATCATACCTTTCCATCTCTATTCCTGTCAGGATGTCATCCTCATCTAACCATGTCTCACTTATTCCGACAATCTCTGGGTGCACAGACGCAATTAGTGCAACCATTTCATCCGCCTTGTTTCTTATACTTCTAGCATTGGTATAGAAACACAACAACTCATTTCTGGATCTACAGCTAGTTCCACTGATACCACTCACTCGATGTGATCTCTCCATGCTGGACTGGGGCCATTTCCCTTTCTGCTTCTTCATTTTAGAACCCTTTGCAATTCCATCTGTTTCCTTTTGATCCCTGATCATCCCATTACTTTCCTGCCTACACATTCTCTCACCTCCTCTTGGAGCATCCACCTTTCTCACGCTGTGTATCCCTGTCCACCCTGAGCCTCCCCGTTTCCCTGCTCCTCTTGCACACCCATTCTCTCATTATCTATACTCATACCACTCACTTCCACATTCATTTCCACTCCTTCAATCTCTCCTGTCTTACTCTCCTGCTCTTCCACATCACTCCCCTCTCGATCTGATTCATTCTCTCTATTCACTTCTCTACCTTCCAGCAGCAGTCTCTCCAAGCGACTCACACCATAACCACTCAAATGCAGTCCATCACTCCCATACAGCTCACTTCGTCCCTCAAACTCATTCCACACATTAACAAACTGTACTCCCATCTCCTCATATTTCAGTCCTATAAAAATAAATTATGTTCAGGAAAGGAATTTCTGATGTTTTACATTGTAAAATATTCTACAATTTTTATACTCTGCCATGATAATTTATACAAATACTTTTGATCTACAAAAAATAATGCATGTGGTTTTTTGCCTCCCTAGCTCATCACACACCTTGTAAAGTTACCCAATATTAATATTATTTCCAGTCCTTAACTGGGTTACAGGATTCATCACAGGGAGCCAAACTCTCTATAGACAACAATACATAGCATATCTTGTCTTGAATACAGTCATCATCAGAGCATTCATTAATCTTCATGCAAAACCCAGGGAAAAAATGTACTTTTTAATTATAATAAATTAAACGAATTAATTATAATTAATTAATTATAATAAATTCAGAATGCCTGGACAGAGGAACGAATTCCCGATGATTGGAGTAGAGCTCTCATAGTACTCATATATAAAAGGGAAATAAAACTGAATGTGAGAATTACAGAGGTATTTCCCTACTGAGTGTTCCTGGTAAGATATATGCAAGTGTATACTTGAGAAACGGTTGAAAAGAATTATGGAAGAAAAGCTTGGTGAAGAACATTTGGTGAAGAACTGGATAGAGGTTGTCAGGATAAGATCTTCATTTTACAACAAATAGTGAGAAATCATGGGAATATAACAAAAGATCTGTATTTAAGTTTTGTCGATTTGGAAAAGACATATGACAAGGTGCCAAGAGAGAAGCTATTCAATATGCTACAGTTATATGGTGTCAATAGGGCATTATATAAAGCAATACTTAGTCTATATTTGAGTTGTAAGTCAGCAGTTAGAATTGAAGGAAGTACAGGAAGATGGTTTAATGTTAAATCTGGTGTGAGACAAGGATATACATTATCCCCTCTGTTATTCCTTATCTATATGGATCGTATTATGAAAGAAAGTGGTATTAAACATGATATCAAAATTGGAGATGTTAATGTCAGCTCTTTGCTTTATGCGGATGATGTTATACTTCTAAATAAATCCGTACAAGTCTGCAGGATTCACTGACTAAATTGAATAACTGTTTTAATAGATATGGTATGAAGGTCAGCAATAAAAAGACAAATTGAAAATGCCAACTGTGCTGTGAATGGAGAACCTGTGGAACAAGTAAAATATTTCAGCTACTTTGGCACAATTTTTAGTGAAGATTATTATTATTATTATTATTATTATTATTATGTGACACCTCCAAGGAGTCCAAAGACTCATCGAGAGAGAGAGAGAGTGTGGCAACAGCATCGAACAATTTTTCCCTTCCAACTACCAACCACGCTCAAACTTGCTTAACTTTTTGCGAGCCATTAGTGGCAGAGGCTCTACCAATTGACCAACCTTTGCTGGCCATGGTAAATTAAATATAGAAATAGACAACAGAATCAACAAAGCTGGTATGGCAGGAAGTCAATTGAATAAATTCATAGGGAATAAGAGAGAAATTAGTCAGAACGGTAAATTAGCTGTATACAAGACAGTGTTCAAACCAGTTTAAACTTAATCTGAGAGCTGGGTCAGAAGTAAAACACTCAACCAAAAACTAGAGACCGCAGATATGAGAGTCCTGAGAAAGATTAGAGGCATGAACAGATGGCATCAATGGCAATATCATGTTAAAAACGAGGATATTGGGAAAGAACTTGACATTGTCAGCATCCAGAAATGCATTAGCAGAGCTAATCTCAGGTGGTATGGTCACTTAAATAGAATGGACGAGGAAAGATTAGCAAAACAAGTGTTCTCTACCAGGTTGTCTGGCAGGAAAATGACCCAGACGAAGACCAAGATATAGGTGGATTGATATGGTACAAAGTGCCTTAGACGATAGAAATATAAGATCTGATAATGTTGGAGTCTTGACAAGTAACAGACTGATTTGGAGGAAAATTGTAGGTAGGAAGTTAGTAATGATGTAAATTTTTCATGTAGTACTATCATATCCTGTACACCCCTTGAGGGTACATGGCAGGAATTTGATGATGATGATGAATAAATTAAGTGTATATTAAATCCAACATTATTTCAAAGCCAAATACAGAAACTATAAAAGTTTTGTGCGAAATTTGACCAGAGAGCTTACAGGAATACAGATATTACAAGTTCCCCGAGCCAGACCTTATAGGTGACGACAAATACTGCCCAAGCTTCCGTGTGCTTGCCTCCTATTGGTTTATTTTGACAAGGTTTCACTGGCCTGATAGCTGTTTTAAACTCATTGGTTTTCATCAGAGACCAGTGTTTAAGTAAAGACCACTCTAAAAATTAGGTGATCCCCAGACCACTTTCTACGAGTGACTGAAAGATCGTCCAACTCAGCGTTGGTTCCACTCAGTGACAGGCTCACCCTACTGCTGAGCAGAACCGCTGATATTTCAGGGAAGCATCTACCGACAAAGTCCCACACGGGCCATGACAGAAAACACCTTCCCCAGAGACTCAAATTGCTCTCTCAAGGCAACCCCCCTAAAAAAAATCTAATCCCTTCCCCCCTCACCGGGAGCAAAATTCCGGAAGAAATCTAAAAGAACAAAAACTCTCAGTACTAAGGAACTCGAAGCATCGGAGAGGTGTATGTTCCGTAAGTGAACTCTGTAAAGTATTTACTAAAAATAAAGAGCCAAAAGGCTTCACTTCGGTGATGCAAAATTATAATAAGTTAAGTGGATATTAAATCCAACAGTGTGACTTTTTTTCTTGACTACTTGTATTAGAAACTATAACACATTTTAGGAATATTAGTCAAGTGACTAATATTTATTATCCGACTAGTTTCATCGATTTTTGCTGTCGGCATCTTCAAGGATACAATTGGTAAGTGATATGAAAGTAACAGACTAGGTTTTAACTGACAGTTCTAATTCATACAAAATTAGTACTGTGCGTGAGACAATACGCATGTCGCGGGTACATGATTTATTTGTTAAGAGACATAATGTAATTGGCGTGAAAGTAATTTCTTTGGCGTTTAGTGATCTAATTAAAGTTTTCCAAATCTCCAGTAGGATTAGACCTTGATTCTCATTTAGGTTTCGTGTTGAACAGGCGACTACAGCAGCTTCCTTGAAGGTTCTGGAATGGTAGTTCTCTTCTATATAGGGCATATGACTCTTATCCCACTCAATAAGATGGTTGGTAGTGGCGAAGGGGGAAGAAAGAAAGAATAAAAAAGGCACACCATCACGTCCAATAGTTGATGGAATCTATTCTCCAACTTATCAACTGTCTAAATATCTAGCCAAAATTTTACAACAAGACGTTCACAACTCGGACACTTATATCAAAAACTCACAACATTTTATTCAGAAATTAAAAAGCATCCTTATCTCTGAAGATGATATACTAGCTAGCCTTGACATCACATCTCTGTTTACAAACATTCCAGTTGTGGAAGTCATCAACATCCTAGACAACTTGTTCTCAAGAAACATCACTACATTGTTCAATCATTGTTTAACTTCAAACTATTTCGTTTGGCAAAAAACCGTCTACAAACAACTTACCGGATTAGCCGTGGGTAGCCTCCTGTCTCCTTCTTGTACTGGCTTATTTATGTAAGACCTAGAAGATAAAATCTTATCACAAATTACCCCAAAACCTAAAACTTGGTACAGATATGTAGATGACATCTTTATCATTTGGAATCATAAGAAAGAAGAACTAATGGATTATCTCAACAAAATCAATAGTTTTCACCATACCATCAAATTCACATTAGAAATTGAAAAAGATGAAAAACTTCCATTCTTAGACATCCTAATAAAGAAACAAACCAATAACAGCATCAACCTGTCTGTGTACAGAAAACTTACAAATACTGGACATTACCTCCATTTCAACTCGTCACATCATATATCCCAGAAACTTAGCATTATCCATATGCTTAAAAAAAGAGCTACACAGTATACCACAGACCAAGATGACTTACAAGAAGAATTAACTATAATATCCAGAGAGCTATCCTTAAATGGTTATCCTAAAAGACTCATCAACAAGATTCTCTTTTTGGATATAACACAAAGACAACGTGATGACACCCAATACATCAGCACTGTAACTATTCCATTTGTCAGCACCATTTCCAAAAAATTGGCTATCCTTCTAAAATCACACAATATTAGAGTAACATTCAAGCCAGTCAACACTATTCAGAAATTTTTAAGATCACCGAAAGACCCTCATCCTTTCTACAAGTACTCTGGAGTATACAATATACTTTGTTCCTGTGGTGTTAGTTACACTGGTCAGACCTCTAGAAGCTTCAAAACGAGACAGGAGCACATAGGCTATGTTAGAAACAACAGACAAGATATTTCAGCTTTTCTTCCCACTTCCAACTACCAACCATCTTATTGAGTGGGATAAGTGTCATATGCCCTATATAGAAAGAGAACTACCATTCCATAACCTTCAAGTAAGCTGCTCTAGTTGCCCGTTCAACAGGAAACCTAAATAAGAATCAAGGTCTAATCCTACCGGAGATTTGGAAAACTTTAATTAGATCACTAAACACCAAAGAAATGAACTTTCACGCCAATTACATTATGTCTCTAAACAAATAAATCGTGTACCCACGACAAGCATATTGTCTCACACACAGTACTAATTTTGTATGAATTAGAACTGTCAGTTAAAACCTAGTCTGTTACTTTCATATCACTTACCAATTGTATCCCTGAAGATGCTGATAGCAAAAATCGGTGAAACTAGTCAGATAATAAATATTACTCACTTGACTAACATTCCTAAAATGTGTTATAGTTTCTAAATCTGAGATTGTTTGGTTACATCCTTGTAACTTCATGTTGAGTTCATTCATGTGGTGTGTGTGATGTCTGTTAGAAAGGAGAGGCTGTTAAAATGAGGATCACATAGTTTTGTGATTAGTTCTTTGTTTGTCTTCTCGCGTTCCTCTAAAAACTGTTTTATTTCCTTTCTCAAAGCAAAAAACCGTTTCAAACAGTTTCCTCTGCTTAGCCAACATACTTCTGAGTACAACACTAAATCGTCATATTCTGTCTCTATTTCTCTTAGAAATAAAAGAAACTTGCGGTGTGTCAAAGCACGATTTCTGCCCTTAATTAGATTCACACACTTCATTACAGTTTTCATAACATCCTCTATCTCCAGAATTTTACCACACAGAGCCTCCTGATGTATAATGCAGTGCAATACAGGGCAATTGAATTCAGCCTTCCTTAGTAAGCCAACTAAGCCTGTTTGAGTACCATGCATTGATTTGGTGCCATCTGTAACAATAGCTGTGAGATTGCTGATGTCACCAGTACCATTTACAACCTTCATAACTGTCTTGACTTTTGGCTGTGTTATGCAATGAGTCTAATGCTAGTAGCACTTCATTAATAACAGTCTTTGGAAACAGTTTGAATGAAAATTAGAAGTTGAGCTGTATCTGTTATGTCATTTGATTCATCCAGAGCCAATGAGAAGTAAGCTGAATCTGTAATAACACTTTTTAATTTATTTAATATGTGAGAACCTATTTCCTTGATTCTTTTTGTTACAGTTTGTTTTGATAGTGGAACACTTTCAAACTCATTGGCAATTTTATCTTCCCCAAATGCATTTTCACAGAAGTGTTTTACAAATTCACAATCAGATAATGATTTTTTTGCTTTTGCTATCTCTGTGCTTACAACAAACGATGCCAAGAGTGAGCTTTTTTGTACTGATGTTGGTTTAGTAAAAATAGATTTCTGAGCACTAACCTTTCTCTTCAAATTAAGTACAATTTCAGTACATACTTGCCCAATGTATTCTTGGTATTTAGCAGCATGGTGCTGTAGGTAGCGGCGTTTGAGGTTATATTCCTTGTGCACAGACAACACTTGCAAACACATAAGGCACTGTGGTTTGTTGTCGTTATTGTTTATAAACAGAAATTCATTTTCCCATTTCTCCTGAAATGACTTGTTTTCTTCACAGATCTTACATTTCTTACTCATAGTACACAAAGGCTGAAGTAACTGACTAGGGGACACAAACTGCAACAATAACACTGTTAACTGTGAAACTGAGGCTCTGAAACTGATCACTGTAACCAGAGCAGAGCACGTGACTTTCAATGATGCATTACTCTGGAGCACATAGAAATCTACTACTCCCACTACTACAACTCGCACAGAGAAGCAGTAGATTTTATAAATTGAGTAATCTTTTTAAAGCAATTTTGATTCCGTGTTGAGAATATAAATTGTTTCCGTCATCAGAAATAATGAATATAACTAGTATATCAATCAGAAAATCTGCGGTCGAAACAGAAGCGACGCTAGGGTCTTTGGCACCCACATGCAATTTGTATCTAAGCACCCCTGTACCGATCCAGGCGTGTGTGGTTCTGCAGGCACAAAGGGGCGCCCGCATGCATAGCGGCGCCCACATACTCTGAATGCCCGCTTCCGCCAGCTCTGGGTCGAAACTAATAGCTAAATTGATAATATATTGATAATATAGTATAATTTTTATCCTGCTGTGGTCGCACAAAATCACATTACGGGCCACATGCAGCCCGCAGGCCTGCTGTTGGCCACGTATCCTTTAAATGAAAAAGTTACAAATTTTAATTTGCTATTCTTCAAAATAACACCATTTTTGTCAAGTTAAATATGAAATAAGATCAAAGGAATACACTGATTTTCTTCCCATTTCTTCTTCTTCTTCTTCTTCAGATAAGCATGCATTGTCTGTAATTAAAATGTATTTTAGAAACAAATTTTCAATAATCAGAAACATCACAACTTTTAATTCATCTTACCTGCTATCCCATAATAAGTTGCTGTAAGGGCTAATAATAACAATATAAGATGTTTTCTTTTATGACCATCTCGTTTACAGCACACGGTACGTCCTACTTCTTTTATGTGAGACAGCGTAAAAAGAGACAAGAAAACGTTCTCACTGGTGGGAGTAACTTCAGGTTTTAGATTTTGAATACGTATCAAAATATATGCTATAATTAGTGCATTCAAACAGAGTTCCAAAAGGAAACATGATGCATATTTATTAAATACATCATCATAACTTAAATTCTTTAACATACCCCCTGTAGTATACATTCCTACTGTTCCACCAACAAATATCATAGCTTCTAAAACAACTATCCTTTTTGTACGTGCATTTTCTGTAGTAATATCTGAAATATACCCAAATGTGGTAGCTATCATAGCAACAGTGCCTGATGTGAACCCAGATATAAATCCACTAGTTAACAAATATACCACTCCAAGTTCAATATAAACTGACAGAAATATATTATTTAAAGAAGCTAACAGTGATCCTATAGGTGGAATTAACATCACTGGTTTATGACCAAATCTATCTGTCCATGAGCCAATATAAAATGTAACAACAAATGTAGACAGGAAGAGAGAAACATTGTAGTATTTCATCCATTCTGATGTTTTCGATTCCACCATGCTATGTGTTTCATTAGATAAATTCTGACATTTACTTGTCACGTTATAATGAGTGATGCTTATACACATTTTGGTGAAGATAAGATCTTGAATGGTATTCATTTCCAAAAATATGGCCGCCATATAAAGAAAGAGTACAGGTTCCACTGTAATTAGACATAGCCACTGTTTCAATCTTGTGCAGAGTGACATTGTTTACCTGGAAGAAAAAAAAAAAAAAACAGTGCAAATAATTATAAAAGAGTAATCATAAACAATTCTACAAGTTATTTTAAAATATTCGATGAAAAACACAATTTTAAAAGAAAAAATAATTATATATATTGCATATCAATCCCAAAAAAATACAATTTAGCAAATCTTATTTTGTTCATGAAAATTAATGAAAAGCTATTCAGAATTATCACTGAACAATTAAGAACATGAGGAGTTAGTATATTATGAATGTGAACTGCATGCATTTTTAAACCACTTTGTCTATTTTGTGGGAGGAAATCTGATATCAGTTAACTTTCCATCACCAGAAAAAAACCTAGAAAATGCATGGAAATACCTGAGTGTGAAATCAGATATTTCCATGTGAGAGGAAACAGACTGTGAACTCAGGTATTTCCTGCAGTGAGAGGAAACAGACTCTTGGGCATCATGTCCAAGAGTCTGTTTCCTCTCACTGCAGATTCCTATTCCATCTATCTATTACCTAATCAAAATGAAACATGCAACAAACAATGAGAGTGTAACTGCATTTAAAATAAACTCTGGCCTGGATGGTCAAGTGGTTAGCGTATCTACTCTCCAGCCAAAAGGCTGCGGGTTCAAATACTGCTGTGGGCATGGATGTTTGTGATTGTCTGTGGTTGGTGTAGATGATGTGATTTGCTGCACTTGATGGATTGAGTGATGGAGATGGAGAGTTGTGGAGTGGGCGCCCTCCTTTGATGAGTTGTTGGAGTCTTTGAAGGTGTCGCATAATAATAATAAACTTCCCTTAAAAAAATACCCTCAACAAAAATGAAAACTCAAAACAAAACACACCATCCCTTATGGACATCTAGACCAGCCTTCCTATTGTTAACAGAAAACCAAATTGCTTTGGTTTTCTGTAAATGCATGATTGCTTTTTGTCACAACAATAGTACTCATGTCTTTATGGAATTAGAAATTGCTTGCCAGAGAAAATGCCAAATTTAAAATTCTCGGCTTTTGACTTCCTGTTGCTGAAGGTTTTCTCATCCTATTCAGTAATATTCATCTGCCACTCACCTCTTCATTTTCTTATTTCTGAAACTCAACTTTCTGCAATCCAGTTATTCAAACAGCATCATCTTCCTAGATGACCTCGATGCCCACAACTCTAACTGGCTTGCCTTCTCCAAAACTGAATGATTTGTATTAAGTCGCTGCTTATTGCATATACTTCCACATTTTGACCAAGCTGGACAAGATGCAGAAGTATATGCAATAAGCAATAGCCTAACATCAAATTATACATCTACCAACACGAATACCCGATAACCCTATCCACTCTACTAATTCCCCTTCCAGATACACCACAGAGATTACCTCTCCTTTCAGCAACTCTGAAACTTTCCCTAGCTGTTCCCAATCTTGTGTTATGGTACTACAAAGGTTCCAAATGGGATCACCCTTCTCAAACTTCTGCTCTTCCCTAACATTTAGCATACCACAATTGGCTTGAAACAGGAATCCCAAGTTCATACTCAGCTTACATTGAAGCAAACAATAAATGCAAAACAACCACTAGCAAATCAACATCTGACTTCATAAAGTTCAACAGTAGAAAACTTGCCTCCTCTCCAAATGGAAGTGATGCCTTTTGGCCCCTTGCAAAGACCATCAGATGCAGCTTCTGCTCACCTGCACTTCCATCTCTCTCTCTCTCTCCCTCTCTCCCCTCATTCAGATGGCACCACTGTTACAGCACTTAAAGCTGATCTCTCATCCCTCTTCTCTTCCAACTCTTGCACAGAAGACCAAGGCAAATCACTTCTTGCCATACCAGAAAAGTGTGCATCACGAGCCTCCTGTGGTTTTTTGGCAGAAAGACATTGGAAAAATACTAAACTCAGAAACCAAAATGTCTTCCAGTCCCAATTTCTCCAGTTGTACTCAAATGTTGTGCTCTAGAAATAATGCCTGTCCTATATAATTTTTATATTTTATACACAGCTCTCAATGCATGAAAGCAAACATATATCCAACCTGTTCCAAAAAGAGCTAGAGAAGAAAAGTCTGCCATCCAACTGCAAACTGATCACCACTGCCTCAATCCTCTCTAAAATAATGAAGAATATCATCAATAATCAACTTCTAGAGCCATTACCTACAGGCCCACCAATTAATCAATGACCACCAGTGTGGATTCTGCTATCTTAGATCCACCTCCTGCCTACACACCCATCACTGGATGGGTGTGTAGGCAGGTTTGGAAAAATATGCAGTTATGTTTGAATTTCTCAAGCATTAGATCATCTCTGGCATTGAGGCCTATCCAGTAAATTGCCATCCTTTGTAACTGTGTAGCAAACTTTCTCTCTGGTCATTCGCTATATGTCATGGCAGATGACTTTGAGTTTCTCCACCAATGCAGTGAGAGCCCAAGCACTCCTGCATTGGTGGCTCTGTTCTATTATCTATCCTCTTTCTCCTATACATAAATGGCCTACTCTCAGTCATCACTAATCCTATCCACAACTTTCTTGATAACAATACACTTCATTCATGCAATGCTCAGACATTCCAAACTTTAATATCTGCAACCAGTGTCTTAAGAAGTAATCTCCACACTGTCCTTCAATGGGGGATAACCTGCCATCTTCAATGCTACCAAAACACGGAGTCCTCCCTTTTTCTCACAAAAGGGGATCTTAGCTAACCTTCCCTTTTCCTCAGTAATACAAAAATCACAAGATCTGATCGTGTCTGGTTTAGAATGTGGGTGCACCACCACAAATGTGAATAGTATTCTTAGGATGGATGGATCTGATATTTTTATAGTTATTAGCTGGATGGATGAAAAGCAGCATCTTGAGCAGAAAAGAATGCCAGTCTCTCCTGGCATAAATACATCACATCACATCACATCAGTAGCTTCCTCAGCTTCTAAAACACTAGGCATTCTTTTCTGCTCAAGATGCTGCTTTTCACCCATCCAGCTAATAACTATAAAAATATCAATCCATCCATCCTAAGAATACTGTTCACATTTGTGGTGGTGGTGCACCCACATTCTAAAAATTCTAGATGGTGTTACAGAGGAGAGCGATTCAGCTACTAGATGATTCCCCACTATTTCACAGATGCATAGTTTCATTCCTGTCTGTTTTATAAGGTACTTCCGTGGTCACTGTTCTACTAATTTGACAACCATTATTCCTGTGCTGTCATGTTGTTCCATCATGTTGTACTGTATACAAGACAGTGTTCAAACCAATTTTAACTTATGGATCTGAGTTAGAAATAAAACACTTGACCAAAGACTAGAAACCACAGATATGAGAGTCCTGAGAAAGATTATGGGCATGAACAGATGGCATGAATGGCAATATCATATTAAAAATGAGGATATTAGAACTTGACATTGTTAGCATCCAGGAATGTGTTAGCAGAGTTAATCTCAGATGGTATGGTCACCTAAGCAGAATCAGAGAGGAAAGATTATCAAAATAAGTTGTTTTGCTAATCAGGAAGACCAAGATATAGGCAGATTAATACAGTAAAAAGTGCCTTAGAAGACAGAAATATCTGATAATGTTGGATGATAGCAGATAACAGATTGATATGGAGGAAAATTGGTGATAGGAAGTTAGCAATGAGGTAAGTTTTTCAAGTAGTACTATCATAATATCCTGTACACCCCTTGAGGGAACATGTCAGGAATTTGATGATGATATTCTTATGCTTTTTGTTGGAGCCTGCTAAAACAAGAGCAACAGTTAACTAACATTCCTTTTCACACAAACTGCAAACATGCTTCTCCTCTTCCTTATTTATTCCATGTACCTTGATACTCTGAAACAGCCTTTCTCACAGTGTTTTCCAAACCTCCAACATGTCAAAAAAAAATGTCAATAGACTTTTTCTTTCTGAAACCTTACCTACATCCCATACGTGGAAATGATATGCTATAGATTTTCTACCCCTCATGTATTAGATCAATACGAATAAATAAATATATACCAGGGGCGAATATTCAGGGTGTACTAGGTGTGTGGTGGTCATTCACCTAATAGCAATATCACCGATATTATATTATATTATTGCATATATTCCTATTAAAGACTCCCCTGATTGTTTCCAGACTTCACGTGATGTGTAAAAGTAAACATAACATACTAATGCTTTATGAAGAGGACACTTTTCGATGCAATAACATTGCATCCCATTCGTATTAATAGCCCTGGTGTGCATTCAAAGTACATACACCTTTGAGCGCTTTGAAAAGATGTGCAGATGGCGCAGCTGGTCAAATTCTTAGCATTCTAGTAGTTTTAAACTGCTCAGAAGGTGAGGCAGGATGAGTTCTGAGATAATAACATCTAGAGGCTGTGATTGGTTACAGTGGCACACTCAGGATTTAATCTTGGAAGAGGCCGAGCGCTCAGGATTTAACCTTTTGGGGGGGGGCGAGTTGAGTAGACGTTTTGCGAATACACACTACACATTGCATACGACCTATAACTGAACATCTGCAGTGATTACTAATTCGTAAGTGGCAGACAACATAAATAAAAAAAATGAATTTTAATTAGGAAAAGATTTTTGGAAATTTTTCTAGTGTTTTTTCCTTTTCTTTGGGGGGGTGCCCGGTCCCCTTGCCCCCCCCCCCCCTCTGGATGCGCTCTGATTGGTTATTATGTCAACCAATCAAATTGAACGTTGTCATTGGTTATGAGTTGCTGTTTTTGTTTTCTAAGTTTTATCTGTATTGCGTGCTTGAACTATGAACTGATGTGGTAGGCAAGTTTTTATATATAATATAAAAAAGTTTTAATTTATAATTTTCAATAAATTTATAACTCTTTGCCCAGATTACAATGGGAAACAGTATTGTACTCGAAGGAAGTCAGCCTCATCCTCCTCTTTCAAATTTTACACCTTTGACTAATTCAAATATACCAACCAAATATAGCATCCTCCTTTGTAATTGTTTTTTAATATACAGTATCTTAAAACAAACACATTGTCCCCCACTCTGTGCAAATTTGGTTACCATTAATTGATAAAATATTCGAAGTTATCGTACAATTAATTGCATTAGACCAATTAAGATGGCATTGATGTGCTATACACTCTTAAAACTTACATATCTCGATAAAAATGCAAGCATATGGTCAAACTGACAGCACAGGTTACATAAGACACGACAGCACACCCAACTAAAATGGGCATGCGACGCCATTGATATATACATATATATATATTAAATTCAGGTTTTTTTCAGGTAAATTGGCCATGAGAACAAATGCTATTTACAGACAATATATACTAGTGGTGGTGGGCAGTAGATGGCTTTGTGTGTCCTCCCACAATGAGTCCTTGAACTCCTTGTAGGTGCCATACAATAATAATACATATTTAAAAAGTCTTTATTAAAGGTATTATTTCTAGGAAAATTCCCATGTTACTCCTCTAAAAATGAACTATTATTTTAATGGCTAATATAACCTACTTTCGTTTAGGAGTGCCCCATTTTTTACAATGTCATTGTAAAAAAATGGGGCACTCCAATTACATTGGCTCTCTACTCAAATTCTAGGGCATTACTGAAGTGTCATAAAACTAACATATGAAGAATAAAAAAAAAGGATAAAATTTGGACATACCTTTTTGAATGTTGTTTTTTCTCTTTATTCCAGTGATGTGCCACCATATGCTGTTAAGCTGTTAAAAGAAGGGGTTTTTTTTGAGGGGGAGGGGATAAGTAATGTGGGGGATTATTTGAAAAAAAAACAGGTTTTTATATATGTATAATATTATTGTTATTATTAAGGGTGGGTAGAGAGCATTTGGGAAGGGGAGATGAGAGAAGAATCTGAAGATAGAAATTATTTTTTGGGGGAAGAGGAGGGATTTTAAGGAAAAAGTCAGGGGTGGGAGTAACGGGATGTGAGCCATTTCGACAACCATTGTCTTCAGAACTCATGGGGGAAGTGGATGCTATGTCATGTCGATTAGGTGTTTCTATCTTTGGTATACTTGTGTTGTCTCTTATTGGTCTGAGTCGTGACCTAATTTTTATATTATTATGGAGCTTCCAACTCTCGGAGATTATGTAGAGTCGGTGAACGTTTATTGAGTTTTTGTCACATTTATGGCTATCGTTTCCAATATGCTAAGCATTGCTTTGTTGTCTTATATGTCTAGTATTATGACCTTGTTGATTTGCGAGGTATGTTTTTCTTCGAGGGCATGGACTGCTATATTACATCCTGTTTTTCTCAAGAAGAACAGGATACAAAGTACAGGAAAACTGAGATAGCAGTCCACACCCTTGAAGAAAAACATACCCCGCAAATCAACAAGGCCATAATATTAGACATACAACACAATGATACTTAGAATATTGGAAACGATAGCCATAAATGTGATGAAAACTCAATAAATGTCCATCGACCCTACATAATCTCTGAGAGTTGGAAGCTCCATAACATAAAAATTAGATCATGACTCCGACCAATAAGAGACAACACGAGTACATCAAAGACATAAACACCTAACCGACATGACATATCATCCACTTCCCCCACGAGTTCCGAAGACGATGGTTGTCGAAACAGTTCACACTCTGTTACTCCCACCCCTTTTTCCCTTAAATCCTTCCTCTTCCCCAAAAAAATAATTCCTGTCTTCAGATTCTTCTCTCATTCCCCTTCCCAAATGCTTTCTACCCACCCTTAATAATAACAATAATTCTTCTTCTACAACTTCTCCCACTTAAGTGGGGTCACTGTTTGTTATGAGTCTCCTCCACACCTTCCTGTCTTGGGCTGTCACCACATCCAAGTTCTTCATCTTCAAGTCCTCTTCTACCAGCTCCCTCCATCTCTTCTTTGGCCACCCATGCTTCCGCCTTCCTTGCACATCCATCTGCATGACCCTTCTTCCCACATATTCGTCCTCCCTCCTCATCACATGACCAAACCATCTCAACCTTGCCTCCTGTATTTTCGCTCCTAAGTTCGTAACTTTCACTGTTCCCCTGACATAGTCATTTCTCAGATGATCCTTTCTGGTCACACTGCACATCCACCTAAGCATTCTCATCTCTGCTACTTCCATCCTGCTGATGTTATTTTTCCTCAGGGCCACAGTTTCTATAGCATATGTCATAGCTGGCCTCACTACTGTCCTATAAATTTTGCCTTTCAGATTGATCGGTACCCTCTTATCGCATAACACTCCAGCCATCTCCCTCCAGTTCCTCCAACCCGCTTGTATCCTGCATCCCACTTCCTTCTCAGCTCCTCCATCTTCTTCCACTGTTGAACCTAAGTATCTAAAGTCTCTCACCTTTCTGATGACATTTCCTTCCAGCTCCAGATCTGTCTCCTGGCCACCGCCCACTGCGCAACACATATACTCTGTCTTACTTCTGCTCAGTCTCATACCTCTCTCTTCCAGTACTTTTCTCCATCTTTCCAGTTTAATTTCCGCTTCTTCTCTTGAATCTACACACAGCAAGATGTCATCTGCATACAACATTGTCCAAGGTGCATCTTCTCTCACCTCCTCTGTTACCACCTCCATCACAATATTAAACAGAAACGGACTTAATGCTGACCCTTGATGCAAGCCAACTGTTACTTGAAAACTTTCTATCTGTCCCAAACAGGTCCGAACACTTGTCTTCACATTTCTGTACATTTCCTGCACCAACCTGACATATTTCTCCGGCACCTTCTTCTCCCTCAGACACCTCCAGACTTCTTGCCTTGGCACTCTATCGTATGCTTTCTCCAGATCAATAAATACCAGATGTAGCTCCCTTTGTTTCTCTCGATATTTTTCCATCATCTGTTGTAACCCAAAGATAGCATCTGTTGTTGATCTACCAGGCATGAAGCCAAATTGTTCCTTTGCAATCTCCACCTCCTCCCTCAATCTACCATCAAGAACCCTTTCTAGGATCTTCATTGTGTGGGACATCAACTTTATTCCTCTGTAATTTTTACAGTCTTGTGCATCCCCTTTACCCTTGTAGATGGGAACAAGAGTACTCTCCCTCCATTCCTCGGGTATATTTTCCTGTTGGCAAACTTTCATGAACAGGTCCCACAGCAGGTCAATTCCCTCTTCCCCCAGTGCCTTCCATGCCTCCACTGGAATTCTGTCGGGGCCCACCGCTTTTCCATTCCTCATCCTCTTCATGGCCTCCGTCACTTCCATTCTACTGATGTTCTGCACCATCCCCTCAGAAGGCTGCCCATCTCCTCTGTGAGTCCTTGCATTTTCCTCATTCAAAAGTCCCTCAAAGTATATTTTCCATCTGTTTCTTATGTCCACATCCCTCCATAATACTCTTCCTTCAGCATCTTTGATCTGCCTCACATGTAAGATGTCCTTAGCTGCTTTATTTCTACATTTCGCTAGTTGGTAAATTTTTCTCTGTCCTTCCTTTGTTTCTAATTGATCATACAGATCTTGATATGCCATGGCCTTCGCCTGTGCCACAACTCTCTTGGCTTCTTGCTTTCTCTCTTTGTACACCTCTCTGTCCTCTTCCACTCTTGTCTCATCCCACTTCTGCTTTGCCTTCCTCTTAGCTGTCACTGCCACTTGTACATCATTATTCCACCACCAATCCTCCTTCTGCTCTCTAATCTTTCCAGATGTCTCACCAAGCATCTTGATTGCACAGCTCAGGATTACTTTTGAATAATGTTTCCACCAATCTTGTACACTTTCCAGTCCATCCGAAATCCTCTCTAACACTCTCTCCCTAAAACGATTCCTCACACTCTCCTCTTTTAAGCGAAACCACTTAATTGTCTTCATCTCATTGGCAACCAGAAGTTCTTATCTTCGATCTTATTTTAAAGTCTGCGCACAGCAGTCGGTGTTGTTGTGATACTTGATCTGTTGGAATCACTTTACAATTTGTCACAACCTTAAGATGTTTTCTTCTAGTCAAAGTGTAGTCAAATTGTGAGCTGTTGTTACCACTTCTAAATGTTATCAAATGTTCTTCCCTCTTGAAGAAAAACGAGTTCACAATTGCCAGATCAAATGCTACTGCAAAGTCCACAACCCTCTCTCCTTCCTGGTTCATCATTCCCACTCTGTGGCCACCATGAACCCTTTCACAGTCTCTATTCTGTCTTCCTATGTGCCCGTTCAAGTCTCCTCCGACAATCACCATCTCATTTTCTTCCAATTCCCTCATTGCTTCATCTAACACATTCCAGAACTCATCTTTTTCCTCTGCTGTACAACCAACTTGCGTGGCATATACACATAATACGACCACCCGCTCTTCTCCAAGACCCAATTTCATTCGCATGATCCTGTCGTTCCTTCTACCCACGTCCAGTACTTCACCCTTCATTCTGCCACAGACCACAATTCCTACACCATTTCTTCCCTCATTATTCGCTCCAGAGTAGAACAATTTATATCCATCTCCCAGTTCCTTTGCCTTTCCCACTTTCCACCTTGTTTCCTGCACACATAAAATGTCTAACTTCCTCTTCCTCATCATGTCTGCCACCTCTCTTCTCCTTCCAGTCATGCTTCCAACATTCAGTGTTCCCACTCGCGACATCCTCTCCATCTGCTGGGCTCGCTTCTTTAACCGCACCCACCATTGATGCGGTAGCCCTCGTCCACTTCTCACAGCTGTAGGGCGATGTGGCTGTGCATCGCTTAAGGGGTATGCCCTAGCCCTTATATCATTTTCTCTTCGACTCATAATCATAGTTTGAGTTGGCACTGAAGTTTTCCGACTGGATGCCCTTCCTGACATCAACCCTCGCATTTATCCGGGCTTGGGACCGGCACCTATTGAGGCTAGCTTGCCTCCTTCGGTGGCTGCATAAGATGAAATGACTTAGCAAGATAGGAAAGACTCATCCCTAGCCCTCGAATACTCTAATAGCATCAGGGGGAAGGAGCAAGGAGAGGAGAAAGAAGCAAAGAAAGAAGAGGAGAGACCAGTCTACAGAATAATATAACAGATATATATTACATGAAGTAAGGCATGGTCCAGCATCAGGTACCTCGGGTTTGCCATGCCCGTACTCACTAAAGTGAGCCCTTGAGGAATAATAATAACAATAATATTATACATATATAAAAACCTGGGTTTTTTTCCCAAATAATTCCCCCCACATTCCCCCAAAAAAACCTTCTTTTAACAGCATATGAAGGCACATCACTGGAATAAGCAGACAAAATAACACCCAAAAAAGGTATGTCCAAATTTTCTCCTATATTTTTTATTCATCATATGTTAGTTTTATAACACATCAGTAATGTCCTAGAATTTGAGTAAAGAGCCAATGACATTGTAAAAAAAGGGGCACTTCTAAACAAAAGTAGGCTATATTAGCCATTAAAATAATAGTCTTTATTTAAGATTCTCTGTAACCCCTAGATGGCTTCAGTATGTGTAGGTCTATGGAATCTGAAACCAGCCCCTTAAAGTTGTGTCTCAACCCTGCTAAATAGAAATCTTAGCAGTACAGTCATCCCTCGATTTATGTCAGGATTCCATTTCATCTCCGGCAGGACATAAGTTGATACATTAAATTCAACAGAGTTATAGGGGTTAAGGGGCTGGTATGCTGCCATTTTAATTTTTAAACCTTATAAAACTGGTCTGTGCACTACTGCTACTATAAAACAGGAGAATAATCACCTAAATCTTCCTCCACAATCACATCTTCATTACCTTCCCTATGTGAAAGACCAGGCTGTGGCTCTTCTGGTGTAATCTTTTTTTTTCTGATGAAAATGTCCAATGTGCTTTGCTTATTCCTCTTCTTTTCATCATAAATTTGTTTATAGCAAGCAAACGCATCATGTACTTTCCTTTCTACTAATAAGTAGCGTTCGACATTGGGGTCCATGTCTTCAGCCATTTTGAGAACAAGAACATTTCTGCAAGATCCTTCACTGTGAATTGTTTAACTACCTCTTCTTGTTTCTCTTTTCCCTTTTTCTTTTCTCGTTCTTCCTCTTCTGCAACACATTGTTCCTCCAGTTCGATCAATTCTTCGTTGGTCAATTATTTAGGTCACGTCGTCATTATTCACTTCGAGATTCAGATTGTTTGTTCTAGGCCCACTATTTCTTCACTCAGTTTAAAAAGGTCTTCATTTTTTTCAAAACTTCCAAAATTGTGCACAAACCTTTTTAATGTCTTTTTCCATATGCCACTCATACATTGAGAGTCACTTCATCTCAAGTCACAGCAATATACTTAATAGCCTGATAAATATTGAATGCTTTCCAGAATAGCATGAGAGTCTGATCATTTCCTTCAGAGGCAGAAATAACTTGTGATAAAGTTCTCCATAGATAATAAGCCTTAAACAATGAAAGAACCCCCTGATCAATCGGCTGGATCAATGAAGTAGTGTTTGGAGGGAGAAACATGACCTTGGGGTGAAGATCACCAATGTAAGTGGTGGAGGACCTGGAGCATTATCTAGAAGTAATAAAATTTTAAATTCTACATTTTCTTTAACACAATAGCTTTCCATTCCACTTGCATAACAGTTGATTAAGATATCCTCAAACAATTTTTGAGTCATCCACGGCTTCTTATTGTTCCGATAATGAACTGGAGGAGTATCCTTCCTAATGTTTTTCAAGGCTCATGGATTCTCACTGTGCCTTCACAAATGGTTTCAGTTTACATCCAGCCACATTATCCCCTTACAGAATAATAATGCAGTCTTTAAGAGCTTTGAAACCAGGCATAGATTTTAGCTTTTTGTGGATGAATGCTGCTCAGGCATTTTTTCCCCAAAACAAGGAGTCTCATCCATATTATATATTTGCTGTGACAAATAATTTTCCTCCGTAATAATTTTATCTGATTTCTCCACAAACTCCTTGGCAGCATTCTCATCAGCACTTACAGATTCACCATACATTTTCACATTATGCAGTGCAAAACACTGCTTGGATCTCATGAATCAACGTTGAATTCATAGTCGTAATTGGGCCCTGATTTCTCTTTCAACAAGTTGAAGAGACTTAGTGCCTTAGCAGTTAAGGTCCTAGTGCTAATGGAATATGCACTTTAGGTTCAGGTCCTCTGTCCATTATCCAAGTAGCTTTTCCATATCACTGATTGGATCTTGTCGTTGCTTCGTCACTATCATCGATTTAAGAAGCAGATCCTTTCACAGCCTCTACAATTTTATCCTTATTTTTCAAAATGGTCATCACTGTAGAATGAGACCATCCGAAGTCATGTGCAATCACACTGACAGGCTTACCAGCTTCACGTTGCTTTATAACTTGCAACTTCGTTTCAAGATCAATTGTTTGCCTCTTTTTCTGTGATTCTTTGCTAGGTTTTTTGATTGGGCATGTTGCACAAAATATCACGAAATATTTAACGATAAATACAGAAATAACCTATTTCTCAATAGGTTATTTCTATTATCAACAGATGAACTGTTAAAAACATGTGCCGATTTCCGAGGAAGGTTGCCACTGAATGCGCTGATGCCACTGCGGATGATGCATTGTTGCTAAATAGAAACGTTTTTACTTTATGCTCATTTGCATCTTATTCGAAAGTATAGTTGAAAATGTTATTTATTCTCTTATGGAATCAGTGACGCATCTTCAAATGGACGTAAGCCAAGGGATGACTATATATACACAAGTGGGTATATAACATCTGGACTAGTCCTTTAAGCAGGTTGTATGCCATGCTGCTGTGCCAACAATCAATAGACCAAAATGATATTGCATTGTGTTTCATTTTGAATATTTCGTCATATGAATTTATTAGATACTAACATATATGTAGGAAAATAAAATAAAGAAATCGATCTCCAAAATAAATCCAATTTTTTTTGCTTATATTTATATATAAGAAGCCAGAGGTGGGAGGCCACATTGAAGGCCAAGGACTCGCTGGATAGATTATATCCAAAACCTTGGGTGGACACATTTGGGAATCCCACCAGAACACCTGAGCTTGGCGGCAGAGGATCGTAACCATTGGAAGTTCCTCTTGCAGCTGTTACCCCCACAACCCAATTAGGAAAGGTGGGCCTTGAAGATGTATGTATGTATATTTATATATATATATATATGTTACGGTTAAAGTGATAAATCCGGTTATTATTAATAATTATCAGTTATTATTAATAATAACCGGTTAAAGTGAACAATTTATGAGAATTAATCACTTTAGCCGGTTAAAGTGAATAATTCCTAGAGGAGTCTGGTACATGTAATAAAAACATGTTTATAGGTTTTATATATAGGTTTTCATTCTCAATAGAAATTATAACAGCTTAGGTTAGGTTAGGTTAGTTTATAATGAAAAAAGTAAGGAAAGTACTTCTTTTGTACTCAATGAAATCAGAAATCATTATAAACTAATCTAACCTAACCTTTATCGGTTAGAAATCATTATAAACTAACCGAACCTTTATTGGTTAGGTTATAATGAAAAAAGTAAGGAAAGTACTTTTTTTGCACTCAATGAAATCAGAAACCAGTATAAACTAGCCTAACCTAAAGTAACCTGGATGTTGCATGTCGAATCAGAGTGTAGTCGTAGTTTGTCGTAGGCAGATTAATGGGGATGAAAGATAAATGTTGTTGTGGACCGAGCTTAATGATTGCAGGCAGATAAATGGGGATAACAAATAAATAAGTTGTTGTGGGTAGATGAATGGGGATAATAGACAAACGTCGTTGCTGTACCTCTTTCCTCATCAATGGAGAAAAACACTGATCAGTTCCTCTCTGATTTATCTATTATCCCCATTCATCTGCCCAAAACAACTTTTATTTGTTATCCCCATTTATCTGCCGGCAATTATTAAGCTCAGCCCACAACAACATTTATCTTTTATCCGCATTAATCTGCCCACGACAAACTAAGACTACACTCTGGTTCGACATGCGACATCCAGGTTAGTTTAGGTTAGGTTAGTTTACAATGATTTCCGATTTCATTGAGTGCAAAAGAAGTACTTTCGTTACTTTTTTCATTATAAACTAACCTAACCTAAACTAACCTAACCAATAAAGGTTAGGTTAGTTTATAATGATTTCCAACCGATAAAGGTTACGTTAGGTTAGTTTATAATGATTTCTAACCGAAAATGGTTAGGTTAGTTTATAATGATTTCTGATTTCATTGAATGCAAAAGAAATACTTTCCTTACTTTTTTCATTATAAACTAACCTAACCTAACCTAAGCTGTTATAATTTCTATTGAGAATGAAAACCCCTATATAAAACCTATAAACATGTTTTTATTATATTTACCAGACTCCTCTAGGAATTATTCTAGGAATTATTAACCGGTTAAAGTGATTAATTCTAATTATTCACTTTAACCAGTAATTATTAATAATAACTGGATTTATCACTTTAACCGTAACACACACACACACACACACACACACACACACACACACACACACACAGGTGGTGCCTTGGTTACGGACGACCCGACTTAAGGCGTTCCATACTTACGAACGGGCTCCCAAGGTTACCCATAAAGATAAGTAATAATTAAATTAATAATCTGGGAACCAGTTTCTTTTGCACATGTAAACCAACCCGCACTTTACCACATTATTAAAACAGCTCTTCCCGTTATTGGGAAGTCAAATTTAAGGGCCTGGGTCACACTTGTCATGTCTGAAGGTTGGATCTTGAACTGTTTTATTCCTGCTGTGAAACCTTTTTGTTCATAAAAGAAAATTCCCTTTAAAATTCTGCTGGTGTGTTGGACAATGCTCCTGGACATCCAACATCTTTAGATGACCTTCACCCTAATGTAAAGGCTGTATTTTTACATTAGGGTATTTTACATCGTTACTACAGCCAATGCACCAGGGAGTCATTTCTGCATTTAAGGCATATTACTTACGACGTACATTCCTGCAAGCAGTCAGGGCCACGGAAGATGATGTGATGACCTTGAGAGAGTTCTGAAAGAATTCTAACATCCATGATGCCATCAAAAACATTGCTGATTCTTGCCAGAAAGTGGGGCAATCAGCAATTAAAGGAGTATGGAACAAACTGTGTCTTCAATTCTGTGATGATTTTCGTGACTTCACAGAAGACATTGCCGAAGCCAGAAAAGCTGTGGTGGATAGTGGCAATGCACTGCAATTGGACATCAATGAAAATTATGTCATTGACTTACTACAGTCCCATTCAATTAACCAATGAAGACCTTATGGAGATAGAGAAGCAGCTGATAGAAACACAAGCACACAAAGAATCAGAAGATTCAAAGGCAAGAAAGTTTATAACAAAAGAATTAGCTGAAACCTTTCATCTCAATGAAGCAGGATTTGCTAAGCTTGAGGAGCAACATCCTAACATTCAGCGGATTACAAAGGTTTACCATACAGTTAGTGAGAACATCAGCTGCTATAAGGCCATTTATGATGAAAAAAAAAAAAGAAAAAGGCTGTGCAAACAACTCTAGATACCTTTTTCAAGAAACCAGCTTCAGTGGTAAGCCCCCCCCTCCTCCAGCAACAGAATCGAATCCTGATTCTCCAGCACCATCTCCATCATCTTCTGATTAATGGTAGCCTACCTTCTTGCTTCAAAAATGCCACTTCTAATAAGCAAGACATTGATGCAACCTTTAATATTCTTTTTTGAAATTTCTCCTATCTCTTATCTAAACTTTTTGTATGAGTTTGTTTTTATGTTCTGTTTGTTTGAATTAAAAGAAAGAGCACAATAGTTTCTGTAACTTATTATTACAGTACAGAGGCATTATTATTATTATAGTATTACCAGGGCCGTCATCAGATTAGATCGCACCCTGAGGCAAACAATTAAATATCATCCCTGATGGATTATAAGACAAAAATATAAGAAAATCTCCAGTTGCTATTTTGTTTTTATTACAAGAGAAACATTACTGCAAAACAATTACATAATAATATTAATTAAATGTTTGCTCCATGGGGATATCGCACAATAAAACTGTTTTTAAGCTCTTCTAAATTTAAATTATAAGCTATGTCCACCTCTATTGATATATATATATATATATATATATATATATATATATAAAATAAATTTTTTAACTTGGGGATATTGTATATTAGGATAACCAAGTTATTTTATATACTTGGTTATTTTAATTCCTAATCCCAAGTATGCAAACAATTAAGTTTGCACCTGAAACAAAGTTCAAGTATAAAGATGGTGCAACACCAGGGCAACTCATTGTAAAGGTGGGTAAAGCTCTGATCACTATTCTTAGTATTTTCCCATAATGAAAAGCACATCTCACTAGAAGATGTATACTGCAATGCATTATGGGTGGGATCACTACCCAGACCGGTTTCAACATTTTTTGAGGTCTCCTCAGTGAGTAGCTAGACCCTAAATACCAAGGTTATAGTAATACGGAGCCTTATCAACTTTACCTATAGAAGTTGCAACAAGGTGTTTTTATTTTTAATAAAAATCTCTGGAGAAATTTTTATTAAAAATATTTATCAGGAATTTTAAAAAAATTTATTAAAAATTTTTATTAGGAGTTAAAATAATCAAGTTTATAAAATAACTTGGTTATCCTAATATACAATATCCCCAAGTTAAAAAATTTATTACATCTATATCTCCTCCAGAGATGTTTATTAAAAATAAAAACACCTTGTTGCAACTGCTATAGGTAAAGTTGATAAGGCTCCGTATTACCATAACCTTGGTATGAATTTTAGGTTTCGGATGAATCAATCGACTGTGAAATATGGTGATTGATTCATTCAATCCAATACCCTTGGAGGGTAATGGATGGCAATGTTGTAGCCAATGAAGTTCTCACTGTCCTCTACAGATAACGGGGAAGAAGAAAAGCATTCTTGCTTCGCTTTTTAAGCCAGTCCTTATAAGAACTATAACCTTGGTATTTAGGGTCTAGCTACTCATTGAGAAGACATCAGAAAAGGTTGAAACCGGTCTGGGTAGTGACCCCACCCATAATGCATTGCAGTATACATCTTCTAGTGAGATGTGCTTTTCATTATGGGAAAATATTAAGAATAGTGATCATCTTCTAGTAAGATGTGCTTTTCATTATGGGAAAATACTAAGAATAGTGATCAGAGCTTTACCCACCTTTACAATGCATTGTCCTGGTGTTGCACCATCTTTAGACTTGAACTTTTTCAGGTGCAAACTTAATTGTTTGCATACTTGGGATTAGGAGTTAAAATAACCAAGTTTATAAAATAACTTGGTTATCCTAATATATATATATATATATATATATATATATATATATATATATGTGATAAAATTTGGTGAGGACCACTTTTCTCGTGTATTATTTTTAAGAGAATTTTTAATTCTTCGAATAAATCTATTGCATCTACATCAGGTGTAAAATATCTTGTTGCTGTAATACAGCGCCTACCGCAATATGGCTGAACGAGCACCCTTATTAAGTAACGCCGTGAGGCAGGCTGCCTCTATGCTACACCCTGTCGACGGTACTGAGTATGACACTGTATTATTATTGCCACATATGAGCCACTGTAGTTTTGTTATTATTATTACTGCATATGCGCTGTTTATCAGGGATCTGAGTTACATACAAATCCAACTTAAAGACATTCTCAGGAACGTATCTCATTCGTAACCCAGGGACTGCCTGTATTCAGGTAATGGACAAAAAAATGGAAACAGTGACATATTTTGATTATTATGTCATTGGTCTGCCGTGGGTATCTCGTACAGCCTGTATTCTTAGAGGGAGAGACTCTGCCAGTGCTTGGAACTCAATAGGAGGAATTTTACACTATTTGTCCAACAGAAACTAGATCAATTCACTTTAGTTCTTTGGAAGTTGGAAACATTGCCTGAGAGCTCGCTCCAAAATGTCCCATAAATGTTCTATAGGATTTAAGTCTGGTGATTGGGATGGCCATGGCAGACAAGACACCTCACCGTCATGTTCCGCACACCATTGGGTGACTTCATTTGTTCAATGAATGGAGCATAATCCTGTTGAAAAGTGACTAGCTGCATAGAAGAAAAGTGTGTCAACATGGGATGAAGATTATCACTTATGACTGAAAGATAATGTACAGCATCCACTCTGCCTTCCAATACAACAAGTGGACCCAAAGCCATGAGAATGTGCCCCAGACCTTTACAGAACCACTAAAATATTTCACAGTTGGAAACAAAGCACTCCACTCTGGCTGGTACACTTCCTTCGGCTGATGCCACACACACATATTCATCCATTTGCAGTAAAATGTGTGAACGCAGATTCATTGGACCATATCACATCCCTCCACTGTTGCGCAGTCCACTGCCTGTGATCTCTGTACCATTGAACACAATGACGTGCATTGACAAGAGTAATCAAAGGCTTCTGTAAGGCAACTTGGCCATGATATCCAACTCTGCGTGGTTCCTGGCACAGAGTTTTTGTTGAAATGGGTTTCTCACGACTGGTGTTGAATTTTTCATGCAATTGCTGAGTAGTAGCCCACCTATGTTTCGTGACACAGTGCAAATGCTCAAATGTCCCTCTCTTGCAGTCAGTGCTTTCATCCACTACTGCATTTCATTGATGATGTTTATCCTGTCGACTGCCATGTTTCTTCCTCAACTAACATGTTCAATTTCAGCTGTTCTGATCACAGATGCACCTGCCAGCCTGGCTCCAACAATCATGTTCCTTCCCATCTCATTGTGGTCCTCTCTGATTCCATTCTAACATGCAATAAATAGAAGAAGGCCTCTGTGCCTTTATATACATGTCCCTAGGAATGTTGGAGTATATCTGCCTGTCAACTGAATCTGTGTTTGGTGCATCGTAGATTCTGCATGGCAATCACCAATAATGTGACCCGATAGCTCAGTGTTTTCATTTTTCTGTCCATTACATACATACATATATATATTTAGTGTGTGTGTGTGTGTGTGTGTGCACACACGTGTGTCATAATGTAATCCTTTGAGTGGGATTCACATATTTCCTTTACTGCCAACACATCTTTCAAAACAAAGAGAGTTTTTAAATAAATTTTGCAAAAATTTCATTTCTGAACTTCAGAGTTTGGAAACAAATTTGCATAGTATGTTAATCTACATTCTTCTGTTAATCTTCTGCATACAGATTAGCATACTTTGAAATTTGTTTCCAAACTCTGAAGTTGAGAAATGAAATTTTTGCAAAAGTTAATGTATTATGAATGCACTGGGATAATATAGTACATGTAATTATGTACAGTCACTCATTATACTATTTTGTAGACCTGAACACTAGTGACAAATGAAGACCCTGATTTATATATTATTATTATTATATTCTATATGAGAGACTATTTGCAAATATTATATAACTCATTAAATTCATTTACAGTCTCCATAAGACTTGCCATCCTCTCAAGTAACACATTCTATGCTCCTCACTCTTGCATTCATCACTCCCTTTCACAACTTTATGACCTCTTGTTATACAACAAGAAAAATCTTCACAATGTCCATCCAGTAAATACCTCAAAAACTTAAATATCTCAATCATATCACCCATTCATCTTTTCTCCACCAAATTCTGCAGATCATTCACTTTATCCTTATAACCAACAATTTGCATGCTTGATATAATTTTTGTTACTGCTTTTATATCCTCTCTAAAGATACTAATCAGACTACATCCAAAAGTGGTCTGATCAATAACTCATTTCTGCTGGTCTGTGTGCTTCTCCATATTGTAGCAATCACCTGAGTTTCTTCAATACCCTAGCAACACATCCTCTGAACTTTAAATTTCGATCTATTTACACCAAGATCACTTGCTTCCGATGGTTATGCAACGGAGTATGTAGCTTCCCATCTGTTGATCCCAAAGTTCATAGTCTTGCACTTAATTAAACTGTCCCTTCACTTGCCCACCTTTCAGATTATTCAAATCCTGCTGAAGAGCCAGAAATAACAAAAATAAAGTAATTGAAAATGTAGACTTTTTAATGCCATTTAATTTAAAATCTTATTTAGTGATTGTAATTTCTTGGAATATATTTAAAAAAAAAGCAACTGAAACAGTAACTTTTCAGGTCAGAACTAGGGCCAGGAACAAGTATTCTGTGTATCCAATGAAATAAACTCTTATAAGGCTGCCTGATATCTGTTGTTAATATTTTATTTTAATGTAACTTAAAATTTATATATATATATATATATATATGCTGCATATATATTGATAAGAAGTCAATGGACCCACAAAGGTAGAGTGCACTGTGATATGTAACGAGTCACATGTTTGTAGCCAGTATAAATTGGAGGAATATGATGCTCCCAAGTCATTGCAACTGTGTCAAAGTGAAACGATGAAGGTTGAAAGAGGCATTGTGATAGGATGCCATGTTGCAGGCCTATCTGGTCAGCAAATTGTTGACAAATTGGACCATCCCAAGTCAACAAGACAACTGCAAGTGCTAACCACAATAGATGATCTACCACTTACCAAATGTGACCATAGGGTGCTATGAAGGATAATATGTAAAACTGCCATCCATCAGCAAACATGTTGAATGTGAAGTTTCGGGCATTGACTGGAACACGAAGGTGAACAAAAACATTGAGAAGTAAGGCTCACAACATGGGCTTCCATGGTAGGACTGCAATATGCAAGCTCCACATTACACAAACAAATATGATATGAAATTTGCATATCATAGTTTTACCTGGTTTGGACTCACACCTATGCTTATGATGCCACAAATATTGAACTCAAGAGGTATCTGAACATTCTGGACAATGCTATGCTTCCTACTTTGTGGTATTTCTATAGAACTGACCATCGTCTCTTTCAGCAAAACAAGATACCATGTCATAAGGCTGCCGCTGTAACTGCATGCTTTCTGAACATGAATGTCACCATGCTTTTCGCCTCCACAGAGCCCTGATCACAACCCTACTGAGCATCTGTGGGATTAACTGGAGTGTCAGGCAGAGGGTGAGTATCATGGTTGTTTGTTTCTCACGCTATGGTGTCCATTGACTTCTTTCCATGCAGTGTGTGTATGTGTATACACAGTATATGTATATTAGTAAAAATGAGATAAAACACAAAAAAATTATAAGTGACATAATCAAAGTTACAAACACATCCTTCCCATATAAAGATGTACCTGGATAGCAATAGGACACAGATCAACAAAAGACTATAAAATAGTAAATAACGAATTAAAAAAATCTGTTCATGAGAGAAAGGTTTTTATTAGAAGCTTTTTATAGGAAAATAATCAATTTTAAACTTCTGATTTGATTTCCTCTGTGATGATTCAGTATAAGATTGAGATTGCAAAAAACTGGGAATACTTTGTGAAGAAAGAGTTTATGTGGAACTACAAAAGCAGGCAATTATGACAAGCCTAGTAGTAAGCTTGGAGCTCCATGAATTAAAATCCTACAAGAGAAGGATGTTAGTAGTGCATGGAGATAGTTAAGGGACATATACCTGAGGAAAGGAGGGTTAATCAAATAGGAGTTACATGGATCAGCAATATCATTAAGCATGAGCTGCAGAAAAAGAAAATGCTGTGGATGGCATATAAGGAGAAAGGTGACCAGCAAACCATGAATAGTACTAGGGTCTCACAAGAAAGGTGACCAGTATGGTAAGGAAGGAAAAATTAGATTCTGAGAAGAAGCCAGCCTAACAGGCCAAAGGGTTCTTTCACTATGTGGCCAGTAAGAGGAAGTATAACTATGGAAGAATAACCTTAATGAGCGCTGATGACATGAGATGACAGAAGCAGATAAAATAGTTGAGTTACTGAGTGACCACTTCGAAAGGGTATATCATCCAAGTAAGGTAAATGCCATGACATATGTGACAGAGACTTATCTGGGAACAGAGGGTGGATGAATTAGAAGTTCTCTGGATGTTGCAGAATCTCAATGTAAATAAAACTGTGCAATTATTATTATTATGGGCTACTCCAAGGAGTCCTTAGACTCATCGAGGGAGACTTAAACATCCTCATGTCAAGAAGTTTCCAACATTTGCGCATTATCTATCATACTTTGCTTTGAATCATTCACAGTCATGGTACCCACAACAGACTCTGGCAATCTATTCCACTCATTCACTATTCTCCAAGCATAAAACCTAGTTCTAACACCCGTGCTAACTACACTCTTACTCAGTTTCCATGGTGGCCCCTAGTTCTCCCCCCATCTGAAAAATTTCTTCTGAATTAATCTTGTAAAAACCCTCTCAGTAATTTGTACGTCTCAATCATATCACCCCTTTTCTGCCTATCAACCAGTTTCTGTAAAACACAAATCTTCAACCTGTTTCTTGTAAGGTTCATTCCATAGACCTGCTACCATCTTGGATACCTGCCTCTGGATTCTCTCCACCTCATCACCAAGAAACCTTGGCACCCAGATCTGCATGCAATATTCAAGATGGGGTCTTATCAAGGCTCAATAAAGTGGAACAATAACCTGCTTGTCTCTGCTCGTCAAAGTATTCTTCAGTAACCGAGTAATCTGATGAGCTGCTTTAGCCACTTTTGCTATCTGCCCCTAAACTTTAATCCCTATCCACTAACACTCCCAAGTCTCTGACTTCATCAATTTCCTGGAGTACAATTCCATTGATGTGGTATACAGCTAGTAATCTTCTCAACCCCAAAATGCATAACCTTACATTTTGCCACATTAAACTGACATCCATTGTCCTTTGCACAGTCTGCCAATCTATCCAAATCATCCTGCAAAATTTTGACATCATCTGTATTAACTATTGCTCTACCCAACTTTGCATCATTGGCAAATAACTGAACAGTTCCTCTCAGATCCTTTCCTATATCATTAATGTACAAATTAAACAGTACTGATCCTACAACAGAACCCTGTGGCACACCACTAGTCAGAGGCATTCTTTTGGACCCTACTCCTGAATAAACTATTCTCTGATATCTCTCCATCAACTGCTCTCGTATCATCTCACCAACCCTATATCTATCCCAATGTGCTGCAGTTACTGATTAGAATTTCATGTGGTATCCTATCAACAGCCAATGCAAAGTCCAGCGGTATCACCACTGTTAAACCCATTACCTTTATTCAACTCAGCTGTCACTGTATTATAAAACGTGAGTGAGTTACTGAGGCATGACCTAGTAATTTGTATGTCTCAATCATATCACCCCTTTTCCACCTATCAACCAGTTTCTGTATTAGATGGGATATCAGCTCACATTTTGCAGGAATGTCAAGGGAACTAGCAACATCTCTGACTAGGCTAATTTAAGTCTTAGTTCTTGTAGAGCTCCAAGAGAGTGGAAAGGGGGCAAAATAATTCCCTTGCATAAGGGTGGTTCTAAGACTGCAGTAGCAAATTATAGATCAATCAGCATCTCAGGATTGGTGGTAAAAGTAGGGTTCATATATTTTTGAAAGAAAAATACAGGACACTTTCGGTTTGAATAAACCAACAAACTTTTATTTCTTTTCTTACTTACAAACATCAGCAAAGGGAAAATAATTTAATTAATTATAGCAATCTTAAAATTGAACTTTAAACAATACTAAATCATTGATCTTTGCCTGTGATATACTTCTCGGATGACTGTATTTTCTCAAGTAAAGAATGATTATGTTTTACCAAGTTATGAAATTCCACACAGTCCTTATTGAAAAACACTTTAACAATGAGCATAGCTTTCACAGTTTCTACAGATAACCTATTCTTTTCGTTTGTCCATAAGGTGTTCATCCGGGAAAACAGTCTTTCAATACTAGCATTTGTGCCAGGAATGCAGCAGAAGAACTCAACAATCTTCTTCAAATTTATTAATTCATTTACTCCAACATTGTTGAATAATTCATACCAAATTTCTCCTGTAGATTTTACTTTAATTTCTTCTTTCTTCTCTGTAATTGCCTTTTTCAAGATCATCACCTCATCAAACAGTTCAGTTTCATTGATTTTTGTGTTTGGGCAGACCTCTTCAATAGTTGCTACACTTTTCCAACTGAGACTGGATTTTGGATTCCTCAATAAAATCCAAGACAAACTTTCAAAAGTAAGAGTGTCAGAAGACCATTCTTGGATGTATTCTATACAGGTGTTATAAAATTCGTTTTTATAATTATCTTAATTCTTCTCAGTGATGAGTCCATCTTCAATTAATGCCTTCAGTAAGGACTTCTTTCCTTGTTGCAAAATCATTATCTCGTCTCTGCTGAAGTTTCTCTAAGAGGCTTTCAATAATGGATTTTGCTTCTGCAAGAGTGACTTTCTCACCTTCAATTGCACAAATTGTTGCATGAAACATTTCAGATCAGCATTCTAGAAATGTGGTTATTAGCTCTGAAACTGGATTACTAAAAAATTTTTTTAGAAGTAATGGTAGTTTATCAAGTGAAAGAACATATGATTTGAGAACTTCGTACATCTCATTCATCCTTTTGAGAGCGGGGTACAGAGACAACCATCGTGTTTTTGAGTGCCCTAATGCTATCTTGTACTTAGTATTTAAAAAGTCACAAAAACCTTTGAGTGTATGCACTCTAACAGTATAGATATCAAAATGCTGATATAATTTTTCAATGACAGCTTGAACGTCCATGGGCAATGTATCAGCTGCACATTGTATAGCATTATTTATGATATGGGATGAACAACCAACTCTTATCAATGTACAATTCAATTTTGATTTCAATTTATGAAAAACATTGTTCTTTCTTCTTCTGGAACTTCCACCAAAATTTGTATTAGTATTATCTGCTGACAAGGCAACAACTTTCTTTTCAATATTCCACTTTGTCACTAGTTGCCATACATATTCTGTAAGTTGGTCTGCAGTTTCATACGGTAAATCTAAAAACTCTAGAACCATAGTTTTGATGGCCTCTTCTGGTATGAAGTATCGAACTACAACTGGAACTAATTTCAAAGGACCGTGGTTAGAACTGTCTATCATTATTGACACATAATTAGCTTTCTCAAGTTCGTTTCTGAAAATAGCCATTGCATAAGGTGCTAATACACTCACAATTATAGCTTGAGTCTTCTTTTGACCACAAGTGAACTTTTTGTCATATAGTTTCTGGATTATTTTCGACGTGCAGTCCATCAAACTGAAACTCTGGTTGTGCATGCATACATGATATGCAAATGTGGCTTCATCAGCTGCAAGATTTCTTTCCATTTCACCAATTGTTTTTTTTAGAAAAATAATCTGACACTTTACTACTTATACTTGCATTTTCTGCTAATTTGTGTTTCTTCGTAGCGATGTGCTGCGTGATGTCTGACTGCTCGCCATGTTGTATGCTGAATATTGCATTACATTGTGTACATTTCACTTTCTCGTCGACTTTGCCATCAAAATTACGTGGTATAATAAAAGGGTATTCAGTCCTTAGCTTTTCTGTGAGAACACACTTTCTCTTCAGCATTTTAAAGGCATATAAAATAATAAACTAATTACGTTTCATAAGAGATCTGTGTCATATCAAATAAGCCGTGCTTAGTTATTACAACATCCACTAGTTGCACTATTCTCGCAACATGTCAGTATTGTCAATTGATAAGACAATTTTATGATCAATAACTAATATCGATTTCTTGGCAATTACATGTTTTATGTTTAAGAATGGGAATGTTAAACACAAATACACAAATTACGGGACAATTCTGCGTTCCGAAGAGTTTTATCGGGACGCCAGGACACAAACTCGTAATAAGGGACGTATACAAACCTTAGGTAAAAGTACTTGAAAAATTGGTCAAAAAGAGAATTCAAGAATTAGTACATAAGAATACGATACTCTGTGAGGGGCAACATGGCTTTGTGAACGGAACTTTTTATAATAAAGATGCAGAATTCAGCTTCATATGGATTCTGCTCCTCTGTATACCACTTTCTGATATCTGTCTAGTAGCTACCCTCTTATCCACATAACCAGTGCTACATTCATCCCTGTTTGTTCTAATTTGTGTAACAGAATTCCATTTGGCATTCAGTTCTCTGGTCTACTCTCCTGGGTTTCCTGAGAATGAGGAAATTGTGGAGAGGATTCACAGGAAAGCAACCAAGATGGTGAGTGGTCTGTGGAATGTTCCCTGTGAGTATAGACTGTGGGCTGTACAAATTGGCTGATAGGCAAATAAAGAAGAATATGATAGAAACATTTAAGTTATTTAAAGGATTTTATTGTAATGATACAGGGGAAATGTTCTGGTACTTGACTTGATAAGAAGGGGAGGGGGTAGAAGAAGAGGTCATCTCTGGAAGTAGAGTAAAGTGTGGTTAGTAGAGGCATGAGGACTGGATTTTTCAATTGGAGAGTTGTGAATGAATGGAATGAGCTGCTAGAGTCAGTTGTTAGAGCTTTGTCTGTTAATGGGTTCAAGGAGAGGTATGACCAGTGGTGAGATATAAGGGTCTTGCAGGGGGGGGATCGCCAAAGCCCTTTGTTAAATTTTTCTCAAATTTGCAAGCCCCTTGTTCTTCTTGTTTACCTTTTTTATTTTTTCAAAAAAATAAAAATAAAATAATTTTTTGAAATATATTAAGCGACAAACTTATACGGTAACGTATATATAACAAAGTGATTTTATTAAATAAAATATTAAAGTTACTCTTATTATCATTTTACAAATAAGAATTCACTTTTGGTAATCGCATATAAATAAAGAGGACTATAAAATAATTCCTCTTGATTGGTACTGTTGATTATCACTTTAAGTATAAAAAGAAAAGAGAAATATAACGTACTTCAGTATTATTATGTTTAGATAATATTTATTTATTATTTATAGATTGTTTATCATAAAAATTTCTATCACAAACAAAAGAAATTTATTTTGTTTATAAAAAATGAGGACTATTTCATATGTGCAATTATAAAAGATTTTCTTCTTATATTTTGATAGTTAAAAATGTTTTTCTTATATAAGATAAATTAACACAGATGATTGTGTGCAAATATTTCATTTGCACACAATCTATCACCCTATCAGCCACAAATTGTGGCTGATAGGGCTGCCTTTCATCACCACCACTGTTTAATAAATGAATCAAGGCCAGTGTCAGCCACTGGAGGCTGATATCTCATGGAAATATGATAGCCACCTTACACTGTTATATGTAGATGATTACATACTTCTGGATAGTGCAAGATGAACTGCAATGTTCTATAAACCATTTAAATCTCAGTGATTAAAAATTTAATATGGCATTTCAAGAAAATTAACATATCTGAATTGGGCAAATAAACAGTTTTACCTAACTTGGTCATAGTTTGACTTACAAAAAAAAAAAAAAGGTATGAATAATAAAATTCAAAAGTACACCAAAGCACTTCAAGTAATTATTTATAAGTTTTCAATCACCCCCCCCTTGATGAGTCTTTGGACTCCCTGGAGGTGTCACATAATAATAACAATAAAAGAACAAAAGTAAGAGTCATATCAGAATTAAAGCATACAAGACAGTGGCAAGATATACTTATCTGTGAGAGTGAAGCATGGACCATCAGAAAACAACACGAACAATAGTTAACATCAATATAAATGAAATTTATGAGAACTGCACAATATTAGTTACTGGACCGGATGAAAAATAGGGATATAATGAATAAACTAAATATGATACCTATAATATATCCAGCAATACAGAAAAAAAAATTGTTCAGCATGTAAACAGAATTGACATGACAGAGATACCGTGAGAAGTTTGCCAATATATATCTCTAGAGCTTCAAAGGAGACTGCCAGGAAGACCAACCAAGAGATGGCTCAAGAATGTAACAAACCACTAGGCCTGCTACTGGACATGATGATGATTCCATAAATTGGAGGAATATGATGTTCCCAAGTCAGTGCAAATGTGAAATTGATGGAGTTTGAAAGAGGCATCATGATAGGATGAGATGTTGCAGGCTTCTCTGTTGGCATATTGTTTACAAATTCAGCCATCCCAGGTCAATAATCAGTGATACCAGCAATAGATGACCCACCGCTCACCGAAAGTAACCGTAGAGTGCTATGAAGGATAATATGTAAAACTCGCTATTCATCAGCCAGCATGCTGAATGTGAAGTTCCGAACACTGACTAGAATACAAAACTGCACAAAAACATTCATAACTAAAACTCACAACATGGGTTTCCATAGTAGGACTGCAATATGCAAGCACCACATTACCCAAACCAACATGCAGTGTCATCTTCAATGGTGCAAAGAGCATGTATAGTGGGATGTGGAAGCTTGGAAAACTGTGTTATGGAGAGACGAATCACACTACACCCTCTACCAAGTAGATGGACAGTGTCAGTGTGGCAGATGCCTACTCTGTTTTTCCTGGTTTGGCCTCAGACCTCTGTTTGTGATGCCATGAAAAATGAATTTCAAGAGTTTTCTAAACATTCTGGACAATGCAATGCTTCCTACTTTGTGGTGTTCTACAGACCATTGTCACTTTGAAGAAGACAGTATACCATATCATCATAAGGCTGCTACTGTAACTGCATGGTTTGTGGACACACAAACATCACCAGACTTGATGGCCTCCACAGAGCCCTAGTCTCATCCCTACTGAACATCTGGGATGAACTGGAGCATCAGGAAAGGTCAAGGGGTATCCACTTCGGAACTGACCAGGACCTGATTACATGCCTACAGGAAGTATAGTTCAAAATTCCCATTGCTTGCTGTCATACACTTGTGGAAAGTATACCCTGTAGAATTGCTGCAATCATTGCAGTGAAAAGAGGTCCTACATCTTATTAAAGTGGATGCAATGGCTGTTTGTTCCTCGCACTATGGTGCCCGTTGACTTCTTTCAAAGTGGTGTATATGTACAGTATATATAATTATAAATTAAAACTTGTTAAAGTTTGATCCTGAATATCTATGGCATTATAATTAAAGAACTACTAATGCACTTACTATTATTATTATTAATTGTAATATTGATTGTACTGTATTTATTATACTAATTGCAATTGTAATACTATGAACTGTACCATGAAATTAATTACAGGGTGTTCGGGATAAATTTGACATATTTATAATTAATTATATTTTTCCGTAAGTTACATGTATTAACACACTTCTCTTCATTTAAAAGTTTGGACCCTTCTTCATTCATATACAAGATGTCAGAAAGGATGGATAGCTGGAACCCACCTGAATCATGGAAGAGAATAACTTGTATCATGATGATTCGTGCCCGCCATCAAAATAAGGATATTACGACTGCTGCCCAATGCTCCCTGAATACAGTAAAAACAATCAGGAATAAACTAGAGACTTGCAATGGTGACTACGAGGATGTAGCAAGAAGAAAGATCCCTAGCAGACGATCTGATTGCGTTCGTACAGCAGAATTCCTCGCAAATCTGCAGGAACAGGTGTTGAAGAACCCTGGCATTGGAATTCGGGCTTTGTTCGTGGAGTTGCTAACTGTAGTCAAGCCCTGGATAACAAGGGTAGCCAATGGTAGGCCGTATGTATGGCAGCAGGATTCGGCCCCTTGCCACACCTCTGGGAAAAGTCAAAAATGGTTGTCTGAAAATTTCTACGACTTCACCAGTCCAAATGTTTGGCCTCCAAACTCCCCAGACCTTAACCCCATGGTTTATTTTGTATTGGGCGCAGTTGAAAAAGACACCAATCGCACTTCCAGTAATACAAAAGCCCAGTTAATGGATAAAATTAAAACAGTTTTTGCGGCCCTTCCCAGGGAGACTGTAGCATCAGCTTGTTCGAGGTTCCGAAGCAGAATTGAAGCTGTGATCGATGCTAATGGTGGTTATTTTGAGTAAATCTTGTTGATAGTATTGTAATTAACTCTGCCTGTAATGTTTTTTTGTCAATTCATTAAATTTAATAGATACAAAGAAGATTTTCTTTTTCCTTACGAAACTGTCAAATTTATCCCGAACACCCTGTATTTTGTGCTATCAGTTATTAATTGGTACTATAAAGCAATCTGTGAAGTTTTGTGTTACACAGTTAGAACACTATTTGCAATTTCGTGTTCTGCAATAAATATGCTGGTGTGAGTGGTCAAGTGGTTAGTGTATTCACTCTCCATCCAACACGCTGCACATTTGAATCCCACTGTCAGCATGGATGTTTGTGATTGCCTTTAGGTGTGAGATGAACCTTATCATATGACCATTCCTGCTTAGTGGAAGTCTGAAGTGAACTGAAAAAGTTCCATGTTTGGTCTTTGGAGCAGGATTTACAGACTAGGTAAAAAATGAATAAAAATACAATATCATCAAAAATAGCTGAAAAAAATACTTAGCCCACCCATAGTATGCATGCACTATAGGTTTATAAATAATTCATGGGTGGAAGCCACACAAAAAAAATGTAATAATAATAATAATTGGTGTGCTGGATTGAGGGCAAGTTTTCCAATAGATGTCTGCATGGAGGAGCAATATCCTAGAAAGGGAAAGCCAATAGTGTCGGTGATGTCCTAGGGTTTGTTTTGGTTCATTGCTGTTTAACTTCTTTGTTAATGATATTGGGGAGGTTTTGAATGGTAATGTGCAGTTGTTTGAAGATGATGCAAGGCTGGAAAGAAAGAACTATTATTATTATTATTATTATTATTATTATTCCGGGCAACTCCAAGGAGTCGACAGACTCATCGAGGGAGGCCCTAACATCATGTCAAGAACAACTATTCAACATTCACACAATATCTATCATACCTTGCCTTGAACTCATTCACGGTTGTTAGTACCCGCAACAGATTCTGGCAGCTTATTCCACTCATTCACCACTCTCCAAGTAAAAAACCCAGCTCTCTAACACCCTTGTCAACCACATTCTTGCCCAGCTTCCATGCATGGCCCCTAGTCCTCCAACCACCAGTCCTATTTTCAAAAAGATCTTCTGGATTAATCTTATAGAAACCCTTCAGTAATTTGAATGTCTCAATCATATCACCCCTCTTCCGCCTATTGACCAATTTCTGTAACCCACAAATCTTCAACCTATTCTCATAAGGTTCATTCCACAGACCTGCTATTATCTTGGTCACTCGTCTCTGGATCCTCTCTACCTCTTCCCCATCACGAAGAAACCCTGATGCCCATAACTGGGCACAGTAGTCCAGATGGGGTTTTATCAAGGCTCGATACAGAGGAACAACAACTTGTTTGTCTCTGCATGTTAAAGTATTTTTCAGAAGCCAAGTGATTTGATGAGCTGATTCAGCCACTTTTGCAATGTGCCCCCTAAACTTCAATTCCCTATCCACCAACACTCAAATCCCTGGCCTCATCAATCTCCTGGAGTACGGTTCCACCAATGTGATATACTGCTGCTATTCTTTTCACCCCAAAGTGCATAATCTTACACTTTGCCATATTAAATTGACATCCATTTTTCCTAGCCCAGTCCTCTAAACTATCCAAATCATCCTGTAAAATTTTGCTCACAATTGCTCTACCCAACTTTGCTTCATCAGCAAGCAAGTGAACACTTCCTCTCAGATCCTTACCTATATCATTGATGAACAAATTGAAAAGCAGTGGTCCAAGAACAGAGCCCTGCGGCACACCACTAGTCACAATCCGTCTTTTAGCCTCCACTCCAGAATAAAACACTCTATGGTATCTCTCCATCAACCACCCTCCTATCCATCTCACCAACACTATATCCATCCCCATCTGCTCCAGTTTACTGATTAGGGTTTCATGTGGTTTCCTGTCAAAGGCCTTGACAAGGTCCAGTAGAATCACTGTAAACCCATTACTCTTATCCAGTTCAGCTGTCGCTGTGTTATAAAACGTGAGCAAGTTACCAAGGCATGATCTACCCTTCACAAAACCATGTTGTCCCCCACACAATATCCCATTTTCATCTATCCAATCCTGTATTCTTTCCTTGGCTAATTTCTCTAAGCCCTTGACAATGATTCCTGATATGTTAATCGGTCAGTAATTTACAACAGCAGTCTTGGAACCACCTTTATGCAGTGGAACTATTTTCCCCTCTTTCAACTATGAGGAGCAGAGAAGCTGTAATAGACTGGCTGAATGGGTTTTTGGTTCAGTGTTGCAGGGTATAGGGTTTTGAAATTCGAGAAGTATGGATGGAATGAGGAGTATGCAAATTGTTAATCAAAAAGTGTTAGCCAAAACAGGGGTGCACCTTAAAAAAAAAACGTTTTTTTAAAGTGATTTTTTTATTGGAGGGGGGGGGGGGAATAGGTGCGCCAACTAAAGTTTTGCACATAGGCGCCAGACACTACTGGCGCGCCCCTGAGCCAAAGGTAGATTTGCTGCCCCCCCCCCCTCCCAAAAAATCATAACAGTTTTTCTCCCCTCGATGATGCAGAATTGGATTTTTACTTGTCTCTTCTGCTTGCTAGTGGCAAAGCAATTTTTATTACGTTACACGTACTTTCATCTTTCATCAATAAAAATGAATTTATCTTAAAAATCAAGGCGCGCTTCTACCATCAACTTTGTTTTGCTGCTTTCCTTTGGTGGCATTTATTTGTATATTAATACTTTAAGATTAATTACGATGTATTCAAAAATAAAAACAAAAAAAATGCATACGGGATTTTAGAAAACATGGAGGTAAATTAATAAAAGTGTGTGCACCCATATGTGTGTACCCTCCATACATACATCCCAGCTGACTCGCGATTAGATAAACTTCTGTTAAACAAAGCCACTTCCATTCTGACACAGCTTAAGTATAAGTATACATACACGCCTCAACCCCCCACTTTAACCTCGCAGTTGTTTTGAATAGAGGGCAGCACTGAAACAGCAACATATATTATACATATATATTTTATTTTTGAGAGAAAGTTAATGCCTACCTTGGGGAATTCTGACTAGAAAAGATCCAGCTTTAAAAATGATTTACGTAAACACTGTCTGGTTAGCACATAAAGTCGTATGATTAATCATAAAGGAATGAATAACCTCATACTTCCTTGTCACCTGCTTTAGCATGACAGGATATGATGGCCTATATTATGCCGGAAACGAGGGGGGTAAGGAATTAAGTGCATTTCAAATTCAGCCCAATTAAAGCCCAACATTTGCGTTTAATATATAACTAGCGTTATCCCAGAAATAATACTTATAGCGTTATTAATTTTATGGCTATTTTTGTTTAGGAGCATCCCTTTTCAACAAGTAATTGGCTTTTTACTCAATTTTGTAGGCATTATTAATGTTTTAAAGACAGATATTCGCTCTCCAGCCCAAAGGCTGCGGGTTCGAATCCCGCCGTGAGCATGGATGTTTGCGATTTTCTGTGGATATACCAGTGGTGGGTGATATATGTAGTTGGTGGATTGAGTATATTGAGTTGGTGGATTGAGTGTATTGAGTTGGTGGATTGAGTGTATTGAGTTGGTGGATTGAGTGTATTGAGTTGGTGCATTCAGAGATGTAAAGTAGGTGTCCTCCCTCAATGAGTCTTCGGACTCCCTGGAGGTGTCACATAATAATAATAATATGCAGAATATATGGGAAGAATAATTTTGGACATACCGTTGTAGGATGTTCCTGGTTGTCTTCTTATTCAGCGGCGTCCGGCGATATACCTGTGTATTACTGCTGAAGTGTGACAGAAAAGAAGGAGGTGAAAATGTTGAGATAGAGAGAAATAGGTAGAATTGCAGGTGAGGCAAAAGGTATGCGAATTTTAAAAGCCAGGTTTTAAGGGTGGGCTGAGAATTCTTTGGGGAAAAGGTGAACAATAGAAAACTTTGGGGGAAAAGGAAGATAAAATATGATGGAACAAGATTAGGGGTTGGAGTAACGGGAGTGTGAGCCGTTTCGACAGTGCGTCGTCTTCGGAGCTCGTGGGAAAAGTGGAGATTATGTCATGTCAGCTTGGTGTTTTTGTCTTGGGTGTGTCTGTGTTGTTTCTATTGGTCGGAATCGTGACCTAATTTTTATGTTTTGGAGCTTCCAACTCTCGGAGATTATATAGGGGGTGGTGAATGTTTATTGAGTTTTTGTCACATTTTATGGCTATCGTTTCCGATATTAGATTAGTTTGCTGAACTGCAGATTGCTGTCTGAAAGTATCAGCGAGTGTCTATGGAGGAGTGATATCCCAGAAGAAGAAAGTTACTAGTGGTGTAATTGAAGGGTCTGTTTTTGGTCCATTGCTGTTTAATTTGTATGTAAATGATATTAGGAGAGGTCTGAATGGTGATATGCAGTTTTTGTAGGTGATGCAAAGTTGGGAGCTATCAGGAGTAGAGTGGATGCTTTAGCTTTGCAAAAGAATTTGAACACACTGGCTGAATGAATAAATGAAATTTATCCATTAATGAAATTTGGGAAGCAGAAATGGGATGTAGACATGGGCGTACACATAGGAGGGAAAATGGGGAACTTACCCCTCTGGCATCTACTTGTAAAAAAAACCTAAAAAATTAAGTAATTAAATAAAAATTTATTCATGTAATTATTTGTCTCCAAGCTTTGCCTTTCCCCTGGAAAATTTTCTGCGGACGCCCATGAATGTAGAGTACACAATCGGTGGAAATATCTTGGAAATGGTAGAGGAAATGAGAGATCTGGGAGTGATTGTAGACAAGGACCTAAAATTTCGGGGACATGTTACTGAAATTGTGAGGACAACACAGCGGATAATGGGAATGATGCAGAGCTCACTGACTTGTAGAAGTACGGATTTTATGTATGGACTTTATATAAGGCTTTGATCAGGCCACATGTGGATTACTGTGCACAGATTTGGTCACCTTGTTTTTAAAAAGATGAAGATATGTTGGAAAAAGTTCAGAGGCGATTGACTGAGTGGTTTCTGGTCTCTGTAATGTTGAGTATGAAGACAGATTGACAAAATGCAATTTGCAGAAATTGGTGGATAGAAGGAGGAGAGGGGATATGATCGAGACATAGAAGCTGTTAATAGGTTATTAGATTAATCTCGGAGAGGTTTTGCACAGAATGGGTGAAGATAGGAAGAGAAAAAGAGGTCATCCCTGGAAGCTGTAATAAGGAGAGTGTGAGCAAGAGAGTTAAGAGCAGGTTTTTTGCATGAAGAGTGGTGAGTGACTGGAATTCATTGCCCTAGAGTGTGGTGAGCGCAGAGACAGTGAATATATTTAAGGCGGGAATGATAAACTGTGTGCATAACAGTAGACCTCCCACAATGAGTCTTTGACTCCATGGAGATTTTTTATAATAATAATAATAATAATAATAATAATAATAATAATAATAATAATATTCTAAGCATTGTTTCGTTTTCCTGTATGTCTATTATTATGGTTTTTTTCGTTTGTGGGATATGTTTCTGTTCAAGAGCGTGGACTGCTATTTCTGTTTTTCTTGTATTTTGTATTCGGTTTTTCTTTCGGTTATTTTGTTTCTTATTATTTAAATGTTCTGGAATTGGTATGTTGCAGTCACGGAAATGTTCTTGTCAGTGGCGCACCCACAACACAGCGGATAATGGGAATGATGCAGAGCTCACTGACTTGTAGAAGTACGGATTTTATGTATGGACTTTATATACCAAGGGGCCCAGGCACCCCCAAAGAAAAGGAAAAAACACGAGAAAAATTTCCAAAAATCTTTTCCTAATTAAAATTCATTTTTTTAATTTATGTTGTGTGCTACTTATGAATTAGCGATCACTGCAGATGCTCAGTTATAGGTCGTATGCGATGTGTAGTGTGTATTCGCAAAACGTCTACTCAACTCGGCCCCCCCAAAGGTTAAATCCTGAGTGCTCGGCCCCTCCAAGAATAAATCCTGAGTGCGCCACTGGTTCTTCTAGTCTTTCCCATAAAGATCAGATCGTGGAACCTGTGTAGGTGAGTCCTGTTGGCAAGGAAGTTTGTAAACTACATTGTGGTGTTCTAGTATTTCTTTGTATGTGTGAGATTTTATAGGTTTTAGAAGTGTTGGCAATTTCTGTGAACACTAACTTACAGTCGGTGTATTTATAAATGTATTTGTAGGTTTTGCATGTGTTCTGGATGTATGGCAATTTGATGATTTTTTTTTGTGTTGGGAAGCTTGTTTTGGTTATTGAATTGTTTTGCCGAGTTTTTGCTGTTTCGTTGGTGTAACTTATTAGCTGTGTTGGGTAATTTCGGTTTTTAAAATTCTGTGTTAATTTCTTTATTTCTAAGTTTTGTGAAGTCGAAAATTGTGCTAATTGGCGTTAGCGGATTACTTTTATTTATTATATAACCAAGCTGTAATTAAAAAATAATTAAATTGTTATATTTTGTAACATGACTGTATGGAACATCTTTTAAGGTGGAGATTGTTTTGCTGTAAAACCAAATACTCACTATTGTTTTTAAAAATACAAGACGAGGATGCATGATTTACAGAAATGTTAACAAACCTGATGTATAGGTTTTCATATTTCTAAAATTATAAATAAACAACGAGAACATTTAGAATGGCTTTCCTGGTTATTATTGAATAATATTCATGATAGCAATTTGATTAAGATTGATGTCATTTATTTAATTTTTCAAATAAAAATAATGTTTTGTCACTTATTCGATTCCAGTCGCCGACTAAAAGAAAAAGTCTGTTTTTTTAGCTCGTTCTCGAATTAATCGATCTATGGCAGTATTGCAAATTAGGGGAGAGGGGGAAAGAACTGAAAATATATAAATTTTGGCACGCAATTTTTTACACCAGAAAATATTAACATTGCACTTGATAATCTAAATGCACGATTTGCGCATAAGTTATTGCATGTTTTAAATCTAAAACTGTGAACAAATCACAGCATAACGTTTCGCATACCTCTAACAGGAGTTTTGTCTGAAGAGAATTTACAAAGTAAAATAAGTAGAGTTATTACACATGTTTAACTTTTTTATTTAAAAAGTTGCACTCCTTCCAGGCTACTTTATTTTCTATAATACACTGAAATACTAATACAGTATTTCAGTGTATTAGGCCTGTGCAGCCCAGTGGAAGTGGATTTGCAGCCTCTATGCTAGGGCACCAAAAGAGAGTCTTAACGTCTAGTCTAGTCGCAGACTAGAGGAACTTTCATAAGCTTTCTTCTACAGGTTCCTGAGCTAGTCGATCTGTGGCACGGGCAAGCGGGTTATACGTCCCGTAAACTCAAGAAAATCGACCATAGAACCTGCACAATATGGATAATAACATATTCGGTTAGGAACCATCAGATAACGACTCATGTGAGTCGTGTTTTTATCAGATTATTATTATTATTATTATTATTATTATTATTGTTGTTGTTGTTGTTGTTGTTGTTGTTGTTGTTGTTGTTGTTGTTGTTGTACCAGCATCTCCATTATGTCTGAAGACTCATCGAGAGAGCGAAACTATTAAAACAGTCGTTTACCTCTCCTTAGATCCGAAAAGAACTCACAACTGACTCTGGCAACTCATTCCACTCATTCACAACTCTCAAAGCAAAAAATCTAGTCCTAACACTCCTACTACCCATATGTTTATTCAACTTCAAGAGAAGACCTCTTATTGTGGCCCCCTCTAAGTGCTGAAACATTTATCCTGCATTAATCCTATAAAATCCTTTAAGCAACTTAAATGTTTCTATCATATCCCCTCTTTTTCTTCTATCAACCAAGTTCTGCAATCCATACATCCTCAATCTATCCTCATAGGGAACACTCCAAAAACCACTCACCATCTATATTTGGTTTTAGATTAGAAAGACCGGTTTCGAGTCCCATCTAGAATGAGAGAAATCTTTATGAATTTTTTTTAACTTAAAAATTAAACCTCATAAAACGATACTGAAAACTTGGATTTTTCAATTCTGAAAACAAGGTACAGACCAGAGAAAACAGATAATTAACAGAAAATTTGCCGTTACAAGAAATTATCAAACAAGTTGACAGTTGACAAGCAGTATTTTCGGACAAAGACATACATTCCACCAACTAGAAATAGAGCTAATTACTAAGATAATATGCCGAAAATAAAACGGGATTTATCATCTCCCTTTCAATTTAGAAATAGAGCTGTTTCATCGAAAATGTTCGGATATACGTAAATGAAATCTAGAAGCCAAAACTATTCTGTAAATTAAGAATAAAAATTGTTTTATTTTCGTAACCAGAAGTGTATCATGTAATAGTTACATAAGATATGCATATGAAACACTAGTGATGATACATTCAGCAGCAAGCAAAACGGAACCACTAAACAGCAGTTTAAAATCTAGACAGTCAGCAAATGAGAGAGACTAACTTGTATATTATATTCATACAAGTCATAGACGTTTTGAATTATGTTTTCTTTTAATGTTCTTTAAATTCATATAGAGGATGCCATGCCATGGTATAGCAAAACTTCACGTAATGAAATTTGGTAAGAAGTATTAGTGACTATTACTAGTACTACTACTTAGCATAATAATACTTGATAATACGCAGATGTGCCATTGAAATCTAAATACACTGCTCAACAAAATTAACAAAACAGTTTAAAAAATGTGTGACTCGTGCAGTTTGGTGAAGAAAAACAAAATTTAGTATAATGGCATACAACAGAATAAAAACGAAATGAGTAGAAACGGTGGACATGTATAGGGGCATTACATAAGGGTGTATAAGAATTATCAAAAAGATGATTGAAGTCGATGCAATTTGCTTAAAAATATCCTCACATACTATCGATATAACTTATGATCCCCTCTAACGGCTAACAGGGATGGAGTATGCTCGATATATATGGGTGTCTATAGGATTATTCAACCAGAACAGACGTTAGCTTATCAAGTGACAGGAGGTGGCTATCAACATGTTCGATCGATTTAAATCTGCTGATTTTGCTGGCATAAGGCAGTTGTTGGTCACTTCAATTTCCATATGCTCTCTACCTTTGAGCTCTGTGGCAGGGACACACTACATGAAAATAGCATCTGGGCCAACCACACCCCCCTACAAACTCACACACAGGGATCGAGGATCGGTTTTCAGTTAGCTCTTCGCAGTTATGGTATCCTTATCAAAAACACGAAGAGAGAAGGCTGCTTAATCATTATTCCCCTCCCATCATACACACAAGAAAATTGCCTCTGCTGTAAGTGTTCCTTTCTCTGCTGTTGAAGGGATAATACCGCATTCCTCATTCTCTTCAGATCGAATATCGTCTAGTATCTGTGTGTTGACTCAAGCAAGACTCACCAGAGAACATGGCTATACCTCATTTGGCAGGGCTCTAAGTCACATGTTCATGGCATCAATTTTGACGAGCTCTGCGGTGGTTTGTGGTTAATGGAATGCAAACCACTGACTTTCTTGCATAGAATCTAGTTGAAAGAATTCAGCCTTTTTAACATATTCTGATTTCAATGTTTTCACCGGTGGCCGTAATAATCTCAAGAGACATTGTGACAGGACATCGTAGGATTCCGTGTTGATGTTAAAGCACAGCGGAAAGGCTCCAGTTTCTCTAAGATAGTGGTCTATTCTGCTTGAGGCGACTTTGGCCAGCTCTTCTTGTAATGGTTCCTCTCTCCTGAAACTACGTCCATAGTGCCAAAACGACACTTCATGACACAGTATGCCAACATCTACCATCGTCTGTGAATGTCCATCTTCAAATCATCGCTAAACGATGACATGGATATGTTGGTAACCTATTAAGCCAGCAAAAAAAAAACGGAAATAAAGGGGTATGTCGATATAAACATGGTTTTTTTATAGGCATGCATAAGTAATTTCCATTGTGTGCAGCCCTGTTGAAAGCAGGACAATTTTTATTAGACGCTTAAAATTTGCATGCCAAAATGCCTATTATATCTAATACTCGCCTTCGAAGATACTGCTAAAACTCACATATTCAAGAAAAGCATTTTTTCTATTAATTTTATCAAGCAGGACATACATAAAGTATTAAGAAGCAGGTGAATTATCTACATTGAACAGTCAGTTCGCATCTGTAGTGATTCTGCACTTTTACATCAACTGTAAGCGTAATCCGTTTGCTTAAACCATACCTTTCACTTCTACGCAGTAGTGACTAAACTACTATCACTGATACAAGTTATATCAAATTTCACAATATGTCTTTTGCTTAAACCATACCTTTCACTTCTGCGCAGTAGTGACTAAACTACTATCACTGATACAAGTTATATCAAATTTCACAATATGTCTTTTTATTCCAAAGCTGCATGATGTTAACATTTTTTCTCCCTATTGCTGATGCTGATATGTCGCTATCATCAAGATAGTGACATATCAGCATGTCGCTATCTTCAAAACATATTCTACTTAGGGTTTTTTTTCCCCTTTTCACTACAACTGAAATCTGGCGATTTAGAAAATAAAATAGCAATTTGTGATTTTGTTTATTGAATGGCTTGTCAACTATTTTCTCTCCTAGTGTCGTTAATGATCAATTTCATCAGTGAGAGAGGTTCTATTTTTCTTCTTTGTAAAAGAAGGAAGAATGGAACTTTTCTTTTGTTACAGATTTACAGTTTCGAAACAGAAATTTGGAAAATAATGGTAACTAACGAACTGGCAGAAGTCGATTGAAACAAATGCATCCACGTGAAGTCCAGGCCACTCTTTCGACAACATATTAGGACACATGATTTCATATTAGGACATAGGATTTCTCAAGCCAAGATATACAATGCCATACTCTCTTAATTATTTATTTTTTGTCCTAGTACATATAGCACTTTTTTTATCTCTTCTAAGACTCCATCACGGCAGGACATCACAACAATAATATGCTATACACAATTGGACAGGAAGGAAAAGTATGGTAAGGTGATTACATTGTCATCTAGAAAAGCTACAAAACATTCATTGTCCTTCAAAACAAATGTTCCCTATGTTATAATACACCAGTAGCGCACTCAGGTTTAATCTTGGACAGGTGGGGTCTGAGTTAAGTAGACGATTTGAGAATGCACACTACGACCTATGACTGAGCATCTGCAATGATTGCTCAGTCATAGGTCATAGAAAAGACTTCCCGTGTCCTTTATTATTGGTTGTACTGCTTTATATGAATTGCGATTTTGACAAAATACTGTTATTAATTTTAGAAATTCTGCATTGTCTAAATCCGTACTTTAAAATACGGAACTGAAAGTCGGGATTCCATGGAGGTGTCATGTAATAATATTAATAATAAAATAAAACAAAACTAGACATATGACTTGTAATTATCTTTGAAACAATGATCATTTATAACTTATGTTTACATATATATATATAGATAGATAGATACATATATATACATACATACAATTTGGAGCAGAACATTTCGGTATAAAGTCGAAAAAATCAAGAGTTCAAACGAATGCGACCGTGGGCGACCCTAGATCCAAAATGGCGGCAAGTAAGCGTACCTTCTATTTAGAGCCTTACTTTGCGCCACAGAAGACGACGTTCGGGTAATGTGGGCTTGCATATTACTGTCCAACTATGGAAACCCATATTGTGAACCTCGGTTCTGAATGTTTTCGTGCAGTTCCAAGTCGATGACTGGAACTCTGCATTCAAAGCGTCGGCCTACAGATTTTTACATATTATCCTTCGTAGCACCCTACAGTGCTACATAGGATAATTCGTTGGATGAGTGGGGACCATCCACTGCCAGTAGCACTCGCAGTTGACTCCCTGTGTTTTTTTCCATTTAAGTATGGTTTCACTGATTGTTGACCTGGTATGGCCGAATTTGTCAACAATTTGGAACAAATAAGGCTGGAACACGGCATCCTATCAGAATGCCTCTTTGAAACTCCGTCAGTTCCCCTCTCGCAGCCATATCACTCGCCGGACACAGTTGCACTGACTTGGGAGCATCATATTTCTCCAATTTATACCGACTGCAAACACGTGACTCGTTACACAACACGATGTACTTTGTCTATTGGAGTAACCGTTGATTTCTTCCCAAGCAGTGTAAATTCATCTCCAGCTATAGAGCAAAGCACGCGCGTCCATCCCTCCACCCCCCCCAAAAAATATATTCATCAAAAGTCTGTCTCGTACCACTGTGCATATCGTTTACAATTTTCTCATTTGACAAACAATTATTATTATTATTATTGTTGTTATATTGATTTCTTGCAGAGATTAATATAACTATAAAAATAATCCACCGGTACTTGCAGACACTTAAGGCCCACTACTTACCCAGATTGGTATTCGTCACCATAATTTTAAGATAAGGTGCGTGTAGACTTATGCCTAAATATATATTGCTATATATATATTAAAACTGCGTGTGTTCTCTGGCCGGTTTGCACGGTTCAGGATAAAAAAAAAAAAACAAGTTTTGAGGAAAATCATCGCCTTTGCATGAGCCCTGCTAACTCATCTTCATTTGAAATGTTCTAATTTATCAGGACTTTTCTTCGCTGAAATCTACATTTCAGGACCGGTGATGAAATATTTGCTATATGATAGACTGCCTAATTGCAGTAATCAGCGTATAATATCAGTGATCTTTGCCCTACAATAATGATTCAAGTTGTAGCAAATCCCCCCCTCTCCGTCATTTATATAACCTTTATATAAGGGCTTCTTCTGACCTGAAGGTGAGTTAGCTGGTCTCCTATGGAGGTGGCAGGATGTTTCTTCTCGGAAAACACTTTTCTTAACAGTCATAATACGTCATAGTCATAAGACTTCCTAGGTACAGTTTCTTCGATCGTAATTACAACAAAAACCAAACTCAAACGGAAGCAATCTATGCAGTCCGAATGAGCTAGATAATCCGTCTAGAACTGTGTCGTGCAACAGATATTGTTTCATCTAGTGCACATGAATATAACATTTCCAAAAACAAAATAATAATGAGTTTGTGAGAACAATAGAAACTTTTCCTCTATTTTTACCATGCTTTTTTCTTTTCTTTTATAAAATTTTGTTTTGTATATATTTGGCGACTTAAAAGTATGACTATATATTCTTAATATTTCACTATATAACGTTAACATGAAATGGAAGACTTTTTTCACCGCACACCTCCCAATTAAAATATAGTAAACGTACATATAGCGAACGCTAGTTTATTGCATTGGACAGTGATGAAAAAAGATGGCGTCTCGCATAGTAGTCTCGCATGACGGTTGTTGTTGTGAAGAATGTTTTTTGATATCAGTGGTGATTAGTGAGTTTTAGATATTGTGAATCTGCTTTGTTTACAGAATAAAAGGTAAGAATTTAACTTTTGATACAATTTTCTGGCCCTAGCCCGTTCTATACGCCATCATACCTTTCCGAAATATATCTTAATATTTCAATATTTCGTACACAAGAATGGAGAATGTAAACGATATCAAGGACGCCATTCAACAGCTAAACAAAGATATGTCACTTGACATTCTCAAATTCATCCTTAAGAAATTTGATACCGACTACCCTGGCTGCTTGAATCTCTTTACTCAAGTAAATGACACTGAAGATGATGATTTAGACATAGAAGAGGATATTACACCTGTTCTACCTACAAAGTCTCCCCGCCAGCTCGATTGTTCTCATGAGGAACAATCTAATAAAAGACGAAGAACATCGGGAGGTGAACTGGAAGATAATGTATCAACTCAACAAAATCAGATCTTCCAAGACAGAAAAGAAAAGGTCCCTCCAGTTATCCTTCGAGACAAAAACAAATGGACCTCAGTCTCAAGATCCCTAGGAGAACATAATATCAATTTTTCCTGGGCAAGAAATACTGAAGAGGGTATAAAGATCCACCCTACCACTGTCACCGATTATCGCTTGATGACCAAATTGTTTGACAACTCCAAACTGCCCTTCCACACCTTTGCGCTAGCAAGCGACAAGAACTTAAAGGTAGTTCTAAGAGGAGTGGCTGAAGGCATCTCAACTGATGAGGTTACAGCTGACCTCATCAATCAAGGACTGACTCCAACCAAAGTCACTAGAATGTTGAGGTCAGATAAAACACCAATGCCACTGGTGTTGGTCGAAATCTCTAATACCCAAAAAAGCATCTATGAATTAACGGACATCTGTAAGCTTAAAATCACAACCGAACCTCTAAGGAAGAAGGCATCGGCAGGGCAGTGCCACAGATGCCAGAGGTTCGGGCATGCCCAAAAACTGTGCAGAGCTGCATATAGATGCCTAAAATGCGGTGAGGGTCATCAAACCAACTCCTGCACCAAACCCAGGTCAACACCTGCCTGTTGTGCCAACTGTAGAGGACCACACCCCTCTAATTACAAGGGTTGCCTTTTCCATCCAAAAAACCGTGGATCATTAAGAAGTAACCACGCTCCTCCAAGAAATGACACAATGCACATCCAAGAAGTTCGCCCTCCAGAACATATTACCTCACATTCAACATCACAGGAAGGCACTAGACCCACAGGAAGACCCTAGACCATGTCCAAATCATATGCAGAAGCGGTAAGAACCCAGACTTCTTCATCACAAGAGCGAACAAGCTCTAATCTCACCTCAGCTTTAACCTCGTCACTTGCAACAATGCTGCATGAATTCAGCAAAGCAAGCACCTCGCCATCCTCCAGAAAAAGATTCTACCTAGAAACCCAATCCATACTAACAGCTCTCTATAATGCTTAAAAAATTTAAACCGAATTCTCTCATGATAACAGCATGGAATGCCAATGGCTTAACAAACAAAATTCTCGAGCTGCAAGAATTTGCAAAAAGATACAATCCAGACATAATCCTGATCAGTGAATCCCACCTCAGACCATCAAACAATCCAAAACTAAGAGGTTATATTTTATACAGGACAGACAGACTTAACTCTAGTGGAGGTGGAACAGCTATCTTTATCAAAAATTATTTAAGCCACAACTCGCTGACCAACCCCCAAACTCTAAACCTTGAGGTGATGGGTGTGGAGGTGCACACAAATAACGCTGGCAAACTCAAAATCTACGCAGCATACAATCCTCCCAGTATTCCACTATTGACAGCAGACTTAGACTCCATCCTCGGCTCCACAGATTCCATAATTATAGCTGGAGACCTTAACTCTAAACATACGGCTTGGTTCAGTTCGTCAATCAACACCAAAGGCCGTACCTTATACAACTACACATTACTCAACTCATCAATAGTAGCTTGACCCACTGAGCCCACCCACTACAGCCCATCAGGAAGTTCTGATGTATTAGACATAGTTATCCTCAGAAACATCAAATATCAATACCAGCTGGAGACAGTAGAAGAGCTTAACTCAGATCATAATCCCATCCTACTCAGGTTAGGACTTCAAGACCAACTCTCTCCCCATCATTCTTTCATACCATGGGACAAGCTCTCTAAGGTTCTTCCAATCCACATCGGTCCTCCCCCTGTCATTCGTAAAAAAGAAGAAATAGATCAAGCTGTAAACAACTTAACTAGGCAAATCAACACAGCAATAGCATCAGTCACTCAAACCACTGTCTTCCACTTCCAAGATCCCAGAAGAGATAATGGACCTGATTAGAGTCAAAAACAAGGCCAGAAAGCGATATCACAACACCAGAGCCCCGTAGGACAAAGCAACCTTAAACACTTTGAACAGACAGGTTCGAGAAGCCCTCCAGGTCCACAGAAACTCCAAATGGGAAACCAAACTGAAAGAAATCAACCCAGAAGATAACTCCATGTGGAAGTTTGTAAAATTTCTTCGTACCAAAAGACAACCACTTCCCCCTTTAAAGACCAATCTTGGAGTTGCACACACAGATGAAGAAAAAGCAGAAGCCCTAATTGACAATCTGGAAAATCAATGCAGCCCATCTTATGCAAACTTAAATATCAATCTTATTTACAAAGTCCATCGTAAAGTTAGAAATGCACTAAGTCGGCTTAAGGATGATTCAGAACCCATCACCCCCACATCTCCAACAGAAATAATAAATATCATTTCCCATCTGAAGAATAAAAAGGCCCCCGGCCCTGACGGTATTACCAATAGAATAATAAAGCTACTCCCACGGAAAGCCATAATTCATCTAGTTAATATTACCAATTCCATCTTAAGATTCCAATACTTTCCCTCTGATTGGAAAGTCGCGGACATTATACCTCTGAAAAAACCTGGTAATAACCCACAACTTCCCCAAAGCTACAGGCCCATCAGTCTTCTTTCCTGTCTTGGCAAAGTAACAGAAAAGGTCATCCTATCAAGACTACAAACAGCAGTGGACCAACAGAAAATAATCCCAAATGAAAAATTTGGGTTTCGCAAAGCTCACAACACGGTGCAACAAATTCACCGACTAACAGAACATATCACTCATGGCTTTAACTGGCACCTTCATACTGCTGCTGTATTTTTGGATGTTGCCAAGGTTTTTGATAAGGTCTGGCATCAAGGCCTTATCTTCAAACTAATTGAGAACAATATCCCAATTAAACTAGTGAAACTCATATATTCATATATCAATGAAAGATACATGCAAGTAAAACTCAACGGAATTGTTTCTTCAAGGCGCAGAATCCAGGCGGGAGTACCTCAAGGTTCTCTTCTGGCCCCAATACTTTTCACAACTTACATGGCAGATGTTCCTCTCAACCCCAAAACTACTACGGCTCTTTATGCCGACGATACCGCTATTCTAGCCAGATCGCTCAGCCCTCACCTAGCAATCACTAGACTCCAAGGAAGTATCAATGAGCTAAACTGGTTCACCAACTGGAGAATTCAAGTAAACCCCCTCAAAAGCTCAGCCATGATGTTTTCAAGAAGAAAGATCTGCAACAAAGAAGACATCCTGCTCTCTGGTCAAAAGATCCCATGGCATTCAGAGACCAAATATCTTGGGGTATTGATGGATAAGAAACTCCTTTTCAACAAACACATCAATCTCGTTTGTTCCAAATCTTCCAAACTCATAGCTCAGCTCTACCCATTGATCAACCGCAAGAGCAAATTGAATCTACATAATAAATTGCTTCTTTACCGGATGGTAATACGTCCAGTCATCACCTACGCCTCACCAGCATGGAGTCACACTTCAAGATCAAACATTTCAAAATTGCAGAGAATCCAAAACAAATGCCTTAGGATGATCCTGGATGCACCGTGGTTCGTCAGAAATTCACAGATTCACCGAGAAACCGGCATTCCATACATCTCCTCCCTTCTTCGTGATCTTGCAGAAAAATTCTTCGTGAAGTCAAGTTCACATTCAAACCCACTAATCGTGCAAGCTGTCAATTACAATGAGACTGATTACTACAAACACAAAAGACCGAAGGCTAATCTTCTCTCAACTGATCATAGCTAACACTACTGCCCTCAGAGGGCGAGCTTAATTGCTCACAAATCTCCCATTCCCAAATAACTCTCATTACAGATAAAGGGGAATATGAAAAGCACTTGTGCTTCACCCATCCTGTCAGTAACGTCAATGGTCAATTGCATTGGAAGGAGTTGATTAAAGATGGCGTCTCGCGTGTTAGTGTTTCGTGTTGTGTATTTTTGATGGTGAATTGTATGATATATATAGAGGTAAGCGTACTTCATTTTCTGAAATTTCATATGCTATTGATTTGTACATTTAACTAATCGCTCGATATTGCTGGCAATCCTTTTCATCTGCAATATCCTCTACAAAATTTCTGCTGGCAGGTCTCAAGACCTGCGGGATTTCTAATTGCGATCATAAGCAATTTTCCAATCACTACCTACTAGATATAACAACAAATAAAGCAGACATGGATAATATTACTGATCTGCTAGAGCATCTAAACAAAGAACAAGCATTAAAATTGTTTAAATTACTGCTTAAAAAATGTGATACTGAATGGCCAGGTTTCCTAAACCTGTACACACAACCGGAAGAATCTGATGATATGGACGGCGAAGTGGAAGAGATCAATGACACATCCATCTCCCTGCCCGAGAGCCCCAGTCAGACGGTCTTCACAGGAGAACAGACGGGCAAGAGACGGAGAATCGAGGAAGATCATGTGGAAAACGAAACTACCTCACAAACACTCCCGGAAAAAAGGGAAAAGGTCCCTCCGGTAATTCTCCGTGAAAAGGAAAAATGGACCACAGTTGCAAGAAACCTAAGAGAACATCAAATTGGATACTCCTGGGCCAAAAACACCGACGAAGGTGTAAAAATTCAACCAACAACAGTGACAGACTACAGAGGAATAACAAAAATGATGGATAACAACAAACTACAGTACCACACCTTCGCACTAAGCAGCGAAAGAAATCTAAAGGTTGTACTGCGAGGTGTCACAGAAGGCATTACCTCCGAGGAGATCGCGGCTGACCTTACCCAGCAGGGTCTATCACCTATCAAAGTCAGCCGGATGTACAGATCCGATAAACAACCAATGCCATTAGTATTGGTTGAGATACAGAACACACAAAGACAAATTTATGACATAACTGCGGTCTGTGGACTTAAAATATCAACAGAGCCACTCAGGAAAAGGGCATCAGCAGGGCAATGCCATCGTTGCCAAAAGTTTGGCCATGCCCAAAGACTCTGTAAAGCCGAGTTCAGATGCCTGAAGTGTGGCGAGAAGCATCAAACCATTACATGCACAAAAGCAAGAACCACACCAGCCAAATGTGCCAACTGTGGAGGTCCCCACCCAGCAAACTATAAAGGATGCAGCCACCATCCCAGAAATCACGGAACTACAAGACCCGTCCAACCTCCCCCAATCTGGACCACCACTCAAAGCATCTCTGCTGCACAGTTATCAAACCATCAAAACCCAATCCATAAAAGTCAGGAAAGGGCTCAACCTTCCACCAAGACCTATGCAGAAGCAGCCCGCCCAAAGGACACAATACAAAGCAATCAAATAGGCTCCAACATCACAGCAATACTGACTTCTTCGCTAGCCACTATGCTCCAGGAATTCAGCAGAACAAACCCAACTCCATCCTCCACAAAGAGATTCCTGCAAGGAACCCATTCCATACTCACAGCACTCAACTATGAATAAAACAAAAGTAAAACCTAACTCGCTTCTAATTGCAGCCTGGAATGCCAATGGCCTCACCAACAAAACATTAGAACTACAGGAATTCGCACAAAGACACAATCCGGACATAATGCTGATCAACGAGACCCACCTAAGACCTACCAACAACCCAAAAGTGAGAGGATACACAATATACCGAACGGATAGACTCAGCTCCAGAGGGGGAGGCACTGCCATCTACATCAAACCATACCTCCACCACAATGCCATATCCAACCCACAGACTACAAACCTGGAAACCACAGGAATACAAGTCCACACAAACAATGCTGGAAGCCTCAAGATATTTGCTGCCTACAACTCACCAAGCAATCCTCTACTGACAACAGACCTGGATGCAGTCCTCGGCACCGCAGACCCCACGATCATAGTAGGTGACTTGAATGCCAAACACACAGCATGGTTCAGCACCACCAACAACAGAAGTGGTCGCATACTACACAACTATTCAACACTTAACTCAGTTGTGGTAGCAGGACCCACTGAGCACACTCATTACAGCCCTCATGGCAGATCAGATGTACTTGACATAGCTATCCTTAGAAACATCAGTTATCAATACAAACTAGAGACGCTCAATGAACTATCATCCGACCACAACCCAATACTGATCAAACTTGGCACGCAAGATCAACTAGCCCACCAGCACACCTTCATATCGTGGGATAGGCTAGCTAAAATCCTACCAGAATACATTGGTCCTGTACCAATCATCCACAAAAAAGAAGACATAGATGAAGCAATAAGCAATTTAACAAGCCAAATTAAAAAAGCACTAGAAACAGTCACCAAAACTGCAACCAACCACCCATCCGGTCGGCTCCCAGAAAACATAATGGACCTCATCAGAACAAAAAACAAAACCAGGAAAAGATACCACAACACAAGAGCCCCAGACAAGAAAACTCTGAACAAGTTGAACAACCAAGTCAGAAAAGCACTTCAAATCCACAGAAACCAGGATTGGGACAATAAACTATCATCACTCAACCCAGAAGATCACACAATATGGAAATTTCTAAAGATTCTGCGCACTAAACACAATCCCCTACCGCCCATGCAAACTGCTCATGGAACGGCGCACACGGATAAAGAAAAAGCAGAAGCAATAGCAGAAAACCTAGAAAAACAATGCAGCCCATCATATGATAATATAAACATCACCCACATATATAAAGTCCACCAGCAGGTCAAGCGTACCTTAAATCAGTCCGAAGACAAACCAGCCAGCATCACCCCCACTACTCCAGTTGAAATAACCAACATCATAAAACATCTAAACAACAAAAAAGCTCCAGGGCCAGATGGAATTACTAACAGAATCATCAAACTACTTCCTAGAAAAGCTATTATGCACCTGGTTAACATAACCAATGCAATATTGAGGACACAACACTTCCCCTCTGCATGGAAAACGGCAGACATCATACCAATAAAAAAACCAGGAAACAATCCGCAACTCCCGCAAAGCTACCGTCCAATAAGCCTGCTCTCCAACCTGGGAAAGATTGCTGAAAAAATTATCCTTTCAAGACTACAAGAAAAATCAGACCAATTAGGAATAATCCCAAACGAACAATTCGGCTTCCGCCGTATGCACAGCACAGTGCAACAAATACACCGACTAGTGGAGCATATCACTCAAGGATACAACTGGAACCTTCACACAGCTGCAGTTTTTCTGGATATTGCCAAGGCCTTTGATAAGGTATGGCATCAAGGATTACTCTATAAACTCATTCAGGCCAACATTCCAACAAACCTTACCCGTCTAATAAAATCATACCTCACTGACAGATCCATGCAGATAAAAATAAATGGCACCATCTCAACTAGGCGCAAAATCCTGGCAGGAGTACCTCAGGGATCTCTTTTGGCTCCTTTACTTTTCACAATCTACGTGGCTGACATTCCACAGAACCTGAGGACTACCATCACAGCCCTATATGCAGACGACACAGCCATAATGACAAGATCTCTCCGCCCACACCTGGCCATCAGTCGTCTCCAGGATACTATCACAAAGCTAGAGAAATGGTTCTCCGACTGGAGGATACAAGTAAACCCCGTCAAAAGTTCAGCTATACTCTTCACCAGACGCAAAGCCTTCATCCGAGATGATATTGAACTTCTCGGAAAAAAGATACCATGGCAGACAGAAGCCAAATACCTTGGAGTACAGCTAGACAAAAAGCTAAATTTCAACAGCCATATCACGCTCATAGGCACAAAGACATCCAGAACCATAGCCCAACTCTATCCCCTGATCAATCGCAACAGCAAATTGGATAAACGCAACAAGCTGTTATTATATAAGATGGTAATTCGACCAGTAATCACATATGCATCCCCGGCATGGAGTCACACATCCAAATCTAACATCAAGAAACTACAGAGGATACAAAACAAATGCCTGCGGATGATCTTAGACGCCCCATGGTTCGTCAGAAACACGCAGATCCACAGAGAAACCGGAACCTCTGACATCCGTTCTCTCCTTCATGACCATGCGGAAAAGTTCTTCAGCAAGGCACATTCTCATCCCAATCCACTAATCAGACAAGCTTCCAGTTATAGTGAACATGACTATCGAAAACACAAAAGACCCAAGGCAATCCTGCTTTCAGCAGAACAGAGCTAACTCCATATTCACAAAGTGCGAGCATAAGTCTCACAACCTCCCCATCAAGCTTCTCCACACAGATAAAGGGGAAAATAAAAAGCATTTTATGCTTCACCCAGCAAGCCAGTAACGTTGTTGTTGTTGTTGCATTGGAAATTATATTACGTGCGCCAAGTTGTACTTAACATATATTTCCTTTTTTTTTTTTTCGATTTCTAAACTTGAGCTGTTGCTGTTATATTACAGGAATGCATAAAAACAGCCACAGAAGTGCAACAATTATCTTAATTACAGTTTCATATGTTATCGTTTCTCATTTGTGATAATAAATAGTTATCTAAGAAGTGAAAAGTTCACCTCTGATAATTTATTGGAATTTAGCACATGAACTAAAAACAGTCAACAACTAAAACAGTTAATGTTTTATTAATATTCTTTATTAATGTTCTTTATTAATATTACTTGCCTAACTACCCTGCGGGCGTTAGTACATAAGCCGGGATCCATTTGCTCCAGTTATTCCTGGTCTGGTATGCGATTCTGCTTCCATTCAGCTCTTTATCTTCCTCTGCTATTCTCAATCTTCGTCAAGTTTCTTTCAGATTTCCACTTTTTCTTTTGCCTTCCTGAGATATACATCAAATACATGTATCAAATACAGATATACATGTATATCAAAGACACGCATGGAGTTTCTTCTCTTCCCATCTCAGTACATGGCTAACCCGCGTCCATCTATGACTTATTTTATTATTTCAATGATTTCTTTTATTTTTATTTTCGGTAAGTAAATTATGATAACGAATAAGGTTATGAGCGAAATATTTCAACCAAGAAAGCATGTGATACATTATATTATAAGCAATAAGATATAATATAATATAATAAATGTTCTAGAAATAAGTATAAGTCAAATTTAATAATAATAATAAAAAAATTAATCTGGCAGTAAATTCTCAAGTCACTGCCGTTACGGAGTAGGATTATAAATATCCGTATCAAATTATGTCATGTCACAAACTTTACGTCTGAGAAAAGATCTGTCTTTTTCCTTCTCCTTATAAGGACTGGCTTAAAGGGGCGAAGCAAGAATGCTTTCATCTTCCCCGTTATTTCCTTATCCTTATAAGGACTGGCTTAAAGGGGCGAAGCAAGAATGCTTTTCATCTTCCCCGTTATCTGTAGAGGACAGTGTAAGGATAAGGTGTTATTGAGCTATTAAAGCTCTGATCATGGCAGGAGGGCAACAGCAATAGCCGAGCCTCAGTTAGAACTTCATTGGCTATAGCATTGCCATCCATTACCCTCCAAAGGTATTAATCACTTCACCTCGTCTTTTTTATTAAAAATGCAGGAATTGGACACGTCCCAAACAAGTAGTCAAAAGGTGTATTAACTTATTATTAAAATTCTATGATGCAATTCCAGATATTGAAATTTCTTTTATTTTGTTATATTACTAAGTAAAGATGCCAAGAAATTATATTCTTGGTTTAATCCTTTATCTAAGTGTAAGCCAACAAAGTTTAAATGAAGTATCTTCACGACTGGGTTACTTGTGTAGAGAAGCTAATGACTTCACATCAGTAGCCTTAGTATCCCATAATGCAAAACATACTCTCCTTTTGGCTGTGTATGGGAAGAAGGGCTACAATCAAGATGGGTTTCGACCTTTATTTAGGTCTCATCATCTATATATGGGAAATATATGACTTCTGTATTACTTCAACCTTGGTTCTGATTCTGGCTTCTACTGATGATATTTTAATATGTTCGTCTTTGGGCTTGATTTCGAGGATCAGAAACACTAATGCGAATTTGATGACTTTAGGAGTGGTCCTCATTTTGGGTCACTCGGTGAGATTTTGATGATCTTGTAGATCACACACACACACACACACACACACACACACACACACACACACACACACACACACACACACTTTAACCACACCTCAATCTCAATAAAAGTCGAAAAGAGTCTGAGTAGTGTTCCTTCCCATAATGCATAGCAATATAAAAACCCAGCTAACGCCTTTTATTCCCGTATATTTGATGCCTGAAAATAGTATGGGTTCTACGGTCAATTTTCCTTGAGTTTCCGGGAGAAAAAACCCGCTTGCCCGTGCCAGAGATTGACTAACTCGGGAACCGGTCGAAAAAAGGCTTCGAAAAATTTCCTCTAGTCGCCGACTAGATTCGGAACAAAGTCTTCCTTCGTAGGGTAAGCGCTGTGGTGTGCAAACGCCACATTCACTGAACTACACAGGCTCCTCTATACTTCTGAAATGATTATGAAGTCATTAGTCGAACTTCTCAAACACACATACAAAAAACTTTTTTAGAACTTCTGTGATTTTAAAAAGAAATCTAATTTATGGTGTTTACGCACATCGGTAAATAAATTTAATAAATAATTATAGTAATATTATATTAACGCCTTCCCTGCATCGTAGTAACAGGTGAATCACGCTCCTAGCAACGACGACCTTCTCCACACACGCACTTTCGGCAGATTGTATTTTTCTCATTCACTGAATTTTATTTTTCAGAAACTACATCTAATATAAGTTATAAATGTCGGCATGCTTTTGGAACCTGCCTAACTTGTCACACCGGTTCACGATCCCCCCTCCCCCAACCTAACAACGGCAAAAGTTTATCGGTAACTCCCTCTACATTTAAACTCGCCAAAAAAAAAAAAAAAATCTCCTTATTCCCCTCCCCAGAAAAACGATATCCTAATAACTGTTGCATTTCTAAGCAATAAGGAATGTACAACTATTTTTTTTTAATGACTTAAGATTGCGCGAATTTAAATTTAGATAATATCTTACATTTCATATCCAACATTCATCCCATTTTACGGAATATACGGAACTCATACGTAGTTGACTTCTGTATATTATTATTAACACTATTTGGTTATTTGTACATCTCTAAATCTATAAAAAAAGTTTTTTTAAGCATCTAGATATATCATCGGACACACTAAGTTGGCCATATAATTTTTACTGTTAACTGCTTGCCTCCCCCCCCCCCCAAAAAAAAGAAAAAGTTAAAAAACACTAGAAAATTTTCCAAAATACTTTTCCTAATTAAAATTCATTTTTTATTTATGTTGTGTCGTGTCTTCTATTTCAAAAATGCTTATGAATTAGGGGTCACATAAGGTGAGAGAACCCTATAGTATGTTTCTCAACCTACGGTCCGCGACGACGAGATCGGCTTAAATTAACCAAATGAATCTATATATTTTAATTATCCAAACAAAACAAATTAAAATTCAATAAGTAAGTAGAAATTATTAAAATAAAATGAATAAAAAATAACGACAGAATGTTCATTCCATGAACATTCTGCCACTATTTTAATTTGTAGCGGCAGAATGACGAGTAATAAAACAGGGGTGAAGTGAAAAACAATATGGTTTTATTGCTTCCACCTTCCCTTGCTGTTTTGTCAGTTTGAAGTGAACATGTGTTATCCACATGACCACATTTCAACCAATTGCTTGTTGTTTATTGATTTTTATTGTGGAAGGTTTTCCTCCTTCAACTAAGGCACAATACTGTATATGTTGTGTCATGTCTTCTATTTCAAAAATGCTTATGAATTAGGGGTCACATAAGGTGAGAGAACCCTATAGTATGTTTCTCAACCTACGGTCCGCGACGACGAGACCGGCTTAAATTAACCAAATGAATCTATATATTTTAATTATATATATATATATATTATATATTTTAATATATAATATATATTAATCTATATATTTCAATATATATATATATATATATAATTCGCGTTAAGAACATAGAGCGATATTAAAAGACACTGAAATAAACATTGAGACACTCTAAAACTATACAATTATAATGTTATGATATTCGACTGTAAATTACAGTTATTATGAACTTGTGCTATAGTCCGTGTTAAAGTTCTATTGTTGTACACTTGTGCGTGTGTAGAACCACGCGATCTCCAGTATCTGATAGTAGAGCTGAAAGCGTCAGTCAAATTATAGCTGAGATTATTGTTCATATGAAGAGGATCCAAGGTGATTTCTTTTGACCCTACAATGCAACGTTCTACCTCATCATGGCAAATGTGTAGGTTTGAAGTTGTTGTCCAATTTACTTCATGTTGGCGGCTTTCGTTGTTCGTGTTTATTGAAAACAGGACATGGCCTGACAGGGCAGTTGCTCTGGTTCTCTTATAAGCAATGTCTCTCTGGTGCTCCTCGAGACGTAGGAGAATAGATTTCTCCGTTTGGCCATAGTAAGGTTTTCCGCACTCACATGTGACTTTGTATACACCTGGAAATTGTAGAAGGTTGTGAGATTGTTTATAGTTGTTGAAACTTGATCTTATTTTTGGAAGAGTCGAGAAGCACGTTTGTATGTTGAATTTCTTTAAGATTCTACTCAGTTTTTTGGATAGTGTGCTGATATATGGCAAGGAGATATAACCTTTGGAGTCGTTCTGTGTCTCTACGTTGACGGTGGGATAACTGTTTGTTGATACTTTTTAAAGAGTAGTCATTGCTTTTAAAGGTCCATTTAACATGTTGTAGTTCTTTTTTTAGTTCTTCTTCATCTGACAGTGTACAGATCTTGCACGATTCGCAAGAGTTGATATAATACCCAACTTTTGCACTGGATGGTGATGTGAGGATGCATGCAAATATCTGCCCTAAAAAACTAATATATATATATATATATATATATATATATATATGATGCAATTCATATATACTACATAATAAAAGTACTTGTTTTTCTTGCCTCTGCAATATAGCGGCTATTGGGGGAGGGCGTATTGTTTACCGCGGGAGCAATTTACTATCGCCCTGCTCTGAACGTGTTTCAGCTTTTTTTCATTTATATCTCGGATGACAGTGATAATAAAAAACGAGTTTGTAATGACAGTTTGTGTGTAGTTTCTGAAGAGAAAGAGGTCTGTAACGAACCCACAGAAACACAGAATTCCCATCAGTTGCAGTGCGATAATATTAATACGCTGAACGAAAGAAAAGATTTGCTGACTTGCTGGACACTCGACCAGTGGATCGCATTTAAAGGTAAATACAGTTGATTATTTTGTAGGAACATTTTTCTGTTTTGTGACTTTTCTCCATTTACGGTAATTATGCCTACATTATTGTGTTATTATTCAACAATTGTTTACAGTTTTGGATGTGTATATAAAGTCAATATCAACAGTAGTCTGATTACAAACGCATGATGAAAGGGACAGGGAGGTTTGGAGCTTCCCCGGATACCATTCAAAGGTAAATACAATTGGTTATTTTATAAGAAATTTCTGTGATTTCGCGATTGAGCTTTCAAGTGACAGTGGGCTTAAAATGCAATTCCGTGATCTTGGTTTGGCTCGATTCTGGATCTCGCCTTCAGTGAGAAGTGAATTATCCGAATTATTTGAAGAAATCGAAAATCGTCATGCAGTTTTCTACAACCTATCCTAGCGAGAAACGATTTTCATCGCTCCTTCAAATAAAAACAAAATACAGAATTCGTCTTAGTGTGTGTGTGTGTGCCGATCTTCGACTGAAGTTGACCAATATTGAGCCAGATATCCAGCAACTCTGCAAGGTCGAGAAGCTCAACCATCTCATTAAAAGTAAATAGTAACATAATTATATCATTTTATTTATTGGTTTAATAAAAATTAAAACAAAGTTTTAATTTTTATCCACAAAATTTATTTTTTTATCTATATATCCGGCCTGGTTGGCCGACTTTCCAGCCAAAAGGCTGAGAGTTCGAATTCCGCCATGTGCATGGATGTTTGTGAAAATACTAGTGGTCGGCGGTAGACAGCGTTGGTGTAGATGATGATGATGATGATTTTAGTTGTGGTTGGTCAAGACGGAGAGTTGTAGAGCAGGTGCCCTTCCTCGATATGTCTTTGGACTACCTGGAGGTGTTATGTAATAATGATATCGATAAACTTTATATGTTGATTGTGCATCACATAGTTTGAATTTGGCACTTGGAAATGCTATATCTGTGACAAATAAGAAATTGCATTGGCATAATTGAAAAGGTACACAATTTCTTCAATACCCCTAAAAGACAGGACGTCCTTGTTGTTTATAATATTATATAAACAACAAGGACATATTAAAAAACATATTAATATTATATAAATATTAATATCTTTTAACATTTATAATATCTTTATTTAGCTTGCAAAAAATATTTGCGTGCACCTTACCATTGTCTAAAATAATGCAAAAATCTGACGATGACCTCTTAATTGCCTTTAAATTTTGTTGATGATGTTGTGGCTCAATTAAATACCGTTCGTGAAACACCAGATTCTTCATTTAAAGATATTTACGATGAAGCATGTATAAAAGCCAATAATTTTAATATTGACATTAAAAAGCCAAGGACTTCATCAAAACAAACATTAAGGTTCAATGTTCCAGCCGATTCTATAGAAGAGTATTTCAGGAGAACTATTTCATTCCATTTATTGACCAAATATTGACTCAACTTCATGAACGTTTCACTCGGCACCGCAACATTTTGAAAACGGCAAGTGCAATGGAAGATTTTCGTCAATTGTGTGAATTTTATGCCGGTGATTTGCCTTATACAAATTCAGCAATTTTGAACGCCAAATTCAAATTGTGGTATAAGAAATTTGAAAAACCGTTTGCAATGGCTCCATCCAAAAATGCCGTTGATGCAGTTTCAAAGTGTGACAAAATGATATATCCTAACATCTATAACTTATTAAAAATATTTGCAACGCTTCCGGTAATAACATGCGTCAGTGAAAGGTCATTTTCTAACTTAAGCCTTTTAAAAACTTACTTAAGATCTACCATGGCACAATCACGATTGAACGGACTGGCGTTGCTATATATATATATATATATATATATACAAACAGAGAGAGATTAATGTAACCACGACTGAAATAATTCAAGACCTTTGTAAAAAGAAAAGAAAACTGGATTTTATTCTTTAGATAAATTTTTATAATCACCTAATGAATTTTATTTAATGAATGAAATTTAACGAATTTTAGTTGAACGGATGAAAATATTTTTAATGCAAATTCATTGTATTAAAAATATTTTTACCGTTCAACTCTCTCCCCCCCCCCCCCACCACCACAAGATTAAATCCTGGGTGCGCCACTGTGCCTTAGCAATTCAACACGGCGCCATGTTAGGTTGATCGAAGGTAACGATTTATGGCATACGCCTTTCAGGTGTCCTCTCGGAACGTACAAAGTTTCATGTCGGTTCATGGGTCCAAAAGTTATTAGAGAGAGAGAGAGACAGAGTACATTAGCAGACTGCCATGGTGACTCATAAATCTGTTGTCCCTAACGGAAATAAGCTAAAAATTAGTTAAGTGTCAGCAATCTAGAGAGCCATAGAGAGAGAGAGAGAGAGAGAGAGAGAGAGAGAGAGAGAGAGCTGTGTAAAATTCTTTCCTACTTACCCCTCCATAACACATGCACGCCACTCATTACATTTAACCCTTGAGAACCCGTGACATGCTCTGAGAAGGTTAGCGAGGCTCAAAAGACCCAAATAAACATTTATGATGATTAAGGTATAAAAATATGAAGGTGTATCCTGGATTTGATAGTCCTAAATCCCCCCATTTAACCAATATAATTACCTCTAGTGCAAGAGCTTGAAAGCCGAGACTACAGAGTTAGGAAGACTGGGTAGCTAACTTAACCAGGGGCGAATTCTCCATGATTGCTATGCTTGCTGCGCAAGCTCATTACATTACATAATAATTTCATCGCTTAAAAGCTGCTTAATTTTTTTTTTATTATTATGTATTGTGGTCTGAATTTTCAAAATGAGATGTGAAAGAGCGAAGTGTTTACATCGTTTTGTTTTAAAAGTTCTAATACTGCTAAAGAAACCTTTTAAAGATGAGAGTTAGAGATGAGGCAATATGATGCACTTCAATTTTTGAGTGATTTTGTAGGTTAAAGTAGAGATAAATGTCAGTTGAATGTGATGAATATTTGATTATGGAGAAGTAGTTCAAGGTATTCCTTCTTGCAACCAACTGTCGATTAATATTGTTATTTACATATCATTAGTCTCCGGATTACCTAAATTCCAGTTAGAAAACCCAGAAGTCATCAATTTACTTTGTATATAGGTAAATAAATAAAATAAATATTATTAGAATTTTTATCCATAAAGAGAGCAGGCACTTACTCGTTGAAGTCCGATGAGCAATCAGTCTCCATCCTTCAGATCCCTCATAGTGAGTTCAGACTGTTAATGAATTTAGGCTTCTCAGGGAGAGAGAAAAAAAAAACAGCAAATAACTGCCACCTTCTCGTGGCGTTAAACTTTAACAGTTGTATGATTATTTTCAGTAATAGTGTTCTACAGGCTTTTTTTTTTTTAGATGCGGGTTTAAAAATCTGATTTTCCCTGATGGGGGGGGAAACCTACTTGTCGGTGTCAAAGATCGACTGATTTGGAAACCTGCTGACTTCGAAAAAATTACCTCTAGCCGCCAATTAGAATCGAATCTATAACAATCTTTCTTTTTACGTCTTAGCGCTATGGACGCAATGCCATTTTCTCAGGGCTACACTAGAATTTTCGTATATAGATAGATGTGTACTTTTTAAGAGTTTCGTAACTCAGTCAGTATGGACGAAACCTTTGGGTCGAAAAGACCTGGGCTCGATTCCCGTCCGTGACGTGAGGAACCTTTTATCTGGTCTCTTTCGACGAAAGGTGAGTTAATCGATCTCATACAGAAGTAGGGGTTTTTTTTAAAGCCGGAAACTCGGGTTGTTAGTCCCCCAGAACAGGCAAACTGGCCCCGTGAACATATGCATCTGCAGACATAGGACACACCAGAGGCATAGGGCTAACCACCTTATCCTTATCGATACGGTAGCGGTTGTGAAGTCCAAGAATACTTGGAAGGTTGTGGATGCTTAAGTGCCTGTTAGGACCATTGTTGATGATGATACTTTTTTAAATTTATTTTAACTACATCACCTTGCTAGATGACATCAAGAAATGTTTATTAAGAATAGATGTCTTCTTGAAAGAAAAAAAAAAAATCACGTTTTGCAAGTAGTTGAAGAAATAAAACTCTGTCAGTGTAATGTATAAGTACTTGCTTTTTTTTTTATTATTCGAAAAGTTATCTGCCAATTTAGCCATATAATTTATTTATGAGACATTCACGTCTTAGTGAGGAACAGGATAAGGAAACATTAAGCAATAAAGACAGCGATCTTGTGGCTATAGAAATAGCTTTACCAGGAATTTTCTTTGTAAAATGGCTCTTATGACTTCTGTACATAATGGTGATTGATATATACTGTTGAACAATGAAATACACATTATTGTTTGTATGCACAATAGCTCTTAATGCAATTATTTAAAATGAACGAAGTTATAAATATTATAGAGTAATAAACTGTGAAACTCAAAGGCTGAATATGTAAAGGTAATAAAAGATGGAAAAATACAATTAACTAAAAATTTGATGAATTCAAAGAGGTGGGGAAAGGACATAACCTTAACGCACAAAGAAATATTACATAAAGAATGAATGCTTCAGCAAGAAGACAGAGGAACGTGTTTACGTACTGTTTGCAGAGAAAGATAAGTGGAATTATAAATTAAAAAAATAAAAAATAAATAGCCTTTTTATTTTATTTCCATAGCATTCGCCTGATAAAATGCAAAGAATGGAGCTGAAATCTAACAGAGATCATATCCGTTGTGACGGGAAAGATTTGCAGTGTAATGCTAATATTCTTGGATTCACTTTCAGAAATAAACAAGAAAAAAAGAAACAAGGAAAAAATGAAAAAATTAAATTTTGTTTGTGTTTATAAATAATAACAATGCTCACAACATTATATAAATGCAATACAACATGTTAAAGGTTACAGCTTATGTTTCGATACTGATTGAATAGTTAATAATTGGATTTGTTCGATTAACGCTTTAGACTACGAAACAAATACACTGCCATCTAACGCCGTGTCGGAATTATCACGTTCAACCAATTGCAGCCAGACTCGCCGATATTCGTTTGCGCTTGTGATTGCACGTTACAAGTCATTCCGACACTGCTCATTTGGGCAGTGTATCGTATGCTTGAGCGCGTTATTTCTGTGAGATACGAAACCTTTTATTATTGGTTTGTTTGTGGTGAGGGTGAAATATTTTTAATAAAGCAATTTTTTAATATGTAAATTTATTTATTAATAAATTGGTTACTGATTAGGAAAAAAATACATTTTTTATTTTGTATATGCAGCACCCACACTTAAAATATTCACCGGCCGCCACTGCAACCCACACTACAAAATTCACATCAGTTTGACTGTGTGATTGCATTTTTACGGATGTATGAAATGTTAAGAGTGCATCAGCGCTCATCTTAATTGGTCCAATGCAATTAATTGTAGGATAATTTTGAATATTTTATCAATTAATTGTAACCAAATCTGCATAGAATGGGAGACAATGTTTTTGTTTTAAGATATATTAGAAAACAATAATGAAGGAGAATGCTTTTGAACCAATCTCAGCTACTGATTTCTGAGCACTATTGTCTTAATGCACACCTTGCCTCGCCTTCTGGGTGGTTTAAATTTGACCCACTGCTCCATCTGTACGACTGTTTAAAGGGCTTAAATGTGTCAGTTTTTGTAACCGCACACTCGAGCTATTAACGCCAATGTGATGCAATGTTTACATGTCAGAAATTGTCCTCTTCATGAAGCATTAGTATAATGTGTTTAATTCTAGGAATCACACGAAGCCGGGAAACAATTAGGGGAATCTTTAACAGGAATAAATGCACAAATATAGTATAGATGACATTGCTATTCAGTAGGTGTGCACCGTACACCTAGCACACCCTGAATATTTATTTGTTTATTCACAAATATTGCTTATTTTTTATATATTATTCAATGAATCTGACAGAGTTTGCAATAATTTGTCCGATTTAGCATATTTGCCTTTGTCAAAAGATTCAAGTTCTCAATCTGGTTTTCAATTTGTAAGCAGCCTTATCAAATCATAATATACAATCCATATTAAAGTTTACAGTCAACAAATGGTGAAGAGACGCACTGTTTACGTACCCTTAAACAATTTATTTATAAACACAGTGTCTTACGGTTATTAGTCTAATCAGGATAACTTATCACATAAATATAAAGCCGTATTCAACTATTATTAATTTCTTTGTAGTGTAGCGATTTGAAAGTTCGTACGGTTGTATAAATTAATGTTTGCACTTCATTACGTTATATTTCAACTTTTTACAGTTGATTTTAGAAGATGCACTCTTTCACCAATATCATGAGCATATAGGCCATTGATATAGCTACTTATGATAACACCACTTTCGAATTCTATAAGTTACTTTCCATGTGCACGCGACAGGAGACAAATTAATAGTTGAATCTAGGTAAGGGAGAGGGATACACTGTTTGCCTATATAGTAATATAGGTCTCGCTTGATATCAGGAATGTAGTTGCCAGCCTTTGCACTTTCAGCACTGCTTTTTCGTTTGGAATACTCGGGAATAAAAGAAGGTGATCAATAGTCCAGAAACAACCTTATAAAGAAGAAACAATTTCTTCTTCTTTACAATTTTCTTATTCAGTAATTTCATAAAATAATTATTTTCATTCCAAATTTTGTCGATCTTAGTACAGTAATTATTCTTGCTATGTCTTTACCACGTTTGAATTATGCATTCTGAACTTGAACTCTCTGTTCATGTCACACGTATATGCCTCGACTTCTCAATCTCGTCGAGCACTGGACTAATTAGTAATCTATCCCAGTCGTATGAATGCATACTCTGTGAGAATCGATCTCTTTTACTCTTTCCAATATTGCATCATTGACAAACAGTATATTACTCGGACATCGTGAATGTTGTTAATATATGTTGTTGTTATTTAGGATTGAAAAACCTTGATAAGGAGTTACTTCTCGTCTTAGACGGAATTTGAATCCATGGTAGTGTATAAATTAACAGCAGTGGTTTTTGGGAAAGAATCTTACAACTCTACTCCTGCATAAACCATTCCTTTGATACGCGTTAGAGTCATCATCTCATTAAGTCCATTATTATCCACTTCCATCCATCCCAATTTCGAGCTTTCATAGTTCGGTTCTCATTGACGATGTCGTTTGGTTGAAAAAAACATGATATTCAATTTTGTCTTGGAAGATCAGGGAACATTTATAAGGGCTTTTCAACTAAAGGGGGAATTAGCTGGTCTCATACGAGGGTGGTGGAGTTTTTCATTCAATAAAGAATACTAGAATAATAAATGTAGTCATAGTTGCTTCAGCTGTAATCCGAAAACAACCTTAACCACCCCTCTCTCTCTCTCTCTCTCTCTCTCTCTCTCTCCTTCCATCTCTAGTTACGCAAGATAGATTCATGATCAAGTCACGCCTCTTCTGAAAGACTATAATGCCTTAGTGATAAAGAATTTTATATGATCTTTTTGAGGATTTTTTTCTTTTATTTTAATCATTAAGTTTGATTCTCTCGTTGGTTTTAATATTTCCGCTTTTTTATTGTCGCTTATATTGTTTAAGGCACCCGCAAAAGTTTATTGCCACATAAACATTTAGTACTTCTCTTAATTTTTAAACATTCACATTCTTATGAGCTATTTAAGCATAGAAACAATAATGCATTTCACAGTTCAACAGTGGTCATCAATCACCAATTATGTTAAAGAAGACACAAGGTCCACTGCACAAAAGAAATCCGAGATAAGACTACTTTTCAACGGCGTAATATGATAACAATCTTCACTCTTTCCGCATGTCTATCTATCACCTAAACCCTTTATTATCTACATATTTATCCCGTAAATAAATGGTGACCTAAATTCGTAGATGTTTTGAAAAATCAAAGTGTGTTGTAACAAGGTGGTAACTTCCTACAAACAAAAGCAAAATTTAAAGACTGTCCTTGTTCAAGCATATTTTCCCTAATTCTGAAATTCTCTTTACAATAATAATTAATCTGTTGCCTTTAGTCCATCATTATTGCAAGACACTTCCATAGAGTCACAGGAACTGTATTAAACCACACTCTGTTTATTTTTCGTTAAACAGCCATAAAAATAAATTAATATCGAATATTTCTTCATAATTATGTGTGGAATAGTTTCATTATTGATTGTTTTAAAGTTAAGAACATTATAAAAATTCTAATAATTCTAAAGTTTTTGAATACTGTTCGCAGTTTGTTTACAAATGAATTTACCGAATGTATTTGCTGCTGAGCTATATATCTCTTCCTTTTCAGAATATAATTTTCATTTTCTACCCTTATAATAATTCTAAAGTTTTCATTTTTTAAAAATAAAATAAAATAAATCGGCTAACGCCCTTTATTCCCTTATAAAGAATAGGCGATGCCGTTTTAGCCCTAACTTTTGGAGAACAGAGTGGGCAGTTTAATTTCCATTTGTAGCCCATCAGAGATAGCTGGCCCAGGACTATCATACTTTTTAAATGGCATCTTTGGTAAAGAAAGGCAGACAAGTGCCGCCATCCCGTGTTCCCTAACTATAACACGATATATTACTGTCCGAAACAGTGAATGTTCTATGGTGTCGATTTTCTTGAGTTTATGGGAGGAAAAAAACCTATGTCAAAAATCGACTAACTCTGAATTTGGTGCATGGCTTCCTCTTATACCTTAAAGGAATAGTAGTTTATTGCCATCATGGTCTGAATCCAGGGTTCCGCATTATAGAACTATGGATTTCTTTGATACTAATAGGGCATCTGTTTGAATCTACATATCTGAAATTCCTAATACTTGGGTTTTTTTTTGTAAAAACAAAAGCAAATTAGTACTTAAAATTATAGGAATTGATGTGCAACATACAAAACACTTTTGTTGTTTTTCACTGCGAATGAAAAAAAAAATCTGCTGCTTTTCTTTAATTTGAAAATATAACTTCGCTTATAAATGCAGGTCGTTTTTTCCTAGCAACCATATATTTTAACGGCAAAAAGACAATTATCGTCGTCTTTCTGTCCGTCAACCCATCTGTTTCTGTGCTTCATTTACCATTAGATAATCGTCTCATAGGAGATTAAATATTTTCCTTTTAACTCCTCTATGGAACAGAAGACGCTTGCATCCTCTGCGCTTGGCCGCACTAAGGTAGACTTGTAAGTTAGAGTCTCTAGTCGCCGACTAGAGGAACTTTTTCTAAGCCTTTCTTCGACCAGTTCCCGAGTTAGTCAATCTCTGGCAAGCGGGTTTTTTTCTTCTGGAAACTCGGATTTTTCGTCCCTCAACGTCCCCTTTCGTAAACTCAAGAAAATCGACCGTAGTACTACCCACATTATTTCAGACAGTTACATATCCTGTTAGGGTTAGGTACCAAGAGATGGCAGTACTTGTTTGTCGGTCTCTTCATCAGTGGCCGCCTATAATTAGTGACAGACATGGACCAGCTATCTCTGATTGGCTACCGGTGGAGATTGAACTGCCCACTCAGTCTCCAAAAGCTAGGTAGGGTTAAAGGGCCTTGCCTATTCCCTATAAGGGAATGAAAGGCGTTAGCTGATAAATAAAAAAAATTACGAAATTCCCTTAAGATTCTCTATTAGTGATAAATTTAAACTAGAGAGGAAAAAAGAAGGTTCTGAAGAGTTAAGTAATGCCTTTGAGTTGATTTGAAATCAACGCGGGTCTTGTTGGTTGAATAGTTAACGTATCCCTCTGTAACCAACATGTTTGGAGTTAGAATCCCCTGTGGGTATGGCAGTTTGTTTTAATTTCATTAAAAAAAAAAAAACGAAGATAAGTTAGTTGTTTGGAGTTTATGGTTAGATCAACTAAGGCTATGAGACTGATATTGTAATATTTCTGCAAATTAAATGCTTTATTTGGCTGGGTTGTCTGTTTTTTAAGGGATTGAAAAACCCAGAGGAAGGGATCTTGTTACCTCCATGTGAGTCTGAAAAAACGGAAGTTAGGTGTGCTTGTTGTAGGGAAAAAAACTTCGTTTGAAGTGTCATATTTGATAAATGAGAACAAAATGAACAAGAATGTAAGCAAATTTACTCCCGTTAATGAATCAGTTATCGAAAATAGCATGGAGTCAAATTTTTGTGGCATTGTCCCCACATGATTTGGGTATAATAAACATAAAATAGAATAAGAGAGGGCTTTTTTATTTTTTTAGTGAAAGGTCTGCAATCACATCTTTCTTTTTAACAGTCTAGCATGATAATATCTATAAACGCAATCACAAGATGTCCGAAATTTAAATCCTGAAGTCCTTTTCTTTATAATATATATATTCTGGGTCCCTAATATTTAAATATTTAACTCCTTAAGGTTTATAATACCAGATTTGAAACGCTTCACTGTGTATTATTTCTAAAATTTCAATGCATTTATAAATTCGCGCATGGAAAGCTTCTTTTCATTTCCCGCTCTCTTATCGTTTAATTCAAGCAATTTATTTTAGGAAACTAGCAGACAGCATTCAAGTAATGTCGTCTGCTAGTTTCCAACGATTGCAATACGATTTGTTCTTGTACAAAATAAATCGCAAATGATAACGTATGTCTTAGGATATTGTGAAAAAATTATAAGTCATTTCCTTATTACGAAACGATTTCTTCAACTTAGAAAACATTTTAAGGATAGGTCTTCGTGGTGTCATTTCAATTTATTAACAAGCGGTTAGCTTCAAACAAAATAAAATCTAAAGCAGAACTGAGGCGACAGACGGCGTCAGTGACCATCTTTTGGAATTTAAATACCTCGAATAAAATATTGGAGAATAGTAACATAAACTTTATAGGGGAAATAAAACAATTACAATCATACAGTTGAAGTGTTTAGCTTTCGCAATATATTTAAATATGTCTACCTTTGAAAAAACAAGAGCGATAATTAAATTCATTTGTAGATGTTAAAACAGCGTACTTCTTTCAGGCTACCGGCCAAGACGTCAAGGTTATCATGGATGCGAAGTGCATATTAAAATTGTAATACCATTGATATTATATTGAAATATATGATGGATACGAAGCGTATGAGTATGCGTATTTGATCCATATTGGCCGGTAAGGTGATTAAGAAAGATTCTTATATTTTTATTATTTTCATGTTGGTTTTATATCCATGTTATATATACAATGAGTGGTAAGCTTATTATCTTCTATATCTCTCCGAACAACTTCCATTATTCAGGCATGGGCTTCACAAAGTGCTAAAAGTGTTCTACAGGGTGCTGGTTTTAGCGTTACCAGTTGGAGAAATTGCGAGAATGGGATTCCCATGGTGATAACATGTTCAAGAGATTGTAGCACTGGAACTATGTTCCACCAGTATCAGCAGTGCTAAAGTGAGCCACAGAAAACTTTTCACACCATTCCACTAGCGCTTTTACTGTTGCTACCTATGATGGATCCATTAATGCATGCTGCAGCAATCTGTCTTTATAATTAGCGTTGAACAACTGGAACCAGGATTTGTCGGACGAGACGATCTTTATTTTACTGTTTCGGTTCCTATGCACCCCGCCAATAAAATCGTCTGCTGATATGTTCCAAACTTAGCACAGATGTATTCATTTGTATTGCACTGCAATTTGACCATTGAAAGTGGGTTAGCTGATCTCAATACGTAGATGGATCGGCTTGCCCTTTTCCTCTCGGAAATAGCCAAGCCAATCAGAAAAGAACGCAGTTAATAAGCATTATACACTGGAATTGGAGCATTAGTCGCGTTGGCAGTAATTCCAGCCAAATGAATTCAACTGAGCCATTTGACCCACTGTGGCCTGTATGTGAGACTGTAGAATTATTGTACTCATCTATACTTACATCGCGCTAGCTTTTTTTTTTTTTTGACTGTTGAAACATTTTCAGTATTCTATAGCAACCAATGATTCTCAATCGTTTGACTGAAACACAACACTGACCCCCAACTTTGACCCACACTACGTTGGTCATGAGAACTCCACAGCAGTGGAGTGCTCACGAACCCGAACAATTCTCTGGAGTACATGGAAGCCGAGCATATGCAGTTCAAAAGATACTAATCTGGTACTAATATGGTGAATATGTCACCATATTTGAACATTTTTTTGCAATGTTTTATGTTGCATAATTCACAACGCCTGGTCAATGGGTTCAATTCCAGACGATTGGAGTAAAGTTCTCATAGTTCCTATCTGTAAAAAGTAAATCAAAGCTGAATGTAAGAATCACAAAGGAATAGTCTATATTTAAATTATAAATCAGCAGTTAGAATTGAAGCAGGTACAGGAAGATGGTTTGATGTTAAATCAGGTATGAGACATGGGTACACACTCCAATCTTATTCATCATTTATGTGAATCATGTTATGAAAAAAGTGACATTAAACCTGATATATCTGATAGCAAGATTATTACGTATAGGAGCGCTCAACTTAATCGACCTCTTTGACTGGAATACTGTAGTTTAATGATTGAGACAGAAATTACAGAATGTGTGCCGCTATGAATGTGTCCGAAAGGAAAAAGTAGAAAATGGCCATATTATATTTTTAGTTAGCAGGGAAAACATACCTAAGGGCTATATTGAAGATAAGATGTACTTTATTCTTCGTTCTTCCGTTGTCATTAGCTAAAATCTCATGGTACAGACAGCGGATTGGATTGGATTATTGAGAAATAATAGCCAAATAAAAAAATAAGCATATTTAAAATCCTGAAAGAAAGAAACATGAGTGCCAATATGAAAGAATTTGTAAAGTATGTATTGAAATCTGAAAGAATAAAATATAAATTGCTAAAAACATGAAAAATAATAATAATTGGAAAGCTTATTAAGGAATAAACGATAGAATGAGCAAAATAAAAAGGAAATAAATAGATGATATATTATAATATATGTCCCATTTCGAGTATGGTGTCGTTTTCAGAACAAAGGAAGATCACTCTCACAAAGAAAGGTAAACGATGGTAAAATAAAAATAAACTGTAGGATTCTAATCAAGAAGTTGAGTAGATAGGGTGCTCTTATTAGTATAAGAAGTTTGCTATTAAACTTACCAGTAATACAGATGAGGTTCTTCCTTAATAAAATTTCAGAATTATTATATATTACACCTGATGGCAATATGTCAATCTCAACTGTTTACTTTATTTAGTTGATATTGTATTCCTAAATAAACAGTAGAAGTCTTCAGGATTCCTTAAACTGAAAGGCTCCCGTAAGCAAATTGGCAATAAAAAAGACAGACTATAAAAATTGGCAGGAGCATATTCCAACCGATTTTCATAGGTATTTAAGCATACTTTTAGTGAATATGGAAAATTAAATACGGAAACATAAACAGAATAAGCAAAGTTGGTATGGTAGGAAATCAACGGAATGCATTTATATGGAATAAGAGAGAAATTAGCCAAAATATTAAACTAGCAGTATACAAGATAAAACCAATCTTAATTTATGGATCTGAAATTTGAGTCGGAAATAGAGCAGTCTGATCAAAGACTGGAGTCTGCAGATATGAGTTCTGAGAAAAATTGGAGAAGTGAAAAAACGGCATCAGTGGAAAAACCCAATTAAAAATGAAGATATCAGGAAAGCAACTTGATATTGTTTACATTCAAGAATATGTAAGCAGAGTTAATGTCAGGCGCTATGCTCACTTAACAGAATGTGAGAGGAAAGGCTAACACACTATGTGTTCGATGCTTGGATGGAAGGAAAAGATCCCCCTAGGAAGACCAAAATCTAAGTAGATTTGATGCAGTAGGGGTCCCTCAGAAGAGCTAAATATATGGCAATAGACTAATTTGGAGGAGAATTATCGATGGGACGTTAGTATTAATATTAATATAAACTTATCATGTAAAACTATCATACTCCTGTGCATCTCTTGAGGATACATATGAAGAATTTCATGATGACGATGGGTCAGTCAGTCTCATAAAGAAGAAATAGGTTTCCCTATGGGAAACTCAGGATGTTTTTCATCCCTCATAGACAAACTGGCTTGAAGTACACGCATGTAACCAACATAGCAGACTGGCCTTCGTTGCTTGGTCCATAATTTCAAAGACCCATACCATCGACATTATACACTAATATAATCATTAGGTGGGCAGGTACACATTAAGCTTGTGGGATAATCAGTGATCATCACTTATGGATTTAGCTTTTCTCGATCCAGCGATTCTTTAAGCCAACATTGACCATTTCTAAACACACTGACAATAAAGGTTTAGAGGTCAAATAATCAGGTTTATCACAGAGACCTACTTATCAGACCACCAGCTTACATTGACCTTCCACCCTTTAGAAATGGGTTTGCCAGTTTCCTCGCAGTCGTTCGCTGCATGTCATTTCCCATTCATTGCCGAAGTAACCTAGGGGACTCCATATTTTCCCCCACGCACTTCCACCTATATAATATTATTCATCTTCTCTCGCTGAAATTCGACTTAGTTTTGATTATAGTACATCATTTTTTTCCTTCATATCTTCAGTAATCAAATGTCCTAAACATCATAATCAATGCCTTAAATATCACTCTCTTTGTCATTCAAGAGTGTTTTAGGAACAAAACCCCTCGAAATATATCTCAATCACTTCCTTCCTTTATCTTCGATAACAGCTAAATCTACCAACGAGATCAGATTGCCCTTCTTAGGCCCGAAGTTTATATCTTCAGACCAAGTCTGTGCAAATCCGAAATTCAAACAACCTAGGAATACCCTCTCATTTGTGAGATTCACAGACCCTCAGTTGTGTTATTTTTGTTTTTTTCTATAGATTTTCTTGTGCATCTTTATGCCGAAGTGACTTGTATCATTCTTCGTTGACTCAGTCTGTAAAAAAGAAAATAGCAGGTATCGTCTACATCCATACAGTTCAGCTTCAAAGTATCCGAACTCACTTCTCATCTTCCTCGTTAATTCTATCAAACTGTGTCCTCCGGAACATTCTTCTTCACATTTCTTTCTTTTTTTTAACCAGAAAAATGGAGGATATCCATTAATTTTTGTAAGATTACATCCGTGTATATATATATATATACCTAGGAAGGCAAATCGGTCTCCAAGAATCCCTTGTAATATCCATAAAAATGATAACTCTTAATTGTAACCAAGTGTATACATACTTTATTTAAAACATTATTCAGAGATAACGTCTATAAGACAGTAATGGCATTCATAGTTTCTATGGACAGCATTTCTTTATGGAAGGTAGTCAATGAATCTGAGACAAATTACGTTTGTTAATTATTTTATTTGTTCATATTTATTACATTAAAAAAAAAAAACTTCTAGTGCTATTTAGCACTTTCTTTCTTTCTTTCTTCATACACGTTCCCAGTTAATCCTAACCATAATATTCAACATTATATATATATTTATATATATATGTATATATTAACAGTCATTTTGCTTTAGCAAAGCATTACGGGGAGGGAGGTTCGATTTATTCCCTTTAGAGGGCAGCACATTTTTAAAATTGAGATTTTAAATATGAACAGGGTTGGATTAGCCACGCCCTATGCAGTGAGCATAAACCTATTTCCCGATCTTTGGAGAATTCACCAAACCCGTCTGCGAAACCCAGCACAGACAATGTACAAAAATAGTCCTTAATTTACCAAAGCTAAAATCAATAAATGTTAGTAAAAGAGACAATATTTATATATCACAGTTATTTCCAACTTGACATAGCATCTTACACCACAGCCTCTGGATCAGAACGTTGCATAACTACTGTAAGGCCGTTATTTCATATCATTTTCTTTGAAAGATCTTTGAAAAATATAAACAGCATAAAACAAAAACGCTTATAAAATTTGAAGTTTTAAAAACAAAACAAAAATACTGATAATTATGGAAATGAATGCATTTGGTGGATAGAAACTGTTTTTTTTTTGTTTGTTTGTTTTTTACAAATGCATTTCATCCACAAATGAAGTGAAGTAAAATTACAATGAGATATGCTAATTGAAACGCATAATGTGAAAGATTTGAATTTATTTTTCCAACAAGCAGATGCATAATAGAGGGCGCCAAAAGTTAGTCATCAGTGTCTATATACAGCCATTATTAAACTGCATAGCAATTTCATTGGTCATTACTATAATTCTCCAATAAAATGAACTGCACCTAAAATATTCAATATTTGTAAGTCTTCCGATAATACCACGATGTAAGTCATTTTTATTACAAAATGATAAAGAGAACAGTGGCTTTCAGAAATAACAATTATTACGCAAATAAAAACTGCAGTAACTGCGCTTGCGCGACAACCCTCAATCATTTATGTTATTTTTAAGACTGATTTCAGCTTTGTCTATATCGGACACGCTAAAACACAATACGGAGGGGTGGGAAGTAATATGTAGGAGCAAAAAAATCGCAGTAATTATTTTCTGTTAAAAAGTAAAATTACAGAAAATTTCATATATGCAGTGACTCAGTTCGTTCAATTTTTCTTGAATTTTATTTATATTTATTTTTCATTTATTTTTAGCTTCAAACTAAAAAAAGATAATTAAAACAGACAGGAAGTATAACAATTTTTCTATGGTATGTATGCGCCTTATTTATAATATAATATCGTTGCATGTTATCGATAAATTATTATTATTATTATGTGACACAAAAATCTCAAGATTGTTGATCAATGATTGATTTTAATTCCTTCTGTATTTAGATTAAACTCAGAATTTTTGTTGTATTTAGATTATTGTATTGTTAACTATCAATAACATACTGAGTGAAGGTTAGGCGAAAGGCAACGCAACAAAAACTAAATCTATGATATTTAATTGTACAATTAAAGAGAGAGAGAGAGAGAGAGAGAAAGAAAGAAAGAGAGAGAGGGAATTCATTTAGCCAATAGGAAGGGGGGGGGAAAGAGTTACAAATAAAAGATTATTCTCTCAGCCTTTTTCTCCACAACATCTTAAGAATAAATATTGGAACTGCAGCTTATGAAATCAATGGTTACTCGGGAGATACATACACTGATAAGTAGATTTTAATTTTGTTGTGAAATATAAAATAATTCTCATCGTTTAGAAAATATTATGTTTCAAAAACACTTAAGGTTTTGCATATTTATGTATGTTAATTCATAAAGGAAAAAAATTAATAGCCAGTTGTGGGGGGGGGGGGGGAGTAAGAGGTGCAAAATTAGTTGAGAAAAATACAGGGACAAAGAGGATGGATAGGCAAGCAGGTAGGTATGTATAATATTTCTTTTTAAAGACATACGGTACTTATTATTTTTACTACATTAAAAAACTTTTATTTAGAAGAAATGAGATATAATATTCCTATTTTATTACCAAAGCAGTCGTTTGATAGCCTAAATTTGGCAATGAAATACAATCTTGTATTCGTTAAAAAAAAAATATATATATATATAAAGTAAGGAAATAGTAATACGAGACGCATTTGCAGTCTAAAAACTATTCCAATTTTTTTTTTGTTATTTTGAATAAAAATTATTTTTAACACGCCCCATCCAAGAAGGACCCTGAAACCTATAATACTAATCGTATTATAGTAGAAAAAAAAAATTTTTTTTTAATTCTGGCACCATCGAAATCTAACACTTTTCAAAAAACGCTTGACCTACTCATAATATTTTCTTGTTCAACTGAGCAAGCAGACTTTAAAAATAATTCTATATACAATTCACGGGTTAAATGACTATAATATGCGTAACGTCAGATGTCTGTTAATGTCAGACGCCCTTTTTTGATATGAATCATATGTTAGGTGTTAATAGACTAATCCTTGAAAAATAATGTCATTCTTCTCTTCGTGACAATGCGTAGGCAGTAAAAACTTTTCATAGTAGGACAAAATAATGTCAACTTCCTACTTTTGCGGTTACGCTTGTCTTTCTACCTTTATGTCAGCACAAAGCTTCAAGTATACGCTTAAAAAGGAATGAAGTCAAACTGGAAAATGTCGTAACGTCTACCACTTGGCAATCTTTTGTGCTAAAGCTCAGTGCCACATCAACTTACCTATTCTTACAGCTGACGCCAATTCTTCGTTTGTTCTTTAAACAGTCAACAAGTCTCGAATTTGATCGCATCGCAGTTCAAAGATATTTTTGGATCATATATGCTAGTTTTTATTGAAATAAATGCGAATTGTAGAAAAAAAAACGACTAAAATTCAGATTATAAATAGATCGGGGGGGGGGGGGGGGAGAATGATAGAGTTGATTTTTTGAAGGGGGAAAAAACCCTAATATTTATGTAAAATTTTAGGTAGTTATTTTCATACTGCAAATGCCAAGTTACACAAAAACATAAAGATGTTAGATGCATTCATCTGTCCAAAATTTTGGAGAAGACTTTAATAATCGTGTCAGAAATGACCATGATGGAGGAAATCATTGAAAATATTTTAGACGTTACTAACCACTCGGGTTTCAATGCAAGGTTAACCATGCTTGGCACAAGTCTACTCAGAATTAATATCAATGGCCAGTCCTCTTCGTCAAAACAGACAGCTGTAGAAACGTACATGATGCATATCCCCTCAAATGAGCCTTTAAAATCTTACAAAACTGTGATGTTTATGTTCCAATTTGACCAGTTCTTTTTAACCTGTTTTATGAATCATTCCACCACCGAAAATTAAGACATCACTGCTTTATACGCATGGCTGATAATACTGCAGTGAGATATTACTATAAAATTCACTTAAGGGTTCACTGAATACAATTATGGTTGATTCAAGAATTTTTATCAACTGAGAATACTCCATTGAATAGATATTGACGGAGAGTTCGATGTCACTATGATGCTAGTGATATATAAACACAGGAAGAAACAAACCTTTGTTGTTGTTTATTTCGGACGGTTTTATGTCCAATATATTTAGTCAAGTTTCTTTAATGGCACGAGGCATTTCGATGGCAAAACCTTGCCCGCACAAACTTTTTTGGAGAAAAATTTTTAAAACTAAGCCTTTGCACTAAATGGACAACATCGGCCACAGTTGAGAAGTTAAATCGGACTCGTGGCTTCTTTCTCTGCGTGTATCTTGAAAAATACCTTGAAAATGCACTTAAAAACATAGGTCACTATAAAAGCCATCTCATGGCGTTGATTAAAATTAGAGAAGGGGAAAAAATGCTTCCCATAAATAGTACATAATTGGAAGACAGTTTTATTATCTTGAAAAACAAACAGTGTGGTTTTTCCTTCAGGCTACAACTTGAGTGTCTTTTGGCACAGTTCGTGAAACACTAAATCACAAATTCCAGTTGATTTTAAAAGAATTAAGACTGATGAGCTGCAGGTTTTCGAATCAGAAGAACTACAACGCCCTCTGGAATTTTCTTTAAGTAGCTCCAAGCTTCGGTTCTAGTCATAGATGTGACAGACTGTCCGTTTACAGACAGGATTTCGTCTCCTACTTCCAACTGCCCATCTCTATCGGCAGCGCCACCTGGAAAAGAGACAGTATTGAGTTAAATCACAACACACGAAAATGTTTAAAACAGAATGAAAATAACAAATAAGCACTATTTTATGGAAACATTGTTTTGTTGTTTTTTTATATACCCGTTCCTTAAAATTATGAGTTTTTAATAATGCACACTGGCATTTCCAACATTAATAACCGCTTCTGTCTATTTTATTATTAATAAGTTTGCAAAATCGAGGTGTATAAACACGATTGTAGCACTCATGTTTATTTAGTATGTATATGGATCATGAATCAGTAAAAATCTTGACTTCACATATAAGTGCACAATGACTCTTATGCTCGTATCAAATTAACGATTATTATGAGCATAATCCAGGAATTCAAGGAGGTCTTCTATTTGTGAAAAGTAAATCACGACACGAATTAGTCTCGTATTTCACATTCCATTGCACTTAGTAAAGAAATAAAAGTTAGCAGACGTTCTGCTTCATGAGATCACGTTCGGTTTTAATAACGTGAAGTGGCTGATAACAATCAAGCAGAAATTTTTAAGTAATGAAATAAAATAAACCAGCTGTTAAAAATAGCTGCTTTATTTTATTTTTTTTAAAATTCACATATCTAATTATCACTTTTATCTATCATTGAAAACTAGTATCAGGAAAATAGCTGAACCTAGAAACTCTTTATACATCTAATTATTCCGTCAGTCTAATTTATTAGTGTATTTGGTGGAAATGACGTATCGTGTGATATGTCATTTCCGCTAAATTGCTTTTATACCTCATAGATTTTATATCTCTCTAAAATAATAATGTAACTGTGTTTTACTTATAAGTAGTAATTAATTCAATAGTTCATATAGTGTAATTTCTAAATTCTAAATAAGCTTATACACCTTTTAAACTTTCCATATCGTAATATTGCAATTAACTACAATAATTATATGGGGTTATTTTCGGCTATTGCTGTTACCCTTCTGCCATGATTAGAGCTCATAGCTCAATAATACCTTATCCTTACATTGTCCTCTACAGATAACGGGGAATATGAAAAGCATTCTTGCTTCGCCCATCTAGTAAAAAAAAAAGGGGTCATTTGCCTACAGAAAAAAATTTGTATTTTTTTGGGGGGGGGGATGGTTAAAAAAGTGATTATTATGTAGTGGTGATGGTGTCAGATTATGGTCATTTGCCTGGTGAGGATTAAGATTATAAAACTAGTGAATAATGTAATTACGGATTGAATTGTGGGTTGTTAATGATTAGAGAAGTGATTCGCTCTTTCGTCGAACTTCCATAAGCTTCTCTCAATCCACTCGCAAGAATCAAAATACTTAAAGGTAAGCTTTTTCTTCATTTTGTGACTACGGGATCTCTATTTGCTGGTAGATCATGGATTTGATCTACGGGATTTCACATTTGGGTTCTAGGACCAGCTTTTCAAACTTTAAGTTTTGATAATTGATAGACATAGACATGGAAAAATTGATAGACGAGAAAAAATTTGTCTCGTCTATCAGTTTATCGGGACGTTTATCGGGAATTTATCCACTTGGGTGAGGTGCTTAGTAGTATGTGGCCGGGAAAAGTAAAACTCTATGACACGTTTCCCCCCACAATTGTTACAGACGACAGTCTGGAAAATGTGACAGCATTGGACAGCGGACAGCGAAGCTCGGGACAGTCACTAGATCCTGATGATATGGCAATATCCCAAAACAATGTCCACCATATATTGGATACAGTTGACACAGAGGAAGAATTCCAAACCATTAAAACTAAAAAAAAGGAAAATTTCCGTTACTAGAGAATCACCCAAAACAGTATAAATGGAGACTGATATTAATATAAACTCAAAAGAAAGAATACTCCCAGTCATCCATTGGACATCAGTTGTTACTTCACTCCGAACTCTAGAAATATCATTTATGAAAGCCACTAATACAGAAGGAATTCGCATCCAGCCAAAAACTTCTACCGATTACAGACAACTAACAAAATTTCTGAATAATAGCAACCTAGCCTACCACACATTTCACTCAACAGTGAAAAGAACTTTAAAGTTGTGCTCAGAGGGATAATAGAGTCCATTACAACAGATGAAGTACAAGCAGATCTCCAAAACAAAGGCTTCAGACCTACAAAAGTCAGCCGTGTGTGTAGAGCTGATAAAACCCCATATCCTCTAATATTGGTAGAGATCAGCAAAGCCCAGAAACACATATACAATCTTCAAACTATTTGTGATTTAGTCATAAAGACTGAATCGCTAAAACATAAACAAACAACAACACAATGTCATCGCTGTCAAAAGTCTGGCCATTCACAACGCTGCTGCAAAGCAGATTACCAATATATTAAATGTGGTGGCAAACACGCAACAAATGAATGCGAAAAATCCCGTACACAAACAGCAAAGTGTGCAAATTGCGGAGGACCACACCCAGCAAAATAGGGGCTGCATATCATTTCCTCAAAACCAAAAGACACAACTTCAAACCAGCAAACCTATACAAGAACGTACATCCTCCCATCAAACCAAAGTCTCCACAACGGACGGAAGGACGTATGCGGAAGTAACAAGACCAACCTACCTAAAAGTCCCAAAGACAAAACCAAACCAGTCACAGCAAACCAACAAACCTATCCTGCAGAACATAACAAGCCACATAGGAGAAATGCTTGCTGAACTCTGACAAACCAACCCAACTCAAGAAGGCAAGGATATCATCTTAAGACCCACAATCACTGCTTGTTGAAATCCTTAATGGATAAGGCTAATAGAAAACCTAAATTATTACAGATTATCAGCTGGAACGCAAACGGACTATCCAGCAAGATACAGGAACTACCGAAGTTTGCAGCAGAAACCCAAACAGACATCATCCTTATAAATGAATCACACCTTCGTCCAAGTGACAAGGTCAGAATCAACAATTATAGCACTTACCGTACAGATAGATCCTATGCAAGAGGAGGAGGAGGCACAGCCATCTTTGTCAAAAGAAACACAAAGCATAATACAATAGCCAAACCCCAAACAGAACACATGGAAACCATAGGAATAGAAATACATATGGAAAACACAAGCAGTATCAGGATATATGCAGCCTACAACCGCCCAAATAAAAAACTCCTAGAATCAGATCTGGGTGAAATACTACACGCAGGTAGAGCAGTAATCGTAGCTGGCGACTTTAATACCAAACATTCAACATGGAACAGCAGAAACTCAAATATCAACTGCAGACTACTGAATTCATATACCACTACAATAAACAAGACAGTAATAGGACCCACAGAACTCACACACTATGGAGCAACCAGCCGTCCAGCTGTACTTGATATATCAATACCAAAAAACATTGCACACAGCTCAAATACAAGCAGTTAACGACTTAAGTTCTAATCACAACACCATCATATTACAACTAGGCACCATACAAGATCTAACGGAAAACGCCACCATCTTTGTAAACTGGAAACAACTACCCTCAGCTTTCCAGGATAACATTGGCCCAGTTATGAAACATCCACTTAAGATAGTGAAAACCTTTGAAAAGCAAACTAACAGCAATATCACAGGTAACAAGTAAAACCAAGTGTGCACCAAATAAACTCCCAGAGGATATAAAACGTCTTATCCTTGAGAAAAACAGATTAAGAAACAATATCACAAAACAATGGATCCCACAGATAAGCACGCAGTTAACAGAGCAACAAACTAGGTTAGGTATGCTCTAAAGGACCACCGAAACCAACTTTGGAATAACAAAATACATCACCTAAACACAGAGGATCAATGATTGTGGAGAATGATCAGATCACTTCGTTCGAAGCGTTATACACTTCCTCCAATCCAATGTGAATATAGAGTCGCCTACAATGATGAGGAAAAAGCAGAAGCATTTGCAGACAGCTTAGAAAGACAATGCAGCCCTAATTATACCAATATAGATATAAACTCCATAAGAAAAGTCCACAGACAAGTGCGTAAAATTACTCAAAATGCCTCATTCCAGTCCAACAACAAATCCGTGTCACCAACAGAAATATATGAGATCATAAGAAAACTAAACAACAAAAAGGCTCCGGGTCCGGATGGAATAACGAACAAGACGCTCAAGCTACTCCCCAGTAAAGGGGGTTATGCATCTGGTAGCCATCACTAATGCCATCCTTCAACTAAATTATTTTATTTTATTTTATTTTAAGCTTTTGACACTTCACATTGACAGACATGGAAAAACAAATAGATGAGACGATATTTGAGGAAGTATGTCGTGAATTCATCAGACTAGGTGAGCTGCTTAATAGTAATTGGCCAGGAAAGGTGAAACTTTACGATACGTTCCCCCCCTCCTCCCGCAAGCATCACAGGTGATGACGCCGATAAAATGGAGGAACAGTTGGACTCGGTGATCTCTACCTCTCAGATTTCGAAGACGTCCGCGCACGCAAGAAGCGCAAAACAACCGTAGAACCATCCAAACATAAAGAAATGGAACAAGACGGTCCAGTTTCGAACTCCACTGCTTCTCCCCCCCCAAAAAAAAAAGTGCCTCCGATCATACTGAGAGAAAAACACCGATGGTCAGCTCTAAGATCTACTATATTCTGTTTACAAATTGATTACACAAAGGCCAAAAATGTGGATGAGGGTATTAAGATACAACCCGCCACGGTGATAGATTATAGAAAATTAATATACTGTAGGTAATGGACTTCATAGGTATTCAGTACCATACCTTCTCACTCAGTTCAGAAAAAAATTTAAAAGTGGTCCTCCGTGGAGTTTCTGAAGACACTGATCCAGAAGAGATAGCTGCTGATCTTAATTTACAGGATCTGCTTCCTATAAAGGACAGCAGAATGTATAGATCTGACAAGACTCCTATGCCATTAGTCCTTGTAGAGATCCACAACATATACAAAAATATTTACAACTTAAAATCAATCTGCGAGCTCATCATCACACCAGAGTCACTCCGGAAAAGGGCATCTTCAGGGCAATGCCACAGGTGCCAAAAGTTTGGCCACGCCCAGAAACTGTGTAAAGCTGAGTTTAAATGTCTGAAATGTGGGGATAGTCACCTAACCAATATCTGTATCAAGCCGAAAACCACCCTGGCTAAATGTGCCAACTGCGGTGGCTCTCATCCCGCCAATTCAACACCCGAAGAACAGGTGGTTGGAGACAGCTAAATAGTCTTCCTCCTCTAAAACACGAATACCAGAGGCCCCTGCACCACAGCGGCCACAATCAGAGGTCTTCAAGAATAGAGAATACCAACGGCAGACAAGAAGTTATGCAGATGTGGCCCGCTCAAACAAGTCAACACTAGAACAGAATCGGCCAGCAGCACCTACAAACCTGACAGCTGTTATTACTGCCTCTCTAGCAAACATGCTACAAGACTTCAGCATGTCAAACTTTTCAGCAACCTCCACTAAAATATTCCTACGTGAAACACAAGCCATCCTCACAGCACCTATAGATGAATAGAAACAAACTAATTCCAGCCTCTCTTCAGATCGTTGCATGGAATGCAAATGGCCTCAGAAACAAAATTTTAGAATTCCAAGATTTTACTCACAGATATCAGCCAGATGTTATTCTAATAAGCGAGACACATCTAAGACCCTCGGACAGCCCTAAAATAAGGGGATATCTCCTGTACAGAACCGACAGGCTAAACTATAGAGGCGGCACTGCCATCTTCAGTAAAAAATTATATCAAACACCATTCTGTAAAAAAACCCTCCAACCACTAACCTTGAGGTCATAGGCATGGAAGTGTTCACTAGCTCGGCTGACAGACTAAATATCTACTCAGCTTACAACCCACCCTTAAAAACTCTACTGACTCTGATCTAAATGCCATCTTAGGCATTAGAGAGTCCATCATTATTGCCAGAGACTTAAACTCCAAGCACCCAGCGTGGAATTGTAGAACCACCAACAAGAATGGCTGCATCCTTTCCAACTACATAGGATCAAACTATGCTGTGGTGGCAGGCCCCACCGAATCAACTCATCTCAGTACATTTGGCACTGCTAACATCCTGGAAATAGTTATCCTGCAAAATATTATATCAGTACAGGCCTAAAATCATTGAACGAGTTGTCATCTGATCATAACCCAAGTCTGCTATAGCTGGGAAAACAAGAATGCCTGTCTCCTTCCTCTCACTCATTTATATCGTGGGAAAAATTGTCAAAAGTACTCCGGGATTACATTGGACCTGTTCCTCATATAAGTTCAAAAGAAGATGTGAAATAGCAGTCACAAGCCTCACCCGACAAATTAATTCCGCTATAATGGCAGCCAACTCCTACAAATCTGTCCTCAAGCCTGGTCGTCTGCCTGAAAACATTATGAACATGATCAGGCAATATATAGAGCAAGGAAAACATATCACAATACCCGCGCACCACAAGACAAAACAGTTCTTAACAGACTAAATGGGACAGTGAGAGATACACTCAAAGCTTACAGAGATCAACTATGGGAAGAAAAGTTAGCTTCTATCTCACCTACTGATCTCTCTATCTGGGGACTACTGAGGAATATCAGAAACAAAGGCAGATCCCTTCCCCTTATACTTTCTGACCAGGGCCTTGTTCACACAGACGTAGAAAAGGCAGAAGCCATAGCAAAAATTTTAGAAGAGCAAACCTTCATATGAAAACTTAGACTACAATCACTTGTATAAAATTCACAGACAGGTCAGACACTCGCTCAAACTTCCTGATACCAGTGCTGGCCATATTGCACCCACATCACCTGCTGAAATATATGATATCATAAAAAATTTAAAGAACAAAAAAACTCCTGGTCTATATTGCATCACAAATAAAGTGATCAAGCTGCTTCCCCGAAAAGCTGTAGTGCACCTGACCATAATCATAAATGCAATCTTAAGGTTTCACTATTTTCCTACCACTTGGAAACTAGCTAATGTAATCCCTATACATAAGCCAGGCAAGGACCTGGCTTATGTATAGGGATTACATTAGCCAGTAATCCCTGGCTTGCCTCAAAATTATCGTCCAATCAGTCTCATCCCCAACCTGGGTAAGGTTGAAGAGAAAGTCATCCTCTCACGACTTCAAGCCTCAATAAATGAACTAGACCTCCTTCCTAAAGAACAATTTGGTTTCAGGCAACACCATAGTATTACCCAACAAATCCTCAGAATAGTTGGATATATTATCACTAGCTACAACTGGCATCAATACACTGGAGCTGTTTTTCTTGATTTATCCAAAGCGTTTGACAAAATATGGCACTTCGGATTGCTACATACACTTATCTCAGCCGGTATCTCACTGAAAATGGTATACACCTAGTTAGATCATATCTACAAAATAGAAGCATGCAGGTCAAGATAAATGGTCAAGATTATACATGTCAGCCATTCCACACAATCCAATATCATCCATCATGGCCCTATATGCGGACGATACAGCATTATTAGCCAGATCTCTTCGGTCACACCTCATTACTAAAAAGCTTCAAGAAAACCTTCTAAAGTTAGAGAAATGGTTCTTCAAATGGAGATTACAAGTAAATCCCCAAAAGAGCTCAGCCATTCTCTTCACGAAAAGATCGATATCTCCTGCAGGAGACGTCTTACTATTCAACACTAAAATCTCTTCGCAGACAGAAACAAAATGCTTTGGTGTCGTGCTGGACAAAAAATTAACTTTTAACCAACACATCAAGACTACGTGTGCAAAGGCATCTAAAGTCATCGCCCAGATCTACCCCCCCCCCTCATTAACAGGAACAACAAGCTAAACATCAGAATCAAATTGCTTTTATACCAGGTGCTGATTCGTCCCATAATCACTTACGCCACTCCAGCCTGGAGCCATACCTCCAATACTAACATTCTCAAACTGCAACGTGTACAAAACAAGTGCCTGCGAATGATTCTTAACACCCCATGGTTCGTTCCTGCAATCTTTAGCAACAAAATCGTCCTAAAAACGTCCATACACCCAACGATGTAGTCTCATTGTATATATATATATATATATATATATATATTGGTTATTTTACTCCTAATCCCAAGTAAGCAAACAGTTAAGTTTCCGTCTGAACGTAGTTCAAGTCTAAAGGTGGTGCAACATTAGGGCAACTCATTGTAAAGGTGGTAAAAGCTCTGATCACTATTCTTAGTATTTCCCATAATGTAAAGCACATCTCACTAGAAGATGTATACTGCAATGCATTATGGGTGGGGTCACTACCCAGACCGGTTTCAACCTCTTTTGCGGTCTCCTCAGTGAGTAGCTAGACCCTAAATACCAAGGTTTTAGTAATACAGAGCCTTATCAACTTTACCTATAGAAGTTGCAAGGTGTTTTTATTTTTAATAAGAAATTATCCACCTTTACAATGAGTTGCCCTGGTGTTGCACCACCTTTAGACTTGAACTACGTTCAGACGCACACTTAACTGTTTGCTTACTTGGGATTAGGAGTAAAATAACAAAGCTTATAAAATTACTTCGTAACCCTAATATACATTATACCCAAGTTAAAAACTTATATATATATATATATATATATAGACTGCATCTAGCACAAGATTTTTTTTTTCTTTCGATTGTCACCGATACAGGAGTTTTTAGTTGCCTTGTGTAGCTTAGCAAATATTTTAATTACACTTTTCTTCTCCGAAATTTATGTCCGGAATTTCCAACATCCTTGAGATTTGTTTCAGATGCAGTGCTCTTTATAACAGTTTATTTTTAATGACAGTTTTAACTGTGATGATTAAAGTTAAAAACTTTATAATGTACTGATGATTCATTATTGTATTTTAACTTTTTTTTTTTTTTTTGTCGAATTGCACCCACGAAATGTTATAAACTTATTGTACATTGGAAGCGTGAATGGGTTGAGGATTACATAATCCGGAACCGCTGTTTTAGATTTCATGCAATTCAATGTGGAGAAGTTTCTTTCATACATCGATTCCAAATCAAATTTCGACAGAGCGAAGTGTATTATTCACTCCATTGAAGATTAATACAAGTATGATTCATTTCCTGATATAAAACAATTTATCTATACGTATAAGTAAGTTTTTGGATATATTCTCTAAGTGAACTCTAACAGGTACTTCCTAATTTACATAATCGGAGTTAGCCCTTGACATATTGAATGCCACTGCTACTACTTTAACAGCATTACTACTACTTTAAGGTATTAATAAAATGGCTTGTGCTCCGCAAAGAGAAAAAAAAAACTATATTAAATATGTTCTTCCAGGATAACGATCTGGATCGAACATTGTCGCTTATAATACTAGAAATAAATACACAAATCTAAATTGGCCAATTCGATTTCGCTTGCCAAACACCTTTTGAAAAGTTCGTCTGCAGTTCACTGAAGATGTATGCTAACTACAGGCTAAGTTGGTTAACCCTAACACCCATGTACTAAATGCTAAAGTTGACTATTATAGTCAATTTTAGCATTTTAGGAAGGTCAATTCTTTTCCCCATCCCCTTTATATTGAAGAATAGTCTTACTTATTATAGAAAAACTTACTCTTAAATATCCGTTTGATGCAAAGTGGTCTGTCTCCAAGGGGTGATTCTTTTCCACCCTCAATGTAAAAACCGAGTCCGTTGCTATCTTTCTGTAAGAGGACCCTCATAATCTGTTCAGTGCCTGCAAAGAAAGAAGAAAAAAAACTTCTTAAATTAAGAATGCAAAAGTAGTCTGGGAAATATATTATAATAAATCGTAAAATCCTATAGCGATGCGGGACAAAGAAGTTATTACGGTTTGTCTTTATAAAGCGTAGATATAACTATTTATGTTGCTGCATTCAGATTTGATCGCCTTACATTTCGAGATGTTCAAGAAGGTGGTGAATAAAAGATAGTTTCAGGAATGATGTGCAGCATTGTGTATGAAGACAGAGTGAGAAAATGTGCGCTACAGAGGCTTAGGCGGGAAAGACCGGATATGATCAAAAAATGTTATTAAAATAAAGGAGATATTTTAACAAATGTGTTTAGATTGGAAAGAACAAAGAGGAGGAGGTCATCCTTAAAAGTTGGACAGTTATCAAGGGTGCGAGCTTAGGTTTTTCTTGTGGTGTATGGTGACACGTCAATTACTGCTATTACTTATCTCTTGCTCTCATAATAATAACGTATACGCATATAAATACTGTCACGTCAGTTGCAGCAGTAGATTTAATTTGGTCGAGAACGGCTTTTTGATTTCATAATGAAATCACGTAGCCCGATTCTTATTTCATAATCTTTTAATAGGGGGAGAAGCAGTATTAGTAAATCACATCCTGTGATTTAATTTCCTTTTGATAACAATAGGCATTTATAACCCGATTATAGCTTTCTTCAATTAAAAAAAAAATTTTTTTTAATTTTTTTTTAATTGAAGAAATTTTTCTTCAATTAAAAAAAAAACTTTTTTTTAATTGAAGAAAAATTTCTCATTTTAAAATGTTCTTTAAAATTTGGAGAATGGATATTATCCAAATTTTAAAGAACATTTCAATTAATTTAATTTAATTTTAATTACAACTTAAAAGTAATTAAATAATAAACATGAATTTTATATAGTTTCGTATCGAATATTAAAATACATAATCCCATAATATAATTATAAAATAATAATTTAAAAAATGTTAGTTTCGTTTTGAACATTATGATACATAATCCCATATATAATTATAATTATAAATTAACTGCAATTAAATAATAAATACACATGTCTCATATCGAATTTTAAAATAGATAATCTCAAAGTATAATAGTTCACTAAATACTTCACAGATGTCTCTCCTAACAATGACAAAACGTAAACATAAATATGTAATAAGATTAGACTTTCCTGGTATTGATTTCGCTAAATCAAGAAATTCACTCACCCTGCCTATTACTATTACAGTCTTCAGTGGCATATTTCGCATTTCCTTCGTGTCGGACTACAGAGACATCATTTCCTGGTTCCTGTGCTGAAATCTTGCTTTTTCCTGTGTTGCCATTGGTTGCATTATCTTGTCTTTGTCGAGAGAGTACGAGAACTACTTCTGGTCTCGGAGCTTTTAATATTTCTAAGGCTTCTCTGTGAGTAATGCCTTTCAAGTGACGACCATTTATTGAGATTACGCGGTCTCCCTTTTTAATTCTGCCATCTCTATCTGCAAGGCTACCACTGATCACTTTATGTACCTACGAAGAACATAATAATTCAGAGCAATACAAATTGAACAAAAACTGATATTAATTACATTCATAAATTGTAGTTAAGAAACCGGAAGTGAAAAAAATATTTCCGCTTTACCAAGAATTCGCTCATAAATGAAACAGACGTTCTAGGAATGAATACCGCATGTACTCAAGAGATAAATAATAGTACTGTAGAAACCTATTTTATAAAAGAGCATTTATTAATAGAAATAAATTAACTGAAATACAAATACGATTATTATTATTATTATTATTATTAGTGTGTGTGTGTGTGTGTGTGTGTGTGTGTGTGTGTGTGTGTGTGTGTGTGTGTGTGTGTGTGTGTGTGTGTGTGTGTGTGTGTGTGTGTGTGTGTGTGTGTGTGTGTGTGTGTGAGCGCGCGCGCGCGAATTTCTCAATCATAGATTTCGTAGCTTCCCGACACAGCAAAAAAAAACCCAATAAATAATAACCAACTGGTGTCATCCTGAGATAAGCTTGCATATAAGCTTCGAGGATGAAAGCAAAAAAAAATTAGTTCTCATCCAAGATGTATCATATGTAACCAAATGCATGTAATGTACGTATCACATGTAAACCAAAGTATGTAATGTATGTATTATATGTAAACCAATGTACGTAATGTAAATATCACATGTAAACAAATGTAAGTAATTACTAATTTAATAAGCCGAAAGGCTATTTTCCCGGCGAATATGTTAATAGAAAAGGGGATGGTAAATCCCTTTATGTTTTTATAGCCGGATACTTCTCATAATGTAAAACAATATATATACATCTCTTAGGAGCTGGGTTTTAGATCCGAGTTTCCTACCCGGCTATAAAAACATAAAGGGATTTACCATCCCCCTTTCTATTAAATGTAAGTAATGTATGATATGTAATCAAATGTATGTAATGTAAGTATCATATGTAAACAAATGTAAGTAATGTATCATATGTAATCCAATGTATGTAATAACTGTAACAAAAGTATGCAATAGAGAGTGATTGTATCCATTGATATTGTATATATAGAGTGTAAAATTGCAAAGAAACATCTGTAATAATCATCATTATGAATATTATAATAATATATGTTGTAAATTATTGTTATTATTATTTTTAAAAAAAAACTTTATGTACGAGAAAGTATTTGTTATGCATAATTGTCTTCATATAATGTATGTAATTTATCTGAGAAATAATAAAATGTTAAAAAAAAATTAAATATAATAAGGAATCTTTCGTCGATTATTGCCGTGATAGACGAAACACTGACAGCCAATGGAACTTATCGACGAGGAATGTCCACTAGAAATCTCCAAAAGAACAATTTTCTCATTTAACTACTCGAAGTCGTTTAAGTAGCCCGCGACCAAATAAAAAAGAATCATTTTATATGTACAAAATTGTTTTCCCCATATGTTCTGTATTTTTAATGTAATTTCATATGTAAACAACTTAGACAAATGAGATCAGACAAATGTTTATTTGTTTATCCGGTATACAAAGGTGAGCCTACAACAGCAACAGCTAAACATGTTTTGTGCAACTTTTCCATTTAACCATGGGAAAACCGGACCATGTTTACAATCAAGAGTTTGAACAAGGCTATTTATATATTGCTAAATCTGCCCGTTTTATATACTTTTTTTGGTGGGGGAGGGGGCTTTAGATCATGAAAACCGTTTACCAAAGCAGTGCGTTTTTCTTTCCCTTTCTTTTTTTTTTTTTTCCTTCCAAAATAAGACATTAAAACCGTAACATTTTTTTGTTGTAAAACTTAAACACTGCATAGGAAAATAAAAATTCGTTGAATTGACTTTCATTTGTTAACTTGAGATAAATGTAAATAGATAATTCTAATAGAAAATAAATTGGTTTTGATATCTATCGGTAATGCGAAAAATGAAGTCAGAAAAAAAAAAAAAGAAGTATTTTAATAACTGACTGAAATAAAACTGTTACACATAAAAAGCCCGTACTGATCATAATACGAGGGTGGTCTGTAAAGTTTTCGGCCTCGACCATAGAAGGCAAGATTTATTTTATTTTCCTAAGTTGGTACATCTGTCCTAAGCATTCATATGAAATTGCAAGTCATTCTATCAAGTAGTTTCTTTTATACAGCTGTCTGAAGCAAAAGTGTTGTCTGTATCCCTTGAAATGGATAATATTGAGTATCGTGCGGATATAAAATTCTTTGTAAAAGAAGGTTTAACTCCAAAAGAAATTCATTCGAAGTTCAGAAAAGTTTATGGGCACTTTTCTTTTTCATTTTTTAAATGTGGCCGTACCAGCCCTGAAGATGATCCACGTGAAGGACGTCCAGAAAGTGTAACAACACCAGAAATCATTGATCAAGTGCACGATATGGTATTGGATGACCGGCGAGTCAAAGTGCGTGAAACTGCTGGGACTAAAGGCATTTCAAAAGAACGTGTGGGATATATTTTGCATAAAGAATTGCAAATGAAAAAACTTTGCGCAAGATGGGTGCCGCGTTTGCTCACAGCAGATCAAAAACGCACTCGCATGAAAATCTCTGAACAGTGTTGGAGCGTTTTTACGAGAATAAAACTGATTTTGTGCGTCGATTTATTACTATGGATGAGACTTGGATTTATAATTTCAAAATAAAAATAATTTTGAAATTATAAATTCTTTTTTTCATTGTTAGGCCGAGAACTTTTCAGACCACCTTCGTACATTCACCAGATGTATTATGAATTAGAAAAATAATTAGAAACAAGAATTAGAAAAAAAGCTTAATATTAATAAAGTTAATATTTCTCTAGATCACTGGTCTCCAAAGTGGGGTACGCGTACCCCAGGGGGTACGCGAGTCAATACGTGGGGGTACGTCAATAAAAGTTTTATATTCATAGGAAAAAAATTAAGTAATTAATTTAAGATAAAGAATATTACTTTCTTTCATCAATTAAACATATATCTAATATAGACAAAGACGTTATAAAGATCCTGTAAACTTAAATTTGCGAGTAGCGCAAATTGGGCGATCGTCCAACATAATCGTCCGTGGCAAAGCTGTCATGTTTTTTAAAACTAGGGAGTAAATCTCTTACTTCTTATCATTGTCATTGTTTGTAGAGCATCCTAGTGTTGACAAGCCCAACTAGAGAAGGAAAATTGCTTAGTTATCCTGCTGTCTACAGATGGCACCACAGTTGTATTAATTATTTGACTATTAGTAGTAAGTTTAACGATTTTTTAGTATATATTGTTTCTGTGCAATTCCAACGCCTTTTTGTGCTTATATTATCGAAATTGCTTACATTTTTTAAAAGTGTTTGATATTAGCAATAGTAAATGAATTATATTTAAATTTTACAAATTAACCCTCACAAAATGGATAAATGGTTAAAAAAATTTCCTCCAAAGAAACCGCGAATTGAAGATAATTATGATAGTACTTCTACATCAGACGAACAACAAGGAAAAGATAGGATTGATTCTTCTATTCAAACAAGTTCGTTATCAGTCAAACAAATTAAGTGATAAAAACATTAATTCGAAACTTAACAAAACCTTGCCCAAGAAAGTTCGAAATTATCAAGAAGACTACTCCAAATGGGGATTTACATCGACGATAGTCAACAATGAACCGCGTCCTACATGTGTATTGTGTCAAGACACGCTATGTAATGAAAGTATGAAACCGTCATTATTAGTAAGACACTTAAAAACTAAACCTCCTGAACATGAACACAAATCTTTACAGTTCTTTGAACGATGTTTGAAGACATGTAATTCTCAATCCAACAACTTAAAAAAAGTCACTAAAATTAACGATAAATATTTGGAAGCATCTCTTGAGGTTGCATTCTTAATTCTCATTCAAAAGACCAAAAGCCACACACCATTGGGGAAACACTTGTACTCCCAACCGCCATAAAAATGGTAGAAATAATCCATGGAAAAGAATGTGCAGATAAACTAAAATGTATTCCTTTATCAGCAAATACTATTGGTAGACGTATAGAAATCATTGCAGATAACTTAAAGAAGCAACGTATCGCAGTATCAGAAGCCATCAAACCAGAATTTCAAGAAATTATGAAAGAAATGCAAGGCCATTCACATTAAATATTGTAATAAATATGTTTGTAAGCTAAGTTTAAGGGGGATGGTAAATCCCGTATTATTGTACAGCCGGATACGAAACTCGGATCGAAATCCTAGAGTTTCATGCCGAAAAAACTATCGGCGAGCCCAAGTGTAAGTAATAATCACTTGGGTAGTACAACGCCAGGACAACTCGGAGCAAAGGTGGAGCAAGCTTCGTCACTGTCCTTAATATTCTCTCATAATGTAAAACGCACCTCCTAGGAGATGTATTACTGTTTTACATTATGAGAAGAGGTCACTACCCAGACTTGTTTCAACTCTTTTTGAGGTCTCATCAATGGATCTTGCTCCACCTTTGCTCCGAGTTGCCCTGGTGTTGTACTACCCAAGTGATTACTTACACTTGGGCTCCGATAGTTTTTTTCGGCATGAAACTCTAGGATTTTCGTACCGAGTTTCGTACCCGGCTGTAGAATAATACGGGATATACCATCCCCCTTAAACTTAACTTATGGCGCCGGTAAAATAGCCGTTTGGCTTGTTATATGTTTGTAAGCTGTTAATAATAAAAATAATGTGTAAAAATATCTAGCGTTTTTAATGATTATATGATAATACAAGGAATATTTCCTCTTTATAATACTTATTACAATAGATTTTTGCTCAATCAATTGGGGGTACGTGCTATTTATTTTTTCTGTCTTGAGGGTACGCGATCAAAAAAGTCTGGAGACCACTGCTCTGTATAACACTGACATCTTCAAAGCTAGCAAAATGATTGCGCAGTAATAGTTAAGGAATAATCAAATCCAACCAAGTATATTTCTAGCATAATTTTAGCTAGTTCGTGTTTCATCCATAAAATTTACAGTAAAAGTCTTATTCAGTTACAAACTCTAGTAGTGCCTAGTAAGATGACTTAATGCACAATAGGGCTATTGTTTACTACAACTAGTTTTAGAAATAATAATTATTATTATTATTATACTGGATCATCCATAGAGTCCGTTGACTCATCTCAGGAGGCCCAAACAGTTATTCATACACTACCTATAGGTCTCACAACGTATGTCAGCAAAGTTTCTTTCCTTCCGTCATGTGCGTGTGTGTGTGTGTGTGTGTGTGTGTGTGTGTGTGTGTGTGTGTGTGTGTGTGTGTGTGTGTGTGTGTGTGTGTTTGCGTTTTCCTTTCAATAGTAACCCGCCAGGGAGGTAATTTCTTTCCTACATATTTCATTGTATGCAATGTATATATTGCGTGTAATTTCTAAGTAACTGATTAACGTTTATATTTATATTTTTGTCTCAATATTCATATTTACATATATAATTTTACATCTACCGTAGGTGTACGTATTCCTTCATTTACATCTATATTTATATTTTTATATCTACATATATATGGGTGTGCGTGAACAAGAAATCAAAAGAATACAGATAACCAAAACAGTCGTTCTTAACATGAAAAACCATACCAATAGAAAAGTCAATATAATTGTTCACCTCGGAAAACATGGGAAAAAAAATCGGAAAAGAAATGGGAAAAAAAAACAAACAAAAAAAAGAGAAGCTTACTGAATGAGATCAGAAAGAGGAAGATAAAATTTTTACATTTTTATTTTATTTCCTGGAGAAATAATTTTTTAAATAGTATGAAATAATATTTAATTTTTTTTTAAATAGTATGAAAATAATATGCAAGTTGCCAAGTCTCAAATAAGCTACCAAATATTTTTATATTATTTTTAAAATAGATATAGAGAGTATTACTGTGCGAATAAAGGATAGAAGTTACTAATAAAAATATACAAGAAAATTCAATATGCAAAAATATATTAAATATTAGTATTAGATTCAATATTTTATCAATTCAGAAATTTACTATTTATTTATTGTACATAGAAGAGGTTTATCAAATTTTCTGCAGATTATTTCTCTGTCATTCAAGGTATTACGAACAGTAGCTTGGTGCTAAGTAATACTAAAAATAAAATAAAATAAAATAAAATAAATAAAAATAAAAATAAAAAAAACTTCGGTATATGTTTATTCTGTAACTGAAGTGAATTTATGGAGGCAATAACAGTTAGCATAGAAGTCGTTACCAAAACAAATTAGATTCAGTATGTTCTAGCAAGGTACGTCAATTATTTTTACCCCTATGGGCAGTAAGTGCACTGAATACACGGTTTACCCTTAATTACTATGGCTAAATGACTAAACAGTGCACCCAACATTCTAATGCCAAAACGAGGTCTGCAAATATCGCAACTAATGAAATACAGTGTTACGGTGGATTACCTTATCGCCATAGCGGCCTACACAGCAAATTGCTGCTTGTGACTTGATTTTATATCCGGAAATGACAAAGCAGCGCACAAGGCCAACGTACATTCACGAGATGCGATTCACGTGACAATGTTAAATTCCTACTGCAGCACGCGCTCATTTATTCGTCTGACTGATAGTTAATTTTTCTAGTACGGCTTGCCATGACATGACGTGTAGTGATATACGAATAGAAGTGCGGTATAAATAACAGGATTAATATTCATGATTTTTCATTCATCTACAGAATTTAATGGTCAGATCTATTATTAACAACTGTGAAATGTGTTTGGAATAATAATTTTTTTCTGTGATTAAATATGGTTGTTGTGTAATAATAATAATAATAATAATAATAATAAATGTCCATTTAATTTTGAGTTTAAATTCTGATTCCTCAAACCACAATGGCATACACATGCACAAAATATATAATAAATAAAATAACAGAAAGAAAGAAATCTCTGAATGAACAGCGCTCTTGGCAATGCGTGTTTTAAGTGATATGCATTGACACCAGATATTAAATATTTTTTTAATTAAATAAGACCGAATACTACCGAAAATTCAGTGCTAATTCTATGGTTTTGTTGTAAGATATTTACATTTGTAATAAATAAAAATAATGCATAAATAAATAAAAATTAATATTATGGAAGATATTAAATGTGTTAGCCACAAAGGAAGGACAGACGATCAAAATATAAACTTCAACTTACTGTTATTTCTTTTACTTCGTAATCCGCCCCTCCAGCCAAGGTTATGCCAATGCTACCTCCCGGCATTTCCCTGTGCAACACGACTACATTGATTTCGTGTGCAGGAGTTCCGGCCTCTTCCAGCGACTGATTAGCTTCATCGATAAGCTGTTGCAATTCTTGAGGTGAAATAAGGCTGGTCGTGGACGCTAGAGAGGTCACGGAACCATACTGATCTGGGGTCACCGAGTTCAACGACCCCACTGACCCATAACGGAGAGGGGTGTTTAGATCTGATTCGCTAGCAGTTGAGTCGATAGATGATATCCTTCTGTGCTCTATTAAGGTACTTTGACTTCGGCTGTTCCGTAGTGGAAGAGTTCCGGGATCTTCGGTGGAACGCCGAAGAAAGATCTTGGATGAGCTGGCGACATTCTGACATTGCGTTTCGAAGGTCTTCCGGATATCACTAACACTGATGGATTTGTTGGATGATAGCGACCTCCCTCTAGTTCCTAACAAATCTAGAGAATCTCTACTATAAGCAGTTTTGTGAAGACTTTTACTAAGGTCTGTGTGACCATTCCTCTTAAAATATCCCCCGCTGGACCAGAAGGTGTCCAACTTGTTTTTATCCTCGATCAACGATAGGGGGCGTGTCATTGAGGCTCTTCCTTCTCTCATCTTGACTCCGTTCGTATGGAGAGATGCAGAGGGGGCACTCTTTTTCCGTTCATGGATTATTGGTTCGGCATTTCTGGGCAAAAGAGAGGGTGGAAGTTTCACATTTCCATTCTGCTGATTGGATCTTTCCTTCTTTGCACACGGAGTTGGAACAAGGGTGGGCGATTTAATCTCGGGTGATTCGGCAGCTCGCTGTTGCCATTGTTCTGCCAAAGCCCTAAAATTGCGAACGCTATCTGTACTGTCCAGGCCATTTCGCAATACTGTCCGTTGTTGACTAAGACGTCTAGGTTTCAAATCTGGATCGACAGGTTTTTCGCAAGTTTCGGAGGTATCTTGGGATTCTTCATTTCGACATCGAGAACGTTCACCATGTCTAGAAGGAGAACTGCATACTCCTTCTCTTATATTCGATGTTGGGGATCTCTGATGATTATAGTTATCTTTCTGTCTCCTGAATACATCTTCTCGAGATTCAGTAAACCCGTTAATACTCACTCCTGAATCTTTCTGAATCGGAAACCTCTGAGTTCCATTTGTACTGATATTTGAGGATGATTTTCTTTCAAGCACCTGACTGTTGTTCATATTATCGTTGTGAATGCCACTGGATGGTTTTTCTTCTGTTCCAACACATATAGGTTGTGCCCGGAACCTACCGACAACTTCCGGTGCTTTATCTGATGACATTGCTTGAACTGAACTTCCACTTCCTTTTCCATCACTGGAATTTTTATCGTTAGAATCTTTGCCGTTACCATAGGAACTAGAGCTGATTAAGCAGTCTAACCTTTGCAATGCATTTACATTATTTTCTTCCCCAGGTTTAGGACAACTGTTATTGGACTTGGAGCTACGAACAGCATCTCGGTTCAGGTTATCCTTTTCCACGATATTGTTATTACAAGATTTCAATAAATGAGAAGGTGTTTTAAAAGAATTGTTAGCTGTCTGAATTTCAGCTCTATCTAGAGGCATATTGATTTCTTGATACACATTCTCGCTTTTACCTAAATACTGTTGAGTAGATAATGCTGAAGATGGTTGACTTTCTTCGGTAGTCTCCCCTTCGCATTCTGCATCGGATGAGAGGGATGGGGGAGACATTATTGGCTTTTCAGGGAGAACGGGGTTCACCGGTTTGCTGTGAGATAAGGAAAATTGAAATATGTTCTGTTTGGTTGAAGATGAAGATGCATTTGAACTGCATACACTCGATGGTGAAGAAGGAGGAGGAGATACTGGAGAGGTAATGGAAGACGGTGGTGTTGGAGATAGGGAAGAAGACATCCCACGTGGAAGCTCTAGAGTACGACGTTTGAAAGCAGGGGAATATTTGGGTAAGTTACAACTACCATTTTTCCATGGAGGTTCAGATAGAAGGCTAGGTTTAGGTAAGTCTTCTTTATTCATTCTGTTTTCTGTTTCTTCATGAATTCCATTAGTTGATGCGCCAAGTACATTTGTCGATGAGTCAAACTTATTCCTGACATTATTTAGAGAGTTTGTTTCGGCTTTTGTAGGTAAAACAGAATCGGAACTTACGATGGTTGGTAGCGCCTTTGTTAAAGAAGAGAATTGGGGTGGTTTATCAGGAATTACGAGTCCTTTGAGTTTAGATAAATTTTTCTTCGCATCTAAAATAGTCAGCATTTTCTTGTCCAAATCTTCCGAACGAGCTGTACCTCCTGTAAGAGTGCCGAAGTTGTATTTTTTGGATGTGGCTACGTTTGGTCCATTTGACACTTCGGGTTGCTGTTTTTCATTGTGTTCGTTGTTGGTTAATCCATTCACGTGATGCGAGACGATGGCTGCAGACATGGCTGATACATTGCACATGCTATAAGATCGTCCATCGTTATTTAACATAAAGTTCTCTTTTGGATGACAAGAAGCCGAATTGTTTCTGTCAGAAAGAGAGTCTATAGAAGTGGCATGTTTTATACATTGTTCACCTTTTGAAACTGGAGATTTCTGAGGTGAAACAGTGGATTGAGCAACGTTTTCTATTTCGGAAAACATTGCAATACGATCTTTGACACTGATGGGCTTTTCTTTATACCTACTGGGCAAAGTAGCCCACTTCCTTTCTTCTGAAAGAAGCGATTCTTCGCTCTTCCATCGCAACCAATCCTTGTGAAGATTCGAACACTTATCCTCGGTTTGAATGGAGACTCTTGGATCGCGTATAGCTGCAGTGTTAGAGGATAGACCTTTAGCATTGTCACTGGTGGTGAGTATGTAATTCATCTGATCTCCTGTATTATGTACATATGGAAATTCCGAATAAAGTTTACCGAGTTCTCGGTCCGAATTGTGGGTAGAATATTTTCCTGGATTGATTGGCACATTGTAAGAAGCGTGAGATGGGGAAGACGAAGCACAAGGCGAATTAGACATCATACCTGTAAGCGATGGAATCACATCCAGTTCATCTGCGGAGTCTGTAGAAGTGGATGTCACCCCTGTATCGCTCCTACTTTCTCCGTCCGATTCAAGACTTCCTTGGGACTTAATGTTAAACTGTCTCATTGTACTATCCTGACAATCTATGGCTTCACCGGAAAATTCTGCATGCAGAAGTGTGGCAACTGGATCTTGGATGTCTTCGAGAAAAACTCCTGAATCTTCGCACGAGGAATGCTTGTCATTTATGACATCGTAGATTTCGTTGGCGTCTTGAAGTTGAGTCACGACGATGGTTGACACCGGGTCTGCATAGTTGGGAGGAAACTCATCTCCGTCTGGAGGCTGTCTTTTGAAGAGTGGCGGTGGAGAACGAACATTTGTAGCAGGAATTTCTTTTTTTAATTGGTACATTATCCCCGACTCCTCATCTTTCTGACAGGTTGGAGCTAAAAGACACGAATAAAACAAAATAAACACCCGATAAAAAATAATAATAAAAGGAGTATGGATGGTACATTCTCTTGAAACTTAATATTTATTATTATTATTTTTAAATATTCTAGTTATATACTTAGTGGAATTTCTTAGTACCCTATTATTTCCTGAACTGGACAGTATGAACTATTTGATGACGCTAAACTTCCATGGTTATCTACAAAAACTACTAAAATCTCTTGAATGCTAAAAATACATGTTCCTGCATTTTTCCTACAAAGCCGTAGGTGGCTTTGTAGGCATTGCCCACAAAGTATTCCTGGTGAGATTTTTGCAGGGTAGTTATAATAGGGTAGTTCACCATTGCTTTCCCCAACCCCCCAATTTTATCCGGGGTCGGAACCGGCATATGGCTGGGACGTATTCATGACTGTAATGTGTTCACGGAGAGGCTTTTGATGTTATGGGGGACGAAAAACCAGAGTTTCCGAGTGAAAAAAAAAAAAAACTCTACCTCCGTAGGAGACCAGCTTACTCACGCCGAAAGAGACCAGATAAAGGTTCCTCACGTCACGGACTGGAATCGAACCCAGGTCTTTCCGACCAAAGGGGTTCGCCTGTACTGACTGATTTTATATCTCGTAAAACATCAGTGTGAAGAAGAACAAGAACGGAAATTTGAATATGAACGACCGATATGGGTCTTGACTCCAGGAGGTGTTTGTATAATAATAATAATAATAATAATAATAATAATAATAATAATGATGATGATGATGATGATGATGATGAAAATAGCTAATATATGCAGCCGCGAGTATATGCCTAGAGTTAAAACTGTAACACTATTGGGCACTTAAAAAAATTAATAAAAGAACTATTAAAGTTAAGATCACAATTTCCCAAACCATCACAGATTCAGGCGATGTAATCTTCTATAGTATATGTAATTATAATATATATGTAATGATAATCGAATAGGTCATGCGATCTCATAGTCCAGTTGCTTTGCACGTAATAATAATAATAATAATAATAATAATAATAATAATTGAAATATCATTCTGTTTTATGGTAAGCCTGAAAAATAATAAAAAATGAAAACTAATTTAAATTAAAAAAACAAAACTCCAAGTGATTGGAGTCAAGGAAGTAAAAAAACAATCCGTTACAACTAAAATATTTGGTTACGAATGCATTTTGGACCATAAAGATGGTAAATAAAACCAACCATTGTAATTTGATAGCATTACCATACTTGTGTAATCCTCAACTTTATAACATCGACTAAGGGCTTAGTGTGAGCACTTTCTTTATATTCCATGACAGATTATACATTATTTCTAAAGTGCGTGTGCGTGTGTTGCGTAACTCAAAGATAATTTTAGGTACAGGAATAAATACACTTTTGAAATCAGTAACTGTCGTTCTCTTCAGACGAAATAATTTCGCTTTAACTATTCTCCCCCCCCCCTTCTCGAATTATAAATCATCCAAGGGTGACAAGTCAGATAATGTGAGAAAGAGGAGAAGGTGAACGAAAATTCAATTCTCCTGCAGACAAGCGATTAGGAAATATTTGTTTGAGCCAAGCGAGACATTCATTAGAAGTATGACAGGTGGCTCCATCTTGTAGAAAACACTCAAAGATCTCTATTATTTCTCGTCCTGTTCACATAATCTCCGAAAGGTAAAAAAATCTTGATTGGTGTGTTTATTTTAGATTAGAACCAAGGCAATAAAAGCCATAATACATTCTTCTTATCCCAACAAAAACTTATGAAAGATTTTAATAGCAAAACGTAAAGCCTAGTTCTTTTTTTTGGCGAAGTAATTTGCAGCTTGTAAAAGAAGCCATAACTACTTATGCTCCTTGGGTTATTTGCTAAAGCTTCCATAACACTGTCTCTGGGCATCGGCAATGCCTTTTAATCGGAAAGAGATTTGAATCCCGTCTAGGGAATGAAGAACCTTCATACCTGCTCTTCTAAAGGCGAGGTCTCCTATTTTCTCTCCCGGAAAATCGAGTGTTTTATCTAACAAAACAAGCAACTAGCCAGAAGATGTAGTTGGCGTTATAGCTTTAGATGCTTCGGCAGTTTATTCAAATTAATCCAACCCAATCGATGCTTATTGCTACCCTGAATTAAAGTAAATGTGGGATTCAGAGATTATAACAACCTGGTAGACAAGTATTTGCTTTATACAGTCCTTCTCCAAGATCGCGTGTAATTTTCATATATAATAAATATCTGTTATTATTATGCCGCCAACGAATGGACCGTATTAATATAAACCAAAGAAAAATCAACATGCGCCAAGCAGAAATGGTGGGCATAAAGATGAACGAAAAAGCAGACGATACCAAAATGACGTCATTAATACTTAAGGTGCCATTTTCGATTAGTGCTTCAAACTACAAAGTTGGCATTTTCTCTGCTTTTTTTTCTCTCATGTTACTAAAAAAATGGTTATCTTCAATTACCTGCATTTTTATAACTCCCTTGGATTAATTAGCAAACATTATTTAAATTAATGCAGTAATAATCTCATATTTTTCTAAGGACAAGCCAGCAGCAATAAACGCCAACGTTATTGCAAGAGTACGTTTGAAAACAAATGTGTTTAAAAGCAATAGAAAATATGATCTACAGAACGTATTTATTCATAAGAAGGTATTTATTTTTATTATTGTGATTAAATGAAATATCAAATTATAATGCTAAATGCTGTCGTAATAAAATAGCAATGTAGTAATGTTCGTCGAAGGGAAAAAAAATAAGGTGCAACATAAACTCGCATGGAGAAGTTAATATGTATTATTAACTGCTATTATATTTATATTAACTGTAGTAGTTACAATAGTAGTCATTCATTTTTAGCAGTTCTTTTATTCTCGCTTTGATTTAGTTGATTTTGTTTTCTTTGTTCGGCTTCCTTCCAGTTCAAGCTAAAACTAGGACTAAAGTAATATTGATAATTTATGTCAGAGTTTAGAATTTCTCCTTACCTTGGTCCCTCTCGCTGCAAGGATTTATTTGAACATTCTGAACATTAGGATGGGCGGTTTCGACAGAAGTTGAAATCAGCTCGTTATCTTGGCACAGTGATGGTTTTTCTAGATGATTGGTTGGCAATGGGTCTACGGCGGTAATGGAGACCGACCCGCTTTGGAGGTCAGGAGATGTGATCTCTTCTGTTAAGCAATAAAAAAGATTTAAGTAGGCGAGAAGGAGAAATAAGGCTAGAATATTTTCAGCTAAGATCAGAAATATTAATATTTTTTCCATCATTCTCTCATTAATAGAACGTGTTGTATAGTACTGTTCTGAAAATTCCGAATATAGTCTAGGCAAACAGACTGTGTACAAATACAAATAATTTATTCAACTTAGATTGAAATATAAATGCAGAGATAGCATTATTAGTAAAATGAGTAATAAAACATGCTAGAATAACAATTTCAATGCGCTTAAATATAACATCTCAATCTTATTCATCATATTAAAAAAAAAATAATAATAAGTTTTGTTGTTAAGCGTTCATTCGCTTTTCCTATATATTAAATACAAAATAAATCTCTTTTTAAGAAAAATTAATTTTACGCATAGCGTCGTGATAGCATCCATGACACAATCGGCAAAAGGAAGACCACATAGATTTGATTCTAATCATAGATTATGGGAACTTTTTCTAGATCTTGTTTTTAGAAAAAATAGCATTGCAAAATATGTTTTGGTTCTACATCCGAGCTGTTAAAAACAGATCTGATGGACTGCGTTTATGTCCTTTATGGAAAATAATATTGGTTGATTTGCTTGTCATAATTAACTATTTTTTGTAATTGTTTGGACTTATTGACTGTTATTTCCTTACTTAAAAGTCACGTTTAATAATTACAGTGCGTTTATTTTCGACCCATCCTTCAGTTTTAACTCTTTGCGTTTTTTCATCCTGCTCCGTCGAATTAACGTCATAACGTTCTTTACACCAATATAATCTTATGCTGGTTGGCTTATGGGCAGATAGTCTTTCGCATTGATCTCTTGACGTTTAGCTTCTTGGATTTTCCTGATTTTTTTTTTTTTTTTTTTTTTTCCTCATGAGAAGTGGCACTTTACATTTCTCATCAGCTAATAATGTTACTTATTCTGGGCGATGCAGCCTTCTGCCATCGCCAGAACAAACAGAAAAGAACAGTATACAGAGCATTACAATAAAATACTAGCAGTACAGGCAGAGAGGGCATGAATTTATACAAAGCACGTTTCGTTTTTAAAATAAGAAATGCTACATTACTTATTTCATCACACTGTATAGGCTTAACACCAAGTCAGTTCACCTATCTACTTCCTACTCTTTTTTTTTTTTTTTTTGTCTTTTCTACTAATAACTGAGGTAGATAGTCATGTTTTTGTGGCGGGATTCTCCTATCAATTACATGTTTTAAAATGAAAAAAATTGTCCTCTTGAATTAATCTACAAATAACATTATTAGTAGGCGTTATTAATAGTAACATTATCAGTAAAAGTAATGCGTTTCATTCTCAAAACAGATTCTCACAATCAAATAAACGAAACAGGAAAAAAAATTGAAGCTGCTGACAAAGTTTAATTTTTTTTTTTTTCCTATTGACTTATTCTTAACGGGAAACTTACATTTTGACATCACCATAAAGAAAACGAAAAGGAAGCAGTTGAATGCTTGATGCTGTAAAATAATTACCTGTCTTTCAGTTCTTCTTTATTTCCCACTTGTGATGGTGCTCTATGGACTACAAACGTTCGTGGAAGATTGCATGTCCCTTTAAAACTAGAATGTCTGCACGTAATTAGAAGGTATATACTGCATTTCATTTTTATTTATTTTTACTTCAGGCAGAGCAGTCTGAACCAGTTTTATAAAGTAAGAATTTCTATGAACTCAAGATGACCTATCCTCTACGAATCCATTCCACTGTTACTGTATAAAGGGGCGGTACCACTACACTTTTTCATCTCCTTTAGCCTGTCTTGGCTGCAAAGAAGGATAAAAGTGAAACACGTGTCAAATCCTGGGGCAATAAAACCTGTATCAGTCCTTTTTAATGATACAATGTGCATGGCAGTTGCAAGTCTTCCCCTAACGTATCATAGATGTCATTGTTGCTGCTAGTTTAACAAATCTTTAATTATCTGTACGTCAACATTTTATGGGGGGGGGAGGGGAAAGTGTAGCTCACAATTAAAACTATTTTGTAAAGCGTTTTGTATCCTTGTATAGATCGTTTAATAGGAAATATTAACGCCACCTGAAGTTACTCGGTAGCTAATGGATTTCTCGTAGGCTTATTATACCAAACTTGCTGTTTTGGCCTTGATTTTTTACTAAGACAAATCGTTTATTTAAATAATCTTTCTGGAGTGTTTATAGAGCAAGGTGGACAAGCAGTGCAGCAGAAAAGATGATTTATTTTAATAATTTTCTATCCGACACGCTTTCGAAGAAAAACTATTGTGTGGGCAATTAGGAACCTGCTTTGATCGATAGTCAAAAGACAGCGGGGGGGGGCGCATAATGAACATTTGATTAGCAAAAATATCATGCAGTAAGAAATTCTTATAAAGAGGCTATTACTTGAAGCTTTAGAGAAAAGAACACAAGGACGCTAGATAATATCTTAATTGATCATCGTGTGTTTTTGTTTTCTTGATGACCGGAAAACAAGTGGCAGAAAACTAAGTACTTTCCCCCATTATTCTTGGCATCAATTACAACCGGATTATTGTGTTTAATGTGGATTTAATGAATTGGAGATTAATTAATGAAGGATATCGTATCACAACATAAAAAAATGCCGCAATTTTAGTGTTCTTAACAAATTACTGCGATCAATATTGTAATTATGTTTAACGAGTACAAAATAGATTCGAGGTTTTGTAGCACTTACATAATTGACATGAGTAACCGGAGCTAAGAATTTGAAATTTCAAGTCATAAAACATTGATTATAATCTTGACTTCATCAATCTTCTAAAAACTTAATTTAGCTTCTGCGAAGAATAATAAAATAATTTATATTATGACATAATAGAAGCCCTGCTAACATAATCTTAAATGAGTTGTGGTTATTACCTACGTAATAGATTAAATAGTTTAGATTTGTAATTATTAAAAAAAAAAAAAAGGACTGATTCGTACTCAGTCTAGAAAATCTAATGCAGTTATAGTTAGAATTAAAACTGATTTATTTGCAATCGGTTATAATAATTGATTTGTACGGCGAACATACAGTGATTGGTAATTGTCATGACCTTTTTCTTGACCACTAGTATTAATAATTAAAGACTTATTTTGTAAGCTAGACAAGTAAATAATAGTTTAATATCCAACGTTTCACTGACTAATATCTCTCAGCATTTTCAAAGGAATACACTGGTAGGCGATAGAAAGTAACAAAAACTCAGTGAAACGTTGGATATTAAACTATTATTAACTTGGCTAGCTTACAAAATAAGTCTTTAATTAATTAATACAGTAATTGTCTTTGTATGAGTAGTCCATGAGATTTAAAAAGGAAAAAATAATGTTATTTTTGCAAGAAAGTAAACATTTCGTATAAAATACGAAGGCATGTTATGTATCAAATTTAATAACTCTTGATACTTTAATGATAATTTAAATAGTACATCAGATAAACGATCTAGAGATACACCTGTTATATTTTCAAATGCTTAAATATAAATTAAAATGAAAAAGATATTTATCACGTTTAAAGTGGACTGGTTTTCAAATAAACCAATAACCGTTTTTTCTACTATATCTTTCATCATTTTTGAATATGGAAGAGCTACTGCTTGGAATGGTCAAGTATTGAAATGCATTTGAAGATCCCAACGGTACATTTGTAGAAACAAAATGTCTGCGAGAAAATGATTACTTAGCTACAATAAGCAAAGAAAATATGCATTTTTATTAAAGTAAATTATTTCCATTTATTTTATTAATTATTATTAGAGTACAAAAATGCATTCCGTTAGTGTTTGATCAAATTTTGAATTACTGCTTGGACTATTGGTTTTCCTATCTTATCCTGAACTCAACTTTTCGTAAGTTTTCAAGGAATTCTTTATACTAATACAAAAAATTGTCGAGACTCTCGTAGCACCGCATTTGAATTCCTTTCTATTCATCATCCTCCCAGGCTTTTCAGAGATTAGGAACAATCGTACTGTCCAACAACCTGACTGATTTTTAATTCGCAGAGTAAAACAGACGCAATTTTTTTTCGCAAATCTCAATAGTCGGGAGCTTCTTATTTCACTCAATTCATCCACCTTAATTTTAATAATAGAAACTGAATATACAAGTCTACTTTTTTCACTTACACTTGATAAATCTACACCATTTACAAACTATTAATTTGTTTGCTTTATAATTCGTTTTTAAAAAATGGATTTTCCCAAAGAATGTCCAGTGTATGTTGAAGAATTAATCCTGGATTTGGTTAATACGGTTTGGTTTCCACAATTGAATTTTAATTTTTTTTTTTTTTTCATTAGATCGTGTCAGTTGTCTAAAAGCCCTGAATAAAAACTTCTTGGTCTTTCTGTAAAATTCTTGAAAGTTTTTCTAAGAATACCATTTTGGACATTGTTTCTCAAAGTGTTAAACATAGTTGTACACTTTAGGTAGTCGTAAATAGATCGAGACCTGATTGTAATACTTGAACGTTGACTAAGATGTGTCTTGAGTTTTGTTTTGTGACTCAATACTAACCTTCCTAGCCGAAAAGCTAAATTCATTACTCGTTTCACTTTTTTTTTTAATTTTTAATTTTTATTCAGATTTAAATAATTTTTTTATCCTTAAATATATCTTGAAAGTTTTAAGTTAAATATAAAAAAAAAAAAAAATTTAATTCTTTCGACTTTTACCAAATCAATTACATAAGCACTTCATAAGTTGCAGTGTCAGTATAGGAAATGCGATATTCAGCAGTTCAACCAGATATTCGAGATTATCGTGCGATAGTTTCTACTAGGGTTTGCCACGAGGATCGATATAAGCGTGTATAGGAAATGATTTCCAGTTCCTGACTGACCCATAACAATAATCTACAACCGACAATACAATAACCGACATGAGTATTTATCTCCGGTATCTACTGACTCTCCAAATAATCCCAATTCGTGAGTATATAATCGCTAATGCCATCTTTTCCTGTTGCAGAAAGAATGAGAAAAGGCTATAAAAAATAATCTTCGAAAGGATAACAGACATGTTATCATATATTAAACAAAACTGACACTTTCTGAAGTAGATGAAGAATATATGGGACTTCGAACCAAAAGGGAACATTCAACTATATCACGAGGTGTGCCAGAGTAAGCAAAAGACAAAAGAAATATTTAATCTCGGTAAGTGTAGTGAGAAGCTAACTGCGCGAGCAGAGGGATAATGTACACACCTTCCTCGTGTCTGTTTTTTATTCGTCATAAAGTACTGCGGTATGTTAGACTGTGACGTGACATTTAAAAAGGGAAAACCTTAGTCCAACACTCCTAGAGGGCGCAGTCACTGGACTTGTCGCATGTAGAGCTGGGTAAACCAGTTCCACGCCCTCCCGAATCAACTAGTCCGGCCTTACAACATTCCACAATAGAACAGGTGCGTTGTGCGCTAATGATTATGGAGAAGAGACATCGTCTAGCATATGGTAACAAACATCACTCTTAGTAGAGACCTTAACATTGTTGCACTTTTAGAGTCATGCCATGTACTCCCAGCGCCATCTTTTGGCTCATGATTATGATAACAATAAAGCGGTATCTTTTGATGGTATTGCGACTAAAGGAATGTGGTGACAGATGAAAGGGACAAAGAAAAAGAAAAAAAAATACAACGTAACATATAATGAGTTGCCGAAAAATTCCATTGGTTTGGATATCTACTTCTAAAATGTACCGGAGTATTCGCTTTCACCAATCGCATTCCATTTTTAGGACAGCGATTATTCCGGTCGAACGATAACAACTACACAATCTTATTTAATGGTTTCCTATTAATAAAAAAAAAGAAAAAGAAGTAGATCATTGTTTTCTGATGCGGGAAATACAATTATGTAATACTGAAGTCAATAGCGTGCTAAACAGGTCACGTCGGATGTCTGACCGAAAATCAAATCTTAATGCATAAAATTTGCTTACATAAAAAATACTTGTCTGATTTGTCTAGAAGTATCAAACACGTGATTGTGTAGACCAGATTCTATCCAATTAGGAAAAAAAAAAAAAAACATTGTATACGGAAGAGAACAAGCAAAGAAGAGATAACTGCTATTAAGTTTACGACTCAGTAGCACAGTCATACATTAACAGTAGCATATGGTAGTGTGTTGGCAGATTCCAGGACGTAACCTAGATGTTCGAAGAATTACCCGAAGCTTAACTTTCACTGCTTCGAGGGGTTCTCATCCTCCAATCCATCGGTTGGTGACCGCAGATGCCACTAAATGGCTACCGTGGAAATGAGGTTAGAAAAAGTCGTGGAGATCAGAATAATTCATGCATTGCTACCTAACAGTAGCCGTTCTAAATGGAAGACAAGGCCGAAAAGTCGAACCAAGGAGCTTTACTACCTTGTTTATAACCTGTAACCGTTATTTGTCAAGGTCCCCAGACTTGTCTTCTCAAGGCTAGACAAGGTGGAGAGGTGGTTTGAGATGCCGATTCTGATATGGGAGTATCCAGTCTAGTAGCACATTAGGCACGATTTAGTCTTCCTTGGTTAAATAAGAACAAGGTGTAAAATCTAGGTCTCGAAGAATACTTGAGGCTAGGGAGGTACCCAAATTTCCATTACAAAAACGGTATTAAAGTGACCCCGCCTATTAACAATAGGATATGGCACTTTCCCCCTAAGATAAAAACATTCAGATTCTCCTAATCTGTGATAGCCAAACGGGTTTTTATGTTTTTCAAAAACAATGCTCTGGCATTTTATGTCTGTCAAACGCAAAAACGTAGAGATGGGGCCCTCACCTGAGAACAGGCACACATGGCCATAAACTGTCGTTTAACTGCGGTGCTAATTTTGTGGGGGAGGAGTTAGAACACAAATGGTTTGACATTTATGGCTTGTGACCTGCTCCAAGTGTGGGTATGTATTCGCAAATGCTCTTTATACATCTTCTAGATACTGTCAGGCACAACTAATTAGCCTAGATTTCGAAAGGGCGTGTACGCACGTTAACGACCATTTATCAATTTCAGGTAAATAATGAGCTATACTTTGTGACTAAAGTCAGAATAATATCCGTATCGCAAACGATTATCTGTTATGAAGAATTTCGATTGTTTGTTTGTTTGTTTTTTAATTTTTTTTATTTTATTTCGGTCTTAGGAAGCACTTACTACATGAATATTAACCGTTTGGGTCAAAGTCCCAACACCGTAAAGTAGCACCCACTCAAATGACATGACACTTTCAAGTCTACAATTAAAAGACTGAAAAGAAAGACTAATAAACCTCACAACTTTAACAACACAGTAAAATTAAATAATTAGGCCATTGGACAATTACTTTCAACGCGTGGAGTTACAGTAATGGTCAGTTCGCTATAAGGCTACACTTTGCAGTGTTAAACGATTGTAAGAAACCTAGGGAATAAAACTGACTTTGTCGTAGAAGGAAATGGGTTAAGTGACATCCTGTATTAGAATGGTAACTGTCCTTGAGGGTCCTTTAAAAACAAAAGATCTGTGTACATTAATAATGAGGACGCTGGCGAAAAATATGCATCTTATTTTGTTGTTTTTCCACATTGCGATGTAGAACATGCCAATACGAAAGCAGCACGCAAAGTCAACTTTGTCACCATGCCTGATAACCTGAAGGTCGACTACTTTCAACACTGATGTATGTTGTAGACAAGGTCCATTTAAAAAAAGAACCGACGCCCTATTAACGAACTATTTCCCATTACCTTTGACCTACCGCCACAGACCGCTATGGCGTATGGAATTATATTCGAAGTGTGGCGGGCTCATAAATATGTTTAAAACTAACATTTATCTTTAAAGAAGCACGAGATATGAATGCATAGTTTGTATCTCCCCCCCCCCCCATATTTAAAATCAGGTTAGTGGTACCGAATAATAATTGGCATATTTGCACGTTTCCTTGAGAAGGTTCTTTAAATATGGAATTCCGTGGGTGAAAATGTGGAAAGTTCACTTTGTTAGAATGCCTTGCTGTTATACAAAATAAAAACTTACATTCGACCATGAAAACTTCTTATATATTATAATCGTCTGCACTTATCGTATACTAGGTTTCGAATCTATCCTTCTCAGCCTTGGTCGGTCCACTGCTAGACGAAGACTTCTCCCATTTTTGACCACTTCTTTCTGTCTTCGGCAGTCTTCTTCCACTTCTTGTCAAAGTTCCTAAGGTCATCATCCCAGCTAGTCGTTATCTTTCCCCTGTTTCTTCTTCCGGTTCGAATCTATCCTACATGGGTTCGGATACGGAAGTATATCTGGCATATTATTTAATATTCCAGATATACCTGAGCATATCTTGCATATATCTCAAAAATGGGCAACATTGTAGGCTGTCCGTGATCTGAAATACATAGCATTTTGTCTCCTCTGACATCTCCGAACTTACTCCATATTAATCAGATATGACCCAGCTTTTGTCCTGCGTATTATCCCTGGTGTGTACAAATAATATTTACGATTACTCCAAACCAACTAAAGCTTTAAGATGAGTCTGTTGATTGCATAGATTATCTTGTTGGTTTTCTTGTTTTCAGTAGGGGTACGGAAACAAACTCTGTGAGTTTGTTGCCTGGAGAAAAAAACCTATCATCTTCGTTTTGAGCCAGACTACTACTGTTAAGTTAAAACGGTTTTTTTATTGGATTCGAATCCAAATCTTTCCAATCGAAGGGTACACGATCATATGTTAACAACATATGTCTCATATACAATGGCAGTATATGTTAGCGACTGTAACATAGCAGACTTGACGTTGCCTATCCCTTGGTAATTAGTACATGAGATAGGGTGCAGTTTCTGTTATCAGAAACTGCAGTTTCTGGTAATCTTTTCTGGTAAAAGGGTGCTGTTTCTGTTATCATTGTTATCAGAGATGCTGTTTGTTTGTTTATTTGTTTTCTGGTCCCACCACGAAAGATTTATTCGTAAATGTATAGTACATTCGTACTATACAGTTCATACGTAATTTGACTAAACATGTTTCGATAAGTATAAAACTTTTTTTTTTCTTTTTCTACAACTACAGCATTAGGTTTTATTGAACGTAGTAGAGCTTGTTATGATGAAGTTCCTTTTTTGATGATCCTTTCTACTCCCCCCCCCCCACCAAAAAAAAAGAACAACGATTTGTTGCAATGTAAGTAGTTGAAAGAGGTCCCGAGGCTCATTGCGATGCCATAAAACGATGTGTGTAATAATTCAAGAGTTTCAATCAACGACTAAAAAATATCAGTTGAAATACTTGAAGTTTTGTGTAAAACCCAATTAAAGTATTAAATCGATCAATAGTTTTAAAGGATCTTCACAGAGAGAGAGAGAGAGAGAGAGAGAGAGAGAGAGAGAGAGAGAGAGTACTGCCGTAATTATATGTTACACATAATAAACTACTGTGTTTTCTTAAGATTAACATAAGCAGAAAAACGTTTCTGCTGCTAATACTCGGAATATTTTCTTCCACTACAGTCAAATACCTCTTAATACGAAGGTTGTAAAGTTTCCTATTTACACAGTTATTTTTCCTCTTTGTGCCATATGTTCGGGGAAGAACGTTCCATAAGCATGAGTCACGTTACCACACCTGGAGATAGCACGCGAGGCTTGGTAAGTTTAGTGATGATTACCATGCAAGCAACACAACAACTTCGTTGTTTATCGCCTAACCTTTTCACCGTTTCTCACTGCATTTATTCATCCACTGTGCATTACACAAAAAATTACGAGAGCCCCGATGACTCCGGGAAAGGAGGGGGGTCAAATTGGGTGCTGATGTCAATTAACGGTTTGTGAATGCAGAAAATACCACCTATGGAGAGTTTCGTTACTTATGCGGTTAACTAAATGATTTCAGTGGTGTCAGGACTCAGGGGATGTTTAATATTGATGTGCTTCTAAAAAAAAAAAAAAATAACAAGGCTTGTCCGCCTTCACTACGTGAAGCATTCCGTACAGATTTGCGAGGTCAATCCTCGAGTGAAAATCCTATTTTATTATGCGATTAGTACTTCAGCTTTCAAATAGCCAATAAAAGCTATCATTGGGCAGATATATGAAGAGCTAAAGACGAGAGATAAATAGTAGCGCCCTGCTGTTTCTTGGAGAGGACGAAGACGGATGTGAAAAATTGCGTTTTCTTTTCTGTATGAATGGGAGTTCAGATCGGGAATTAGATAAGGAATGTCAGTTAAGGATAATCACCTTTACCATAGACTTTTCGAAAAAAATAGAGCACGCCATTATTATTATTATTATTACTTAACAGCTCTAGGACTCACGATAGGCCATTCTATCATTAAAGGATTTTTATCTGTTAATTGTGTGTGTTCTTCCGCTGGTTTACCTGTTTTAGTGGAGGGGAAAAAATGAATTTCGTAAAAGAAAAAAAAAGCACGTGAGAATGACTTCGTCATCAAATAATAATAATAAAGAAAAAACATTATAAAGGTTCTGAAGGAAGGAATTATCTTGTTGCGACCTTATTGGTATCTTGTTAAAAGTAAAGCATGTGGGTGGAAAGGTGGGGGTGGCCCTCTCAGTCTGCAAGAAGTCAGATAAACCTTAGCTTCGTGTATTCAACTATAAGGTGTACTTGATAAACACAAGTAGGGCAACAACCTCCTCAATGGAGGCGCCCCGCCAACTTTCTCTCTATGACGAGAACGTGAGAGGGTGGTGGTGCTCTGTGGTATGCTGAACTGCTCGAGATGTCTATGTGTAGACAGCTACGTGAAGCAGCACTGGATATTGACTTTTGTTTCCAAGATTTTTTTTTGCAGTTTGCGCAGTGAACTTGCTAGCGAAAAATGCGTAGAACCAAAAGTATTCCGACTATTAAAATATATGAAATAAACAAACTATTTATTTTCAAATAATACTTTTTTAAATAACGCCCTGCTTTATATTAAATATTTACAACATGCTATGTTTAAAACATAAAAAATGGTTCAGTTTGCGTTTGATTTATAAATTTTATTAATGAAAAGAAATTACGAACCATTTTTGCCAACGGTGGTATGGAGAAACGAGATGTCACTTTAGCGGTAATATTTGAAAAGCCCTTCCTCAAAAAAATCACCTTTAAACAACTTTAGCAAGTTTAAAATGCTATTTTTAAAAAGATCCCTTATCTCTGAGTGCTCTGATGAGGAGCGTTTCAAGAAGGGAGCTGGGGAGGAAGTGTTAGAGATACCATGCCACGGACTTATCTGTTATGTGGTATGCCCAACTGACGCAAAATTATCTTCAGATAGAAAATTCATTTAAATCTTCAAGACAAGATTCTCACGGTTCCTTTTCAATGTTATCTCTTTTCATCATCTTAAGACTTTATCCTACAATGAAGAGCTTCGAGAACCTCTAAGTCTCAACTATTCCTGTGGAACAGAGAGAGGGGTTTAAACTTGATTGAAACTTGAACTCCACATCAAATACGACACAAGAAAACATTCCATAAATGCAAGTTTAAATCAGGAAAAAAAAAGAAAGAAAGAAAGGACTTTTAAATGAGTCAGCTGTAGTTAACATTTCCAATTTGAACCATAATGACTCCATACAAATCAACAGGATCTGGTGAGCTCGTTTACGCTATTAAAGCTTAGAGTCAACGGCTTAATGTGACAAGGCCATGACTTGCCTGTCGCGCTCGTATATTATACCATTGTTTACTATAATGTCTGCATCTTGCATTAATGTAATGTGTGTGTCATTTGTACAGCGTTTTTATTACTCCATGATGTCAACGAGGTATTGACAAAACATATATATTTGACGTCAGCTAATTTCTTATCATAATTTATGATGAAATTACAAATAAACTAAATCTTCGTAAAATATTGATTTCCGGAAGATTTGTTTTTGTTATTTTGTAACCTTTATGTAACTAGCAGAAGGCATGGGAAAAATTACATTCTTAGACACCTTAATATACCTCAAACACAAGACTTTTTATGAATTATATTTTAAAATATTCATAGCGGCAGATTCAAAATGGCGAATGAAATGTTAGATCTCCAAGAAAATTACGAATTAAAAAGGCTGCAAATAGCAAATATGTATTTAATTTATTTTCTAATATCTCTAAAGAAGAATAAACAAATATAGTGCATGACTGTTTTCCAGTAAGACTTGGATTCGAATTCCAGTAGGGATGTGAGGAAAAAGAAAAAATTTATATGAAAATGAATTAGAAGACTTATACTAAGATGGGACAAGATTTTTCTCCGAAAAACAGATAAATGCATAAATAATAGCTTAATACGATAAAGAAAGATGAAATAATGAGAATTCCAGGACTGTAATTATATAGCAATGCAATACAGTTGATTAAACTGTATTACACAGACTCCAAGAGGATTTTTTTTTTTTAATTTATCCATTGCTCTATCTTATAGAAGTAACAAGAAGACATCAAGCATAGTTTTATATATTAAAAAAAAAAATTACTGGAAAAATGTCGCCCTTTTTAGGTACGTGTGCGTTTCGCAGAATTTATAAGCTTCCATTAGGGTTGCTTTGTTTGTCTGTCTGTCTCTCAGTACGTAGACACTTAGTGACGCAATCAGAGCGCCAGACGCCTTTTGATTAGAAAGGTTTAGAATCCCATCAGTGACACGAGGAATTTAGATGCGTTGTATTTGTTGCTAAGCTGAAACAACGTCAAAGGAAAAACGGTAACTGGTGAGTAGGAGGTGAGTTGTGCTACTGCGGACGCACTTCTGAAGAATTAAAAAAAAAATAGCTAACAAACACTCTTTCCAGAAATAGAAAACGCCCCATCACTTTTTTTTTAATTAAAGTATTAGAATGCATCGGGATAACTTTAAAGGATGTAACAGCTTTTTTCGACCCACTTTTGTTTACCCCTCCATTACGTTTGTCACCAAATGTCAAAAAGCTTTAACCCTCTGTGCTTATCTCATGTTTAAAAAATATATGTATAAAGATTTATATTCAATTTTTTATTTAAATCCATTTTAAATGAAAAATTTTAACTTTTCATTTAAAATGGATTAAATAAAGGACAAAAATATTCGGCCTTCAAGTAATCAAAATTTCCCATCACAACTGAAGACATATTTCATTGAGTCAGTAATAGTCAATGACTCGTTGAAAGACACCAGCATTCGCCGTTCCAGCCTAACTAGTTGAGTAGATAGAGTAATTCTTTTCAGATCTCATCAACTTCTCAACCAGCAAGCTGATGGTTCGACCCCCACCATGGACATGAATGTTTGAGAATGTCTTTAGGTGGCCAATTCATTTCATCAAAAGTGTTGTTGATACATTGTCCTACTTATTGAAGCCAGAAATGCTGGTAAAAATCTCATTTTGGTCTCTACAACAGGACTGACGGATTATCTCAACCTCCATAATAATAATGTAAGATTGGTTACAACCTTTCCCAGGTAGGATTTGCAGTTTTCAATCTGAACTTTATGTCCATATTTGAATTATGTCAAACTTTGGTTACACGAGTATAGCAGGTATTTCGAATGGTGCAGTGATCGTCGTTTTGAAAAGAGTTATCTTCATTGCTTTGGAGAAAAGTAGATAAGATTCTCTTACTCGGATGTATAACGTAAGGATTTTTGCAGCCTAAAATTAAGAGCTCATTCTTAGGATATCTATTATTTTCATGGTAGAGTTTCCCCAGAAGATTCAGGTACTTTTCCCCTAGCTCGCGTCATGGTTCTGGTCCCTCTTCTTGTCATTTCAAAGAATGTACCACTGAGTTTAAAAAAAAAAATGGTGTGTGAATGAGCAATCATGTACGTTCTTTTCATGCAAAAGCAAGGAATCTCCCCCATCTGACCAGCACGATCGTTAACTACATTTCTACAAATGCTATGTGGGATATCCTAGAGAGACGTCCTTGTTACCTACTAACCTGATAAACTCACTTTTTAACATAGAACGATGCTAATAAGCTATGCGAAACATTCCAGATGACAACCCTGTTTACTCTTGTGTTTCAATGGCCTATTACACTGATTTCTTAGGTATGTAATTATAATGTCGAGTTCTTTATTTATGTGCTGTCATCAGTCGCTAATTAGAATACTGAACTGGTTGAAAACTTTGTTGCGAAATACAAAGGACTACGATCCATCCTTATATATGGATGTTTCATTTGGTTTTATTTTTAGCTTACGTAGATTTTATTTGCGTTTTAATTAAAACCAAACAAACAAACTTGACTCTCCAATTTGAATTAAGAGGCTTTTTCCGTTCTTACATATAATTAGTTTCACTTTCTGAACAATCGTCAAGTTGGTTTCGAACTTGCACAGTTTATATAGAGAAAAATGGCTTTTATTAGATGCATTAAAAATTACAATTTAGATTTTTTTTAAAAAATGCCGATGCTGCAAATATGAAGTATTAAATAATGATACATTTTTTTTTAAACCACTCGTTGAAGGGGAGGAGGGGGGGGAAGAGAAGCATGCGTTAGTTCCCTGTAGTTGTTTCACTCGCCCGGAACTAAAGCACAATGAACACAGGTGAAGTACGAGAAGCTTATGCTGCATATGCCCGGTGCAAGGACGCACAGATGATGCCAGCATATAGCAATTCTTTTCAGATAATGTGGGTCATGGTACTATAATGAACTTCTCACGTCCTCGTCCCCCCCCCCCCTCCGCCATCATTGCAGCGCACATACATTTCACGCGAAGAAGAGAATTGTTCCTTCTCTCGCTGCATTTTCAAGTCTTTTAACATCTGTTAAGAATTTGATTTATTTTGTTTTCATAATTATTATGAATAGCAGACAGTTGATTGAATCGACAGTATTCTCATTCTAAAGGAGTTCAAATAATGTTCGTGGATTGTATTAAAATAATGTATAATAATACAATAATGCACAACAAAACAAGAAGGGTAAATATCTACTCTTTTTTTTTTCATTGTAATTTTGGCTTCGCATATAAATTTGATTTGAATACTACTTTTAGGAAAATACGCTACTATAATTGCCCTGATCTGTTTATCGTATAAACAACGTGATGAAAGTGAAAAGTTTTTTTTTTTGGAAGATTAGGGTTTCTTAGAATCCACACAGAGACTGATGAGGTCATTTTCAGTGATGGTATTATACTGTCAGTTGCTTAGAAGGCTATTTCAGAAACTAAAAAAAAAAAAAAATGCTTTCGATGTCATTAACCGGATTCAAATCCAAGTTTCTTCAGCAGCAAGTCTTTTTTTTCCCCTCCTTTTGTAAAATAGTTTCATAGATGACAGCTCTTTCTCTTTGTTCTTTCGCAGTTTTATTTGTTCTATTTCATCTGTTTTACCATCTCTTAAATTTTCTCCTTGGTCTCTTTCTGTGCATCCCTCCGTAGCAAAAGAAAAACTCCGTTCTGATTGGACAGATTTTATTAAAATTTACTACTTCACTAGGATTCTCCTAGGATCCTTACTAAAATTGGTTCTATGATTCTAATTTTTGATTACAACCGAACATTTTCGTGGAAAAGTTAAGGCTAAACGATTCGAATTATGTATCACACAGGTCAAACGTAAATAGACTCTCGACAGCAGTGTTTTCTAACCCAAATTATATTGTGTGCTATTTAAGGTAAGTTAGCTGATTTCATACGGTAGCAGGGTTTTTCTCCCAAAAACTCGGGTTTTTCATCCCCATACACGCAATTTACAGACAAAAAATACTATTGGTGGTGGTAGTAGTAGAAGGTAGATGGCACTGTGTGTTAATGGTAGTGATAATGTTGTGATAGTAGTTGAAAGATTAAGTAGGGAAGATGGTGAGATGAACATAGTGGAGAGAGCGCCCCCTCGAGGTGAGTCTTTGGACTCCTTGTAGGAGTCACGTAATAATAATAATAATATCGTAATATCTCTAAAGTGATACGGTGTCGTCCTATAGTACTCTTTTTGTATATTTATGATCTTTATTTTATTTTGAATAATATATATATATATATCTTGAAGGATTTCCTGTAAGCATGTAGGTGCTGTAGTTTTTCTATGAATTTTAACATTTATTTTACTAATCACACTAGAGCTTTATTTACACATATAGCAAGTAGCTGTTTTTTTTTAATAATTTTAAAAATAATTATATCAATAGAATTATTTTAATTTAATAAATGATTTTAAAATATACAATCATCGTGAAAATAAATTATATCAAATATTATTTTAAATAAGATGTAATTTGTATATGTAAAAAGGCACACCGAAAAATCGCGCAAAGTACAAGTATTGAAAATAAATTTAAAACCTAACTTATCGATTACATTTCGTGCTAATCAATCGATACGTATATAAAATACTTATAAAAACATCAACAATGTAGTCGATTTAAATTATTTTGAAAATTATTATTACAACTACTATAATTAGAAAATTACAATAGAATGTAATGTAAATTTGATCACTAATATTATATACTTATAAATATTAGACAAGTTATTTGAGATGAGTATTTTCAGTCGATCGTATTCTAAGAAGGAGGCATATCTTTCTCATACTGTGTGACCTTACCAAATTGCTCAAAGAAAGGAAGGAAAGGAAAACAATTATCATTAAATTACCGGATACGGTGTTGTGTAATGATATTTAAGTTTCTAAATTGGTATAAATGTTAAGATACCTTTCACTTGCATTGCGTAAAAACACAATGCCAAAGGTAAGAATGACTTTAAAAAAAAAAAAAAAATTCTTATCCTTTGACTGCTGTGTGTTTCGTGTGCTTATAGCGGTAGTTTCAAACAACATAAGTAGGTAGTTTGTACACTTTGCTTTAAACCAGGTTTGATTAAAGAATTTTTTTTGTCTTTTCCATTTTTTTTAAAGAATTGCTAACTACTAGGCGGACCTTCCCTGATCTAAATACCGATTTGATGCATCAGATATTTTATATTACCTTCAGGCAGTTAGTTTTTATCGTCTTAAGATTGTATGTATTGCGCAATTGAAATTGCTCCTATAGGGCGTAGACGCAGGTGGCTACAGAACATTCCGGGTTTGAGATAAGACTCCTGATCGCTTAAAACTAATCTCTAGTGAAGGGTTTTTTTTTTTTTTTTTTTTGGCTTACGCATAAGTGTAGACGTAAATCTAGAGAACTAAGAATGTTGAAGACTTACCATCGCAGTTCTTTGTAGTACTAACATTAATTCGCAAATGCTGTATGTAATTGTGTTATCGAAATAAGGAGTGGTCAAAGCACAGATGCCAGTTTGTTGTAGGTGGTTATGTGGGAAGATAAATGCGGTTTATAGGGCAACCGGAACATTAATTACGTAACAGAAAAAAAAAATCACAAGGGGAAATTCCAAATCTACTGTCGCAAAAAATGGAAGCAGATTCTTTTGTTTATTTTTCAGTTTCGGTCAAGATTCTACAATTTGATGTACTTTTTAATATAGAACCTTGCAACAGCCTATCTAATATGGTATCTATACTGTGAATTTATATTTCTGCTGTCATAGTTCAAAAGTAAACAAAAAGTTCTTGTCTCTGAATGACTAAAAAAAAAATTGCCACGTTCAAATCTACCAATAAAATCGGCCAGCTATTGTTTTCTCTCGAGAATAAACCAATACCATATGCTTCACCTGGAGTCTATCAGTTCCCCACTCGTGCAGTTTATCCTACTCTGGCTAGATTGATCGGCATCGAAGAGAACGATAAAACATTGACATCGGGTTTGTCAAACCGCATAAATCTAGTCTTACACAGCAGGGAACAGAAACCAGTCAGGATTCCTTGATCAAATACCAAACTACTACAAAACTTCATTGAAATATGAAAAATAAATTCGTTTATTCCCGTTTCTTTCTTTCTTTTTTTTTTTTTTCACTGAGCCTCCATAACTCACTTGGTATCAACAATGCCCTTTAGCTGGAAATATCTGGTTTCGAATCCTGTCTAGGACGTGGATTTTTCATACCCCAAACAGGCCAGAAGAACTCACGCAAAGTATAGACATAATACAGTGGCTTCATAGCCTTAGTTGCTTCATCCATAAATCCCAAACCATTTTCACTGAGGTTACCTGTTATCCATTCCAGTATTGACTATACAGAGGTATACCACTGCTTGTTCGTAGAATAAATTACAGAAATACATATCAAATATGCAATATAAATTGTTTTCATTTTGTACACGCTTCACTGTTCCATACTTAATAAAAAAAAAAAAAAAAAGAACGCTTCGAAAAAAAACTCAGCGCCATATCTTCTGGGTTAGGAACTGTGTTTCTGGAATTCGGAAGGTTATTTAAAAACTTGATTATAAACAAGAAGTACGTTCCTAGATACGATAGCATTATAAAAATTAGGAGAAATAGGAGAGATACAGACTCCGTTTCATAAATTAAATCTATCTAGTTTAAATTCATTAAGTTTTATTCAATAATAATAATAATAATAATAATAATACAAAAATTCATGCATCTAAGTACAGTCATCTTCACTGAACATGCTATACAGAACCTCTTTTAACAGACACTTGTATGCTTGCAAGGACGAAAATTTTTATCTAAAGCTGAAAGAAAATGTTATGCACTTGTTTTGTGATTTTATTGCACTCATAGTATAAAAGAGGTCTATTTTACTAAGGAACCTCTATGCCAAATTAAATTTATATATTTGAAAAAAGTTACATGGCAAAAAAGCCAAAAAAATACAATACAATTATTCATTATATGAATAATTTCATAACTTTTTTATAATTTTGAAACACACAAGTAGTTTCGTCTTCATCGGGACTTCATCAGATACATGACATGAAAAGAGAAATACAAAAATATACATTATAAGAGAACATCAGCTATAAGTTACAAACGGATGACTGATATTTGAAGGCGTTCTGGATGCCATAGTATTGTTGGGCATGTTCACGCAGGCATGATCTCGTGAATGTCAAAGCTGAAGAGTGACAATCGGCTGAAGATGAGTTAGCTGATCTCATACTGAAGTAGAAATGTTTTTCCTCCCGCACACAGGCAAATGGGACAAGAGAACACACGCAATTTACAAATAAAAATACTATTGGTGGTGGTGGGTGGTAGATGGTCATGTTGTTGATGATGGTAATGTCGATGCATGTAGCCGGCGGATTAAGTAGTGGAGATGGCGAGTTGAATGTGTAATAGAGTAGACTGTCCTTCCACGATGACTCTTTCGAGGAGTCATCGTGGTAATAGTAATAAAAATAAACAAAAAAATCCCAGTAAATATTTCGTGTAGTTACTAATACAGTAAATAAATATATAAAACACACGCGCACATATTTAATCCGAGGATTGTGTACATAGATTTAACAATAAACATTATAAAACTCTTTCCCCTTTTCTAGTCTTATGTGTTGCTAAAAAGTTCTTTTGGTTGTGCGTGATATAAAGGCCGTGTTATTATCTTTCATTATATTATTGATTTCAACCAAGTATTCGATTTATATTTATTGATTTCATAAAAATACTACTTCGGATTAACATGCTCCTTTATATTTCGAATATGATCCCACGCTGTTAAATCTAATAATTTAAATAAAAGAATTAATAGCTTGAATTTAAAAAATAATTTTTAAAGTCTTTATTACACTAAATTCCATTTTGTCATTGATGACGTGGAGAATTGTGAAACATCTTTTTTAACATATTTTACATTAGAAAAACGGGGGGGGGGGAGAAAAACAGAAAGTCAATTCTGTACTAAGAGCAATGGTAGCAACAATTCCAAATGAATACAGCAATCTAATTGGTTGAAAGAGTCGTGTAATACGTCGGCTGGCAAAATTACTCGAATTAGCCAAAGGAGGCGTGATTTCTTCATTAAAAATGGTGTACAAAAAGAAAGTAGTTGCAGATAAAGTTCATCTGTATATGTAGCTAGATATATATAGATAATAATAGGTTTGAGGAAATTGGCAAGGTCCTCAAATAATTACTCACTGAACTTTTGTGGCTTTCGTATAATTTAGAGATATTTAAAATCAATAAAAATATTAAACTATTATTTACGTTAAGCCTAGAGCATTCAGCTTTAGTTCCGCTAAAGACTTGACGTGTCGATATGCACATAAAAAATAAAAAACAATTTAAAAAAACTACAGACATTTAATGAACAATGAAAAAGATTACCTTATTCTATTTTTTTTTTGCTAATAAAACAAGTTTATCTTTAATTTTTAATGGTGTCTAACATTAGTTTCGATTAAATTTTCAGAAATTTGAAATGAATCACAACCAAAATGATCAGAGAAACCAGTTTTGATATAGTTCATTTTTTTTAAATAAGTAAGCATGACGCATAATTTTCATCCGGTTTGGTGAGACAGCTTTTAGAAAGCCTTTCATCCCGGATGCGTTCACAAATTAGACAAATATTTCTTTTACAAAATGTTCCATTTAAATACACAATTTTTGTTCAATCAACAAAAAATATCCAGTACATGTTAATAAGTAAATAAACGCACTAGCTGTTTATAGCTTGCCATACATCTGAATGCAACCAGTCTAGTCAACAATCACCACCTGGTAAATATCCACACAACTAAAAAAATAAATAAATAAATAAACCAGTCTTCATTATGACACTAAAACTGGCGTATTGTTGGATCTATTTTCTTAATCTTGGGATCAATTGTATAGCAGGTTTAATTCAACTTTGAATGCAAACCAGAAGCGATCCCGTATTCTTACCTGTCATCATGAAGAAAAAGAACCTAAACGTGCTAAGTGAGTGAACATGACTATTATTGTCCCTATGATGGCTTATTGTTTCAATAACCGGTATTAACAAGCAAAATATCTTTAGCTTGGTTGCTTTAATTAGCTTGTCAGAGCAATACATTGAGTTCATATAACAAACTTTGTCAGCATACGAGACGATCAAAGGGCAATTTACTCTTGGTTATGCGGTCTATGTCCTGATGCTGATATTTGTTTCAAGACAGAAGTAAGTCGCTTTTCATTTTTAAAAGTGTCCTGGATTTTCATATCCAGCACATTCTGTTTCTCCGATCTAAATATTAATAGTTATTTCAATATAATGTTGATATATTCTAGTGATGATTGTAGGATTTATGGAATTTGGGATAAAGAATAACCAGTAATCTATGAAAAAAAAAAAGATTCAATTCGAAATAAGCTTCTCTTCTCCAATTTCTTTGAATTTTTTACCAACTTCTAATTGTTTACGATGGTAAAAGACTCGTATACTTGGACACCATGTTTCTAGTATATCTTTATTTCAAACAGCTCTTTTATTTATTTATTTTTTTTAAAAAAAGGATTTCTAAAAAAAAAGCCTTCATTGAACAGGTTTGAAAGTAAATAGTAAGTTATCCAGGAGACTTGATTAAATTGCACTGTAAACAACAAATTACAGCTGTGATGACGCTACGCACGCTATGAAATGTCTGGACAAGTTATTGCTTGTGTTAAAGTTGAATTTCACTGTATTTTTTAGGCAGTTCGCGGTCAGCCAAGAATTGTTACCGTTGAGGAAGTTCGTGATGTCTGAGAATCGCTTAAATAATACAGGTAGCAGTAGTCACAAACGTATTCAAATAAATCTTCCCTTTTAGAAACACGAGTGCGAATATGCTTTAAAAACCATTCTCGACGTCCTTCTGCTGTTTAGAAATGATCAATCATCGGTTGTAACACGTAATTTACTAAAATAAGTATGAAGAATTAATTTATAGTACATCTCAGAGCAAAAGTAGGAATCCGGTGACTGAAAAGTTCATCATAACAATGCACCTGCACATTTTCAGCCTAAGTTGTACAGTAGTGTTTAGCCAAACGTCATATGACACTAGATCTATATCCACAGTTATTATGATTCCATGAGTCTTTCCGGAACTTAAGCGAGTGTACAGAATTAAAATATTTCGTCAAGTTCATAGTAAAGAAAAGGGATCTGAAAAATCGTGTCTGAAATGCTTCTGACAGTGAGTTGGAAAAAAAATTCACAGCAGGATCCACTTGCATATACACTCGTTTCACAAGTTGTTTTCACAGCTTCATTGCCGCTACTTTTTCATATGAAGCCTCGCATATGGTGCTTCTGAATATACGACATGAAAAGGTGTACACCACGTTAGGGTGTATACCTCGTAATATTGTATCAAGACAGGTGATGCAGCAGCTGATCCAACACAAACAAAACGAAGAAAATATGTTAATTCGTATTCTTAAACGTCTAGAGGGCGTTCGTCTCAGCACAAATGCAACAATGTGAAATGCAAAACACACTTCAACGCGATGATATTTGAAATATTAATTACTACAAATCCATGCAATAATAGGCGAGTTTAATGGCAGACGATTATGAATCACGAAGCAACATAAATAATAATATAAAAAAAAAGTTACGAGCAGGAATGTAAATTATCTTTTGCTATTCAGCTTTGACTCATCGATCAAAATGAAGCAGTTGACAAAATAACTTACCGAAAGAATGCCACGATCCACGCAGGTTAGGAGAGCCATTATAACCTTAAAGACGAAAACTCTGTATAATCACCCGCAGCACATTTCAAATGTCAGAAGTTTGCAATTTCTTATCTGTTAGGCGGGATCATCGATAGCAGATTTTTCACAGACAGGCACTCTTGACGGTGCATTTGCAGTAACTAGCTCTATGGCGAACGCGACACAAGAAGGTGATCAAAATAAGGCCTTTAACCTCTGAAACAGGGTAAAGGCTCAATGCAACTGAAACAGCCTTTAGGGGTGCAGGGATGGCATCCGCAAGAAGTAGTAATTAGGTAGCCGGTACTGTGGTATTCGCGTGTGAACTGCTCCCTCTGGGTATGAAAGTAGTCATCAGTGCAAGGATTATACCAACCTTCAAGTTCTCGTCATCGACAGAAAGGGAGTTGTACTTCCTCTCTCTCTCTTCTTCTTCTTCTTCTTCTTCTTTTGGCCCAAATAAAATCACATCACACTGTTACAATCTTCTCTTCCGGGTCTAATGCTTCTATTTGACAGTGAATGGAACGAGTACAGAGAAAGTTTGACTGTCATTAAAACAAAAAAAAGAAAGAAAAAATGAAACCGAAAGAGTCACGAGTCATAAAAATGCTGTTTCTTTCACTCACAGAAGTTGGAGAAAAATGCTTTAGAGGTGGTTTTGGCAATGTGTGGTCAAGAAATGTTGTGCTATTTTCTACGAATTACCTCCCTTCGATCCCTCGGGACAGGGGAAATTCTCATAAGAAATTTCAAAGAGAATTACGAAAATATGTAAAAAAAAAAAAAAACTATATACAGTGTTACCTCAACGAGTGATCCTGCTAACGAATTTTTCGGCTAACGAAGATTTTTTTTCGCTGTTTTTCGGACTCGGCTAACGAATGTTTTAGTGGATGCTCGAGCTAACATAAAGCAGCAAACATGAACGGTCGGGCCATTCCAGGAGCTTATCTTTTCCATCTGTATGTGTGTGACAAAAAAAATGAGCTGACCACATCACATAGGGCAGACCCACCAACCTGACTGAGTTGTTTATGTTCGAGACAGCGAGAAGTGTGACACCTCATACCAGTGTCAGTACGGTGCACGATCTGTGTGGCTGTGAATGCGAGAGTAAGTTTTGTATACAAAACACATGTTCCAAAGATGTTTTGATGCAACTTCATTACCAGTCTGACTCTGAGGGAATTCTGGAGGGATCATTATCATATCCTTCATGCTATTCGAGTCATTGCCATGGCATGGGACGAAGGATCAGTTAAGACACTTAATGCTTCCTGGAAAAAGTTATGGCCAGACTGCTGCAAGATAAGAGGTGCTGTTTTCAGTGTTCAAGATGCTGAAGATGCTGCTAGGGAACTTGCTGCTGAAAATGCTGACATTGTAGATAAGATTGTCTCCTTGGGCAAAGCATTACATTTGGAGGTAAATGAAGAAGATGTAGAAGAATTACTTGAAGAACACTCAAAAGATCTGACAACAGAAGATCTTGAAGAGTTGAAAAAGCAACTGAATCAGGAAAGCGACAAGGAAGATAAAGAGTGCTCATCAGAGAAGGAGGACAGCAATAAAAAGAGAAGAATGCCAACAGGTGACATTTAAAAAAATGCTGCTCTACTGGGAAGAGTTTCAGTCTTTGGCTACAAAGTGGCATCACAACAAAGCTGAAATGAACAGACTTTGTGTCTTGGTCGAAGACAAGTGTCTGAATCACTTTAAAAACATTCTGAAAAAAAGAGAAGTTCAATCAACTTTGGAGAGATTTTTGACTTCTCCTTTAGCAAAGAGACAGAGGCCCGCTAGTGACGAAGAGGAGACTTACCTTGAATAAACTTTGAATATTCGGAAGAAGAATAGTAAAAGCGATGTGTACATATTTTCAGTTTAATAAAGTGTATATAATAGCGTAAAGATCGTCAGTTTTTAATTCTACTTTCCATTCTCCTTCATCTAATTGGGTAGCTGGTCATCTCAGCCTTTGGTGAGTTTTTGCCCTTTTATAGTGTGCTTTTTACTATTTTATAAAACTTATCTTTAAATAGTAGGCAGCATCCAGAACGAATTAAACGATTTTCTATAGAAACCTACGGGAAATCACGTTTCGGCTAACGAATGTGATTCCGGAACGAATTATCTTCGTTAGCCGAGGTATCACTGTATATAGAAATGCTCCAATTATGTTTCCAGCTATGAGTAGCGGAAATACTTATTTAAACAATACGTTTAAATAAGTATTTCCAATCCTGTTTGAAAACGAAACCGACATATATATTCCTGTCATCACATGTGGCCTATACTGCTATCCTAATAGTCTATTCTACAACTGGGCAGTGACTTCAGACTTATCCTCTTTAGAGATGTCATATCAGTAACCTATCAGTTCATAACATCGGTAAAAGACTGCATCATTCATAATCAGCTGGCATTATAAGCCATTGGAAATATGATGATGCCACGTCAGTCAAGAAATTCACAGGAAGATAGAAAAAAAAAAAAAAAACAGCAATTGGTGCTAAGGAGAGCGATATAGGAATACCAACAAGAGGAACTAATCACGCTACATCCCTTTGCGTCGATCGGTGAGTGTGGCAGATGTCTGGGAGGTTATTGTAATGGTGGAGCAGTTGTAATGGTCTGGAGCTTTTCTCCTGGTATAGTCTCGAAGATTTCTAGTTGTTATATCTGCAAGGATGAACGTCGATGGATATGCAAGACTTCTGGATAATACAATGGTTCTTATTTACAAGGGACAGTTTTGCGGAATAGATCCTGTATCTTTCAATAGGGTTCGGCATCGTGACATACTAAAAGTACTGTTGGGTGATACTCTGAGGAATATGATGTGGCAGAGTTCACATGTGAACCTTTGGGACGAGCTGTAAAGTCAGATACAGGACAGACCAGACGTTTTTAACAACGGTACATGGACTAGTAGAGCCTCCGTAGCTCAGTCGGTATAGACGAAATCTTTAGTCCGGAAAGACCTGGGTTCGATTCCCATCAGCGACGTGAGGAACCTTTATCGGGTCTCTTTCGACGAAAGGTGAGTTAACCGTATCTCATAAGGAGATGCGTTTTATTTTTTTTTTTCACCCGGAAACTCGGGTTTTTTCGTCCCCAGAAGGCAAACCGGTCTCGTGAACACATGCATCTACAGACATAGGACATACCGGGAGGCATAAGGCCAACCACCTTATCCTCGGGACGGGTACGGCTTAGACGGGCTAAGAACAGCTCCGTAACAGGCCACTAGGCTTGTTACGTAAAAAGGAAGAAGAAGACATGGACTAGTGGTCTCGAACAAAGCGTGATCAGAAACAAGTGACTCATAATATCATATAGTGGAGGGACAGCACGTCCAGAAGAGTAGAAAGTGTCATAAGGGCAAAAGAAGGGGCACCCATAAGGGTGTGTGTCCAATTTAGGTTTCTCTGAAATAGAGAACTGTCCCAATACTTATTTCAACACAGCATTTTCAAGTCCGAACTTTTACAGTGTTGTTATTAACAAATATTTTTACTATTTTATATTTTATTTTAGAGAAATAACTCCTATTCAGCGCTTGCATTATTTACCAATCAGGTAAATAATACATTTCTTTTCCCATTTAATGAATCGTAATCTGCGATGCAAGAATACACAAACTTATTTTTAACTGATTATAGTCATTTTCGGATGGGCAGTCAAATTGCTTACGTTCAATGCACCGCTGACTTAATTTTGAACCCACCTTATCTGTTACAGCTATGCAAATCAAAATATCTCCATCAGGAGGTTGCATCACTGTCACATTATAAATTTCATTAGGTTATAATGTGTTCAGGAGAAAACCATTTTTGCTTATTGTTTCTTGTGAAGTAAGCGAACTATTATTGTTTTGATTAGTGCTTTTTTAGTATAAAACTACACCCTCGGCACACGCTAAAATATTTTTTGGTTTGTTTTGTTTTTTGCCCAATTCGAAACAATGTTTGTAAATTTGATTCAAGCACGGAGCTTATGAAAGTAGTAGTGGTTGCCATGGAAGCGTTACGTCACAATCCATCTGCGTCCTCAAACGACTTGTTTTGTTTTATTATATATAGTAGAAATAGCTCGCTTATCATACTAAACTATTTCCTGTTCTCTTTTTTGTTGTTATTGTTGTTTAATATTTTATTCAAAATAATTAAAACCTTCAGTATATTTTCAATTTCTATTTCCCCAATGATTCTTATAATGAAAGCATGGTCCAAATACTTATGACGTAAGCGAATCAGAATAAAGGAAGTACTGTAATGGTGAATATATCTCACCACTGAGCTACAAATGTTCATCTATTCTTGAGTAGCACGTATTTTAAAGTAACACGATATTTAGAGTTAACTCTAAATATCTGGGAAATTAGAAAGCTGGGAAATTTCTAATTGCAGTTTTTTACATATTGTTTTTTATTATAGTTTTACTAACCTTAGTTGAAACCAAATTAAAAATTGTCCAAAGAACTGCTCCGAAATTCACCTATGCCACTTCTTTAGAATAATAAATTTTATGGCAGTACGATGTCACCTGATGTATTACTGCAGGCTTACAGTATTTTCATGTAAATGATGTTTGCTTGTTCGGTTGTTTATTGTGTTCTGCAATTTTCGAAATACATAATATGAAAGCAAAGAGTTGTCCAAGCCAGAGTTTGTTTTAAACCTGATAAAACTGCTCAGGGAGTATGAAATATTCCTGGAATTATTTAGAAATGGAATATGCAGAATTTTCAATGGTCTTCTAAGTCAAAGAGTGAACAAATATTTGAGGAACTGCTCATCGGAATTCATTTTTCAAAAGTCAATATTACTTTGGTGTCTTTAGGCATTTAACGGAGGATGTTCAGAAATGTGACATACACAACTAGTGATTTTCACTAAGACAATGCTTCGATGCACGTTGCATTGTGCAACCAATTTTCTATTAAATGTTCTGTAACCAATTGGCTTGTTTACTTCAAGAACTCGTTGACCAGTTTTTAGTCTTATCTGTTTTGCATCATCATCGTTTTGTGATTCGTCAGTATTTTTTTTTAAATAATCCTTACATGAAGAGAAAGTTTATTTCTTAGACAAAAATGCGTGCCTTCAGGCTTACGGTTGAATTTCTGTAGACAAAGTCTACAGAAATTTAAAAAAAAAAAAAAAAAGTTCTATTTTAGACATAATTTTGCGACTGAAATGAAAACTGAAATTCAATTAATATTGAATAGTTTGGAATCATTAACATCACTTCGAATCATTTTACCAATAGATGTGATCCGAATGAGACAAAAATCAAACAATAAATACCACCTTGTATGACATCCCAGAAGTCAACTTTTATTCATTTCCATCCAGTCAAAATGGGATTATTGCAGTATATTTACATATTTTTCCCCACAACCGAAAAAAAATCGGAAAATAAGTACAATTTTTTTCAACTGCATAATACCAAAGTTCAATGAAATCCTGCAAAGTTGTGAAATAACTTGCGTACGGATCTAATGTGCGTTTATATTTTGCCGAAATGCACTTAAAAATGTACTGGTTCAAGTAAACTAGCAGTCGCAATCACGATTGACTACATAACTATCATATCACTCACCTAATATACCTAGTAGTAAGGATGTTTTTGACCCTAATCCAGTGTTTCTCAACGTGGGGCGTACGCCCCACAGAGGGGGGGGAATTAGAAAATGTACATGTACATATTTATATTACACTTTTTCAGAACGTGGCTGCCTATTATGCTAGAATGGGGAGGGGGGCATCAAAATCTTTGAGACGTTGAGGTGGGGGCATGATCCAAAAAACGTTGAGAAACACTGCCCTAATATCATATGAGTTATTATCTGTTATTAAACAAGCAATCATTTAAAAGGAATGCATTTTTATTATTTTTTTCTTTTAATTAGCTCATAATCTGGATGATGACGCCCTCCATATTCTGAGAATTCCACAAGCTAAGTGAATGAATTCCACACGTCAAAAAAAAACCCCGATTGTGTTGATTTAGCTAAAGCAATTTCCCTCCCCCTAACAAAAATTTTTCCTCCTTTAAGAATCAAACCGGCTTTTTTTTTTTTCCTTTCTTTTTGTGCCGTTGGCCATAACCTTGTTGGTAGTCATCTGTTGTATGCCTATCAGCAAATGGTTGGAAGCTGTGCTTGTCCTTAAAACTTCAAGGTCTGACTTTAGATGGAGCTGTTCTAATTCCACCTCCACAAACTTGTCACTCCAGACTTTCAATAGCGCTAACCTTGGAGCTCTTACTTAAAATTAGATATTTTGATCTTCAGTCAAAGTAGCATGCGGGGACGCTCCCTTTGTACAATATCAAACCACGGAGTCTGATGATCAAGAAAAGAAATTATGTTTAAAGTAACGTTCTTATATTAAAAAAAAAAAAAAATGAAAAATACAAAATGACGTTAGGTGTCGAGAGAACAAACAAACAAACAAAAAAAATGGAAACAAATTCTTATATTTACTGATTACCCCTCGATCAACGTCGATCCAGCTATTACCGTATATAAAATGAGTAAAAGTAGCTTTGTAAACAAGGCTAAGAAAAGAATAGATAAATTCTCAAAGGGAGGTGCCGGGTACATTTCTAAATAGCATCGACTTGTTGGGTGTGGTAAGGTTCTAATATTACTTCCGTGACCTCTTTATGGAGGGGGCGTCCCTTAATTCTACATGAAATGCGACTCCCCAGTTCAAACAATGGGTGTATTAAACCCTTGTGATTATGGGCTATATCGAATAAATAAACACTTGAGGTCAGTGGGGAATGTAGGAACAAATTAGGGCTGGTCAGCTGACAACTTGTGACTTACCTAAGATATCTAAATAGTAGGGAGTGGTCGTGTACACTCAAGGTTACTTGGGACCGCAGCGAATGATCTCTCGCATCCCCCCCCCTTAGTTTTTAATAGATTTTTAAACTCAACAGAGAAATGGAGAACAGATAGTTTGATAAACAAAGGTTTTCTGAATGATGGAGGAGGGGGGCATCTTTATGTTCTATGACAAAGGGGAAGAAAAAAGTACCACAAGAATTTTTCTATTTAAAAACGAAATCATACATTTCTACAATGAATTCGAAAAATGAACTATACCTTCAAAAATTAAGAAGATATATTTATTAAAAATAAATAAAAATATAGTTTCTAAGTAGTAATATGTTTTGACCAAGGATATTGAGCGCCTCCGTAGCTCAGTAGACGAAGCCCTTTAGTCGGAAAGACCTGGGTTCGATTCCCGACAGTGACGCGATTAACCTTTATCTGGTCTCTTTCGACTAAAGGTGAGTTAGCAGGTCTCATACTGAAGTAGGAGGGATTTACATCGGAAACTCGGGTTTTTCGTCCCCCAGACCAGGCAAACCGACCGCGTGAACACACATGGATTACAGTCATGAATACGTCCCAGCCAGATGCCAGTTCCGAGCCCGGATAAAATTGGGGGGTTCGGGAAAGCAATGGTGAACTACCGTGAAACTCTCACCAGGAATACTTTGTGGGCAATGCCTACAAAGTCACTTACGGTCGGAAACTACTGAAAGGGAAAACTAGGAGAAGGATATTGATTTGTTACAGAATCAAAGAAAACACTTGGATAAAATCGAAGTTGCACAAAAATCAAAAAAAAAAAAAAAAAAAAAGAGCCACATTAAGAACAAAATAATAATAATAATAATAATAATAATAATAATAATAGTCGCAGAAATCCGTGAAAATATTTAAATATGGGTTGCCCCATTCCTGTTATACTGAGTTCCATTTTTAGTATAAATTTCAGATTGACCATCCCCCCCCCCAAAAAAAAATGGATGCCAGACTTTGTAAGCCAGAAAAAGTCACCTTCCGACTCAGATGGAGGGGGGAGGGGGGCAAAATATACACTCTTGTGCAGAGCAAGAATAAAATATCGTTAAGTAGGCAGATTAATGTTAATATTTGCCCGAAAAAACTTCTAAATTTCTGAAAATGATATCTCATGGAGTATATACGAAAATACAGTGACATTGCAAAGAACAAGGGAACATGTCTTCGCATTTATTATTAGCGATTTATTATCGTGCCTTTTAACACGTTCATTGCCAATCACGCGATATCGCGCGATGCGAGCCCTCACCAAACGGCCGATCACGCGTTATCGCGTGGACGTCGCTAACTAAATTAAAAAATAAAAAAAAAATTTGCCCACCACACGAAATTCCAATTTTCAGCTTGGCAATGAAAGTGTTAAATAGTAGAATAGTTGTGAAGGCAACTCATGCCAATAGTCGCGTGTACTGCACGCTCCGTATGCTATCATGCGTAATCACTTATAATTATTATTAAAGTTACTTGTATAGTAGATGAGAAATGGTTATTTGATATTTCCAAATAGTTTAATCTTTAAGTTGAAATATTTTCTCTTTCTTCTTCTTCAGTATAAAACGAATAAAAACAAGACAAAAATTCCAATATACGATCGCATTTTATTTCTGTTTATTTATTTTTATTTTTTGTCGTTATATACTTGAGAAAGCTAGAGAAACGAATCCACTAAATTTTCGCTTGTTTTATCCTACTTCCTCAACTGTAATTAATCACTGTCGCCTACATTTTGACCACAAAGTCTGAAAAGAATGGGGAAGAAGAAGAAGAACAAGAACTGATATAGTTTTCTGACATTATATTATGATGGCGAGATTAAGTATTCCCATTAACTCTATTTTCCCATTTAAACTATAAGTAGATCGGCATTACTTCAGACACGTCTAAAATGCTTCATTCAAAACACGATACATGTAGTTATAGCTAATTTGCTTACGTAGAAAAATAAAAAAGACACTTGAAACTACCACATTCTTTCTAAGTGCAAGTAGGTGAAAGTTCCAGTAACCACAAAGTACAATGTGTGTCAACGCCTGCCATTAAAATGAGGTTTGTTGAGCGACAGACGGGAATCTAAAGGCTGGTGCAATTTTCCACATGGGTACCCGCATTCCACTCTTCAAATCGCGCGACATATTTGTGTGAACTTCCCTAGTTATGATGAAATCGGCGCTATCAAAAACCAGTTAGAAAGGCTAAAAGGAGTCAATCTGTTTCAATAAACAAAAAAAAAGTGTACAACTTTTTTTAAAAACACAAAATGTAAGATAGCGTTAATTTATGAATTCTGCCACTAGCGATATACGATGGAATTCCACAGATTTTGTTTAATTTATTCACGTCACGTGCGTGTAATCAACTAATTCCATTTTCTAATCACTAGCCAACAGGGACGCCTTTCATCTACCATCACCTGACCAGTGACTTTAAAAATATTTGAACCAGTTTGCCTCACATTTGTTCTTGTTATTTTATATGCCAAATCACTCACCGTTTTTTTTTTTTCATTGTTTGTTTTTATTTTTCGAACTATATATCACATTTTTCAACGTAGGTTATATGTTAGTTGTTTTTGATTTTAAACAATAATATAAAAAATCAAACGATATTTTAATAAGTTATTGTTTGCTGTTGTTGAATAAAAATGAGTTTAATCAAACATCGAGAGAAAAAAATCAATATTGAAAATAATACATATCAACAGATTCTCCTCCGTTACTTCTCGTCCACACGAGGCACGTATTAATATGCTAATAGGTTTTACAACCTGTCTCGTATGGGATTGATTAAAAAATCAATCAGTAATAGCATAATAGAGAACTAAACAATTCTCTTTAATATATTGTAGTAATTATAATTGAATATCATAATCAACAATACTTAAAGATTACTAATGAAAAACAATTTGTGAATTGAATAAATTACAGCTACACCACTTTAAATCGCCAAAACTCTTACAATTATTGGTAGATTTATTTTTGTTTCATGTATCATGGTCTGATGTTTAAATTACTAGTTTTACTTATCAAATCATATCTCAGCAACAGAAAATTTTAAATAAAACTGAATGGAATCAGGTCCACAGAAAGGAGAGTCATGGCAGGAGACCCACAAGGTTCTTTGCTATCTCCCCCTACTCTTATATACATGGCGGATCTCCCCAAGTTGTCCCCATCCATCACCGCCCTCTATGCCGATGACACAATTGTCATGGCAGATCCCTCCGTCCACATCTGGCCACAAACAAGCTACAGAGAGCACTCAACGAATTAGAGAATTGGTACACCAAATGGCGCATTGCCATCAATCCAGGAAAAAGCTCCGCAGTACTTTTCACCAGACGCAATGCAGAACACAAACATACAAATGTTTGAAAAATTCATCCCTTGGCACAACTCTACCAAATATCATCTTGATAAACGCCTAAATTTCAAGACACACAAAAATAGTATCTACACTAAACCAAGTCAAACAATGGCACAACTATATCCACTTTTGAACAGCAAGAGCTTCCTAAACATAAATAACAAAATCCTCCTCTACAAAACAGTGATAAGACCACAACTAACTTACGCATCGCCAACCTGGGGACACACAGCTAAAAGCAACATCAATAGATTACAGACGATCCACAACAAATGCCTAAGAATGGCATTTAATGCCGCTTGGTTCATGAGAAACCTCCAGTTACACCAGGAAGTCAACCTTCCAGATATCAAGACCTACATGATAGGCATTGCAGAAAAATTCTTCACAGACACAGATAATCACCCAAAATCAGCTAATTCAACAGGCAGCAGACTACAAACCCTCAGATCATTTCAAACACAAAAAACCGAAATCCTCCATTACAAGAGAAAGTTAATACAGCTTACAATGCTCACAATGAGGGGGTAGTTTATCCACAATAATCCTCTCATACACAAGCTAAAATCAGATGAAAGGATGAAGAGTCAAGGACTCGGTCCATCTCCCAAAGAAGTTCCAAGTTTGTTTTATTTAACCCTGCGAAAGTCGCACTCGAAAAAAATTGCAGCATAGGTCGCGTGTATCTGAGAGATACATTCATTACTATTATGTGCTAAAATGCGATAAAACTTAGAAAAAAACACTGGAAATATAATACATGATGGTTTATTTATTTTCAGTTACAATCTAGAAATTATTGAACAAAGAAAAAAAAACTAAATCAATACTATACTGACATCGGAGGTCGCTGTATCTGTCAGATACAATTTACTATGAAATATCACAAATCTTTACATAACACGTGTTAAACCAAAACTGACTGCATAAACGGTGTGGAATATCACTCGTAATATATGAATGCGCAGCAACTCATGACCTCCAAGCTATACACTGGATATGTGTAAGAATATTTATATAAACAATTTGCATGTAGCTGCGACCTCTGCAGGGTTAATAATTTAAATTGCTTAAATTTGAGGTTATGTACTCTCATTCGCAAATAGTATGCATAATTATTTAAACCTAACGCTAATTATTATAAATTAAATAATATGTTCTATTAAATTTTTTAAAGTATTCATGCAGATCAGTTCTATCAAAGTCATATACAATAGTGCTTAGTGATTTGTTTCAACTGGAATCTGAGCTATTATTATTAGATATACATACGATGAAGGTGACTATCGAATAAGCTAGTAATCTAGTCCGTCAGCCAAAATAATCATTCGCCATTCAGGGAACATGTGACCACTTTCTTTTTTTTTTTTTCATTTTTTAATTAAAATTTATTTAGATAAATTATTCCACTGAGATACTACGTGCACTACTAGAGAAAAAATAGCTTAGTAAAGGAATGTATATATAAATATAAAAAGCATAAGCTACTTAACTAGCGACTCAGCTTATAATGAATGTTAAATGGATAACTTTGTAAGTGATATACAACGTCCTGAGGTCGGTGTACTGTTCTGCTGTCATTCTCAATGACATAATAACAATTACTTAACACTAAGTGCAGGATATAAACAAAAAAAAAAAAAAAAGGAGAGAAAGAGATTAGGAATAATAATAAAAAAAACATTTATGCGTTTAACGAGTCCAAGATTGTTTAAACTTATTCTCTTTTCTTTTTATGTAAGTGACAAACGAAGTGATAAACAAGTGAAATAATTCTAATAGAATTTCTACGAAAAAAAAAAAAATTATATTACACTGAATATATCGGTACGAAACATAAATATAAAATCAGCTCGAGAATATCGTAACATATACAATAAAATATTTTAAAAAATATATTTTATTTAATATATAATATAGCATATTTAATTTATAGTATAAACAAGTGAAAAATCTTCAATCAACTTTCTCTAATCCAGAGTAATTTATTAATAAGGTGTGACACCTTTTATCAACTCGTATATGAAAATATGACTTCTGCATATCAAGTTGGTAGCATACTTGGAAGATCGACCGTGAGATGCGGTGATTAATACCCTTGGAGGGTAATGGATGGCAATGCTGTAACCAAAGAAACCCTAACTGAGGATCGGCTATTGCTGTTACCCTCCTGCCATGATCAGAGCTTTAATAGCTCAATAATACCTTATCCCTACACTGTCCTCTACAGATAATGGGGAAGATGAAAAGCATTCTTGCTTCGCCCCTTTAAGCTAGTCCTTATTATAAGGACTAAGTTGCGTATTTGTTTGTACGGACAATTCAAATATTTCAATTCACTGTTACATAAATTTTTTATCTTTTAAAAAACTTCGGTCACAATGAAATATTTCTTAGAATTTCCTATAATGCAAATAACGACCACTTGTTGAAATAATTATAGTACAAAACCGGACTTTCAATACTCACCAATTAAACCATTATCAGAATTCATGCTTGTTGGCTCCTCCGCACAATCACGGCAGGCATGAACTTCCAGATTCATACAGTATGAGGAATGGCATCAGCTGAGGCATGCACACGGCTCGCCTTAGGAAGCAGCAGCAGGTGTGTTAAAATCACTAGCGCCATTCACTAGCCAACTAAAGACTCCCTGCATCCTTGTGAGCGACCATCTGGTTCTGCAGTCGTTCAACTTCGTGCCGACTCATTTTCAGGAAACAGAATAGTGAAAGCCTTGACCAAATGTGACGTCATGCGCTTGCGCATTCGGTATAACGCATTATTATGTGACGGAGACTTGAGCGTAAAAAGCAAGGCATTTATTTGTCAAGCAAGAATGGGTTTTTAGTAAGCAAGGGTGAATATTTTTTTCTCGATGTAATAAATAAAGATAAGAAGGCCTTTGCCTATTTAACTTAGATAACTTATGCAGTTTATATCTAAAGGTTTCCGTATGGGAATTAAGATATGCTATAATCATGTAAGATATGGTAATTTATGGGCAGAAAGTCATTAATATTTACCAATATGATAATATATGAATGAAATAAATAATAATAATGGAATTAGCGATTAAAATTACTCAAAGCATGATTTTTTTTCAACTGTTGAAGACATTTCGAGAGGCTTTGCTCTGGTTTTCGTTGTGAATTACTGTAAGTAAATTAAGACAATAATAAAATACTTTAAATAATAATATAATTTCGATGCGATTTCGGTTCGAGGATAGACAGATTGCTTGCATTTTTTTCTAATTCGCTTTCTTTGTTTCTTATTTTTATATTATTAATAATCAATTTTATATTCTTATTCAGTTAAAATTAATTAAAAATTAGTGATGTTGTCCGTTGTTTGAGGATAATGCAGAACTGAAGTAGAGCTAATGTATCTCTTCCTTAAGAAACTTTAGTATGGATAGGGTTACCAGTTGAATTTTATTAATGCAATTTAGGGTGCCGGAAAGTGCTTTGTGGGTGGAAAAGATATTGGATAAGGGAATGACGGTGGTTGATAAACGAAAATTGGAGGGTCATTGCAGAACCCGTTGAGCAGCCCTGATCGAATCATGTTTGAATTGTCATTCATGGAATTAGTCTCAAGGGTTTTGATATGATTTGGGGGTGAACTATGGGGGGAGTTGCATCAGAAATAACGGAAGGTCTTGGAATGTTGTCTGTGGGATGGACTAAGATATTGTGGTTGCTGGATCTTAACGAATAGTTAGGATTATCCATGAAATGGAGGAAGAAGTAAAAACAGTGAATATACTCGAGAATTGTGTGGTGACCTGTTTGCTTGACGAATGGCGAAGTATAATGCTGGTGAGGGTAACAAGTTTGACAGTGGCATATGCAATATGTGACACCATGTCACATATTGCATATTACTCGACTGTTATCATAATAATGATAACAATCCAAGAATCCTATGAATATAGTATAGTAACCACTACAAGTTCTGATGGAAAACAAATAATCATTATAAATTATACTGTATATGAATATTCTCCACTTATTTTCCTGAATTTATAAATGATCAAATTCATTTATACGCTTAAACCTGCATTGGATTATCCAAACAGAAATAATCTAATATTCGATTATTGCTCATATTACCCAATGCGGATTTTTCATTCAGTCGTGAAATTTCTACATTTTAGTCCAAGTGTATGCCCTCGGTTGAATCCAAGCCCAGCGAATAGCAAACCAATTACTGAAGGTAATAATCTGACGATTTGGGCTAAATGTGAATGAGAATAAATAAGCAGCGGAACTAGTATTTAATACCGACTTGTTATAGGGATATCAGGATTTACTCCCAGAAATTTATCGTTTTTCAAATCTGAGTTTTTGGAAGGAAAAAAAAAAAAAAAAAACTCAGCCACCTCCATATGAATTACATTTGAATGTCTTGCGGAAAACAGACCATCAATCTATTTTCATTAGGAGTATGCCATATACCTGCCACAATTTTTGTCTAGATCCTCTCCACCACTTCTTCATCCCCACTGAATCCAGATCAGTGCGCAGTAGTTTAGTGTGGCCTTATATAGGGGAACAATAACCTCTCTATCCCTGCTTGTAATCCAATGTGCAGTCTGGTTACTTTCGCAATAGACTCTCTGAACTTCACCACAATCACCTCCAAGGCTATGGTCATCCGTTTTCTAAAATTAAGTCCATCAATATAGTACACAACTTGTGATCTTTTCCTAAAGTGCATCTTACACTTGACCACATTAAACTGTTAACCATTGACCTTTGTCCATACTGTTAGTCTGTTTAAGTTATTTGCATTGCAGTTAAGGTATATTATGCTGTGACTATTTTAAAAAAAATTCAAATGATTATTTTTGTTATTAAAAGAAAAGTATTAAAAAAATATATATCCAAGGCGAACTGCATAGATCAGTCTACAAGTATACGCGTGGTTATTTCAATCATATTCACTTGTATACATTATGTATTTTTCAGCATATGGTTAATATAAATTTTTAAGTTTTTCATGGTAGAGGAGGAGCGTGTACATGTTTGATCCTTAATAACCAATCAGTCCTCTACTGTAGTGATAGGTTTTCACCAAGAAACTAGGGATTTTAATTCAGCAAGGATACAAACAATCCATGAATATCACAGAATAAAATCTGGACGGTCTGAGGATATGTGAATCGTGGGGGCGGGAGAACAAGAATGCTAAAAAAAATGGAATCTGAGTTAGAGGACTGATTTAAGCGGGAATCTGGATTTGGTGCGCGCCTGACGGCATCTGAGGAGCTGTGAAGTGAATATTCCAACCAATGAATATATATATATCATCTTGAGAAGTTTGAATGAATTAGATTTCGAGACCTAGAAGAAGAGGACAAGCCTTTTAGATCGCTTTAATATAATCAATATTTCTTTCAGCCTTGGGTGGATTAAGGAAATCATTGTGTTGTACCTTTTAAGGTGCTGCAGAACTTCCCCTTGATAAAACACTAATGTTCTAGCGAATTATTCTACTAATTACAAGCATGAACCTAGTTTGGACACAGCAATCAGCGACAGCTCAACGAGGCTGGAGCTGTCTCTGTTAAGTTCTGGAACAGCCTTCGGATATTTTCTCTGGATCTTCATAGTACGTGAATTATCTTGGCTATAAGAGATGCATTTTTGATATTTCCCTTTTTCTCTCTTCACTTATAAAAAAAAATCACAAGTACAATGCAATAAGGTCCTTCTTTATCGTTTAAATCTATTTGATAATCATATCCAAGAATTCGCAGTCTCGTGTGCTGTCTGCTGTGATAGTATCTAAGTTCATCTAATAAATTTACAAAGTAATTAATTGCATTACGTGAATCTCTCGTACGAAACGTTACAAAGCGTTTTTATTCACAGATTCCTTCTCTGGATGCCAAACATCTGACTCTGAAGCTACTTCAGACCTCTAATAAAAATAGCGGTCCATAGACTCATTGCGGGAGGCCAACTAATATTTCACCAAACACTCACCACTATTTGAACTCATTCGCTGACAAAGCACTGGCAACTGCTTCACCACTCTCCAAACAGAAAAATCTAGTCTTTATCGCCTTTCTAACCACATTCGTATTCAATTTCCAGGGATAAGCCCTAGATCTCATCACGCTATTCATGTACCGAAATATTTCCTTGGTATCAATCCGGTAAATAAATAAATTCCGTGTGATGATACTGCGTTCCCCTCTTTTTACGGGAGTTCACGGTACCATCTAGTCCCCTCAAATTTTATCCGGGCTCCGAAACCGGTATAGGCTGACGAATCGGACCTATGGCTGGGTCAGTATTCCCGACTGTAATCCGTGTGTCCTCAGACCGGTTTGCCTGCTTGCGCGATGAAAAACCCCAGATAAACTGGCGGGAAAAAACCCTGCTGTCCACGCCCAAGACCGGCTAACTTGGCTATGGCTGAGGAAGATCCTTCAGCTCCTCACGTCGTTGACGGGAATCGAACCTAGGACACTCCTTCCCCAGGCATATGGTTGCGAAGCGCAAAGCCACTAGGCTAACCGCGCGGACATCAATCCTGTGAAGAGCCTCCATGGCTCAGTCGGTTTTGGCGATACCCTGTGGTTGGAAATACTTGGGTTCGAATCCCCTCTAGGGCGCGAAGAAATACTGAAGTATGTTTTTACCTCTTGGAAACTAGAATTTTTCATTCCGGAAAACAGGCCCGAAGAACCCACTGAAATATATAGAACATATATGGTTTCCTTAACCACCATATTCGTCGTATCTAGTTTCGAAAGCCTACATGGGATGGTGTGGATTTATGCATAAGTGGGAAGGATCAATCCTATAAGCTCTTGGAGTAACTTGTGTCTCTGTCGTATCCCCAACTTTTTAAGCCTATCAATCAATTTTTGTAATCTATCTTCAATCTGAACCTCAGTAGCTCAGTCGATATAGAAGCTCTTTGGTCGGAAAGACCTGGGTTCGATTCCCGTCCATGATGTGAGCAACCTTTATCTGGTCTCTTTCGACGAAAGGTGAGTTAGCCGGTCTCATAAGGAAGTAGAGGTTTTTTCACCTGGAAACTCGGGTTTTTCGTATCTCAGAACAGGCACACCAAACCCGTGAACACACGCTTCTACAGACACAGGACCTCCGGGAATAAGGATTGACCGACCTATTCTGTGGGATGGTGTCGAATCGTTTCGAATCGTAACAGGCCACTAGGCCTAATACGTAAAAGAAGAAGAATATCTTCAATCTATCCTCATAAAGAGAATTCCATAGTCTAGCCAATCTTGGTCATTCGCTTCTGAATTCTTTCCACTTCCTCCTCCACCTCCAAGAAATCGGGGTAACTAGATCGTCTGGATGGGGATATGAAAGCCTTATAAACAGGAATAATAACCTTATCTCTGCTTGTCAACGTGTTCTTCAATAGCCAGGTGATCAACCGAGTTTGATGATATTTAATGAAGAAAGAAATTATTAAAAGATATAAAAATAATAATAACCAAATAGAAATACACGAAGAGATTTTATAGGTCATCAAAAGATCCCAAAGGGAACGTGTTATTATTATTATTGTTATTATTAGATGGCACCTCCATGAAGTCCGGGGACTTGTGAGAGGCCACTTTACACAACACACAACGAGTATCATACATAGTGGACTATTAGTAAGGTCTTAATATCTATCTTCTCATCGGTTTTCCTTGGCCCATTTGTCACTACCAATTTTCTTAGTGATTATCTTCAATTAAGACATTTCAGATCTCGTTCACCTAAAGTATTTCAGATATTTAAATATACTAATCTATATGTTGATATTGGGGGGGGGGGTGGGGGGGGGGGGGGGTGGGGGGGGGGGGGGGTGGGGGGGGGGGGGGGTGGGGGGGGGGGGGGGTGGGGGGGGGGGGGGGTGGGGGGGGGGGGGGGTGGGGGGGGGGGGGGGTGGGGGGGGGGGGGGGTGGGGGGGGGGGGGGGTGGGGGGGGGGGGGGGTGGGGGGGGGGGGGGGTGGGGGGGGGGGGGGGTGGGGGGGGGGGGGGGTGGGGGGGGGGGGGGGTGGGGGGGGGGGGGGGTGGGGGGGGGGGGGGGTGGGGGGGGGGGGGGGTGGGGGGGGGGGGGGGTGGGGGGGGGGGGGGGTGGGGGGGGGGGGGGGTGGGGGGGGGGGGGGGTGGGGGGGGGGGGGGGTGGGGGGGGGGGGGGGTGGGGGGGGGGGGGGGTGGGGGGGGGGGGGGGTGGGGGGGGGGGGGGGTGGGGGGGGGGGGGGGTGGGGGGGGGGGGGGGTGGGGGGGGGGGGGGGTGGGGGGGGGGGGGGGTGGGGGGGGACATACTGAATAGATAAACTAAATTTTTTTTTGTTGTTGAGAGAGAGAGAGTGGGGTGCAGAACATTTACATTGTATCCAACCGACCACCTGTTGCAAAACCTAAAGAATCAGAACCTCTGTTTATAAATGACATCACGTAAATCTTAAAAAAAAAATGTGACTGCCCAAATAAAGTAAAGAAGGGTAGAGAAATCAGCAATTTTCGTTTTTGTTTATTCTACAGGGCAAGGACAAGGTTTTCACCTTGTCCTTGACCTTTAGAGTAACATCTCTATAGGTTCCACAGCGTTTGATCTAACATATAGAAAAACGCACAGCTTTGCAAATCGATGAGCAGTACCTATATGGCAATGTGTAATTTTGTACCATTGTAATTACTTCAGAGATTATTTTAAAGTGTAAGGAGAATTCTATTGGATTCTCCTTACTTTTTTTTTCTTTAAAAAATCTAAGATTTAAATCACTTTGAATTCCATCAAATTTCCAAAGTGTTGTTTAGAATTTACGCTGAAGCAATTAAGATATCTAAGCGGGTTTACAAGATCTATGATTTTAATATGTTCGCATTCCCGTTTGTCTGTTATATTATACAGATGGAAGTGTGTTCTTCGGTCTGTTTGTCTGCGGATCAAACTGATTTTTTCACTTCGAAATTCCTACAGATCTTTCTCATAACTTCCGAACCAATATTCCCGGTATAGTCTATATTCATATTTATGCCAAGAATTTCAATGAACTCTCAAACTAAATTTAATAAAACGCTGTCTTTTGGACCTTGTTGACTAACTGGATAACCTCTCAGCTATCCAACCAACAGACTGTAAGTTCAAATCCCGTTGTGGACATTGGATAATTGGGAATGTCCTTAGATGGAAGATGAATTATTTCTTCATCTAGTGGGAGATTGGTAGACTACTGGAGGCATGAAGTGACTTAACGATTTAAAGCAGGGTTTCAGATCTACCTAACTCTTAGCCTACTCACAATATTAATGTGCTGTAGGTTCACAACCTTTCGTTGATGTGATTTACATAAAAATACAAAAAAAAAAAAAAAAAAAATACCAGACTTCCTCCCCCCGCACGTAAACTTTGAAATCGTCTACAGACATCGGAAAAACTGGATGTCAAGCAAGTATTTCTCTTCGGTATCCACATAGTTGTATGAGCCTTCCTAGTTCAGTAGGTCAACGATGTCCTTTGGATGGAAAGACCCGGTTCGAATACGGTCTAGGACGCAAAGAATTTTTATAAAGACTTTTCAGCGGAAGGTGAGTTCGCCGATCTCATTTAGAGACGAAAGTTTATTTTTCGAAAACTTGGGTTATTCATCCAGCAAAATACGTAAACAGGTCAGGAGAATACAAGCAATTTGCATACCAAAATATATTTATAGGCACCTTATTCCTATTAAAATTATGGATAAGGAAGCTAATGATACTGAATAGGTTGTGCATTATAAAAGTGTGTAAGTACACTAATGATGCACAGTCGGAGTTTTTTTTTTTTTTTTTTTCAACTAATAATTGAAGAAAAAAGATAAATGATCTTATTAAAACTCCACCTAGATAAATAGTGATTGCTGATACCAGTTATGAGCTCCCAACTCATATCTTAACACTGTTCAGGTGCTCCGTACGATGATTTTTAGTTGCGAGCAACAAGGGACTCATCAATTTCATTAGTTCCGCATTTTAAACTGCCTCCCCCGCCTTCAGAAGAAAAAAAAGTGTAGCTATCAGAGAATGAAATATTCCAACGCTTTCTAGATAACAATCAAGTAAAATTAAATTAAATGGACATCTAGAAATACCTGGACTTCCTTTCTAAAAGCGACTGCCATTGGCAAAATCGACCGGATTAGGAATGCGAATGGAAAAAAACCGTCTTGGTGATAGAAAGTAGAGTGTAGGTAAATTCGTGCGGGGGATATTTTTTTTTTTTTCTCGCTCTCTCTTCCGTAATGCCATCTCACATTGTTCATTGTGAAAGCTCTACATAAATAACGTTGACATGATGGAGTCAAAGACACGGAAGGTATTTCGTCAAGAACTTCCCTGAAAATCCAATTTACAGTAGGAGTATCTCTGCTTTTCTTTGCTTTTGTATTCGTTGTAGACTCCGCCTAACACCCCCGCAGCGTTCAGTCCATTACCTCTTCGCATAGGATAGTAGCCGGAGTAGGAAACGTAGTAAATGCACGCGCTTTAGCGAGGATGACGACCGATCTTGAATAGGTGGAGTCGACATAGATGTCTACGATGGTATGCAACGACAAACACTGGACTTGGAACTTAATGGACGGAGATTCGGGTAGGCCGACGACGACTGATGGGGGGAAATGGGGAAAACAGTACAAGAAAAAAAAAACATTAAGAAATGGCAAGACGATCGAAAACATTTTTGTCGATAACGTGGGCACAATTCGGTGAGGATTTAAAAGGTGGTTCTGAGCTTAAGTCCACCTCGCCCATTATATAATATCGAATTGCATGACACCTATTATTAGGCGTTGGCTTTCTTTGTCTAGCACCTCTGGAAGTCATTCCTCCTGGTCAAGGTCTAGACTAAATTCTTCACCCTTATCATTAAGAAAACGAAGTTTATGTGCGCCTTAGTTCGCATCTTTTTTTTTTCTAAGAAGTAGGAACCAAAGCGTTTCATGCTAAGTTTAGAAAAGATACTTTATGCACCGAGTTCCATTTCAAAAATAGAAATAGCTTTCTGTTTCGACAGTACATGAAGTGTTTATGGCCTATTAGATCACTAGTGCAGTACTATCAAATAGTTAAAAGTACTTTTTGGATCATTGTACTCGAAGTATTCAATTACCTAAGTTTCTGAAGTATCAAATACATGTAGTGCTTGTAGCAAGCTTATTAGGCCACTGTTTTAATCTTCCAGAAGAGAACGGGCTCTATGTCCCAAGGTGGAAATTATTCCAAGCTTATGAGGAGGGAAGTGATGGGATAGTCAGCTTGCATAGTCAGTCCCATCACTTCCCTCCTCATAAGCTTGGAATAATTTCCACCTTGTTCCATCTCATGTGGAAAATAATTTCCACATGAGGAGGGAAGTAATGGGACTGACTATGCAGGCTGACTATCCCATCACTTCCCTCCTCATAAGCTTGGAATAATTTCCACCTTGGGACATAGAGCCCGTTTTCTTCTGGATGACCCAAATGAACATCTTACAGAAATAAACCATCTGAAAACTTCTTTCTAAGTTAATGGATATTCCAAGAGAATCATTGAAAAATTCCTTCTTAATCCTCCTAGACATCACTCAGAAGAAACAAACAGATTCAAAGGCAATATATCTATTCCTTACATAAGTACGGTTTCACATAAATTAGCAAACGTTTTAAGAAAATACAATATCAGAACCTTGTTCACTCCACTTCCAAAGATCCGTTTCTTAATAAACCACCCAAAACCTTGTCATCATCAACTCAAATACCCTGGTGTATATAAAATTTTGTGTGATTGTGATATTCCTTATTTTGGGCAGACAGACAAATCTGTCGAAATGCGTATGGAAGAACACATGAGGGACATTACTTACAAGAGACAGCGAGCCAGTGCATTATCAAGTCATCCAATCCTTTTCTCGACTAATCCTAATGATGAAAACCAAAGTCACAAAGTCTGCTGGGAAAAATCTACTAACACCTTCCGTTGCAATGACGAACTAGAGAGAAAAATCGTGGAATCTAGAGAAATCATCTTCAATCCTGTTCATCTAAATAATAACTTCAGCTACAACCTCCCAGATTTTCATTCAGCTAATCATGTACTGGCGTTCACGAGATGCTACTAGCACGCACTTTCCCAACAATACAACTAACGAAAGAACAGCTTTAAATACAACCACAACATTTTCATGCTAATTATGTATAGAGACTCTCTATGTTGTTCATAGTTTTTTTAAGCTTCAGTGTTTTAGTGTTATTTCTTTTTTCTTTCTTTTATAATGTCACCTGATGAAGGCTGTTACAGGCCGAAACTGGTCGTGTTTTTATATTAAAACCTTTTTACTTAAATCTCGTTTCTAGTCATTCAATTATTTATAATATATATATATATATATATTATAAATATGTATATTATAAATAATTGTTTATAATTATAAATAAATATATATAATTATAAATAAATAAATATATATATATATGATTGACAATATTAGAACAGACTAATTCCGCAATGTATTAAACTTCAAGAGAGAGACTCCATAAAGGTCTGTATGGAGTGAGGGCGTCTACCATGAGAAAAGCATCTTAACTATCATTATGTTTTTATATATATCATCCAATCTATCACTACATCTATGAAACCGCGCCTTAAAATCATTCACTGTCTCTGCATTTACCACACCCTCTGGCAATGCACTCCATTCACCCACCACCCTCCTTGGAAGTTGCAGTGAGCAAATCCTTATACAAATAATCGCAATGTTAATTACTCTGGTAAAAACCCTTTAACTAATTTTATTTGTATAATATTTTTTTCTCTTCTATATTTCAAACTCTGACGATCATATTCTCTCAGTTTACTTCTCATAGCTAGCATTCTAGTCTTGATATGAATTTAGTTATTCGTCTGTGGATCCTTTTTTCAGTTTTTTTACTTGCCTCTAAATAGCCCAGCAATTTGGATATGGGCTTATCAAAACCAGCCCTTATATGGTGAAGCAGTATCCCCACCCACTTTTTTCTTGTCAATGTTCATATTGTTACACCAGTCTAATCGTGTTCTTTTAATGACCACAGTGATATGTTATCTGAATTTCAGATCCTTGTACTGTCTCACTTCTAGATCCCATTTCTTCTTCACCTTCTGTAGTCAGCACAGAATTTCAGCATTCTGTGCTGAAATTCTGTGCGCTCAAGGAGTGAATAATTTAGCTTTACTTTCCAATCTTTGCAGAATTAAACTGACAATCTTTTGCATAGATATTAAAATTAAAAAAAAAAGAAAAAGAAAGGAATTTTATGTGTTCTATCTATCAGCACAGAAGTATTTTAGTCCAGGAACAGAAAATCAGTTTTCAATAAATGTGCATAGTGTTTACACAAATGTAATATAAAGAACAAATTAATTTTAATCTATTTTCACAGCGTTAAGCAAAAGATGTAGAAATTAAAATCAAAGATCACGAAAATCGCTAGAAAACTGACGCTTAACATGTTTCATGTCTTTTCTTTATGTGAATTCCAGTCATGATGTGCAAACCTAAAGCACATTAGCACTATGGTAGTCTAACACATGTATGTAAATTGTAAATCCTTTAAATGAAGACTTTCCTATTCTTTCTCTTGCAAAATCGTTGTTTGAGCTTCTTTAGTTAATTATATTCAAAGCAATTGGAAGTCCAGTAGGCAAAGTTTACTTACACTTAAAAAATCAACGTAAAAACCGCTCCACCCACCAAATTCTACGGTTGGAGCGATAACCTGTGTATAATTGGTTTCCCACATCTACTCTTACATCCGATTGATAATGAATGTATAGTGAATTGTCGCTTCCTATCTCGGACTTTCAATGCTCCACAGACCAGTCACGATGTTCATAACACCAGTGTAGTCTGCTGTTGATTGCTGGTTACTGTTTGGCTTATGTTACATCTACCTTTTATGGAAACGAAACTATGTAAGATTTTACTCCTAACCTTAAAACCGCATGGACTTCTTATTGAAAACTTCTGTTTTAACCTACATCCTACATATAGGACAGCTTAGATTTCTCTACCACCCTTCAAATCACTGTTTGTCCTCCCTCTCCACTCCAGCGTCATGTTAGCTTCCTATATTCATCTTGAACGTTTCTTGGGTGAGGATTCATCCTTATATCGGTTAATAATGTCGTGTACAGTTGGTTTTGAATGAGCGATTATCTGCCAGTTTCATAAATAGACAAACAGACCACTGATATGGCATCGTATGATCACCATTGACAGACTACAGAGTATATCTGTTTTGCTGATATAGCAGCACAGGTTTTGTGTGACGATGGCAGTATACATATCAATAGGTTTCATTTTAAAACAGGGACTTATTTCAATATTGTATATGATACGAAATCTCAACACAACTAACAAAGCAGAATAAAAAAAAAAATAAGAGAAAAATTAAAAGTGTTTTCTATATAAAGCATGGCGAATATATTACATACAGTATATTTTAAACTTCGAAAAATTGAACTGTTTGAATATTGGTTTTGGCCTTCAGAATGCTATGAGTCTATTTCATAGCATTTTGAGACGCAATTTTGACACAATGGTGTCAGAAAAAAAATGAAAAACAAGTAGTGAAATAAATATGAATAATGATGAACGTAATTGTGCGACAAGTAGCCAATAAACCTGTAGTGCTGTAATGTGTCTGTGCGTCATCCTCTTAATGTTTCAAAATTGTTTAATGTCTTGCCAAATTCAAGAAATCAATTGTCATATACCGGGTGATTCACATAGAACCGAATCGAAAAATTCTGTTATAAACCAAATATGGCTTCATGGATTCGTCTCGAAGCACTTGTGATTCACCGATTCACTGTAGATGTGATTCACTGTAGAGCAGCTGCATACTGTTTGGCAGCATGCAGCTGCTCTATGGATTTTATTTATGGATTTATTTATTAATTTTATTTATTTATTTATTTTAAGGAAGCATGCTTGTAAAAGAACGATAAGTGAAATAGTCCAATCTACTGCTTGATAACTATTCTAAAACCACAAGAAAATATCGAGAAATGGATTTAAAGAAACATCTATATAAAGTCAAAGCATATCTTGTAACGAATGATTATAAACATTTCAAAAACAGATACTCTTGTAAAGATGAGTAAGGCCAAAATACACATTCTTAGAGGAGATGTTTAGATTAATAGGAAGAGATTATAAACTCCTAAAGAGGAAAACTGGAAAGAGGATAACCTGGAAGAGGAACTCTCCACGAAAGGGACTACCCCTTATATTGATCATGATGATCATGAATTATAAACTATTTTCCTATGCTTCTTTTATTTTACTGCCTACAATACACTACATTGACGAGTAAATTTTTTCTCGTATGAAAGTGAAAAAAATTTAAAACGGACGTAAGGATATCAGATGATTATCTTTGTTGTCTATTGCAAACTGGATAAGCATTGAAATTACGATACGTTTAAAAAAACTGTTACAAATGTACAATTCTAATCTTGCTACTGATAGGTGTATTTTCATAACAAAAGATTAATTACTACCTTTTTAATGTCCATAAGAAAGGTTATAAACCTATTGTACATAAATCAGTACTTTGATTAGATTAAGAGTTAGATAGTCCAGAACCAACCTTGCTCTAGAAGCTAAGCATGATACTTTTTTCAAGCCACCTCGATCCTCTAATAGGCAACATGATGGACTCACACCAGAGCTGGCAATTTATCTACCATCCCAAAACAGAGTTTAGATCTGACATAGTTTAATAAAACTTTCAATGAATACAAGAATCAATTGCTTACATCTCTGGGCATTTTATTGCAACTTTTTCCCCTTTGGTTACATCCTCTTCTTGCCCAGTTTTGGAAAGGGCTAACACAACTCTTTCCCCCGATCACTTTTTCATTTGAACATCCGGTGTATAAGCTGAATTGAGGACCTTTGAACATCCGGTATATGAACTTAACAAGGGGGGTAAAATCAATAATAAAACCAGCCCTAAATTCTCTGGTTTTTCTCTTTCTATTTAATGTATGGCAGTCAAAAAATAAGCACTCATTCATCACATCTTAAACCTCATCGGCAATAAATTAAGCTCAACTACTCATTTGTATGAAAATCAGAAAATACAAGACAGCATTTCTGATTGTTCAGTTATCAAACATCATTCGGCCATTTCGTTAGAAACAGAAACAAACATTATAACTCATCTATTCCGATGTTATCCTTAACGAAGTCCAGGAGATGATATACCTCTCTCACGTACTAACTCATGTCACCGTCTGTTTATTTTGTCTCTTACTACTTCCTTTAGGTGTCAGACATATTTGAACCAAGCTACTACACGTTGCCTTTTGGTACCCCTCATTAGTTAATATGAATGACTCGCACTGGTAAAATAATCATCCCATGATAAAAATCTGCTTTCTGTCTTCAACGTTCTGATCTACGATCGGCGTCATTATTTTAATTGCAGGACCAAAACTCGTCTATTTTTTTTTATTATTATTATTTTTTAATCGCTTATCTTGACTAACCTACAGGCGGTATTAGAGTGGTGTTGTTCGTTAGGTTATAACTGGCGCCATCTAGCGATATTCTCTACAGCTAATCTAGATAGTAACGCTAACTGCAATAAATTCTTCAGATTAATTACAGAGTTAGTGTTTTAATACTATGAACATGCAGTGTTTGATTTTATGGGCTTTTTTTTAGTAGGAAATCATGGAGAACATTGTCCATATTTGGCAAAATATTTCACAGATTTACAAGGTAGGTGTTCTAACCGTGGCCATTCTAACTTTGAGTTCCTTTCTTTGCAAGTGGGCCACTCAAAGAGAATTTCAATTCCTTTAATTTGGCGAATCTCCTTGAGAGAACCAGGAAACGCCATGACCAATTGGTTGATGACAAACGAAGGCGTTTTCCTTTGTATGCGTGATTGTGTGTTATGTGCATGTCTGTGCACGTGACAAAGGGGAGAGAGGGATGGGAAAAGAGAAAGAGAGAGAGAGAGAGAGAGATAATGAATAAACCTGACCCTCTCTCGGCAGTAAGGTAAAATATGAAATGTTCTTGGGTCTCATATAGTCCGAGATTTGATGTGTATCAAAAAGGAACCACGACAATCCGAACAGTTGTAGCGTTTCGTGCTGTCCTTCACACGAGAAACAGGAATTAGGCCAAATAGACATGAAGTGACTATTCATACATGACCAAACGTAACCACAATGACCCAACATGACCGTGTGTCGATGTCCGATTTGTTAAATGCAAAATCGATGGTCCGTGCTATGTTAGATAGATAAGAGAACTACTTCAGTGAAGGATGAATGCGGTTTTCACCTCGAACCAAAAGGAATAAAAATATTTACTAGAATGAAGTAATACTAATCATGATACAATCCCTTTGTTAATATTCCTGTTCCCCATTTTTTAAGCTGCTAAGTTTAACACTGCATTACAAATAAAATAAAATAAAACCATCGAGTTTTTTTTATCTCGATTTATTCCATGATTTTTCGATATATAAGTAACATATACATTTATTTTATTATTTAAAGATACAATCATGTATGATTTCCCATATCCAACTACAAAAATACAGTATTAATCTTTACGGCTGCTTGCCAGTTAATGTTTTGAAATTTTCAAAATGCCATTTTCATATTTTGTTTCGAACAACATTAATATATTATATTGATAAATGTAACGTGTGGCACTACTTGTATTTTTCAATACAAGTAGCGCCACCATTACTATTTTTTGCATAGTAATTCAAATAAATATGAAGAATGAATATTTTTGTAAGAATGCATTAAAACAATAAGTATTATTATTTAAAACTAATCTTTATTAATATGTAAATATAAGTTTTTAAATATAATTTTAATTTAGCAAATATAAGATATTTGCTAAATGAAACTACCACCAGAGAGAGACTACGTTTTGGATTCCTTTAACTGCAGTTTTCAGAATAATATAATTAAATTGAAAATAAATAAATGAAACAAGAAAATATGTTATTCTTCCAGTTGATTAAATTTGTTTGTTTTTCATTGATATTAGTTCAGAACTGTTTTTATTTATTGGTTTATCTGTTGCACTAAGTGAATAAAGAGTATGTTTTTATCTAAAAAAAAGTGAATAAAATGACTAGAAAACTCTATAATTTTATTTATGTTGATTTATTCATTACTGCCACGGTAATGAATAGTCGTGCTACAGATTTTCTACTTTGAGATAATGGGAGAGTCACCTTGAATACAGTAATGACATCATCATATAATAATAATTTTTGAGTTCTTCTTCTGGGTATTTTACATTATTTGCAGTGATTTTCAAAACAAACCTCCACCATCTATATTACCCTATCAGAATGAATTCAGTCAATCAAAGGGGAAGGGGCGCTTTACCACAAAGTTAGCATTTCTTGATATCCTTGCACCTTTTAGAGGATTGGCACACCTTGTGAAAATACTATTCTATAGCAGCAGAATCAAAAAGAAACGTTTGTATTTATGAAGTCTACGATCTTGCAAAAGCGAAGTCAATTTGCAAGTCTCTATTGGAATTCCTTTCCCCCACCCAGTCCAGATAACCTTAGACTAATTTAGTGAGAAGTAAGCGAAAAATGCCAAGGGAAAACTTCTGTCAAAATAATAGCGAGAATTGAGTAAGCCTTTTGTTGTCGGTAGGGAGTTGCAACTACTACATTAATCGCCGCGTGCTGAAATAAGTAGTCATTATAAAAATTATGAAAAATGACAAGACGCTCGATGTTATTGTGCCTTTAGAGTCTTTTGTTTCTTTCAAGAAATGGATAGTGTAATTATTTCACGGTTAGAATTTTAAGTTAATGTTTTCCTTTTGATTCCAGACTCTTTTCAAAGAACAAGAAAAAAAAAAAAAAGACAATAGTACTTCAGACTTCTGAAAGTAATTTTCTTGAGTATCAATGATTTGCATAGACAATTATAGAGACTATCTGATGATTACTTGATCCAACTAAGTTTTTCCTCCTCATGAAAATCTAGCCTTCTTAAGAAAAATGAGCAACTTAAAGTCACTTCATCTCTCTTCTTTGACGTCAAAGAACCCATTTAATTGACTAAACACAATCTACCTAAGTGCCGTAATATTTTTTTTATCTACAGAGCACTCTCTTGAAATAGTTTAATGCCACATTAAACCACGCACAAAAAACGGAATTGCCCAGTTTCCTGCCAGCATGCATTTGACTACAGAATAAGCAAACTGTTTTAATTCACCATTCCAAGTTTTTATGATCTTCGCTCTTGGTGAAGGTGTTCTAGACACTTCCCCCAAAATTCGGTGTACAACACCACTCATTATCGGCTATTACTGTAATTTGCAACATTAAATAACCCATCCAGAAATCTCTGCCAGTAAACTTAAAGCAGTATCAGACAAGTTAAAAATCATTGCCATTAATGCCTTCCATCAGGAGACTGAAGTCCATTAAGGGTGATCTGACAATCACCTTGAAAGCGTACTTCACACCTGACCTCCCAACAGTAAGTTTAATGATTGGAAATCCCACCCCAAACTCACGAGTGTCTTAAAAACTACCATTACATTCCTGGAATCATTAACTCGTTCTATTCATTTTATTCTTTTGAATTACACACTCATTAAAGGTATCGTTTGTGATCCATCTCAATAACAATTGAATGAAATGGCCGTACTTGATGTTAGCTGGAATTTGACTTCATTTGGGCGATGCTAGACTGAAAGTCTTATGAGTCACACTACGGTAGTCATGACTGTAATGATAAGGGCTGTAAAATTTTATGGAAAAGTAAATAAAATATCACTAAATTTAACATTTTCTGAAAAAAACGTCAATTCGCTTTAAAAGTTCCATTCGTATGAATTACTTATATGTTTTATCAATCCATTCATGCCATCTGTGTATCAATTTAGCTGTTCTTTTTCTTATTTAAGTTTCTTACCATTTGGAAGTGCAAAACTAATTTAGAAACTTCTGCAAAGTGGGAAATTATTGCGGCCCAGTTCGAAACTAGCTACGTCATTGTTTTTTAAAGAAAGAGTTGTAGAAAAAAGTTTGACTTCTTGATAGTTGAAACCAAAACCGAGAGGAGTGCCTCCAGCCGACCATACTACAAGAGTTCACTGAACAATCACTTAGAGAAATTAGGGGATTAGTATTCTATTTATTTATTTTTCTTGACTGGTTACACTAATGAATGCACTCAACCATAAGCATGAAAGTTAATTGCTATGCCAATCAGGTATTTGACCGTGACATCGATTATCTTATTGAACTATCGGTGTGAAACATGACTGCTCCGTTGATTATATCGTCAAAGAGCAGTGCGCTGTGATTCGACTTTTGTAGGCTAAGGAGTTATCATCGAGGACTTAAAGCATAGTAATGCAACAGTGTTTTGCTTTACCAAAAATTAGACGAGTAAATTCATGTGAGTGTGCAAAAGTTTCTTTTAAACATAGAAAAATTACAAATGGAATGTTATGAAAGGGGGGGGGGAAGAGACAGGTGAATGTCACGCAAGCTTTCAACTGTTTTAAATGGCTTAAATCTTTAAAATGACCAGCAGAGAAGATATCAATAATATTCTCATGTTAAGACTCTTTTTTTATTTAAATTCATAAGAAAGCCATGACATTCATCACGAAGTTCTTCAAGAGAAAACTACAGTTGTAATTCCTTCTTGAAGAACCTAGTCATGGAAAATAGCTTTATGATAAAAAAAAAAAAAAAAGAGGAACCCTTATTTGGGCTTTCTCAATTGAAGGTGAGTTAGTCAATCTCATAACGAAGGTAGCAGGGATTTTTTTTTCTTCAGGGAAAATCGAGTTTTTCGTTCCGCATACAAGCAAATCGGTCAGAGAACACACACAACTTACAGGCAAAATTACATTATAACTAACAGCATTGTATTAGTTTCATAAAGATAGTTCTGTATCTGATGGGCCTCACGGCCGTAGTGTCATCCTATGCTAAATAACTAAGGAATAAACTAAGGCATCATAGTTTCTTTTTTATTCATATGCAAAAATTATATCCAACAAAAGATCAATAGTGCGTGTCTGATAACTGGCGAACATGACAGTGCTCTAGCACAAATTATCAAGTTATAACTAGCTTCATCGCGACTGGATTAGTGCACTGTTCATAAAGACCAGACTCTCCTCTCCAAAAAAATAAAAATGTAAAAAAAAAATAATAATAATAATAAAGTACGTGTTTTCAAAAATGAAGTTTCATTTTTAAGGATCGGAGATTTCCATCAATGAAAAAAATCAAGACGATTGTGACGTTTCAAGGTTTTTTTTTTTTTTCAGCATCAGAAAAAATAAATAAATGAGTACTGCATCGCAATATTTCAAAAGTTTCGAATATTTCTATTCCCGTGAATGGGTAATAGAAAGTTGACAATTTGTATTATTATTAAGGGAAGGGGGTAATGCGTTCGAATTTTTCGTTATATCTCTGAATATAATGAAAAATTCGATTTGGTTGATTTATTCCCCCATTTGTTTAGATAATAATGCCATAATATCGATCACCGGTTAGGAAGTAGAATGAAGATGAACTGAACAAATCACTCCTTATATTTCAAATGAATGCCTAATTAAATGACATTTATATTGTACAAGAAGCCACAGGCTATTTCTCATTGTATTCCAAGCATCGTACATCATCATTCAGACAATCGTAGCTTCATTTAAGAAATATGAGTTTAAAAAGAAAAAAAAAAGTCGTGTAAGTCGGATGGAATGAAGACGTACCGGCTGTTATAAACTACTGGCAATGTTGTCGACATGAAAATGGATGTAATTCTCAATTAGTGTCAAACGAGATCATTCCACAAATTCGAAAAGAGTTAGCTGACTGAATAAAGTTTAAGAATCCAATTCTAAACGATGGGATCAACGTATTTTGAATGTGGCGAAGAGAAAGTCTATCCATCACGAAACTGCTAATTTTTTTTTTCCCAGACGCTTCTTTATTTCCTGGTGATTAGTATGTGTTTAATCAGCACGCTAAAAATACCTGAGGAACAATAGAAAGATTTAACGGCCAACATTAGCTAGCAGACAACAAATGACTTTGTGGACTGTGGGAAGTGAGTCCACCCCTTTTTCAATACGCTTCGCTGAGAGGAAATTAAACATCCTCGGCGTTGACACACGGGTGTGTCTGAATGCAGTGATCAAGTAGACACTACCAGAGAGACAGAGAGAGAGAGAGAGAAAGAAAAAAAAATAGCAACAGACTAAATCGAAAAGAGAAACGTTGCGATTCAGTCCTACGCATGCCTTCCTGTTGCAAATGAAACAATTGAAAACTAAAAATGGAACTCACGATTACCTTCTACTTAAAACTTGCCGCCCACAGGTAACTGCCTCAGAAGAGAGCAATTCGGGAAGATGTCTCAACAAAAAAGCGTTGGAAAAGTAAATTGGAAAAAAAAAAGGAAACATTCTCACGATCTACTACAATAGCGAGTCAGGGGTTAGGTTTGCTGAAATTGAATGGTTCTTGTTTCACTCTTTTACTGCAGGAAAGTCTCCGAAAAAGCATTGGTAAACGTATCGGTAACAGTTCGTTGACCCATCATTCAAATTCCGAACGAACGATGAAGTATGAAGAGGCGATCTTTCTTATCTCTGATTAAAACAACACCTTATAGGATACTTTCCTTAGTCACAACTTTCACATGTAACAATACATTTTTTAAATCATAACTGCAATTTTGAGACTCCATTTCGTATTTCCAGGTATTCTTTCAAAACTTAAAACTATATATTTTATCATTTTTGAACAATATTGTATTTAACAATTTTCCTAATCTTACAGTCAATTGCTCAGCACAAAAACATCATCTGTAGGTCATTAGACGAACCATCATATATTTTACTGTTTATGTTTCGCTATAATAAAAAATGTAAATATTTCAGACAAAAACAACAATGTCAACGTCTTCTGCGAGTCAGTAGCCCAACTATCATATACAGTACTTCCCTAAAAGAGCTTGTAACCTTTTTAAAGAATTAAGTTAAAATAAAAATCGGTTGTTAGAGTCTGCATGAGTAGTCTTTAGATGTATACAATTTAATTAGCATATTGATTATTTAAATTAATTTTTTACTTTCTTCTTTTTCCAAGGAGGTATTCATGAACTCAGTTAAAAGGACTCGTATAAATAAATATATAAAAATTATTTTATGTAAAGTAAATTTCGTGCATAATACAAAATAGCTTTTAGTCCCCTTTCTTAAAAATACTGCAAAGCCAGTTTAGCAAAACCTGACACTCGGATATCAAACGTAATGTCGATGGATATCAACGCTAACATCATCCGATGTGCCAGTTATGAGATTTCAAACTTTGTTTACTCTCAGCTAACATAACTTATTATTGGGAAAACACTATTTTAAAATTATAAGGTCATGTGATATCAGTACGAGTTTAAAAAATGAATTATATTAAATGAGCTTAAAAGAATTCATTTTTAATAGTTTAAAACCAAATTTATTATATTTTATATCTTAGAAGTTTATCAAAAATCTTCTTTTAAGAAGATTTTTGATATTGAGTTATAAAAGAACTTTATTACTGTATTTATTTGTAAACTAATATAACATTAACACATATTAGCAAGTTTCTTGTACTCGCGTTTCTCCTTCCCACACCATCCCTCCCGACACATATCCTTTCGGTTGCATTTGTGGTCAGCGGTCTACGAACTATTTAACAGGAAGCAGGGGGGGGAAAAATGATAATAATAAGACATTTGAAAAATGATCTCTAAATTTAGTTCTTCGGTCAGTACAATCCAGAAAATTTTCAGATTGACTGATCGTTATTAATTTTATAAAGTTCCAAAGAGAACCGATTGAAAATCAACACCGAGTTTTCCTTTTAGAAAAAGTATTCATGAGCAGATTCTTCAGGGATGAACAACAGTATGGTAAATGACAGAATCACGTATACAAGTGATTACAAGTCACGCAATTTGCTTATCACTCTATTCTTCTCCAAGTCATATTTGATCTCATCTTTATTCAATACTTCATTCATAAATCAGTACTTTCAACGAAGGGGGACAGTATACCGCAGTATATATATAAAACGAATCTGGAAAGTTCCAGTCCTAGATATACAATTAAGACTCATTTTATGTTTATTTATGTTTTTTTTTAATCTTTCGCCTAATCATTCCTTGAAACAACTTCGGGAATAATAAATAATAACTTCTTGCTAATCCTTTCAGCAATGCTAGATTTAGGTCATCGAAAAAAAAAAAAAAACTTAAAAGGGATTCTGTCCAGGATCACATCCGGGTAGTTAACATACCCACACTCCAACCAACAGACTGCGGGTTTGAATCCCGCTGTAGGTATGGATGTTTGTGATTGTCTTTAGGCGGAAGAGGAATTTCACTATCCAGTGTGAAACCACCGGTGTGCTTACTGGAGGTCTGAAGTGGCTTGAAAATGTTCCGTGCTTGGTTTCTAGTTATTACATTTGTACCCACGATATTAATGTACTATATGTTTATAACCTTTTTTGTGGGTGGGAAATACAAGTATAATTCTCTGGAGAATACATATATATATATATATATATATATATGTATGCTTTTTCATCATGGCATTTAGGACTTCTAATATCAGCAGTTTTTAAAACTTATCTACCACCTAAAGACCTTTATAAACATCTTGTCACACTAGGATTCGAGTTGTGGTGTTTTGAATGAGTTTTACGAATATGACCTTTGTCTTAGTCTTCTCTTTAATGGTGCCTCACAGCAATGTTATCTAGTATACAGCGGCTTTATTCAACGTTTATTTTAAAGTTCAGTGCATAATAAAGTTTCCATTATGCAATTATATAGCAGAAAGGAAAGAAATAAATGTGTACGGTATACTTGCTGATGAAGATGCTATAATAATACAGACTATGTCTTTATCATTAAGCATTAAGCACCGTCGGACACGAGACATCTTCAAAACGTTCAGGGTTTTTTTATTTAAAAAATCCATAATGGAGTCATAACTGCATTATAGAAGCTGGAGAACTGTTATGACTTCAAAGGCATACTCCATGCCATGCTATTCTCATTATGATCATCTAAATTGGGTGCTTTGAGGCATTCTTGACGATGCTCCAGGAAAAATTCCAGAGTAGAGCCCATTATCATAGACTCCCCGTTAATAAGCGTACTTTTGTAGAAATAAATATATGTTATTCTCGAAGAGAGAGAAAGATTGCTTAGCGTTTTAGTGATTAGCATTTCTTGGCTGGAAAGACTTTGGTCTGAATCACAACTGAAACTTTGGTCTGAAACTCTTGAGTAGGACTTATTTTTGCATTGAGAGTTTTGATGTACTTGCTTTTAGCTAAGAAGCAAAATATTCTGAAAGCGCACTCATTTAGTGGATATGAGATATAATTCACGATACCACATAGTTTTAATTGTCGTGCTGAATCGAAAAACAACAGACGAGTGCATCAGAGGCAAACTCAAGGATTATATTTATGCCGAATTTTTACACTATACCTTTATCATCAAGAAATTTATGAGATAATCTCCCTGCTTATTGGAGGTTTGAAGTATCTTGTAAAAGATACTTCAAACCTCCTATATGGATTAAGATGGATTAAGAGTCCGAAAACTCTTAATCCATCTACCCGACTAATGAACAAGGTACGAAATTGTATGGATTCTTTTACTTCTTACGTGCGAGCTGTCTTCAATCTGGTGTAGATGTTTTAACCCAATTGTTACATTAAATTTAACCTACTTATGTAGCAGTTTTTAACTAAGCCATATCTTTAATTATAATTTTGAATTAATCTTTTAATAATTTTAATTGTAACATTAGGATCATCCTTCTTTCATATGATGCTGTTAAAGTAGACGAACATTCATGAAAACAAATATTAAATTTTTTTAATTAGTTTTTTTAAATTAGATTTTTTATTTAATCAATTTTTATTGATCTAGAAATAATTTCAACAAGTTAAACGCTTTCTTAGATTTGTGGAGCCTATTTCGTTAATAGACTGATAAACTGATAATAGATTGCTAAATTGATTTTTATCACGATTTATGATAATACAATGGGATCTTAATACGGTGCGTGATGTGTGCGGGGGGGGGGGAACAATGGTAGAGTTGGTGGAGCGACAGGTAATCAAACCTGAATTATTTTTCATATAAATGAGACTGTATTTGTGACGTAAAGCAACATAAACCGCATCTGCGATGTGCTTTACCAACTTCCGCTATGTCTGTTATGCAGGAACAAAGAAAATATACTCTATTTACTTTATCAATGGCGTTCTTTGCGCCTGAAATTTGTTCTCTGAAGTGCGGTTGTTAACGGAGACTGAAATAAAGATTAACCTTGGAAATTAGTTTGGTTTCCAATGAGGAATTCGGATGTTACCAGAACGCATGAGTGCCCATGCGAAGATCAGCGAAGAAACCCGGTTAGAGTTCCCCCCCCCCTCCCTTGGGGAGCGTTAGCACTGTCCTAGCTGAAGACAGTACATTCGATCCAGCCGAAAACTGACACTGATTGGAGGGCGTGATCCCTCCGACACGGAGACAAACTGCAGCAACGATGCATGTTGTGAGAATGTCTGGGTGGTGACTTAGTGGTCGTTAACTCGTTATAGTCACTAGTTTTCCATCCCCCCCTCCCTCCCTCTCTCTCTTCATTATACAATTTTGTTGTCTTGTCATATAGCTGAATTCTGACTTAAGGAAGCTAAAGGTCTCTCATTTACCTGAAGGGATTGCATTTACTAATAGAGATTTGATTAATCATATGTCAGGAATATTTAAATAATATACGTGTTTATATTATTATGAACATATTTATTATAGCCATTTTCTAAACATTAAACTATATTTAATAAACATTAATAATCAGACTGAGTTACTAAGTTATATTTTACTTTAAAACTATTCCACTGTAACATACGTAGACTTAAACAACCTCTTTCGTCTGCTTCCTTACTCGGACTTGTGTTTTAGAGGGCGCTGATATCAACGCCCTCTAAAACATTGGCTTATTTTTTGCTAATCCATGGCCTAAGCTTATTATTAATATACGAAATTAATGCTGAATGTTTTAGAAGTGATAATATTATTGATGTTAATAATAATGCCAATAATTCTACATCTGAACAACAATATTAACTTCATTTTAGCACAAGCAAAGAATTTAAATTTAAAAAAAAAAGAAAGAAAGAAAAGAAAATTTATGATGCGATGGGTAATTCATTTTATACCACAAAGATATCATGAAATCCAGTTTCGCAGTGACAATATTTAAAGATGAATTCGTGATATGGTTAATATTTTGATCGTTAAATTAGTGGAACGTATTAGTAAATACCACTAGGAAAACATCAACATTGTGCTTATCTTCATAAAGTGGTTGTAAACATCACATAAACACTATCTTTATAAGGTTCAGACAAGATAGCGTTTACAGTATTTTTGGAAATTTAATTATTTTTATCCAAAAAACTATGGACCGAGTTGACTGTTACATCATCTTCTAAGAAAATAGTTAATCTGCTTAAGATAAATTTTGATTGAAAAGGGTGGTTATCAATATTGTCTGCATTCAGGAACGCGGAAAGTGGCAGAAAAACAAAATTCATATAAACAAAGAAAAATACAATTTTCGACCTTTTCATATTTGACAAACAGTCGTAAAAGATAAGTAGTTAGTTCAGGTGTTGCTAATGGGATATACGAACACCCTGATGGCATTTTCAACAGGAACTGGGAGGTCACCAGCCAGATAACGACAAGGAGTAGGGAAGATCCAATATCAGTGAACTTAATTTTAAAAATTACAATGCGCTTTTCTTTTTTTTTTCTTCAAGAAAGAGATAAGAGAATCGTGGAAGTGGTTCACTGATCATTAATAACAAACTGCCAACATAAGGGGTTTTCAAGAGATAACAGTTAAGAGCGTGATATGCTGAGGGACAGTACTGATTACCGGGTGTGTTATAAAGATATAAATGATGAAAGTTTTGCTTTATGTCACTGAGCAGCTCTTTACACCCATGCACACTCGGCTGTAGAAAGTTACTGAAACGTCTGATTGTGCAATTTATTACTGAATTATAAGCTACTACAATCACAAGTCGCTATCTCTAAATTGTCCCTTTTTTATTTTGTTATTCGTTGTCAATGCAACTGAAGATATTTTTATGGATATAGACAGAGGGCTATGAAAATGTTCGTCCGCAGAATATATTTTTTTAAAAAAAGTATCGCCAGTCGCGTTCAGCAATAAAGTAATAATAATCGTATGATGATACACGGCTGTGAGCCCCCGCCCCCCTTTACGGCACCATCTCAGTCCCTCCAAAGTTTATCCGGGCTCCAGAACCGGCATAGCTGACGAATCAGACTTCTGGCTGGGTCAGTATTCCTGACTGTAATCCGTGTGTGTTCGCGGGACCGGTTTGCCTGCTTGCAGGATGAAAAACCCCAGATAAACTGAAGAGAAAGAAAAAAAAAAAAAAAAAAAAACTTGCGCTGTCCGCGCGCAAGGACAACTAACTTCGTTATGGCAAATCCTTAAGCTCCTCGCGTCGTCGACGGGAATCGAACCTAGGACACTAATTCCCCAGACATATAGCCTAGTGGCTATACGAAGCGCATAGCCACTAGGCTAACCGCGCGGATTAGTAATAACGTAACCAAGGATTACCCAAGGATTAAATAAAATAAAATAAAATAAAATAAAAAATCCTCAACGATCAATTATTTTCATAAATGAAAGAGGTCAAGTTAACTGTAATTTAACAAGCAAAAAAAAATTTTTTTTTTTAAAAAAAAAGGTACTTCCAAATTTTTTCAAGGTTCTGCACTGGGTTTAGAAACGAAACACCTCGATGAACTGTGTCACCGTGGAAGCGGACTATAAAAAGAAATACTGTAGGTCTATGAACTTTTTTAAAATAATCTCTCGTATTTGTAAACACTGATGAGCAAAACAAAAATGTTTGAACTTCATTTTTAAGAGTCTGAGACTCACGAGTTATTTCTTCCCTCTAACTTCGCTCCACATTCGTTTTGTGCATCTGAAATATGTGTATGTTAAAGATTCTTGATTTCCCTTTCGTTCATTGGCATCTCATTCAAAATATAACCTTGTTGGCGAGATATTGAACTATTTATCTAGTTGTCAAACCTGTTAATTAGTAAAAATAAAATTTTAAAAAAAATGAAATGTCGTGGAGAATACATAATTATTGAAATAAAAAGTAACTCGAATCCTAATGACCAAGTTATTCCTGTTTCATCCAGGAAAAAAAATAAGTGAGAGGGAGATTTCAATGTGGGAGATCGTCCCGCCCTCGCATAATTCTAACGATATTCATGAATGCAAATTAGCATAAATGAATATTAGGTTACAATCAAGTAATCGGCATGCAAGAATTCTAAGTATCATATAATGTAATTAAGTAAAAATAAACTGTTAAATCTAATGTAACACAGAAAGATGATTCACCGAGGGAATAACAGAATCCCCCCCCCCAACCCCATTACCAACATAAAATATTTCAGACTAACAGATAAAACTTAGAAAGAGAAGCACCGAGTCTTTCTCAAGTTATTCCCGTAAAAACGTTTCTTGAGTTTCATTTTTAAGAGCTATTAAATTACAAAAAGAGGTGGAGGGGGGGGGGATCTCACTGGTTCTGTTGAATGCGCAAAATAAGCTGTTTAGTTGCAAATTCCTTTTTATAATCTAAGATTGGGTCGCCTGAGTTTCTTGGGGATGAGAAAACTGTGGGAGGATCAAGAGAAAATTTTTCAATACGGAAAAAGAGGAGAAAAAAAACAAAGTCAACTCTTGGAATTTGAGTAGGGAATAATGAGGGCTAGATTGTTTTACTTGGAGAGTAGTGAATGAGTGAAATGGGTTGCCGAAGGAGGTTACGAGTATGCTGTCAACGAAATGAGTTTTTAAGACAGATATAATAGGCATTGCTGGAAAAATTATTAGTGGGAGCTCATCGACTCGTCGTGAGAATTCATGGAGTGCCCAGTTATTATTAATAATAAAATTTCGGGCGCTGGCAATTGTTCTAGAACGAACGATTTCGCGTGTTAGTGATTTAAATAAACAAATTTATCAAACAGTAAATGACTTATTTAATGGTTCAAATGCAATCATATTTCTCGTAATATTTCGAAATTATCATTTAAAATTTACTGATTATATAGAATAAATTGTATATAAAAACCTTAGACCATATAATAAAGTTAACTTTGTATAAAGTTATTTTGTGTATTTCATAAACATTTAAAGGCAAAAATATTTTCGAATTATCAACGTATGAACACGTTTTGAAAGAAAAAAAAATCTAACTCAATCAAAACGCAAAATAATGAATGAAGTTATTTCGAAGAAAAAAAAAATCGTTTTCCTTTGATGTCTAAAAAGAATGACAAAATATCATTTTGATACACATTAAAGAACCCAACATGTTTCTTCCTTAACACTGTGCTATCTAATACAATACGTTCACGAGTAGAATGTAATTGTTCGCTATCACGTGCTAATGTGGGGTAATATACTACAAATGGTTGATGCAATCGTCTCGGTTGGAGCGTATTTTCACAAGTATGGCCAAGTAGCCATGAAGCGTTCAAACCTAACCCTGAGAGATGGCCAGTGCGGCTCTTAGAAAGCTTCAGATGTTCAGCCGAGTTTTGCGCCATATGCACAAGATAATTTGTTTCCTGTATCCTTTTCTTCAACCGCTGGCTTGTCCCATTGTGGTAAACTGTTAGACTCGCAAACAGTGCGGAGTATCTTGACCTTATACAGTTGTGGAGATTTTAATACACTTGACTAAAATGGGAATTCTGAGGGACAATTGTTTCCAGGAAAAATCTATACGAAAATATAAAAGCGGGTAAACATAAATAACGAAAGATACATATAACTTCTTTTAAAATAGCCTTTCCTGATATTTTAAGCACAATTTTCCTCGTTTTTTTTTTTTAATCTTCTTAAAATAGTTAACGCGTATATGGAAATTCCTTTATTTAAGCAAATAAATGTTATTGTTATTAATTAATTAAAGAATGCATAATGAACAGTGGAGATGTTTCATTGCTACCATACGCTACCAGTGAACTCTCCAATGAAAGAACTATACATGTGCAAATAATATACAATTATCTCATAGAACGTATTCCCATGTTTCATTTTTATGACTTTTCAAACTTGAGATAATACTTAGGTACTATCAGACAGCAGATAACAACAAAATTGCATATAAAGATATACCGGCTGAACATGAGGGCTCTTTCCCCCCCCCCCCGTGTCGTTTAAGTAAGAAATAACTTGGGGGGGGGGGAAGAATAATGAGAGGCATGCATTTTATTCCTGACTCTCATGATGGATGATCCATAATACCTACGCACTCAAAAATAAGTGCGTAGGTTGTAAAGTATATAGTCTGTTGGTAACCTAACACAATGTGCGTTTGTTAATAGCGATATTTTTTAATCCGTTTTTCTCTTTTCGGATGTTCTTTATTTACAACAAATAAACTACATAACTTTCGAGTTGACACCGAGTGTTTATTAATTTGTTTAAAAATAACATACTTCCATATAAGAAACGAGAACTGGGTTCCGAGACAACTAGGTCATGTTGACGTACACCTTGCTCCAAAAATATTCCATATGAGTGAAATTCTTATGCAAGTTTGGACTTTCTAGAGGACCACTATAAAGATGAGAAGCAGTAACTAATCTATCACTTACAAATGTATGTTGGCTGGCTATATTAATCCCGAAGCAACCATTATGATGAGGAAACCAGTATGTTAAGTTTCAATTAAAGTAGTTTTGTTCAGGAACATCATCATGTGAAATCCGCTCAAGCCTCGTGTGCTGGGTGAGATCTCGTACTTCAAAGTTTTGAGATATTATTTTTGGTTGCCATCTGTCAGACGAAATGAATTCCCAGATAACAATTTCTTTTCATACCGAAGAAACGGAGCCTCCTTAGCTGAGTCGGTAGACGAAGCCCCTTTGGATGGAAATATTTGGATTCAAATCACGTGTAGGAGGCGAAGAACTGTTACCAAGGCTTTTCATCTAAAGGTAACTTGGTCGGTCTCATACGGTAGTCGAGAGTTTTTTTGTCCAGCAAAACAGACAAATCGGTCAGAAGAACACACGCAATATACATAAATAGGATGCTATGGGAATAAGGACTGACTGCCCTTTTCCTTATGTCATGTCTGTGTGCCTCCTTCAGATCGTATAGCATCCTTAACATCTTCTCTATCTTAGAAAATAAATAACAACACATCTAAATCAAAAACACGATATATAAATCGCACGATCTCCACAAAGGTGTTTCATAATTTCAGTCCCTTCAGGAGGTTTATTTTTGTTCAAGTAACACTAAATATTTGATATTGATTTTCTGTTCCAACTAATTTGTCATTCATTGCTACAATACGCGCGTCAAATGCTATCTTAGTAACACTAACACTATTCCAGACACATATTAACGCTATTAAAACGATATTATTACTGAAAAATAATTCTTGCATGCAGGAATATATTTCAGTTGCGGTTGTATTAGTCTAGTGTTGCCACTTTAACAAAATCACTGTCTTTATTTTATTGTCAAACATCTTGAAATATTGTTGATTTGTTTTAAAAGGTTCGAATCCACTTAAAAATGAATATGGGAGCGGAAATAACCTCCTCATCGAATGATTTCGTCACTTGTCCGAGAATGCGATTTGGTTCAAAGTAAAGGGGCTTTTTATTATGACAATTCGACTTCTTTTTCTCTCAAAAACAAAACAGAGACCTTTGTCTGTTAGCACATGTGACCAAACGTAACGAAGTATAGGATAACCAATTTATCATATAAAATTAACAGTTCTATTTGGGCTAAAAATCTAAAAATTCAGCAAATAGATTTCTGTTTGAAAATATTATGAAGCAGTCCAACAGACACATTTCAATTGGAATTGGATATGATATTTTTTCAGATAGGTCGCAATATATCATTACAGCTAACTAAAACGATTCTTGTCAGTCTTCCAGGGTAGAACGTAAAACATAATATACTAAACGGATGGAAAGCCAATGACAAGTGGCAACAAAGGACTACGTTAGCTGGTCCTCATTCAAAATTCAGCTTTATATCAAGAATGCAACAACAACAATCTATAAGCTTTGCATGAGTAACTGGTAAATGGTTAACTGAACAAATGGAAAATAGTAGATGCAGACTGTAGTAAGATCATATATGGTCCAATGAATCCTACCTCATCCTTAACTTGAAACTGATAGATGGTAGAAGTGTCGTCACTTGGGTCTAGGGGATCGGATAATTTATTGTTGCAAATGTTGGAGGATATCCTGAACATTTTCAATTTAAACAGGACATCTTATACTTTATAGATGCAGACTGTAGTAAGATCATATATGGTCCAATGAATCCTACCTCATCCTTAACTTGAAACTGATAGATGGTAGAAGTGTCGTCACTTGGGTCTAGGGGATCGGATAATTTATTGTTGCAAATGTTGGAGGATATCCTGAACATTTTCAATTTAAACAGGACATCTTATACTTTAAACACATCAGATGCATCACTCTGCAGATCGAATTTTATGTGGATCGAATTTCAGTTATATATTGACAGAGAAAAAACTCACCATTTTGCTTTCCTCGGATACTAAAATTCTTTGTTAATAAATTTATTTTTTTCGTTCTTACCACTCTCCAATTAGTAATGATACTGGACTGGATATTCTTTTCGCATTGTACATCAAGTTCCACATGTCGTGTAATGAGAACTGTGACAAGCTAGATTGGAGAGGGAACTAATCTAAAGTTGAATTGTGCAAAGCTGATTACACTTTATTAGCATGAAATTCAATGTGCTTGTAAGAATACTGAATGTTCCCCTTTCACTAGTATCAAAAAGATATAAAAGTAACACACTATTTACTGAAGCAAATTGAATTTCATTGTCTTTTGTTGGAAGGATCAGAAAAACAAGAATAATTCCTTGGGCTATAATTCCTAAATTCCAGACATTAGCTATCACGTGTTGTACTTGCCAATGAGAAATCATCCCTGAAGTGACACAGGATGAGACAATAAAGTAAATTACTTATACGTCTGCTCCTGGCAAGATATACCGGAACGTTTGAAATATTGTAGTTAACTCCTAATTTGGAAGTCATTTTTCACATCATCATCATAACCGGTCATAGTAAAGAGAAAGAAGAGGAAAATCTATCATCAATGTGAGACCCTCAAAGTGAAAAGGGGTAAGAAAATTCGATAGAAGCAAAATAATCGTTCAATCTTTTACACAGGGAACCACCTCCTTTACTGGGGTGATCGCAAACTTGTCAGACAACGTACCAACCCGGCCAAGGTCTCGGGTTCGGTTTAAAACTCTAGCTAACATCGTGATTGGGCGAACCTGTTTACATAATTTCCAACCGAGTGATAAATGACATGCGTTAATGGCCCTCTACAACGTGCAATTCAAGAAGAAAAAAAAAAAAAAATTCAAGATTATAGCATAAGAAAAAGAAAACTAAAAGCATACAAGTACCTAAAACTGTAGGCAAGTGCAAGTTATATAACACTAGCGGGATTTCCCTTAACTTACGACACAACCCGAATATGCGAAACAAGAAAAAAAAAAAAAAAACACTGAACAATATGCGAATATTATTTTATTATAGTTGTGGAATTCTGCGTGACGGTAGTAGAAACTATGTCATATTTGTGGTAGATATTAATCGTCTGAGATAACGAATACAAGGTATGAAAACAGCTATAAAAATTTATAGTCAATAAAATGCAAATACGTTCAAATATAATTATGAAAAATTAAAAGAACAACAAAATAGGTAACCTTTTGAGAAAGAAAATAACATAAATGCTTATTCGTTTGCACGACCGTTGCGCCACCTTTTCTAGAGTGCATTAAAATTAAGAACTAACGCCTTAAAATCCATCTTTCCGAGATAATGTATTGGTTATAAACTGGACAAGTAATAATTACGTTATAATAAGTTGTTAACTTTCTACAATCTATTAAAAATTAATGTGATGTTATGTTCGCGAAAGATTATAAAAATACAGTTGCTTAAATTATAAATAATTATTTAACTCTATTAATTATTATAATTAATCACATTTAATTACTCAGCAGTACATTTCAATATTACAAACACGGAAACACAAAGGTCACAGGGACCATCAGAAGAATGTTTCATAAAAGAATCGGCTGTGGGAAAATTATCATTTTCTAGTGTTTAAATACTTTATATATTTAAACATAATTTTTCCCCTCTCAACAGGCAAGAAAATACCACAATATATGATTAATTATGATAGAATAGCCAAATTTCATTAATTAAGTATGACGATATCCAAATTTTGTGTCATTATGTTTTTTAAATCTTAAAATAATGCTTTATAAATCATTAACTTTTTTTGAAGAATAGCTGAAGTTATGAACTTGTTTCCTTTTGCTATTGAAAAAGTATGACACTTTATTTAATAACTGTATTAAAATATTAATATTTTCATAGATCAATAAGTATTACTTATCTACTTAAAACATTGCTAGATTTAGTAATATGATTAATTAATAATCGATGAGATATATATTTGATAGATTCACAGAATGTATAGCTTATTTAAATTTACCTAAAAATTGCCTTACATTAAATTCAAAGTAAATAAATAAAGGACATTTAATTCGGAAGGAAAAAAAAGCAAAGGAGAATTTAGGAAAAGAATAAAACTTGCAAAATCAACTTTTAACAGAATGATAAACGTCCTAACATCAAAAGAAAATAATAAAAATGAATGATATAATCACGTAATCACAAGAAAGATATTTATTTAACCAAATATTTCGGTCTGGAAATAGCAGACCATCGTCGGTGGTATTACAAGAACAGTTTAAAAAATATACAAGCTAGAATACTAACAATAGATCGTTGAAATTAGAACATGCCGCGTGATGTTATATCACTAAGTATGAAACGAAATATTTTGAAGTAGAAACATGATTGAATTTGCTATTAAAAAAAAAAAAAAAAAAAAAAAAAAAAAAAAAAAAAAAAATTAATGAGTAATCTTGATTAGGCTTTCCCAGATTTTTGATATAGATATGCAGTCATTACGATTCAGGTTGGGATGATGGAGCAAGGCCTCCACGCTTTCCTTGAACAAACGTTCGAACCTATAACGGGATCTATGTAAGAGGCGCGTTTTGGACCAAAGGATGCTGTGGTCAGTTTCAATCCCGTGTTGAGCCAGACCAGACTTTTCAGGTTTATTGTGAAGAATGGATGATTGATGTTCTTGGATTCTTTTTTCAAGAGAGCGTCCAGTCTGTCCAAAGTAAGAGAGATCACAGTTGCAAGGAATTTGATAAACTCCAGGAAGAGATAAAGTTGAGCGTTTGTCTTTAGGAGAAGGAAAATGAGAAGACAATTTGTTAATAGGAGAATACGTAGCTGTTAAATCATATTTCTTCAAAATTCTTGCGATAGGTTCTGAAATACCGGAGATATAAGGAATAGGTACTCGACGTATTGAATCTTTGTTGTTTTGTGGAGGATTATAAGATGTAAGAAGACGTTGAATACTTTTTTCAGAAAAGCCATTGAGTTTCATGTGTTGCTGGATAGTAGAAAGTTCTTTCTGTAGATAATCAAAAGTAGAACAATTAGTTTTGGCTCTTTTGATGAGACATTTTATAATTCCTGTTTTATGACATGGATGATGGGCTGATTCTTTCAGAATATAACGACCTGTGAATGTTGGTTTCCTGTATACTGTAGTTGTAAGAATATTTGAAGATGATCGGATGAGGAGAACGTCTAAAAAAGATAACTGGTTGTTTTCTTCTAATTCCATAGTAAACTTTATGCGATGATGTAAGGAATACTATCCAGCAACACATGAAACTCAATGGCTTTTCTGAAAAAAGTATTCAACGTCTTCTTACATCTTATAATCCTCCACAAAACAACAAAGATTCAATACGTCGAGTACCTATTCCTTATATCTCCGGTATTTCAGAACCTATCGCAAGAATTTTGAAGAAATATGATTTAACAGCTACGTATTCTCCTATTAACAAATTGTCTTCTCATTTTCCTTCTCCTAAAGACAAACGCTCAACTTTATCTCTTCCTGGAGTTTATCAAATTCCTTGCAACTGTGATCTCTCTTACTTTGGACAGACTGGACGCTCTCTTGAAAAAAGAATCCAAGAACATCAATCATCCATTCTTCACAATAAACCTGAAAAGTCTGGTCTGGCTCAACACGGGATTGAAACTGACCACAGCATCCTTTGGTCCAAAACGCGCCTCTTACATAGATCCCGTTATAGGTTCGAACGTTTGTTCAAGGAAAGCGTGGAGGCCTTGCTCCATCATCCCAACCTGAATCGTAATGACTGCATATCTATATCAAAAATCTGGGAAAGCCTAATCAAGATTACTCATTAATTTTTTTTTTTTTTTTTTTTTTTTTTTTTTTTTTTTAATAGCAAATTCAATCATGTTTCTACTTCAAAATATTTCGTTTCATACTTAGTGATATAACATCACGCGGCATGTTCTAATTTCAACGATCTATTGTTAGTATTCTAGCTTGTATATTTTTTAAACTGTTCTTGTAATACCACCGACGATGGTCTGCTATTTCCAGACCGAAATATTTGGTTAAATAAATATCTTTCTTGTGATTACGTGATTATATCATTCAGTCTTATGTCGCAAGTATCCTTAAAACAACATAATAAAAATGAAGTTTGGATGATGATAAGTAAAATAGAAGTGACAACGGATATACAGAAAACAAAAATATCATATATAGGTCATATTGGGTAGCATGGACGTCTTAAAAAAAAAAAGATTAATTAAAGGGAAGAACTGAAAGAAAGGAAGATAACAATACTCATGGTTTCAAAAATATAGAGGAACAGCTGGACTTATAGAGAGCAAGAGCCCAAGACAGAAATATATGGAGATCCATAATAGCCAATCACCTGGATGGAAATGACACCTTGATAGGATAGAATATCAGTTCATTTACAACCTAGGCATGTGTACCAACGAATCAATAGAAAACCAAACATTTAGTGCTTATGTGTAGTGACTTTTCTTTTTAAAACTGTCGTGGGATGTAGATAAAATCTGGCGCACAAAGTCCTATAAAACTTACCAGTGCTTGTCCATATTTTACAATTTGAAATACCGCTTTATATAAAGCCACAGTATCTGAAAGGCGCCTATTTATTACAGTTATAATTCTATCCCTGTTGCACTTCTTCCTTCTGCTATCATTATGGGAAAAGTGAAATAATGGCAAGTCCAAATCTTTCATCAGTAGCTAAAGTGAAAAATTTTGCCTGTTTATAATTGCATATTTTGCTACTGAAGTAGCTATTCATGTAGTTATATTAAAATGTAATTCGAATGAAGGTGAAATCACTAATTAAAACAATGAAATAATTGTTTTTTTTCTACAATACATTTTATAAGCAGCCAGTAATTTTTGGCGAGATTATAGGAAATATATTTGGTCTACGATTCAACTAATAAAACTCGAAAGATAATATAAAATCTGAAACATTCTGTTATTCAATTTATGGAATATGCTTTTATTTCTTGTTTACCTTCAGTATATAAATTCCATAAACGCAGAGTTTTTTCCAACATAATTCAACGAACCGATGAAATGTGACCTACAACCATTCCGGTTTATATTATTCTGCTGCATCCAATAATATTTAAGACTATATACTTACCTGGAATTCGCTTCTAAAGGCTGAATCTCTTACACGGTCAAAATATGCATCTGATCTTGATAAGTTCAAAATCTGGACTATTTTGTCCAATATCATACTAAACTCTAGTGCCGTTCGTTGAGTCTAATAGTTAACCGGTTTGCGACAAATCACTGCGTGGCACAAAAGACCTCCAGTTCCTCATTGTAAATAGGTACAGACACCTACACACGACAGACAGATATGTGCCCTTGAACAGCGCATGACATGCAGGTCAAAACAGCAATTTTTTTTTTTTTTTTAGTATGCACATCACTCTCAGAAGAACAATAGACGTTTGAAAAACCAATATTATGGAAAAGGTAAAGCTACGACATACATCGAAAATAGGAGGAAGGAAGAAAACTAAAACAGTTAAAAATATTATAAACAATACAAATCATACGAGTTTTTCAATCGGATTGAATTATTACATGAAATTAATTCTATTTTAGCATACTTAAAATACCTTTAAGGCAGTACAATAATGATTTTAATTTATGCTTGCATCCCGTCATATAATTTACACATGCGCAGATAATCTACTTGTTTGTAAATTACCCATGCGCAGATAATCTACTTGTTTGTAAATTACCCATGCGCAGATTATTCACTTGCGCTTAAGGCAGTGCCGGATTTAAGAACTGGGCCCCATAGCCACTGTACTGTCGGTTCGCCTTTTTCTCATGTACAAATATAATAATTATATATTATTTTTTGTGTTCTCGATCCAAGAAAACTTATAAATAGATAGTACATCAGTACCATGGGAGGAAAAAGGACTTTTTAAATTTAATTTTTTTGTATTCTTCACATGGTTCGTAAACTACTCTAGACATGGAGCTTTTTCATGTCATTTTAGATCTCCGATAAGCTGTAGGGTGGGGTTGGGGGGAACATTAGCGATGAAATTCATCTCCCATCTAAAGACAATCACAAACATCATGTCCAAGGTAGGATCAGAACCCATAACTTGTAGGTTTGACAGCAGATACATTTTATATTAACCATTTGAACAACCTGACCAGCAAGACATCTACATACACTCAATACAGTTTTAATATAAGAATGTTAATTTTGTTATGCTATACCATGTAACTGTATGTCACAAACGAAGTCCCGACCAAAAGTCCTTAGGCACAATATCATTCTAAGCGAAATTTAATGTACTGAACCATACGCTAAAACAAACTATTTCAGCGATCTACTACAAGTTTGATATAGTGAGAGTCGACTTTATTTACATATCTGTAAAATTACTGATTATATACCCTCATATGTCATAATTACATGAATTTCATTGGTAAAGTCGAGATCCCCCACGTTTAGTTATTAGAGGTCTGAAGTGGCGTGAAAAGTTCTATGTCTGGGTATCTAGAAGTAGGGAATATGGAATTACATAAAAATTATTATTATAACACATAATAATGCATTATAATAATTTAAAATTATTAAAACATTTCATAAAATATTTAAAATCATTTTAAATATTTAAATTTTAATATTATATTAAAATTTAATTGTAATGTTTAAAACAGAAATAATTGGCACTTTGGCTGTTTCCTTAGCATAATGACAGCAGTGGCTGGTTAAACAGACTAATTGGTAGGCCATGACTTAGCCATTGTACTGTATTATCGAAATTTATGGTTTGTTAAAAGCATGTTTGTGTTGCTGAGTTTGGCATAAAACTACGAATCTTGTGATTATTTCTGCTAAATGTATTTAGAAAGCGAAATATTTTGGCACAGAATTAGAATTGCGGTGGAATAGTATATTTATTAATAATGATAACTGAAAATACATAAAATGTATTATTTATGTTTACTAATTGATAAACTGTGTTAAAAGTTGTGACGATAAACTGTGTTAAAAGTTGTGATGATAAACTGTGTTAAAAGTTGTGATGATAAACTGTGTTAAAAGTTGTGATGATTAGCTGTGTAGAAAGAGAATTATATATTCTAACTTAATAGAAACATATTTCCTAAACAGGCTAATCACAGGCTTCAATTGTAACATATCTTAAATATCCCATAATGATGCCAGCAAAGGTTGGTCGATTGGTAGAGCCTCTGCTACTAATGGCTCACGCAAAAAGTTAAGCAAGTTTGAGTGCGGTTAGTAGTTGAAAGGATCAATCGTTTGATGATGTTGACACACTCTCCCTCAATGAGTTTTGGACTCCCTGGTGGTGTCACATAATAATAATATTTAGGAATATAACACTATTGTACATTTAAAGAAAAACAATATACAAACTTATTAAAATTCTGTTTGTTAATAAGAATAAAGGCGTACAACACTGAAAGTCTGGTGATTTTTCAAAAAAAAAATATTCTTACAAGCTATTCTAAACGTAACATAGAACTTATATATTCAAAATAATCACAGCAAATGTAATTTTAATTTATCTATTTTCTTGTAGTTCTTTCCCTCTCATTCATAGCATCTGACCTTCAGGACCGCCCCCTAGGAATTTTGTCGCCCCGTGCAGTAGCATATTTTTCGCCCCTTCTCCCTTATTTTTCGTACAGTTTATATCAATTTCACCGCCCCAAAAAAAACTTGCTGTCCTGTGCAAATGCGCGTCCTGCACCGTCGTTAGAGCCGGCCCTGCTGACCTTGATGTATAAGCTGGGAGAAGGGATTTTTGTTAGTCTAGATCTCGCGAAAAGACTTGACATACAGGGTGTTCGGGATAAATTTGACAGTTTCGTAAGGAAAAAGAAAATCTTCTTTGTATCTATTAAATTTAATGAATTGACAAAAAAACATTACAGGCAGAGTTAATTACAATACTATCAACAAGATTTACTCAAAATAACCACCATTAGCATCGATCACAGCTTCAATTCTGCTTCGGAACCTCGAACAAGCTGATGCTACAGTCTCCCTGGGAAGGGCCGCAAAAACTGTTTTAATTTTATCCATTAACTGGGCTTTTGTATTACTGGAAGTGCGATTGGTGTCTTTTTCAACTGCGCCCCATACAAAATAATCCATGGGGTTAAGGTCTGGGGAGTTTGGAGGCCAAACATTTGGACTGGTGAAGTCGTAGAAATTTTCAGACAACCATTTTTGACTTTTCCCAGAGGTGTGGCAAGGGGCCGAATCCTGCTGCCATACATACGGCCTACCATTGGCTACCCTTGTTATCCAGGGCTTGACTACAGTTAGCAACTCCACGAACAAAGCCCGAATTCCAATGCCAGGGTTCTTCAACACCTGTTCCTGCAGATTTGCGAGGAATTCTGCTGTACGAACGCAATCAGATCGTCTGCTAGGGATCTTTCTTCTTGCTACATCCTCGTAGTCACCATTGCAAGTCTCTAGTTCATGCCTGATTGTTTTTACTGTATTCAGGGAGCATTGGGCAGCAGTCGTAATATCCTTATTTTGATGGCGGGCACGAATCATCATGATACAAGTTATTCTCTTCCATGATTCAGGTGGGTTCCAGCTATCCATCCTTTCTGACATCTTGTATGTGAATGAAGAAGGGTCCAAACTTTTAAATGAAGAGAAGTGTGTGTTAATACATGTAACTTACGGAAAAATATAATTAATTATAAATATGTCAAATTTATCCCGAACACCCTGTAGATTTCGGATTTTGGAGAATCCGTTCATTTGTTTATAGTTGGTTGCTGTCGGCCTCAGACAAGGTGTCAAAGGTGATTTCATGAAGTTAAGTGAGGGAAAATAAGTGCTTATAGGCATAACTTGAGCCAAATATCGAAAAGAAGGTTAATGTCATTTTTTTTTTTCATGAATGAAAACGAGTTTGACAAAGAACTCTTCATTCAGTAGTAGGAATAATGTCACAAACTTGCTTTTCTGGTAATTGAATTTTTATTTATTTATTTTTTTTTTATCATTTACATACCCTATCACTGCCACAGAAAACCAGAAAATGTTTTTGGTCGGAAAGACTTACGTTCGAATTTCGTCAACGACGTAAGAGAGTGTTTCTAGTTCTTTTCAGTGGAGACAACCTCAGACGATGGTTGAATTTTTTTTTTCTCTCTCTCTCTTTCTCTCTCTAGAACTCGCAAAATAGACATGGCAACCCGAGAATTTAAACAGTTGAGAAAACTTAAGTGATTTCATCGTAACCGTAGTTTTCTATCATCATCTTTTACTGAAGATTATGGTAGAAGATGACATCTTTTACAAAAGTAAAAGAGTGACGTGACATCTTCAATTCACCTCAAATAGTTTGACAAAAGATCACCTGAAATCCTTTCAAAGACTTGAATGAATGTCAAATGATTTCAAGCTCCAAAAGATTTTCACTCATTTCTTCTAGTTTGTATTGCACTGGCTACAAAAAAAAAAAAAAAAATCGGATGGCGTGCTTACGTATGTTGAGATCCGTTAGATGAAAAGAATTTCCTTCATTCGTCTCTATAAGTTTCAAACAATTCTCGAAGGGCTTGTGCTTTACTCGACCTTCTATTTTGATGGATGTGTTCTAGTTTTCAAAGCCTTCATTTGGAAGGTAGACAACTGTTTGAGAAGGTGAAACAGACCTCCCACTAGGATAAGAACACTGCATGAATGATAAGCTTCTAAATTAAAAGCATGTGAATAATAATTCACTTAGATGTAAAAACGAGTAGAGAGAACTTTTTGTTTTTCACCAGCCCCTTGTAAAGCAGAAATAGATATTACTTATATTAGCTTCCCTGCACTGCGTAAAAGGCAGGAACGTTACCATTGCTAAATCCTTGATAATTAAGAAACCGCAATATTCTTTGTCGTTGTAGTTGAAAACAACTAATTACACATAAAATAAAAATAGCTTTTTGTACGAGGGGGGAAGGGGAGTATCGCACTACTCAACTCGTAGGCCCTTCGAAAAGTCATGAATCTGTATTTTATAAAGCAATATTATGTAATGCTAGTTTTTGTTTATTATATGTCACATCTCTGGGCCGATTATTCAGCGTTGGGACTTCGTTTTCAGAGGATCCTTCTAGTATATAACAACTGCACGTTTCATAAACCAAAGCGCTTTCAACTGCCTTAACAAACATCAGAATTTTTTCACTGCTTTAGTGATTTCTGTGCTAGTAATGTCTGTCCATAATGATTTGAGAGTTTTCTGCCTTCAAGAAATATCTACAATTATCTAGAAAGGTCTCTTCATCAAATAGAATTACCACAACCTCCGTAAGCCTGCTGCAGCTGTCGAAATCCAATAAATACGTATAAAAATTATCTGAGACAACTATCTAGCTTCAGTAGCTGAACCTAGAGCCATTTTTAGCTTATATACTGTGGAGAGTTTATTTATTGTTATTTTTAATATGGGATTCAAGTAACTTTATATTACTTAACTTAACTATACTGTTTGCTTCCCCCCCCCTCCCTTGATCCATGTTCAATTGCTCGAGTACTTTGACGAAGCCTATTAGGGGGAAAAAAATCATGGGTGGGACCACATAAAAGTTGTCTTTATTCTCAGCAATTAATTAAGCAACTATTAATCATACTAATAATTAATAATGTTGATCAAAAGTTGATGATTATTTGCAGAAATCTTGAATTAAAAAAAGCTGCAATCATTTGGAATTGCCTTATCGTAATATTTTTCGTTTGTGAAATTATTAAAAAACAATGAAGGCGTGCATTTTAAACTAATTAGTTCCTATTCGTGTGTGGACTCTATTTATTTATTTATCCGTTTCATTGACTGTTATTCAGGAGACGTAATCAGTCAGTTATAATCCTAAAGATTCAGATTCTACTGTCCTCAATTAAGGACATCCAATCCTAAATACCGACTGCGTATTTATTGGTTGGCATGAATCCGCCACGTATGGATATATAACTAACACATGACCACAGCTGATATAACTGAATTTGAATTTCTAGTAAATGAAAGTAGAGAATTCTTCTATATCAACTTCCAGCATTAGTTCAGTTTAATTTATGAACATCAATCTCTCTCTCTCTCTCTCTCAGAGAGACAAGTTGTTACGGCAGCATCTGTCTTTCTGACTGTCCCAATATTTTAGCCAATCCCAGACACAATAAAGTGATACTGCTTTCACTTTCCAGAGTTAGGTGATACGAGCCTTCAACAAGATATAGTCTCATATTCCTATACAGTCCACTTCTCAAGAGGCAAGGTGAACCGGCCTCCATTCGGCCATTCACCAGTAACGTAGCGTGCCACGTCTCAGTGGCCAAGTTCCTGACGTCCCTAGGTGAGAGACCTGGCCGAGACACTTAGATCCAGTTCCCTACACCGCGGGCTGGCTACCTTGCCACCAGACCTGTTTGCCGACGGTGATGTTGCTCGTTTCAAACAACCACAAGTTTATTTACTGTCCATTAAACATTCCTGAGCGGAACCAGCTAGCGGCTGACAGTGGCGCCGACCGGTTACAAGTGCTCAAAGTATCAGTGAACGAAGGGGAAAGTGAAAGAAGGAGAAATGTTTGACGATACTGAATTCTTTCAACGACATAATCAGGCATCATTTCAATTGTTTAAAGAGATCTTTAAAAATAAAAATAAAAAAAGTACAAATATTCCTCTTTGCAGTGGTCCAATACCGATCAATATTAATTTAATATACTAGCCGTACTTTTAATGCGAAGTTTATACTATTACACACAACCATGCAGTCAAGAGATTAGTCACGCTCCGGTACTAATTTGAATGTTTTACTTCCAGACAAACTGCGGTTCTTATAATTAATATGGCAGGTTAGAGTTTTTTTTCCCACAGAAGCATTATATGTAAAAATCAAAACAAAATCAGTCAAATCATTTGCGGCTATAATATCATAAAAAATTATAAAGAATTATCCTTAAATACTATTTATTTTCATCATCAAATTAATAATCTTATCACAAAGAAATACCGCATTTGCTAAAAATATTACAAAAAATTAAAAATGCTATGATCAAGAAGCTACCTCGAAAAATATAGTTATTTATTTCACAAACGTAATGTTTGTTTATATTAAAAATGACGTCATTTATAACACGAAATATTCTAGAGGGCGCCGTATTAATTGATATTCATCATCTGAGGAAATATTGCTGATATACTAGCTAAAGTGCAATTCAACATGTATTGCAATTATAAGGTAAGTTTAGTGTTATTACAGTAGTAAGCAAAATATTTCGCTTTTCGAAATAATCACTCAAGCCATTCATGTGATATTAAGTAAAGAAATAATGGCAATTTAAAAATTAATCTAGTTATTATTAACTGTAATAAAATACCATAATAAAATCATCGTAATTTGCTCCGGTTTTCTAACTGAAAGAATCTAATACTCCGTTGTCTTCTGCCAGAAAACCGGCAGATTTATTAAGGTTGGCATCCTATTTCAGACTGAAATTACACTTTTAAAGGTAACAGTAATAATTAATGCTATAATATTTAGGGATAATTACTTGCACGAAATTTGGATGATGTATATTAAACAAATAATGTTCGCAAATAATATATATAGTAATTTATAATTTATTTGGAGAAAGCTTCGGGTTTTCATTTATATATGTATGCGTGAAAATTACAAATTGCATGGCCAATGGAATATTCAAAGAATTAAGATTGAGATTTTGGAAGATCTGATAAAGAAAATATTTTTTTTTTAATTATTATTTTTTTTAAATGTGAGTAAACGTTCCAGTTAACATTATAATCAAAAACATAATACAGAAACATACTTCAATGATACATACTTTCTTGACCAATTTATTCTGGTGTTCAGAATACTGGGTAGCAAACAGGCAGTATGTCAGAACTGGAATTTTGTAGTATAAGAAAGCGTGCAGGAAATGAATTTTCCAAAATTTTAACTAGGCCAAACTTGTATCGGTTGTAATAAATCAATAACGTTTTTCCTGGTCTGTGCATGAATTATTGAAATTCATGTAAGGATTGGGAACAAAACATGCTCATAGGAGGAAAACTGGAAGGCTTAGAGATTAAGCTAGACAGAAGCTTAATCATGCATAGAAAAAAAAGGATACAGTTCCTTCAATGAATTATAAAATATTTACTTCCCAATTTTTGCTTAGTCCTCAAAAATTATACCAAAGACAGATCCAAGTTATGCACAAGGCCTGAATATTTTTTGAAACGAGTAAATAAAAATGTTACATTTGACCTTTTCAATTATAATATCTCCTGTTCACCCTCCCCAAAAAACAAATTTAAAAAAACTGTACAAGGTTGACTAATTTACTTTGAGCACGGATGGTTGCTCATGAAACAACGTATGAGCAAGGAATGATGGAAAAAGTTCAAACCTATCTATCTAATCTCTTCATTTCCATGAAGTCACAAAATTCACTTGCTGACCTTGATTTCATTTCACTTTTTAAAGGGCTTCGGACAGAATCCCCCATCAAAAAAAAAAAAAAAAAATATATATATATATATATATATATATATATATATTGATAATTCGCTTTCATTCTTAAATTACAATAAAGTTAGCTAACGAAAGGTGGCGCTTTCGATGTATTTAAAAAACTTATACGCACCTGAGTTTTCAATGTCACTTTTCTGGAATGATCTCAAATGCTGAAGGATGATAACAGCTGAGACAAGAACGATTCAGCTGAACTGTGTGGTGCGGCCGGACACGCACGCACACACACACACACACCTAGACGCACGTGCGCGCGCGGGAAGTGGGCTAAGGTGGATTATGTCGACACACCAGCGACGGCCAAGATCTTCCTTTGAAACCAGATCTGGTTGGCCGTGGTGGATAACCAATGGTAGGGCTCTAAACGATGCACACGATCTGCCGACTCGGACGTTCCACTGCCGGGGCAAGCATGCAAGGCAGCAAACGAATCAAGTGCACTCACCTGGCCGTAAGAGACCCCGGGGGCAAGCGTGGCACGTGGAACGCCCAGGCATGATAAAAGGAATAAAAAGGGCACATGTCACCTGAGCCAGTGGATGCACGAGGTCCGACAGTTGGACGCTGAATAGAAATGGAAGCTTTTTTTTTTTTAATTTTTTTTAAATAGCGTCTGACACGAGGCACGTCCGACTGTCTTGTAATAATAGTGTCAGATCTGAGTGATGTATGATTCCGAGAAACAGACGGCCACCAGATGTCACTGTGAATATAAAAGTATTTTTGACGGATGTGCAGAACAAATCCCTATCTTTTGCAACAGGCAGATGAACGGTGGTCCGAAAATAAAAGGAATTCAATTTTCCCTCTCTCTCTCTCTCTCTCTCGCTGCCCACATATGCAAAAAAAAAAAGTACTTGGCTTTCCAGGCGAAAGGAAAAGTGAACACATGATCCTTCCTGAAGCTGCTTTGCTGCAAAAAAAAAAAAAAAAACAGGTTGCTACTCTTTAAGTGAGTGGGGGGGGGGGGGGAGAACATAGCCAACATCTCCTTAGGGGCTTTGGAAATAATGAGGTCACTGGAAACTGTTTTGCTGTAATCTTTCCTCCCATTTAGGGACCACAGACAATGGTGGAACAGATCACGTTACATTTTTTTTTTCCACTTTTGTTCTTACTTGCTGTTTTTTCCGCATTTTGCTTCCAGTGGAATGACATTGTTTTACCGCATAGTAAACCCTAACGCAATTTAGTGTCGAGCGAATTAAAGTAACCAGTCACCGAACAGAAACAAGTTCAGTTACAATATTAGCTAATAAATTCTGAATCTTCCGTCTTTCAATGGTTATTAAGCACAACAGTTTTGAAACTTCATGTTTTACTCCCGAATCTCCAACTGAGTAGCCTCGCAGGTGATAAAACCAGAAAACCAAACAAGAAAATGAATAAAAACAAAACACCACTTTGATTACGTTAAATATACTAGACTATGTTAGATTAATACCATTAACTGATCGAAAAATTTTTAATAATTTTTGAGATATCTAATTTTTAAACATGAACTTCAGATTAACTTAAATATGAAAACTAGACGGAAATAGCCGAAATAATTTGAAATAATTATTTCGGAAATAGCCGAAATTATCATTAGCTTGATTTAAAGAGTCAACTTTAAATTTTCATAATAAATGCAACTAGCGTGAGTGATAGTCTTGAGAGTTATTTCTCACTAACGGACCAAGACGAATGAAAGAAAATTGGCTGTTGCCTTATTTATTTGTAAACCTTTCTTACCAGTGCCGCAATTATACAATAAGAAGAGGAGTTTTTCGAAATCACATGGTATGGGAAATGAAAACTGTGATAGCTTTGTTTTTCGATTCATGGGCGAAATTGAATTTCCAATAGTACAATTGGAAATGATGGAACGACAGCTCTATTTCGATACAAGGTTTCATTCAAGGGAAAAATGGATTTTTATCATGTATAATTCATTTGAGAGATTCCAGGTTTGCCCCATTAAATGGTGATAGATGGATTTCATTGCCCGTTCTGTTTACTGGAGACCTGAAGTGGCAATTCCATGTTTGGTCCCTTGAGCATGGTTTTAGATTGTCTATGTGTGTGTGTTAAGCGTTTGAAAGATAAAGTTTCATCTTATGACTTAATTTTTATGACAATTTCATCCATGAAATGTTGTGACCTATCGTATATTTATTTCTGTAGATGAGCTAAGGATTAGACAAGGATTAGATCCCAAACCATGCTCAAGGGACCAAAAATGGAACTGCCACTTCAGGTCTCCGGTAAGCAGAACGGTGGTTTCACGCCGGCGATGAAATCCATTTATCACCATTTAATGGGAAAAACCTGGAATCTCTCAAAACTTGAATCCTGAGATCAATATTTTAATGAGAATTCGCGCAATTGGAATTAGCAGTGTGGTTCTAAATATGTGTTAATATGTTATTAGTTTACCAAAAATAATTCTTGGTGGGACAGGGTTATTAATATTAAATCGGTATAAAAACAGATTGCTTAGTTCGACCATTTTTTAATGATATTTTTCTCCTTTGTTCGTCAAAAAATTGCTTAACAGTAAGAAAGTTCCTTGCCCGTGAATGTTCTTGTCCATAAAATGACTACAGTATATTAGAATGCTCCTTTCTGTTGTTTAGCTAAGCTTTCAAACACAAATAACAAAAGCCACGAACTCTGAAGAGGCTAATATATCATTATTCATATATATTTTTTATTCTTGCTACCATATAGCACATAGCAGGGACATTGTTAATAAAAAGCGAATATTCTGATTCTTTAATTTTCTTTAAGATTTAACATTTTAAATAAAAGCTGGATATATTCATAGACCACTGTATGATCTCAGGTGAAGTATATTATGCTTGTTTTTCCAGCAAAACGTTCCTACCCTCTAATTAAGTAATATAATACATTTTGTTTTCTATAGAGAAACGTATTTATGATGTGTACACACACACACACACACACACACACACACACACACACACACACACACACACACACACACACACACACACACATCATAAATACATTAATTGCATAGGTTTTCTTTTTGCATGAGGAAAATCTTGCCACCTGTATCATGAGATTGGTTAATTCAAGGTAAAATGAAAATATAAATGTTCAAATCGAGTTATTTCTAATAAAAGGGGCATTCCGACTTTGCAACGTAATTGATTCAAAAAAAGGAATAATGAAATAAAATTAGATCCGAGAAACTACTAGGATCTAATTTTATTTCATTTTAGTAGATCCTAGATCTACTAAAATGCAACTAATGCATTTTAGTAGATCTAGGATCTACTAAAATGCATTAGTTGCTCTAATTCCACGTCATGTTTTCTTATTTCATAGAATTTTATTGAAATTCGATCTTAATTATAATTATTCTGATTAATATCAATAGGTTGAATCGAATCGACATGCTACTTAGCATAAATGCATCCGTTGTTATTGACGCATAGCTATCGAGGTCACCATCTTAAATAATGTTCAACTGTGAATCTCATTTAAGATGAACTCTAATAGTCAAGTCGCTTTTTAACAAAAGTATCACAGCTTATATGAAAATGTTATTTAAGAAGTCATTAGTGGCGTTCTTGAATTTTTAGCTATCAACAAATGGTCTCAAAGGGGCAGGGGAAGCAAATAGTTTAGCAACTGGATCTGGTTACTAGGCCACAATAAGAGTAGGCAGTATATTTGATGAAACGGACATGCGGTAAACAAGCTTTATGTGGTCGGAGTCATAAATCCCTTTTGAGGTCACTTTATATGCGTCTAAGAATGTCCAGTAGTCATGTGGAACAGGTAAAAGAAATAGTTCATGATGTTGGAGTAACGCTTGGAATTCGTTAGAACGATGGTGAAAACCTGCGTGTTGGTTTGTTTTTGTTTTATGAGATATTATGAGATTAACTCGTCATAATTATGGAATAAATCTATACATAATAAGATGGTTTTGTTTAAATAGATTTAACAGATGTGTTTTTGTTTCAATAATAATCATAATAGATCCCGTTGCATCTACCAGATGACAAAATACTTAGCATACATTTTCAAAAAAATATTGTTGTTTTCTTTAATTTAGCAAATTGCACTGTTTCATTTACTTTATACAGCTATATAAACTTGGTGGTGATTCACAAGTAGCCTTGTGTTAGTGCTACGAGTACCGAAGCTACGGTAGTTAAATAGAAATAAAATTGCAGTGTACATGTTGTGTAAAATTCTTAGCTTATGGTTTTATAACAAGGAAATATTAAATTATTCTAATTGGGAAACATACTAATAGAAATACTGAATTAAGTCTAGTGGAGATAAACAAATGGGGGGGAGGGGAAGCATAGCACATTTTTATGTGTATCCTACTCACTAAAGAATGTAAACATTTAGTACAGAGTGGGCGCGAAGTCCGAATTTCGAGGAACACAATGAAATAAAAATATTCAGAGAATCCAAGCATCTATAAATTCCCTCTAATGCAAGAATAAAGAATTTTATTCAGCCATTTCTTTTGTGTATACCAGGGGTCGCCAAACTTCTTTGACCGTCGACCCCTTCAAGAGTTTCTTGACTTTTTATCGACCCCCTCTATTTTACTATTACGTAATTATGACAAGACAAGCAAAAAAGACGCTTATGTGAGTTTTTAGATTGTTTATTTTATAGTTACAGTGTTTCTTGTATGTATAATATAGTATATATTATTATATTGGCTTAACGTCAAAGGGATACGTTTTTGTTTTTGACGTCCTTATTAACATTACATATTTGATAGGAGGGATAAATAATATATAAAATATAAAATTTAATTTATATAACAAAATAATAATAATACAATCTTCCTATAGGTATATATAGGATGTACCACGGACATCCGTTTATTGGTAAATACGTCATTTTGGTCTACATGATTGGCCTCCGTAACTATTTTCATGACCTTGCTTCATCTTACAGGTCCTATTCATGTCACTGTTCCCACGATTCACTCTTAATTGCGTTGTCATTCAGGATGGAGGTAATCCAAGTTAACCGAATTAAATATTACCCGTATAATGATGTCTTATATTTTTCTATCGACCCTTGAGCCCGAATGTTATATCGATCACTGGGGGTCGATATCGACCACTGGTGTATACTATTCAATTATTCGTTAGGATTAGAGCAACCTTTTAAAGAGGACGCAGTGCCAGTGAATGATTCTTTTAATTCTTTTAATTTTAATATTGCCGATTCGAACCTGCAGTGTTGGTGAGTAGGTACGCTACCCGCTCTACCAACACTGCAGGTTCGAATCTCACCGAGGGCATGGATGTTTGTGATTGTCTTTAGGTGGGATGAATTTCATCCCTCGTTGTGAGACCACCATCCTGCTTGTTGAAGGCCTGAAGTGGCTTGAAAAAGTTCAAAGTTAGGTTTCGAGAACAAGATTTCTGGACTATAATTTTTTTAAATAAATTCAAAATTATTTAAAAAAATTAAAAACCTTAGCCCACCTACGATAACATGTACTATAGGTTCACACACACACACACACACACACACACACACACACACACACACACACACACACACACACACAAAATACTTAAGGGGAGTAAAGGCCAATAATAATTCTTGACTGAACGTATAAGTTGTAGAGACAAACTAGTGAACAATGAAACATGGTACTGTACGCCCACAGATGCGAGACTCTTCGACACTTCTGCGCATGTCACAAGAATCCATTCCGATAATAGGGTAATCGATCCGTTTTCTGGGATGAGTTTGTTTATTATTACAGTTGGGAAAATTTAGCTTTTCTTTTACGAACAGTGTAGTTTTTAAAATGGTAACTATTTTGCTTGTACAACAGTTGGAAAAAATGTACGTATAGTATTAACAAAATTTAAAAAAAAAGTATAAAATAAAATAAAAATTCGTTCCTTTATTTCTTTCTCCCCTTCAGCATGAATTGATTATTCTTGGCAATTCGCCAAAGTAGGTTCTCGGAAGTGTAGGCGTACAATATTGTTTTTAATTTATAATTTTCGATATTGAGTTTCTGTATAAAGAATATTTTTGTTATAATGTAATGTTGATTGTATGTATATTTATTTCATACTTTTTTTTTTTTTTTTTTTTGCATAATGGCGATAGAGAGAGAGAGAGAGAGAAACTACAGTGCAGATTGTTATTCCGATGATGTTATAACTGACTTCGGTTAGTGATGACGTCATACAAAAAAACTGATTTATTAAATATATTAAATACTTCACATTAAATAACTGATGTATTTATTTTATGTGATAAATAAATAAATCTGCTGCTGGTTTTTCCCCCTAATTTATGAGTGCCTTTCTAAAAGCAAAAAAAGCACAAGTCTCCCTTTCCCCAAACCTTATAGTATTTTGCATTGCAAACGGTTATCACAGTTTGTAAACAACTTCCTTAGTTCAGTTGATAACAAAAGCGCCGTTAGGTTGGGATAAATTGGATTCACTTCTCGTAGAAGTATGAAATCCTTTTTCGGAGATGTCAGATACCTGGATTCATACGAAGATGGTAGGGGTTTTGTTCAAAAACTCAAGTTTTTTTTTTTTTTATCTCGAAGAAACACGCATACGAGGTAGAAAACATTCCCTTTACAGCCAAAAGTGCATTTTAATCAGTAACAAAAAGTTGATTCAATGAGATAATGCTACACTTCCCCCCTTATATAGAACTCAGTACGCTAAATATAAAAATACCAAAGTTTGTGAACTCCTGCATAGTTAAAATTAAGTTATTTTATGAACTAAGGCTAATACTTATCTAAAGTTGGGGCACATTAATAGCATCACATCTATCTTGGGTGCTTTCTTTGCTTATTTCATTTTACGAGTGTCACTGAGTACCTTTGCAGGAAATGATGGCTGCTCACCCACAAAACGATTGGCAAAATCATAAAACATGTTTCAATAATTTCAGCCCGACTTATGTTCATTCCAGAGAATGATGTTAAATAATCATCACCCTTCGATATTCACAGTTAGATACATCGGATTCGTAAGATATTCGATTTGGATTTAAAAAACGAGCCCTTTCAATTTTTTTCCCTTATGTAGTCGACATGGTTTCTCTACTTGTTCTTGAATTTTGAAACAAAGACAAATTTCCTTCGATGGAAGTCCCATCTACGAATGGTTAGAACTTATCGAATATCTCTTACTGTGGTTGGCCTGATAAATAGGTAATCCTGGAACCCTCCTCTAGAAACCAAATATGACACTCTTTTCCCAGTTTCATTTGGAATTGCATTGCCAAAAGTAAGGACGCTATTTAGCGAAACGGTTTCAACAACATTTAGTTCATGAAATAAATACAAGGAAGTTTGTTAAAACTTCTGATATTGCGCCAATAGATTCTTGTAAAGAAATACCAAAAAACCTAACATGGTGCCATCAGACAAGACAATGTCAGAAAAATTTAGAATAGATGCTTCCGTGAGCAGTACTCACAAACAGTGGTGGCTAGTGGCTCGAAATCGTGGGGGTGCTGCAACTTTCGAAATATACATACACACTATAAGTACAGTGTATACGTGTTTGGATAAAATATCAAAATTATGGTAAAAATTAAAAAAAAAAAATTAAACATGAAAAAATATTGTTTATTATCGATAAAATTATACAGTTTGGTATAATTCAAAATTACTTAAAAATAAAATATATTCTTCTTGTTTTGTTTCATGAAAAAATATTGTTTATTATCGATAAAATTATACAGTTTAGTATAATTCAAAATTATTTAAAAATAAAATCCATTCCTTTAATTGTAATTAAAGGAATGGATTTGCAATTTTTGACATTACAATTAAATCCTTTAATTGTAATGTCCAAATATTTGAAGAGACGGAGTAAACACGATAAGCACTACGAACACTCTACTACTAGCGCAAACTGCATATAAACAACAGTGGAATTGCGCGACGGACAGTGCCGCATTACGCTAATAGCTCGCATCTCACAATGACGTGCGTATGCTTGCGCGCGTAGCAATATGACACTGTGGTAAACACAGTGCTGCTAGCGTCCTTCGCCCTCCTAAGTGCTACAAGATGGATTTTTATTATTTTTTATACAAAATAAGAGGAATTGTATAGGATTGTTGATGATAAAATTAAATATTACAAGCAAATATAAATAAATTAATAAATATATTTATATATCGAGAAAAATTGGAGGCGCTGCAGTTCCGTAGTGCCTATGCACGAGTCGCCCCTGCTCACAAATCAACTTTCACAGAGGCCCAAAGAAGAGGAATGTTGATTATTGAAATCATGATACAACACTTCTTCTCCTCGTCTGTAAGAAATTTCATAGAGCTTCAAATATTCTGTTCTCCTTTGTTAAAGACATGTCAATTTTTTAAACACGGAAAGAAAAATTTAAGTCCACAAAAAAGTTTAGGTAAATATGCAAAGTTTATGTGAATAAATATATCTAGAAATTTTGCTTCGATAAATAAAGCTGATAATACTCTACCTTACTATGCTTGCAAACCACAAAATATATCTATAATTGGATTCTGTCCTTATTCAACTGTTTTTTAGATCTTTGTAACTGTTTTTATGATTTTTAAAATGTATTAAAATGCAAATTCAAATTAAATATGTTTTCTTTGTTAAATATCAAGGTTTCTTTCTTGGTAACCATAATTTTATATCCAGAAGTTTATTTTTAGATTTTCATATTTTACATTGAGATGCGAGGTAATAATAATAATAATTAAATAAGCGATCTGCTGTGCCGACTCCCCAACCAACAGGTTCTGAGTTCAAATCCTATTGTAACATGGATATTTTCGACTTTCTTTAAATGGAGTGGCAGAGAATTTTTGTCGCCCCTTATGAGGCCACTACCTTACTTACTGGTGCACGAGACGACTTGAAAAAGTTCCATATTTGGAACATCCTAGAGCATCGTTCATCCCGGGATTATCATTCCCAGTCATATAACAAATATCACATACTGGAACTCCTCTGTATCTCCAGGTGGGATGAGAGTCGATTCTTAATCCCACTTGAGATCATCGGTAGCTCAAGAGGAGAAACCTGAAGTGATATCAGCTTCATCATCATCCCTGTTAAAGTATACACAGTTTTTATTTAAATGTCCGATAGATGAAGCCAAACACAGCCAGCAGCTGTCTTTAATTTTACAGAGATTCGCACGCTCTTAAGGCTCCCTCTTACACGAGAAAAATAATGAAGTCACCAAATATGCCCCCATGCTCCATTAGTGCGTCTAGCGTATTTTGTCACGTCCCTTTGTTATTGATTTCCCTTTAACTGTGACGTACAGAAACTTGAGATAAGAGGGGGATATACACGATAAGTATTATCTATGAACTGCGATTTTATCGTACAGAACCTGTTTCGGGCAAAATACTAATTGCATAGTCCACCTAAGAGAAAAACGATTTAAGCGAAAAATACGAAAAAGATACAAAGAAGATATAATTTTATTTCGTTATGCACGGTGGTCATGCATCGGTGGCTTTGTGAACAGTCCATATGAACATTAACTAGCTGTGAACAATTTCTCTATTGTTATGCTACTATTATGTTCATTAAAGGACCACTTAGGATCTTTAACATTTTTGAAATTCACTTTCTGAATAATTACAGTGTGCCAGATATGTACTGCATTTTTCTTCTGGTGACGTCCATAATAAGGGGTTTCGTTTTCCCCAAACAGATAAGAAAAAGAAACAGAAAAATAAAATGTTTTTTCCTTATATACAAAAGCGAGGCCGAAGGTCCATAAAGTTTGTAGTATTGTTCTGACATCCCCCATGAATACACCACGTAACATTAAAAAAAAAATCAATGAAATGAGAGAATTACAAAAAAATAAGCGTCTCTCTCTCTATTTGTCCATTTACAGTTGGACAAATCCACACATCTGGAGGAACAGTAGATGCGTTCCTATTGCCCACTCTCTAGTCGAATGTTAGTATCTACGGCACTCCTATTTGTTTCATTGTTCCTTCTTCCTTCTTCCTTTCTTTTTCTATTTTATATAATTACGTTTCTATCTTTTTTCTTTTTTTTTTAGGAAAAAAAAAGTCTTACCGGATTGGGTGAACTTTTTCCAGCACATCTTTTGCATTCCTTACATCATTAAACCTTTATTTTATAAGCTGGCATTTGAGATGTGTGACCTGTATTCCGATGGCCTCCGATTATCATAGGTCATTATATGCAAAGTTGTCATCCTCTTAAAGTTACTAACGGATCATTCTATTCTTGAAACAAAGGTTGAAAGTGATTGTTGGCGACTGTTTGACTTGAGAATTTAATCCAGACAACCCCTTTCTGAGAATCTCTTCCACGTCCATTTGAATGCACATAATATTGTAATTTACAATAAAGGCATAAAGGGGAATCAACCTAATAGACAAAGTGGGCTCAACATCCTTTTCTGCATCAGAAATGAGAAAAGTAGGGGGAAAAAAGTTTTCTTTATATTTCCCATTGGAATTCACCTCATTGTCTTTAACTACAGGCCACGATCTTAATGCACTGTACTGTCTCGTGTAGTCATTTGTCGTTGTGTCTATTCTGTAGTCTAACTGGTTTCTAAAGGAAACAAGGTTGACATCTGCTCCTCAAAGCTCGAGTGTTAAGTAGGGTGGATATTTAACTTGCACGTACAAAATACCATGGAGAATGGTTCTGAAATTCGTTAAGGTTATTTCTAAGCAAGCCATGGAGTATACAAAAAAATAAAAAAAAAACAAAGAAAACCAAATGTATAATATTTTTTTCTGGATAAATAATCACCATATAAAGTGACACGACGTTAACCCTTTAAAAAAAAAAAAAGAAAAAAAAGAGCTTCATCCTGAGTAAAAATTATAGCTTCTATATAGGAGCTATAAAACACACAGTATCAAGAGATTACCCATACACCTAACAGCAGGAATCCTTTTTAAAAGCCTTTCAGAGCAAGCGATCCAGCACATTATTGCATCGTTCCTTTCCTTATTCTATTTCGTTTGGCAACACATACACACACTTGATGTCCAATCAACTTCATCCGCGTTATTTATGGGGGTTAAGTACCTGTAGCTATCGTAAAGTACGCTGGCCCTAAACTCAAGATAAACGAATGAAAAAAAAAAAAAAGTAAGAAAGAAAAAAATAAAGATCAACGAATTATAAGATGGTACTTTATAAACAGCAGGATAAGCAAAAGTGAATATCAATAACAATGGTTCAAATTATGTAAATTTTTACCAGTCGCGACCTCAATATAAAGACTTAATTTTCTGCCTTTTGTTTAAAAGAAAATATCAAAAATCCCTTTGTGTAATACAGAACGAGGTATACGACATCCTTTCGTTCCTATTCAACTTAATATATGGTGCAATTTTGCTGTGCGCTCCTTGACATATCTTACTTTATGGCTAGCCGTTTGGATAAGAACAAAGACCCGCTTGGTACGTTGCTATAGCATTCGTCGGGGAAGGGAAAAAAAAAAAAAAAAAGAAAAGAAAGAAAAACTACAGAAAGATGGCGCTAGTGAACAAAACAAAACAGCACGTACAATTTCTTATCAAATATCGATTGTTGTCGGGGGAAAAAAAAACAACTAAATTTCTCTCTCTCTCTCTCTTTCATTTTATAATTTTAATTACAATTTTATATTATTTTATGATTATATTATAATTAATAATTCGTCATAAATTTTTAACTGTTTAGAACATAAAAATAAGTTGTCTTTCTCAACTTGAAAATAAATGATGTATTTCAATTAGAATAAAGAAGTAAATACGCAATCAAATTGAAAAGTATCGTTTGCTATATTTGTTATGAATGTTTGGCTACCAAAAAAAAAAAAAAAATTAACATTAAAAAGAGTATTAACATATTGTTAAATAAAATATAAATATGGTTTAAAATATAAGTTAAATCTATTAGACTTTCTGTTGAAATACAGAAATAATCCAAGAAACTCCAAAGGAAGCTTTAATTATGAACATATTCTAAATTCACAGTAAGGAAAATCAATAAGCACAAATTACCTACGTTAAAATATTTCTCTGTTCTTAAGATTTCAGTACGATTATGACTAAATTAATTGTGAAAAACATAAGAAGTACCTAAAGCATGAATTCGAACAGTCTACGCTTGAGATCTTGCTATTACCTCCACACAGAGAACTCGGAAAAAGACTAAAGTCCTACATAAGGGCAGGATAGTTATAGGAAGAATGTATAAGGAAAGTTAATAAAGCATTACTACTTAATCTGAACAGATCCGATAGAATATTTTAATCCCGTTATGGGAAGCAATGTTGCTTAACACTACTTATCCATGTTAGTTTTTTTTTATTATTATTTTAATTTATGCATTTTACTGAGTCTTGTAGGGCTTTAATTGTACTTAGACGTTTATGCTCTATTTTGGTTATGCTTGTTTACGGATTTTTTCTGTCAATTCTGTGTGAAAAAAACCGAGTTTTTGAGAGGAACTACCTTCCACCTACTTATGAGACCATTTAACTCACACTTTCACTTGAACAGTCCTTTTTCTTCCCATTCAAACCCAATTTGAACCATTGGGTTCAAATACCCACGGTATTTGAACCCAAGTCTTTCCAAATAAACGGCATCATCCGTACTAACCTACAAGGCTCGCTGATACTGCAACTTATAATTCCTTTTATGACTTGATAATTCTACACTGGTGTCCAAAACTTAAGGGCGAACACTATTTTTGAAGATTTCAAATTCAGACAAATTACAACCTGCAAATCCAGACGAATCAGCTTGTGGCAATTTTGTATAACTGACGATTTCAAGTAGAGAGCGGGTACACATTCAAAATTTCGAATCGCGCGCAAACGGACCACGTATTAGCACTCAACAGGATAAAAGACAAAATTCTGTGCTAAACGAATTGTGTTGGAAGGAAGCGCTTTTCGTGAAAGATTGTTGTAAACCTCGATGTCTTGTGATGTCTACAAAGACATCATCTAGATTCTAGATGATTTCTCGTGGGGAAGAATTATTGGAAAGCTTGAAGAAGGACTCAGAATTACTGATATTGCCAGAAAGTTTGGAATCTCACATAGCGTTGTATCCAGCCTCTAGACAGCGCTTCAAACCAATCGAATGTGTTCTAGACGTTTGCTAAGAGGTTGCCCACGCTCTACCACGAAGCATGAAGACAGAATTTGGTTATAATAGTAAAACGTAATCGACGCACAATGGCAGGTCAACTTGCAAGTTGGCTTCATTTAAGCACAGGTACGTGGATATCTCGACAAACTGTGGCAAGACGTCAGCAGCAAGTAGGCCTATACGTCCGAAGGCCGCAGTCTTTCCCTTTATCCACAGCTCATCGTAGAGCACGTTTTCAGTGGTGTTGTATCCATGAAAAATGTACAAGACAACATAGGCTAATGTACTCTTTGCAAATGAGAGTCATTTTAGTCTTTCCTCCGATTCTAGACGACACTTGATCTGGCGTGAAAGTGGTACTCTGCTTACCATCGCGAGAATGCTCTTGAAAGGGATAGATACGGCGCTGCTGGGATCGTGGTGTGTGGAGGAATTATGCTTAATGGACGCACCGAGCTACAAGTGCTTGAAAAGGGACTATGACTGGTGAACGATATTGCAACGAAGTTATTCAACATGGTCGATTGTTCCGTGGTGCTGTAGGCGAAGAATTCATTTTTATGAATGACAATGCCATACCACATCTTACACGAGCACTAGAGATACTTCTGGAGACCAAATCGAGTGGATAGCACGCTCCCAAGATCTCAATCATCATGGAATACGTTTGGAATGCAATACGAAGACGCATTACTGCTCGAAATTCCCATTAGAAAACAAACAAGCCCTTATCCTTGCTCTGAAGGAGAAGTGAGCCAGTTTGCCTCAAGAACTCCCGAATCACTTGCTGCTAACGTTGTGAGAGCAGCATTGCAGTTCAGTGTGGAAATATTCCATACTGGAATGTCTCTCTCTCTTCATAGTTTTCTGTAAGCACTGTACATTAATTCCTTAACTACGTTCTTAGAAATTTGTAACTTTGTCAAAAATTAAAATTATTGCAATTTAATTTGTACGAAATTTAACACATTTTTTGTATCATATAATAGTATATTGACAATAAATTTATGTGCATATTTGGCTGTAGTAGGGAAAAGTTATTCATACACTGGTAAAAATGTATTTCTTTCTTATCTTTTGAACACCAGGGTTTAAATATTTATTTGAACATATACTTTGTGCTGTTGCTTGATCCTTTTCAGGGGGTCTCTAACTCAGTCGATATCAAAGATAACCTTTGGTTAGAAAGACCTGAATATGAATCCTGTCTAGGACCCGAAGAACTTTTATATAAATATTCTTTACATTCTTTGTAAGAGGATGGTTTGGTTGTCCTCCCAGAAATTCGGATTTTTCATATGAAAGTGGCAAACACACGAGAAGAACACAGGCATAATACATTAGCCTCGTAGCCTGAGTTGCTTTGGTCGATATTTGCACGGTTAACAGACTGTTTTCATTTTATTAAATAATCTGTAAACTTTTTATTTTAAAATAATTTTAAATTAATTACAGATGTTAATTTTTAAAATCTTAAATTTAAAATAGTTATAAGATTAGAATGACTATCATTTACTGCTGATTTAACAAATCGACTGACTTTTATTCTTAACAACATCCTCATAATCCTTTTAAAAAGATTTTCTTCGCCAATTTACAACATTTCTGTGGTATTTATATCATTCCTAGTAAGCCATAATAATAAATCTAGACAAAAAGGTTGGTTTGGTGGTACTCTTGTCGAATGCTCCTGTTCGTTTCATCCATGTAAAGAGTTTCATTTCTTGTTCATTTATAAACCTGAAAAGTCAAACTTTCTTTAATCGTTAAACAGTTCAACTGCATTGCTAAGACTGTTATGAACTTACACGCAAACGTGTGAATGTGTCTACCTACTATCTCAGAGTCCCAGAGATGAATAACTTGATGTTAGTATCATTTAAAAGCGATTAACCATCCTCATATCTAAACTTCTAAGTCTGTCGGATCATCCTTATTCTTCTGTCAGTTGTCCTCAGTGTTAACCAGCTAGGCAGAAAGTCGACCAATAATAGTTTCAAGATGCACAATTACCTGAATGCAATAGTTGCAAACGCCCACGTATCGCTTAAATTCTGCCATATTCTTCCATTTTTTTGTGTTCGACAATATAGTGGCTGCTACCGATGACTATAAGCTCACGTACCACTCTCGACTGCCTCCATAGCGCGGTCATAAGGACTTTGAGACATATGCTGTTTGGAACAACTTGGAATTCGAATCCTGTCTATTATGCGAAGAAACTCATACGGAGGTGGAGCGTTTTTCCTTCCGGAAACTCAGCAAGCCAAACACACAAACTAGCCAGAATACATATAATTACAGTTATCATATACCTCGTAGTCTTCGTTGCTTCAACCATAATTCAACTCACCAAATGTAAAGTTTTGCTTTTTCTTGTGATTAGTAAGTAAAAAATTAAAAAACTATATCCTTGCTTGCATCAATGTCTCAAAAGAAACAATTTGAATTTGAAGATTTATATTTTATTTTAAGGTTGTAAATGCAGCTCCATTTCCAGACAGATAAAGCATGTGATATAAATGATTCTTAGAAATAATTCACTGTTGATGTGCTCCTTAACAAGAGAAAATTGAGAACCGATTGATGACTTTCATAGTTCTTGCTACGATTCTCAATTTTCTCTTGCCCCGTCCGTCCGTTTCCATTAGGAGTGTCTGTAACAGAAACAAGATTTTTACAACAGAGAAACATGAAACTTTAGAGAGAATCTTTGAGGGTCAATCGCATTCTCCTTTCTAGTAAGTGGTATCATGTCCTCAACTTAGGATGAAATGAATTCGTTGGAATCTAGAACCATCCATTCGGAAATATAAAGTTCAGCATTTATTACCCTTCGCTTGTTAGACAGCAATGAAACAGAGCTCGAATAGCGTCAGCATCAATCCGACAGAAAAAACGTAATTAGGAGGAGGATACTGTAGTCAGAAAAATGGCCTTTGGATAAAAATAAAGAATTATCACGTGAGACACTGAATATATATAAATATAAATGCGTTATATTTGGATGCGTACAAAAGCCAAGTATATTAAATTGATAATAATTAAAAGCAATAAAAAACGAGTAGCTTATATAACATTCACGAAATGAGTCACGAAAAACACCATTTCACGTTATCGATTGCGAAAATTGTAAATGCTGTGAGACATTTATTTATTCGATCGCATGACTATTGCAATTTAAATAATGCATTTTTTGTCACACAAAAAAAATTCTCGAAACGCACACCTAAAGATTTTATTTGTGTGGAAGAGAATAAATCAAAATGTTAATTGTTGCCTTTTGTGTGCAAGTATTTCTGGAATGAAAATGGGCCGATCTCTTTAGTTATAATTAATTACGCCAACCAGAGGAAAAATAAATAATTATAGCATTCACGAAAAGCAGAAATAGTTGCTGATTTTTTTATTTTTTTCAACGCTTTATGATGAAAAGTGCGCGTGTATGTATGCAGTGGGACGAGTTAAACCAGATTCGCGTATTACACAAAACTCTCCATACAATTACACACATACGTGCCTTTCTATTACATCAAACATTTCTTCACAAAACATCAACCCTAGGCAGCAACAAATCACCCAGATAACAGGCACGCTAATGAAGTTTCTATAGGGGTGCACGCAGCTCTGAGTTTACTACTAACATTTCTTTAGATTGGCGCCTAACTTTGAACATGCAACATGAAATGATGGTGTGGCTTGTCTGCCCTTCTCACGAGGATCATCAAAACCTAATTAGTCACAATACTTCTCTTGGACGTTTTGAAAAGAACAGTCAGATAAAAACATGAACCTCTCCTTTCCTCTTTCTATTTGAAACATATGACCTGTTTAATAAGGTTGTTTCTGATTAGCGAGGTTGTTTTAGATGGCATTTAGCTTTAACTATATCATTAACTGCGTCAACAGCTTTAAACCTTTTACACACTGAAATTAGTCAACATCTCGTTTGGTCAAGAAATCGGTTTACTAAGAAAGGCGTTAACTATGAGAATATACTGTGTTAGTAATTTTTTCAATCTTATCCATGGAAGATCGAACTCATAATAGTATTGCGGGTGGGCAAAGGAATATAGAAAAGGATTAGATTAGAGTAGCTACCAATTATTTCAAGCCACTCTAATCCTCATATAAGCAGAAGGTTGGTGAACTTGAGAGATGGAAATCTTTATCACCAAAGACGTTCACAAGCATCTTTATCACAGTGGGATTAATGTATATTCATATTTACACTAGTTTCTGAAGTTAAAAAAATGATTTTTTTAAAAAATTATTTATTATTATCACCAGTACACCATGAGGAGCTGTATAAGATACTGTAATAACTCCAACATAATAGAATTAATTACTGGCGATATGTTTCTACCATGTTGTTCCAGTATTTTTAGGTCTAATCTGATTTGTTCTTATTTCTTGTAAGAAACTCCTAAGATTTAGAGCAGTTAATATATTTTTATTCTTCTTTCATAAATATATGCGTAGAGGACCAAAGTGTTCAACGTTACTTTGGTCTTCCACGATCTCTCTTTCTTGTAGGACAGTAATATAAAAGTGCTCAGTGATCTTCCGTCTATCATTCTTCAACACGATCTCTCCATTGTTCTCTGTGTTCATAATTCAACAGGGTTTACACATCTAACTGTTCTCTACGTGTTTATTTTTTATATAATCCAATTTTCTACAACCTTTTACTAATCTTACTGTTTTGTTTTGTTTTTTTGGAGTCCATTTCTGATCCATGCATTAATTTAGGTGTGGTTGTTATTTTACAATTACCTTTTCAAGTTTTTCTTATTATTTCGCATGTGTTTCGATACCTATTCAATTATTTTACCTACACATCAATTTATTAAATGTAATGTTGCATCTTAAACTATGACACTTGTTCAAGTACACATTTATTATCGCCAACTGTTTGGGTTCTAAATAAGAACCAAAATAGTTCTAAGCTTTTCTAAAATGGTAAAATGACGCTAAGTATCGAAATTTAAAGTGATTATCAAAGAAAGGATACAAATACAAAAGTAAGTGGTTGGGAGAGACCGTGTGAGTAAGGAGCATGATTGACTGCCCATGAGGAATGACTCATTTTGTGAGTTATAGACCTTGAATACAAATTAATGAGGGGTCATTAAAGTGGAATTTTTAGAAAGTATGTGGAACTAGATACACTGAACAGGACTCTGAACAAGAATTTGGAGAACATTACTACAGCGTAATCAGTGATTTATGAATATCGTGTATGAACCTTTGGGAGAATGGTTAGTATACATGATCAAAAATATCATCTTTATCTTCTGACGTGATATTGCATAAGCTATATTCAGAGTTCACATTATTATTAGTACTATTGCTTTAATTCATTAATATCTTTGCCTTCATTTGAGTTTAAGTGACCATATTATGTTCTTCAATGCTAATAAATGTCAAGTTCCTTTCCGATATTTTCATTTTTATGTCGCTAGTTTTCCATAGATGTTTTTAGAGTTTTTCATCATAACTTTGTTCTCATTTTTTAAATGTCTTCGATCAATGAAATCTATAATACAATATTATTGTGGATAAAGTTTTTTTGATTATTTTATTTTCAGTTTATTTTTAGATAATCCGGAACCCACCCACCCTCCTCATGGAACATGCATTTTTTTTCAAGTCACTTGAGGGCCTTCAATAAGCCAGTATTTATACTTGATTTTAGACACTTGTTTTTGTATGCTGCTAATTTACTTCTATTTAATGTAACTTTAATTAAATCACTAATTTTCTTACCTTTTTTCTATATTTAAATTTTTCTGCGTAAGAAATTTCTTAAACGTCTTAGTTATTCTATTGTTAAACTAAGAAAAGATTACAAGTAAGCTAATAAGGCCATAGGAACAATTTGTTGAAGGTATTTAAATAAATTTGTTAAAGTAGTTCTATATTAGCTCAGTTGATAAGTTCCTTTTTGTAATCTTCACCACTGACAGACTCATTCATGGAAGTACAAAAGAAACACACTGGGGACTGGGGTTTATCGATGATCTGCTCGTTACAGTAGAGACAGTGAGTAATCAGTCTCCAATGTTCTTATCTCGGTGGTCTCTACATCGTGTAAACCCAGTTTAGACAATGAGAAATATAAATGAAGATAGACAGCAGGAAAAACACACGAAAAATAAATAGAAAGTATAGGAAAGTTTACAATGGAACAAACTACCTTATTGTTGTAACGAGCTGTCGAAATAATGTTGTCTACCATTGATCAATGGATTCGTTACACATCCTGTATGTTTGCAAAATGTATTAGAAGACTGGCACGTAAGCACGTGATATGCAAATATATAAGCTAGTATATGCTTAACAGAAACGGTCCTTCTGTCAGTGACGGTTACAAAGAGTCGTTTATATACAAGATAGAAAAGATGAATCCTGGAGAAGTGAGAAAAAATGCATTTTGTAACAAGATAAATCTTCCGTAATTCCCCCCCCCCCGACTATAAACAAATGCATATGCTTTTCATGCCAAGAAACCTGATGGAGTTTTTCAACGACAGCAATGATTATAGCGACGTCCTGGATAGCACATTACAGCTAGATTATGCAGTTTTGTGGCAAATAAAAAAAGGCGTTACCTCCAGCCATAGCCAAGTTAGCCGGTCTTGGGCGCGGGCAGTAGGGTTTTTTCCGCCAGTTTATCTGGTGTTTTTCATCCCCAAGCAGGCAAACCGGCCCCGTGAACACACAGAGATACAGCCAAGAATACCTTGAGGCATAGGAGTGACCATTCTATCCTCGTATTTCGGTTACGAAATCCAAGCATGCTTGGAAGGTTGTGGGCCTTAATGGCCTGTTAAAGCCATTGGGATAGATAGATAGATAGTTACCTCCTTGTGGAAAGATGATCACTTATTGTACTGCAGGAAAAGGTGAGCTACAAAGTATTAAAATAAATAAAAAGACAAAATATTCCTACCTGCGAGAGATATCTGCTCTGGGTCTACGATAAGGAGATTCTCTTTATGACTCTGATGTTTATCCAGCATATGCTCCAACAATGTGCTCTTCGGATTCGATAAGTTATCCGATGTAAGCGCATCTTGTTCTTTCGTTTCGTTCTGCATTTCTTTAGTTGAAATAACTTCTGAATCTGCTTCAGGAGAATGTTCTACTGAGTCCCGTATGGCAGCAATAGGCAATGTCTTTTCTGGAATCGGTGCAATCAATTTATTTAATATACTCTCGAGATTTTCTTTGATTGCTTGGTTTTCTTGGCGTGTTTTTGTATCTTTATCAAAATGAGTTACTATGAAATCTTTGGTCAGATTGGAAACGCTATTTTTTTCGCTGTTCATGACTTTTTTTTCTTTATTCTTATCGTCGAAGTTGGATTTCTCAAATTCTTGTTGAATTTCTAAAATTGTGGGGTGAGATTTGGACAGTTGAATGACATCAGGTGCTTCTAAATTTTCTGTAGAATGGCTAGAAAAAAATATTAAGGAAAGATCACTTCTTGAGTCTTATATAATGATACAAACAGCAGACATAAAAAAACACACACAGATTTTGATTATCTGCTCAAAAAAGAGAAAAAAAAAAGATAATTGAAAATTCATAAAACTGTCATTACTTAATTAAACCTCGAAAATGTTTTAAAACATTTTTGAACCTTCAAAGATGTTACTGATGGGGATTTATTTTTAACTTTCAGTAATTTGACAGTCGTGTAAATTTCAAACGTTTCTTTCCTTATAGCAGAAATTGATAAGGGCGTCATCCTTAAATGACGTCATACTCCTAGAGGGCGTGGCTCTGGAGTGATATTTTGCGAGAGTGGGAAGGATATATTATATCGAGAATCAGGTTACAAAGAATTTCAAAGGGATCGAAGAATTTTCTTAGAAAACATTTGCATTTTTCGGATTAGAAATATAGTTCTTAATATATTTCAAAAATCATGTTAAAAAATGCAAAATTTGTTTGAATCTTGAAAATCTATTGGATAACTACTGAATATAAACAATGTCAAATTTTTGATAGCGTGGATATCATTATATGTAATTTTTGAAGTTTCAAAATCAGAAATAAATTTATCGTAAATTTTCAAAGGCAAAACTATTTTTGTTGCCGGTGGTTTTTTTTTTTTTTTTTTTTTTTTTTTTTTTTTTAAGTGATACGATGGTGGAGGAAATGAGGGAAAGGGTTAGACTATTCTATTATCGGACAGACCCGATAATAAACGGCAAATTATACACATATCCCCGCTAATGCAGGACTTTTAAACTAAGCGAAGCAGCAGCATCTAGTGTAAGTCGGGAAAATTTTGGCCATATCTAATACACTGTTAAAGGTTGAAAACTGAGAACATGTGACTCGAGTTCCATAGAGATTTGGAGATTTGCACTTTTAGCACAGCCTGTTAATCTTTGATGCTAATTCTAACCAGTGAAAATACTGCCCTGAAATCTGTTCAACTTTATCAGAATGAAACAACAAAAAATGGCAATTATTGCATTTTTTTCCTGAAGTTCCTGAAGAAATAATTTTATGCTTGTTCAGATGAATATGACTTGTTTTGGACTTCTTTATCTGCAACACTAAAGTAGATATGGTGTTTCTCTAATTTTTCTGTTAGTTCTACTTCTTGTCCGTTGATACTTCTGCTGTTGATCAGTTATATTGAGTTTGGGGTTATTCCAGTAATTTTTTTTACTGTTCTTCTCTCATCCCTCCCCCATGTTATCTGATGAAAACATCGGAGGCCTTTTATCATGCTACCCCGAACGACATTTGTATGTTTATGTTATACTATCAGAATACGTATGGAGTTTCATCACGTGTGGAATACAGCTTATCAGGCTAAGTGCCAAATTGCCAACTAATCCTCACTTCCCCCTTGTGCAGGAAGGGTGAGAACTTTGAGTCAGAAATCCCAGTTGGTCTTCGCGTTCTCTTGCGAGCTATGTTTAGAATTATAAGTGAGGAACTTGCTAGACCGATGTATAATTGGTCAGTCTTTTTTTTTTTTTTTTTTTTTTGTTATAGTTGGACAAGATTTTTTTGCGAAAGTATAGAAATTGATTCCAAATAATAATATTTCTTCTCTGAATTGTTGATACTTAATAAAACTGGATATCGGAATCTCACTTTTAAGACAAAATTAACCAAAACAAAAATATGTCTTGTTAAAAAATATAGCCTTAGTTGTTATAATAATGAAATTGTGTCACTATACAAGTATTGTTCAAAACTCAAATTTTGTTAATGCTACAATAATTTTTTCACTTATTATTATTACCGATATTACACCATAACAAAGTAGCTAAATATATTCATCTGCTTTTACTATGAGTATCGTTCTCTAATAATTAAAAAGCAATTCTTTATAATAAGAAGGTTCTTTCTTCGAAAAGCAAAAGCAAGGTTATTGTTGTTTGTTTAAAAATGCTATTTGAAAAATCATTTTATAAATACAGGTAACTGAACGATCTATTAGGACCAATACAACTACTATATCCGATATTTTGTCATGGACCTGTAATTAGATGTACACCTCTGAGATTGTAGACAATACAGTTAGCGCCCTCTGAAACTTTGGTAGAGGAAGCAACGCCTAATATTTAGTCGGAAATGCAGGATTCAACCAAATTTTTAAAATAAAAAAGATGGCATGGGCTCTTCAAGGATTCAGAAAAAAAAATATGGAATTTTCAATGATGAATACTTTTCAAGAGAAAAAAAAGTCTGGTTATATTTGTTACAGTAGATGGAAGGGGGGGGGGGATTTATCAGATATTTTTATAATACAACCTATGAACTCATAGGAATAACCTGCTAACATTGATGAGATATTTCATCTAATCTGCTGTGAATTTCCAAGCCTACGAATTCAGATATTCGATTTTAAGGTTTAAAGATTTGGTATTATAAGCAAATTGATATTCTTGATATCTAACGCACTGTACTCGGATAACAAACCTCCATTAGAATTAAATGCGTATCTTTAAATTCAAATTTAATTTGAATTAAAAGTAATACAAATTTAATATAATGTGTGCAAGAGCTCCACAACGAAAATTTTCAATACATAAATAATGAAAGCATGTTATCCTTTTTATAATATTGTTGATTACATTTAAATTATTAATGTATATGTTTCTTTATAAAAATATAGTTTTATTAAATATATTTAAATGAAATTTGTTTTTGTTGAATGTTGCAATGTTTTTACCATTTTCAAATGAAACATGAGTCAACGATGTTGTTTATATTCGTTTGTTGATCTGAATACGCCCTCTATTCTTTCTTTATCTCATTGAAGATCCATAGAGCTCTATTAAATTCAATTTATTTAGCACTATAAAGAACCTATTTCAGACTCAAATCATTACCTACGAAAGCTGTAGCTTAACTTCTCCGCAGCTTTAACAAATACCTTAAATGGATTTATTGGGTCTCCCTTTGTAACATGATAGGCCTGTAGGAACTGGTTAACATATAAAGTGCAGAATGATACGCAAAACACTCCCATGTCTGGGGCTGATGCTTATATTTTTTGTTTTCTCTCTTGTTAATGCTGTCATCAACTTCGCGGTCTAAAATGCCGACCTCCCTGCAGCATTGAGCTGATCGGCTTAAACAAGAACGAAGCGTAACCAATGATGATAGAAAGTGAACAAGAAGACTCAGTGCCGCTGCAATCAGAGAGCTCTCTTCCCTGCACCCAGAGAAGTTCAGTCACAGGGCTACGGCATGTAGGTCAAATAAAGGTCAGTGTGGCACGTTTTATGGCGCAAGTAATGCATAAAGCGTTCGCCAGGTATCTCAACATCGCGATCGAAACACAAACTTGTCTCAGTGCTGCCAGAGCAAGGAGTTTATCAGTATGGCAGAGTTGTGTAGATCGGGGGGGGGGGATTGGTGGGGAGGGGGGACCATCCCCAGAGCACGTATTAACTCGCAGGGCATTAATACTTTCACCACAGACGCCCTCGGTTTATCGCACTCTCAACCACATTCCACATTCGGGATAACACTCGGGGTAGGTGGGCAGAAACTCACGTGTTACCCAGATAAACGTGATGTTCGTAGTCAATTGGTAACCCGCAGTTGGCTTGAATATTCGAGGTTGGATGACTTCGATTGTGAGGTCAAATTCGATCCTTCCCTTTCTCCCCCCCCCCCTAACAACTGTAACTGATATGCGAGTTAGATGACACACTAACAGTCGGTTTTTTAGGACAGAGATACGAAACGACATAGAGATATGAAATGTTTTTTGAAAGACTTGTGTGCATTCAAACGAAAGTAAATAGTTGATTGGTTGTTTAGATTATACCAAACCATCTAAGACTATGAGATAATGTATTATGTCTGTGAAATGTGTATATTGCCAGGCCGATTTGCATGGTATACGGAATGAGAAATTCCTGTCTCCCATTAGTTAAAAATGCCTTATAAAGTTTTTTTTTATTATTATTTTTACTTCGACGGCAATCGAACCCATCTTTCTAATAAAGGGCCCGTCGTCGCTATGGATTGTGCTACAGACATACGTGGTGAAAAGCAACAGAAGCCAATAACTGTATGCCTGCATATATATATATATATATATATATATATATATATATATATATATATAAAATTGAATGACTAGAACCGAGATTTAAGTAAAAATGTTTTAATATAAAAACACGACTAGTTTCGGCCTGTAACAGCCTTCATCAGGTGACATTATAAAAGAAAGAAAAAAGAAAAAACACTAAACACTGAAGGTTAAAAAAACTATGAACAACATAGAGAGTCTCTATACAAATTAGCATGAAAACGTGGTGGTTGTATTCAGTGGCGCACTCAGGATTTAATCTTGGAGGGGGCCGAGCGCTCAGGATTTAACCTTTGGGGGGGCCGAGTTGAGTAGACGTTTTGCGAATACACACTACACATCGCATATGACCTATAACTGAGCATCTGCAGTGATCGCTAATTCATAAGTAGCACACAACATAAATAAAATATGAATTTTAATTAGGAAAAGATTTCTGTAAATTTTTCTAGTGTTTTTTCCTTTTCTTTGGGGGGTACCCAGGCCCCTCGGCCCCCCCCCCTCTGGGTGCGCCACTGGTTGTATTTAAAGCTGTTCTTTCGTTTGTTGCATTGTTGGGAAAGTGCGTGCTTGCAGCATCACGTGAACGCCAGTACATTACAGTTGAATGACTATCTGGGAGGTTATAGCTCAAGTTATTATTTAGATGAACAGGATTGAAGATGATTTCCCTAGATTCCACGATTTTTCTCTCTAGTTCATCATTGCAACGGAAGATGTTAGTAGATTTTCCCCAGCAGACTGTGAATTTGGTTTTCATCATTAGGATCAGTCGAGAAAAGGATATGGCTTGATAAGGCACTGGCTCGCTGTCTCTTCTAAGCAATGTCCCTCATGTGTTCCTCCATACGCAGTTCGACAGATTTGTCTGTCTGCCCAAAATAAGGAATATCACAATCACACAATGTTTTATATACACCAGGGTATTTGAGTTGATGATGACAAGATTTTGGGTGGTATTTTGGGCAGACAGACAAATCTGTCGAATTGCGTATGGAAGAACATAGACTGCTAAATCCAAACGTAGAAGGATGGATTTAGCAGTCTGGCCATAGTATGGCTTTCATACTATGAAAAAATATGGAAAAAACCTAAAAAGAAACATCTTCCAACTCAGTTTCTAGGAGTGTACAAGATTTTATGTGATTGTGGAAAGCCATACTATGGCCAGACTGCTAAATCCATCCTTCTACGTTTGGAAGAACACCGTCGAAACATCTCCTATAACAGGACTAGAGCCAGCGCTCTCTCTAGCCACGTTCTCTTTTCAGTTAACTCAGACGAAGGCCACCAACACATTGTGAACTGGACTCAAACTTCTAAGATCCATGTGTGTTATGATGAACTCGAGAGAAAGATTGTCGAATCTAGGGAAATTTCTCTAGATTCCTCTCATATCAACAACAGCCTGAGTTACAATCTCTCTGACGCACACGTTGCCTCTGTTCAGTACTGGCGCACTCGCGACAGCGCGTAGTATACGTTTGTTTGGAACTCAAGCTCGCATTTTGTTTTCAAACACGCTACTGTCTTTTTGTACTTGTTCTGCTATTACAATTTTAAGTCTCTGTAATTCTTTATATATTTCTTTGATTATGATACCTGAAGATGTTGATCAATTCAACGAAGCTAGTGTACTAGTAGTATCTTTTCAAATATATCATGTCATCTTTTTATATCTAAGTATCAGTCATTAAAACTTTTTCATAATATTCCAACCGAGTAAAAATGAATTCTGAAAAAAAAAATTAAATTAAATATATATATATATATTTTTTTATTTTATTTTTTTTTTTTATTTTTTAAGTTAATTTTGCATCGTCCGGAAGCCCTGCTCCAGAGACCAAACATGGAATTTTTTCAAGACACTTGAGGTCCCCAGTAAACAGAGAGTTGGTCTCACACTTGGGAAGAAATTCATCTTCCGCCTAAAGATAATCACAAATATTCGTGCCTACGGAGGGATTCGAACTCTTCATAGGAATGGATAGAGGTCTAACTACTCAGTCAACTAGGCTGGCATGAAGGTCTGGTTGGCCGAGACCTACTGATTATATGTCGATATAAATTAGTCCTTATCCACAGCAACATAATCGCTTTCGAAAATTGTCTCGTCCGAAGTGGCATCTGTCTACACTCCTTAACCTAGTTCACTGATGAAATGCGACTTCCAGTGAAGCTGTTGTTTGGAAGAAGTAGAAAATATTGCGCAAACAACTTGCCAATGTTGATATCTCCAAATAATCTGAAAAGCAGTTTTGTTAATGCAGGGTGTGCATACATAAAGGCATTCCTAAATAGATGAGCATATTCTAGTTGCTTCCATACAAATCATTTAACAATAATGATAGTCCATCGATATTTTGTTGTCTGTTCATCTGACTCATTTCCAATCAAGTTTCTTTATGTTGGCTTTGTTTTGGCATCGGTAACAAAATGTTACTTGGTTAGAAAGACCGGGCTCAAATCATTTTGTCTAGGATTTATTATTTATGTGAGAACGTCTTACTCATTAAGTCGATGAGTGAGAAGTTCTTAAACGCAGGTATCAGAGATTTTTTTTCCCTTCGGAAAATTTCGGTTCTGTAAATCAATGTAAAAGAGACCAACTTTCTGGAGAACATGTACGAATAGACATAATAATGTGACCTCAAGTTGTCAGTCGCCTCTTTCGTAATTTCAAACCAAACTAATCCATGCTTTTTTTCAGGATGCGGAGCGTTGTTCTGTTTTCATAATATATGCACGCATTTTTTAATTTAATTTGGCAATATCTCATTAGTAAGTTTAACCCAAAAACTGACACTTCCAGCTATTCGAAATTGCCATTGCAAGATGCTATACGCATCTACATACACGAAGCAATAAAAGCGGGCGGACAGTGTCTACTGTTATAAATTCGGGTGCATCAGAGTTTGAAGAAAGAGCAAGATATCGATGGAATGGTGATTTTTTTTTTTTTTTTTTTTTGCTATTCTGTTTGGATTGCTGGAGATTAGTGAACGAAACTGGGTATATGTGATAATCCTGACAAACACCTGAAGAGATGAACAGCAACAAAAACAACAAAAAAAATGGGGGGGGGGTTCCACCAAGGGGATAAAAGTAAAGCTGTGGAATTTAGTTATTCACGCTCTTAGGTATTAAGCAGTGTATCGTCTGTTAATTGTGATTTCTGTGGATGATATGCCTGTTTCGGGGAATGAAAAACTGGAGTTTCCAGATTTTTGTGTGGGGAAAACCCACTCACATCTTTATGAGATTTATGAACTCATCATCATCAGTTGAAAAGGCTTGCTAGAGGTTACTCGCTTCCTAAAGAAGATTTTGACCCAAGCTTTTCCAATCAAAAGAGATGAATATCGCATAGTTCTAACTGGGAGTGAGATGCAATTGCAGTATCAATAATAAAATTCTATTCACAGTACCAGAGTCTACTAATGATCAAACCAAAATACTACAATAGTAGCAATACGTGTTGTGGCTTTTAGTCCAGAAGCCTTAAAGGTCCGCAAAGTTTTAGGACATAATCCTGTTTCCGCAACATTTTTGAGAAAGAGAATGTCTTATAGCAAACTAAGAAAGAAGGTGGAAACCGACCATGAAAGTACAACGGCAGTTGAGGATTTGACAAGCAGACAATTCATATGAAAGCAATAGTCCAAACGGTCTTCAAGGCATGTGTTGTGCAACACTATTGAAATGGTGCTAAGCTTTGTGTTACTGTCCATGCAAATCCACTTCATGTAAAAGCCATGAGACAATGATAGAAGTAGCCACTGAGCTGAGGATTTTTTCTTGAAAATATTCATTCTATGTTATCCGCAGCCTGCTCTGAGATTAGAAATCTCAGCGCATCAATAACCTATGAAATAATATTTCTTACAATATTTCATTACTGTCAAAATGAACAGTCACTTCTAGTCTACATCATAAACCGAACTTCGAGATTACATGAAGGACAATATAATGTCCTTCAGGTGATCCCTAAAACTATGTTAGGAAGCTGGAATATGTGCTAAATGAAAGCAGTCACATCCCATTTATGAATTAATTAATTCGACAATAACGTCACTTTTTTCCCTCTTGGTGGTGCAATGTATCCTCGTATTCTTTGCCTACTCGTTCTGGACGATACACGCGTATACTTTCAACTGCTGTTCCAGTCAGGTTTGAGGTTTAACTAACTTCATTACGATAACTAGCATGTATACACGTTGCCCACCAGTTGCATTCTTATTTTCTGAAATGGCACCTTAGCTGATGTAGGGCATTTACATTTTTAGACCGTGTCTTAACAGATTTAGGACACTTGGGTAGGGTCTAGTTAACTGTTCACAAATTCACGATCCGTGATACACCAATCCTTTATGATCAAACAAAGCTATAAACGTATATCGCATTCCATCTCACCTTCCACGCTTTCTTTGGCAGCGATGACAACCCGGCTATTAAACTATCGGCTTTACGTTTCCTGATTACTTTTATATTTTCAAGCGGTCTAACCTGTTATAATGTCTTTTAAAAAAATTCAGGTTTGCCAAAATAAATGTCTCGAAGATGCTCTCCGAGATATGCATGCAATTCTTTTTCTGTTCATCTGTTAGCAGTCAGGATCAAGCGTGTCTTATGATCACGTCTTCAACCACTTTCCTGACAGTCACTCTCCTGATCTTTGAACTGAAATCCCTCATGCGATTAACGGTATTTCCTGTGTGGGAAGTTTACTACTCTTCCCGGTCGTGATGTCATCTTCAATGGAAGTTCCGTCTTTGAATATTTACATCGTTCGAGTAAATATTTAAGAACTATTCGAACAGTTGAACAGTTCGAATAGTTCAGCCATTACAGTCGAATAAGATAGATTGTAAGCCGCACATGAATTTAAAATTAAAATATGTCTCCGTTTTAGTTGTTAGATGGTACCGATATTTTTAGATTTTAACCAGTTATTGTTACTAGTATCTTTTTTTGTTGAGATTTTTTTATCTTATACTTTGTTATAATTGGATCCAGTGACAATGAGCAATGAAATATACTCCTGAAGAGAGGTATTCATGCTTCTGGATTTTAAGGATTTTTTTATTTTCATCAGTCCCACGAGATACGAGATACAGGAACCTTCGTACGCCTAAATACATCTATACAGCTATTAAAAAAAAAAAAAAAAAAAAAAAGAGTCCAGGGCATAAGAAGTCCTCCATCTCTCTGACGACAAACTGAACATTTAGAAAAATAATCTCAAATGACTTTGGAAGTACTGAAACGTCCTTCCTGAAATCAGGACTTCTCCATGCGACTTTTACATAATTCATTCTCTGAAACAGCAATACAAAGCATTTCCTAGGATCTCGTGGTTCATTAATCAGATGTGCAAAGGTGGGTTACTTTTATAACAACGCTCGAGATACCAAATTAAATACCCCCATCCTTTCTTTAAACTTTTACTAGACATAATGCGACCAACAAAGTAAGAACAAAATAATTAAGTAAGAAAATTTTTTTTCTTTTTATTACAATCAGTAAATTTTAAAATATTTAACGAAGGAATTAATGTTCTGTGATCACTAGTTACTGAGATATAATGAATTAAAAGTTTCAATGTGTCCTCGGTATATTTATAGCTTACGTGGTTGCAAATATATATACGTAATGCATATTCAAAAGGACAAAACTTTTTACCTATAGCTGCTAATTAAAACCGTGCCAGTTACTTCTACGTTGCCTTAGCCATAGCAATTATTATATCGAAGGACGTAGGATAGTCATCATAAACATGCAGCTTTGTACAGTTGACGTTATTGTAAATCAAAATACTTTGCTTGCGCAAAAATTGAACATGATACCATCGAATATATGCGTCCAAAGAAACTTGTTAGGAATCGTCCTTGAACGCATTCCATGGTCTCCGATATTAAACAAATTATTTTCAAATAGATTGGGCGGTATTGAAACCTTCTGTACAGTCCTAGTGTCTTAATGGAACCATTTCAATTTTGGTTTCAATTTAAATCAAAAACACCGCTTTTGTGATCTCAAATTATCTGTATATTTTTTTCGAATAAATTCCAGTTAGACAGTAGACTGAAAAATAAAACTATTATATTGTAGTTGAGTCCATTGATATGCCATGTTTAAAAATGGATGCACCTAACCATTACATTTCCAAGTGAATATACACTGACTGGTCAATTGGATGAGTACCAGGAGGTTATAACGCCTTCGACCAGGTTATTGTTTTGTTGGCAGTTTTCGATATTGAGCCCACATTATAATATAAATAAGGAGTTTAATAATAAAAAAAAAAAAAAAAAGCAATTAAAACCCGACAAGTTTCGTACGTCGTAAGACTATCATCATCAGGGGTAATGGTACATGAAAGTTTTACACAATAAAAGTCTATTAACAATTACACTTATTAGATAGTTTGATAACTTCACAACTGTTAATTATAATTACTAAACCAGAATACAATGGTAAATTCGTTACTTTTTTTTTTATTAAATTTGATTAAATTCATCATCTGCTCAGTGATAAATGCTAATGAATGTTAATTATTTAGCTGGATCAGGTAAAACTCGTAAAATTAACGATAAGCCAAGTAGAAGGCCATGCAAGTGTATTACATCAAACCTGTACATTTCTCAAACAACACACTTCTCTACCTATCGGCAAATATGCAAATCATTTTAAAGTTTGCTGGGATATTCGAAATCTGACAAAAAATAAAATTGGTAACCAAATATAACATTACATAACAGTATTGACTTGTTACAGTGGCCATATAATGTAAAAAGTTGATTCATTTATGTTAAATCGAATGCAAATTAAATACGAATCTAAATAGTTATCAATATTATTATTATTTTTTAATTTTTAGATGTATTATGTATGCATAAACGACACCAATTTAGGATTACTAAACGTTTAATAGAGATGTGCGCGTTAGGCATAGTACAATGATTTAAATAATGGCGTCACACATTTAAGAGAAAACTAAATAGAATTTATTACTCCTATGTAGGTCATGAACTTCATTCAGGGAAAAAGAAGAATTGGCAACAATATTTAAACTCTGAATACAAGAAAGTCATACAGCTGAAGTTGGTATAGATTTTATATTTATTTTATAAATATATTTTATTTTATTTTATTTATAAATATAAATATATGAACGCCTTTTGGTGTTTTTAGAATTGTTTCTTGAACATTCAAAATAAAAAAAAAATTAATGTCAATATAAAAATAAATAAAACTTTGAACGAAGTAAGTTTCCTATTGAGTATGCCTGAATTTTCATATATTTCTTTATTTTAAAGGAACTATTTTTTTTATTTATTTTTTAATATATAAACTGTTTGAAATATGGTTCGATGAACTTCATAATTCATATGTCTACGGGTTTCATTTACCTTTTCGATCCTTTCAAATTAATAAGAAAATACAAGAAATATTTGTGCTTGAAACATGCCAACAATTTTTCCTTTCTGATTTGTCTCGCAGCGCCATCTAGGCGTTAGAAATGAATGTTTCTTATAAAACAGCACTACACCAAAACTCGATATTCTGGTTTCGTTGCACTGTTCAACAGAGTGATAAGGAAAAACGCTGCCTCGATTAGGACATTTATACGTCAGATAAAAAAAAAAAAAAGAGAAAAAAAAAACTACAACGCTCCTAGCTCGGATGTGAATGTCGTTGTCCTGTATAAAGTATTTTCTGTGTCACACAGGGAGAGTGGAAAAACTAGACACGATCACTGGAAAGTAATATATGCGTAAAACGAGTGGAAGAAGAAGACGCTGTCTAGACAACTTAGACATCTGTGGAACGACTTTTCTTTTTATATTTCGCCGCTAGATAAATCTTTTTCAAATAAAAACGTGGGAGAGCTCCCAGTACCTTGTTCAGTGATTTATAATCTGATGGGTTTCGTGCACATCAGAATATCAATTAAAATATAGATTTTGGAACCAGATGTGTTACCACAGTAACCAAACGAACCAGCGAAAATATATTCAGGTGTCCCACTTCGGTTTACAGAATTCGCTTATATTTTCCTTATTCTTTTTAAAAATTATACTGTTTAATTTTCTTTTAAAGATGAGGTCGGAGATGATGATCCGTTAATAGGTTGCTATAAAGCATACCAGATATTCCATGATGTTGAGTAGTATCTATCGTGTCATGTAGGAAGAATTTATTATTAAAAATCCTGGATTCAGTTTCCACCTTAAGGTAGCCCCCTTGTAAAAATTATGTTTTTTTTTTCGATAAAGTTTTTGATGCATTTAAATAGACTTGTTATCTGTGCGTGCTTCGAATTTCGTGCTTGACGTAAAGGTCTCTGCTCCATAACCAAGATGACTTTCAGCCTTTGATTTATTACTTTGGAGATTTATTTAGTGTGGGATATTCCCAGGTTATTTTCCCCTTCACTTAAAACGAAAAATTAAAAAAAAAAAAAAAAAACATAATAAAGTTTTCTAATGACTATTTTAAATGCATCATAAAATACCCAAAGGTTGTCTTGAGGACCGTTTTAATTGCAATGCAGTCTGGACAACTCGAGGAGCTTTCAACTATTCACATACAAAGTATAAACAAAAAAACAGAGTTACAAGTGTATTTCAGTAGGTAACTTGAACTCTTCATGCTCGTGTGGTCACGTCGGTGTAGTAAACGTACCATGGAATATACGCCTAAGGGAGATTTAATCAAAGAAAGCTTAATAGGGTAGAATCGTTCAGTAGATATCCTAGAAGATATATCAGATAGTTTGTATTCTGAAACATTTTCATCTATGATTACTGCCAAGAAATTAGCCTATAATTTCTGCTATTTCTTTCATCGTTTCTTTATTATCTTATTATCCTGAAGCCATTTATTAAAAAGATCTTCCTCTTGTTCCTTAGATTGGAATCTAGTTAAAGATATCAAAAACTTTTTCCGTATTTCCCCATAAAACATGTAAGCTGAAACATGTAGATATATGTGCATGTAATTCAAGAGTATACCCATCCAGAAGTATCCTCCACCCCAACTTAAACTTTCAACTAAAGTGCCTAAATCAATGTCGAAGTTTCTCGAACAGAAAAGTACTCAGAAATTGAAATGCAAATAAATTATTCACCAATTAAAATGAATTATTTAATAACCGACGTATCGCTAATTCAAGCTTGCATTATCAGAGGCACTTTAACAATACACGGTGAAGACAGGAAACGACCTAGAGCACAAGGACAGTCACGTGCGTGGAGGACGACAGTGGCACTCTTCGTAGTAATTTCTGTTGTTAATGTTGGCAGAGATAGGGCGGTGCACCAAAATCTATATAAGATCATACCATCAATTCTGTTACAGTTACCTGGGTTCTGTTACACAATTGCTCCTTCCAGGAACGGCCTCAATCAGTGAGATGCCTATTTAAACTGATATTAAAGTAGCTTGGATTTCTTCCATCTGATGAAGTGGTTTTCCTCCAAGGCATTTGTGTTAGTTCGATTTATGATTGTCTAGAACAGACAATCATAAATCACAAACCCTACTACCGTGTGTTTATGTTCTTTTTTATGTGCCTAAAAGATAAAGGAATAACTTGTTATTCATATTACATGGTCCAAACAACGAACTATTGTTATTATTATTACGGGAGGAGTCCAAGGGCTCTCATCGAGAGAGGCCATTCTACTCCGCTATTCACATCTTACTGTCTTCCCTATTACTAATACCACCACCAACGCCATCTACCGCCCATCACCACAACCCAATATTTTTTGTCTGTCAAGTGTACGTGTTCTTATGACCGATTTCCTGTACGCGGGATAAAAAAAAACCCTACTACCTTCGGATGAGATCGGCTAATTTACCTTCAATTGAAAAAGTCCATATAAAGATTGCTCTAGTCACGACGAGAATCGAACTCAGTTCTTTTCCGATCGAAGGACGTAATTTAATAGGCATCTCACTGATTGGTTGCTTTATGTACAATGAGAAAATCTGGACCATACCTCGTCGATTTCTCAATCGTCGGAGAATTATTGCATTTTTGTACACTGAAAGACTGGAGGTAGTTGTTGGCCATTCGTTTCTCTTCAATATCTGCAATGCAAACATTTTAAATCTCCGGAGAATTTGCAGAATGAGGACTGATTAGACATGAGTCCTGGTTGGAGTTTTCGGTAGAACTTTGACAAGACTTTGAAGTAACACAGAATTGAGTTCAAAGCCAAATTTAATTGTTTGTATTCTTATTTCTGATGTTTTATTTTTGTGCTAAATAATTTATTTTCTGTATTACCTGCATATTTTACTTCACAGCTAGTATTCTTTAGAGATGCATAGCTTCATTGGTAACAACTACTTTATACTAATGAAAGATCTATTTGAATCTTTTACTAGATGGAAGATGTTAAATTAAATTTTGAAGTTTTTAAAGTCCCCCCCCCCCACATATGTTGATTTCATATCATAATTAATCGGTCGAAATGGAATAGAAGAAAAAAAGGACATTTATTAATATGGAATTTACGGTATCACTCTATCTTTTGAAAATTTTTATCCACCTTCTCTATGTTCAAGTATCAAAATATTTGTTAAATATTTAAAAATTTATTTATTATTTCTGTGACATTTGTAATTACATACAAATGCAAAGTAAATTAATAACTGCAGTTCATCAGCTACTACAATATCCTCATTCGCTTCTATCATCTGATAATTATCAGGTTAGATAATATATCAGCAACGGACTTCAACTGTTTTTTTTTTTTTTAAATATAATAAGGCAATCTTTGAAACGCCTTTTCATTCCAGAATTATAATTTTTTTTCACATCGTCTTTTGTAGCCGATTTTCATCTTTTGCCGTTGTCGAGGTTGAGTGCATTGTATTCCTACGGGGTGCTAAACGAAAGACGATGTGTTATCTCAATCTTATTCGTGTGTGTGTGTGTGTGTGTGTGTGTGTGTGTGTGTGTGTGTGTGTGTGTGTGTGTGTGTGTGTGTGTGTGTGTGTGTGTGTGTGTGTGTGTGTGTGTGTGTGTGTGTTTCGACACATAAAATAATAAGTACAGAAAAAAAACAACTCTAGAGTGTGAAAGACTTCATTGGTTTAAAAACTATTAAAAGAAACAACAAACAATATCCGAGGCCTGTGTAGCTGAGTGAAAGTGGTGCTTGTATTCTCTGCATTAGGCCGCACGAAGATAGACTTATGGTCCAAGTCTAGTCGCTGACTGGAGGAATGTTTTCTAAGCCTTTCTTCGACCGGTTCCCTAGTTAGTCGATCTCTGGCACAGGCAAGCGGGGTGAGTTTTTTCTCCCAGAAACTCGGATTTTTCATCCCGTAACAGTAACATATCCTGTTAGGATTAGGTACCAAGAGATGGCAGCACTTGTTTGCCATCCTATTCATCGGTAGCTGCCTATAATTAATGATAGACATGGGCCAGCTATCTCTGATTGGCTAACGGTGGAGATTGAACTTCCTCCCTCAGTCTCCAAAACCTAGATAGGGTTTAAAGGTCTCGCCTACTCCCTATAAGGGAATAAAAGGCGTTAGCGTATTATTATTACAAACAATATATATATATATATATATATATATATATATCTAGTATTATTTCTTGCTAATTTGCAGAATAGAAGTTACAAGAATACAGACTTCGGTATGAAAACTTTAGTGTTGCACTAAGACGACAGCGACCTCTACCAAGAACACTCTGATGCGAAAAGTTCTTTTTCTCTAAATTATCAGTTACTTTCGATCTTAAGTTTTTAAGGACATGCATTGTTTTGTTACTAATTCCCTATAAAACAATAATATAAATATTTATTATCCTCAATTTCTAATAACTTAATAACATTATTCATTATCTATAATGAATAATGTTATTCATTATAGATAATGAATAACATTCGGGGGAGTGGCGCCACGAAGCACGAGTGGCAACAAAGAGAACTACGAATTGAAAAGGGGCGAGATGAGTGCATCGAAATCGGGAATAAACTCTCTCGCGTTTAGTGAGCGAAAAGAGGTTTCTACTTCCTAGTATAAAAGTAAAATTTAAAAAAAAATAAAAAGGTAATTCTTACCTTAAAAATATCGTTCTTGAGTCTTCGCATTCATGCTTACTAATTTCAGTGTTCTGAGTCTCTTTGTTGACTACTTCATGAGCTGTTCCTTCCTTCTTGTTAGGATGAACATTTTTATCCCCGCTTTCTGTTAATCGCAGAGCCGGTTTTCTTTCAAGAAAACTGTTCGTTTTGTCTTTCGTGACGTCTTTGTAAGAAGAAGGAATGCGGAGAGAACTTGATCTTAGACATGCTCGATTTGTATTTAGACATCTTGAAGTTTCTCTCGAAGTTGTAGAAAACGTATTTGAACGAGTAAGAAATGTCGGCCGGGGGATTCGAGAACGATTGCTCCTCTCTCCAGGATCACTTCTGGTTCTTCGAGCAAGGAATGGTTTCCGAATTCTTGAACTTTCAGCTGTGGACTCTGCTTCCATTACTGAAGATCTTTGAAGGGGATCCTGGTCGCTGCTAATTGGCGCACAATTTACAGTCAAAGACATTGAAGGATTGTCATTATGATCAACCAATCTGATGTTCTGATCATCTTTCGCCAAAGAGTGGCAGATAGTAGAAATTTCTTCTTTGGACGGATTATTCTTCAGAACCACATCTGAAATGGTACTTTTTTGGAGTGTATCGGTATTTTGTAAAAAGGATTCAGTTTCTCTGATGATGAGGGTTTTATTTATGTGTTGGTGATCATCCTTGTTGAAATCTTGAAATAATATTGGAGGTTCTATGGGAATATCCTGTTTGTAACTCACTGTCTCTTCAACTTTTTGTTCTACCTTTGGACCCTGCAGATCAACTAACTTACACTTCTCTTCATCTAATTCCCGTTCTAATTCTTCAAAAGGCCCAAGAACTTTATTTAAATCGAAATTTATAGATGGCGATTTACAAACTTCAAAACCAAAAGCTGTCTTCATTTTCGTTGCTACAGAAATAGCGTTAGATGACTTCAAGTTATTTTCAGAAATAGTAATTATAGCACTTGCTGTATCGTCGGTATCAGATTCTACTGTAGATTCCTCTTCGGGAATCACATCCATGTGGAAAAAAGGTTCCATAGATAGATAATCTTCACTAACTGACGAAGCGGAATATTGTACATGATTTGCCGAATGTATTTCCCATGGGGATATATTATTATTCCCGGATGGAACAAGAGTCTGTTGAAGTTGCTTTTGTATCTCTAGAGGTAAGAGCGTAGAAGATGCTATAGAAGGAGTTAAGTGTCTTTGAGAAAGATTTTGAGATACATCTATGTTCGAATAATGGTGATTGCAGAAGTTATGTAATCGATTAAAGTCTGGTAGCACCAGAGAGTCATTCAACTCTCCCATGATGTCTTTTGGATAGAACTGAGTGAGATGGTCTTCTTCTTCGTTCCATTGGATTAAATCTTGTGAATCTAGAAAAAGCTCTTTCGTTTCACCCATCGTAAATTCAGAAATCTTTGATGAATTGTTGCATTTTTGTACACTGAAAGACTGGAGGTAGTCGTCAGCCATTCGTTGCTCTTCAATATCTGCAGCGCAAACATTTGGAATCTCCGGAGAATTTTCAGAATGAGGACTGATTAAAAATGAGTCTTGGTCAGATCTTTCGGTAGAATTTTGGCATGACTTTGAAGTAACACTCAGAACTGAGTTTAAAGCCATTGTTCCTATAACTTAACAATGTCGCCTTGATACTCCTACATTCTGGCAAAGAGCAGTTTTCCTGAAAAGAAAAGAAAAAATAATAATAATCAGTAAGATATCATATCTTTTCTCTTGAAAATCGTTAGATAATGCTATAATTTCTATTATGGTATTAGAGAACACTAACGATCGTTTTTTAAAAAAGAGAGGAGGAGCATTAAGACTGATCTGTGAGTCATAATTACATTTTTCACCTCATGTCAGTTCCTTTCATGCATTAAGCGTAATGGGCTGTTACAGCCAAGTTGAGTTGGCTCTGATAACTAAATTTTGCTAGCAAAATAACAATCCTCTAATTGTTCTGAACAGTTAAAAACTGAAATTTACAAGACACAATTTTCTGGTTTAATACAAGATTTTAATACGAAGTTAGTAGTATACTAGGCACTAGTGACCAGATCAAGATCAAAATAAGATAAGGAATCGTGATGTGTTGGTTGTTCATTTGATGATGTCATTGTGAGCGTGACGTCACGAGATTGGAATGTTAGGAATTTCCCTGGGGGTATATGTCTCAATGGTTTCAGTTCTTATGTTTTGGTTCGCATATGGAATTGTGGGTGAGTAGAGATAAGGATTAGTGTTGTGATTGGTGGGACACTTCTGACCAGATCAAGATCCAGATAAGATAAGGAATTATGACGTGAATGTTTGTTGTTATCAGATGAAGATATGTGACGTCATTTGTTGTTTGTAAATAAGTGACATCATTTGTTAGTTGTAAATAAATGACGTTATTGTTTTGAATGGAAAGTAAGATATAGGAGTCGTGTCGTGATTGGTGGGACACTTCTGACCAGATCAAGATCAAGATAAGATAAGAATGAAGGAAAATAATTATTTCATAATTATTTTCCTTCATTCTTCTTCTTCTTAGACTACTTCATATGGCACCACAAATAAATAGTTATTTATTATTATTATTATTATTTCACTGATTATTAGCTCTGATCGTATACTTTATGGTAACTTTCGTTTACAAATTTCTAAACAATTAGAACTTTTCACAAAGAAACTTTCAAAGAATTTGTGGCTCATCCATTATTTTTACATTACCAAACACAAAACACCACAACACAAAACAGCAGCTGCAGTGGATGAACGATTACCTTAAGTCCAAAGTTACTCGACTCTATGGTATTTTCTTATAGTACTGTTTACACTTAACATGCCCTACCCTGACCATTCCTTCAAAAATGAACCTTTTGCACAGATGACTCAACGACATGTTTTCACATGCTGCTGGATATACTGTTTGTGTGTTTTTATCTTACTTTGTGTGGGAAAAGGTAAAATTTGTATATGTGTTATCTGGAGAGTACAAACATTTTTTCTATACCAAACTTTGAGAGCTAAAGTCACGTTTTGGGTTTATTAGCTGCTCTCTCTCTCTCTCTCTCTCTCTCTGTAAAACAACCAAATTCTAACAGTTTGGATTTTCGATTATGTGAACGAATTGTTTTCAGATAACTCAAATAATGTCAATAGGTAGCATTAAACAATTTGTAAAGTAATCAATACATGGATATTAGTTTTCAACACTTCTTTTTTCCCCGTAATGGCATTAATTTCACAGTTGTGATTTTTTTTAAAAATAATTAAACAGAATTGAATTAAGATACAAAGTTGTGGATTTAAATATCAAGTTCTAATCAGAACAACAGTACAAAATTCACTGTGGAAAAACACAACAACAAAAGCACACATCTTTGTTCATTTAAGTTTACAAATGCATATTTTATTTTGCTGAAATACTATTTACAAGTATATTCACTGAGAAAAATTCGAAACATGTAATTACCTAAAAATATTTCACAATATTAATTTAGACTCTTAGCATTTTCCAAAGAGTTCAATGAATAAAATTTTTGTTACTCACTGTTTCTTGGTTACATTACCTCAAAATAGCTGGTCACGCAAAAGAATTTTTAAATCAGATACCATGGAAATGACACCATGCCTCCCTAAACATTCTGTGTATTCTTTTGTCAGCAAATATACACAAACAGTTTTTGTAAAATGTTTGTAAATGTCCTAAAATAAAGAATCTTTATCGAATTGGATAAAATCTTGAAAGTCTAATTTTACCATTGATGAATTTAAATGATTAGCGATAATTTTCCCCATGATACGAATAGGTGGTAATTCAGTTTCCAAAAATAGTGAATGATTATCAATGTCGTACATTTTTGGTGGAAATCTCTCAGCTTCTTCACAACTAACTTCACAACTTTACTCCCATCACCTCCTGTATCATCAAGTATTAGTTCCCCATCTTGGCATTTCAGAATATAACACTCACCGAGGTCCATTTCATAGTCAACTCTTCTTTGCAAGTAGCCGAGGATATCGGACCACTTCCTGCATAACGTTTCCCAAGTGGTCATGGATAAATACATCACAATGTACGTGTCTTCTAAAATAATAATCGGTTTCCATCCTTTTAGAGCTAGGTGAAGAGTTTTGTCTCGTGCTATTTTCCTGAAGAAAGAAAATTTCAATGACTTTTGTGGCTGACCCATTATTTTACTTTACTTTCCTGGATACCAATCACCACAACACAATATGATAGCTGCACGGGATGAACGAATTGCCATAACTGCAAAGACACTTGACTCGTTTGTTTTTCCTTATAGTACTGTTTACCTGACCCTTAACTCTGACCGTTCCTTCCAAAATGAAACTTTCGTGCAGATGATTCATGGACATGTTTCTACATGCTGTTGGATATGAGGTTGATGTGTGATTATCTTACCTTGAGACATCATAGGGCAAATCTTATCTCTGTGGCTTGAAGGGTATTCTATATTATCTGTCCTTATTATGTTAAGTATTTTATCCTCAAAATGTGTTTTTGATGTTAGACCATGTGACTATTTCTCTCACTCATATGTCCGAAATTGTTGGAATGGGAAAAAAAATAGCATTAGGTGGTGGAAGTGAAAAGGTCATCAAGAGGGTGACAGAGGTCTTCCCTGCAATGCTCCCCCAGCTAACCCCATCACCCTCTATTCTCCTCCCTCTCCTCCAGAAGATGTCTGCTCAGCCTAGAGGAGATGAGCAAGCTCATCTTTTGCAGATATCTTTTAGTGATGTCACCTCCAACTGATACTGATAATTTTGGAGGAAAAAAAATAGCATTAGGTGGTGGAAGTGAAAGGGTAGTCAAGAGGGTGCCAGACGTCTTCCCTGCAATACTCCCCCTCACCCCTCTCCTCCAAAAGATGTCTGCTCAGCCTCGTCAAAATGAGCGAGCTCATCATTTGCGGATAACTTTTAGTGATGTCACCTCCAACTGATACTGATAACTTTGGAGGAAAAAAAATACCATTAGGTGGAGGAAGTGAAAGAGTAGTCAAGAGGGTGACAGAGGTCTTCCCTGCAATACTTCCCCCTCACCCCCCTCTCCTCCAGAAGATATCTGCTCAGCCTCGTGGAGATGAGTGAGCTCATCATTTGCAGATATCTTTTAGTGATGTCACTTCCAAGTGATACTGATAACTTTTTAGGGAAAAAAATTTAAAAAACGCGTTTTTTATGATAACTTTTTAGCAAAACCAAGAAACAGTGAGTAACAAAACTTTTATTAATTGAACTCGTTGGCAAATGTTAAGAGTCTAAACTAAATATTGTGAAATATTTTTAGGTAATTACATGTTTCGAATTTTTCTCAGTTAACATACTTCTAAATAGTATTTCAGCAAAATAAAAGATGCATTTGTAAACTTAAATGAACAAAGATGTGTGCTTTTGTTGTGTTTTTCCACAGTGAATTTTTTACTGTTATTTTATTGTTATTGATTACTGTTATTGATTACTTTAGAAATTGTCTAATGCTACCTATTGACATTATTTGAGTTATCTGAAAACAATTCGTTCACATAATCGAAAATCCGAACTGTTAGAATTTGGTTGTTTTACAGAGAGAGAGAGAGAGTATAGAAAAAATGTTTGTATTCTCCAGATAACACATATACAAATTTTACCTTTCCCCACACAAAGTAAGATAAAAACACACAAACAGTATATCCAGCAGCATGTGAAAACATGTCGTTGAGTCATCTGCACAAAAGTTCATTTTTGAAGGAACGGTCAGGGTAGGGCATGGTAAGTGTAAACAGTACTATAAGAAAATATCATAGAGTTGAGTGACTTTGGATGTAAGGTAATCGTTCATCCACTGCAGCTGCTGTTTTGTATTGTGATGTTTTGTGTTTGGTAATGTAAAAATAATTGGTGAGCTACAAATTCTTTGAAAGTTTCTTTGTGAGAAGTTCTAATTGTTTAGAAATTTGAAAACGAAAGTTACCATAAAGTACAGTATATGATCAGAACTAATAATCAGTGAAATAATAATAATAATAATAAATAACTATTTATTTGTGGTGCCATATGAAGTAATCTAAGAAGAAGAAGAATGAAGGAAAATAATTATGAAAAATCGATAGTGGGTGAAAAATACGAATTTTCAGTTATCATTGGGATAATTGATTGCGAATTTCTTTTGAATAAGATTTCAAATTTATTTCCTAAAGAAATTTGTATATCTGATGGAATTAGTGTAAGATATGCATTGACAAAATCACCTTGTAGTTGAAAAGAATTACCTGAAAGAGTTAAAAAACAGAATTCTTGGTTAATAAAATATAACCAGCAGCTGAAGTGGGAAATTGGTTCACTACCTCTGAACAAACTAAGAAATTGGATGATAGAATCAACATGCAAATATCAAATATTACTCACCAAAGGAAGAGATTAATAGGAAGGGCCTGTTCTTGATTTGAATGAAATTGGATGCCCAAAACGTGAAAACATAATGTGTACTTTTAAATGCTTTTGGAAACATAAGGAAAGATTCTGTGCTTTTAATAATTCTCAGAAGTGTATGTATTGATTTCAAAAAAATAAATATGCAACCCTTAATTTTACTACAGTAATAAATTCCCAACGAACACCAAATGAAAAATTAACTTTCAGATGAGAGTCACATTGTCAAAAACCACATGATGGCAATTCCACAAGCATGGAAGAACCTTTGATGTATTTTTCAATTTATTTATTTTCTGTATTGTTAGATTCAGTAAATACAATTTGTAAATAATATTTTATTGAAATAAAATGTGTACATTTAAATGAACAAATTGGGTGTCATTGATGTGTTATACAAATTAAGATGGAGGATAACTTTTTTTTTCCTTTTGAAATTTCATGCCACAAAGTAACCAGAGACTTTTTTTGATTCATTGAATTAAAAGTCTTATTTGTTCACGCAAGCCCTTAAATAATCGAAGAAACTGTCAAATCTTGGAAGCAAAAGGAATAATCGGGTATTAAATTAATAGCCAGAATTTTAGTGGAGATTTCACCTGAAGAGTTACAATACTGTAAGAATTTGGCTATTTTACAGATCCATTTGTTAATAATATTACAGTGAAATAAAAGGTAACATAGAAATTAACAAACTATATATTACAGAGCTAATATTCATTTGAAATAATAAGAAATAACTATTTATTTGTTGTGCTCGCAAAAGAAATTTCTAAAAGAAAACGCAAGGGCGAGTTCCAAACCTTGATTGTCACAAATATCCGTTACTTAAAATTACTAATGCTAAAGAAAAAAAATAAATAAAATAAATAAATTTCAGTTACAGAAATAGGTTAAGAGCACAAGAAATCGCAGGTAAAATTAATGGTCAATATCGGTTTTAAAAAATGAAATGTAAGCATTAATTTACTACACCAATAATTTCCCAACTGGAACGAAGAATTAATAATTTTAGGATATGTGTCATCATATTCATGTGAATGCTAATCACTTAGTCATATGTAAGTATCTGAGAAACATCCAAAGTTGAGAAAATGCTACCTTTTGAACAATACCGCAATTTACGGATGTGACTCATGCCATCTTCATGAAAGACCCCTTTGAAGAAAACCGCTCACTGGGGGATATTGCTCATGATGATAACATAGCATCTACAGGCAGAAATCTAAAGGAAGAAGTACTCAACTATTTCAGGTTACAGTATTTACATAAATTTCGTTCTTTGTGGTTTTTGTGTTTGTGTTGTGGTGTGGACATAAAATTCAACTATTTTGGAATATTTTTTTTTTGGAATATTCGTATTTAGAAGAGCCATTCTGGAAAGCTGTAAGTAATTTTAAATTATTATTAGAATTTCTAGAATACATACAAAAAGTTTTGTAATCCATTTAACTGTCCGTTTATTTTAATTTATTTATTTTAAAATGCCGTAGAGACACCAGCATATAATGAAATTATTCGAAAAGCTCGAAAAACACTCCGCCACTAGACTCTACTCTATTCTATGAATTCCCACCCTTTAATAGGAAAGAAATACCCCATAATGTGTTGGAAATTAGTACACCCATCTATAGACAATGAAACATGATGACAATGACGGATGTGTGTCACCCTGGGAAAATTCCAAGATATCTCAAAAACATCGCCCACAATTCCATAGCCAAAACAAAACACCATGTGATATCACAGAGAGACATATGTTCCCCAGAAATTTCTAAACACATAACGTCACGATTCTTATCTCTAAATATCACCCACAATGCAATAAACGAACCAATCAAACCACGTGATGTCCCTGACAGCCGAGGGCCCCAGCAAAATTCCAAACATTCCAAACTCTATAATAACAAACATCCAAGTCACGATTCCTTATCTTATCTTGATCTTGATCTTGTCAGAAGTGTCCCAGCAATCAGACACGATTCCTTATCCACTAATATATCTTACTTTCCATTCAAAACAATAACTTCATTTATTTACAACTAACAAATGACGTCACTTATTTACAAACAACAAATGATGTCACTTATCTTCATCTGATAACAACAAACATTCACGTCACTATTCCTTATCTTACCTTGATCTTGATCTGGTCAGAAGTGTCCCACCAATCACAACACTAATCCTTATCTCTACCAAACCCATAATTCCATTCGTGAACCAAAAAAAAACACCCACAATTCCATATGTGAACCAAAACACAAGAACTGAAGCCATTGACACATATGCCCCCAGGGAAATTCCTAACATTCCAATCTCATCGCGTCACGCCCACAATGACATCATCAAATGAACAACCAATCACGTCACGATTCCTTATCTTATCTTGATCTTGATCTGGTCACTAGTTCCTGGTATACTACTGAATTTAATAAGAGAATTTTAATAATTAAGAATATTAAAATAGGTGTGTGAGAATGGAATAGTTAAAGCAACACTTTGGAGTATTGCAAGTTATGGAAGTGAGCCATGGACACTCAGAGAAATGTGGAAAGAATTAATGCATTGGAAATGTGGTATTATTGAAGGATGGAAAAGATTAGCTATACAGAGAGAATATCAAATCAAAAAGTTTTAAGAAGAGTTGGGATGGAAAGAACACTGCTTATAAACATTATGCAAAGAAAGACTATATTTGCAGGACATCTTCTGAGAAGTTCCTTGGGACATCTGACAAGAACTATATTGCAAGGGAACGTTGAAGGGAAAAGAAGATGTGGAAGGTCAATCAAAGAGTGGGTTAATGACATCGTGGCATGGACTGGTTTAAGAATGACGGAGGCAACAGACCAAGAGAAATGGAGAAGAGCTGCTCATGCTGCAACCCTCTTTTTAGAGGACGCCACCGGACAACGACGACGAATACGAGATTGACTACCTCACCTTCAGTTGAAAGATTTATTTAGAAAGACTGAAACCTATGTCTTTAGGACAATATCATTCCTAATGCCATGAAAATGTAATGGCGTATCAGAACAGTTAAGAAAGCAAATATTTTATTACAGATATTTCGGCTGCAGTTAGGAAGAGATTTCCAAGGTTAATCACTAACGCACACAATATAGAATTGAATAAGAACACGAAATTTCATCTAAAAGAACCTCCGTAGCTCAGTCGCTATCGACAATACCCTTCAGTTGAAAAGACGTGGGTTCGAATCCAGTGAAGAATCTCTTTCAGGGCTTTCAAATGAAAGGTGAGTTAGCTGGTTTCATATGGAGGGATGGAAGGGTTTTTCATCCCGCAAAACTTTCCCAAAGAACCCACGCAGTCGTGGATAAGATTAGCTGCCTTATCATAAGCATTACCCAAGTTTATAAGATACCAAATTACTTGCCTGTGACAGACCATTGGCCTAACACGAAATGGGATGATTGCTTTTATCTAAATTAGCTATAAATTTTATCTAATGTTCTGATTGCGCCAGCTGAGTGAAGTCCATGGTCCCCGGCATTGTTGATGATTTTACCAGAGGATGGCAATCTCCCAAATATTACACAATTTTTACACTGGTTTATTCAAATCAGAAATTTTCTGTAGATCATATACTCATTCCTAGAAGAATAGTATTTCATTTTTTAAAGCGAGGTCTTTTTTTATAGGTTTTTTTTCCATTTTTTCCAACGTTTTCCGTATTGATTCATAAATGCATAATTTTGGTATTCTTCATCTCACATATGCTCTACAGAACACCACTAATTTAAATAAGTTTGACTGTAAAAATTGCCAAAGATCTGTGAGCTTATCGTCTTCTGCCCCAAGCAATAACAAAACTGGCAACCTATGACTGCACCCAGCTGTAGATAGAATACTGTACTTGCTTTTGATTCGTGTACTTATTACGTTTTACACTGTCGTTTATGATTAACCTTGAAAATGCCTTTGTAACCTAAGCAAAAAATTGGCGATAAAATAGTTGCTTTGCTTTTTAAATTCCATTGGATTGTGCATAACACGTAATATTTTGGAAGTCATTTTGCCCTTTTTACATGGCTTTGATACGATAGCAAAATGATAGAAGTCTATAAATTTTTGAGAGGGCTTTATAGAATATCGGCTGATAAAAGTTATTATTATATGGAAGTTGGGAGAGTACAAGGGAGCATCAGCGGAAGCTAAGTTTGTATACGGTTAATAAAAGAGTAAGAGCTACATTTTTCTCTCACAGAACAGTGAGAGAGTGAGTGAACCAATTTGCATGTCGAAGTAGTGAGTGCATCTAGTGTGAATGAGTTTAAGATAAGGCTGGTACGGGTGACGTATGACCTCCCTTTATACAGTACATGAAATGTACTATGTGAAGTTACTATAGTAATGTATTACTACATTAGTACATAAATATAATTATTTATTTATTAATACTTATTTTAATGTGTGTGTTCCCTAAGAGGCTATTCCATTTTCAGTATAAGGAACACTGCTCCTTCTAGTAGATGTAAGTGCTACCACAATGCACGTACAAGATTTTTTATTTTTATTTATATTTTTTTTCAATTCAAAACCATCACCGAATATTTCATTTCACAAAGCCAGTATACAATCGGTTTATGATCCTGACTATGTTAAGTGATTCGTTTTTTTTTTCCCCTTCTCCTTTCGGTTAATTTTTCTGAAGTCATCAATCTTAAGAGCGGTGAAAGAACACTGCTATACATTAACAATACCCTTTCTGCTCACGTATTCAATGCTGAGTAAACATGATGTCTGTCTTATCAGTAAAATTAATATTATGCGGGGGCACTTTTCTTGTGCAGATTCCCAAATGATTTTCTGAACATTCGCATCTGTGATTTCCCATTCCGAGCAACTCTACCTTGCGCACCTGATCCTGTTCGTAAAATGCAAGCAGTTAATGCTGTTTTGGATTCCAGGGTGATCGATGAACGCCTTGGCCCTTCATACATTTCACTAATCGTTAATCATTTGGTCATGAACAATAATAACAAATAAAAATACCTGCGCAACATTCTTTCCATAGCTTTTTTTTATTATTATTATTATTGTTATTATCTTCCGCTGGTAGGATACATTGTGCGTAGAATTTATTTTATGCTTGTACCCTCGACAGTGAAACATGGCATTTGTATTCATTGTGCGAAACATATAGCACCTAATTTAGTGAAACTGTAAGGTATATACATCTACAGTTAACCGACAAGTAATGCTTCACCTTCTTGTATATAAAACCGTAGACTTTCTCCCCTCCCCTCTCCGTTAACCCTCTTTTTCCTTACAAATGCACTTACTATCTCCTGTGGTTATTGTGGATATTTTGGAAAACTTTAAATTACCCTATGGAAAATTTAGCGATATTAATTTTTAGTGATTATTATTATTATTATTATTATTATTATTATTATTATTTAGGAGCCCTCCTTAGCTCAGTCAGTATAGACGAAGCCCTTTGATCGGAAAGACCTGGGTTCGATTGTCGTCAGTGAATATAAAAATCAACTTTAGGTTGCTAGAAATATGATAATGCTGATTGTAGTAGTGAGGTTCCTACTGTTCTGGTTTTCCAGTCAGTGTAAACAAAACACATCAAAATGCACGCTCACTTTTACACAACTTTATACAATATGCCGGTCTGGTTGGACCAAGCGGATAGTGTCTCTGCAGTCCAACCTATAAATCATTGCTTCGAATCCAAACATCGCATGGACGTCTGTGAAAGTCTTAAGTGATAGGTGATTTTTAATGTCTGCTGAGATACAACCACCTGCTTAGTGGAGGTCTGAAGTGGCTTGAAAAACGCTCCATCTCTAAGGAAGACTGCTGAATTACCCTAAACTCATCCACAGTACTAAATGCACACTAGGTTTTAGAACCTTTCATGATTGTTTTTCTTTTATTATTTCTTTAATTATAATTAAAGAAATAATAAAAGAAAAAAATCACTACATACAGAGAAATCGGTACGGTGATTATGGCATTCTTAGAATTCTTGAAGTTTCCAGAAAGAGGGGGAAAAAATGAAATGTTGTCTAATGATACGAACAGCTGATTAGCAAAACTCTGACTTTCTAACTCTAGAGGTCAGATGTGTAAAAACTATGTAAACAACACGAACAAGCCGCCAGAAAAAGAAAGTAGAAGGAAAGAAAAAAAAAAAGAATTGAGAATGTCACGATTCGGATGACCTTTGGACTCGTTACGTCCTACGACTGAATACAAAGAGCTTTATTCTCATTTCTGTTTTCTTGATGTTTTCGGACATTTTAAGGTTTCTAGTATAGAAACTGTAACTTAACAGTTAATCCAAAGTGCACATTTTTTAAAGTGAGATCAAAGGTCATCAATTTCCAAATAAATGTCACTGTGGCACGACTAAAATCCCCGTTACTCTTAAATGACCTCGTTTTCTCCCTCTCATATCCTGAAATGTCAACTCTAGTGTTGGTCTAAAGCGATGATCTTTGAATTTTAACATCTTGTTGTCATACTTCTCACACTTGGAGACGAAGATCTTTGATAAATGGAACACACTAAATTGAGTTCGTGGTTTTTACAGAAAGAATAAAACCAGCATCGTTTTCAGAATTTGTAATCCACGTTTATTGCAGGAGTGTTGTGTGGATTTGATACGTGGTCACTTTGCCTAATATATATAGTTCCAAATTCCGAAACCTAAAAATATGTATGAGAAAGTTTCTGCATGACGTCAGAGAAAGGACAAGACATCATCTTATAGAGAGTATAAATTAGGTGAGTGCAGTCTGTAAAATGGGTGAAATGATCCTCTGAAAGCGATAGTTGGATTATGTGGTACAGGTACGACGTCAACTTGAAAATAGTTGTCATAGACAGTTTTCTGAAAAACTAAATGACCTACTTTCAATTTAAATTTAAAGAATATCAAAATAACATTTTATTCTTTTGGCATCCCTTTACATAAAGTGAGATTAAGAATATGTCATGGAAATCCAAAGGAATTTCTTCGTATTGATTACCACCTTGATTATAAATGAAAAATAATCTATTCGATTTTTTTTTCCTGTAAATAATCGGTTGTCGACAGTAGTGGCCATAAATAATTCGAAATAAGACATCAGCAGCCCAGAATTCCAAATCATTCCTTCAAGAACCGAATAAAAGGGGAAACCTGGTTAGACCATGTACTATTTCCACTCTCATAGGTCGAAGCAAAAAGGGCTGAGAAACGTAATTTGCATTAACAGGGAATTATTTTCCACCTGATATGAGCCAATTCTGTAGAAAATCCAAACAACACAGGAGTTGGAATCTTGCAAAACCCAACATTACAGTAGACTTCTGATTTCGACAGTAATCTGTAGAAACATTCCTAACAAATAATTAACTCTTCTTCTGGTAGAATTTTGCACAACTCTTTTGGACATATTTTTTATTATTCTTGGTTTTAATCAAACAATTTAGCAAATTGTTTCGTAATGATATTGATTGGTTGTCTAGAATGGTTCTGGAAATATCCAAAAAAATAGATAATCTGAACCAACACTATTTTCAACTTTCTATTAATTTAAGAATGATTACCATTATATTTTTGTCCGTCAGTGTACACATTTGCAAATCCCACTCTTCACTTAATGGACCTGTTCGTGGATCAAACTAGATATTTTCATTGTTGACAAAACGGAACACGAAGGGCTACACCGATGAGGCAAACTGTTATCAAATAATCATTAAAACATACTGGAAAGCGATACTGAAGACATTACTACGATCCAGCACTGTCATTAGCAAGTGAGTATTACCATTGTAAACAAATGCTAAAACCTCTATTGCTTCATCTCGGTGAATGTATAATGAAACAAGAATCCGCTAAGAGGAATAAATAACAGGAAGTGTGGTATACCATCATTAGCATGAGTTGCTCCACGAAGATGACCTTTCATCTTCTCTTTAAAAAAAACAAAAAACAAAAATACAAAATAAAGTCGACGAGAGAAGAAAGCTTCTTAATGAAATACCTCTAGAGAATTGAAGCAACATCACAAAAGCAAAAGAGGACGTTGGAAAACATACATTAATTCGGCCACAAAATTGCGGATCTCCGTATCGTAAATGAATGTAGACAACACCTTAATACCCACCCAACAAACTCCGGCTTATGACACGATGATTGATGACCTCTTTCTAGTCACGTTGACATTTTTTTCCCCTTCATTTTTGCCCAACACTTCAGCAGTAAGGAGTAACCAGTCGGACTAGTACAGAATGAATACGCAGATTTCCAACGTCAACACGACATCAAATGGCCTTTCGTTCTTGTTTTCGACGCTACCACTTTGAAAAGGGCATTCAAGAAGCATTCCGGGCTCAACATTTGTCCACGAAAAGTTCAAGAAATCATTACGAACGCTTTGGTTACGCACACATAAAATAAGAATGGATTTGTAAGGGTTACGGGTCAAGATGACAACACGTGAGTTGGCTGCCGACGTTAAAAAATAAAAATAAAAATAAAATCGTGCCCTAAATCATCAATTTGTAAACGATTTGAGTTTCCCACGGTTCAAGACCAGGTGTTAATTCAGTGCATCCAGTTAGCTATGCATATTAATTAGTAGACATACTTCATCGCAGGGGCTAGAGCAGTTTTGCAAACGTAACAAATCAGTAAAAGTAGTATTGGTAGTAAGTACATTTCCCTTCCCTATGACGTCACAGTTACGTAAATATCTTTACATATTTGGACAGTGCTGTATGTTATTTTGCTATGTCAATAATTGCACACAAACAAAAATGATTGTTAGCAGTCATCATGAAGAGAAATACATGAGTTTCGTAATAGCATTCTTGTGTACAGCGACATCATGCGGTTTAATAAATGAATTTTTCATTACTTATCGTAGACAGTTTAAATAGTTGTTGTTGTTGTCGTGTGGGATTTCCCCTAATTTTCCTCATCCGGACCAGCTAAGCCCATCCAGTGAGGGATTTTCGAACCGGCCAGTGCGTTCACTGGCCGGTTTGCCTGTTCTGAGGGACGAAAAAAACCTTCGGGTTTACTGAAAGCGTAACAGAAATGCAACAGAATATCATAAAGGTGAAATTGGATTGAATAAAGCATGTAAAGCACATTTAAGGGAAATGAGACGGATTAAAGATTCAATGCAGACAAAAAATAAATAGATCAAAATATTTTGTAAGATTTGTCCAGTCTCAAAAAATGTCTGCAGTAATAAATGATATCGCAATCATTTTATTTGGAGTTAAACCTGTTCTTAATATGCATACAGCAAGGTCAAAAGGCACTCATTATCAGTTGGTGTAGCTATTCATTTAACTAAACCCTCTTGGTGAACGCACTATACAGAAATCTGGTTCATTTAGTTTTTTTTCCCCAGATTAATAAATTAACTTTCATATTAAAGTATGTTTTTTCACTTATTGTTGTTCGTGGAGAGAGTTCCACTTGTAAAATCAATGTAGGTTGTAAAATAAACGGAAGATAATTTATTTAATTCTCCACCTCACGTCTTAAACGTATTCAGTATTGGAAGTGTTTAAGATTAAAGACAGAAAGATAGAAAGATATAATTCAGTAAACAACCACAGTATTCCATAAAATCAGTACTCTGTAACTGTGGTGTTTGTTTTATACTCTATTTCGACCAAAATAATTTCCTGGCTTGGAGATTCAATAATCCTTTGATTTTTTTATTTATTTTTTTATTTTTTTAAATATCAGCCTCGCACACGAGAAGTCCCAAGATTTATGACACAATAGTGCCAAGGCTCGGAAAGTGGTCAGAGAGAGAGAGAGAGGGGGGGAAAAAAAAGGAAATTGTTTATGTGTTTCTTGAGAAGCTGGGGATTGCAATCATTGGGGGAAATAGTATAGGAAAGACTATTCCAAAGTGCAGAGGTATGTGGAATAAAGGAAGATGAGAAGCTGGTTCAATAAGTTTCGAATTGAATTGTATTTGGATGTTGACCAGCAGCCACTCATGTTCATTACACTATTAGAGAGTGGAGGAATGGTAGCGACCAGTTCAGTGGAGCAGTCCTACGGAAATGCCTATAGAAAGGACATATGCAACAACAGAACAACTCATAGAAAAGATATACTTCAGCAAGGGGGATTCAAGATCCGCTTGCTGAAGTATAGTTAGGAGTTAAGCAGGAGATAAGTATTGGTTAGAACGAAAATTAAGAAAACTTTCAGCCTACCCAAAAAACTTTTTTTTTTTGAGGTAAGGACATCTATTTGTGGTGCCACGATAGGCTAGATGTGAAAGTCAATCCGGGAAACGAGACAGGATTGCGTTTTGATGGCATTAAATTACCAGTTATCTCATCTCACTTGAGAATAGAAAAGAGATCGGTGTTTAAGGCATTGATTACAGAAGATCTTGAAGCCTAAATCACCTAACACTATGAGGTTTGGTAACTGAAGAAAATGGAGAGTACTGTCATCAGCAGAACCATGAAAAGGACTGGACATTAGAAAGAAAGAAAGAAAGAAGATTATTGCCGTATAGGAAGAATAGCGTAGATAAAAACACAGAGCCCTGAGGCACTCCAGCATTGACTGAAAAATCTGATTGATTTTTCAGTCAATGCTGATTGATTGAACTGATTGACAATGAATGCCTGAAGTATAAGCTGGCAACCCACTCATAATCCACTCATCGAGTCTAGCATTGATCAAATGTCTTGGACTCATCAAGAGCGACCACATGAGTTTTTCCAAACTTTTTTCCATGGCTTGTGTCCAAAGATTGAGTAAGGTAAGGTTAGCTAAGAGATCGGCTGTGAAGCAAGCATAGCAGAATCCATATTGATGATCGTTAAGTAATTGTTGGGTCTCCAAGTAGTGAAGCAGTTGCGAAGTGTACTGTAGGTACTAAAATAAAAGCAAGGACGATAGTTTGATGGTTGACTTTTATCACCTCTTTTTGGGGGAACAAGCTGGATAAAGGCTTGCTTCCAAACTATTGGATAAATGCCAGATGAGTATGACAGTTTTTAGAAGCAATACAAGACAAATGTCTAGAGCAGAAGAAATACCTGAGGGATGCCATCTGGACTAAAAGAATTCATAGTATCACTGCTATTAAGTATTTTTCTAATGTTCTTTTAACAAAAGAGGAGATTTTCCTTGATCATCTAAACAAGAGTTGGAGGAAAACTAACTGATGCCTAGATGTCTTCCTTCAGAAGATGTTACCATTGCACCATCAGAGTGTGTGAAGGAGGTCAAAACAAGGAAGTGCAGAAATTCATCCGCTGCCATGATGAGCGACCAGAAGGCTGGACTACCATTACAATAGGAGACAAACTTAGTGCATTTGGATCTTAAAATATATGATTTTTTTTTAGTTAAGAGCTATAATGCAAACTGATTAAGTGGACGGAATTTGAAATTTTATGCTTCCAAGCCATTGAGCTATTGGCCCAAGCTTGGAAGTATAAAAACAGTCTAAAATCCTAATATTTCAGTTTTGGATTTTAGACCACTTTTTGTCATTCAACAAAAAGTGGTCTAAGCAATTACAAATTTTATTAAAATAATGCAAATTAAATATTCATATTATATACTGTATTACATATAAACGTCTTTATATGGTTACTGTATTGCCTTATATTTGCACTCTTTATGTTAATATAAAAAAATTAGTTTTGAATGTAAGTCACCATATACCTTACAAAATGTCAATCTCTAATCAATGAACGTTTATTGTAAATAATAAGGTAAATAAGGTATACACAACATTATAGAATACAAAATTTAGGTATTGAACCAATACACGTCCGCATGCAAATTTGATTTTTTGTTTATAGTAGAACGATGTTAAAATACAACATGCAGTTTAGATAAAAGATAAGAGCAATGTCGGGGACATTAAAAGGACTCGTGACATGCATATTAAGAACCATTGTATGTGTAATAGCTTACTCGATTATTTAGAAAAGACTTCACTAAAAACAAAGTATTTGACTTAATCAAGTAGTTTTAATTAACACTAAAAGTCCGATGTAACAATTAATGTTGCATATAATGAGAAGTCGATTTGTGCCTGCAATCACTTTTAATCCAGATGAAAGTCTACAGTTTTACTCTATCAACGGACCGTTTTACTCTTTCTCTGCATCAACAGACTGACTTTCTGTTCTTTCCTAATTGTCAACTGCTTCGCAAAACATTTTCATTTTTGGATATAAACATATCAAAAGGGTCAGAATAATAATAATAATAAAGAAAGCATTTGAATGAGATAAGAGGTAAGTTGAGCATAACATACAATGAGTATCGTTGTTCTCATGATCCTTCCAATGATGCCTATTTTGTTTTCTGATGACAGTTTAATTGATTTAGTTTAAATTTACTTGGTTTATTCAGTTTATTAATTTATTTTTAATTAATTAATTTTATTCATTTATTTAAGTACAATATAAATCATTATATGGAAACGAAAACAGCACATTGGAAGAATGGACAATAGTAGAATCACCAAACAAATCCTTGAATACAAACCCGTGGGGAAGAGATCAATTGGAAGAAAATATGAAGGATGGAATGCGACCGTAACAGGCCCCGAGGTCTAATACAAGATAGGAAGATGATGATGATAATAATAAATCATTATAAAAATATAAAGTCGCGCCTAATTTTAACGAAATGTGTAAACTGCTGCTAAAATATTATTTGAATGACCAATTTATTTTATTAATTAATTTTAATTTATTAATTATTATAATTTGAATCTTATTTTATTAATTAATTTTGATTATTAAGTAATTTTGGTTTTAATTTATTGGTTAATTTTAACACACACTAGACGATATCATCTACCATCTAAGAGCCTCCATGGCCCAGTCTGTATCGGCAGTTCCCTTAGGCTGAAAAGACTTGAATTCATATCTTGTCTGCGATGCGAAGTTTACATTTCGACTGCAGGTGGGTTAATCGGGTTCGTATGGAAGTTCACATGCAATCGACACACACACAATCTGGTGCCCCCCTCAGTCTTATCTGCTTCGGCTATATCTGCTTCGGCAATCATTCCAACAACGTCTACTACATAGAGACTTTCATAATCATCCAGAGGAATTGAAATCAGAGAATTCTTATCCTGGAATCTTTATTCTAATTAAAGTGTGAATTTGCAGCCGATATGTTCAGTAGACTTGTTTTGATTATTCCCCAATCAATACTCTTAGAGTAATACATGAAATTGTAGTATAAAAGTCCTTCCTTGACTGACAAGTCGACTATAAGAAAATTAAACTTGTTTTCTATATAACTAATTAATTATTATTATTAATAATAATCACATTTCGTTAGTTAAACCTAATGAACAATGTTGAAATTACGTTATTGATGAAGAACAATATTTGCGATATTGTTCTTCAATATTAAATATTTAATATTTTTAAGCATTTTAAGCAGAAGATAGCACTCTTGAAAGCCACCTGCCATCTGTTTTTATAATCTGGCCTATAAATGCGTTCGCCATCTGTTTTTCAAATTCTACAACACTTCATGCACAGTAAGAAGGATGTTGGGAAGTTCAGGAAAACTAATACTTGTTTCTTTTGGTGTGCCACATGACCGGTTGTTAATTTACTACAAGCCACCAACCTCTTTGGCATGAAGCTGCATACACTACATTTGTGGCCAACGTTAATAAAAAAAAAAAAAAAAAAAAAAAAAAAAAAAAAAAAAAAAAAAACTTTAGCTTCACCAAGTAACGTACGAGGTAAAAATGATGTGTCGGTCGTGAGTTAGCGAGATAAGAATCGTTTTCAGATAGGTATCTCTCTCTCTCTCTCTCTCCTCTTACGTATTCGCACTATTGCCTTTTCTCTGGCCACTCTGACGTTACATCCCGAGGGGTAAAATGTCCTTGGCTAACCACAGTTAACGAACTAGCTGCAACCCCAGTTTGGTTGTGCATGCAGGCCCAGATCTGGCAGGTTCTCTCTCTCTCTCTCTCTCTCTCTCTCTCTCTCTCTTTTCCTAAGCTGTGTGCTCAGTTGATTAATTATAAAATTCCCCAGTTAATTAAGACTGTCTTTCCAAAATAAGTGCTATGTGCCTTAACTTTCGTCTTATAACAAATGGATATCGAATCATGAACAAGAATTCATTGAGTGACATTGAATGAATAAGAAAAATGTATTCAATATTTAACTGTCATCTCATAAGGAGATATCGGGTTGGTGTTGTGATTTAACGAGTCTAGATGGGACTTAAACCTAATTGTAAGTGAGAAAGATTATGTCCTCTCCCCCAAATAAAGAAAACCAAAACAGATCTCAGAAATTTTAAAACGTTTCATAGCCTGCTAGTGTTGCATTGAAGTCAACAATACTTGTTATCATTATTGCGATATTTAAATTTATGCCTACCCCCTCTCCCTCTCTTCCCCCCCCCAAAAAAAAGAAAACCAAAAAAATAGTGGTGGATATAACAGTAGCCTCCGTAGCTCTGTCAGTATACACGAAGCCCTTTGGTCGGAAAGACCTGGGTTCGATTCCCGTCCTTAACGTGAGGAACCTTTATTTGGTCTCTTTCGACGTAAGGTGAGTTAGCTGGTTTCATATGGAGGTAAGGATTTTTCCACCCGGAAACTCGGGTTTTTCGTCCCCCAGAACAGGCACACATGGATTTCAGTCATGAATACGTCCCAGCCATATGCCGGTCCCGAGCCCGGATAAAATTGGTGTGGGGGGGAGAGGGGGGAAGTTGGAAAAGCAATGGTGAGCTACCCTGTAAAAATCTCACCAGGAATACTTTGTGGGCAATGCCTGTAAGGTCACCTACAGTCCGGAAACGACTGAAAAGGAAAACCAGGTGGGTATAGCAGACCTCAGGAATAGATGTTTAATTTATAAATCTCACTTCCGGACATGCGTATAATAGTAGACGAATTCAATAGTAGACGAAGTTTGAAAAATGCAATGAATAAACTTTTTGGTAGAGTGAGAAGATTGGGCTGTGTAATGCTTTTCGAAATTATCAACATGAGGGTCCTTGGATTTGAATGAACTAGATGTTTCTGAAACAGGAATTTTCAACTGTTTTTTTTTTTTTTATCCCATAAAATGTTGAACACTAACACATATTCATAATTGGGTCTCAATTTATCTAATGTAACAATAGCAAACCGTTTACATTTCAGTCAAGAACGAATTCGGTCAAGATTATGATGAAGCCCAATGGCCACGGAGTGTGTTATGTCTATTTATCGCATCTATTCGCCAGTTGAAAGTCTTCTAAAGGTTCCTCACGTCCACAGGATATTCGAATTCAGATCCTCTCAACCAAAGGACACTTTCCGACTTTAAACGGTGAAATGAAGAGTGTGTACATTACGTTATGATTTTGGCTTCTGCAAACTCTCAGAAGAGCAATCATACGATACGCATTTCTTTCTTGAAAAGACGTGGGTTGGAATCCGGGATCAAGGATTCAAACCTATGTCTGAAGGAGTTTGTGAGTTATCAGTCTCACATGAAACTTAAAGGATTTTTTGTTCCATCATCTCGATTTGTGTGCCTTAAAACTGACCAATAGAATACCGCAACACTCATTCAATAGATAATTTTTTATTAGTACCAAATATCAGAGGTTGAAAAATCTTCTTCTTCTCTTCGTAATCCTCCTCTCTTCTATCTTTTTACGGTGTCGAGGTACGTATTCTTCCAACCGCAACCGTACTCGAGGATAAGATGGTTAGCCCTATTACCTCCCAGTGCGTCCTGTGTCTGTAGATGCGTGTGTTCACGCTGCCGGTTTGCCTGTTCTGGGGGGAAAAAAAACCGAGTTTCCGGGCGAAAAACCCTCTACCACCAATGTATGAGAGACCAGCTAACTCACCTTTAGTCGAAAGAGACTAGAAAAAAGTTCCTCGCGTCATGGACGGGAATCGAACCCAGGTCTTTCCGAACAAGGGGCTTCGTCTATACCGACTGAGCTACGAATGCGCTAAAAAAATAAATAAAAAATAAAAAACTATAAAATAAATAATTTGTTTCATGTGTGGATAAGTGATTAGGGATGAAGAGGAAATCTTTTGATTTCTTTAATAGCTGGATATAACAGTCTTTACGGGAGTGTGGGGGGGGGGGGTGAAACTATGGAAAACGACTGTTCCAAAGAACAGATGTAGATGGAAAGAAAGATGCGGAGAAGTTACTTGGGCTAGCATGAAGCTGAACTATGGAGGTTGACTGGTGGCAGCTCGTATTTTTAAAATAATGATGGAGGAATGATGATGGGCAGTTCTGTAAAGCTGGACCTATGAAAGATCTAATTCCGAAACTGAGTTTTTTAGAGGGATCAGATTTGTATGAAAGGGATCATCTTTGAAACGAAATGAATTAATCCCAAAATAAGCGAATGCTTCGAGGCTTTAGTGGTGATGATAAAATCAACCGCAACTATACCTCCTCGTGTCTGCAGATTAGTATTCAATGGATAGTGCTTCCAAAAAGACTGTCAGATACCATCCTGTGATACTCAATGCCACAGGAATCACTTCCAAATTCGTATCCTTCAAAACAATCGAATAGTCTAAAAAATGATATCATGCAATTTCTCCGAACATTCACATAACTGTTATTCCAAAGAATAACTGGAAACATTTTTAAAACAATCATGAATTATGTCTTCCACGAGATGAGATGAGACGTCTCTGGGATGAGATTTAAAAATTTAGAAATAGATAAATACACAAAAATTCATAATTCATTTTGACATGACATTGCGATTCATATACCTATACAATTAATAGGGGGTTATGTCGAAATGAATTATGAATTTTTGAAGTTTCCGCAAATTTAAGACGGTCATATCCCCTAGTATCAAAATTAATTGAAAGTAAATAATAATATTGAGATAATAATAAATAGAATATCATTAATATCAGAAACCAAAGGGATTTAAATGATCATAAAAAGCTACCCAGGGACTAATCCTCCTCCACAAATAGTTACTGCCTACTGGAGGTTCGTTTCAAACAGGAAATGAAGCTTATGAATGAGGTAAAACTTGTTAGACAAATTCTGTAAATCGTGGAAAAGAACTTATCGATGATAATTACTGAGCCGTCTAAATAACTGTTTTATTTTAATTTTATTATATGTTTTTATTAAAATTATAACACATATCAAACATAACTGTAAAAAAATAATTCCACCCTAAAAAATTGAATTCAGGCAAATGTTAAATAAATAAATAACCTTGTTTAAAAAAAAAATTATTGCTATTAAGATGATAATTTCGATATATTGTGGTTAATTCGTCTAACTGAGATATTCTAATTTTATAACATTCTAATTCACTAAAGCTTCCACCATACAGAAGAAAAGTAATCATAAAAAAAACTACTCGTTATAAATGCTCTGATCTTCCCCCTCCCCTCCTTTTGTAACCCGCTAAAGAAATCAAGGACAAGGAAGCTATTTTCATAAGTGAAACTAGTCAATTAACTCCGTGTAATATTATGTTTACTTAGGTTCGACCTAGGAATTGCAGTTACTTTAATATTTCATCTGGTGGCGTCATTGAAATTGTTGATACTACCTCTTAAGGGCATTTACTGTGTGGATTTTAGGAAGACACGTTAATAATATGCAAACAGACGTTCCGAATTGTTAACAGGAAAAGGTGGGTGATGCATGTTGGCTTTGTGCCTTGACCTACATTTCTGAAATGTTGGATTTCATTGCTCGTGTATGAAGGGGTGGAGTTGGACCCGCCATTTGTGTTTAACGGCTACAGGGGCAAGACGAGTATCGTGATCAATCAGCTGAAAGACACGACCTGACAGGACTGGCTAATCATATGACAAGTTGTCATAAACATGGGCCAACCTTGACTCCATGTCACCAAAGGAGGTTGCAAAGAAAATTAGGAGTTACGTCCATTTTGACCGCTTTGGATGTCATTTTGTTGGCCCCCCCTTAACGGAAGGCCAACTGACATTCTTTGCAGAGGTGGGTGGAGGAATGTGTATCCGTTGAAAAAGATAAGAGAAAATGGTAATGAAGAAATACCCGCTTAAATCACAGATGCTGCCTACGTAAATATAAGTTAGCTAAGACTAACTGCATGTCGGAACTTTGAACAAATATTGAAGGAAAGAATCGTATTCTTATTGCTGTAACTAATGTAATAGCTTCCAAATTATTTTAATTAGCCACTCTGACAAATGATGACGCATATATATGTCGCCTAAAATATGGGAAATATCCAATTGTTTTCTGACAAATTATACCTTTACCATTAAAGGAACACAATTTTCGTTACAATTTATACTCGTAATAATATACTATTCGTTGTGTGTGTATGTACAAAAGGGATTATTAAGGAGTTTTCATTTTTTTAATAAAAAAAGAGAAAATATTCTTGCATGCTAATTTAGTTTGGCATATATATATATATATATATATATATATACATTCGCCACATCTGATACATAAAGCTACATCACAGAAACACCCACGATCACCAATTTTGAATGGCCTATCCATTTAAACTATGAAAAAAATGCGATCACGCAGGTAATTTTACCTATTAGTCCTATCGCTCAATCGGGTAGTTTTATGCAGTTTTGTTTTCTCTTATATAGGAAAACCACTTATCATACAGCTTTTCATGAAAAGCTGTATGACAAATGAAAATTTTGAAAAAAAATCCCATTTAGCTTCAATTGATACCAATAGAATAGTAGCCCATGTGTAACTAACCCTTAAGACAAATAATCAAATGTATAAAATGACTTTAATATTTATTCATTTGAAAATTATTATTAAAAGGTTTAAGGTTATAAGCCTGGCATTCAGTTTCATGAATGTCATCAAAGAAAAACTCCTGTTGAGGACGAATCTATTGAAGACAAAAAAAAATCCCCTCAATAGATAAACAAAAAAATAGGTTTTTTTTCTCGGACTTTTTTTTTTTTAATATTTCATCTCAATAAAATCGACCAGCGAGCACACACATATGTACAAAGAAATACTGGTTGCGGTTAGGAATTCTTAGTTTCCGGGAAAAATTAAGGATTAATCTCCGGGAGTTTCCGAAAAAAAAATCTTCGTCTAAAAAAAAAAAAAAATAGAGGATTTTTTTTTTTAATAAATATTTTTATTGTAAAGTTGATTGCAATACTTTAAAGCGGGTTAATAAGATCTAAAGTATATTTGCAAGATACTCATTATTATTATTATTATTAGATCAAAAACGACTGTATTTCTTTCTGATGTTTATGTAGTCCTTGAGGAACAAGTATTGAAACACATCCATCACATTAAATTGTTATTAAACTTCTTTTATGTTTTTAATTCTTTCTTTCTTTATTACTAATCGTTTTACGTTTCATGTGCTTGTACTGCAAACAGTGGCGCACCCAGGGAGGGGACCAAGGGGCCCTTCCCCCACAAAAAAAAGAAAAAGTTAAAAAACACTAGAAAATTTTCCAAAATATTTTTCCTAATTAAAATTCATTTTTTATTTATGTTGTGTCATGTCTTCTATTTCAAAAATGCTTATGAATTAGGGGTCACATAAGGTGAGAGAACCCTATAGCATGTTTCTCAACCTATGGTCCGCGAACCACGGGTGGTCCACAGGCTTAAATTAACCAAATGAATCTATATATTTTAATTATCCAAACAAAACAAATTAAAATTGAATAAGTAAAAATTATTAAAATAAAATGAATATTTAAATTTAAAAAAAAAAAATAGTGGTAGAATGTTCATTCCATGAAAATTCTGCCACTATTTTAATTTGTAGCGGCAGAATGACGAGTAATAAAAGAGGGGGGAAGTGAAAAACAATATGGTTTTATTGCTTCCACCTTCCCTTGCTGTTTTGTCAGATTTGAAGTGAACATGTGTTGTCCACATGACCACATTTCAACCAATTGCTTGTTATTTATTGATTTTTATTGTTGACGGGTTTCCTCCTTCAACCAAGGCTCAATGTCTTCAGAAGTGCTAAGTAATACTTAGACGACGAAATGTGTTGTGAGTTAACTCCAAGCAAGCTGACAATTGATGAAATGCTAACTCTATTCAACGGAATTCCAATAATATGTGAAAAAAAAAAAAAAAAAAAATATATATATATATATATCTTAGTTTTAACACATTTAGAATTTTAACACTTTCGGATGAATTTTATTGCTGCCGAGCGAACTCACACAATCTAATTAATAACAATAGCTTTTAGTCAGATGCTGTGTTTGCCAGTGCAACATATGGTTTTGCTCGAGTCTATACAGCATAGTTTCTGTATGAGGGGACATGTGATTTATTAATTAGTGTCGTTTTTATCCCAGTTGTCTCTAATCGCCCTATTTGTTGAGAAATATATGACACAGACTGCTTATACCTTATTCACTGACATAATAAAAGTACTTGTTTTTCTTGCGTTTGCAATATAGTGGCTATTGTGGGAGGGTGTATTGTTGACCGCGGGAGCAATTTACTAGCGCCCCGCTCTGAACATGTTATTTTTTTTTATTTGTGAGGTATATGCGAAACTTTTTAATTTCTTTTTTCGAAAAGTAAAATCAGCGGTGAGAGTTATATGCGAGTAAGTACGGTATTTCAGTTATGGAAAAGTACATTGGTACCTTCTTTAAACGGAAAAATATCTCGGATGACAGTGATAATACAAAACGAGTTTGTAATGACAGTTTGTGTGTAGTTTCTGAAGAGAAAAGGTCTGTAACGAACCCACAGAAACACAGAATTCCCATCAGTTGCAGTGCGATAATATTAATACGCTTAACGAAAGGAAGGATTTGCTGATTTGCTGGACACTCGACCAGTAGTGGATCGCATTTAAAGGTAAATACAATTGTTTAGTTTGTAGGAACATTTTTCTGTTTTGTGACTTTTCTCCCTTTACGGTAATTATGCCTACATTATTGTGTTATTATTCAACAATTGTTTACAGTTTTCAATGTGTATATAAAGTCAATTTCAACAGTAGTCTGATTACGAATGCTTGATGAAAGGGACAGGGAGGTTTGGAGCTTCCCCGGAAAGTATTCAAAAAGTAAATACAATTGGTTATTTTGTATAGGGCTCCGAAACTTATTAGTTTAGAATTTAACCACTGGGAAAGGGTTTGTGTCCACCTCAAAACTCTGAAACAGAATTTGGAAACATTTTCCGTATAACTTTTTATAAGAAATTTCTGTGATTTCACGATCCATTTCAGGTTTGCAGTCACGAGAACGACCTTTCGTTATCGAAAAAAGCAGCTAATTGAGCTTTCAAGTGACAGTAGGCTTAAAATGCAATTCCGTGATCTTGGTTTGGCTCGATTCTGAATCTCGCCTTCAGTGAGAAGTGACTTTCCCGAATTATTTGAAGAAATCGAAAATCGTCATGCAGTTTTCTACAACCTATCTTTGCGAGAAACGATTTTCATCGCTCCTTCAAATAAAAACAAAATACAGAATTCGTCTTAGTGTGTGTGTGCCGATCTTCGACTGAAGTTGACCAATATTGAGCCAGATATCCAGCAACTCTGCAAAGTCGAGAAGCTCATTCATCTCATTAAAAGTAAATAGTAACATAATTATATCATTTTATTTATTTGTTTAATAAAAATTAAAACTTTGTTTTAATTTTTATCTACAAAATGTAATTTTTTATCTATATACGTGGAGGGATTCGAACTCCCAGCCAAAAGGCTGCGAGTTCGAATCCCGCCACGTGCATGGATGTTTGTGATTGTCTGTGAAAATACTAGTGGTGGTGGTCGGCGGTAGACAGCTTTGGTGTAGATGATTATTATTATTATTACTGTTGTTGTTGTTCCAGGCAACTCCAAGGAGTCGACAGACTCATCGAGGGAGGCCCTAACATCATGTCAAGAACAACTATTCGACATTCACACAGTATCAATCATACCTTGCCTTAAACCCATTCACGGTCGTAGCACCCACAACAGACTCTGGACGCTTATTCCACTCATTCACTACTCTCCAAGTAAAACACCTAGCTCTAACACCCGTGTCAACCACGCTCTTGCCCAGCTTCCATTCATGGACCCTAGTCCTCCCACCACCAGTCATATTTTCAAAAATATCTTCTGGATCAATCTTATAGAAACCCTTCAGTAATTTGAATGTCTCAATCATATCAACTCTCCTTCGCCTATCGGCCAATTACTGCAACCCACAAATCTTCAACCTATTCTCATAAGGTTCATTCCACAGACCTGCTATCATCTTGGTCACTCGTCTCTGGATCCTCTCCACTTCCTCCCCATCACGAAGAAACCCTGGTGCCCATAACTGGGCACAGTAGTCCAGATGGGGTCTTATCAAGGCTCGATAAAGAGGAACAACAACTTGTTTGTCTCTGCATGTTAAAGTATTTTTCCGAAGCCAAGTGATTTGGTGAGTGTTTTAGTCACTTTTGCAATGTGCCCCCTAAACTTCAACTCCCTATCCACCAACACTCCCAAATCCCTGGCCTCATCAATCTCCTGGAGTACGGTTCCACCAATGCGATATACTGCTACTATTCTTTTCACCCCAAAGTGCATAACCTTACACTTTGGCACATTAAATTGACATCCATTTTTCCTAGCCCAGTCCTCCAAACTATCCAAATCATCCTGTAAAATTTTGACATCCTGTGCACTCATAATTGCTCTACCCACTTTGCATCATCAGCAAACAAGTGAACACTTCCTCTCAAATCCTTTCCTATATCATTGATGAACAAATTGAAAAGCAGTGGTCCAAGAACAGAGCCCTGTGGCACTCCACTAGTCACAAGCCGTCTTTTAGACTCCACTCCTGAATAAACCACTCTCTGGTATCTCTCCTTCAACCACTCTCTGGTATCTCTCCTTCAACTACCCTCCTATCCATCTCACCAACCCTATATCTATCCCCATCTGCTCCAGTTTACTGATTAGGGTTCTATGTGGTATTCTATCAAAAGCCTTGGCAAGGTCCAGTAGTATTACTGTAAACCCATTACCCCTATCCAGTTTAGGCGTCACTGTGTTATAAAACGTGAGCAAGTTACTGATGCATGATCTACCCTTCACAAAACTTTTTACCTACCTTTCTACCCCCTCGGGACAAACCCAGACCCGAGACTCAAATTAAACAAAATGGTCAATGGTACTGACAATTCTTTAGCCGCTTCACGTACGACACGAGCTGGTATACCATCCAATCCCACAGATGTATTGACATTGAGGTTATGCAATAGACTACTCACCTCCACTTCATTCACCACAATTCCCGTATAATCTACTGGTACATTCGTTTCTGCAATGTCACCACCTGGATGATATATTCTTGCAAAGTGCTCACTCAGTAACTCAACTATATCAACTGATTCAGTTACCTCCCTACCATCGGCATTCTTTAAAATCATTCTGCCATGTACATTTTTCCTTTTACTTGCTACATATCTAAAAAACTGTTTAGGATTCTCTTTAGCTTGCAGGCCAATGTTCTTTCGTAATCCTTTTTTGCTTTTCTTATCACACTCGTTACCCTTCTGGCCTGCGCTTTATACCGTTCGTGTGCCTGCCGGTCACCTTTCTCCTTAAATTCCCTCCATAGTTTTTTTTTTTTTTGCAGCTCAAGCTTAATGGTGTTATTTATCCATTTAACCCCTAGTTGATTTATTATTCGGACTCTAGGTATACAGTCAGCCATTCTTCTTAACTACCTCCCATGCACTATCGACTTCTAGTCCTTGCAGTTGTACATGCCATGGCACTGAACCAATCAAACTCCTAAGCTTGTCATACTTGTCATACATGATGATGACGATGATGATTGTAGTTGTGGTTGGTAAAGACGGAGAGTTGTAGAGTAGGTGCCCTTCCTCGATATGTCTTCCGACTACCTGGAGGTGTTATGTAATAATAATATCGACAAGCTTTGTATGTTGATTGTGCATCACATAGTTTGAATTTGGCACTTGGAAATGCTATATCTGTGACAAATAAGAAATTGCATTGGCATAATTGAAAAGGTACACAATTTCTTCAATACCCCTAAAAGACAGGACGTCTTTGTTGTTTATAATATTATAATATTAATATCTTTTAACATTTATAATATCTTTATTTAGCTTTCAAAAAATATTTGCGTGCACCTTACCATTGTCTAAAATAATGCAAAAATCTGACAGCGACCTCTTAATTGCCCTAAATTCTGTTGATGATGTTGTGGCTCAATTAAATACCGTTCGTGAAACACCAGATTCTTCATTTAAAGATATTTACGATGAAGCATATATAAAAGCCAATAATTTTAATATTGACATTAAAAAGCCAAGGACTTCATCAAAACAAACATTGTCCAATGTTCCAGCCGATTCTATAGAAGAGTATTTCAGGAGAACTATTTTCATTCTATTTATTGATCAAATATTGACTCAACTTCAGGAACGTTTCACTCGGCACTTGCAACATTTTGAAATTTTTTTTTCCCTTCCCTTTTACCAAATGGAAAAGATGCTCCAACAGCAAGTGCAATGGAAGATTTTCGTCAATTGTGTGAATTTTATGCCGGTGTATACAAATCCAGCAATTTTGAACTCCGAATTCAAGTTTGGTATAAGAAATTTAAAAAACCCGTTTGCAATAGCTCCATCCAAAAATGCTGTTGATGCAGTTTCAAAGTGTGACAAAATGATATATCCTGATATCTATAACTTATTAAAAATATTTGCAACGCTTCCAGTAACAACATGCGTCAGTGAAAGGTCATTTTCTAACTTAAGCCTTTTAAAAACCTACTTAAGATCTACCATGACACAATCACGATTGAACCGACTGGCTTTGCTATATGTATATACAAACAGAGAGAGATCAATGTAACCACGACTAAAATAATTCAAGACCTTTGTAAAAAGAAAAGAAAACTGGATTTTATTCTTTAAATGAATTTTTTTATAATCACCTAATGAATTTTATTGAATGAATGAAATTTAACGAATTTTAGTTGAACGGATAAAAATATTTTTATCCGTTCAACTCCCCCCCCCCCCAAGATTAAATCCTGGGTGCGCTACTGACTGCAAATGTACAAAACAATAAATCTATCTATATAAAAATAAGATAATGTGCATGTGTAACATGCTAAAAATGTAATATTTGCATTTGATTTTTGCAATATTCGCTGTTTATGTTTTGTATTGAATATAAATATAATATGTCTATATTACGATTTTTTTTCGAGGGGAGCCGTGATATATTTTAATTTTTCCAAAGAGGGCCCTAAACATCCAGAAGTTTGGGAAGCACTGATCTAGGATACTGTTTTTATTTTTATTTTTTATTTTATTTTATTTTTTTAAGATATTAGTTCAGATTTTATTGGATTAGAGTGCCTGAAACGTGGCCTTTCATTGCATTATTTGCTCACGATACACTTAATATTCTGCTACAGAATCGGAAGCTATTGCCATAGTAATATGGAAACCTTAATTCTTATCCGTCTTAAACAAACCAGCAAACAAATCTCTTTTTTATTAATATAGAAAGAGAGAGAATCCAAAAATTCTGAAGAAAAAAAAAATCTGATTTTGGTCAATGTATATGCGAGACAAAAAGATCAACAATTTTCTCACCTATTTATTGCAATGAATTCATTCTTCGCATATATATTAGCCATAGATCTAAACTAATTGAAAAGTCCTATTTTATGTTGTTCGGTTTCCATAGGATCAAAACGAAACTTGTGTCATTGACTCATAAGCCCGAAAGAATGTTCCCAGAATTCCATTGTTTGTTTCCTTATGCACACGGAATCAAAATTCATCAACTCCTCAGTCGAGTTTTATTCTTTTCTTTTCTTTTTTTTTTTTTTAAACTGTCATTCTCGTCTGTCGGTCTCTCACTCACGTTTTTCTCAAATTAATTTTTCATTTCACACTTCGCAGAACTTATAAGCGTCCATTGCCAGCTTAAATCGCTATTTAATTTTTCTTCCAATGCCATCCAATGACAGATACTTTTAAGTAATATTCGGACGCACGTTTCAATTTAAAAACTTAACCTTGAGTTGACAAGACTGTTCGAGGCGAGGAACATTAGAATAGTGCAACGATTAGTGAGAACCTGAAGAAGTAAGTAATTGATGTTGCTTGTCATTCACGGCTGAACTTTAGAAAATCAATTATAGCGGGTTTTAAAACACCATAAAATAATTTCATTAACGTCATCGCGTTAGCTTAAATTAACTACTTATTACTCGTCATACCTCTATGTAATCACTCGCCATCTGCTGGCCTTAACCGTGTAATATTCTTCATTTTGTAATAAACTTAAAAGAATTACAACGTTATCAAGTATTGCGATCTTAATACTGTATTTATTTTTACAATCTTTACTATAAAGTTATATCCTAATTTGCATGAAAAATGTGGTCACGTGGTTTTTGATAAAATTACATGCACGAGACGCGCGCCCACTACAGCCTTTGGATTGCAAAATTGTCGTTAATGTACTGCATTAGCAATAACTTAACAAGAAAAAGACAGCAAATAGACACAGCAATAAGCCAGTTAAATGCACCCTACAATATGGTCGAAATGCCCTCTTGTTTCGAAGTAAAATAATATATTTTTATTTCGAAACAAGTCTACTTCCATTTGTTTAAATATCAATTTTGCACTGACTTAACTTAATAAATAACATCCTTTGGTAGTTTTTTGATGGGATAAATATAAAATAAATCTTTAAAATCGTACATTTTAGTCAAAAGAATATGCCGGTATCAACAAAAGTGATATGCTCGAATTTGGAAGCTTTGTAGACGAGGCATTCCATGACGTGGATTTTCATTCACTTGTCCGCTATAATTAACTTTAACTCTAACCTCCAAACTGCTATGCTGTTCCAATTTATTAACAACCGGTTCCTTTCAAACTAAGGTCATGACGCCATTGGTTGATGACGTCATGACCTTTTTCAAAACATAAATACTTTCCTTATTTAAAATGGATCCAGTTGAAAGAATCAGCTTCATAAACTTGACATACAAAGAGTTATCGTACAATTATTGCTTATTTATTTTCTATAACGTCATTAAATAAGTCCTCTGTTTAAAGTGGATATAAATTGTTCCAGTTTGATTTGACTCTATTAAATACTGAGTATAATAATAAAAATTATTGCATTATTTTAGATTATAAATTACTCGCATTTAGATCATCAGTTACGCATTTAGATCATCCATTTAGTTTTAATATAAATATTTTAATAGATGTGTAATATACTTAACCCGTTTTCAAAAATATTGATCGAAAATCAATGATAACTTCTAAATTGTCTAAATATCATCATAAGCATGAAATTAAACTTGAAGAGAGAGAATATAATAAATTACAATAATCACCGAAAAAAAATACAAATACTAAAAATAAATAATATAAAATTATATTAAAATAATAAAATGTGACACGTATAACAAGTATTAAAACATTAAATTAAGCAGACGTACAAATTTAAAACACCGAGAAAAAAAAAAGTTACTTGAAAGAAGAGCCAGGTGAGGAGGAAGTACAATTATGGAACAGCCAGTGTTGAGTCTGAACTGGTATAGTGAAAGGATTTAGCCTTGTCAAGATAAACACAAAATGCGACGCGTGTGATATTATTCTATCAGCAAATTCTTATTTTCTTTTTTCTTTTTTTTGTTTTGTTTTGTTGGTGTGTTAGTTTCATTTTAACGAAGTCATATTTATGGAAGCTTATCTGGATAAACAAAATCATTATGGCACTGCTGACATTTACCTAAATACATGCGATGATGTTGTCTTTAAAACAAAATTCTGATGAAGAATAAAAATTTAGTAACAGAGTGGTTAATAAGGTTTAACTTCTGTAGCTAATTATCTAACAAAAGCAACAAGGATTTATTTCCCTATAACGATATTATTAATGACACGAAAGACGGAAATACTCCTGAGTCAAACTGGCGTACTTCCTGAAATCATTAATCAATTCTTGTTGACCATCCACGCTACCTGTCGGAGGAAATAAAATTAAAATAATTCGTATTTGTCCCATGGATTTTGGAGGGTTCATGGACCGAGAAAAAATTAAAACAGAAAAATAAATAAATAAATAATATATATATAATTAAAAAGCAGTTTTTAAATAAAAAATATTAAATATTTCTACATTTAAAAATAAGAATGTTATTATTTTTTGGAAATAAATTTAAACGCTCCCAAATCTTAGAAATAAATACGATAACACATTTCTGATTTAGTTTTTCGCATAAACCTTTCCTACGTAAACTTTAACAAAAAACACTACAAGGAATTTCTTTTTGAAATGAATAGGGAAACCTTATTTAGAAAAACCAATTCAAGGAATCTAAATTCGAAGCAGTTTCTAAGATCCTCTTGCAATACCGGTTATAATCAGTGTTGAGTCCAGCTGCATCATCGAAGAATTTTTCCCCTCCCCTGGAGGTTTACAAAATCCTCTCTGGAGGTTTAAATGTCCCCTTGGGCGAGGCAGGTCTGAATTCAACAATTACTATATCCTACTGAGAAATAAAAAGTATTGATATAAATTTGGAAAAAAAATGTGTGAATTCACTTGTTGAAAAACAAAAATCTGCGGTTTTTCAGGAAATATAACATGTCTTGCGCATCCCCTTATCATATTTTTAAAATACTTATAATTCCTAGAGAAGCTGGGGGGGGGGGGGGCTGAGTTCTACTTGAAATGTTGATCATTGTTTGCATTTAGCTCAGAAGATGGCAGCACCGACGAAAGATAAAAAAGTTATGAATTGTATATTACAAACTTTTATATTCACACTGTATTTCGATGACCTAATCTCGTGATTTGGTGAAGTAAACTTAATCAAAAATTTTAATTTTGCGTCTTTTTCTTAAATTATTATTTTTTTAAATATAAAACAACTGGAATGATATCTTTGTGTGAAAATCTTCTTTCTTCTACTTTATTAACGCCAAACAGTATTATCATTGAAGCCAACTTCATCACAAAATAAATAAATTTCCATAAAAATTAACTTAACAATATTAAACCGAAACTAGATGTTGATTTTGTTTTTTTTAACCCACAGGTAATTTTTGCTATAACGTTTAACAAAATACTTGTCTACAGTAGCGTGTTAAAAATGTTAGTTGATATTTGAACCTTATAATTATATCATTATTATTTTATTTACTTTAGATTATTCGGACAGCTTCTGAAGTGAATATCTCTGTTATGATAATACAACCAGAGAAATTACAAATGCCGGTATATAAATTATTTATGTAAATTAAGTGATACCGGTTTGAGAGTATTTTCATATAATAAATTTAGTTTAATCCTTTATCTAAGTGTGAGCAAACAAAGTTTGCGCCTGAAAGTATCTTCAGGACTGGAGTAAGGTAGTATAACACCGGGCAACTTGTAGCAAAGGTGGAGCAAGCTAACATCACTCCTATCTCAGTATCTCGCATAATGCAAAACATCCGCAAGGAGATGTGTTTTGCATTATGAGAAGGGCCACTACCCAGACCGGTTTCGACCTTTATTGAGGTCTCGTCAGTGGGAGCCAGGCCCAGAAGTAGAGATACCAAGGCAGAAGCAACGGAGAGGTCATCTTTTGGCCCACCTTTTCTACGAGTTGCCTGGTGTTGACCACCTTACCCCAGTCCTGAAGATATTTTCAGGCGCAAACTTTGTTTGCTTACACTTGGATAAAGGATTAAACTAAATTTATTATAGTCTAACCAAGTGCAAAATAAACTTTCAACAGTATTTTCATAGTCAGCAAGAACTAGAACTAAGACTACTATAGTAAGAAAAAAAAAAAAGAAATCTTAGCATATATATATATATATATATATATATATATAAGAAAGACAAAAATTGACTTGAACTTGACTTAAGTTCAAGTCTGGAGGAACTTTTTCTAAGCCTTTCTTCGACCAGTTCCTGAGTTAGTTGATCTCTGGCACGGGCAAGCGGGTTTTTCATGCCGTAAACTCAAGAAAATCGACCGTTGTACCCACATTATTTCAGGATACGGCAGACAACTGCAGCCATATCGCGATCCTAACTCTAACTAGTATTATTGTCTGAAGTAGTGCGAGTTCTAAGGTATATGTTTGCTGAGTATTGGATTAAAAAACAAAGCTTTCAGAAGGAATAAAGTATTCTGACATGTTAAATGGTTTTAAAATATTTTCTAAATTTCTAAAAATAATATATCTTTAATGCTTTGTAAAATAATATTACAATTACATTATTCATATACGAATACTAATATGAATACTATAGTATACTATACTATAATACTACTACTCAAATCTATAATACACTCTGCTGAAGGTGACCAGCAGTCACTGCATGATGGTATTATTATAAAACAAATATTGGACAGAAATTTCATATTGGTATTAAAAATATTTTAATGTATCGATATTTTTGCAATTTTTAATATATTCAAATATAAAAAAATAGTTGAAAAACGTTTTATAAGCATTTATATTATAATATAAAATGTGGGTTTATTCATTTAGTGTGATTTCTAATTGCGGACAGTCAGGGACTTCGAGTTTTAGGATTCAGGGACACGGAATACTAAAACTATATGCAAGTTGATTTTCAGTTACTACCAATATAAAACAGAATTTGATATTTCGTATCAAAGAGTTAGAAAGCGAAATGCATGCTAATTTCTGAAAATATTTTTAAAAGATTTAAAGAACTAAAACTGTAAATGAAATTTATTTAACCTAATTTTTGGAAAATATTTTAAACCAAATAGAAAACCGGAGACTGCAATATTATAAAAGATTTGTGAAGATTATTACTCTTATATTTCGTAACATTTGAAATTGAATTTTTATGCTTATCTTTAAAAATTAATACACTCATTAGTTTAAAACTTCATAAATTTATTTTGTTTTGCCGTTTACAGGATAACTCTATCATATATACATGCAAAATTAGTAAGATTTAAAACAGCATAAGGTTTATTTGATTATAAATTTTGCAATATTTACAAAATTTGCAAGACAGTATTTACAAAAGCATAAATGAAATATTTATATATTTCATTTATGCTTTTGTAAATATTGCGTTTGAGGATTCATGATTGCGCTGACGTTATAGCTCGTGCTGCATTCTCGAAGTGTTTACGTGGTTGAGGGCGTGGCTTAATGGAATTTGCATCCTAGACTGTGAATTTTACGTTAGTGGTCTCGTCTGCGTTCTTTTATTAAAATCTTAGTTTGAAAAATAAAATAAAAGCAAACTATTTTAGGTGTACTGTACTTAGTAATTTAATAGATTATGAGAGATGAAACTTTAAATAGGACAAGAGATTCAAACATGAAATCTAAAATCCGGCATATGCTGACTTTTCATTCTTTCTTTTTCTTTTTTAAAAGAAAACTATAAATCGTCACGTGTCCTCACATGTGTATAATTACCTGTATATAATTTCACCGGCGTATGTATAATTAATAGGCTATGATACTACGTTCATTGAATAATGCAAAAACTTGCTGTTCGAAAATAGCCACAGGAATATTTGTATTTTTCTGAATCATTAAGATTTAATAACCACCAGATGGCACTAATGTCCAATTATAGTAAGGTAGGATAGGTTACTCAGTTTTGTTGAATAAAACTATGATATTATTCTTTGTAAATATTTATTCTTGTAAATTTGAACACGTACGGTCTTTATCAACTCAGAAATAACAGGGATATCGTCATTTGGAGAGTAAACAAAGTTTGTTTCTATTCTCGTGAATATAAACGATTAATAAAATAACCGAGTAGTAGACCTGATAGCTATCTGCTGCCAGCTTTACTCTACCATTAAGTCATAGAAAAATGAAGAATCATAAAATCCTATATATCCTTGCACAATTTCCAAGGCTTACCCTTAGTTCCATTTCTTCAACCATCTGAAAATCTTTCTCTTAATCCATTAGGTAAATATCTCTCTACAGCTTAAACATATCAATCATGTCATCATCTCGCTTTCTATCTGCCCCATTATGCAGATTACATAACTTCGATCTGTTTTCATATCTAATATTCCACGGCACGGATAGCATTTTGTCAACAAAATTACAAATTCTAGGAATTAGATTTAAGCATATAGTCCCCAGATATGGCATGATCAGGTTCTTAACAACTGAATCACTCCCATTTCGTTCCTGGTGATTAATGTTCTTAATATTGCAGCAATTCTCTGAGTTATATTGACAATTTTAGTAATATGCCCCCTTGAATTTCTGACGTTGATTCACCATCACTCTAAGATCCCATGCTCTCTCTCCACTTCCTCTAGTAAATATTTCCACAGGAGTGGAAAGAATATATAATAATTCCATTGAATAGGAGTGGTATAAAGAAGGAAGTCATAACTATTGATCTATCAGTATCTCTGGGGTGGTTGTGAAGATTTCGGAAAGTTGGTAAGAGCTTGCCTACAGAAATAGGTTGATAGAAAATCTATACTTTGCAAAAAAAAAAAAAAGAGTTTACTAAGGGAAGGTCATGTTTTGGCAACTTGCTCACATTCTATAATGTTACCACTGAGTTAGACAAGGGGAATGGACACACCATGATACTTTTGGAATTTGCTAAGGCTTTTAACAGATACATCATGGAAGGCTGTTGCATAAGTTGGAGGATATAGGAGTGGATTATAAAGTATTAGCTTGGATAAGAGGATGGCTGGCTGAGATATCAAAAGTGATATATATAGGGGGTATCGGGCTACAAGAATTAAGATGATCAGTGGTTGTCCCTCAGGGATCAGTCTTGGTCCATTGTTATTCAGTCTTTACATTAATGACATTGGGAAGGATTTGACATGAGACTATTTGTTGCAAAGATAGGCAGGATAATCAGGAATAAGACTGAAATGTAAAATCATGCGTTTTGGTGTAATGAGATGTCTCGTGGTATATTATATTGGCGATTATGCTAGAAGAAACTAATCAGACTTGGATCTTGGAGTTTAACAGATAGACAATTATAGTCCAAGAGCCATATAGCAAAGATTGCAAATACAACTCAGGATAATTGCAACGTTGAAACGACCATCCACATGTAAGGATAAGAAAGTCATATTGCCACTTTACAAGGCATTTATAAGCATTTATTAACCGCATCTGGTCATGCACAAATCTGGATTTCGTGGTTTCCGAGAGGATACAAATACAGCGGAGAAAGTGCAAAGGAAAGCTAAAGATGGTATCAGAACTGTGGGATGTAGATTATGAGGAGTCAGACTGAGAATCCGTGGGCCGCATGCACTAGTAAATAAACTGGAGAAAGGGTGATTTGACAGAGACCTACAAGGTTCTGAAAGGATCATATATTATACCAGTAAATATTAATAGAATTTTTAATTTATGGATGGCGGAGGGGACGAGAGGCATCGATAAAAGTTGTTATTGCTCTCTCATACATAGGTGCCCTTTGATTAGAATCTATCAAGCATCCAATTGCTAGTCGACTCCACCAAATTAATATCTGAACTATACATCGCATCTTAAATATCAGCTTATCATGTGACTGGCATCTTATTAAATGCTTCTGCAAAAAACAAAACAACAACAAAAAACAGTGTATGCATTTCTCTTGTTACTTTATTTTAAATAACACTCCTTTAACAAATTCTTCTCTCCCAGATAATATTTATCCACATCGTCCAAATTTGTATGCGAGCTCTTACCAATTTCACCAATATATTAACAACCACAGGAGTAATATAAATTTAATCTAAAGTTTGATGCCTCCATTCTCTCCTGACTGCCATCCTTATGCAGTATTACTATCAGATTGTTGTTTCTGCCAAGCATGCAGAAATGAATTTGAACTAAGAGCGATATCAGCAGCCATATTATGCTATATTTATGTAAATGTTCTGCCAGTAGTTATATCATGTTATGTCTGGCAGTTATATTATGTTTTATATTATATTTTATGATTTTTACATAATAGCGTCATATAATTATTATACAAGTATGGCTTAGTTTGATATACAGGTAACCCTCGTATAACGCGGATGTTAGGTTCCATAGAAATGTCGCGTTATATAAATCGCGTTATGCGAGACTCAGATCGCATAGAAAAAGTAGGGTTATGTTCCGAAATCGTTTTTTTTTTAAATAAAATTATATAAACAACAACGACGTATCCAACAAAAATATATTTTTATTTAATTCAAGTAATTCATGTAAGTTATGAAAATATATAAATTATGAAACAAATACATAGTATAAAATTATAAAAATTACAAATTGTAAATAAACTTCATTGCGCATAATGCATAAATGTTAGGCACAATAAAATAAAGTGCATATTTTAATCTTTCATAGCACGATAATTTGAGGATTGGTTAATAAACATTGGTTTTGTCATGTAATCACCTGATTACTACAAAACAGTAGTGTAATTCTATCTTTGGAAACTTTGAATCCAGGAGCTGATCTTTCAATTTTCGAAATATAGGTGCGTTTTTGCATTTTTTCCCAATATAACCCGGATTCATCCTCATTGAACACCTGGTCTGCATCATAAATGTTTATAAACTGTGAGAGCTTTTTGTTTAATAAGATTTCCATCCATAGAAATTTTCTTTTGAGGTGCAATCTTCTATCGAAATCATTAGAGATTTCTCCATTTTTCAATTAGAATATCGCGTACACGAGCAACGAGCTTTGCACTTATCGTTGACCCAGCAATAAACACTTTCTCGGATTTTATGTTCATTTTGTTTGTTCGAATTGTTGATTCGTTTAAATTCAAAGTCCTTGCAACATCTATTGGGTTTTCTCCATTTTTCAACCGATCCAAGATTTTAATTTTTTCTTCGAGAGAAATTAATTTCCTTTTCAATGTTGGTTTTTTTCGCTTTTTGCAGTTTGTGGCCATTACTATAAAAATATATTTTTTTTACATAAAAAAAGCATTACATATTAATTATGTAACTCACCAGAAAATAAAGTGCCCAGCTTGAGATTAACACACTTATGATTTTAATGCGCTTTCCTGGCAGAAAACGAAGACAATTTTCAACAATAAATACTTTATACGGTAAACAGTTGATGTACATGCGTGCTAAAAGGTATTTCCCCTAATATAAATGCGCTACTTAATAACTACATACGCTTATACGGACAGACGCAAATTTAACGAAGATAAAATTTGATTTTCAAGTCGTGAAAAACATATGAAAAGATAAAGGGTTACTACAATTTGTAGACCGCGTTGTATAAGTACCGCGTTATACGACGGTTACCTGTAATTTATTTTTAACAAATTAGGTAAGTAATGCCCGGACTTTGAAAGCGCCATAAATGTGAAGTGGCGAAAAATGAATTTATTGTTTTGTGAATTAGTCGTTTGCTAATATGTTCGTTTGCTATTTGTTAGTTTAATACTGTGTATGACTATTTATTTCTTTTCAAGTGGTATGTGATTTATTTTAGTATTGTTAGTTTAATTTAAAAGTATTAACTTAACTTAACTAATATGTTTAGTATTCTGAGTTTTTTTAGCTAGTTTATTAAATATAACTGATCTTTTGACAAGGATGGTACTGCATATTTTCAAAATAAAAAAATCAGAAAAAAATGTACCAAGAAATGATGGAATCCAATCAAGATTCGTAAAATATACAAAATAAATCAATTGACTACCGCTGTAACTCTTTTCAACGTGCAGAATAACGACGTAGACGTAGATGAAGGTTAAGTATAGGCACTAATAGTATATTTTTTATTTGTATCATTTTCTCATATAATTATAGTAGTAAAATAGCATTCTGGTAAGAGAAATATTAAAAAATTAATAATGTTGAGTATTTTGTAATACCTAGCAATTGCCATAATTCAGATCTCTTATGTGACGATTTTTTTTTTTTTTTTTTTTTTTTTTTTGTCTCCAGCTAGACAGAGATGTATCGAACTTTACTTTTTTTTTTTCTTTTCTTTTTTAACACAGATAGCTGTGTTGTTGATCTGGACGTGATTACAACACAAAGGATATTTCATGAAGAAATAAGGGTGAGTTTATTTCCTCCATTCCGTATCTATAAGCAGTGTATTTTTTACTGGCTTACTTCGTTTGAAAAATCATACTGTCAGTAGCACACAACCATTTATATGCATTCCATTGTATGAATTAACGTCAGTCCAAGGAAGATGTATAAAGTGGAGCATAATTTTAATCGGAGATATTATATCGTAGTAATTTAACAGGACGCAAGATGGACTCAAGTTTTCCTTTTTTTTCTTTTTTGTAATCACATGACTCGTCTTCTCTTTCAAGAGAGTATCATGACCAGTATGTTGAAGCGATCTTCTGCTGCCACACGTGTTGGGTAATTACATCTATAAATTCGTCACAGTTCCCTTTGACACCCTATGTTTACACGAGAGAAAAAAAAAAAAAAATTAAAAGATAACAGCTGCATGTCACGCTATAGGAACACTGATGGCACGTAGTCTGTTCCCGCCAATGTTATGACACCTCTACCTGTACCTCTCAACGATCGATGTGGGTCTGGGTGAGAGATCGAAGGATGTCAAGGTTTAAAACCTTCGGCCATCATGGACAGTCTCGTCAAATCTGCATAATGCGTAGCTTCTATTAACGAAAGCACGCAGAATCCATGGATGATTACAGCCGATATTTATGTGGGTCTGCCTGCACAAGCGAACGCTAACCCTAATGACAGTACATTAACATGCAAGAGGCATTAAGCTGAAACTAATTAGAAGGATATAAGGCATTATTAACTTTCAGCCGATTAGATAGCTGTTCCCCCGTGAAAGTAAAGGGGGGGAACTGCAAATGGCGTAGACAGTTTTATGAAACTATCGATCAATATCAAAGTCCCCTAATCCGTCATCTAGGTTAGAGTTTATTTGGTTTAATCTTCTTCTTCAGAAGACCATCTGGTCGAAGAATTCATTTTCCTTGTTAGATTGTAACCTTTACTTGCAAGCCGATACTTCATGAGTCCTAGTTACATCCATCTTCTGGTTTCCGATGTGTGGTGATCCATTAGATGATGGAGTATGTGTGCTAATATTGTCCCCAAAATCTCTTCATAGATAAGTCTTTAAGAAATTTGACAGCTCAGTACCTATTATAGCTAGGCCAAACGATTCCAGTCTGAGTTCTGCTTATTTCCCAAGCTAAAAAAAATAATTTTTTTTTTATTTAAAAATATATCTTCAAAAGGAAAAAAAATCGATCGATTATTTTTTTTTTTCAATAAAAAAAAACCTGCCTATAGAAATGCAATACAGCACGAAGTTCAAGATTATAAGGGCACACGAAGCGCTATTCTACCCTAACACTCAGATCTTTTTATTTTTTAACCTACTTACTTATCTACCTACTTTTGCGTCGTATATGTGCAGAAAAATGTATGACGGTTCCGTGGCTAACTTACAGATAACGCTTTTTTTTTTTTTTTTTTTTTTTTTTTTTTTTTTTTTTTTTTTGTCCAGGACGATTTGCTTTGTTTTCATGTAAGCAAAGTACGAGAGAGAGTTGTGTCTGCTTGTTAGCTGTACTCAAGTGGCTGTCTTTAGTAGAATATTACTTGAGTATAAAATACGGCGCGTCGGTCACGTTTTTCAAATTTTCAGGTAAATATAAGCAGAGGAGATCATGAGCATATAAGAATACAAATAGATATAGCCGTATATTCAAAATGTATAGTTTGCCTTTATCCGATATGGTTTGTTTATTTCGTTTCCTTTATCGGCATTCATGTTGTCGTTCTCGAAGCATTTCAGTTTTATTATTTTGTTCTTCCATTCTTGCCAGTTGAATACAATTTCTAAATACACAACACTATATGCTGAAGCGTATAATATTAAGTACAATAAAAAATTTAAAAAAAAAAAAAACGACATGGTAGGCTGATAGGGATGGATGAGCTGTAGTGTTTCTTTCCCAAGAATCCGACCTGTTTTATTGGGTTTGAAAATCCAAGGAATTAGATAAATATGCTGAAATTTTTATATTTTCTACATTCTAAATAAGATAACATACAAATGTTAATCATTATGTGATTATTACTTATTTTCTGATTATGATGTTTTTAAATAAAGAATAATACTGTAATTGTTAGTCCTCTAGCACAGTGTTTAAGTTTCAATATTCTAACACTGTCCACACCTCAGTTGCTGCTATCATCCAGATTTTGAAGTATATTTGCTGCTTTTATTTTATGTGAAACCTTCAATATCTGATCTAAAATCATTGGTTTGGCACTATTTTATTTATTTATTTATTCGTGTGGAGTCCCCCCCGTTCCTCGACCGTCCCTTAAGACTGGTTGAGCCCTCTTAGTGAGGGATTAAGCATTTTATGACTGTAAATCTGTGCGTGTGTTCACGGGTCGGTTTGCCTGTTCTGGAGGACGAAAAACCCGAGGAGTTTCCTGGTGAAAAAAACCTCCACCTCCTTATGAGACTGGTTAACTCACCTTTAGTCGAAAGACACCAGAAAAGGTTCCTCACGTACTGGACAGGAATCGAACCCAGGTCTTTCCGACCAAAGGGCTTTGTCTATATCGACTGAGCTACGGAGACTCTTACTATTTTATTAAAACAACCCCAATGAAGAAAGGGTAAAGACTATGGTTCCATATTACTCTTCGCTGGTTAGGTTCACAGTTTAAACACGCACCTGAAGTAGGAATTGCTATTTCTCGAAACAAGGAACGGAACTTCGAACAGCATGCAGTTTATTTAGTGCATAGAAAAACATTTCCACCAACTTTTGTTTAATAAAAAAAGAGTCTAATGCAGCAGATTTATTTATTATTTGGTTTTTAAAAAAGTGTTTTGAAAATTTTATTACCATTACTATTATTATTACTTATGAGCACCTTCATGCAGTCCGTAGACTCATTGCGAGAAGTTCATTACATGGACATATTAACCATCGATTCCTGTTGTACAATAGTTGTCATATTTTGCCTTGAAATCATTCGCCGACACACACACACACACACACAGACTCTGGCAATCCATTCTGCTCATTTATCACTCTCCAAGCTAACAACCTAGTCCTTACGCCCTTGCTAGCCACACTCTTATCAATTTCGATGGACGACCCTAGTTTTCCTGTCATTATTCATGTACTGAAATATTTCCTAGAAATCAATCCTATAAATCCCCCTAAACAACTTATATGTCTCTGCCATATGTCCCGTTATCCGACAATCAACCATTTTGCGTAACCCATAAATTTTTAGTCTCCCCTCATATGGAACATCCCACAGACTTGCTACCATTTTGGTCACTCGCCTGTGAATCAGCTCCACTTCTTCCCGCATCATCTGCGAGAAATCCAGGCGACCAGATCTGTGCACAGTAATGCAGATGAGGCCTCATGAAGAGGAACAATGACACCTGCTTTTCTCTGTGTGTCAGGTGTTCTTCAGTAGCCAGGTCATCATGTGTGCTGTTTTAGTCACTTTTGCAATATGCCCTCTGAACTTCAACTCCCTATCCACTAACACCCTTAGATTTAGACAAGTTCCTGGAGTACGGTCCAGTACACAGCTGGTAATCTTTTCATCCCAAAATGCATAACTTTACACTTTGCCACATTAAGCTGACATCCGTTTTTCTTTACCTATACTGCCAGTATATTTAAATCATCCTGTAAAATGTCAACATCATCTTCATTGATTATTGCTCTACCTAATTTTGCATTATCTGCAGACAACTGAAAATTTCCCTTCAAATCACTTCCATATCATTAATGTACAAAGTAAATATCAGTGGCCCCACTACAGAGCCCTTTGGCACGCTACTAGTCGCAGGCCTGTGGGACTCTACTCCTGAATAAGCTACTGTTTGGTATCTTCTCTCCATCCATGATAATATTCAACATCACTTTTCACTTGTCTTTCTCGTGATCAACGGAAACAGTTTTATCTAGAGACATATATAGTAAGTAGAATTAGAGATCAGTAGAATGGCAGGAAAATTCGGCTCTTTACAAATAAAGGACGCTGCATTGTAGAGATAAGAATCAAAAGACTATAGCGGGCCAATCCATGATAGCACTAAATTTTTTGTTTGTTTGTTTTTTACCTACGTGTGTGTGTGTGTGTGTGTCTTCAGGAGGTACAATAGTCACCATATGCCGTCCAAGAGATGGTAATGTGGCCAATAAGAATAATAAGAGTAATTGTTTACCACACAATTGTAAAATATTGTGGTAAATTTCATCAAGATGACTTCTCATCATTTTGTTATAATTCATGTCATGCATTCTGAAGTTTACCACAGAATTACGATGATGAATATCATCGTATGAATATCATAATGACAATATCATCCTCATACACCATGTTCTTTGTAATTTTCGTACGAGTAACGAATTCTCTCGTGCGCATAAATCAAGTAAACTCTTTTAACGATCGACCTGTGGATTTACTATTTTTTTTTTTTTTCAAGTTCATGAGCAGCCGTGATATTACCGATATATCTCTCGCGTTGTTTAAAATTCAGAACACAGTTTTCATTTTACTATGAATGTCTAATTAAATCAAGTGATTAGTGGCAGACAGCTCTTTGAATGATAGCCTCGTTCCTTAAAAAAACGTTTGATACTCTTCTTTGATCTGCATGAACTCAGTTCGGATGATTTATTATTATTTATTATCATTTTAATGAATGAAAAACCAATCGTGGTATCGTTAGCTTTCTGGTGAGAATTTTGCAATTAGCAACCTTTGCCAGCATCTTAACTCGCAATGAGATTTGAAACGAGAACCTTTCCACAGCAAAAGAGATACCTGTAACGACTAAATTCAATTTCTAATATCTTATTTTAGATTTCTATATATTTTGCTAATAAATGAGATGCTAGCATTCACGAATGCAATCAGATACGATTATGCAAGGAGTAAAAACTAAAAGCGATGTCCCACAGTTCTGCTATTATAATGCATATTTTTTGCTGATATGATTTTATGTAACGAATAGCAAAACTATACTAAGAGTCTGTGTTTATTGAGTTCATGATTTCACGAACTGATAGATGGAAATCTATTAACTATACAATTGAACTGTCTCTCTTATTGTCCGCAATGCAACATACCCCGGTCATATCAGTTTCCAGCTGCCTTCTATGCTATATGGCAATCTGTTTCTTCTGTGTGTGTGTGTGTGTGTGTGTGTGTGTGTGTGTGTGTGTGTGTGTTGACGTGATATTATGACAATCAAGGCGTCTGTGCATTATGTTTTTTGTTGTGCATAAGAGGTAATTTATCTTTAGCAGATGGTAGAAAATAAGACAGTTTCCGAAATGGTTTGAAGATAGTGCATAGATTAAACTTGCGAATAACCCATGATATTTTGCTCTGATGTGTTTTTAAGGTAAGCTGATTTAACGTCCAGTGGCAGTCGGATTGAGGGATAATATTTATCAATAATTTTCTGTGCCCGCATGATCATATCCATTAACATTCGCGGTGATTTTTATTTTAATTCTTCCAACAGAATGGAATCGATAAGTTTAGTGTATAAGAGTTTTGATAATACACCCTCTGTCCAAAAGGAAACCGAACTTTTCGAAAATAGAAGAAACTAGTGGCGTCACCTGTTGTATCTTTTTGTTATCGAAAGCGGCAACCATCTTTAGTGTTGTGTCAACTGTTTATGACATTTCTTTCATTAGAAGCCGAGTTATAGTGTGAAGAGTGTTTTGACGAACGGTCGGAAAATGAGTTTCAAACAGAGCTGCGATTGACTTTTGTGTTAAACTTGGTAAAGGTTTTACCAAAACGCATCAAATGCTTCGAAAAGAATACGGTGATGAATGCATATCCCGTACTCAAGTTTACGAGTGGTTTAAGCGATTTCAAAGTGGTCGTGAGACGCTTGAGGACGACGAAAAGCCGGGCCGCCCAAAAACTGGACTGAGCGAAGTTAACATCCAAAAAGTGCGTGATTTCATAAAAGAAAACCAGAAATCGTCCGTTAGAGTGATTGGTTGAAGATGAATTGGGGATTCAAAATCAATGTGTACAACATTTGGACCGAGAGTTTTGACCTTGGTAAATTGAATTCGCGATTTGTTCCCAACAAGTTGACCGACGACCAAAAAATGTATCGATTTGAACACTGCAAAGACCTCATTAAAACCGCTCGTAATTACTCAAACATTCTTGAAACGATCATTACTGGTGACGAAACGTGGTGTTTTAAGCATGAGCCCGAAACAAAGCGCCAGAGTGCTGAGTGGAGACCACCAGAAGAGGGCATCCGAAAAAAAGTCGCTTGGAGAAGTCAAAAGTAAAGACAATGCTGATTTGTTTCTACGATTCCAATGGCATTATCTACAAAGAATTCGTTCCGCCTGGCCAAACGGTCAATGGTGAGTTTTATCTCGTCGTTTTGAAGCGATTGATAGCGAGAATTCGTCGCGTACGGGATGAACATCGTGACGACCGACCGTTCGTCAAAACACATTGTCACTCTTGGCACTATAACTCGGCTTCTAATGAAACAAATGTCATAAACAGTTGACACAACACTAATGAAGGTTGCCTCTTTCGATAACAAAAAGATACAACAGGTGGCGCCAATAGTTTCTTCTATTTTCGAAAAGTTCGGTTTCTTTTTGAACAGAGGGTGTACTTGTCTTCTATAATAGATTGGTGTGAGGACAGATGGAGGTATACGCCATTGTTAGATTCATTCAATAGTGTACTTAATACGGGAGTACATGAAGTCAGTAAACATACACACTACACAACTTATGTCAGTTTTGAATATTGTCAACCGATCCTTTTATCTCTTCCTGATGATGTCACATGGAAAAAGTATTGTAGGAGTTAATAATTTCTATAAATTTTTTACATGGTAACCGTTATCCAGTTCATAATAATAATAATAATAAAGATTGACCGACTGTTTCGTGCTTAAATGTAAGCCGGTGTGAAAAGTGCCTCGCATGTAATAGCATCACCTAAAGGTCATAGACACGGAACACCCAAAATCCACTGCATGGGCATGCACAGTCACGTACCACGTGATGCCGACATTACAGTTAAGATATTAAAGGGCAATACTGTATAGTTAATTACACGTTGTAACAAGGCACTAGAGGGCCAATGCGAAAATGCGTAGGCCCGCAAATTTAATCTCAGATAAGGAAAGATAATGGGTAGGAAATGAACATGAGTAATTGCGCGAACATCAAAGAACATGCAGCTAACGTGAAACACTGCACTCTAGGCCAGGATGAACTTTTGTTGTGATTAATCTTATTTCGCTTAATTTAATTGCAGTTGGGGGAAATATCGGGTTCAACTGCTGTTGCCTAGTGCAATACGAAAAAGGAAAATTATATATTTTATTCCATCTTCTTTCAGAGATTTAAATCGTGTGAAATATTGGAAAAAGTTCTGTTGTCTGCTACCAATTATTATGGCCAAACGTTTAAGCTTTAAGCTAATATTTTTAGTTGTTAATTCAAGTATCTTTCATTTGCGTTACTAAAATACCTTCTCAAAAGTTTTTAGTCAAAACTGCAGCTAATCTTTTCCCTTGTTCTATGATAAAATTGACGGGTTGGTGATATGAACATTTTAGTGCCTTCCCATATTACCTTTTATTTATTTATGTTTTATTTTTCGATTTTCATCTGATTGGCTGGCATGATAAGTCGCTTGTACAAAATGTTTGCCTTTCTGATTAACGACTGTTTGTCTTTCGTTTGATTTCTGACAAATAATGCCAGTTTAGATGCAGGAAAGAAATAATTAACTTAGTTTTTGCTTTTTGTCGTATCAATAAAAAAGAAAGAAAACATTTAAAAAAAAAAAAAAGAAAGAAAAAGCTCAAAATTCGCTTTCTCAGAAACGGACAAAATGTGTTATCTTACGTTTCACGAGAAAGAATGAATTGCAGATTGACTTTATCGATATGATCATTTGCGGTGCTTATTAATATTAAAAGAAGAGCTTTGACAGTAAAGTAATGAAAGTCCATAAACTGTAGATACAAATTATCTTTTGATCGCTATGATTACAAAGAAGATTACATTCTTGAGAAGTTTACGATATATTTTTGTTTTTAATTTTCTGTTTTTTGGTCTTATAATGGCTACAACACTTCAATATACTGTTTCCAGTTGTAAACAGCCTCTCTCTCTCTCTCTCTCTCTTCCCTGCTGATTCCAGTGGCTGCCGGCGAAAATTTTTAAGTGTGGAGTGCTGCATGTACAAAATAAGAAAAATAATTATTTTTTCCTAATCCGTAACAAATTTATTAATAAATAAATTTATATTTTAAGAAAATTGCTTTATTAAAAATATTTCACCCTCACCCCGAACACCCACCAATAATAAAAGTTTCGTACAAAGAAATGTAATATCTTCTGCTGTCTTCGCCATTGTAAACGTATATTGTTTTTTCTGCCTATATATGTAACATCTTTTTATCTGTCCTCTCTTCCATCTTTACGTTCAGTCAAAAGTCTCGCACAAAACGTTCTAAGGCAATTCTTTCATCTCAGAACTTGAGCTTCCTCGGGAATGTCTGACTTCAGTAATATCTCAACGGGAAAATAGCGGGCTGTGGACTACTATACTCATTCAGCTCCGGCAAAAGGTTGTTCTCCCATGGCGAAAAGAAAAAAACTTCCGAGTGAAGCTGCCTCGGGTAATTTACATCGCCTTTTCTCCTCTGCTATGGCTTGCCGAAAATGCCTGGACGACTGTCGTCTCCAATAGCTCGAACTGCCGCCTCCAAGAAACTGAAACTACCGCCAATTCTCAACCGGGATCCCTCTCTCTGGCGTCTGGAAGCCTTTCCTTCTTCGGCTGGAAAAAAATCTGGAAGCCCTCTCTCTGGTCTGGAAGTCCTCTCTTTCTGGCGACGACTAGAACCGGGAAGCCCCTTATGCTTGGCTCTGTTCCTTTTATTTTGCGCTCTCGCGACCTTGCACTAAGGGTAGTAAACCCCAAAGAATTCGGCATGACTCTTTTATCATCTTTTTAGTTTAACCCGCTCTTTTTTCTCCTCCGTGCAATCTTTGGATCGTATTTTGCTGGGCGCGGAAACTTGTCTCTAAAACTAGCGGACTCCTTTGATACTTTGCTTCTCTTTTCGGGGCCGCCGAAACTTCTCTAAACCTCGTGGCACTCTTAGATACTATCTTTAAAGGTGTTAGCGCAGTAAGCTACTCTTATATACAAAACTAGTAAACAACTTTTCCTGCGCTGTTACATACATAACTATATACAAAGTTCCGGAAAGCATTGCCTTTGTTTTTGACGTTAAAACAGTAAATATATTCACTTCTCAAAGGGTTAACTACATTAATATTTTGCGAAATACACGTAGACAAGGTTGTTTACAGTTCTCATGGGATTTGACCTATGTAAAAAATTCGATGTATTGTGCTTTGCAATTTTTTGAGCTACATCGAGTTTTTTTTACAGAAATAACGCGCTCAAGCATACAATTTATCTGTAGCGACACTACTCAGTGAGCAGTATCGGATTCACTTGTTGCGTGCAGTGACAAGAGCAAACGAATATCGGCGAGTCTAGCCGCGATTGGCCAAACGTGATAATTCCGACACTGCGTTAGATGACAGTGCATTTGTTTCGTAATCTAAAGCGTTAATCGATCAATTCCAATTATTAACTATTCAGTCAATGTCAAAACATAAGCTGTAACCTTTAACATGTTGTATTGCATTTATATAATGTTGTCAGCATTGTTATTATTTATAAACACAAACAGAATTTAATTTTTTCGTTTTTCCTTGGAGGGGGGGGTACTGCAGTGTCGCAGTGCTTATGTACAAGCCGCCACTGCCTGATTCCCTTACAGTGAAGTGAGTAAAGGAAAGGACCTCCAAAATTTTAAAGAACATGTGGCAAAAAATATTGTCAAACTTTACTGTAAAGAACATTGTTCACAGGGTATAAAATTAACCGTTTGGTTGCTTTCGTGGTGGGCACTTCATCATCGCCCAGTGCGAGACCACCACGCCACTTTGGAGGTCTGAAGTGGCTTGGAAAAAAGTTCCGTGTTCGGTCTCTAGAGAAGAATTTCCGGATTATGAAAAAATATTTAAAATACATTTTTTAAAAAAATCCTTATCTTATCCATGGTTTCATGTACTCTAAGTTTACCACCTTTCGTCGTTAGGTTGGGATGCTGCAGCCTGGAGAGCTTCTGTTTCGTCCGACCACAGTTAGTCCGACCAAATAAGCGAGAGCTGTCGTTGGCAGATTGCCAAGAAGAGTCCATTCATGTTGAAGGATAGAAAGAAATAAGCCGATGAACGAATTGGTCAACAACACGCGAATTCACGTGCTTTATACGTAAACTTTTCCAACTGTTATACAAGCAAAATAGTTACCACTTTAAAAACTAGAATTTTCATAAAAGAAAAGATAATTTTCCGACGTGTAATAATAATCCTCATCCCACAGTACGGATTGATTACTCTATTATCGGAATGGATTCTCCTTCTGTTGACATGCGCAGAAGTGTCGAAGGGTCTCGTATCCATGGGCGTACTTATACTTAACATCCTTTGATATAGCTGTTATATATTTAGCATACCTCGTGTTATTTTGTTCCCAACAACTTTCATCAGTTTTCATTCCCCTTTCACGAAGAACTTTCCTAACCAGCTCTCATAAGCGACGAATAATCAAAATCTGCTGTTTGCCCATGACTTTGTATGGGGACAAATGGCTGCGCAAGTTTGGAGGTTTATGTTGAAAAATACTTCAAGATACCTCTTTTATGCCATGTTAGGAAATGCAAATATGCTCATAAACGTACCCTATGACAAATTTAAAAAAATAAAAGTGAAAAATAGTTTGATTCACGGTCATATGATGCTTTGAATGTCGAGAACTTGTCTCTTGTGTGTGTGGAATGTTTTTCATCCGTTCAAACACATTTAAACATCGTGTCGTCTTGGAAAAACAACAAATCAGAAGAATAACAAGTGTCCTTTGGAAAGACAAGCTACTCGAATTTAACCGAATTTAAATTATTAATTTTCACAAATAGAGATCTCAAAGTATTAATCCATGAAACTATTTTTTTTCCCGAAATATAGATAAACTGGTTAATTCATTGTGATACATTTTTACACCGCGATAATCTGTCGAATTTCAAATATAAATACGAAAATATCCTGGAGATTATTTTTACAAGCACTTACGTTTGTATATAACTTAGATTATCCTGAATATTATCATCAATGACTTTTGCAGGTATTTCCTCATTTCCTAGAGATTTATTGTAACGATGTTTTCTATGAAGTAAACCAAACTGAAGGATTTGTATTGGGCTATGGACAGTGGCGTAGCTAGGGAGGTGCGGAGGGGACAGTCCTCTCCGGGCGACACTTTGAACCTTTTTGAAATTTTGCAGTTAATTCTAAAATACAGTCTCGAGAACTCAGTTCCAAATATTATAACGCTACTGCGAATTTTCCTCACAATTGCTAGTTGTGAGAGCAGTTTTTCTAAATAAAATTTGATTAAGAATTACCTACATTACTATGAAATAGAATTCGCCAATGTCATCGGCGATTTTGCTAACAGAAAAGCAAGAAAAATAACATTTTAGAATATTGAAATTAAAATTTTACTTCAAAAATAAACAGTGTTTTAATTTATTTCCCTATACGTCGTTTTGACTTTTGTAGTATCTCTGGTGTGTATTGAGAGGGACGGCAAACTCAGGGATCGCCCCCGGGCGACAATAGCTGTAGCTACGCCACTGGTTATGGAGTTGTGATGTCATTCATTGTCGTGAATAAGTCCTAACTAATAAACGGAAGTTATTTTTGTGTGTTTTGTTTGTTTCTGTACTACTTAATCAAGATCGAATACGCATTCATGTTTTCAGTTTTAGCAAATGTAAAAATTAAGTGAAAATTTGCTATAGAGAGATGAAATTAAAGGCCTGGGATAGGAGACTGACTTTTCTAGTCATCTTCGTACTTTTGAAACACGAATTAGCAAACAAAACCGGAATTGCGAAGTTCAAAACTGCTTAACGCTTGTTTATATAAATTAGCTTTCTGTCAGTTGAAAAAACATTCAAATACGGCTAACTACTTTTTTATTATTTATTTCCCATGTTTTTATAATCAAATATTTGCCAGGGATGTACAAGAACTGAAAATATTAATTAATACCTTCTAGGTACAATAATTCAAAGTGGCATTCTAACCTAGTAACCAAAATATACACAAAACCCAAGTGTATATGAAATAAATAAGTATGATCAGTTTTAATCAGTAAGATATCCAGCGGCACCTTACTGAAGAGAAACTGTACAGCCTTACTTTGCTAGTTTCGGATTAATAAGGTTAATAATGTAATGTTTTGTTCTTAAATAATCAATTTTACTTGTCTAAATATAAAAAAGGTACTACAAAAGATGCTATTATTACCACCTGCATGGTGGTGGTGCAACAGAACTGAATAGCAGACGATAACTCGAGTTAAACTAGTGGCGCCATCTTTTGATCCCAACAAATCTCATTTTGAAATAAACTCGACATATTGCTGTTTGAATAGGCGAAGATATCGCATGTAATAATCAAATATAATATTAACTTTAAAAACAACAATAACATTATTCTGGAGTCATCAAATGACTGTTAATAATAATAACAGAAACTTAACCTAAAATGAAAATAGAATAACTGTGAAATCGTTTACTTTTTTTTCATTTTAGAACTTTTGGGTATTATCTTTTATGATGCTGAACCATGTCTAGAGCAAAACCTCCGAGGTAACTGCCCAGCAAGAAATGATAATATGGGAAATAAAATTTAGATTATGTTCTGATTGATCAACAACAGTTACGATTATTTTAATGTTAAGATGCATTAGATTACATATGCAGTATAATATTTTTTTAAGAATGTGATGCACTATTTTGCTCATTTTAAGACTTGTTTAAAAAAAAAAGAAAAAAAAAAAGAAAAATAATCTAGCCATCAGTACTATTTAATCCTTTGTCTATCTGAATTATAATATTATCCTACAATCATTAGTGGTTGATTCAAATTAAGATACTCCCCGAGGTATATATTTATTCTCTCTCTCTCTCTGGTATAAAATTATAGTACTACAACGTTATGCAAATGACTTGCATTTAAATGATGACTGGAGATAAAGGCTTCAGTTATTAATAATAATGCAATAATGACTCTGTAGCTTTAGACCGTTTCCACACTATTTGATGCAATCCTAAATACAGTACTCAAGAATGAAATAGCTAGTTCATCCCATTATGACGTAATAATATAATGAAATAGCTAGTTCATCCCATTATGACGTGTGCAGTTCTTTTAAATGTTTAAACGAATAAATAAATAATACAAATAAATATACGTTTCGAATTATTTTGACTAGATGTACAGTTTTTAGTCTCTCTCTGTTGACTAACGTATTTTTAAGTTAAATTTATATGAAACAAAGATTAATTTAGCATAAAATATTTGAATACTCTGCAATTATATAAAGCTTATTTATTTAAAATGACAACAAAAAAGAGCAAATGTATGAAGCGAGACACTATATGAAACTAAACAGTTCACGATTTCAAATGTTTAATATTAAACTGACTTTTTTTGGGGGGGGGGGGGGTAGAGGAGACATAACCCACTGCAAATGGAATATTATTTAAAGTAATTTATTTACATCTGAGAGTTAATTTTTTTAAATAACATAAATATGCTCATAAAGTCATCTGAATAGCTGGAGATCAAAATTCAGTAATTGACTATCTAATAGCTAATAAACTAGCAACATTAATGAATAACATAAGAATTTAGAGACGCTACAATAATTTTTTACAATAATTATCATTTAATAATAGCAAATATTACGATATCCCCAAATCGGGTAAAGAAAAAAAATGATCATAAACACTTATTTGACCCGAAGTTATTACTACAAACGATAAAAACAGAAAGACATACGTATCGAGAAAACATAATAGAAAGAAGAGATAGAAAATAATGCAGACATTTGACAATAGTTATACAAAAATCAGGTTGGAATCATTCTAATGCTAAGTTAGAAATATAAAGACTACAGTAATAAAGTTCTTTAAAAAAAAAAAAAAAGAAATAGATATTTGAGAGAGAGAGAGAGAGAAGACCAATAATGAATAGATTATTATTTCTGAACTCTGGAAAGGAAATAAATAATAGGTAAATAAAAAATATGTAACACTGGTAAAATATCCAGTGACCGAAACAACTTTGATTCCTATTTTCTCAAGGAAATAAGAACTGTTGCGAAAACTACAGAAGAATGACGTTATTAATACTTAATACTAAAATATATACAAAAATATTGAAGAATAAAATCAACCCTATTCTTTTAAAAATTAGAAATGAAGAACAAAATGGTTTTAGAAAAGGTAGATCCTGCATAAATCTTGTATTCACTTTCAAAATACAAATTCAGAAGAGAAAATAATTCAACTTAGAAGCTACTAATAGTCATAGATTATAAAAAATAAAAATAAAAAACTTTTGCCAAAATAGACTTCAATATATTAAAAAAAATGATCTGTAAATCTAAATTTATTTTAAAACAGCCTAAATAAGAACAGTAATAAGGATAAAAAGAGACAAGAACAGGACCAAAATATTTGAAGTAACAGCTGGACATATATAGGGATATCCCTTATCTCCAATATCATTAGGAGTATATCTGAATGAAATAATCAGAGAATGGAGGATGAAAGAATTCAAATCTAAATATATTTTATTTTAGATTCTTTGCTACTTGAAATAGTCAAGTGGTATTTAGAGTAACTAAGAATAGGAAACTCGGGTTTTTCGTCTCCGAGAACAGGCAAACAAATTTCAGTAAATCAAGTTGCAATGAAGATTCAGACACATCTAACAAAATAGATAAATTATCTAAAGTAATGAAATAATCATAAAAAAATATTTAAGCCCGACAGTAGCCACTAAAAAATAGACTAAGAATGCATAATGTTTTATCAAAATCATCATTATTATTGTAAGTTAGTGAAGTGTGGAGAATAGAGTAAAAATAAACAAAGAATCACGGCAGCAGAAATGAACTATGAGAACAGTGGGTTATACAACACTAGATAAAAAAGCAACACAATGACATGTTAAAAGAACTAAACCAGACTTCCATAATGGAAACAATAGGAAAACACAATAGTAATAAATGTAAAACATCTACAACGAATGCCCGTATGAAAAAGTACCCGGTAAGGTAATGAACTACAAGCGCAGAAGAAACATGCGCAGATCAATGAAACTCTGGGACTAGCCCGAAACATGCCACCTGTTGTAGAATCGTGAAAGTAGTTAAAAAAGTGAGCTTTATCATCTCGTAAGATGCACATCGAAATGTTTTAATTAAATCATATTTTAGCTAACATTTAACCAAATAATAGTTAAAAATTATGGTAAATCGTAAGATATTTTATTCCTGTTAGTAATTAAAAATACAATTAAAACACAAACAAGATCAATTAGAAAAATAGAATTCTTGTAATACACTAGCGGTATAACAGATTAAATGTTTACGAACATTTTATAGAAACGAATTTATAACAGAAAGATGTTACGCGCTTAAAACATTTTTATTAGTTACTATTAATTGGGAAACAGTTTGCCATTTACTGTTTATTACAAATAAACAACTGGCAAAACACCAGGTGGCACATGCAGGAAGGAAAATTAGCAATAATGAATAACAAATTGTTGCTTTATTTTCTCATAACGTAAAAAAAACAGTCTTCGTCTCGGTTGAAGATATTCGATTGCGTAGTACAATAGCACAGAAGGACTTTGAGTGTACGTGAAAATGACGCAGCATTTACAAAAGAAACATGGCTATTAGCCAATTAATGTAAAAAGTAAATAAACAGCAAATGTCACTGAAAATCAGAAATAATAAACGAGTGCCAAGAAGAAGAAGAAGAAAGGGATATTATTGCAACCTGGTCGAGAACAATGACCCACATCGATGATATACAGATTTGGATAAGGAATTCTTGGTAGTTTCATTGTTACAAGTTTTAGTGTAAATTTTTGTATTGTTATTTGGTGGCTTGTATTAAGCAACGAAAATCATTATAATACCAATAGGCTATGAGATTTGAGTTCCACAAGCTTGTTGGGCAATAGTTCACATATATACCACACGTTCTAGTTATTCTATAGTTAGCCTCCAAGTAATGCTTTAGCATAACTGCGTAGTGGCATAGAGGTTTGGCTGTTAATATTTTATGCTGTCATTGTAGTGTAGATAAAGTTGACATCATCAGTTTACTTCCAAAAGATAAATTTTATCATTTTATACTGTAGAGATATTAATCTACTTAGTTTATCGTCTGCACAGAATGCATACATTGTTATATCTTAATACAGTTTCACTTGTGTATAAGTGCTTTTATGTATGTAGAGATAAATCTAAAATAATAACAATATATGCTTGCCTTAGGTTAAGAAAATGCAGATGACTCTCATAAGGCGTTTTTGCCGTCTTAAAAGGATTATTCACCTTCAGGGAAGTATTGCGAAAACTGAGGAAAGAATAGTTAATAGCGGCATCAGTTTAAATTAACATGCAAACGGCCAATTACAGTATCTCTCTCTCTCTCTCTCTCTTCCCTGAATTAGGCCATTGACCGAAATCTGAAGGCTTCTAGTATTGCTTTTTTGATTTTCCACTTACATATTTCTTCGTCTATATAGTGTAAGATATAAATAACTTTACTTCCTTCTGACGAACAAAGTATCTTTCTATAACTCATCATGAAGGCAGCAGGTTCTTCTGTTTCAAGTTAAAACACAAGGGGAAAAAAAAAAATCTAGTACCCAGCTCTGACTCGCCATAAAGGCTTATTGTCTATGAAACAAAGCTTTTTCATGATAATATCGCGAGCTGCTACTCTGAGGCGATAGTATCGGCACAAATCAGTGAGTGAACAATGTTCTAGACAGATTATTCTACTTTCTTTGTGTGTCCTGATTCACAAGCGTGAAACTAAGATATATAAAAAGGGGAAAAAAAAAAAACAATAGATCTCGGCAGCATAAGTACTTCCCTGTTTATTTGCCATTGAAGATTAGGTCTGCAAAGCCAATAAGTTCCTATCCAAGTGGTACAATCATCAAACCACGCACATGTAATCTCAAACAGTAAAATTATCATTTGCATATCACAACAAAAGTAGGGGGAAGGACTGCATGTGAAATGATGCAGTCAATGAGGAGGGAGGGGGGATGAAGGCGATAGGGGGATTAGTGGCCAACAACCCCAAGTGTGTGTGTGTGTAAGTTGTGTGTCGCCTAGCAGCCAGATCGGCACCTTGGCCTTGGTGCGATGGTAAGTTCCTCATTCCATTACCAGCAAAACCGGTACTTTTTTAAGTTGACGGGATTTCAGAGACGTTTGAACCACAAGTTAACCCCTCCCCCCCTGCTGCTCATCTAACAGCAATGCAGCGCTCTCTAAAGTTTGCTTTTAGCTGTTGGATCCGAAAAGAAAAACGATCTCCTGCATGATCTAATAAACCCATATCTTATACGTTTTAATCTGCAGCATACATTGCAGATATTATTCAGAAATTTGAACACGCGTTTTATTCGCATTTTGACTGTTAGAATTCGTTTGATTTTGTATTAAAATGTATATAAACGTAGATCTAAAAAAATCCATACTCTGGTTCCGTAAATCACCTCACCAGATTTTATTAATTTAGTATAAATTAATTTTATCGAATTTTATAAATTAATAAACTTTTATTAATTTAGTATTTGGGATCTTTACTAAAATATGTGAAGTCGTTTGATATCCGGATAAATCTGAACCTTTTTGTTATTGTTGTTGTTGTTCCGAAGCCTACAATAACTTTATTTCAACTCTTTCTGGAATGTATTTCATAAAATGTGATATTTGGAATTGAAACTTTTTTTAATTATTATCTCAGATCTTCTCATTCTTCTCCCTTCACCATTCAACAAAACCACATGATCTCTACACAATTTTGTGTGCTTTTATTTCACTTTCCCGTATGATTTTATTACACCCTTCTTGTAGCATGTGTGTTGTGTGCAAATGTGTAAGAAAGTAGATTTTGTGAAAAATTGAATAAAAAGATTAAAAAATTACGAAAATGATGCATGTCCTGCAACTGTTTTTAAGTTGAAGGTTTTGAAAAAGTGGAACTCCTAATAAGAATGCCAAAAGTTAAAACAAAAAAAGTGACATCGTCAAGAAAAAGACCACAGTAGCTTAGATGAGCATTGTAACGACTACTAGAACATGTGTAAGAAAATACATTTGGTAAAAGAAGTATTTGAATTTGGAATTATTTGGAATTAATGTCCAAGTAACGAAGGCCATGAAGCAAATATATTTACGTTTGTAGCATAATTGCGAAAAAAACATCTTCGCATAAGCTTACCTGTTTCTCTTGTCTTTTTTACGAACAGGAAAATCCTTCCACCCCGACTCAGCCTGTGACCAGCTAATTCCCCTTTGAAATGCATAGAAAATACCTTGCACCGTTGATGGGATTCGATGGAATAGGCCATCAATGCAAGCCTTCGAGACACGATGGTTTCATATTTTCAACACCCTTTTCGCTTCCTTTCAATTCCCAAACAGGAAAGCTCGCCTTGGGGTAGAGAATTTTCACTGGTTGAAGAGATTAATCTAGCTGAACGATGTCATTCGGCACAGTCACAAAGATCTTCAAATTAACAGACCACAATACAATTAGAAAGACCGCGCGAGATAGATTAATGTCAAGTACTGCAGATGGCCTCGCACAATTAAGTCCCGGAACTCCATGGATGCACCG